>NC_133660.1:22174945-23577810 GCF_037893015.1 Macrotis lagotis | reverse complement strand
AATATCCACAATTTCATGTCTAATACTATTTTTCTCTTCTATTGTATATATGAAAATGTCTATTTTTATTTAGTTTTGCTAAATGCAAAATAAGAATATTTTAAAAGAAATTACATCATTTCTATGTAATGATAACAAGACCAAAAAAGCAAAAATAGAAAGGGAAATACTATTTATTTTTTGTTTTATTTTATTTTATTTTATTTAAATTTTAGAAATGTTTTATTTGTTGAGTTTTACAGTTTTCCCTAAATCTTGCTTCCCTCCCCCCCCACCACCCACAGAAGTCAGTTTGTTAGTCTTTATATCATTCCCATAGTATACCTACATAACTGCAAAATACATAAAATATCTGGGGATCAGTTTACCAAAAGAAGGAGCAGAACTTACAGAGACATAATTACATTTTTTTTTTAAAGAAAAGGACTTTAAATGGTTGGAGGAATATTCAGTGCTCATATCCAGGTCATGGCAATATAATAAAAATGGCAATATGACAAAGTTAAATTACATTTTTAATGATACACCAATCAAGTTACCAATTGCATGCTTTATAAAACTTAATAAATTAAAAAAATTCAACTGGATATAAGCCAAAATATTTAGAATATCCAAGGAACTGATGAAAAGAAGTAAAGATGAAGTGAGAATAGCACCTCCTAACCTCAAACTATATTATAAAGCAGCAATAATCAAAACCATCTGGCAATGGTAAAAATTAGTGATAGATCAATGGATCAGACTAGAAAAAGGAGATTCAGAAACAATGAACTCAATAACCCTAATCCTTCAGAAAGCAGAAAAAATATATTACTTAGGGGAAAACTCCTTATTTAATTAAAACTTTTGGGAAAACTGGAAATTAGTCTAGCAAAAAATTATTTAGACTTAGATTAACCACCTTATGCCATATTCCACAATAAATTCTATATAGATAGGTGACCTTAATATTAAAGATCATAGCAGAAAGAAAAATGAAGAAGAGAAGATCATATTATATATATATATATATATATATATATATATATATATATATGTATAGAGAGTTACTTTATATACCATATTCTTTATTGTTATAGGTAGGAAATGTAACCTTAACCAAAAAAGAGATAGCACCAATTACAAAACAAAAATAGATAACTTTGATTAGATGAAAGCGAAAAACTTCTGCATAGGCAAAACTAATGTACCCAAGACAAAAAAGGAAGGGGTCAATCAACGAGGTCAATTAGTCATTCCCCAATATGAAAGTCATCAGATATGAGCAGTTTTCAAAAGAATTCCCAAGTACTCAACTACATGAAAAGAATGAAAATCAAAACATTTCTGAAATTTCACCTAAAACCCCTAAAATTCTCTAAGATGAAAAAAAATATGACAATAGTCAACATTAAAGGAATTGTGTAATGGTGGGCACACTAATTTTGTTATAGTTGATAGATGCATGAAAGGGTACAACCATTTGGAATGCAATTTGGAATAATGCAAATAAATTGACTAAAATGTCCACATATTTTGAACCAAAGACTATTGCTGGGCATATATCCAAAGGAAAACAAGGTTCTTTATGCTCTCTTTTTATGCTGTCCCTCCTGTAAAATCTATTTTGCTTCTGACTACTGCCTCCCTTAATCTATCCTTCTCTTTATCATCCTCCTTCATGTCTCATGTCCCCTTGTTTTCCTATTTCCCTAAAATCTAAGTTTCCTCTTATATTAAATGAGGTAATTTGATTTAAATGTTCTTTAAGGTCCTTCATTCTATGATTTACTATTCAAATATCCATAATCCTTGATTCTCTGAGGAATTTGAAATGGGAATTAAGATGATTTTGAACAAAGAATCCTCACCTGCAACTGATGGCTCTAGTTTTAAAGTTATTGGAGAGGGAACTCATGGTAATATGTATTTCTCTTCCCCTAAAAAGCCATATTCCTAGTCAAGGTGGCATGAAATTCAATTGGAGAACAGAGATACAACAATTTCATGGAGGAAAACTAATTCATTTTTTCCCCATCAAATGGCATAAATTCCAACATAAATTATCACTAGAATAGCAAAAATATTTATAACTTAAAAAAACTCTTCCCTATTTCCCCTGTCAACAATGGCTACTCCTCAGGTTTGTGCTTGACTTTCCTTCTTGCCCAGAAAGAACAGCCATCAGTCTTCAAAGCCCCTGGGACCCGAAGTGCGTGTTTGCTGGGTTTTCCTCTACTGAATGAGACCATGTTTCATATGAATGTCTGTTTTATAACAGTCATGCTTGTCACTATCAACAAGACAGATTTGCTTTTTGTCACCGACAAGTCTTTTCATTCTCAGACAGTGGCAAAGATGAATAGCAAGAATGCTTCATCATTTTGTGGAACTGGGAATTTAAAGAATAGGAAACTCATGATGAAAGAAGGGAGCTGGGTGAAATATGAGCCAGCAACAGTTGGGCCAATATTGTTTTCTAGAACTACTACACTGATGTCTCAGCCATAGCTCTCTTATGGCATCCAAGTCATATTTCTTTGAAGTAACATTGAGTGATTCTCAATCCTCTTCTCCACTTACTTCAATAAGGTGTCAGTGAATGAATGTTGTAGTAGAAATTTTGTTGAATCTGGCTTCAAATTTTAGCTTTCTCATTTATCACCTATGTGATCTTGATCAAATTACTTAAACTTCCTGTTCCTCAGGTTCCTCATCTGTAAAATGACGAGGTAGTACAAGGTGTCATTTGAGATCCTTTTTAGTTTTAAATTCATTCTCCTAAGAATGATATAGTTCAAATTTAACCCTCCAACCTTATTGACTTTTATTCTTTAACTCTGTGGTTCTTCAAATGAATCTATTTCTCACATTGCTTTTTTGTATAACAAAGATCCATGTATCCCAAATAAATTTTTTTCATAATTTTGTCATAATTAGGATGGGAAACAAAGACTGCAATGGTCATTTAATTGATATAGAGCTACCCCAAATGAGAAAACTCCCTCTACCACTGTAGGATAACATCCTCTTTTTAGCTTACTTCCTTTGAGTTGCCAGGGACATAGAGAATTACCAATGGTGACCCACCTTCCTTGCTCCAAAATTATCTATGTATTTGTTTACACTCCCTCTCCATTTAATGATAATTTATCTGTGCTTGTGTTTGATATCTAAAATATGTGTGGCCTAATGAATGGAAGTCTTGACTCAGGACCATGAATATTGGAACATAAAATCCTTTTAGGTCTGAAATGGACCCTAAAGTCCTCAATTCACACATAACTGAGATAATTAGGGATGTTTTCTGGACTGATTTGATAACTGTGACTTCTTCCAAAGAGCAAGAAATACTCTTTCTTTGTTATGATGATTATGGGAAATGTCCAATTCATCCTTCTTGATTAGGATTCTGTCAAATATGATTAGGGAATATATAGACTCTGCTCTGTAAGAACTGATCCTTCTGCCATCTATAAAAACCAAAGAAATCATTACCATTCTCACTTGGACCTCTTCAATTTTGTACATTATGTCATTTATTTTCCTCTTCCCTAGTTGAAGGCGTCCCAACAAGGGTCTCTGGAATGACATGGACCTAGATTCAATCTTGGGGAAGGTGGAAGTTGTTCAGAAAAAGGTTAATTTATTTTTTCTACTCCCCCCCCCCCCAGATATATGTACCACAGAATAAAATTTCAGAAAATTTCAAACAATGGTTTGGACTAGTTTGTGACTTAAGATTATCATATATCACAAAACACACATTATAAGGTCTTATAAAAACTGCACAAGATGCAAATATATGAGAGACCCACATTAGCAAGTGCATAAAAATAGGGAAAAATACATTTCAAAGAGTGCATTGCTTTCATGAAGATGAAGTCCTTTTTTTGATGACAGTTGAGAAGCCATTTTATAATCATCCAAACCCCAATTTGTATTCTTAAAGTAGCTGTTAAAACTGACCAAATTGGACTTTTTCCTGCCTAGCATCATTAAATGAGAATTAAGTTCTTGATGGAGAGGGAGTGTCTTGGGTTTATTTCCCACCAGGGCCTGAAAACTGGCCCTTTACTTCCTTGTGTCTGCTGTTGCATCTTTCACTGGTGTGTCTCTTTTACTTGCTTCCAGGTGAAAGAGATATCAAAATGGTAGGTTCTTGTGAACTTCAAAAGGTCAGAGATCCAAGTCATCTTCAGGTTCATAAGCACAATTCATGCTGTATTTTACAGCTAACTTTACATCAAGACTATAAGCATTTAAAAGCAGTGAATGATGTGGGGGGGTGTTGCTAGGTGACCCTGCAGTCAGGGGTATTGAGTTCAAATCCAGACTGAACTTAAAATTACTGTGAGCAAGACACTTAACCCCATTGCCATGACAAAAAGAATAATACAAACAATGAATGGATCTAGCCCATTGGTAGTGAAGAAGCACCCTCATACAGAAGACACGCTGCATTTATTTGTGAAATTGTGGGGACTAATGTTCTATAGGAACTGTTAGTTCTTAGCTCATTTTCCTCAGTGACTGAGATGATATAGTAAAGTATAAGCTCTAGGAATTGGGATGTGCTGGATAATTGTACTTCCACCCTTCTTTTAATTTTAAGGAAAAATTATTCTTTAAAACTTTTCAAAAGAATATTCAATTTATTTCTTCAATTTTACTGTAAAATGAGGACATTGATACATGCATAATTAACCTCACAGGTTTGTTCTTAATCTCATAGTAAGGTGAGTTATTATGATTTCATATCTTGCCATGAACTGAATAGTTCTATTTCTCTGAGTGCTTACTAGTTTTAATAACTTTACTTTCATCAAGTATGAGAGGTATGACAAATGAGAAAAGATCTAGGGAATTCAGGAGACTTGGTACTAGGGATGAATCAATAATGTGATATGATTGTCAGGTAGACTGGTGTGCTTCTAACCTGCTTTGAGGCATCAATCCCAGGCATAACAAAGTGGTAGTTCCACAATGTCTTGTCATGATCAGATCACACTTGTAGTGCTGGGTTGGATTCTAGGTATTGCAGAATGGAATGTCATAGATAAAGCGTGAATGTCTAGAAAAAAGTAACCAATATGGTAAAAGTGTCTCCAGTTCATTGTGTATCAGGACCCTTTGAAGGAAATGACAAAAATTAGGCTTAAAAAAGACATAGAGGGGGCAGCTAGGTGGTGCAGTGGACAGAGCACTGTCCCTGGAGTCAGGAGTACCTGAGTTCAAATCCAGCCTCAGTCACTTAACAATTACCTAGCTGTGTGGCCTTGGGCAAACCACTTAACCCCATTGCCTTGGAAAAAAACCAACCAACCTAAAAAAAGAGATATAGTGTAGAGTCCAAAATGACTATTTTTGAGTATCTGAAGGGATATCACCTGAAAGAAGTGTTGGATTTATTCTGTTAGTCTCCAGGGAGAAAATTTGAAAGCACTAAGTCAAAAATTTAGGAAGATCAATTTGGAAATCATGTTAGGGGAAAACTTCCTTTTAAATTATCTCAGAGTGGGCTAATTTCAGGCAGTTGTAGGTTCCCCATCATTTGATTTCATTAAGATTGATTGACCATTTGCCATATATGATGTTGTAGAGTTCTGGTGTCAAATAGAAATAGATCCCTGTAGACCATATATTGACTTAGAAAAATCACAAATTAACAATATTTCTGTCTTTGTCCATTTTCTGTATTTGTTAACTGTTTCCCAGTTCCATGTTAATCTAGTTTTTAGGCTGTGCTCAGGTGTTTTGTTGGCCTCATGAATAAACTTTGGCTTGAACATTTGTTGGTCCACATTGGTTTTTGAGGTCCCTTCCAACTTTATGATTCTAAGTGTAGTGGGAGGTGCTTAATACCCATTTAATTGAATTGAACTAAGCTCATTGAAATTCTCTAATTCTAATCCTTCATATATTACTTAATGTTTATGAATTTTTGTTTTTTCATCTGGAAAGCATGAAAAATGATCTACATCAGAGGGTTAAAAACAATGGTGATAAAAAATCAAACATTCTTTTTCTATTAGCTCATGAAATGTCCTACCCTAGTGTTCACTGCAGGAAAAATAACACAAAGAGTTAAGTTTGAAAAACTGTTTCACTTAAAAATCCACAAATCCCACTCAGGCATAGATTCTTAGATATATCCCTTTGCCTCTTCAATTTTTCATGCAATGGTCTGTGTTTAGGAGTTTTGGAAAGGGTAGGTGGGTGGGGGAGAGGTTGAGAAAAATAAATTGAATTCTGTTTTTGTTCCTAAAGTGAAGAAAAATAGGTGTTTCCTGCTACAAAAATAGTTTATGAGTTTTTGATCACTTAGCTCAGAAAAAGGATGACGTTATGAAGTTCAAAGTTGGCACCAATCCCACCCCAAATGGAGCAGGGAAAATTGAGAGCTGGATTAGAAAGCTTAAGTCATCGAGGGCTTTTCCCCCCTGTAGTTATTAAAGTTTTCTAAGTATTTAGTACAGTCACTGTTTTGTTTTGTAGAATAGAAAATAGAACATGGTGGTGTTGAGGTCTCAGAAAGTCAGTTAGATAGTTCATGTCCAGTCTTTGTGAGTCAGAAATTCTTATCTCTTTAGGTAGCTACCATGGATGAAGTCATGTAGATGGGATGTATGCAGAATTTGTAACCAGGACACATAGAAATCTGAACAGTACCATTGCTGAAACACATACATGATTAGGAAATAGCCCTTGAAAAAAACTGTCTTTACTTTTACAAGAAAGTTCTAAAAAAATCAAGCAAAAAGCAAACCGACAGTTATTAATCACCTGAATATACACCCAGCACCAACCTAAAGGAACTTTTATTTAAAATTACTTTGACAAAATTCTTATTATACTGTCAGATTTGCAAAGCATTGTTTATGGAGGTTTGTTGGGAGTATATAGATGAGAGTTAGATAGGCTTCGAGATAGAGTTAGAGATGAAGATGTCATTTCATTTGATCTTAACAAGAATCTATGAAGAGGTGCTATTATTATTTTCTCTTTACAGATAAACCAACCAACCAACAAACATTTGGGAGAATAAATGCCTTGCCTGGAGATGCAAAGCTAGTAAATAGGGATTTGAACCCAGTTCTGCTTGAAAGTAAGTCCTACACTCTATTTCCAACAACATTCAGCATACCATACTGCCTCCTTGTGATCAAGTAGCAGCCAACTACAGTTGAAGAGAAGATATCAGCATAATAATTTGCTATGTCACATAGTAGGGATCTTAGGATTGCAAAACAAAATTCTGTACTCTAAGGAAGAAGGTTGCAACTCATTGGAGTCAGGGGAAGGATGGAGAGAAATGACAATGTCAGGGAAACCTGGAATCCCAAGGAATCATTGTAGTAGAATAGCAAAGGACAAATAGGAAACTTGGCAGGTTAAAAGTGGGAACCAATATATTATAATTATAGGAATCAAGTGGAGGCAAAGGAATGCAATGTTAATTCATAGTTCAAGGCACAGAAAGCAATCTAGTTCAACCAGAGTATGAAGCAAAACATTGCTCATCTCCTTTTCTTCCTTCATAACTACCATGCTAGTTTAAACCTTTGTGATTTCTGACACAGACTACTGTAATACTCTCATGATGGGTCTCCCTGCTTCAAGGGTGTTCCATATCTAATTTATCTTCCCCATTCTTTCAAAATGATTTTTCTAAAGCATGGGTTCAATTGTGTCCCTCTCCTCAAAAAAAATCTGTTAGTTTCTTATCACTTCCAGGCTAATATAGAAATTCCCCTTTTGGGAACATTTAAGGACTTTCTTAATCTGATACTATTTAACATTTAAAGTCTTTTTTACATGTATATCCTTCTTGCATACAGTTATTCATCCACATTAGACTTCTTACTTTTCATCATAAACAAAATATCATCTCCCATCCTCATATCTTTGCATTGCCTGTCTGTCAAGCCTGGAATACCCTTCCTCCTTATGTCTATCTCTGAAAAACCCCAGTTTGGGTCCAGTGTCAGCACCATTTCCTCCTTTACATCAAGTCTTTCTTGATGCCCTCATTTCTCATCTGCTGGTATGGTCAGTCTATCCAGAATGTATGTGTTGTCTCTCCCTTGTTCCCTTGAACACTCTTAAACAGGAGAAAGTTTCACTTTGGTCTTTCAACTAGATAGAAGAATGGATCAGACATAGTCAATATTTATTTTTTTCTTTAATTCAATAATAATTGTACTGTATACTCCTTGAGGGTATGAGAAGGAGATGATGGACTGTTGCTTGGGATACATAACAATAAAGGAGGGATAATGATGAACCTAACTTCAGGTCATGGAAATAATATTTGTTTCTGAATTTCCACATATCACTCACAAGAGAAAACAGGACTGATGACAGATTTAAAAGAATCTCCCAGTTTCAGGGTCCAAAAGTAAAACTGCTTTCAAGATGCAAATCTGACTCCCAATATCCTCCATGCATTGCTTACAAGTTGTTATTCAATCTTTGCTGCAAAACTTCTTTTTATCCTAAGCAACCCATTCCTCTTTTGGACATGTCTAAGTGTTAGGAAGTATTCTTGTTATTTGTAATAGATTTTTGACATTACATTTGGAAGTCATCTGTAAAAAGGTGATATGTGAAGGCATGAGGATGAATGGAATTCCCAAGGGGAGAGTATATATCAAGAAGAATAGAGCCAAAGGCAGCAATATTTCAGGTGATGTTTTTGAAGGAAATGTCCAGATCACAAAAGATGCAGAGGACTGGTTATAAAGATGGGAGACAAACTAGAAAAGAATTATATCTCTAAAATCTGAGATGAGAGAATATACAATAAGAAAAGGTGATATAACCTATAAAAAGAAATAGTATAAAAAAACTGTGAAGGGATGAAAATTGCCTAGAAGTTCAAAGACGACCTTAGGAAAAAAGAACTCTAATAGAGCAGAGAATTACATAAGTTCAATTATTTGGGTTTGGAGAGAATGGATAATGAGCAAATAGATGAATCAAAGGTGAATAATAACTGCCTTTTAAAAGTCAGGTAATGTAGTATATAGAGTATATAATGTACTAGAGCTGGAACTAATCAATTAATAAACATTTATTAAATGTCTATTATATGAGGCCAGGTCAGGAAGTGTTAATCCTGAGTTCAAATATAGTCTCAGATAATTACTAAATGTGTGACCCTGGGTAAGTCACTTAACCTGCTCATCTATAAAATGGAGATAATAATAGTCCTTTACCTGTTAGGATTGCTATGAATCTAGAATGAGATAATAGTTTAGGTGTTTGAAAAACCTTAAAACATTCTCCAAATGTTATTTATTTATTATTATCAATGATGTTTAAAAAAATTAGTAAACTTTGTTCAAACTCCACAGCTCCTTATCTGGATACAGATGTCACTCTCCTTTGCAGACGGCCCAAAATTGTTCCTAATTGTTGCATTGATGGAATGAGCAAGTCTTTCAAGGTTGAACATCACTCCCATGTTGCTGTTAGGGTATACAGTGTTTTTCTGGTTGTGCTCATCTCACTCAGCATCAGTTCATGCAAATCCCTCCAGGCTTCCCTGAAATCCCATCCCTCCTGGTTTCTAAGAGAACAATAGTGTTCCATGACATACATATACCACAGTTTGCTAAGCCATTCCCCAATTGAAGGACATTTACTTGATTTCTGTGGGGAGGGATGGGAAGTAAGATTGGGGGGAAAATTGTAAAACTCAAATAATATCTTTAATAAAAATAAATTTAAAAAATGTAATTGGAAAATTTTCAACAAAATAAATAAAAGTATAAAATAGCATAACAAATTAGTAAAGGAGGAAAGAGAACAAGATTGACAGATCAAGGGAAACTTTGTTAGGATGAAGATACCTGGGCATTTTGGTAGGCAGAGCAAATATTTAGGAATGAACCATTGAAGACTGTTAAAGAAAGAGGGATGTGAAAGAGAAAAACAACCTGAAGAAAGCAGAGAGATGACAACAAGAATGACTATCAAGGATTTAGCTTTAGTGGGTCTGAGTCTTAGGAATATCTTATCTTGGATGAGAGGAAAGAAAGAAATGGTATGATGAGAAAGGAAAGATCTGAACAACAGAGGAGGGGAAATTAAGGAATTCATCAATGTGCTACAATCATCTTGGCAAAGTAAAAGGCTAATCCCTTTAACTTAAAGACAAGGTATGAAGTTAGAAAGGGGAAAGAGGAGGGGAAAAAGTTTTGGAAGAGATCCTGTGGTAAATGAAATAGGGAGTTAATTGAAGGATTTGACTTCTTGGCAAGAACAATTTCTAAAACTAAAAGGTTTTGAGATGATGTCAACCTACATTGTTAGAAAATTTCTTTATTCAGGCCTATTCAATGACAATGAGATCACAATTTCAGCTCAGAGATAATGAATTCAACTCATAGATAATGAAAGTATAATATAATTAGCCCTTGACTATTCAGATCATTGTTATGACTTTGAAAAATATTTTAAACATGATCCAACCTCATTTTACAAAGGAAGAGATTGAAGCATAGAAGGTGCAGTGATTTCCCCAAAGTCATATGGGTAGAACCAGCAAAGATAAGATTGAATCCAGGTCTTCTGATTTCAAATCTGGCACACTTAAAAGTGTTTCAAATGGGGGAGCCTACATGGCAGAGTGGATAGAGCACCAGCCCTGGAGTCAGGAGTACCTGAGTTCAAATATGGCCTCAGACATTTAATAATTACCTAGCTATGTGGCCTTGGGCAAGCCACTTAGCATGATTGCCCTGAAAAAAAAAACCCAAAAGAGTGTTTCAAATGGAAGACTTCATTTGGAGATACCTCTTCTATTACTCATTACCTTGGGTAAGTCCTATCAGTGTGTTTCCTTTGTTGAAAAAGGATGGGGTAAACCAGATAATCTCTAAACTTCTTTTCAACTCTAAATATATAAAGTTATCAATCATAATTTCCATTTTCTATGACCCATTCCACTGCTCCATATCACCAACAACTTTAATTAGGAGATGCCTGGCTACTTTAGTGTATAATAATTGTAAACTAAAAGATTTCAAATCAAAGTATTAAAAATACCAATATTAATAATAAATAATTATAGCAAGAATATATAGCATTTACATAGCACTTTGAGATTCCTAAAATACTATATAAATTATATTATTTAATAGGAACAAAACCTTGGTAGATAGGTCCTATTTTTAGCCTCATTTTGCAGATGAGGAAATAGAAGTAGATAGAGTTTAAATGGCTTGTAAAAGATCATATAGCCAGTTAGTGTTATAGGTTGGATTTGAACTTAGAAAAAGAAGTTTTTATTAAAATAGTACTCTATTACATCAAGAACACTAAGGGTTTTGCAAATCTCATTTCATTTAATCTTTATACCAAATCTTAAGACAAATGTGTTATTATACTCATTTTGCAGCTTGAGGAAACTGAGGGCTTCCTGAATCAAAATCCAGTGCTCTGTCAACTCCATCTTCTAGCTAAGGTAAGGAGTGGTAGGGGATATGTGGAGAAGGAAGAAAACCAATAATGTTCATTCATTCAAAAAGTTATACATCCTAAAAAATTACTGCAATGAAAGAAGAGTAGCAGTTGATACACTTAGAATTTTGCAGTAAGAATAATTCAAGAAATGAGCCATTAGCAAACATGGCTACAAAAGTCTGCACACATGTTCCCAATATTTAGTCAGAAAACAGGAGACACTATTAGACCTAAAACAAAGAATTTCATTATATATCTCAGTTATCCCTGAGAGGAGATATGACTCTATGTGAGAATATCAGTCCACAAAAGAGGTAAGTGGGATAGCATTGAATATTAAAATGGCACAATCATGTATGAAAATCCAGGAAGTAGAAGAGAGATAGGTAACATAGCAGAAAGCATTTGGATAAAGATTAGAGGAGAAAGTAATGGAAATGAGTATTTCTCATTGTAATGCTTGAATTAAAGTGAAGAAAAGTGGGATTGGTGGCATACACCTCTGATTCCAGGGATTAAGGAGAATGATACTGGCAGATCTCTTGAGCTACAGCAGATTATACAAATCATGTGGATTTAGTAACCTCAGAATTAATATGATTAATGTTCAAGATTGGAGGAGCCCAGCAGGTTGTTTTAGGGGGAACCCAGGTTGAATTTGGAGGACATCAATGACTCTGTAATCATTAATAGTTGACTCCACCTGGTCATTAACCTTGCATTTTTAGCTCCCACAAGATAGGGAGATAGTCTGAAAAAAAAGATAGAATAAGATGTAGGGGAAGAGTTCTTTTTTAAAAAATTTGTTTTTATTTAAGGCAATGGTGTTAAATGACTTGCCTAAGTCATTCAACTAGACAATTCTTAAGTGTCTGAGGCTATATTTGAACTCCGATCCTCCTGGTTCCAGAATCATTGTTCTATCCACTGCACCACTTTGCTGTCCCATGGTTAAGACTTCTAAGAAGTAGATTATGACTGTCACTGAAGAATAATATAGGAGTGAAGGTGGGGGTTGAGGTCAATTATCCAGGAGTTCTCTCTCTCTCTCTCTCTCTCTCTCTCTCTCTCTCTCTCTCTCTCTCTCCCCATTTCTGGTGTTTTGTCTCTGTCTCTGAAGAGAGGATCTAAAAAATTCTGAATCTGACTTAACAATTTTATCTTTCAACAATTGAAGGTTGTTTGTGTTTTCATAATTGGTTCAATAGGCTTACCATTTCCACAAGCTTCCCAAGTCAATGGAAACTAGGTACTTTTCAGGAATAAAGGTGAACAATCATGCAGTTCATGGTTCTAGGATAGGGTGGGAAAACTTTTTGTTCCTGGCAAGGGTCATTTGGATATTTATAACATCATCCATGGGCCATACAAAATTAGCCTGCTATATTTACTCAAACACTTAATTAATTCCATACCTTAAAAGCTCCTAGACTTATTGAATTTCAAATCTCACCTGAAATTGCTGTGGCAGTATCAGGTCAAATAATTTCTTATGTAGGAGGGCTGAATGTTGCCCACCATTGTAGGAAGTGTCACATTCTTCCTAGTAAGGAGTGGTCTCCAGACTTGGAAGCACTTGAAGCATGGTGGAATGTGAAGGGTAGGGAAACTAAAGTTTTTCCTGGCCATGATCCATTCCCAAAACATATAGGATTTGCTTCTAGGAGATATGTAGCAACAAGACAGGGAATTCAGACCAAGTCAAAGGAAAACATTGGACTTGTGTTCATTGCATAATTTTTTAAATTCTGGCTCAAATGCATTTGTATCTCAGTTACAGGACAGCTTAGGAATTGGATAGCTTGTTTAAACTCTAAATTAGATAGTTATCTATATCAGAAGGGTCTAATCCCTGGGAAATATTAAGGCTGAAAAAGAAAATCCAACTCAAAGATTGGGAGGTCTATGATTGACTTTTGTTATTTGGTTGTGGGGAGTAAAACTTATAACCAGTAGCATACTCTCATCAAGTGAAGGCATTATTATTCCCTGGAAAACCAAAGTTGAGATGGTTGGATTGTCTCAAAAGTATTAAATCTACAGAGAGAGAGAGACAATAAGACCTATAGTGTTCTTTGGAAGGGTGGATTTGATTATGAGTAAGATTGAAATAGATGCTGTCCCTAGCAAAGTTGAGACTAAAGTAGGCCAGAGGAAGAATATACCTGATGAGACTCCTTGGGAAGCTGCCTAGTTTAGGATACATCTCCACCTTGGATTTCTGGCAGATTATTGAGTTTTTTCTTTGTTCCATGATCCCAGCAGTTAAGGTGATTGTGAGAATGAAGAAGCATGAAGATTTGGTTGACCAGATGTACATGAGAATACACTTTAAGTCCCTGCATCTTCCTTCTGGGTTTTTGTTTGCTTTTTGCTTTCCCATGAGTACAAGGAATTGAAAAGTGATCCCAAGAGAGATGCTTCCAGGCTTAATGGCTACTTCAGAAAACTTGAGAAGTCAGAAGTTGAGTTGGTATTGGTGACTCTCTGTTTTGAACATTTTACTTGGGGTTCTGCAATCTCCATTGGATTTCTCATGAGGAAAGGAGGGCATTTTTTTCTCTCTTCCTTTACCTCCACTAGCAACATTGACTACTAAATATACATACTATTAAGACTGGAGCTGTCTATTTAAGCCTGTGATACAATAAATATTACCTCTGAGACCAAGTTACTCAGCATCTGTGCTAAGAAAGAACTATTCCCAGCCCTACTGTCAACCTCATGGTTGAGGTTGCTTGAATTGAATGTTGATTGTGTAGGAAAAAAAAACTGATGTTCTTAGCAATTTCTCATATGAAAGATGTCCACCAGCAAAAGGATGTATAACTGGCAATCAGTCAAGAAGCATTTCTGAGAATATTATTATGCACCAAGCATATACACTGCTTGGCCAGATAGTTTGAATATATGAATTATTCAGAAACTACAGATTAGAGGCAAATGTAAAATATTCATTGAACTATTCTATAAGTTGTCATTATTTTTCAGGAAAATATGACAAGTGATGGATTATTGTTTCATGTTTAAAGCTTTTGTTAATGAATTATTACTGCTTTAGTAACTTGACATTTTTTATTTTTTTCATTTTAATTTCTGGACTTTCTCCTTCCCTGTATTCCCACTATAGTAGAGAAGACCACATTTTGATATAGATGTGTCTCTCTATTATTTTTAAGTTTACAAATATACACATTTACATTTATAATTTTATATATATATATAAAATGTATGTGTATAAATGTGTTTTTATGCTCTCATATATATTAAGATCAAACTATGCATTTTTTAATTTATCAGTTCTTTTTTCTGGAAATGGATAGCCTCTTCCTTCATAGGACCTTTGTATTTCAGTATTTATAATATTCAGATACGCTCTTTTGCTTTTTCCTAATATCTTCCATACTTTAGTAAGTCTTCCAGAAGAGACCTCGGTAATCCATTTGGTGAAGAGAAAACGACATATATGAACAACTTCTTTCTGTTCCTATGTTTCAATCTCTATTCAGATACTATCAGTTCTATCTTTGGGATGTATAGTATTCTTGGGTCACGGTATTCCTGAAAAAAAGCTAATCATCCCACAAAATTGCAGTAACTTTGGATATAGTACATTTCCCATTGAATCTACACATGTAAATTTCTACTAAGAGCATCCTGTTCATCATTTCTTAGAACAGAATTGTATTTCATAATAATCATCTACCATAATATGTTCAGATATTTTCTACTGACCTTCCAAGTTGTCCTTGGCAATTTCTGGGCTGAGAGGTCTGAAAGCTGTCACCATTGCCACTGACCCAGTTGCCTCATAGTCTATTCCTGCTTTGCTCTGGCCCTGACTGCCTTGTGCTCCTCTTATCTCAGGACAGAAGACCCTTCTCTCATGTCAAGTAAGTGGAAATTTGTTTAATTCAGTCTTTATGTGGGTTCTGCCACTCTAGAATTTATTAGAGTTATTATTTAAAGATATTTGGAGGGGATTGGAGAGAGTTAGGGCAAGTCCCTGCCTTTATCAACCATTTTGGCTCCACCTCATGATATGAACAATTTCTAAGCTTTAAGAGATATTTATTCTTTGAATTTCTTGAGTATTAGCAAAGAGACAGAGTAAAAAAGAAAAGTCTATTCTTCCCTTAGGACAAGAGGCTCTGAGTCTAAAGCAGAACCCCACCCAGAACATAGGTGACATTTGTTTAATGAAAGTATTACAATGACATGACCAGAAGATTTGAAGACTCCTGGTAGTGGGAGATGGTTCTCCATATATTTATATGTATACACATAGATGTATGTAAATATATATATATACATACATATATGCACTTTTCCCCATATAAGGTCTCTTTCTCTCCATATTTATATGGAGGGTACTTTCATAATATCAGTCACATTCTATAAAATTATGTTAACATAATTTGTATATTTATTTCCCTATCAATGAACATATAATTCCTTTTCCAGTTCTGTACATCTATAGGAATTGCTGCTATTTTGGTGAATATGGAACCTTTTATTCTGCTTTAGACTCCTATGCCTAGCAGTGGGATCTCAGGGTGAATAGAAATTCCCATCGCTTACAATCATAATAAATCTATTTACAGAAAGTTGGATTAATTTGCATCTCTACCTATAATATTCAAGTATACTTAACTTTCCATTCTTCTTGAATACTAGAGATTCTGATATGAAAATATATATTTGCCAATTTCTTGTATTGAGTTCAAACAAGTTATTTTGATTTGAACTTTATAAGTAATTTGGAAAGTCATTCATATTATTGTTTCATTTCATTGCAACCTTCAAAGGAATTTCAAACAACAAATAACTACAGTAAAGAGTACTCTGAAGAAGAAAAAGAAATGTGAATCAAAATCCATCTGAGATTTCACCTCATATTCAGTAATTGGCAAAGATAATGTAATACTCCTGACATTGGAAAGATACCACTGGAACATATAGGTTCTTTCCATTCATTCGATTTTAAATTTGTTGAACTGTTACACAGTATTTCAATGTCCATTTCCAAATTTATCTGCTTTTGTTTTAGGTTTTTGCAAGGCAAACAGGGTTAAGTGGCTTGCCCAAGGCCACACAGCTAAGTAATTATTAAGTGTCTGAGACCGGATTTGAACCCAGGTACTTCTGACTCCAGGGCCAGTGCTTTATCCACTATGCCACCTAGCCATCCCATATCTGCTTTTCTTTTGCTGTCATTTATACATCAGAGAAGAACAGTGTCTTACCAGCAAAAGGAAACAAGGTAAAGGGAAAAGGGAGCTGAGATATGCTTGCCAATCCAGGCCATAAGGGTTATAGAAAAACTCTCTTCTTATTTAGAAGATGCCACTCTATGTTGAAATTCAACTTTAGGTGGTTGCCATGTCAGCAAGTATCACAGGGTTTCATACTGAAGTTCTGTCTATTGTTTTGTCCTGAAATAGTCTTCTATAGCATAGGTTTAAAAGATAGGGTGCAAAAGTGGTTTTCAGAAATCCTGGAAAGCACATGGGATTTTGGAGGCAGAGTATGTTCGAAACTTAAATTTATACTTAATTATCTGGGTGAATCTTAAAGTAAATTCACATCTTTGGTTTCATATCTAAAATGGGGGGAGAGAAATTTGCACTAGAGCTTCAGCTAGCTCTAAATTTATGATCCTATTAAATGACATATATAAATCTTGTATGGAAATAGTCTATTTTGGGCAATGTGTTTATTGAGAGTGAATCAACAGCTTCTTATAATTATTTATATCTTCCAGGAAGGTTCAAGACCTTTAAATCAATCAAATGAACATCACCCTAGGTGCCTGGTTCCCAATGCCTCAAGTTTGGTTGATTCCATTGATAAATCTACTGGGAATTTGTGAATTGCAGGTATCACTCAGTCATTGCTCCCCTAATAGGAAGAGGTTTATATACTCCCAAAGAGACCTCAATGGAAAAAAAAAATGACAGCCCCTGGACATCTCTTTTACTGAAGGTAATCAGGAAGTTAACAGAATATGCATTATTCAGGACAACTAGGTGGAGCAGAGGATAGAGCATAGGTTCTAGAATCAGGAAGGCCTGAGTTAAAATCCAATCTAAGACACACACTAGCTATGTGACTTTGAGCAAGTCACTTAACTTCAATTGCATCCCCCTCCTCTAAAAAAAGAAAAAAATCATTCCCCAAGGGATGTGACTGCTTTCATTCTGGGAGGGCTAGTAGAAGTCAAGTTTATCAATGAAGAGTAACTTATTCGGAGAAAAAGAATTCAAGGCATGAGCCTGGACCTATCTCAGGAGTAGAATATAATAATAATAATAATAATAATAACAATAATTTGCAGGTTTTTAGTGCTTTAATGTTTGCTCAACTTTAATGCTTGTGAAACTCAAAAAAATTATCTCACTTGATCCTAACAGCATCACTGGAATGTAGGTACTTTGATTTTCACCATTTCACAGATGAGAAAAATGAACAGAGAGCAATTCAGGGATTTTCTCAGAGTTACACAACTATTAAGTGTGTGAAACCATATCTAAACTCAAATCTTCTTGACTCCAGGTCCAGCATTCTACTATACAACCCAGCTGCCTCAAATGTTCAGACAGTTGACAGAGCAAGCCCAAGAGTACAACTACATTATGATCATTCTTTATAACCTTTCACACACAGAAAATGTTTATCTGTCTAATGACAGTGTTCAGTCTCCCTGCCCCTATATTCTATTGTTTTCCTGGCTAGAAACACACAACATGTGCAGATCTATGATATTATCAGCCCTATTGTGCTATGATATTGGTCAATTGCAGAACATAGAAAGAATTTCTTTGCCTTCTGAAAATGCAAAATTTCTGAATCTCCTGATTTCCATAAGTGATTTAGAGAATGTAAGAAATTCAAGTGATTGCAAAGGATTTAAAGTCTAAATTCAAAATTGGTCAATGTTGGCTGTCACAGAACCTTGTTCTTTTCGATAGTTGTTTTGCAACAACTCTTAATGAGTTACGTGAAGGATGAATGCATCTTCCTTAAAAGCTCTGTATAGAGTAAATGGAGAAAAGATGTGTCAAGTAAATGAATGGATTATCATTTGCTATGCCAGAAGCACAGAAGCATTAGGAGAAAGAAGTTGGATGGGATTCAACCGCTCAATTCAGACAATATTAGCAATACTGGAATATGGAGACATCCAGGGTAAAGCCAGGTAACAGAATAGAGGAAATGCTCAACTGAGCTGTCCAAAATTTCCCCTCCAAGCAACTATAAAATAAAGCCTCAAATCAAATTATAGAAAGGCAGAAGCAACAAAAGGTCAGAGTGAGATGTTATTCTAGCTTCAGGCAACAGATGAGATCAGAAAGAGAAACTTGTGACATGGGGGTGGAGGCTGATCTGAAGCCCATGAGAATGAAAGTAAAGTCAAGGGACTCAGTGGTGGTGATAGTTTTAGTAACAGCTTGGGAACTCTCAAGTCAGAGATAGTAAGGGAATCTGAAAAATGATAAGAAAATGCTTATAGGGGACCTTGTGCTAGCAACAGATGCAGGACCAGACACTGTTTGACAACTTTATTTCTATAGCTATGTCTGCATCATAGTTTATAGAGAGAAGTTATTTTGGTCAAGATGGAGTGGGAGGTCTGAGGAACAACTTTGGTAACTCCATTTACTATATCTACTTTTAGGTCACTCTTCAAATATATGGAGAAGAGCAAGGAATTACAGGAGAAAAGAGACAATAAAACTATGCTAGTGGGGAATCTCAACTTTTCTTTTTCATTACCATAAAACATATAAGAAAACTATTAAGGAAGGGTATAGAATATTAGAAAATTTAGACAAGATAAACCTCTTGAAAAATTGAATGAGCATAAAGGAAGTATACCTTTTCTTCAGTCATACCAAGCACCTTTTCAAACATGTATGTATTGGGGCATTAAAATAAAAGCAACCAAACACAGAAAGTAGAAAAGGTAAGTTCATCCTTTTCAGATCATGTGCAATAAAAATCATATTAAAAATGATCATGGAATTGTAGATTAAAAGTTAACTCAAAACTAAGCAATCTGAAGATAAGGGATGAGTAGATCAAAGAAGAAATCATAGAAGCAATCAATTACTTAACAGATTATGATAATGAGACAAAATCTCAAAATTTGAGGGAGGCAGTCAAAGCAGGACTTAGGGGAAAATTAATATATCTAAATGCATACATTAATGAAAGAAAGAGAAAAAGAAAATCAATTAATTGGGAATTCAACTAATGAAACTAGAAAATATCATATCAAAAGCACCAAAAAAATTAAACACCAAAATGGAAATCCTGAAAATCAAAGAAGACATTAATAAAATTAAATGTAAAGAATGAACAAATAAATATACTAGAAGCTGGATTTATGGAAAACAAAATAAAGGTTTGGTTAATTTGATTTTAGAAAAAGGAAGGAGGAAATAAAATTACTAATATCAAAAATGAGAATGCACACCAATGAATATTAAATAAAAACAATAGGAACAATTTTTCCCAAGAAAATACCATTAAACTTTTGGGGGGGATTTGCAAGGAAATGGGGTTAATTGACTTCCCTAAGGTCACACAACTAGGTAATTATTAAGCATCTGAGTCCAGTTTTGAACTCAGGTTCTCCTGACTCCAGTGCTGGTGCTCTATCCAATAAATACCATTAAATCTTACAATCTATTATTACAATCTATAATGAAAATATAAATTGCCCAGTTTAATCAAAGAGGAAACAGAATACTTTAATAATGCTCTTCAAAAACAGAAATTAATTAGCTTCCTAAGAAAATATCCTCATCTAAAGTGAAAGGGATGAATATTGACAAAAATATAAGTTGCCCAGGTTAAATGAAGAGGAGATTAAATACCTAAACAACCCTATCTCGGAAAAAAGAAATTCAACAAGCCATCATTCAACAAGCCATCATTGAAATCCCTAAGAAAAAATCTCCAGGGCCTAATGGATTCAGGAAAAATTGGTTCCAATTCTATATAAACTCTTTGGAAAAATAGGGGAAGATGGAACTCTGCCTAACTCTTTCTATGACACCAATATGGTGCTGAAACCTAAGCCAAGAAGAGTTAAAACAGAGAAAGAAAATTATAGACCTATCTCCCTAATGAATATAGATGCAAAAATCTTAAATAAAGTCTTAGCAAAATGATTACAAGTTATCACTGGGATAATACATTATGATCAAGTAGGTTTTATGCCAAGAATGCAAGATATGCTCAATATTAGAAAAACTGTTAGTGTAATCAATTATATCCACAATCAACCTATCAGAAATCATGATTGTATCGATAGATGCTGAAAAAGCTTTTCACAAAATACAGCACCCATTCCTACTAAAAACACTAGAGAGTGTAGAAATAAATGGACTATCCCTTAGAATAATAAGCAGTATCTATCTGAAGCCATCAACAAGCATTATATTCAATGGGGATAGTCAAGAGGCATTCCCAATAAGATCCAGGGTGACACAAGGATGCCCATTATCACCACTACTGTTCAATATCATATTAGAAATATTAGCTTTAGCAATTAGAGAGGAAAAAGAAATTGAAGGAATTAGAATAGGGAAGGAAGAGACAAAACTCTCTTTGCAGATGACATGATATGTACCCAGAGAATCCCAAGAAATCATCCAAAAAACTACTGGAAACAATTGACAATTTTAGCAAATTTTCAGGATATAAAATAAACCCTCATAAATCCTCAAATTTTCTATACATGACTAGCAAGATATAGTAGGAAGAGGTAGAGAGAGAAATCCTATTCAAAGTAATACTTCTCACACAAATTAAATCAGATTTAAATAACTGGGCAAACATCAACTGCTCGTGGATAGATCAAGCTAATATAATAAAAATGACAATTCTACCAAAACTAAACTACCTGTTTAGTGCCCTACTAATTAAAATTCCAAAAAAAATACTTTAATGAGTTACAAAAAGTTGTAAGCAAATTCATATGGAGAAATAAAAATTAAAGAATTTTCAGTGATTTTATGAAAAAAAAGTGCAAAAGAAGGTGGCTTAGCCCTACCTGATCTAAAATTATGTTATAAAGCATCAGTTATCAAAACTGTCTGCTATTGGCTAAGAAGCAGAGTGGTGGACCAGTGGAATGGACTAGGTACAATAGCAGGAAATGATTACAGTAATCTACTGTTTGGTAAACCCAAAGAGTCCACCTATTGGGATAAAAACTCTCTCTTTGCTAAAAACTATTGGGAAAATTGGAAGTTAGTATGGAAGAAACTTAGATTAGACCAACACCTCACACCCTATATCAAGATAATATACAGGGGCAGCTAGGTGGAGCAGTGGATAAAGCACTGGCCCTGGAGTCAGGAGTACCTGGGTTCAAATCCAGTCTCAGACACTTAATAATTACCTAGCTGTGTGGTCTTGGGCAAGCCACTTAACCCCATTTGCCTTGCAAAAACCTAAAAAAAAAGATAAGATCCCAATGGATATAGAATTTAGATATAAAAAATAATAATATAAGTAAATTAGAAGATCAAGGACTAGTTTACCTGTCAGATCTATGGAAAGGGAAGCAATCAATTACTAAGGAAGAGATGGAGCACATCACTAAAAACAAACTAGATGATTTTGATTACATTAAATTTAAAAAGCTTTTGCACAGACAAAACCACTGTAACCAAGATCAAAAGAAATGTAGAAAACTGGGAAACAATCTTTACAACTAATGTTTCTGACAAAGGACTCATTTCTAAAATATACAGAGAACTGAGTCATATTTTTTTTTTTAAAAAAAAGCCATTCCCCAATTTACAAATGGTCAAAGGATATGCAAAGGCAATTTACAGATGAGGAAATCAAAGCAATCCATAGTCATATGACAAATTGCTCTAAATCATTACTTATTAGAGAAATGCAAATTAAAACTTCTCTGAGGTACCACCTCACACCTCTCTGACTGGTCAATATGACCAGAAAGGACAATGATTATTGTTGGAAGGGTTGTGGGAAATCTGGGACACTATTACATTGTTGGTGGAGCTGTGAACTCATCCAACCTTTCTGGAGAGCAATCTGGAACTATGCCCAAAGGGCAACAAAAATGTGCATACCCTTTGACTCAACAATGCCACTACTGGGTCTATACCCTGAAGAGATGATGAAAAAAGGTCAAAACATCGCTTGTACAAAAATATTCATAGCAGCCCTATTTGTGGTGACAAAGAATTGGAAGTCAATTAAATGTCCTTCAATTGGGGAATGGCTTAGTAAATGGTGGTATATGTATGTCATGGCACACTATTGTTCTATTAGAAACCAGGAGGGATGGGAATTCGTGGAAGCCTGGCAGGATTTGCATGAACTGATGCTGAGTGAGATGAACAGAACCAGAAAAACACTGCACATCCTAACAGCAACATGGGGGTGATGATAAGCCTTGATGGACTTGTTCATTCCATCAGTGCAACAATCAGGGACAATTTGGGGCTCTCTGTGATGGAGAATATCATCTATATCCAGAGAAGGAATTGTGGAGTTTGAACAAAGACCAAGGACTATTACTTTTAATTTAGGAAAAAACCTGATATCTTCTTGTCTGATCTTGCTATCTCTTATACTTTTTGTTTCTTTCTTAAGGATAAGATTTCTCTCTCATCACATTCAGTTTGGATTAATGTACAACATGGAACCAATGTAAAGACTAACAGACTGCTTTCTGTGGGGGTGTGGGGAGAGGGGAGAAGTAAGATTAGGGGGAAAATTGGAAAATTCAAAATAAATAAAATCTTTTTAATTAAAAAAAGAGAAAATATCCTCAGCAGAGATGGATTTACAAAAGAATTCTACCAACCATTTAAGGGAAAAAATAATTCCAAAATATATAAATTATTTTAAAAATACATGTAGAAGAAGTTCTACCAAATTATTTTTTATAGCACAAAGATGATTTTGATAACTAAACTAGGGAGAACAAAAGCAGAGACAGCAACCTAATAGCCAATTTCCTTGATGAATATTGATGTAAAAATTTTGAATAAAATACTAATAAGGAGATTAAAGCAATATATTACAATGATCGTATGCTATGACCAGATGGGATTTATACCAAGAATGCAAAGCTGCTTCAGTATTAAAAATTATAAACATAATTGACCATATCAAGAACAAATAGATGCAGAAAAAAGATTTTGATGAAATGCAGCACCCATTCCTAGAATACTTGAAAGCATAGAAATTAATATAACCTTTCTTAAAATAAATAGTATCTATCTAAAATCAAGAATACGTATTATATGCAATGGGAATAAACTTGAAACCCTCCTAACAAGATAAAAAATGAACTAAGGATGTCCGTTAACATTACTTTTATTTAATATTGTACTAGAAGTGCTAGGTTTAGAAATAATAACAAGAAAAGAAATTGAAGGCATAAAAAAAATCACTAGGAAACAAAGCTCTCCATCTTTGCAAATGATATTGAGATGTACTTAGAAAATCCTAGAAAATCAACTATAACTATCCAAAATAATTAACAATTGTTCAAAATTTTAGGATATAAGATAACCCCACATACATAATCAGTTTGTTTACATACTAATAATAAAACCTAGCAGAAAGAGTTGGAGAAATTCCATTTAAAATAACTACAGATAATATAACATATTTAAGAGTCATCTTGCTGAGACAATCCCAGGGATTATATGAACACAATTATAGAAAACAAATTAAAGAAAAACAAATATGGAAAACTTTTCAGATAAAGACAGGTCTAAGCAACTGGAAGAATATTATCTGCTCATAGTTAAGTCAAGCTTGTATAGTAAAAATGACAATTTTTCTAGTTTATGTATTCAGTGACATATCAAACTACTAGAAAATTACTTTATAGCATTTAGAAAACATTATAGCAAAATACAACTGAACAAAAAAGGTCAAGAATATCAAGGTAATCATTTAAAAAATGTTGTTAGGTGGCCTAGCATTTCTAGATTTTGAACTCTTACAAAGTGGTGATCATCAAAATAATCTAGTACTGACTAAGAAATATAGTGGTTGATTGGTGGAACAGATTAGGGATATAATATAAGGCAATAAATGATCCTAATAATCTAGTATTTGATAAATTCTATTATCTAAACTTTTTAAGTAAGCACTAAGCATTTCACAAAAATTGTTGGGAAAAATGAAAAGCAGTTTGGTATAAAGAAAGCATAGACCAATCTCTCATATAGTATACCAAGATAAGGTCAAAAATGATAAAGAATTTACACCTAAAGTGTGATATCATAATAGGGAAGAATGGGAAAAGGTACCTGTCAGATCTATAGATAAGAGTTTTGAGCAAAAAAGAGAGATGACTACTCAAAGTAGTGTAGATAATTTTGATTACATGAAATTTAAAAAAGCTTTGGTTAAACATAACCAATGCTGCCAAAATTAGAAGATGAGAGAATAATAATAGCAAGTTTCTCACAGAAAGGTGTCATTTCTCTAATATATAGGCAATTGAGCCAATTTTTCAAACATAAGATTCATTATACAGTTGATAAATGAGAGAATATGAACTGGCAGTATTCAAATAAAGAAAATAAAAGTTATCAATTGTCATTTTAAAATATTCTAAATCAGGTCACAGAGTCAATATGGCTGAATGAGGGCAGGAATTCCCAGGAAACACATCACCCAGACAACTCCAAAAGTCATCAAATTATGATTCTAGCCAAAATACAGAGGGGCAGAACCCACATAAAGACTGAGTGGTACCATTTCCCAGTGCAAGACAACTTAGATGGTCCTCAGGAAAGGTCTGTTTCACCATGACCAGGGTTGGAAAGAGCCACAGCACATCTGGGCCACAGCTAAGCTGAGGGAGCAAACCAGCTCTAGTCTTCCAGGAACAGCCCACAGGGCGCCTGGGCCAGGGGGTGAGGGAACCTGGTTCCATGCCAGAGGGGCAAATTTCCAGACCTCTTGGCCCAGAGATCACTGGGATGACTTGAAGAGGCACTGAGAGAACTTTGAGGTACCAGAGTAGCTCTGAGCGCAGGTCAGCAATGGTCTCAGAACAGCCCTGCAGTGGAGACCTGTTGCAGGAACCAGTAGAGCCATTCAGCACTTCCAGAGCAAGCAGCCCACAGATGGTAAGGGGGTGGGAAAAGACAGCAGAGTTCACTCTGCTATCCCTGGGTCAGAACTCTGTTGCTTGCCCACAATCAGATCCAAGGCTCAGTCTGGGTTCCCTAATGCAATAGAGCAGCAGGGACCCTCCTTACAGATCCAGGGCTGAGGGGAGGGCCTGTAGTCATCCTCATGTACAGGCAAGAGGCAGTCAGAGCCTCTCATAAGAACTTAGAGAAATAAAGGTTCTCAGTGCAGTGTCCCAAGAACCCCCCAAAGCCTTGGAAGTGTGATAAATCAGTCCTAGGCTGAGGAAATGAGCAACAACAGAAAAAAGAAGAATCTGACCTTAGAAAATTACTTTGGTCCTATGGAAAATCAAAATACACATGCAGAAGATGACAAAATTGAAGCTCCTGTGGCCAAATTCTACAAGAAAAATAGGAAATAGACTCAGGCAATAGAAGAGCTCAAAAATAAACTTTGAAAAGCAAGTAAGGGGAATAGAGGAAAAATTTGGAAAGGGAAGCAAGAGTGATGCATGCAACACATGAAAACCAATTCAGCAGTTTAGTGAAAGCAATACCAAAAATATTGAAGAAAATAACATGTTAAAAACCAGTTTAGGTCAATTCAAAAAACAGTCTAAAATGCAAATGAGAGGAATAAAAAGCAGAATTGACCAATTGGAAAAGGAGATTATAAAAGCTCTCTGAAGAAAATTACTCCTTCAAATGTAGAATGAAGTCAAAGGAATCTGATGACTTTGTGAGAAGTCAATAAAGAATAAAACAATATCAAAAGAATGAAAAATTAGGGAAAAAATGTGAAGTATCTTATTGGAAAAAAGAACTGACTTAGAAAAAAGATCCAGGAGAGATAATTTTAAAATGATTGTGCTACCTGAAAGTCATGACCAGGAAAAGAGCTTAGACTTCATTTTTCAAAAAATAATGCAGTAAAATTGCCATGAGATCCTAGAAGTGGAGGGTAAAATAGAAATTGAGGAAAATCTACTGATACCCTCCTGAAAAAGATCCCAAAAGAATAACTTCCAGGAATATTATAGTCAAATTTCAAAGCTCACAAGTCAAAGAGGAAATATTACAAGTTGCCTGAAACAAACAATTCAGCTCTATATTCAGGATTACACAGGATTTGGTAGTATCTACCTTAAGGGTTCATAGGGCGTGGAATATGATATTCCAGAAGGCAAAACAGCTTGGTATACAACCAGGAATCAACTACCCAGAAAAAAATTGAACATCTTCTTTCAGTGAGAAAAAAATGGACTGTTAATGAAACAGGGGACTTTCAAGCTTTACAACTGAAATGACTAGAGCTGAACAGAAAGTTTGATCTCCAAGTACAGGACTCAAGTGAAGCATAGAGATGGTGGACAAGAAGGACTAATTATGAGGGATTTAATGATGTTGAACTGTGTGTATTCCTGCATTGGAAGAAGATACTGATAACTTCTATGAACCTTCTCACTTATAAGAGCAGTTAGATGGAGAATATATAAGAAGGCACAGGAGGGAATTGAATATAATGGGATAATATAGTATAAAGATGGAGTCAATGGGTGATAAAGGAAAGTCCTGGGAGGAAGGGAAAGGAGAGGAAGAATGGGATAAGATTTTTTTGCATAAAAGAGTCAAGAAAAAACTTTTGCTGTGGGGTGGAAGAGGGTAAGGTAAGGGGATATGAATAAGCCTTCATTCTCATCAGAAGTGGCTCAGGGAAGAAATAACATACCCATTTAATAGGGTATAGAAATCTATTTTACCCTTGAGAAAAATGAGAGGAAAGGGATGAGATAAGGAGGTTGGGGGAGAGGTGTGGGAAAAGTATGTGTTAGAAGAGAGGGAAGCTCAACATACTTCTGAGCAGGGAAAGGGTGAAAGGAGAGAAAGAACAGAATAAATGAGATTGTGGAGGAATAGAATGAAGGGAAATATAGCTAGTAATTGTGACTGTGGGAAAAGATATCAAAGCAATTTCTTTGGTGGGCTTATGATAAAAAAGGCAACTTATCCCAGAGACAGAGCCAATGAAATCTAAATACAGAGTGTAATACACTTTTTTTTTCTCTCTCACTTTACTTCTCTTGAGGTTTTTCTATCTTTTTTGGTGGGAGGGGTATTTATGTTTACTTTCACAACAATTTTCTTGTAAAAATATAAAATAATAAACCATAAAAATGTTCTAAATCACTAGTAATTAGAAGAATGCAAATTAAACAATGCCAGATTCTATAATATGAAAGAAAAGGAAAAAGACAAATGTTTGAGGGGATGTAGAAAAATTAGGACACTACCACACTGTTGGTGAAGTTATGAATTGATTCAACCATACTAAAGAGCAATTTGGATCTAGGCCCAAAGCACTATGATACTTTGATTCAGTGATACCAGTGGTAGGTTTATATACCAAAAAAAGAATGAAAAGGACCTGTTTGTGAAAAAAATATTTTAGTAGTTCTTTTTGTGGTGGCAAAGAATTCGAAATTGAGGAGATGCCCATGACCATGAGAATGATTGAACAAATTCTGGTATAATATTATTGTTCTAGTAGAACTGATGAGCAGAATAGTTTCAGAAAAGAAACCCAGTCACTTGGGAAGTCTTCTAAGAATTCTTGCAAAATGAGGTGAGTTTAATCCAGAGAACATTATACTCATTAACACAACAGTGAAAGGATGGTAAACTATGAAAGACTTTCTGTTCTGGTCAAGACAATGGTCCAAAACAATTTCAAATGACCCATGATGAACTATGCTATCCACCTCCAGAGAGATCTGATAAACTCTGAATGCACAGAGAGAGAGAGAGGAAATCAATCTCAAACTTAAAATTTTTTAAATTATTTTTTAAACATCTATAGTATTTGAAAAATATTAAATAAATAAAAAATAATACAATAAATTTGAAAAAAGATAACAATTGGATATTTGAATTACAGAAACTGACTGCCTCTGAGATACCATTAATAATAATAATAATAATAATACATTCTGGTTTAATTTTTTTCTCCCTACAATCATCCATAAGGTAGCTAGAATAAGAGTTAGATTAAGTTTTGCGGTAGATCCAGCTTCCTTCATGACTGAATTCAAATGATACCTATCTTCCTGATTGCCTCAGATCATCTGAAATTATCTTTTTACGTCTTATATTTTCTTATTTGTATACTATAGTATCTTTCCTCATTCCTACCAGAATATAAACTCTTTGAGAGCAGGAATTGATTTTTTTCTTTTTCTCCTTAATGAAAAACTCAGTGCCTTTCTTATGGGAGTCACTTTTTAATAATGAAGTGAATTTAATAGTAGACAAAACAAGTGAGAACTTTTTATAGGAGAATTATGTTAAACATTACTATATGCACAGTAGCATTTAAATGTTTTATATTCTGGAAGTAATCAGAAATAATCCCTAGGAGTTATTGCACAGTTTTCAACTTTTAAAGTTGATTATGAAACCTTTCACAAGTCTTGAGAAATCTTACTCTACCTTCTAATAATTCAACTCTTTTCCCCCCTCTCTTCCATAGAAAAGAAACAAAATAAGCATTCAAACAGAATATTAGGTGCCAGGAACTGTGCTGTGTTTTGTTTTGTTTTGTTTTCTTTTACACATATTTTATAAATAATATTTTACCCACAACAACACTATGAAGTTGGTGCTAGTATTTTCTCCATTTTATAATTGAGGAAACTGAATTTAATAGTAATTAAATGACTTGCCTAGGGTTACAGAGTTAGTATGTGTCAGAGGTTGGATTTGAAAATGGGACTTTCTGATTCCAGACTCAGCAGTCAGTCCATTGAACTATCTAGTTTTCTAGAATTATACAAATCTGGAAAGAAGAAAATTGTTGGGAGAAGGTGATCAAAATTGTCAAAGGCTGCAGAGTGGTCAAGAACTTTGAGGTTTTTTCATTTCTTTTTTTTTAAGTTTTTGCAAGGCAATGGAGTTAAGTGACTTACCCAAGGTGATACAGCTGGGTAATTATTGTCTGAGGCCAGATTTGAACTCAGGTCTTCCTGATTCCAAGGCCACTGTTCTTTCGATTGCACCACCTAGCTGCCCCCAATTATGAGTTTTGAGAAAAAGGCCACGGGATTTGACAGAGCGATTTTGTTTGAATGATTAGGTTGAATTAAGTTAGATTGTAAATAATTAAGAAGAAAATGGATATAAAAGGAAATATCTTAATCTAGGATTTTTCAAAAGATATAGCCACTAAAGAAAGGAGTTATGGTATGAAGGTCAGTGGGAATATGTGGATCAAAGGGAGTTTTTTAAAGATGGGATATACATGGGCATATTTATGGGCATTAAAGATGCAGATAGTAGAAAGGAAGAGGTGGAAGATAAAAGAGAATTTAGGAATAATACAGGCTGCAATCACTAGGAAGACATGAATGGAATGTGATACCTTGTACATGTAGAGGAGTTTGACCTGACAAAGAGAAAGCCCACCATAAGGTCATAGATTTAAACTTTAATAGGCCTTAGATGATATCAAATACCTCAATTTACAGATCATACAATTAAGAGCTCCAAGGAGATTAAGTGTCTAAACTCAACTCATCTTATCAGTGGCAGAGGCAAGATTTGACCTTTTGATTCCAGATATAGTTAGTTGTTACTATCCTAGGAGTTCTTTTAGTGACCAGGGTATAGATTATCACAACCTGATGATTTGGGTTCATCAGTTTATCAGTGATCTCTTAATTGCTGCTGTATTAATGGCATTTTGGCAGTTGCAATGATTCTAGACTATGCTACAGGATTTCACATTGTTGGCTTCATCCTCTCTTGAATATTCTCTTTTTGCTGGCTTTCAGTACACTCTTTTCTCTTGATTCTCTCCTATTACATTATCTATACTTTGTAGTCTTCTTTCTTTGGCCATCCTCTAGGTGCAGTGCACTAATTTAAGATGAGTGGAAAAGATGAAAGTCAATTGATAAAAGTTTAAAGAGTGAGAAGAAAGGAAAGGAAACAAGAATACACAGTTTTTCCAGTTTACCTATGAGAAGGTCGAGATTAAGAGATTATGGCTTCATCATAAACTATTCCCTGACCCAGAAGTCCATTTTCTTTATTACCAAGATTCTCCCTGGGATATGATGTGCCTACAAATCACAGACCCAAATTATTCCAAAAGAAACATAATTGCCCAGTAATAAACATGGAAAATAGCATGATAATTTTATATAGATTAAGGTTCTGATCGAAAGATTTCAGGAAGAAGCAAAATTGTGTAGAAGACATGATCAAGGTCGTGCATGACAAAAAGAAATTAACACGATTATTCAGTGAGAATAAGATGACAAAGATAAGAATTATCCAAATTGGATCTCCAAATTAAACTAAGAATCATAAAGTATTAAAAGAGAAAGCATAAATTCCATTTCATGTTTAGAGTTTTTTGGTGGAAACACCTCCACAAGAATAGTAGCAAATGTGAATCTGTGGATGGTCTATAGTTAGACTGGGAGAGAGAGTAGTCCCAATTAGGCAATAATAATTCCTTGAAGCTCTAAAATTAATTCTGGTTTATATGGTAACTCTTTTAAAGGAGAATCATTCTTGGAAAGCTTTCTTTTTTTCAAGGTAGTGGCATTAAGTGGCTTGCCCAAGGTCACACAACTAGGTAATTATTAAGTGTCTAAGGCCAGATTTAAACTCAGGTACTCCTGACTCCAGGGCAAGTACTCTATTCATTGTGCCACCTAGCCACCCCTTGGAAAACATTCTTGTGAAAAGACCTCTATTTGACAGATCAGTAATCCCTTAAACAAGGCAAAGTCCTGCTCTTGAATTTCCTAACATATTTCCTCAATGTGACACAAAAAAGTCTCTGAAGGTCATGCCACGATCCTTTAACACAGTCTCTTAGTGTTCCAGTATATCATATTCTATTCCCTCTAAAGGGCCTCATTATTGCTGGTGCTGACACTTAATCTACATAGTTCATCTATACTTTGTCACCATGTTTTTTCCTCATGTTTCATAATTGATTGAATGTCCATGTAAGAAAGAAAAAGGAATAAAAATTGAGTTGAGCTTTTGAACAAAGATTATTTATATATAGGGTCCAAAAAGTAGAAATGGATTTAAATATTATAGATTCAAAATCTATCTTTTTTACTGATAAGTAAACCAATATCCAGAAAGGGATCACAATTTGTTTCTGTTTATATAATCTTGGAACTCAGAATCAAATTGAGTCTCCTGATAACCAGCCTGATGATAATTAAACCACAATAGGCTAGCTGACTATGAAGAACTAGAATATAATGACCCATCTAAGCCAGATGCCAGAGCTCCATTCCTGAAAAACATGGTTGCCATTTGCTGTCTTGTATTCCCTTGGGGAGCATTATTGGATTTTCATGTCCTTCCTAGTGCTGTTGTTTTTGGAATAAGGGACCAACTTCTTCAAGATTAAGACTTGCAAAGAAAAAAAAACTAATTAAAAAACACACAAAAGATTTGCCTGGTCCATCTCTAATTTCTGCCATATGAGGCAAATGAGACCTGCCAACTTTCCAGTTTGACCAAATTGCCATGATGGATTTGCTTAATTGAATTGTTGTATGTGGGTTGTTTACTCCAACTCCTCTCTCAAGTCAAGCCTGTAGGTTTCTTTTGAAGGGATGCAGATGTGTGGGATGTGCTCATTCTGCTTAATGCAGCAGCCTGGGACTAGGCTCCTCCTGTGGCAAACTTGGCCAGATTCTATGAGAAGGAAGAGAATATATGCCACCCATTGTTAACTTAAAACTTTCAATGATAAAAGTGTGTGATCAAACATCTAACCCAGCCTACTCCCCCTCTAAGAGCTGAACTGAATTTTAACTATCAACCCAATAGGAAGTGAAATCTGAAATTGAAGAATAGTATCAGAAAGAGGTTCCCAAGTTTTCTGATATATTGCCCACATGCAGAAAGGTTTTCTATTATGTTTTTCAATTAACTAACTTTGAGGCTTTTTTCTTTTCTTCCAAATCACAAAAAAAAGAAATTCTGTATTTGACTTTATTGATGTGTTCTAGGGTCCTTCCATCTTCAGTAGTCAGTATGTTTTTACAAACATCTAAGTGAAATGTCATTTGTTTCAATGTATACTCAGTTATGTGATTTATAGTTAGAAAATGCCTCATATATCATGGATTACAACTCCCTGTAATCACACAGGAGCCAGGATTTGAACCCTAGTTTTCTGATCAAATATCTAGTGTTCTTCCTTGCTCCTCAATGATACTTTGGCCATATTCATGGGAAGTTTTTGTCCTTCTATGTAAGACAGACTAGAACATTTTTCTGTCTCCAAGCAAAATAATCCCATGCTTTTTGGCTTTTCCTAATAATCCTCAACAATTTTTCCTGAAGACATCTTCAGTAGTCAAAATCTGCACAAAGCAAATTCATCCAAGGACTTTAAGTAATAAATGAATGAAATGCATGATTTCATTTCTAGGCTCTCATTGCTAAAAATTTAAATTCTCATTTAAAAAAGATATGTCATTACATGGTATCTCCTCATGTGGGGAATATCAAATATATAGTCCTTAACTCTTCTCTTGTGATATGTTTTCATGAAGGAAAAACTTGCTCTCATGGTTCAGTTACCTCTTCTATACCAAGTGACTGCCAGTTAATTGTCAGCATTCCGCAAATATTTATTTAATAAAAGAATGAATTTCTAAGATGTCTATCTTTAGGCTGATTAATGCTAAATGCACCTTTCTAGAGACTTAAACTATTAATGCTTCAGGAAACTAAAATGTTTTCAATAAAACTTTCAAATAATTATTGAGAAAATAATTCATTAGTTCATGAACCTTCAATGTTAATTTATGATTAGATTCTTCACATAAACATTCTTTAAAAATCTCTCATCCTCAGACACTTAATAATAATTTCCTAGCTGTGTGGCCTTGGGCAAGTCATTTAACCCCATTGCCTTGCAAAAAACAAAAAGAAAATTTCTCAGAAAGCTGAATTCTATGAGAATGCTACCTTCTCAATATTTTATGTGTGTCATTGCACACCTCTTTCAGTTGTTAGTCATGTTAAGGTATAAATTATTCAAATGTTTCTGTTCAATTTACTCTGCATTTGATACACATCTTCCAGGCTTTGCTGAAACCTTTCCCTTCATTATGTTTTTACAGCACAATAGTATTCCATCACATTCATACACCATAACTTGTTCAGTCATTCCACACTTAATAGCCACCCTCTCAGTTTTTTCTCCTTGAATAGACTTCTATAAATATTTTTGTACATATGGTTCTTTTTCATTTTTCTTTGATCTTTTTAAGGTCTAGACATAATAGTATTATTGATGGATTAAAGAATTTATTTATATTTTTCTTTCTTACTTCCTATTTATTCTTCCTCTCCTTTCTTTCTCTGTCCAATCTTTGTTGTCATTTTTGGGAAGCATTATGGCATGGTGCCTAAAGATCTGCCCTCAATGTACAAAATCCTTGTGTTTAAGTACCATGTATGACATATATGACTATGGGATCTTAGTAAAACATTTCATTTCACAGTGATCTAAATATCTCACTAAGATTAGAAGATGCAGAAATTTGAAGTGGTAGAAAAATTTCTAAATAGAACATCATTAACCCTATTGATATTCTCTTATTATTTTTATTAATTTGCTTATAACTTACCCACAAATTTCAAACTAAAAATAGCTAGCATTGATATGGTATTCTGAGTTTAAAAAACACTGTGTGTTGTGGGTTGTGTGAGTGTGTGTATTTATATGTGTGTGTGTGTATGTGTGTGCATCTTTATTTTTTATGATCCAGAAATTCAACTGCAACTAGCTACTATTGCAAAGAATTTTTCAAAGCTATCCTGAGAGTCAGTGCAATTCTTATCATCCCCATTTTACAGTTGTGGGAACTGAGGCATAGAGGTTAAGTGATTTGCTTAGGATTGCATAGCTATTAATTTTCTGATTCAGGGTTTGAATTTTAGTCTTCTCAACTCCCAAGTTTAATTTTCTATCTGTTAAACAACCAAGTGGCCCCAGAGAAATATTCTGGAGTTCTGAGAATTTGATTTTACAATAATATATCCAGGTCCCAATTAATTTGTATGATAATCTCTTGAAATGGTTACATACATGCTAATCCACACTATTCAAAATTACAATTGTGTAAAATACAGTCATTGGTTCCAGTCTGATGAAAATATATAATGTTGAATCAATTGACATAATCACTTAATGGGACCACTTAAGGAGATTCCTTATTTGCACTAATTGAGAACTAACTGGATATCAAGTATACGTAAGCAATGAGATTTTCTTGCTTCCTTACTATCACTGAATTGATCCTTTTATAGTATATTAGATGTGAAGGTGGTATTCCATCTCTCATGTTAGAGAAGAGGAAAATGAAGCCCAGAGTGGATATACCCCTTATCTAAAGTTATCCATGCAATGGAACATACTGTAAAGTCTGTTAGGATCCATGATCTCCAAAGAATGGTAGATCATACATGGGTGCAAATCAAGTTATTATTTCACATAACTGGCCAAGAAATCCTGAGGACAGGGAAATGTAGCACAACCAAAACACTGAATATTTGAGTTAGAAGAAATCTTAGAGACTTAGAGACTAAGTCAAGTTATACCCCTAAGGGATACCCACTTTAAAACATTTAATTAGAGATTACCCAGTTTTCCATGAGAATTTTGAGGAAACCCATTTTACATTATAATAAGTTTCATTGTTTAAAAATGTTGTTTTTGTAGTTTTTGTTTCCCCAACACCACTTCCCATGTCAGGACCAAATTGACTTTTGCTAAATTGCACTCACTTCCTTTTTGTGCATCTGAAGACAAAGAGAACAAATCAAATTTCTCTTCCAAATAAGATTTCTTAAAATTCTTAATGGCACAATGAAATAATGAAGAGCAAAATGAGCAGAATCAGGAGATTGTTGCATATAGTGACAACCGTATTGTTTTAAGAACAACTATGAGTGAATTTTGTGTGTGTGTGTGTGTGTGTGTGTGTGTGTGTGTGTGTGTGTGTATGTATTTGGATGTATAAATATCCAAAGAAAATACAAAGACCACATGAAGGAAGATGCTATTTGAATCCTGAGAAGGAACTGACATAGAAGTATATATAGATTTATATAAAGAATGTATTTATATAAAGAATATATCAATTCATATATGTCTGTTTGTATGTATGTATGTATGATATATACATGCATACATACATACATATATATATATATATATATATATATATATATATATATATATATATCCTGTTGCCTTAGTTTCCTCATCTGTAAAAGGAGCTGGGGAAGGAAATGGCAAATTGCTCCAGTATCTTTGCCAAGAAAACCCCAAATAGAATCTTGAAGTTTAGGACATGAAAAGTTATGTGACCATGGATAGGTCACTTACCCTGATATAATTAACAGATAGAGTTCAAGTCAAATAAATTTTATTATGCAGCTGCTGTGAGTTAAGACACTAACACTAGGAATTCGGAGACCTAGGTTTAAGTTTGAAAAAAAATATTCGTTGACTGGCAAAAACAAAAGAACCAAAAAACCAAGTCCCAGCTCTGCTACTCATTCACAGGAACCTACCTGCAGCAAATCACTCTTCTTCTTTGTGCCTCAGTTTCAACAGATTTCAAATAAAGAATTGAAACAAAATAATAACCAAGGCCTCTTTCATTCTATTCTGTAGCATTTAACCAATTGACATTCTTAATTGTTTTCTTCTCTTTAATTCAACTACTCAGATGTTCTCTTAGAAACACAAGACTCATTTCCTATTTAATGTATAGACAATTTTAAAGGGTAAATCAAGGCCAAGAGTTGCTTGAGAAATGGGGGTTGTTGTACCATTTTGAATCCATATAAGAGATGCATTTGGATTACTGCAGCATTGATCTATACATATATTCTAGTGTTAGCTATCTCTGGGTTCCAGGGCAGAGGAAGGGAAATAAAGGGAAAAAAAGAAACATACATGATAACTTTATTATATATTTAAAATGAATAGCAATTTGTATGTCATTGATTGAAAACTTTATGTGTCGTTACCTTTTTATTATATTATGCTAAAAATGATTGCTTTATTCCAAAAATTAAAAAGAAAAATCATTGCAGCTATCATGTCACAGCTGATTTTTTTTCCCTCCAGATTAAACATTCCCAGTTTCTTCCCTCAACCTTCATATCACCTGAACTCCAAACTTTTCATCATTGGGTTGACTACTTTGTCCTGTTTACTAATGACCTTGCCAAACTGGAGCCCAGAATTGGTTATAAAACTTGAGATATGATTTGACTAGAAGAGATTAGAGAGGGATATAATCAAAGAAAAATCTCTTTGGAATGTCTTCTCTCTTCTGAAAACATAATAGGGTATTGCAAAATTAGAAAATGTGGTAGAGTGGAATTGAGTTTTGTAGCCAAAATTGTAGTCAGTAGGTCTGGAACAAAACTCAGTCTTTGCCATAATACCTATATCACCTAGGAAAATCCATTTTCCGTTGCTTTCTCAGTTTTATATTCTAAAAGGAAAGTATTACATTAGACCTTTTTCTGAACTAGAAAATTTTTAAGCTTTCTTTTAACTCTAAATGTCTATCTTGTTATTCTAAAAATAAAAATTCCTATTTACCTGGTCATGTTGGACCATTATCAACTATGTTCTCTTTACTTCTTGAAACTAAAGTTCTGCTCATTAGTCCTGAGTATTGTTCTATAGAAGTGGCATTTGCCAAGAATCTTTTCATTAATCAAGAATGAAAGTTGGAGGTTTGGAAATGATCAGATACTGTCTTAGCTCCAGTCATAAATGATGCTGACTAACGATCTGGTGGAGTTATTCCCAAGAGCCACTGAACAGCTTCTGGGAAATAAAAGTCTGGGTTCTAGGGGGAGTATGGTTACAGAATTGATTAGAATAACTAATTCACCTTACTGATTAGATAAAGCTATTTTGAGACAAATTAATGATTTGAAACTTAACTAATGATTAGACCATAGGGAGAATGGTTAGCTATATCATGGTATCACAAAGTCATCACAAAAATCACCACTTTGGTGTTAGTCTGTTGCTGTTGGGACTCTGATAGAGGAGGAAAGCCACATGGATAAAGCCAAGGACTCCCACAGCATCCATATATCACCAACCATCATGACAAAAAGTGATATGGTTCTAGAAAAATCAGTGAGAAGAATGTCTTTGTACAACACTCCCCTCACTATAATAGATATAATGTGCAAGTTATATCATCATGTGTGTGATGACTATGGTCTTCTTATATTATGAAGGATGAACATCATCAAAAAGGTATAGGTGTAATTAAAAATGAATGGAGAAAAATGCATTTGCAGAACCTTAATGCTAAAAAGCTTTTTAAAGATTAATAGTAGCATGCAGTTCAGGTCTTTGCACTCACATTCTGGCATGAGATTCTGCTAGATTGCAAAGTGGATAGAGCAACAGGCCTGGGTTCAGGAAAACTGGGATTCAAATCTGACCTCAAACACCAGACGTGAGACCAAATGACCTTGGAGAAGTCCCTTAACCCTGTTTGTCTCAGTTTCCTCATCTGTAAATTGAGATAAAGAAATATCCAGCTTTATTTGTATCTTTGCCAATAAAACCTCAAGCAGGGTTACAAGGAGACCAATATGACTGAAATAATTCTAAAAATATACTAATCTTTTATTCAAGGGTGAATATAGAAGAGATGTTTAGGGACACTCCCTAGAGCCCTGGCTTCTTTATCCATTAGGACAAGGAAGGGAAAGGAATAATCATTTATATAATATATTCTATGTGGCAGTTACATTTTGAGTACTTTACAAATACAATTTCTTATTTGATCTATATAACAAGACTGTAAAGTAGGTACTATTATTATTCTCATTCTATACTTGAATAAACTGAGGCAAAAAACAATGCAGTGATTTGGCTTGTATCACACAGCTAATAAGTGGGTGAGACTGGATTTGAACTTGTCTTCCTAATTGTAAAAATTTCTCTCCTACCATTAATACCTTTAATTTATTAAGTATGCTCAGCTTCCACACCAGCCAATACCAAAGGTAACAATAAAAGAAAATTTTATTCAAGATGATGCATGTTCCAAAACTGATAATTGTAGGTTTTAAAGCAAGAAAGTGCTTGAGAGAATTATAGACATTAGACCCAGAAAGGACCTTCCAGTTAGCACAAATCATGCATTTTATGTTTGCAGAAGCTGAGACCCTGAGGTTAAATGATGAGCAAAGGCCTATAATCACCTTGGGCTGACTTGAAGTATTGTTGAGGGTGCATTCAGTGATACTACATTAAGACAATTCTGACCCACTAGACATGCAACTATCATTTTACTGAACAACATTCATTATGTAATGAAGTAATTTTGATTTCAACACAATTATTTATGTTCAGACTCATTTGTAAGACTCAGCAATCTGCAACAGTAACCCAATCACCATGTGTTCATTCATTTGGCACTGAGAGAGAAAGAATTAAAAGTGAGGCCTTTGGGCATATGCACAGTAATGAAGTAAAAAGAAAACAATAATGTAATAATTGATCTTCCTGGGACACAGTGCTGAGTACAATATTGATGAAAATAAAGGTAGAGGAAAAACATGTTGACACAACAATGAGATCCAGCTCTTGGGGAAAGAAATTGAGCTTTTACCCCAAAGGATACATATAAGACCATGCCATTTTGCACAGACCCAAAAATATAGTCTTAGGGGGTCCTTTAAGAGGCAAAATCCAGGATCTGAATTACAATACAGAATAAATAGAGAATAGTGTAAGATCAGAAACAGGGACAAGGCATGGATTGATTGATGAGCTCTGAATGAAAAATATTGGTTTTTAAAAGAATAATTCAATGGATTTCTGATATTATCGGTGTGATCCTTCCCTTCATTGATTATAATAATCTGTTTCTTCTTTTTTTTAATAATCCTTTTGAAGATTGTAGTAATACAGATCTAGAAATGGAAGCAATCTCAGAGACTATTTAGATGAGAGATTCCTAAGGATAGTGTTGTAGACATGTTTGAGTCTATGGACCTGTCCTTAGAATAACTTTTTTTTTGGTTTTTGCAAGGTAATAGGGTTAAAGTGACTTGCACATAGGTAATTTGTTGAGTATCTGAGGTCATATTTGAACTCAGGTCCTCCTGACTCTAGGATCAATATTCTATCCAATGCACCACCTAGCTGCCCCTAGGGGAATATTTTTAAAGGCATAAAATAAAATACATGGCATTACAAAAAGAAGTCATTTATACTGAAATTCACTTATCAAAATATTTTAATAAAGTTCAGTGACTTCCATTAAGAACTTCTGATCTAATACATTTCCCTCATACAGATGAGGAATCTGAGGACATCAGTAGTTAAATGACTTGTCCAAAGAGAAGCATATAGTAAACATTAGAGGGGCCCTCAGCTTCCAAAGTGGGAGCACTTTTTCTCTATTTTCAATGACACCTCCCTTTTCATAAATCTCCAAAGGAGTTCCTTCTACTTAAAGATGTTCTATGGAGAGGGAAAATGGGTTCAAGACATAGTTTTAGGATTAATATTCCTTGTGAAAGTTTCCCTTATTGTTTTCTTTCATCTTGATAATCCACAAAGTAATGTATCAAGTTTGATTCATAGCATTCCTCAATTCCCAAGACACTAATACTCTTATTGAAAATATGTAACAACTGGGTCAGCAGTCTTCTCTGACCTTGGCCCAGCCAAGGTTCCTTGGCTGTTCTCTCTCTCTCTCTCTCTCTCTCTCTCTCTCTCTCTCTCTCTCTCTCTCTCTCTCTCCCCCCCCCCCAGGCTTCCTATGTCTTGTAACCTTTTTAATAATTTTTTTGTTTTATTGACAGCCATGCTTTCCCAGTCTGAATAATCATTCCTCATAGGCAGAACCAAACCCAAGTAGCCAGCAGCTGCATTTTGGCGACCAACGAAGAGATTCTCCCTGCCCAGACTGGGAAATTGGATTAAGCTCCATAGGTGAGAAGCAACATCCCTTTTGTTAGATCCTAGATTTTTAGAAAAGTAGGAAAATTGTTGGACCTCTAGCCCTCCTTCTGTGTTTACCTTTTTCTGGAAAATGGAAAAAAAGTTGTCAGCAAAGCTGAACCCATCTGGTGTTTGGCAGTAGTCCTGGTATGGGCCTGCTCTATTTTCAGACTGGCTGGTTTGGGCAGTTCTTTGGTGTTTGGTTTATACCCCACTGTGAGTGAAGGTTGTTAAGGAAGAGCATCTGGCATGTCCAATTGACATGTTTGCCTACCTATAAGTTGATAGAGAACTAAAATATGGGGGAAAATCTGGTACCAATACTCCTCTCCCAGTTGTGTGCTTGTTCCTTGGAAGGAATTAGATTTAACAAAAGCAAAACATCTGAGCTCCTGGAAATTATCCTTGGGTGATATTCTCTTTCTTTCTTTCTCTTTGAAATGCTCTCTCTCTCTCTCATTCTCTGCCCCCCCCTGCCCCCTCTGCAGAGGGAGGAAGAGGGAGAAGGGAAATCTTCCTTTGTTAGAACTTCAAAACTCAAACCTATGTCTCAAATGGAATGCATGCTTCCCTGCAGGAAGGGTAAGACCCACCCCCCAAAACTTGTTTTAGGAAACAGGACCCCCCCCATGCCTTCCTGATTTGGGGAGGGGGTTGGGAAGATGACTATGTTTATCAGTTCCAATCCCTATTTAGCTGGGCTGAGAAAGCCCCACCCTTGGGAGGGGGAAGGGGAAATGGGGAGATCGTCAATTTGTTAAGAAAAAAATGGGAAAGACTTTTTCTGGGATGTAGAAATTTGGATTTCATCTTTAAATTAAGCCTGTGTTAATAACTAATATTTCTGTAATAGAGTAACTGGATTTGAACTTTACAAAGTTACTTAAGAATGCATTCAATTTTAACTATTGGTTGGCTATTTCAAAATCTTAATGAATATATGAGGTTCCTCAAGAAATTTTGATTGATTCTAAAAAAGTTATTCTGGGGGCGTAGCTAGGTGGTGCAGTAGCCAGAGCACTGGCCATGGAGTCAGGAGTACCTGAGTTCAAATCTGACCTCAGACAATTAATAATTACCTAGCTGTGTGGCCTTGGGCAAGTCATTTAACCCTATTGTCTTGCAAAAAACTAAAAAAGAAAAATTATTTCTTTGATTGGTCATAATTGGTACATTCAAAAAATATGTGTGTGTGTATATATCTATATATATGTGTGTGTCTCCATCTGTATTTAACCATCAATGGGACGTTTTTACATCTCTCTACTGGCCTGGAGAGGTGGGAAAATGTTTCTATATTCTGAGATCTAGTATGAGCTAGGGTATCCATCTCAGCTTGGTAAATTTGATACAAAAGAGTTGTATCTGGGTGTAAACTCCTGTGTCTGTGTGTGTATAATTCAGATCTGAAATAGTTACAGTTACCTGGGTTAAATGTTACTCCTTTTAGTTTGGGTTTTGAATTTCATTGCTTAAAAATGTCTAATTTTAAAGGAATTAATGAAGTTGGGATCTGAGCCTATCCCCTTATACCATTCAAAAGCTGGCAAAGTTTGTGAAATGATCTTATCTGTGAGAGAACTCAATGCCCTCAAGAAGCTTTAAAAAGAGGGCGGGAAGGTCTTTGATAGAGGAAGATGTCACCACTTTGTGTTTAAAAAGAAACTATCTGAGAGCTAAATGAATAATTTAGTCACCAGGATTTTTGTGTGTGTTAAGAAGGGATAAAAAGTAAAATATAATTGGGAAAAATTATATTTCAAGGAATTTGAGAATATTGAATCATATACTGATGTCTTTTGGGGAAGAGATTTTACTAAGATTTGTAATCTGATTTATTTTGATTTTAAATTGATAAAATATTGACAATAATTGACAATAAATAATATATTATTGACTATATGCCAACAATCTCACAAGGTCTTTTGGTAAAAGGAAGAAAGTTGTAATCTTTGTCTCATCATTTATCATCATATGTTTATAGAAGGGAATATATGTATGTATTTATCAGTTATGGGACATTCTTCTGTAACTTCAAAGAAATACTAACAGTGTTGGGTTCTCTTGTGAACATGTAAGCTATTTGAATACTTTAATGTTAAAGCCTGGAATTAACATGTGATTGTTTTGAAGGGTGGTCTAATGGTTTTAAAGAATTCTAAGGGGCAGCTAGGTGGTGCAGTGGATAAAGCACCGGCCCTAGAGTTGGGAGTACCTGGTCTCAGACACTTAATAATTACCTAGCTGTATGGCCTTGGGCAAGCCACTTAACCCCATTTTCCTTGCAAAAAACCCTAAAAAAATAAAGAATTCTGAAAGTAATTTATATTCTAGGGTGACTAATAGTTAAAAGTTTATAGAAATGTCTAACTATATATGTAAACTGGGACTAAACTGGTTATTTGCTTTAAGGGAAAAGCACCTATGTAACATGAGGAAGATAGAATAATGATTTGAGATACCTCTGATAATCTCTAGCCAATTGTTATGTGAGAAGTATGGAGATGATGGGCAGCCTTTTAGCCAGAAGGAGATATTAAGTTATTTTAAACCTAGTTAATAACTAAATGGGTTCAATGCAAAAAGTTGATTTTATAAAAAAATGAATTAGGATTATTTTTACATCTCAAAATCTGTTTATTGCATTTCATTTGCAGCATGAGCAGCAACTGAATTATGATCTTTTTCCTGGATCTCTTATACCAAATTAAAACCTGGAACACTCTTGCTTCTCCTTAGTGCTTATGTCACCTGAAGCTCTGATTATATGTAATTGCTATATTATAATTTATTGATCTGTCTGACATCAGGCATGATAAAATAGAAAGACAATATTCCAATGAAGCCATTTAGCCCTCTGGGGCTAGAGTCATTCTTTCAAGCCTCAACTAGGGTAGGATTCTTTTAAAAGTTTCCTCACCTGGCCCATTGAAGAATATTGTCTGTATGACTTCATAAGGGAGCATGTCTTCATGTCCCTTCTGCTCTGTAATAGCAAATTGCCATGATCATTCCAGAAGCATCATAATTAAGTTTGAGAGTGAGCCAGTGGATCAGGATAATACCCATTGGCATATTTAATGGCTTTAAAGGAGAGATCCTTTCTTCAACCGAATTTTTGTTCATTCTAAACATGGCCAAAGTCCTAGAAAATTTTGTTGCAAATTACTTTTTGGAGATTTAAAAATGATTTTACAGTACATTTGTTTATGCTGTTTTTGAGTTTTTGTTTGCAACTTATGTTGTATCCATCAACAAATCTGTGTTATTGGAAACCATGTTCTTATAAAGTATAATTCTTGCCCCTTATAGAACTTCTAGTTTTTACCTAATTATTAGACCTCTGTTAAACAGCCTTCTCTATTACAATATCTCTGGTGTTTTGCTTGCTCAGTTTTTTTTCCTTGAGTTTTTGTTTCTCTTAGCTGTATAGCTCCAAGACCAGCCTCTGCAGATGCCAGTCAGCTGTGCTAGCCAATCATTCCCTGGACTCTGCCTCAGTGAAGCCCTTGCATCTCCAAATGGGTTCTGAAAAGGCCCAGAAGATTCTGGTACTAAAATGAGTGAGGGAGGAATGATGTAGAATGTAACAGAAAGTATTTGGATGGAGATGTAAATTGACTCTTGTGATGGAAACTGACTTGAAGTAGAGAATTATTATTGTAACAGAAATAATAACCTTCCCATTCTTAAAGTACCATTGTTTAATGTAAAATTAGTATCTTGATCTCCTTGGGCTTTACCCTCTACCTAATTCTCGTAGAGTATAGGGGAAGGGAGTTCACCTTTTGCCCTCTGGGTGAGAGGCAAGACATAAAAACCTGAGTTGGATTCCACTAAAGGGCCGGCAGTCTTCTCTGACCATGCCCCAGCCAAGGCTGCTTGGCTGTTCTTTAATATCTCTCTCTCTCTCTCTCACCCCCCATTCCAGCCCTTCCTATATCTTGTAAACTTTTAAATAAATTTTTGTTTTATTGCCAAAAAAAGAAAAAAGAAAATATAACAATTGAGTCTATTACACCACTGGTCCTCTCAGGGAGTTAGGGACCTATCTCTACATCATTGAATGTTTCTGGGCATCAGAATAGAAAATAATCTATCCATCTCCATTTTGCTAAACTTTTTCTTTTTTTTTCACTTATCATCCCCATGATGATGCCTCATTCTGTTTTCCAATATTTTGTGTGCTCCAGAACATTTTATGGAACATTCATATCCAAATTAATAACACACAAATAAATCTTTCAATGTTGAAGCTTCTAACTCTGTTTGCCCACCCTGCCTTGGACTTTCTTCTTTCTTCCCTCCCAGTGTAACCTTCATTTTGGTCATGCTCTGCCCTTTGCCTGCTTTTCCTCTCTATCATGATTCTCATTTCCACTAGATGCAAAGTAGGCTATTTAATTGAAAAACTCCTCCTGTTTGGTGGACTTCTTTCCATTCTAAGAAGTTTTCCATTGACAATTAGCCCAATCAGTAAACAAACTGAATGATTTCTTAGTCCCTCCCTGAAGAGTTAGAACTGAATAAGAAAACTGAGTCACTCTTCCAGGAGCATCTGAATGATCTGCAATTTAGAAATGCTGCCACTTCTCCCTGGTTTCCCAGATTAATACCTCTTTTGTCTTCAGTGTTTTAATTTAAGGTTTGATGCTATGAAAACAATAAGAACTTCAGGAATGGAAATGCCAGGTATGCAAGAAAAGAAATGGAGGAAGCATAAATCTTTCCATTTATCTTAAAACAAGAAAGAGTATTCCAGGGCACTGAAATGTATAATGGCACATTTTACAAAATTTCTGATCTAGAAGGTGGAGAGATAAGGCAAAAAGACTTAGAGTCTGAATATAGTCCATGTTTTGACATCTCAAATGCATGAAAGTGCTCTTGAAGACCACATGGAATCATCCTGACTAGTCTTTGAAGTCCATCATCTCTCTACTGTTTCTAGAAATTGGGATGAAATTCTGAAAACTGAAGAAAAGAAGGAAGGAAGGAAGGAAGGAAGGAAGGAAGGAAGGAAGGAAGGAAGGAGGGAAGGAAAACTTGAATAAGAAGGACCTATCTCAGGATCAATATTTGGTCACCTATACTAAAGGATAAAGCCATAGTACAAGAACTCTCTAGGACCTTACCATAGTTTCATTATCATCTAAAATTTGCTTTGCTATGTGTGAACAGTCATTTTAGTTATTAGGGCAGGAGAAATCCTCTCCATTCCACAGAGAGAAATTACCTGAATCCCAAATGACATAAGAGGAAGAAAGATAGTGTCTCTCCTTATGAAGTCAACTGAATATGCAGTCCTCCATTCAGGTTGCCATTATCTTCTTCACAGTCCTCCAACCAATGGAAATATGGGAATTGGGGAGAATAGGACTCCAGTTTCATGTCTTTTCTTTTTCTTTTTCTTTTTTGCAAGGCAATGAGGTTAAGTGGCTTGCCAAAGGCCACACAGTTAGGTAATTATTAAGTGTCTGAGGCTGGATTTCAACTCAGGTACTCCTGACTCCAGGGCCAGTGTTCTATCCATTGTGCCACCTGGCTGCCCCCTCATGTCTTTTCTTGAAGGGAACCCTAGTAAAAAACATACATCTATCACCCAAAGGGTACAATTTCAATAGTAAATGTCACTGAAAAATTCCCAGAACACATAAAGCACAAGAAAAGGATCAAAATCAGGTATGCCCCCTAGAAGTGATGACTGCTATTACAAACAGATAGTGTATTTTTGAAGATAAAATGCACCAACCTCTCTGGTTACATTCAAAGCAACCCACATCTCCTCATGGTCTTCATCTGATTCCAGGTTTAGAGGAAATATTGGGTTTTTTTCCTACTGAAGTCTAAAATCTTGGATATGATTGATTTGGCATTGACTGACAAAGGAAAATAGAAAGAGAACAGGCTCCTTTCTTTTCTGTAAACAAAATAATTGAGACATTTGGGATATACTGTCCTAATCCATTAATTGAGAATTGGCTTTAAATGAAACAAGCAACTTCTATTTGTTTTTAGTTTGTTTCTATGGGAATGAGAAGACTGGTCCTTTGATATTTATATATATATATATATGTATGTATATACACACACACATATATATATATATATATATATATATATATATATATATATATATATATGTTCCCAGTCAATGTGGCTTCCAAATTATGATTCAATCAAAGATCACAAAGATATGATAACAAACCAAGATCAAAGCAAGTATCACCATAGCAGGATATGATTGAGTCTTTAGATTTTTAAAAATCAAAAGCCCACTAAAGTAAATAAATATCCAATATCTGTAGTATTTATGTAGACTTACAGGCTTACAAGGGACTTTAGATGTGTTATGTTCTTTGATTCTCCGAACAGTTTTTTAAGGCAGATACTATTTTTAACTCCGTTTTACAAATGAGGAAATGAAAACAGACAGAGGTTAAGTGACTTATCTATGGTCACACAACCAGAAAGAGTCTCAGGCCAAATGTAAACTCCTCCAGTCTTCCTGACTACCAGTCTAGTTCTCTACCTATTGAGCTACCCTAACAGTGACTAGGAATCCTGAAAATGGAGGTTCAAAGACTTGGGTTTACTTTATGAATAACCATGAATTTTAAAAGTTCTACTTTTGAAAGTCTAGTATCAGGCAGGCAGAGAACATTTACTTAGGGCTTATGGCAGAACATTCTTCACTTGTATTGGTCTGATCAGTCACAGTAGGATACATTGTAACTTGTTTCTAACATAGTGATGTCATTTTGGTCTTCTTTGATAACAAAAATAGGAACCAACAAATCATGGACAAAAAAATGATTAATAGGAGGATTCAGGTGGGATTATCACCAGGTCATGAAGGCTAGGGCATTTCTACCTTGCCAGTCTTCGTTGATATTTCCTGATGGTGAGGAAGTACAGTTCCTCTAGGGTAGTCTAATGAATATAATGGAATATTTGAGTGTTTTGTTTCCTCTGGTTGTTTACTCTTGCCTAGGAGACTTTTGCATAATAAAGGAATTTTATAATGGAGGAAATAAAGATTATCTTCTATTTGATGCATTAATGACAAGTTACCAACATAGAAGGAATCCTAAAGTGTCACCATGCCTATAGTTTGTGTTAAAAGGTTTCTTGGAGTTTGGTTGTGAGGGGGGTGGTGAAGACAAAAATAAAATACCTGAACCCATCCCTCCTTTCAGCAATAATAGATTCTAATATTAAATTTGTTCAATGTGAGCATAGAACTCATTCGTTTTGTTGTGTGGTGAACCTGGAAAGAGGTAGAGAAATCCTAATTTTACAGACAAAAAAATTCCAATGACCTGAATGGTTAAGTGACTGCCCAAGGTAATTAGTGAGAAAAACCAATCAAGGAACCTTGAACTCATAAAGTCTAGCCTTTTCCCCAGACTGATGTTCTGTCTCCTCCTTCCATGCTCCCAATCATACATCAAACATAAATGGTAAGCATTCCCTCATCATTTGTACCCAATTCTTTCAAGGTTCCATGCTACCTTTATTCTGTTAATTGTTACTGGATCCTCCCAGCTGATTCTGTAACCTCCTTGATGAAATTTTCCTTTGACTCCTTCTTCCTTCTAAGCCTTTACCTCACCTAATTCTTTTCTGTATACTCATTGAACCTTCTCTGGTAGACTGGAAGTTCCATGAGGACTAGGATCAAACCCTTTTTTTCTTTTTAAATCCAACATTGACCACAGTTGCACATGGTACGAGCCTAATGAGTGTCTAATTGAGGTTGTTGAATGAAATTCTAGAATCCACACATCTTCTTGTTCAAGATCATTCATTAGAAATAGAGAGAAAATATTTAATAAACATAGTAAGATTCACTGTTTTCCCTCTCAATCAAAAAAAAGTTCTTGGTAAGTAATTGAATGATTCCTTTCCTCCCACTGTCCATGTGTCTGCTAACAACACACCTCCTCCAACTCTCTAGCAGAAACTTGTCATTGCAAGAACCAATTTCACATTCATCCAGAGGTGTGAATTGATATTTGTTAGTGTAATTTTCCTTATAAGCATATGAATATCAAATTGATTTCTTACACTATCTTTCATTTTTTCCCATGCATATCTTTCATTTACATTTCATTTGTATGTAATGCCAAATCCTACAGACCATTTTTTCATGAACAGTAGAGAGACTTCCTACTCCTTGTTCCACAAATTTTGCTAGCAATCTCTTAAGAGAAATAAAAAATGAAATGGAATTTAATGAAATAAAAGATATCCACATCTTTAACTCTTTGCTGAGAGTCCACCAAAAGTCAGAAAATGGAAAGCATGAGTTGGAGTCATGGGTTCTATTTTTTTCATTGGATGTTAACTAGACTGAGAAATGTTTATTGAATTGAGTTTTTTGAATCAATTCAAGGTAATTACACTATGTAATTCCAAGATAATTTGAAAAATAAATTTGGAAAATAACATTATAGGGCTCATTTTTTGTCTATTATTTTGTTCAACTTGGCCACAGATCTTGAACTAGGAATCTGCCTGTAAACAGGATGCTTAACACTCATTATGCCATTTTGAATACCTTGACCTTGGAGAAACTAGAAATCTCAAACCACTAAGAGAAACAAGAGAGACATTCATGAAATGCCAATTTAGTACAATAGAGGGTGAATGGCTGATGTCTAGACAGTATCTGACTATAATGAGTTTTAGGCTGAAGCTTCTTGGGGCATCAAACACAGATAATGTCTTGGGTGTAACTCACATTTGTTGATATGTACTGAGATAGCATTCAGTACATTCAGTGCAATAACATTCAGTACAAATTCTTCCCCTTGTCCTTTCTTTAATATCCCACTCACTTTCAAATAGGTCATCTTTCTTCTAGATGATTACTTTATTTCTTAGCCATTAGTGAACACAAATTCAAATCCTTTGGGGTAACTTTTATATATATATTATATATAGATATAGATATATAGATATTGATATTGATATTGATATATAGATTGGTATAGATATAGACACATATTGATAGAGGTGGATATATATATATATATATACATCTTACACACATAAGCACATTGATAGTTGGTACAGTGGGTAGCATACTAGATCTGGAGCCAGGAAGACCTGAGTTCAAATCTGGTCTCAGACACTTACTAACTGTGTGACCTCTATTTGCCTTAATCCACTGCAGAAGGAAAAGGAAAATCTTTGCCAAGTATCTTTGTCAAGAAAAATGCCAGGAGCAATATGGTCCATGGATCATGAATGGTCAAACACAATTGAGCAACTGAAAAAGAATAGTTTCCCATGTAAATGCATCAATTTATCAGCAAAAGTAAAAGGGTGAAATATCCTAGCCATGTTTGACCTTTCATCTGGGGGTCTATGCCCCAATTTTCCTACTATGAAGATGATTCCTTTGTCAGTTTATAAAAAGCTTATTTTTAAATCAGTATATCAGAGTGAAAGATGTCTCTATTTTCCCAAGACAAAAGCCATCTTCAGAGCATCTGCTAATTGAGCAATTGATTAATTAGCACATTTCTATCTTCACTAGGGAGTGAAAACTTAGAGGATATTGCTGTACTAATCAGCTTACACCTTTCCTATTTTAAACCCTCTCTAAAATTTGGGGATGTAAGTCCTTGGGACCAAAGAGAGTAAGAGAGAAAGATATTCTTCCATTTAAGGAAGAGGCAAAGTAGGTCACCCACATGTTTCTATTCAAATGGAAACTGATCTGTAGAAATGAATAAGCAGATTTTTCTCCTTATTTCTGTTTCTGATCCCATATATTTATGTAGAACTCAGAATCACAAAGCACAAGAAAAATAGTAGAAAGAGTTTAAATGTTAAAACCAGGGAGAGAAGTAGAGACATACTGGTAAATGCTTATCAACCAATTCTCTGGGTTGAGAGCTATATGTAAAACACACTTTTAAGAATGAATCTATTCTGTTTAGATTTTTCTCCATCACTTCCTTAAATCTAAAGAATCAACAAAGTAATAAATCAATCCCTCATTTGTAATGTTTACCAATTTCCCAGTTGTAAATAGGGATTTGTTCTGACACGGCAGTTTAAGGGTATACTCCAGTATATGCCCTACGAGAGAAGAGATCTAAAAGGTGATCTTGTTCATGAGACTTTGGAAATTAAGGCAGCTTGCTCTAGACAAGATAGAATTAATTGTAGAATCAGGACTAGAACACATTCAAGTCTGCTCTCCATTTGTCAGTGTTCTTTTGGCTTAGGTGGTTTTCTCCATAGTCATTAATATGGGGAAGTGAATATGTCTACAATAAAAATACAAGTCATCTCTAAATGATCTCTTTGCTTGTCCAAACATTTCTGCCTCATTTTATGAAGAGTTCTATATAGCTAAAAGGTCTCATGCATATTGGGTAGATTTTCTATGAAGTATTTATGGAAGGTTATTGACCAGAATCACATGACATAAAAAGACATAAGTGCATTATAACCTTCCATTTTAATTCTCACTTGCAGAAGGGATTGTATCAATTGAATAAAACTTCAGAACATTTCAGAACATCCTGGAAGAAATAGGTCTCAATGAAAAGCCCTTGGTCCATCTATACATATAGGACTGATCCAAGTGAATAATGTTTTTGATTCTGATTTTAACAAGAATTTGGAAGGACAAAAGCAGGACAGAACTGAATTAGAGGAGACAGATGGACAAAGGCCTGAACCCAGAGTAGAAAAATAAGAGGAGAGTATAATGTATTACTTCAGGAAAATTGTAAAACTCTGATTAACATTAAATCCTATTTTTCTTTTTTTTAAAAGGGTTATTTATTCATTATAAAATTCATTGTTTCATTCATGGTTTCATCCATCTTTTTTTATTTTAATAGTTGAAAATCATTGAATCTAGCATCTGTGATTCAAATACATACAAAAGAAACAAAACAAATAAACCAATAACATAGTCCTTAAGATGTCTTCAGTCAGAAGAATTCCATTGGAGGTGCCTTTTTTGATTGGCATGCTGAAATATTTCCTGGCTTATGAAAATGTAAGTAGCTTCACAGGGAGAGAAATATGTGAGTTTATGTGTGTGTGTTTATCTGTATATATGTGTAAATATATGCATTTAAGTGTGCATATAAATACATATATGTCCCATGAAAATGACTAATTTATATATCTCTAGGATGGTTGGACCAGATGGCCTCCCAGCTTTCCAGCTCAATATCCTTGGGCTTATAATTTTATCCTTCCATTACATCACCAAGATGTGGATAAATCCTATTTTTTTCAATATTAATGATTTATTGGTATGGTTATATGGCAGTAAGGGGCAGAACATCACTACCCTTGAAGTAACTAAGATAAATTTCCAATATAGAAAAATATAATCATGTTGTATTGGCTATAATATATAACTAGTGAGGAACTCTGAAAAAGAAGTGGAATGTAGCATGCTATCCAAAACTATTTGATAGCAAGTGACGAATCATAACAATAGAGGGAGGGAAAAAAACCTTTTACACCATATACTGACAGTTTTGGTTAAATCCTCAAAAAAAAAGAATAAATTGATTTTCCCTTATGTATAAATGTCTCAATTTCAAACAAGAACCGACACTTTCTGTAAAGGAAAAATACTTGATGCTTTTTTAAAATATATGACATATGGGGGTGGCTAGGTGGCGCAGTGGATAAAGCACTGGCCCTGGAGTCAGGAGGACCAGAGTTCAAATCCAGCCTTGGACACTTAATAATCACCTAGTTATGTGGCCTTGGGCAAGCCATTTAACGTCATTGCCTTGCAAAACAACCCTAAAAAAATATGATATAAAGTAATAATTTCCATTGTCACTATTAGAATTTTATATATCTAAGAATGGTAGTTGTAGCAATATTAAAAATGTGAGGAAAGTATTATCAACAAAAGAAAATTTCATTTTTTACAAATATTTCTTATTTAGAAAAATCCCATCAAAAATAATTGAATTAATATATCAGTAAAATAACAGGTAATAACAATAATTATGAGTCTGCCTCCAATGAAACATTCTCATTCTCCACAAAAATATGTTAATACAATGAGATAAGCAAAATCTACTCATAATGAATTAAATATACTGTAGCCAAATTACTATGAAATGTACAATTGATATAATATTTGCCTTATCAGTAAGTACAGAGGAGTAGGAGGGAGTGAAAGAATTTAGGAATCAAAATTTAAAATAAAAATTTGAAAAATAAATAGTAAATATTTAAGAATTTTAAAGACATAAGAAAATTATATTAATTGAAATGTAAATTATGAGACAGTCAACAAATGTTCATCATATGTGAAGGCACTGGAAATTCAAAGAAAGGCAAGACTAACAGGGAAGAGTATTATGTCAGCAACTATATATATACACATGAGCATCAATTGGAGATAACCAACAGAGGGAAGTAAAAAAATAAAAGCAAAAATTGAAATGGAATTAAAAAAAACCTGGCTGCAAAACTCAAACTGGCTAAAGAGAGGGAGGCAATTGTTAAATTTCTGTGTGAATATTTACATCTCTGAAATCAGCAGCAGCTACAGTTCAAGACTTAGAATATTTTATTGATTGTCTAGAATTATGGAAGTGTTGGAGAAAAAATTAATATTGCAGATTAAACTTAAATATGTCCTGATTACATTTCTCTCTTTCCCCCACAAATTGTATAGCAAGTTTGCCCAAATCCTCTTCATATTAAAACCTCTCTTCTCTTGATTAGTTCCCATTATTACTATAAAAAACTTAATTGTATAGGATTCTGTCATTCACCTTGTGAACAGGGATTGTCTTGTGCCTTTTTCCCTAATTGACAGTGACCATCATATATCAGGTACTTTGTAAAAACACATACACAAACACATATACCAGTGGGGGGGGGAGGGAGAGGGGGAGGGGGAGGGAGAGAGAGACATACAGAGACAGAGACAGAGAGACACAGAGAAAGAGACAGAGAGAGAGACAGAAAGAGACAGAGGCAGAGAGAGGTGTTGGACCTTCCATTTAAAATATGAATTAAAAACAATAAGCTATAGATAATGGAGATTTAACTTCCTATGCAATCCTCTTTTTCTGTTTTTCTTTATAAAAGGGAAATGTCCATACTTTTTGATGGTGTCAATTTTATTTTTAGGATTTTTTTTGCCAGGCAATGGGGTTAAGTGGATTGCCCAAGGCCACACAGCTAGATAATCATTAAGTGTCTGAGGCCAGATTTGAACTCAGGTACTCCTGACCCCCGGGCTGGTGCTCTATCCACTGTACCACCTAGCCAGCCCAATGCTGTCAATTTTATAATAAACAAAATATTTTAAAGGATATAAAATTCTTGAAATAAGAGACAACATTTTCTTTGCATTCCCTAGTATAAGAAGTGCTTCATACACATGAGTTGATTGGTAGCAGATTTCCTGATGTTTATTCACAAGTTTTCCATGATTGATCCTCAAGACTTCCTCTTTGGGGAGGATTCCCAACTTTAGCCAATGGCTTTCATGTGAAACATTATTTTGGTCATGGATCCAGAGGATGCATCTCTGTCTCATTCAGGAGACATAACTTATTCCCTAACAAGATGAGCTTTTTTTTTCTGGCATGGGGCCCATGACAAAAGGGGAGCACTATATCTGCTGCAGCCAAAGCAGCTCTGAGTTGATTATTCCTCTTTCTTAAATGACTATTCCTTCATATCTCTACCCTACCATTCTCATTAAGACCTCTTTTCTTCTGAGTATCTCATTCTCCTCAGAAGAAGGTATATGCTGAGTTCTCAGGATTTTTGAATGAACAATTGTATCTATTAATTCACAGAATATCAACAGTGACATTTCCCATTGCAACTTTGTTTCTGACTCCTCCATTATTGTCATCATGTTTCAATGGCCTTGGTGCCTGGGTCCTCCTTACCACCACCCATAAGCCTTTATATTTCCCATCCTTGAATATCCTCTCACCATTTTGACCATCCTCTCATCATTTCCCTTTTGGGGTGAATTTATCTTGAGCCCTCCATCCTTCATTTTCTTCCTGATTTTGCTTCTGACTTTGTAAGCTTTGGCATAAGGCCATGAGGGTACCTTACCTCCATCTGTTTTTATCTTCCTTCCTTTTTGTATGTTGACTTCTGCCATTGCTGCCTAAGATCTTTGCTGTTGTCACTGCTATTGCAGTTGTTCTTCAATCAGTCAGTCCTGTTTGACTTTTTGTGAGTCCATGGAAAAAGCCAAGTCAGTCCGTTCTATCCTCCATTATTTCTCAAAGTCCATCCAAGCTCTTTTTCATTGTTCTCATGATACTCCTCACCTCATCCTCTGACATCAACAGGAATAGTCTTTCTGCTCATATTAGTATCCCCAGCACTTAGCAGAACACAGTAAGTGTTTAATGAATATTTATTTCCCTGTTCTCTATCCTTGACCTTGCTATAAATTGCCTTGAAATTTCTCAATTCTTTGATCAATTTTTCAGGGCCTTTATATATTCTTCTATACTCTTCTTCCTAAATCAATCCCCAAATGAGTTAACATTTCTGAATTTCTGGTTTCAAAATAATCCTTACTTTTTGGGCAAAATACACATTGAACCATAATGACAATACTGAATTACAAAAATGGGATGAATAGGAAATATGCAGTATTAAGCCATAGTCACACAGTGTTTTAAACAAATGACTTGGAGTAAATAACAAATGAATGTACAAAAACCAGTTGACAATGATCATGTCATTAATTCATTTATATACCACCAGCAGACTTTTATACTAATGAGAATGATAGAGGGAAATGTCCTAAGTATAGTACATAAAAAAAGTAATTAATCCAAGAAAAAGAAGAAAAAAATTAAAATGGGATTTTTTAAAACAAACCTGGTGATGAACTTTAATGAAAAGGGAATGAATTTGTGCTTAAATAACATCAAAATTATAAAATTAAAGAAGGATTCTTCTACAACAATAGCAAGGTTAGTATATGAAAAAAATTGGAACTTTAATGTAGTGCTAGTGGAGTTGTGTACTGATCCAACCATTCCGAATAGAAATTTGGAAGCATATCAAAAGGACTATAAAACTGAGTAGACTTTTTGACATAGCAATAGTGCTACCCTGTCTGATTCCCAAAAGAGATTGCTGAAAAAAGAAAGAAATATATTTGTTCTATACATACATACACACACACACACACACACACACATATAAAACAGTTCTTTTTTGTGATAGCAAAGAAGTGGAAATTGAGGATTGCCCATAAATTGAGAAATGACTGAAAAATTTGGGGATGGAATATTGTTATGCTAAAAGAAAGGACAATCAGGAAAACCTGGGAAGATTTATATGAACTAATGCAAAATGAAGTGAAAAGATTCAGGAGAACATGCTACAAAATGAAAGCAATAATTTACAACTCTCAATGGTAAATGATTTAGATATTTTCAGAAATCTAATGATTCAAGGCAATTCCAAAGAAAGCTTAACATGAAAAATGTTATCCACCTCCAGGAAAAAACAAAACCTGATGGAGTCTGATTGCAAATTAAAGAATATTTTAAAAATCTTATTTTTCTTGTGTTCTTTTCTGTTTTCTTTTGCAACATGGCTAAAATAGTAATATGTTTTGCATGATTCTACATATGTATAAAATATAGTAAATTGTTTGCTTTTTCAAAGAAGGAGAAGGGGAAATAATGAGATAATTTTATTTCAGAATCAATACTTATAGTATTAATTAATTAATTAATACTCATACTTGTAGTGGTAATGCTGAGGATGGAGGAAGTTGCTTTAAAAGAAATAGGAAGGAGTAAAGAAAATAATAGTCAAAATCCCCAAATCAGGAAAAGTAGAAGGAAAAAGCCCTCCAGGATAAACAAACTTGAGTTGAAATGACTTCTTCCTGCAGTTTGTCAGACAAATAAGTCACCTTATTGTCAACTTTCACCTCATCTCATACAGGAACACATACACACATATAATCACACACACACACACACACACACACAGAGGGTCTTTTTCATATGTCTTTTCCCTTAGGGTATGGCCAGGGGTAAAGCCATCTGGAAATGGGTCAAAGCAGCCCAGGAGGACCAATTGTTAAATTTTCAGTGTGAAAATTTATACCTACAAAATCAGCAGACACTATAGATCTGGGTTTGAGCTATTGTTTCCCTGATTGTCTAGACTTAAGGTAGTGTTGGAGAAAATGTTAACAGAGCAAATTAAGCTTAAAAGTGTATCCTGCATATAACTCCCCCAACCACACAAAATTCCTAATTTGACATTTAACAGCACACCCCGGAGTGTAAATTTTTATCTGTCTGGTCTCTGAGATCCCTCTCCTGAATGGGAGATTGGTCCATGGGAGTCACAAATGCTTGATCCAATGGCAGTCATGTAGGTTTCTTCCTTGTAAGTGAATCATTTTGATGCCCCAGTGAATGGATTCTTTTTGCTCTGGTAAATGTTAAAAAATAAATCATTGACTTTCTCCTTTGACTCTAAGCCCCCAGTCAGAAATTTTACTCTGGAAGAAAAGAGCAGTTTAAAATTTTTCTTCTCTCCTGAGTCATCTGCAAAAGTTCCTCTCTTTGTTGCATTCATAAAAATAACAGAAGTTTAGCAGTTCTGATCGACAACTTTATCTTATTGTTGGAGTAAAAAATAATTAAGGTAAATGTTACCAATTTCTGGAAGAATTATTTGCAAAGAAGACACTTGTCTTCTTGGAAAGGAACAAAAAAGGGAGAAGGTGGAAATGAAAGTTTCAGCCTTTGGTTTACAGTCTGATCAGATATCAGTAACATGCATTATTTTTTAAATTACAATTTTATTTTGTTTTTCCAATTCCATGCAATTCTTCCACATTCATTCATTTGCAAATTTAGGAGTTCCACATTTTTCTACTACCCTGCCTTCCCTCCCTCCTCTCCATGGTGATGAACATTTTCATTTAACGTATTTACATATTAGACATGTTGTGAAAGAGGAATTAGAACTAAGTGGAAAGAAAATAAAAGCTAAGACAAATGAAGGAAGAACATAAAAGAAGTTTTAAAAAAGTGAACCTAGTATGCATTCAGATTCCATAGTTGGTGCTATTTTCTCTATGTAAATGGCATTATCTATAGCAGGTCTTTTAGGGTTGTCCTTGGTCTCTGAATCATGAAGAGGAGTTGCATCCATCATAGTAGTAACATACATTCCTAAACAGACAAAATTTCTTCATGTATTGTGCACATGATCCTAACTGTGGAAATCCTATGAGTTACCTCTCATTCATTCTTCATGAGAGTAGATACTCCGCCCTTGTTTCTAATTTTCTCATTCCTCAGTTTCATAAAACCAAAGTTATAAAGAGAGAGCTTAGGAAACCTGGTAAGTTCAACATGTAATCAGAAGAAGGTAGGCTCTTCCCTATTTTTTAATTCCTCAGGACAAGATTAATGGTCCAGTAACAAATCACATATGAAAAAATAATCATGTTAAATGAAAGGATTATTGGTTTGGCTCCTTTTCTGACAGATAAAATGATTGGGGGAAAGACCACTAAATTCAAGCATCAGATTAGGACTGTTAGGAGTCTATATAGACAGAGGACAATGAAAAAAATATATTTGGAAGATTAAATAAAGTCATGAGCAAGAAGTATGCACATGGAGAAATGAGAAGGGATAAGAAAATGGGATAAATCATCTCCCATAAAACGGGTACACAGGGAACAGATACAATGGGGGGGGGAATGGGAGCAGTGATGGGCAATGCTCCAACCTCATTTTAATGAGAATTATTTTGAAGAGTAAAGTCTGTGTGTGTGTGTGTGTGTGTGTGTTTTCATACTCATTTGGGTATAGAAATCTATCTTACCTAAAAGAGTGAAACCTGTGACCAAGGTCAGAAGTAAAACACACTTTTGATTAGGGACAGATTAAAATGAGAGAAAAGAATAAACAGAAGAAAATAGGAATTATAACTAGGAATATGAAAGGAATCTACAGAGTCATAAAATATAAGCAAATAATGGAATGAATTAGAAAATAGAATTCAACAATTCAAAACAAATATTTGAAACAGAAAGACACACAGAGTTAGATTTAGGGACTGGAGCAGAATCAATTATTCTTCAGTTGATATAGAAGAGTTAGTGGTAACAATCATGATCTCAGACAAAGCAATAACAAAAATAGAAATAATTTAAAATCAGGGATACTCTATCTTGCTAAAAGATACCACACAGAATAAAGTAATATTAATAATAAACATATGTGCATAAAGTAGTAGAACATCAAAGTTCTTAAGGGAAAATTTTTAAAGAGTTACAGGAAAAAATAGACAATAGGCAGTGGGAAACTTGACCTTACCATCTAAGAACTAGATAAATCTAACTGTCAAAAAATACAAAATAAATTAGGGAGATGAATTTTAGAAATGTTAGATTTGAACAATCTCTGGAGAAAATGGAATGAGAATAAGGAGTATATATATTTCTCAAATATGCATGGCACCTTCACAAAAATTGACCATGTTTTGAGGTATAGAAACCTCACAAACAAATGTAAACATGTTTAAATATTAAAAACCTCCATTTCAGATAACAACAAATGAAATTTGATTTAATAAAGATCTATGGAAGCATAACTCAGAAATTAATTAGAAGTTAAGAATCTAATAAAAGTGAGTGGGTTAAATAATAAATTATAAAATTTCATTTCATTTAAGAAAATGACAATGAGACAACATGCCAAAGTTTGTGGGATACAGTTAAACCAGTACTAAGGAGAAAAAATTATCTCTAAATGTTTACATGAATCAAAAAGAGAAAAAATCAGTAGATCAATGAATTAGGTATTCAACTTTTTAATTTTTATTTTTTAAATTTATTTTTATTAAATGTATTATTTGAGTTTTACAATTTTCCCCCAATCTTGCTTCCCCCCGACAGAAAGCACTCTGTCAGTCTTTACTTTGTTTCCATGTTGTACCTTGAACCAAATTGGGTGTGATGAGAGAGAAATCATATCCTTAAAGAAGAGAAGTCTAAGAGGTAACAAGATCAGACAATAAGATATCTGTTTTTTTCCAAATTAAAGGGAATAGTCCTTGCACTTTGTTCAAACTCCACAGCTTCATATCTGGATACAGATGGTACTCTCCTTTGCAGACAGCCCAAAATTGTTGCACTGATGGAATGAGCAAGTCCTTCAAGGTTGAACATCACTCCCATGTTGCTGTTATGGTGTACAGTGTTTTTCTGGTTCTGCTCATCTCACTCAGCATCAGTTCATGCAAATCCCTCCAGGTTTCCCTGAAATCCTGTCCTTCCTGGTTTCTAATAGAACAATAGTGTTCCATGACATACATATACCACACTTTGCTAAGCCATTCCCCAATTGAAGTACATTTACTGGATTTCCAATTCTTTGCCACTGCAAACAGGGCTGCTATAAATATTTTTGTACAAGTAATGTTTTTACCCTTTTCCCTCATCTCTTCAGGGTATAGACCCAGTAGTGGTATTGCTGGGTCAAAGGGTATGCACATTTTTCTTGCCCTTTGGGCATAGTGCCAGAAGGGTTGGATGAGCTCACAGCTCCACCAACAGTGTAATAGTGTCCCAGATTTCCCACATCCCTTCCAACAATGATCATTATCCTTCCTGGCCAATCTGAGAGGTGTGAGGTGGTACCTCAGAGAAGCTTTAATTTGCATTTCTCTAATAATTAATGATTTAGAGCATTTTTTCATATGGCTATGGATTGCTTTGATCTCCTCATCTGTAAATTGCCTTTGCATATCCTTTGACCATTTGTCAATTGGGTAATGGCTTTTTGTTTTAAAAATATGTCTTAGTTCTCTGTATATTTTAGAAATGAGTCCTTTGTCAGAATCATTAGTTGTAAAGATTGTTTCCCAATTTACTACATTTCTTTTGATCTTAGTTACATTGGTTTTATCTGTGCAAAAGCTTTCTAATTTAATGCAATCAAAATCATCTAATTGGTTTTTGGTGATGATCTCCAACTCTTCCTTAGTCATAAACTGTTCCCTTTCCATAGATCTGACAGATAGACTAGTCCTTGATCCTCTAATTTGCTTATAGTATTGTTTTTTATGTCTATGTCTTGTAACCATTTGGATCTTATCTTGGTAAAGGGTGTGAGGTGTTGGTCTAATCTAAGTTTCTTCCATACTAACTTCCAATTATCCCAGCAATTTTTATCAAAGAGGGAGTTTTTATCCCAATGGCTGGTCTCTTTGGGTTTATCAAACAGCAGATTACTATAATCATCTCCTGCTTTTACACCTAGTCTATTCCACTGGTCCACCACTGTATTTCTTTGCCAATACCAAACAGCTTTGATGACTGATGCTTTATAATATAATTTTAGATCGGGTAGGGCTAAGCCACCTTCTTTTGCATTTTTTTTTCATTAAGCTCCTGGCAATTCTTGACTTTTTATTTCTCCATATGAATTTGCTTATAATTTTTTCTAACTCATTAAAGTAATTTTTTGGAATTTTGATTGGTAGGGCACTAAACAGATAGTTTAGTTTTGGTAGAATTGTCATTTTTATTATATTAGCTCTACCTATCCATGAGCAGTTGAAATTTGCCGAGTTATTTAAATCTAATTTAATTTGTGTGAAAAGTGTTTTATAATTGTTTGCAAAAAGATTCTGAGTCTGTCTTGGCAAATAGACTCCCCAATATTTTATATTGTCTGAGGTTACCTTGAATGGGATTTCTCTTTCTAGCTCTTCCTGCTGTTTCTTGCTAGACATATATAGAAAAGTTGAGGATTTATGAGGGCTTATTTTATAACCTTCACCTTTGCTAGAATTGCTAATTGTTTCCAGGAGTTCTTTAGAGGTATTCAACTTTTTAAAAGCAGAAAAAAATTTAAACTGTCTAATTAAACAAAGAAAAATAGAAATCCTGAAAATGAAAGGAGAGATTAATAAAAATTAAGGTTTAAAAATAACCAGCAATGAGTGATGAATAAACTAGGAACTGGTTTTATGGGGAAACACTCCCAGAAATTGATTAATCTTTTACTAATTTTATTTGGGAAAAAACAAAAGAAGAAAACCAAATTTATAGCATCAAAAATAAAACCTTTCTAAAATTAAAAAAATAAAGAAAAAAATTATTCAAGAGAGAAATTCTTAGAACGGAGATTAGAAAAAAAATTGGAGAAGAAAATGGGAGGAAGATTGGGGAATCAACAATCCCATGTGTGAACTTGAGGAGAGAATGAAATCCCTTAAGACAAAAAAAATAAACTCTGTGATATAATGTGTAAACATGGACTTTGTAATTCCTTCTCCCTGAAGAGTCTCCTCCCAGGGAGAGAATTTGCTGGATCCTCTCTGTTTTCAATTGTGTCCATGACTTGTCTGATTAAATGCCATTAAAACTGATAACCAAGTAAAATGGTAGAATATTTACAAAATTATGAATTACCCTTGTTAAAGAAGAAATGAATTACTTAAATGACTCTATATGATAAAAATAAATTTAACAAGCCATAAATGAGCAGTTTAAATAAAAATTCCAAGAACCTGATGGATTCACAAGGAAATTCTACCAAATACTTTAAGAAAAATTAATCCCAATATCATATAAATAATATGATTCTTAACCTTCATTATTGAGGAAGACAAAAATGACATCACTATGTTTGATACAAATGACAGTGTGTCTGACTCTGGTTGATCAGATCAGTACAAGCTCAAAATGCTCTACCACAAGTTGGGCACAAATAGGCCATGTGAACACCTTGGATGGGTACTCTAAACTTAAGGATTTCATGTTTCTTTTGAACTGCTTCAATTGTGCCTTCCTCATAGAGTAGTACACTATGCTGGGAGGTCCAGTGTGAGTGTTTTCCATGCTTTACAACCATTTATAAAGCTCTTCAGTGAGACCTTCAGGGTGTTTCAGTACTGCTTCTTCTGATCCCCCTGTGAGCACTTGCCCTATGTGAGTTCTCTATAAAATAAGGTTTTTTGGCAAGCATACATCTGGCATTCTAATAATATGACTAGCTCTTTGCAGTTGCACTCTCTCTAGTAATGTTAGAATGCTAGGCAGTTTAGCTCAAGAAAGGACCTCAGTGTCTGGTATCTTTTCCTGCCAGGTGATCTTCAGAATATCCCTAAGACAATTTAAATGAAAGTGATTCAGTTTCCTGACATGGTGCTGGTAGACTGTCCAGATTTTACAGTCATATAGCAAAGAGGTCCACACAATGTCTCTGTAGACCTCCAGTTTGGTAATCAGTCTAATACCTCCTCTCTTCCACGCTTTTTTTTTTTGGAACCTCCCAAATACTGAGCTAGCTCTGGCAATGGAAGTGTCAATCTCATTGCCATTGTGTACCTCCTTGTTAAGGATACTGCCAAGGTAATTGAATTTGTCCACAGCACTCAAAACTTCTCTATTTGCTGTAATCAATGTTTCCATATATGGATGGTGTGGGGCTGGCTGTGTTTTCTTGTGTTAATTGTTAGATCAAAATTGTTAGATCAAATCTGCACAAAAAGCAGAGAATTGAGCCATACTTTGTTTCATCTCAGCTTTAGAAGCTGCACTGAGTGCACAATCATCTACAAATAGAAGATCATGCACCAACACTCCCTCTACTTTGGTCTTGGCTTGTAGCCTTTTCATATTAAGGGGCAACTAGGTGGTACAGTGGATACAGCACTGGTCTTGGAATCAGGAGGACAGGAGTTTGAATTTGGCCTCAGACACTTGCCACTTACTAACTGGTTGACACTGGATAAGTCACTTAAACCTGAATGCCTTATATCCAGGGTCATCTCCAATCATCTTGATTCAAATCTGACCATTGGACCCAGATCGCTCTGGAAAAGAAAGTGGGGACAGTAACTTAGCACAGCACCCACTCACTCAAATACAATTCATGTACTTGTCATGGCATCACCTCCCTGAAGTTGTGGTCTTCTTTGGAAAAAAATGAAAGATATAAATAATGTAAAAAATAGATGAAGGATTCTACCAAATTATTTTTATAAGACAAATAAAGTTTTGAGACTTTAACATGAAAGAGCAAAAATAGAGGAAGACAACTGCAGACCATTTTCTCTAATGGACACTGCTTCAAAAAATTTTGAATAAAATACTATGAAGTAGATTATGGTTATATCTCTCACCAAGGTCATATGGTCAGGTAAAATTTATTCTTGGAATGTAGGACTGGTTTCATATTAGGAAAACTATAATCTTAATTAAACATATCAATAACAAAACCAAAAAAAATATGAATAGCTCATAAGATACAGAAAAAGGTTTTGAAAAGTACAATTTCTGGGGTGGCTAGGTGGCATAGTGGATAAAGCACTGGCCTTGGGAAGAGATAGAAAGAGGAATTCTATTTAAAATAAGTTCTGATATTATAATATATTTAAGAGTCTAGTTATCAAAAAAATCTAGAAACAATAGGAGCACAATTACACAAAGCATTTCAGATAAAGATAGATCTATACAATTAGAGAAGTACTAATTACTCATGGGAAGGTGAAGCCAATGTAATAAAAATGACAATTCTGCCTAAGTTAATTTATTTATTCAGTGCTATATCAATCAGACTGCCAAAGACTCATTTTATAGAGCTAGAAAAAAAGAACAAAATTTATGTGGAAGAAAAAAAATGTCAATTGTACCAAGGAAATCAATGGCTAAAATTGTGAAGGAAGGACACTTAGTAGAATAACATTTTAAATAATACTACAAAGTAATACTCATGATAATAATCAGGTTTAAAGCAATATAATTTTGATCAGGGTAAATATTAGAAACATAATACAGCAACAAATGACCATATAAATCTAATCATTGATAAAATAAAAAATCCAACTTTTGAAGCAAAGACTCACTATTCGACAAAATTTCCTAGGAAACTGTAAATCAGTTTGGCAGGAAACTAGGCCTAGACCACTATCTCATTCTGTATACTAGAAATTATTTCTTTAGGATTTTGCAAGGCAAATGGGGTTAAGTGGCCTGCCCAAGGCCACACAGCTTGGTAATCATTAACTGTCTGAGGTCAGATTTGAACTCAGGTACTCCTGACTCCAGGGCCAGTGCTCTATCCACTGTGCCACCTAGCCACTCCCTGTATACTAAAATTTATGAAAATTGGTACATAGTTTTGACATAAAGAATGATGAAAGAAAAGTAGAGGAACAAAGAAATTAAAACTGTTTGATATATGGTTAAGGTAAACATTTATGATCAAAGAAGAGTTAAAGAAGATCATGGGGAAATTTAATGGTTAATATTGATTACACAAAAGTGAAAAGGTTGGGGCAGCTAGGTGGCGCAGTGGATAGAGCACCGGTCCTGGAGTCAGGAGTACCTGGGTTCAAATCTGGTCTCAGACACTTAATGATTGCCTTGCGAAAACCTAAAAAAAAAGTGAAAAGGTTTTGCACAAATGAAACCAATGCAGGAAAAAAAAGAAGGAAAATAGGAAATTAGGGAAATTTATTGCAAATTTCTGTAATAAAAGCCTTACTGTTTGAAATATTGATTTCATTGAGTCAAATTCATAAAAAGGACATTCTCCAATTTTTAAATGGTTAAAATATGAAGAGATAGATTTCAGAAAAAATCAAAGATATCTATGATCACATGAACAAAATGTTTTAAATCATCATATATTAGTGATGTTCAAATTGAACCAATTCTGAGTACCATCCCAATTTATTAAATTGGCTAAAATATAAAAAAGAAAATGACAATTCTAGAGAGTGTACTTGGACAAAAAGGAATACTAACAGGTTGTTGGTAGCTCTAAAGAGGTCCAACCATTCTGGAGAACAGTTTGGAACTATGCCCAAGAGGCTATAAAATTGTGTGATCCCTTCAAGCTGGCAATATCACAATGAGATATGTTTCCAAAGAGATCAAATAAAGGAGAAAACAGACCTACATGTAAAAGAAATATTTATAGCAGTTCTAGTTGTTGTGGCAAACATTTGGATATTGATGGGATATGCATCATTGGAGAATAGCTGACCAAGTTATGACATAGTATCCAGTTGAAATCCTATTGTGCTATAAGAGATGAAGAGAAGAATGTTTAAAAAATTTGTGAAGATTGTTTTGAAATGATGCAGTGAAGTGAGTAGAATCAGGAAATCATTGTCAATAGTAACAGCAATAATATAATAACTATCCAATATGAAAGACTTAGCTACTATTATTAATTCAAAGATCTAAGAATTCTAAAGGACTCAAAATGAAAAATGCCATCTCCCTCCGAAGAAAGAAGTGATGAACTCTGAGTAGAAAATATTTTTTTATTTTCAATGTTTTTACTTTTATGAAACATGGATAAAATGGAAGTATGTTTTTCATGATTTCATATGTGTAATTGAGATTTCCTTCTCAATAATGGGGGAGAAGTTGAAAAGGACTGAATTTCACATTCAATTTTAAAGAAAGATTAAAAAAAGGAAATAAAAACTCGAACTTAAGACCCTACATTTGTAGATATAATTAGTGATCAATTAAAGAAACACCTATCTTTTAATTATTATAATAGATTATAACCTCTGTTTAATTATACCTGATCCATGGGAGTTTAAATTTTATTTAGAGAATAAAAAAATGCCTACACAAACATGACTTTATTCTTTTTTGTAGTCTGCTTAAACAATTGACCACAAATAAAGATAGACTATGAGCTATAAAATAGAACAAAAGATTATTTAGCATAGAAGCATAGATCTAAAGCCGTAAGGTAGTTGATAAGAGATCTCTTTCTCATTTAAAGAGGAAAATTAAATTGAGTCAGAGAGTTGAAGAAATTTATTCAAGGTCATAGAATCACTAAATTTTGTCTCATTTTTTCATTCATATCTAACTCTCCATGGCTCCATTTGGAGTCTTCTTGGCAATAATATTGGAGGGATTTGCCATTTCCTTCTCAAGCATATTTTATAGATCAGGAAACTGAGGCAAACAGGATTAAATATATTTCCTGGTCACAATATGAGTAACTGAGGCAAGATTTGATGGTAAATGAGTCTTCCTGATTCCAGGTCCAGTGGTCTTTTCATTATACTACTTTATATTTTACTCTTTCAGTTAGTAAGTGGAAGAGTTATAATTCACTTAGGTCTTTTGAATCTAGAACTCTAGCGCTTCCCCCCATCATGTCACCCTATCTTCTTGTGCAAAAAAAGAGCATTTGACTGGGAGAGACCTGGATTCCAGTCTTGCTTGTAACATATTCTTTGATTTTGGACAAATGGTCACCTTTTTTTGGTGCCTCTAATAATGAGAGAGTTACACTATATGATGACTATGGTATCCTCAAGTTCTACAATTGACTGCGTGGTTGGGGAAAATCAAGCATGTGGAGAGGACAGTGAAAATGACTGGATCATACAAAGAATATAAACAAATCATAGTCAATCTGGTGTGGTATGGCATGTGTAGTTTATTGTCTGAAGACATTCATTAGCACCATTTTCTCTAACAAAGATTTTCTTGACCAGCACACGTATGGAAGATGTGTGCAGATACGTGTTAGATAATTGTAAAGTTGTGTGTGTATCTGTTTATATTCATGTTGCTAGGAAAGGAGGTTGTAAACTATGATGCAAAACCTACCCACCCTTTCTTTTGAAACTGGGTTTAGACAATACTCTATTTACCTTGACAGTTCCAAGCAAAAACTATGGATTGGAGAAAGATGAGGGACTTGAGGATCATTCCATATAATTGGTTTTCCATTCCAACAGCTAATAATACCCTTTTAAGTTTCACCTTGCCTCTGTACTCTTTCATTTTTGGCATTGTTTTGAAGTTGATATTGCTTAAGAATGTTTGATAGCAGCAGATTTAAAATTGACTTTAAACTTAAAAGCTGCTCAATAGAATGATTTTAAATATGCCAAGAAGTCCTAGAAAGATGTCGTCATTTATCGATCAATAATCAATCTATCAACAAACATTTATTGTGCTCACTAAGAGCCAAGAATTGTCCTTTGAAGTGATTTGCTAATAGCATGCATTGAATTCATTCAATAATGATTTAATAAACACCTACCAGAAGCCAAGCAGACACTGCTAGACATGGGAGACACAACTGTAAAAAATAAAGAAACAAAAACAAAATCCTAGTGCTAAAATTAAGCAGATCACAATCTCTTTTGTTCAAAATCAGTTTAACCATGAAAATATATGTGATGCCTACAAAACACAGAAATGCAAACACAATTACTCAGATTAAAGTATTTACATTATGATCAAATGTTAGCAATAACTCTGCTTTTGTGTTTCTGAGGGTTGTGTATGAGGGATGAGTTTAGAAACACCAAAGGTAGTGGAAATGATTTTCTTTGATTCTCACTCCCCAAAACACACGTGAACTTACACACAGCTATAGCCTGCAGGACACACACACACACACACACACACACACACACACACACACACATGCATACACACACATTCTCCTACCTCCCACCTACCACTTTGATATTGTTTTGTTTGCTTCATAGGAAATGGTGCTTATGAATCTTTAAGATATTTAATCTAAGTGAAAAAAATAGGTAGATATATTAATGCTAAAGTTTTTGGTTTGGGAATCATGAGTCATTCTGTAAGGGGCACAGAGCTACTTGGACAAAAACCTTGAGTATTATCCCTTGCAAGATTTTGTAGAAAAGTTATTAGTGTCTGGTTCTGGCAAATCTTCAGTTCAGGGGTAGAATGGACAAGGAAAGATTGACTCAAGGTAATCCTCTGGAATCCTTTACCAAATAGAGCAACATTGCTATTCAAAGATAAGAATTGCTTTTGAAAGCTGGAGAGCCTTGAGTCAAACACCATCTCTGCCATTAAATGTCTGTATAATCTTTGGCAAGTCACTCAAACTCTCAACCACAAATTGGGTTTCTAAGTTCCTTTCCACATCCAAATCAATGAACATAGGAACTCCAATCTCAACAAATCTTCCTCGTTTCCCCTGATTCATATACACTAGTCCATTATACTTTATACTGGAACAGAAATTCTCTGAAAGTCATATCTTGCTTCATCTTTATCTAGATTTAGGCTCTTAAAAATATTTATTGAATTGAATGCAATCTTTAAGGATGAGGGGGTTCACTGAATTAATTATTCAACTGCTAATCCATCATAAATAACCTCTTTAAATAGATGGAAAACTGTCTAATAATCTTTTCATCTGTAGTCAACAAATTGTCAATGAAAATTGGCTAAATGGGGTGGCTAGGTGGCATAGTAGATAAAGCACCAGCCTTGGAGTCATTAGTACCTGGGTTCAAATCCGGTCTCATACACTTAATAATGATCTAGCTGTACGGCCTTGGGCAAGCCACTTAACCCCATTTGCCTTGCAGAAAAACCTAAAAAAAAGCAAATTGGCTAATTACAGGAGGAATAGGAATATAGGGGAAAAGAAGGTCCCATTTTTTAAGGCGCTTACAATCTAATGGAATAAGACAAAATATAAAAGAAGCTTGAAAGGTGGGGGAAGGGGGAAGAGGGGTGAGGAAAGCACATAAGTTCCAAAATGGTGCGATTTCTGAACTGAGGCCTCTCTTTTAATGAGTGTTTGGAGTTCATGGCTCCATCCACCAGTCAAAGAAGCAGAAGGTAGTGATGAAGTAGAATCCAGATGCTGATCTTATAGGATGATGATGTTAACAAGGACATGAACAAAGGCTTTAGAAATAGTATTTCTTTGAAATTAATGAAATGAAGGGAGGAGAGGAGAGAAGAACCCCAGGTTTAGGCTCAGCTGATCACAATCACCTTATACCCCCTAGGACTTGACCAGAGGGAGATTTTGTGAAATTTGAAAGTTTGGAGGGTTGAGGTTGCTTTTTGATTTCCTTCAAGGATGACAGTGGCAATAGACAGATTCAAGGGTCTTCTAGGAGCTGGAAAGCAATGTTAAATCATCTCTATGTGGACTTCATGATATTCTCACTAAAAGGGGAAAAAACTTCCAGTAATTAGGAGTTATCAGTCATTCACTTATCTTTTGTGTTCATTTTCTTACACTAAGGTGATTCTTATACTGTTTTCTTCAGATATATTATTAAATACTTCTAACTAAATTAAATCTGGCCAATTGAAATCAATTGATTATCTTGTGGGAGATTCAATTTTGGGGTTATGAATCATAATATGGAAGCCACCTCTTAAAGTCTCAGGACTATTCCTACTACCTCAAGAGAATAGCAGCCATACCTGTTCAGATGAGAGACTGGGCAACCAATGTGAATATGAGCTGGAATAGTTGTCCAAAAACCTATGCAATAATTGTATTCCTTTAACATTATAGATTTCTAGTTAATAACAAGTAGCACTTAGCAACTGGGGCAGCTAGGTGGTACAGTGGATAAAGCACTGAATTTGAAATCAGGAAGTCTCATCTTCCTGGGTTCAAATCCATCTCAAATATTTCCTAGCTATGTGATCTTGGGCAAATCACTTCACTCTATTTATCTAGATTTCCCATCCTAGAGAAGGAAATAGCAAATAGAAAACCCCAAAATGGGGTCACAAAGAGTCAGACATCTACTATATATTTTTAGTGAATAATGTTTGTCCTTCATTTTTTTTTTCAAAGAAGACCAAAACATCAGGAGGGATGCCATGGCAAGTGCATGGATTGAATTTGAGTGAGAGTGTGCTGAGCTTAGTCACCAATCTCACTTTCTCCTCCAGAGTCAACTGGATCTAGATATAAATCAGGATGACTGGAGATGGATATGGATGTGAGGCAATCAGGGTTAAATGACTTGTCTAAGTTCACACAACTATTGAGAGTCAAGTTTTTGAGGCTAGATTCAAACTCTGGTCCTCCTGACTCCAAGACCAGTGCTCTATCCACTGCAAAACCAAGCTGCTGGGCCATCTCCAGTGGTCCTGTTTATATCTGGCCACTGGATTCAGTTGGCTCTGGAGGAGAAAGTAAGGCTGCTGACTTAGCACAGCATCCCCTCACTCAAGTCCAATTCATGTGATTCTCATGGCATCACCTCCCTGATGTCATGATCTTCTTTGAAAATGAAAGGCAAACATTATTATTGAATTGTTTGTGAGTTGATCCTCTTTAAAGCTATTTGATACACAAAAGGAATTTTAAAATTGAATGATCATACTTCATTTTACATAGCAGAAGACTGATACCCAGAGTCCTTAAGGACTATTGTCCAAGCTATAACAGAAAATGAGTGACAGAGCTAAGTTTGCATTCCAGGAATCCAGCTTGCTTTGTAGTTCTCCATGTTGCCTCAACTGGGAGCTGATATTGGAAGACAGTAATGCATTTAGCATTATAATAAACAAAATTTATTTCTTGCTATTTAAAAAGTCTCAGCATGTGCACAGATGGAAAGTCAGTCACTGATACACATAGGAGTCCTCCAAAAACAATTAGGCAGAACTAGTCATCTCACATTTCCTCCAAGGGGTAGATCTGTCACCAAATTCAGATTTTGAAATACAAAGTGGCAGTTCTTAATTTCCCATATGCCCTTCATGGTTTTCTTTGAAGATAAAATATGGCTTAAAGGTTTCTATAAAATCAAGGGCCGGGACTTATAATATGGAAAATCATAGCATTAACTTCAGGAAATACTAGGTGAGATGTGGCTTTGAGCAGCAGTTTTCTCTTCCTCAATACCCCCTGAAAATGAACCAACAGGACAGAAAGAGCAATGGAATATTTCATTTTTACCTTCTGGCGGCTTTCTGACTAAGCAAGGTGATGCTATGAATGCTGACAGGCACCATTAAATCTTCAGTGTACTTTGAAACTAAATGGGGAACTTTTCTGTGACATCCCAGATCCCAAGAGAGAGAGAGACCAGCAGCTAATCTTTTGAATCCCTGAAGTCCATTTGACCTGTTCTCCTCATATTCATTTCCAAATTTCATCTCCTCTGGGCTAGCTTGATTTTATGCTTTCAGTTAAGTGTGAAGAAAGTCAATATGGCATATGGAAGTAATAGAAATTGACCTTTCCCAAAGTCTAAATTCCTACTGATATGTTTTTGTTGCTAAAACCATTGCTCTGACTTTTCTTTTTTCAGATTTCAAAATGAATCCTATTACTTACTATCCAAACTAAGGTCAGAAGGAGCATTGCTTTAGAAAGAAACTGGGGAATGGGAAGGGGGGGAAGTGGAGGAAATAGGATCTTTTAAATGTTGGTTGGATGATGAAAGTTCATGAGTTAGAGACCTTGTTTCAGATCTAAGGTCTGATGTGAATGAATTGCGTCAATAAAGAAGTAGATTTTTGTAGATTATTTCTTCAAATGTAAAAATGTAGATAATTATGGATCACAGAACCCTAATGAGGAATGCTTTATAAACCTTAAACCATTATTTAATATGAATATATAAATTCTTTATATGAAAATTCATATACAAATATATAGAACAGGTGTTCTATACATTAACAATATGTATTTGTGTTTATATATATGTAATATAAATGTAAAATATATTATATTTTATATTATATATTAATATAATATATTTATGTATCTATTATACATGGTAAAACTGAGACCTGCCCCAAGGAGTGAAAATGACATGAAGTTCTCACAAGTAGTAAATAACAACAAAGTTCAGATTTTAATTCAGACTCTGTGATATTAAATTCTTTCCTTTGCATCATAATTTCCTTTGAGAACAAAACATATATGCATAGATATTATATAGAAGAGCATAGTGATATATAGATCTAAACATACTCATGTGTAATATATTTTTCCATTAATAATATATTTCTATTTTATAAATACTATATCATAGACTACACATGTTCATGTAAACATGGAGACAAATAATATATTATTTATGTTAACATATTATTCATATATGTATGCTTTATTTTTACTGAAAGGAAATTATTTTGTAGTTAAAAGAACAATGACTTTAGGGTCACAGTCCCTGAGTAAGAATCTGATATCTGTTACTGCTTGGGAGACCTAACATCATTTTCCCTTTGACTTTGCACATCTATAACATTATGGGGGTGTAAGTGATCATCAAAACCCTACTTTCTTAGAGTTTAAATCATATAAAATTATAATTACTTCTCCAAACCTATGAAAAATATTTATAATATAGAAATTATTTCTAATTAAAGCATTGGGAGTCTTGCTTTTGCTGTCATCATTATAAAGGTCTTGCTAAAAGTTTTATTTGTTAGGATTAGGTCATGTTACTTATGTGACTCCAGAGTTATCTGATTTTGTGACAAACTATGCCCTGCATTGCCAAGACACTGAAACATCAGATATGTTTATTTAACTCCATTGTCTGGGATCAAAGAGAGAAACAAACATGAATCAATGAATAATCTCAAAATCAATTTTTGTACATGCATAAATTTAAAGTTGGAAGCTAAGTAAAGTTGGAGGTAATCTAATCCAAACTCACTCTATCAGAGGAAGAGATGGAGGCATATTAAGTAATTTCCTCAACTTCAGCCCAAGACAAATTGTTCAGAATATAGGTTTTCGGTCTATATGTTTGTCATAAGGGTCTAAAGAAACAAGAAAAAAAAACTGAATGGTTTGAAAATAATGTCCTGAGGCTGGTTGTCACTGGTTGAAGTGATGCTGAGTTCCTGGTAGGTGGTAATTCCATTATACTTCATAGTACTCTGCATCACTGAGCTCACGGAACAATGTCAATATGAAGAATTCATCATCAGGTATCTATTTCTTATCCATTCAACCCTCTTTACTTATCTGCTACCTTTCAGGGAAAGAGTTCTATGACTCTTCTGACTTTTCTCATCATGATGAAAGGAAATATATATTGGAGCATTTACTTGCCTATATCTCTTAAGGAGATTGCTTTTTTTTCTCTTTAATTGCTCTTTTTAATTATACTTGTTCATTTGAAATTTACTGTAAAAGATCTTGGGATTGTTTTCCCTAATAGAACAATGTGTTGAGAGCTGAGACATCCAAAAGATTGAGGTTTTTCCTTTAAATTTAATGGATAAAACACTAAGTGCCATCTAGGTAGTATATCTTCAATATAAAGAGATCAGTCTTGGAATTAGGAAGACCTTTCAATTCCTGTTTCCAATACATACTGTTATGTGACCTTGGCAAAATACTTATCCTTTCAGAACCCTAGTGAAATCATTGACATAATAAATTAGATTTATTAAACTGAATTTATAGAAGAGAAAAATACTTTTTTGCTTATTGCACTTATTAGTTATTCATTTCATCCATTTTATTTTTATATATTTTGTATTTTATTCATTTATTTTTCCAATGATATTTAAAGATAATTTTCACTATTTGTTTTTTGTAAAGTTTTCTCCCTCTTATTCTTCCCTCCTCCCACCCTAGGATAACAAATAATCTGATGTAGGTTATACATGCACAATTGTGTTACATAATTTCCTATTCGTTACAGTGTGAAACAATCAGAACAAAAAGGGAATAATCTAAGAAGGAAGAGGCAAAAAACAAATTTAAAAAGATGAAAAGAGTATGTTCTGATCTCCATTCAGATTCCATAGTTCTTTCTCTCATTGTGAATAGCATTTTCCATCTCAGATCTGTTAGGATTGTCTTTGATACAATTTCACTGAGAAGAGCTCTCTCTCTCTCATAATTGATCATTGCATAATGTTGCTGTTAGGTATACAATGGTATCCTGGTTCTGCTTACTTTATTCAGCCTCAGTTCATGTAAGTCTTTCCAGGATTTTTTGATTTTCTTTAAATCTGCATACTAAACATTTCTTATTGAGCAATAATATTCCATTATTCTCATATATCACAACCTGTTTAGCAATTCCCCAATTGTTGGGCAAACTCTCAATTCACTATTCTCTACCACTCTGCAAGAGTGAATGCAAATATTTTTGTTCATGTGGGTATTTTCCCAATTTTTGTGATCTTATTGGGATATAGACCTAGTTATAGTTTTTCTGGTTTAAAGGGTATGCATAATTTTATTGCCCTTTGGGCTTAGTTCCAAATTGCTCTCCAAAATGATTGGATCACTTCACAACTTTACCATCAGTTCATTAGTTTTCCAGTTTTCCCACATTCCCTTCAACATTTATCATTTCCCTTTTCTGTCATAGTAATCAATCTAATAGGTATGAAATGGTACCTTAGAGTTGTTTTTAATGTGCATTTCTCTAATTAATAATGATTCAGAGCAAGAAAAAATACTTTTGAGACATTTAAGTCCCGAGGATACAAATAGAAATCTAGACAGTCTTTATTCTCAAGGAGCTCACGTTCTAATTGGGAGAGATAGAACATAAAAGGTTTCATGTTTAAGTTTAGTTCTTGGCATCAGATGAGGTTATATACTTATACAAGGAAAGTGGCAAGGGAAATTATAAGTCCCCATGATCTTAAAAATAACAGCAGGGCAAATACTCCCATAATAATTGGCCTCTGATATACTCCAGGCAAAGGCAGAATGTGACATTGGACATCTTGTTCATGGTGGAAACTCAAATCTACTCATATCATTTCCTACCCTCAATGCATTACTTTGTCATGTTTCCCTGCCCAGGAAACCTTCATCCCTTCTCTTCTGTTTCTACTTTTTTATGTGTAGTTTCCCTCATAAGAATGTGAGCTTCTTGACATTGGGACTTTCCTTTATTTAAATTTCTACTGCTTAGTACATACAAAGTAGAAGCTTCATAAATGATTTTTGACTAACTCAGAGAAATGAAGCTTTATCTCAGGGCTATTGGAAGTGAGATTGATGAATAAAAAATGCAATTTTTCATGAGAATGAATGTGGAAAAGTGGAAAAGAAGAGGCCAAAGTATTTATCATCTGAGTTAACGTTGATAGCATTCACATAGGTGTGACTATGTAAGCTGTAAAGCATCTGGTCTCATATGGAGAGGTCAATTATGCTCTCAAAATGTCTGTAGATGACCTATTTGGTTCAGATTTATTCATTTGATTTTGTTTTTCCTCTTTTCATTTCAGCAACGTTGTGCTGACTAGATCTTGGCCTTGTTTTTTTAAATTGACATTCAGAGTAATCCATCAAAAACCTGTTTTTTTGAGGCAATGATTATGCTTTGATGGGTCTGGGTAGTACTTCACCCAAAATGACAAGTTGGCTACTTGAGAGAAAAAGGAAAAAGAAAAGTCCAGGAACCATTTTGGTTATTCAGTTATTCATTCATGTTCAAATGCTTCATGACCCCATGGACCATACTTTTCATGGGATTTTACTTGACAGAGATATTGGAGGGATGTTTCATTTCCTTTTCCAGTGGATTAAGACAAAATGACTTGCCCAGGGTCAGAGAGATGGTGACTAAGCCTAAATCTTAACTCAGGTCTTCCTGTCTCTAGGACAAGCACTCTATTCACCAAACCATCTAGCTGCCTCTAAATGACCCTTATTCAAAAGCTTCTGAGCTTACCCCTAGTCTCCAAGGTATTTGCCCACACACATGTGGGCAAATACCTTGGACTCTAGGGGTAACCTCTTAGGCCTGAACTACAAAGAGATAATTTGAATTAATGTGCTTCTCAACAATTAGCTCTTAGTAAATGAATTTACTAAGATACCACAATAAAAATAGTAATTACAAAGAGCTTCCTCCACCAACATAAACCTAGGATACATTTTCATTCCCAGACAAATATACTTCAATGGGAAGAAGACATATAATATAAGTCCAGATTAAAATTCTTTCTTTAAAGAGTCTTCACACAATTCTTGTTGCTTATGTTGGGCTGATTACTTGGTAGAGCTCTTATTGTTTGCTCAAAGAAAGTGATCTTTCTTCTCCACTGTCAGAGATGTCACTTTTGTATAATTAGGTCCTGGATTTTGAAAGATCATTCCTTAAATATGGAATATTCCAGACTAGTTCAGGATAAATAATATTTGTCTTCTCAGATGAGATAGTTTCTTTGAGCACTCTATCTTTAAGCTATCCCTTTTCCCTAGGAGCTTCCTAGTCTCTAAATAGTTTTTTTCTTTTAACAACTCTGTAAGGTCAAGATTGCTGTCTCCATTTTCCACAGGAGGAAAGTGAGATGTTATTTTTCAAAATCACTCTGTCACTGTCATAAAAAGGACTTGAATCTGAGTTCTCTATGAGATGAGAACAAATTTTTTCTTTTTTAACTTCATCTTTCTTCAGATTACTGAGCATTGCCTCAGTAATCAAGGCAAACCTGGAACCAGGAAGATCTGAGTTGAAAACCTACCTCTTGCGGTAAGTTTGGGTGGCCTCTCTGAATCTCCATTTCTTCATTTTTAGTTTAGTTTCTGTGAGGTTCAAGTAAGAACATGGTGAAAAATGACCAGGAAGGATAGCGATCATTGTTGGAAGGGATGTGGGAAATCTGGAACACTATTACAATGTTGGTGGAGCTGTGAACTCATCCAACCCTTCTGGAGAGCTATTTGAAACTATGCCCAAAGGGCAACAAAAATGTGCATACCCTTTGACCCAGCAATACCACTACTGGGTCTATACCCTGAAGAGATGAGGAAAAAGGGTAAACAATATTACTTGTATAAAAATATTTATAGCAGCCCTGTTTGTGGTGGCAAAGAACTGGAAATCTAGTAAATGTCCTTCAATTGGGGAATGGCTTAGAAAACTGTGGTATATGTATGTCATGGAACACTATTGTTCTATTAGAAACCAGGAGGGATGGGATTTCAGGGAAACCTGGAGGGATTTACATGAACTGATGCTGAGTGAGATGAGTAGAACCAGAAAAACACTGTACACCCTAACAGCAAAATGGGAGTGATGTTCAACCTTGAAGGACTCGCTCATTCCATCAGTGCAATAATCAGGAACAATTTTGGGCTGTCTGCAAAGGAGAGTACCATCTGTATCCAGATAAGGAGCTGAGGAGTTTGAACAAAGTGCAAGGACTATTCCCTTTAATTTAGAAAAAAACAGATATCTTATTGTCTGATCTTGTTACCTCTTAGACTTCTCTTCTCTTTAAGGATATGATTTCTCTCTCATCACACCCAATTTGGATCAAGGTACAACATGGAAACAAAATAAAGACTGACAGAGTGCTATCTGTGGCGGGGGGGGGAGGGAAGGAAGATTGGGAGAAAATTGTAAAACTCAAATAATATCTTTAATAAAAATAAATTAAAAAAATAAAACATACAAATGTGCTATAAAATCAGCTACCATTCTTTTCCCCTAAGAATTTAGAATAAATGTATTCATAATGAAAAAAAGAACATTATGAAAAGCATTTTGTGAAAATGAAGTCCTATAAAAGTATCATTAACTCTCATCTTCACATGACTCCCATGTAATGATTTTGTTTTTATAATTGTCTCTTTAGAAAAAAATGGTAGGGGAAGCATGCAGATTTGTGATTCAATTTGTGTAAGGAAATCTAGGTGGGATGTGGAAACTCTTCACCAAAGCAGATCACCAACTCATCTATAATTTATAATTTTAGAGAAATGGCTGGTGATCTGAAAGGTTAAGTGATTTTCCAACAGTCAATGCTTATAAGAAGCAAGGATTGAACCTAACTTTTCAAGAATATATGCCTCATTACTATCCTTTTTCTACTAGACCTCCTGCCCATTTCAAAAGCTCAGAAGACTGGTTTGAGAGCTATTATTATGAAAACAGTTAGGAGAACTTCTAGGATCCTTCTCCTATTGTCTGCTGAGAAGCACTGAAAAGAAATAAGCACCTTATCTTAGACTAAAGCATCATGAGAACTAGAGAAAAGAAATGGCCCTTGGAAAGAAAACTCAGCACCTGGACTCTGGCAAAAAGTGTGACTTGTTTAATGATTTCAGGGCTCTCTTGTTTTCTTAACCTCCTATTAGTAATTAAGCAACTGCCAGGGTATATTGCGATCTACTGTTTGGGCCAAAGAGTGAATCATTCTCACTTCTCAAAGAGAACACATTTTTACTTCATCTCTTTTACTTGGAGCAGAATGAATGTTTTCAGAGCATGCTTTGCACAAAGTAAGCACTTAAATGTCTGTTGGATAGACTTAGATTTGGATTTCTCTTGTATTATTAGACCAGGAATGGTTATGTTTCTTTATTGGAGAAAAAATAACATTTTAAGTTGCATTAAACAGCCTTCTGAAATCATCATTATCATCATTAAAGTTCTCATCTTTTCAATGGAATTAAAATTGAAGTGGTTTTAGAACAATGCAGCATCCTGTTGTTAGTTTATGGTTAATGGTCTATGAACTATTGCATACGTGATAAAAAATCTCTTATAATAGAATAAATCTATTACCATATAAACTCATCCTCTGTAATTATTATTATGTGTTAAGGCTCAGACCAGTCTTCTGTCAGTATAAATAGATATTAGGAAAAAATAAGACACTGATAAGTCTCACCAAAAAAAAGGATATTTATTTTACCAGAGCCAATAGTCATTGAAAGCATCTCCAGTTGATTCTGTTGAATAGACTCCCTTGCCTTCATTGCTCATTGATCCATAGCTAAAGCCCCAAGAATTCCCACACCCAGATTCCTGAGAATGCTTTCTATTTCAGCCATGAGGAATGATGTTCACAGTCTGAGGCTTTAGTCACCTGAGGCAACCAAGTCTTGAGGAAGGTTTTGATAAATTTTAAGGTTAAGTCTATGGTGATCTACTTGAAAGAAGGGGTTTCAAAATTTTGCCATGCTCACTGCATGGATTTGTGGTAACACTTAAAAGTAGATAGGATCAAAGGGATGATATGGATATTAGCCTATTCCCATATGATTTTTGATCTCCTTTGATAGGTTTCTATGTTTTAAAAGCTTTTATTCTCATGTCACTTGGAAACTGAGTATTTAGCATGCTAAAATTGATTAAAATTCTATTCTAAAGATTTTTTTAATAGAACAAAGGTATATCTGGGTGACTATGGGAAAAAATTTAGCTTGTGATGATGTATCCAATATAGGTCATTAGTTGAATCCCATTGATCTGTATTTGAAATGTGGTGGTTTATAATTTGTCATTCCATGAAATATGACAAGTTTCTGATGGATAACTCTAATCATCAGGTATAACTAGCTAGGTATTTAGTAGGTGCTATTTTTTGCAACCTGAAGTGATAAATAAATGAGTCAACCTTAAAGCATTTATCAGGGACCTATTTTCTGTTTTGCAGTCTCTGTCACTCTATCACAGATATCACTAAATCTAAGATCCCAATAGTAATTTCCTTCTACAGTTTCTAATTTCAGTAACCTTCAATAACCTGAATTACTCTAATGGACTCTTTCACTTACATAAACAAAACTGCCATTTATTTGACACCTTTTTGTGAACATATTGTTGCAGAGTTTACGTGTATGTCAGATGTGTACTTTATGTATAATTTATTATTAACAACATTTTATTAATCATCACCAATATGCTTTAAGGAATGATTTTCAATTTATGGTCTGATAACTCCTAGATATTCATGAGTCTCTTGAAGATCCACAAGACTAAAACAGCTTTCCTAATAATACTAATATATTTTCATTTCTAATTTGGTAAATATTGAAAGACTACTATAAATCAAAGAGTCAAAAGTTCTTTCAGGGAGTCTTCAACAATTTTCATTATAAGAAGTAGTATTTTATACAATGTTTTAACTGTGCAAAGCACTTTTCATTTTATCCTCACAATCCCAAAAGATTATCTACATTTTACAGTTGAGAATACAGAGGCAAATTGCTTAACTATATACAATGCCACCTAAAATATAAAGCAATTCTGAGAAAAAAAAACTTTAAGACCTATTTCTTTTACATCTTATTTTTCTTTAATCCCCATATCTTAGCCCAAAACATTCCCTGATATTTCTACTTTCCTCCTTTTAATAAACATGTTTCATCCAAATCAAATGATAGAAATAATAAGCAGCAAAGAGCCAAGCACAGATCCCTATGCTACTACAGTGTAGAACCCCTTCAAAGTTGCCATCAAAATACTAATCGCTATTTATTTGGTAGTATAGCCATATAAGTAATATCATCTATTGTTTATGCAAAACTTACTCATCTTTTCTATGAATAACATTTCAAATACTTTACTAAAATATGACTAATTTGTAGCTACAATATTTCCCTTATATCAGACCCATCCTATTAGAAAGGAAAATGAGAATAGTCTAATATGACCTGATCTTGGTGGGGTCGAGCTTGCACTTTGTGACAACTGTTTCCTTTCCTAGATAATAAGAAACCACTCCTCTAAGAGTAGCTTCCAGTATTTTGATGGAATTCAAAGTGCTTTTTTGCTTTGGTATTTGATAACTACCATTCTCATCTATTCTTTTGGAGATCAAAATATATTTATCTTCAACAATTCCAGTGAAATTCTCTCATTCTTTATATTCCTCAACAATCACTTACAATTGTTTGTCAAAGGAGATATACTGGAGTTGATTTCAGTCTTAGTATTTATGTTTCTCAAATAAGCAAGTGTTATAAATTCGGACTTGACCTATTTTCTAGAGTCTAGATTAATGTTAATTATGCAAATTAAACTTAAAAGGACCCCAAATAAATACAAACAGTTGCATATATATATTATATATGTATACATATCTATTTCTTTTTCATAGAACTAGTTCTTAAATGTTAATCAATTTACTGGTTACAGTCCCACATATTATACAAATGACTTTGCTCTCCTAACCTGGAAAGTAAAGTATATTACATTTATACACCAGATTCTGGGATACTCATAAGGAGACCAATCAATTTGCTAATGTCTATACCTTCATCCAATGGAATTTCTTCAATTGTAAGTAGGTGGTTTCCTGTACCTTAATTCCATTAAGTCAGTACCAGTTGGACGGATATGTAGAAAGGAATATTTACTTCAAAGAATGCAATCACAAATATGCAAAGTTAATTCCCTAACATATGAGGTTTAATATTTCTCCCTTTCTTTGTGCCATCTCAGTCTCTGGAAAGGAGAATGAGATTAGAGTCACATCTCAGCTTAGTTCCTATTAAGCATAGTTACTCAATTCCTAAACCCCCTTCAGGTTCAAGTCTCAGAAACTTTGGCTTCTCCAGACTGACTGACTGAAACAAGTCACCTGAAATCTTGCCTCCCAGATCACCTTGGTTCGAACTAACTTACAAGTAGAGTGGAGATCACTCCTAGCACCAAAAATTGAGGACAATCAAAACAGATGAGAAATAAACATCCTTGGACACATTTCTTAAAGGTGGTATAAAATAGGAAAAGCAAGACAAGAAAGTCCTTACTTTGTTCACCAGTTCAGTTCATGGATCCAAGACTATGGGTGAAATGATTATCTACCTTCTGAATGCAGAAAGAAAGAAACCACCAACCTGAAAAAACCCCAGCAGAAAAAGAATGACTTTCTCAGTTTTGCCACATTTAAAGCATCCTGATATGGTTACACATTTAATCAAAGAAAGTTATACCCCACCCAAGCAATAGGGGACAAAGAGTATTTCCTACTTAGGAGATCTGAGCATGTTCAGTTAAGCCTTCTTAGAAGTACCCCCATCTTTGATGATCTGGACATGCTTCAAAGGCACCAACCCCTCTCTGGTTTGCAATCAAATGAGTTCTGGCAATGTCAAAAAAAGGTAGCTCATGTTGGTCTGCTGCCTTTATCTGTCTATACTTGATAAAATTCTGTTTGATGCAGTTGCCCCTGCAGTCTCATATAATCTATAAACATGATCCTATAAAATTTGAATCTATGAGGTAAGAAAAGTTCTTGGCAATCTTAGCCCTTTTATTCTTCTCCTTGACTCATTCCTTCTGCATATAAGCTTCGTTTTTTCCACAACTCTTTTACAATTAATTTATTTTCTTTTAAAATCTACTATCTTTTTAATTTATGGAATAAAACAAGCATTTCCATAACATAGTATAATGAAAAGATGTACATGAAACTGCAAATATAAATATATATGTATATAGATTTACACAATACACATATGAATATATGAATGTATGTATGTATGGAGGTAGGTAGTATGTTTGTGTTAGTTTCAAAGAATCTGATAATTAGACCTAGGATAGCTCTTGGAGGACATCTGTATTTTGTCTTGGGAGGAAACCAAGACCCAGAAGAGTCAAATAACTTGTCCAAGTTCAGTCTATGCAAATATTACTAGATGTATATATTCAGTCTACAACTTTGACATAAAAGCATCTCTGATTAGTCTAGAAAACTGAATCTCTAATAAATTCTACCTTGGGCTGCAACTAGCTAGACTGAAGACCAGAGAGTCTAAGTAACATACTCAAGATCACTTAGATAGTAAGCATCAGTTGTAAAAGTCTTCCAAAATCAATACTGTTTTCACTGTACAAAGTGAGAAAATAAGTCATAAAATTTGATTTCAAGAAAGGAATATTTATTTTTAAATAAACAGTGTGGGAAACAACCATTGTTTAGTTTTGGTTTTTCTCCTAGAATCATGAATTTAGTGTAGTTTGGATTTCTTAGTGGTTCTAAATTTTCTATTTTATAAAGATAATGGAAATTGGCATAAGTCAGAATGGGATTAATGCAGGCCTAGAAGTCTGCTCTGCACAAATTTCCAGGACCACCCTGGAATAGACTTGCCCCTCTGGGGTGGCTTGGTAACAGACAATTGTGAATTTGAATGACTTAGAGCCATAGCTAAATGAGATTTTTTACAATCACTAAAAATAAAACTGTCAGTATGAAATCTGTAGAAATCTAATAAGTAGCTGATAAAAAAAGAGTAGAGATTTTTGCAAGTTAACATTTTCACATTAGAAGACATTTTGTTCAATCACACCCATTCTTTCTGCCAGACATATCCTCAATGTCTCTTGTTCCAACTATTTGGCAAAACCTTTTTTCTACTATCCTAAGGAATTTGGAAAGCAGGAGAGCAAAGATATCATTTTCCCTTTGCAAGGGTTATGAAAAAAGAGTTTCCTTCAATAAAGTCTTATTTTTTTAAGATTTAATTAAATAACAAATCAGGGTGCCACATAAGACTCCATTATTCACCTGTTTGTTATTGATGAAATAAAATGTATGAGGCAAAGCAGGATGGATGATGTACATTACACGTGCAGCCTATGTCCTGACCGGTCTGTCTTAAGTTGGTTCTGCTAATTTAAACAAAGGAAGTCTTTGAGAGCAGCCAACTGGCCTAAGTGCTGGAAGTCATTAGTGTAGCTAAAAGGCTTTTTCCCCCTTTTTTGATGATGCAGTGTACCCAGTTCTGATTTACCAAAACTGAAGCTCTAAGACAGATAAATCTTGGAACTGTAGTCCACTTCCCACTCTGTTCTGTCTGGAGCAAAACTGAACAAGTTTAAGCACACTTCCATGTGATAATCTTGAAATACTGGAAGACAATTATTATTTCTTCTGCCTCCCCCAAACCTAGCACAAATACTATACTAGCACTATACTAATCAGCCCATTTTCTCCAACCAATCCTGATTATGACTTTAACTCAAGATCTTTTTTTCTCATTTAAGAAATATAACTCTGAAGGGCAGCAAGGTGGCACAGTAAATAGAATGCCAGTCATGGAGTAAGGAAGACCTGACTTCAAATACAGCCTCAGACACTTAATAATTACTTAACCATATGACCTTGGGCAAGTCACTTAACTCCATTGCCTTGCAAAAAAAATACCAAGAAATATCATTGTCTCTGTTGTGCAACCTCTTCCATAAACTTGGGACCACATATTTTAGTGGCCACATATTTTATTAAAAGGAAATAAAAGAAAATCTATAAACTATCAAGTTTGATCCTTTCCAAAGAGGTAAATTTAGGTCTAATAGAAGACCTAGAAATTAGAACTGAAACAGATCCTGGTTAGGCAGAGATACTGAGAGGAAGCTAGATGATTGGGGAAGGAAGGAGATATAAGTGGAGAAGGATCAAGAAAGATCTCAAGTAAGAAATCTTACTTAAACTATGTAACCAAACAGATCAATTCTCAAAAGAAAAATGTTCCATTTAAAGCTGGACCAAGCTGTCCATACATCACATTCCCATTTGCTAGCTCCCCCCATTCTGAAGCTGGTGACAAACCAACTTCAACTTCATAAAAAGCATTGAAACACTCATTTGCATGTTCACTAGTTGAAATAAAACACATCAACGGATGTTGTGATTTTATGAAGCTACTTTGCATATACTTTCTAAAATTTATTTTAATTTTCCATTGACAAAAATCTATTTTTCCTTTTCTCACCTACCCATAAAAGAAAAGAAAGCAAAACTTTTATGAGAAATAGGAATAGTGAGGCAGTTAGGGGTACAGTGGATAGAGCACCACCTCTGGAATCAGGAGGACCTGAATCCAAATCCAACCTCAGATTCTTAATACTTACTTAGCTTACTTACTTACTTAATAATTAATTCATTGTGACAACTGTTTCCTTTCCTAAATAATCAGTAACCACTCTTCTAAGAGTAGGTTCCAGTATTTTGGTAGAAATCAAAGCCATACTTAGCTGTGTGAACTTTGACAAGTCATTTAATTTCATTGGCTTGCAAAAAAAAGAGAGAAAAAAGTAGTAATAGTTAAGCAAACTAAACTTCTACATTGGCCATGTCCAAAAATTGCACCTTAGCCTTCTTAATCCAACAGCTCTTTGGAAGGAGATGGGTAATATATTTCATCATGAGTTCTGTGAAACTATAATTTGCTGTGGTCTTGATCAGAATTCTTGAGTTTTTAAAGTTGTTTGTATCTACAATATGATTGACATTCAATACTATATCTTTGGTTCTGCTCTCTTCTTTTTTTTCAAATTCAGACAAATCTTTTCACATTTCTCTGAAAGTACATTCTTCATTATTTCTTCTTATACAGTAATATTTCCTTAAATTCACATTTTGTACTTTGCAATTACTTTTCCATGTATCTCTACTATCTCCCACAAAAAGGAAAGCAAAAGTTAGATTTAGAGGTGTTTCAGTTGACAGAAACTATTTACTCTCTCCATGATGGAAAAAGTCATTGCTTCCTAATTCTTGCCTTCAACCTACCCCATGAGTGAATTTCCCTTAGTCAACAGCTTCACTCAGAAGCAGTCCAGGGGTAAAAATAATGATTATTTAGGAGGAAGAGTTAATTATTTAAAACCTACTTACCAAGTTTCTACCCCAAACACCAAAGTTTTAGCTCATTTTTATACAGCAAGAATCATGAAGTCTGTGATTACTTTCTTTGATGTTTTGTTTAGGGGAATTTATAAATTTTAAAAGTTAATATTAATAATTTTTTTTAATTAGGAGCCCACAAACTCTATACAGACACACATATATACACATACATAGTTTTCTTGCCTTCTCAATAGATAGGTGAGAGGCTGGAGTGAGGGAGAGAACTAGAAATTTTTAAAAAATGAATGTTAATATCAACAAGGCAACAATCAGGCACAATTTGGGGATATCTGTGATGGAGAATGACATGTGTATCCTGAGAAAGAATTGTGGAGTTTAGCAATGACCTTCTATGTACCTTTAATTTAAAAAATGTCTTGTTTTGCAGTTCTGCTATATTTAATTCTATATGTTTCTTCCTTAAAGATATGATTTCTCTCTCATCACATTCAGCTTAGATCAATACATACAATGGGAATGATGTAGATACTAACAAATTACCTTCTGTGGGGAGTGGGGAGAGGGAAGCAAGATTGGTGGAAAAATTGTAAAACTTAAAATAAATAAAACCTTTATAAAATAGAAAAAAATTTTAAAAAGAGAATGGGCCTTAATTTTATAATTTTGGGAAATTCTAAATCTCCAATGATATGTTTATTACAATTCTTTAAAACATTTTTCCATTCATTTATTTCTTAAAGATAGCTATATTGTCTTTTTTTTTCCTATTTGTTATTAGTACTATCTTGTTCTCTTTTTATGGTATTCAGATAGAAACAATTTTAAGATAAGTTGTTGTATTTTACAATGTTGTTCTACAGTTTCTTGTAGAGGTCAGATAGAGCAGTAGATAAAATAACTGTCATTCTTCAATTTAATAAAATTGAGCATAAGTTCATTGATTGTAGGTTGACCAAAAGCATCCACAATAAGTCAATAAAATAAGGAAGAATTAGTCACTGCTCTACTTTTTCAATGTCATAGGCGATATATTAAATATTGAATAGTCAAAAACAAATGTGAGCTATTCCTGCTCACATACAACATGAAAATATAAGGAAATAAAGAATGTAAGCATAATGAATGCATTATGAATGCATAAAACATGAAATATAATTAAATAAAAAATATAAGCATTATGAATCTTAATGAATGTATTATCTGCTGAGGAGAACAGGTAAGGTTTTATGGAGAAGGTGGTAGTTGATCTGAATTTTCAAGGAAATCTGGAATTTAAGGAGGTAGAGTTAAAGAAGAAGGGAATTCCATGGATAGAGACAACCAGAAGAAAGACATGGAGATATCAGAAGGAGATTATGGTAGAGAAAACAGCATGTAATTCAATAATGAGACATCATAATGTACCAATAGGGAATAATGTATAGGATTAGAAAAGCAAAAATGGACCAATTTAATAAAAATGTTAAATATCAAATGAAGATTTTTTTTATTTTATCCTAAAGGACACAAGGCTTTATTACTGTGTATTGAGGATGCATATGCATCATAATCAGATTTTCATTTAGGATCTGGCTGTGATTATTTTTTAAAAATCACATTGGGGAGTGTGAGGAGGATAAACTGAACTGGAAAAAGCTTGAGACCAAAGAGTAATCTATTAAAATAATCCAAATTAGAGGATTGAGGCATGAACTAGAGTGATCACTATATTATTGGAAAGAGAAAGATTATATATATGAGAGATGGTGTGAACAAAGTAATGATGGAATTTGCTATCTGATTGGGTATGTAGGGTGAGAGCTAGAAGTCAAGGATAAGACTAAGATTGCAAACCTGACTGACTAGAAAGATCATGGAATCCATCATAGTATATGAAGAAGATGTAGCTTTGGAGAAAAAAACAAAAACACTTTATTTTGTTTGAGATGTCTATGAGACATCCAGTTGAATAAATCAAAAGTCAGTAGGGACTGGAGCTTAGAAGATGTTGCCTAGATTTCATATAAAGTTGATAGATGAAATGAAAGAGAGAGAGAGAGACAGAGAGAGAGAGAGAGAGAGAGAGAGAGAGAGAGAGAGAGAGAGAGAGAGAGAGAGAGAGAGAGAGAGAGAGATTGGAGCTAGAATTAGATTTGTGGTGATATACTTATAGGTAGGTAACATGACATGGATAATGAATCATGAAAGACAAGGGAGAGGCTGATTAGATAGGGTGAGGGAACTAGATGAGAAGTTTCCTCAAAGCCCCAAAAGGAGATAAATATATATATACACCTTATCCTGCTTCCAGCAGATTTTGATCTACTTGGTCAGTTCATTATTCTTTGAAAGCACTTAATTCTGCAGAGTTATAGAATAATGAGTAACTGAGATGAGAGCATCGATTTTTGTTGTTATTAAGTTGCTATGTAATGCTGCTTATGCTTTCACTCTTGGCTAATGCATCATTTTCTTTTGGTGATTGATTTTGTTTATTTTTTTCCTTTTTTGTCTTTAAATCATTCTTACGAGGGTATATTCACTGAATTGAGCAGAGGGAAAGGCTATATAAAAACAAAAAAACAGACCCTCTTTGAGGAGAAATAAAGAGAAAAAGAGAACAGATTTTGAAAGGTTATCAGTCATTCAATAAATATTTATGAAGTTCATTTTATTTGCTAGGCACTGTGGCAAGCACTGGGGAACCTAAATAAGGGGGGAAAGAATCCTTATGCTCAAGGAACTTAGAATCATGTGAGGAAGACACTATAGGAAAGAAAGCTCAAGGTGTGAGGATAGATGGCCATTGAGGGAATACAGCTGGTGGGAAATGAAGAGTTAGATAGCTTGAAAATCCCTTTGAAATAGAGACTTTGTGAGGAGGTCTTGGCTGTGTCTTCCAGCCCTACAATTGGAGAAGCAGAAGACAACAATACTGATGATCAGGTGTGAGGACCAAAGCTAGTGCGATCTATTAAGATTATACATTTCCTGGGGTGAGGTTTTCTGGGGACATAATCATGAGAGGGTTTAGTATGAGGAGTGCAACTGGTCAGAAAATGGCAGGAATGAATGGGAAATTTTACATCTTCATTACTCCAATTCTAGAGACTTCAGGGAATTTACCCTTTAAACTGAAGACTCAAATGAGCTGAGATATTTCAGTCCTAATGGAGAAGCTTCCTCTTTGTATATTCTGTGGTGTTATTATCTATACATCTTCTCTAATTTCTGTTTTGCTTATTTTTGGATGATGATTTATTCACCATTTGATGTTTTTATGATATTTTTAAAGCATTTTCTGGGAATGAATTAAGCCTATAGATACCATTTTTGGGTTACTCTTTCCCCTCTAATGAACAGCTTAAACCTAAGAAAACATTTACACTAAACTAGTAATATTGGGGGAATTTAATTCTAGCTTTGTGCCCCTTTTTGAGGGGAGTATATTAGTCATTTTTGTGGTCTCTTCTTATGCCTCCAAACATAAAAGAAATGGGCAGGATTTCTAATAATTCTATCAAAGCCTCCCCCCAAACTGAAAATAGACAAAGCTGAGAACATATACAGAAGCTCTATAGGCAAAACCTTTCTATAGGCATTTGGACTTTACTCAGATATAAAAGCAAAGTATAAATAAATAAAGCATAAATAAATATGAAAGTTGTGTAAAAATACAAAAGCCTAATTTTGTTGGAAAACATTGCTAAATAAACTTTTTGCTTCCTAAGTGGCAGTAAAATGGATCAGAAAAAAATGGCCCTGAAATCAAGTCTGTCATTCAAAGAAGTGAAATGTTGCTATGGCAGAGACCTATGTGGTATGGACAGCACTTTGAAATTCTTTATTGGTAAAATCCTGAGTGATCATTACAGATGACACCTTTTTGGTTTGTTTGTTTTTGCAAGGCAGTGAGATTAAGTTACTTGCCCAAGGTCACACAACTAGGTTCTTAAGTGTTCTGAGGTCACATTTGAACTCAGCTCCTCCTGACTCCAGGGTCAGTTCTCTATCCTCTATGCTACAGATGCCACTTTTAATACTACAAAGTCATTCCATTCACTTCTGTACAAATAATTTGGTTAAAAGTAAAGGGATGTTGTTGCCTCAGCTACACCATTATCTGATGACCTTTTTGTAAAACCCTCTGATAGGTAGATATAAAAGTAGATAGATAAATAGAGAGCGAGAGATTGATATAGATTTAATACAGAGGTGAATATATAGATATTAAGTTAGTGTGTGCATGTATACATCCTTTACTTGGTCCAATTTCAGAGCTTCAGAACCTTATCAAAAGAGAAAAGAGTGATATATGAATCAGTTAGCTCATAAGACCCTAGCTGGAAAGAAATTTCATTATAACTTTTGGATCTCTTTTATATTTTCAAAAACAATTTAATCCATATGATATATCATATATATATTATTTATGCATTGAGCATGGTTTTATATATATGCACATATTTGCATGGATATGAATATAAATGTAAATTTACACATATATGTGTGTATCATATTTGTTGACCATACAAAATAATAATCTCTTGGTGGTCCAGAGAATTCTTAGCAAAATGAAGAAGAGGACAATTGGTATTTTTTTCCTCTTTTGTCCCACATGGTTTTTATACCTCAAATCAAATTCTGGTTGAAAAATATGTAAACAATGAACTATATCTATAATGAAGCCTGATCCCATGGAAACTTTAGAAACTGAGTAAACATATATTATGGGAGCAATCTTGAAGATTTTCAATCATTTAAGAAATGAATGATTGTGTTTTCTTTCTCAGTTAAGATTCTCTCAATGTCCCTGGATCAAAATATCTTCACTATATGACAATTAAAAAGAAGAAACTGTATTCAAGGAAGAATCTGACCCAAGCTGTTGAAATAGTATGATAGTTTTTTTTCTGTCATCAAGACTCTTGATTTTTTTCTTGAATCTTTCCTAGAACAACTACAGTATGCTACAAAAGGAATAAAAAAGAGTGATGACTAAGATTCTCACTGGAATGACCTCCTTGTCTTCATGTCATTGCTCTCCCAGGGAGTCATAGCTCCTACTGAAGAGGGTCTAACTGTGCCCCATTTTTGGCTTTATTCAGTAACTAGGAGATTAGTGGAATTAGGAAAGTGTAAACAGCAATGAAACTGCTGATGGTAATGACCAACTGAAACTACAGCAATCTAGGCATGGCTTTGATTTTTAATCTAGGGATCTATTTTAATATGGTGTATCTGATATGACAAACAGCAAGCCTAGAATTATGGTGATAGGAAAAGCTGTTCTGACTGTGTAAATATGCAAGATTAAATATTTACATTAAATAAAGTACATTTGTGAAGGAGTTTTCTTATATTTTTTTTCAACCACAGTCTTTGGTCCAACCCCAAATACAATATGAAGCATATAATCAAAACTATTTACATTGTAAAAGAAAAGAATATACACGATAGCAAAGCAATAACAACTCCTTTCCGCCATGTTTCCTTCTGATCTCTTTTCCATCTGCCCACAGATCAAGTATCACTGTTATGTTTGCTTTTTAGGGAACTGTGCTTTGTGGAGATGCTGTACTGACTGTGATTCTTCATTTTACATTATGTTAAGTCTTTCCATATTTCTTTTCTTTCCTCTTAGTTTTTCCTTTTAATGATTTTGTAAAATGAGGGCAAAATTTTCCCTTACATATATAGAGGTAGACATAAGCAAATTTAATGATTCACCAATAATTCTAAATATTGTTTCCTTTTCATTCACACAAATGAATGAGTACTTTAGTAGAGACGTTTTATCTATTTTCAATTATATTCTTAGCATATGGCTTAGTATTAAAATCCCTGAGATAGAAAGATAGGCCTGTACACACATATATATCTATCTATACATTTAATTATTTATCTCTATATTATATCTATACACATATCTATTTCTCTCTAGATCTATCCATTTTATCTACATCTGGATTTATGAATGTATGTATTCATTTTTTTCTTAATTTTTGAAGATCAAAACCTCAGGGAGGTGGTGCCATGACAAACACATGAACTAGATATATATGAGTGAGTACTAAGTCACCAATCTCACTTTCTCCCCTTGAGACATCTGAGTCCAATGGTCAGTTATGAATCAGGATGTCTAAAGATGCCTCTAGATGTGAGGCAATCAGTGTTAATGGACTTACCCAAAGTCACACAACTACTAAGAGTCAAGTGTCTTAGGCTGGATTTGAACTCCTGTCCTCCTGACTCAAAGGTCAATGCTTTATCTACTGCACTGCATCTCTCTCTCTCTCTCTCTCTCTCTCTCTCTCTCTCTCTCTCTCTCTCTCTCTCTCTCTCTCTCTTCTCTCTCTATAAATATATATATATATAATATTATATATATTATATATATATATATATATATATCATCTAGTTATCTCTATATATATCTTCTTGGCCTATATTTGAAGATATAGCCAGTGCAGTATATAGAAATTTGTATGTATAGGTGGAACAACAGCCTTGGAGTCAGTAGAAGTCAGTAGACTCAGACTCTCAGACACTTGCCAACTAGGTTATCCTGATCAAGTCACTTGATCACTTGTTTGCCACAAATTTCATATTTATTAAAATATGCTGCAGAAGGAAATGGAAAACCATTCTACTATCTTTACCATGAAAATCACAGATGGGATCATAAAGAGTTTGATATAAGTGGAAAATGACTGAGCAGCAAAAATAGTTTTTAAGCAATGGGAAATTATAATGCATTCAAAGTAGAAAAGACTAAGAAAAAATACCAGATAGAATTTTTATGAAATAATGAAACAAAAGCAAAAATCCAAATACTGTGGGTATTGAAATAAATGAGAGTGAATGAATAAATAAATCTGATGAAGACCTAGAATGACTGAAAAGTGGTTAGCCTTCAATGTTCGTTGAAATTTAAATAATTGCGTAGCAACTACAGATGTAATGATGGGAAGTGTTCCAAATGTCTTTGCATTGTTTGTTTTCTCTTGAAGCAGACAAGCTTTTTGATGGCAAGAGTATTCACATTTTTTTTCCTTTTTAGCCCCCAGTACCTAGCACAGTGCTTCCATAACTATGGGTGCTTGCTTTTTTGCTTATTTCAATTGTATCTGACTCCATGATGCCATTTGTGAGTTTCTTTTTTTTTATATTTTATTTAATTATTTAATTATTTATTTTTTAATTTATTTTTTATTCTCATTTTGTACAAATATTTTTCTTTACATTAATAAAATATACTTGTTTACAAGTTAACAAAATACCCCTCCCTCCATGAATATAGATAGACTTGCTTGGGCAAAAAAGTAAAGGGGGGAGAAAAAAAATTAAAATTAAAAAAAATAATAGTAATAATTGTAGCTATGGCCAGGTGGCGCAATGGACGAAGCACCAGCCCTGGAGCCACTAGCACCCGAGTCCATATCCAGCCTCCTAAACCCAATAATCACCCAGCCATGTGACATGCAAGCCACCCTATCCGCACTGCCCTGCAAAAACCAAAAAGAAGGAAAAAAAAGACCCAAAATAAAATAAAATAGTAATAATAGTAGGGGTGGCTGTGTGGCAGACAGAGCATTGGCCATTGAACCAGGAACACCTGGGTCCGAATCTGGCCCCAGACACCCAATGATCACCCTGCTATGTGGCCCCAAGCAGGCCACCCCCAGCCTCACTTGCCCTGCACCCTCCCCCAAATAATAATAACAAAAAATGTGTTTCAGTCTTTGTTCCAACACCATCAACTCTGTCATGAGTGGATCACATTCTTTATGATAAGTCCATCACAAAAGTTACTTCCATATTTTTCCAACATTGCCATTGTTGATCGCAAGTCCCTCCTTTCTTATTTCTCCACTACCATGTATTATATTTTCTCTCTCCTTTCACTCTGACTTTGCTGTAGGGTTGCTAAGTGGCGCAGCAGACAGATCCCTGGTCCTGGGGCCAAGAAGCCCTGAGCCCCCATACCACCCCTTAGGCCCAGAATCCACCTGGCCCTATGGTCCTGGGCAGGCCTTCCAATCCCAGCCCCTTGCAAGAAGTAAAAGAAGAAAATGTGTTATATCTGACCACTGTCCCCCCATGGTCCATCCTCTCCTCCTTTATTCACATCCCCACCCCTTCCCCCTGCTCCCCCCTCCTTCTTACTCCAGATGTCTATACCCCATTGAGTATATTTGCTGTTTCCTCTCCTAGCCATCTCTGATGAGAGGAAAGTTTCCCTCATTCCCCCTTGCCTCCCCCTTCCATATCATTGCAATAGCTCATTGTAATAAAACAAAATCTTATTATGTGAAATAGCTTGGACTATTCCCCCTCTCCTTTTTCTTTCTCCCATTCCATTTCCCTTTTTTTCTTATTGACTCCATTTTTACACCATATTTTATCTTCAAATTCAGCTTTCTCCTGTGCTTCAACTATAAAAGCTCCCTCTACCTGCTCTATTAACTGAGATGGTTCATATGAATATTATCAGTATCATTTTTCTATACATGCAGTTCATCCTCATTAAGTCCCTCATATTTCCCCCCTCTCTTCCAATCTCCATGCTTCACCTGAGTCCTGTATCTGAAGATCAAACCTTCTGTTCAGCTCTGGCCATTCCAAAAGGAGCCTTTGAAATTCCCCTGGTTCATTGAACGTCCATCTTTTTCCCTGGAAGAGGACATTCAACCTTGGTGGGTAGTTCATTCTTGGCTGCATTCTAAGCTCTTTTGCCTTCTGGTATATTGTATTCCAAGCCCTACATGCTTCCAATGTAGCTGCTGCTAAGTCCTGTGTGATCCTGACTGCAGCTCCATGATATTTGAACTGTGTCTTTCTGGCTGCTTGTAATATTTTCTCTTTGACCTGGGAGTTCTGGAACTTGGCTATAATATTCCTGGGGGTTGGTTTTTTGGGATCTCTTTCTCGGGGGGATCGGTGGATTCTCTCCATTTCTATTTTGCCCTCTGCTTCTAGAATATCAGGGCAATTTTTCTGTAGTAATTCTTTGAAAATGATGTCAAAGCTCTTTTCCTGATCATGACTTTCAGGTATTCCAATAATTTTCAAGTTATCTTTCCTAAGTCTGTTTTCCATATCAGTTGTTTTTTTAATGAGATATTTCACATTTTCTTCTAATTTTTCATTTTTTTTTTTGGTTTTGAAGTATTGATTCCTGATTTCTGGTAAATTCATCAATCTCCCTGAATTCTATTCTTTGTCTGAAGTATTTATTCTCCTCAGAGAGTTTTCTTATCTCTTTTTCCATCTGGCCAATTTTGCTTAAGGCATTCTTCTCCTCAATAACTTTTTGAACTGTTTTATCCATTTGACCTAAGCTGTTTTTTAGCATGCTATTTTCTTCAGCATTTTGGGGGATTTCCTTGACTAAGCTGCTGACTTCATTTTTATGTTTTTCCTGCATCTCTCTCCTTTCTTTTCCCAGTTTTTCTTCTAACTCCCTCATTTGATTTTCAAAGTCTTTTTTTGAGCTCTGTCATAGCCTGAGCCCAATTTCTGTTTTTCTTGGAGTCTTTAGATGCAGGAGCTTGTGCTTCCTCATCTTCCGACTGAGTATTTTGATCCTTCTTGGGCTCATTTGCAAAATATTTCTCAATGGTCTTCCTCTTGTTTCTTTGTTTGTTCATTTTCCCAGCCTAAGCCTGTTTTTGGGGGGGTGCTTCCTGAGGTTTTGGGACACTTCCACAAGGGTCTCAGTGTGTGAAGTTCTGTCCTCCCTCCTGGTCTGTGAATGACCATATAGGCCCCCCTCTGCCACAGGGCCGAGGTTGTGGGGCCCTGTTGTTCTATGGGGGGCCTAGACTGGGATCAGGATCTGAATGTGGTCAAGAGCCCCAGAGTCCTGTTCCAGGGGCAGAGGACAGAGCTCTGCAGTCTCTCTTCACTCCCCTCCCTCTGCTCAATGGGCTCATGTCCTGGGGGCTCCTGCTTACTGGCTCCACTCTGCCTCCTTCTGTTTCCTGGATCAGGGCTGGGGAAAGACCAAGCAGCTTGCTGTGTGCCCTGAGGGCTGGGCTCCAAGTGCTGGCTCTGGCAGAGGTCCCCCGCTGCTCCCCCACTCCGTGCAGGTGCTCCTCGGGGTGCAGCCCAGGAGACTCCCCGCTGCTGCGAGCTGCGGACCCCAGTGCCCTGGGGCTGCCTCTGGGAGGCTGAAGTTCCTTGGCTCTGGTTGGCCACCCCTCCAGCAGGCTGCCCCTCCAGCCCCGGGGAGCAGAGCCTCTCTGCTCTTTTCCAGGTTACCTTGAGTAGGAGAACTGCCTCTCTGGGTCTCTTTGTGGGTTCTGTCTCTCAAAAGTTTAGTTAGAGTCCTTAGTTTATGGTTTTTTATCAGAGAGCTCCTAAGACTCGATCCCTTCATGTCGCCATCTTGGCTCCACCCCTTGTGATTTTCTTGATAAGGATCCTAAAGTGGTTTTTCCATTTCCTTCTCCACATCATTAGACAGATGAGGAAACTGAGGTAAACAGGGTTTAGACACTTACCCAGTGTCTCACAGCTGGTCCCACAGAGGCCCAATTTGAACTCAAGAAGCAGAATTTTCCTGACTTGGCACTGTATTCACTCTGCAAACTAACAGTTCAGTAATTTTTTAATTGAATTCACCTCTCCCCATATACCTAATGGAAAGGACTGGGGCAGTATCACTCAAGGAAGCCTGTTCCATTCTTGAACTGGTCTCAATACTAAATTTCTACCCATTTCTCATCCATCACCAAGTCTAGGTCTACCTCTTTTTACTTCCATTGATCATTCTTTACTTTCTCTCTGGTGTCAAGCAGAAAAGGCCTAATCTCCCTTCCATATGATAGATTCCTAGATATTTCGGCTTCCTGTGTAATGGGGATCTGGCATATATGTAGAGAATAACTGATGGTATTTCTCCATAGAAGAAACTAGGGAGTTTACTTCTTTCAATCAATCCTTGAAAATACTATGGTGTATTCACAGATACTCTGTAATTTATTCTGTTTAATTAATCACATTTTCAAAATGAGATTCTTTCATTTAAAAAGGACTGTCAACTTCAGAGGCATCTTCTTTGCTTCTTTTGTTGATTCTATTCACAGTTTCTAGTGAGAGATAGTGCTACTAGACAAGAACATGGGAGAGGGCAGCTAGGTGGCACAGTGGATAGAGCACTGGCCCTGGAGTCAGGAGGACCTGAATTCAAATCTGGATTCAGACACTTAAAATAATTACTTAGCTCTGTGACTTTAGGCATGGAACTTTCTCTCTTTTGAGACCATATGACCCTGAAAATGGCCTAAATCCTTGGCCTCTGTCTTTCTTCTTCTCTGTTCTAGGTGAAGGGAGGAGATCATTGGTTTTGAAAAGTCCTCAGAGCATTTCAGCATCCTGCTGTTCCAGAATCCAAAGGATACTTCAATTACTTATATTAAACGTGCAGTCTATAAAAGCCATGATCTATTTTTTTTTCTCAGATGAACCTGCCATTTATCAACTTGTACTTTTAAAGTTAATTATTTGAACATTTCTAAATATTTGTATTTAACAGAAATAAAACTATAGTTTAATCTATTCTATGCAAGGTCAATGACTAGAACAAAAAATTAAATACTTTGATGACATAATGAGAAGATGGGATTTATTGAAGGCAAAAGAAAAAGGGGATGGCAGAAGGTGATATGAATAGATAAGACTAATGGAAACAGTGAACAAGGACATGGGCATATATTAGGAGATGGTGGAGAATAGAAGGGTCTGTTGTTCAATAGTACATAGTGTCACAGAGTTTTGGACATAACTGAATGACTAAACAGAAAATCTTTGTGTTTACACTTCTGAAGTTTCATCTTTTAAATTTGGTCCAACATTCTAAACTCAGAGTTTGGGAGGATCCTATCAATCAACATACTAGCCAATTCTCTCAACTTTGGTCATTGACAATTTTTTAAGAATGACAATTATGCTTTAAGTCAATACATAAATAAAAATGTTAAACATCACAAAGTGTAGATAAGTTGAGGCACTCCAATTGAGATTTCCCTCCAAAATGCCATCTGATCATTGAGTGCTCCTTGAGTTCATTTATTCAACCAGTTATGAACGTATCCATCTGTCCATTTTGTCCAAAAGGAGAAGTGAGATTTCTCAAGTGCTTTGGAAAAAATTCAAGTGCTTCTCTTTGCAGAATTCATCTGATGTTTGAACCTTGTCAAAAAGGCAGGTAGAGGGGGAAGTTAAGGTTATTATTATATGTTTTCATGAAACTCATACGAGTTTTCTGTTTTCAGATCTTCTCTTTCTGGATATTCAGTAACCATTTCTTTGGTAATTTTGATAGGCTATATAATTTTAATAAAAATTACAGCCAGGTTTCTTTTCTTTAGGTAAGGACTTTGTTTTCTTTTTTTCATAGTTGGGAAATTAAAAATTTTTTAATTGAACAGCAGCACTCTCCCCATTCTCCTTACTATTTCCAAGATTTGAGCAATCATTTCCTTTAGTTCTTTCAGAACCTGGCATATAGAACTTCTGGGCTTTGTGCCTAAAACTCATTGAGCTCATAAAGTATCTCCCTCTTATTTACTATGCTTAATCCTTGGTTTTAACTTTTGATCAACCATTTCTATTCTGTATTTTTCAATCTAAAGGTTGCCTTCTTTGGAAAATAATCAGAGGGAACCAAACAAAAGGATAGGTGAGTATTTATATCTTCTTCCATTACCTATTGTCACCTATATCATTCCACTGATAATGAGCTTTAATCTTTACTTTCTTTTGTAGCCAATAGGTTTTCTGCTCTTCAGGTATGGTATCTATGCTGTCTGAATACATTACTATTCTTTAATAGCCTTCTTTTCCCATAATAATGTTTAAAATGAACAATCACACACACTGATTTGGTATATATTTTGGGGAATATTTATTTTTTCTTGCCAGGTTTAACTCAATCAAAGAGCCTCTGAACTGCTGACACCATAGAAATGCAAAGAATTTGAGTTTATAGACATCAAAGTCTATCTGAGGGGACAATACACCACTTCTAACAAGTAGAAAATAATTTTATTTGCAGCTAGGCAACATTGTAGCTAGGCCTGGAGTCAGGAAGACTTGAGTGTAAATTGATCTTAGACACATTAACTGTGTGGTCCTGGGCAGGTCACTTGTTCCTGTGAACTTCAGTTTCCTAATCTATAAAATCATCTGAAGAAGAAAAAATAAACAACTCTAGCATATTTGCCAAAAAATCCCTCAAATTGGGTGACAAAGAGCTAGACATGGCTGAAAAATGACTGAACAGCAACAGATGATGATGATGATGATGATGATGATAACTAATATTTTTATAGTGCTTACTATCAGGGTGAGAGTTGAGTAGGGTCCTATATAGGATGTGCCCACATGAACCCCAGCAAGCAAGAAGTAGGTCCTGGTTGGTTCAGTTTGGTTCTTTGGTCTCTTGTCCTTTGCTATTGAAGAAAACCAAAATGGCATCACTATGTATGAGACAAATGATAGTGTGTCCAACTGTGGATGATCAGACCAATATGAGCTCAGAATGCTCTACCACAGGTTGGGCACAAATAGTCCATGTGTACCCTGGGGGTAGGTACTCTAAACTTATGAATGTCATGTTTCCTCTGAGTAGCTTTTATTTTACTTTCCTCATAGAATGCAGCACCCACCCTGAAGAGGGCATGCCATGCTGGATGGTCCTGTGCCAGTGTCTCCCATGCTGTGCAATCAATTCTAAAGTTCTTAAGAGAGACCTTCAGGGTGTCTCAGTATCACTCCTTCTGACACCCTTGTGAGCACTTGCCCTATGTGAGTTCTCTATAAAATAGTTTTCTTTGGGCAATTGTATGCCTGGCATTCTAATAATATGTCCAGTCCATTGTAGTTGTGCTTACCGCAGTAATGTTGGAATGCTTGGCAGTTTAGATTGAGAAGGGACCTTGCTGTCTGGCATCTTCTCCTGCCAGGTGACCTTCAGAATCTTCCTAAGACTATTTAGATGGAAGATCCTGGTAACCATTGAATCAGCAGCAGAAGTGGCTGGAGTCTCAATCCACAGAGAGCAAGGGGGTCAAACAGCTAATCAGAAGGAGATGCCATGCTTTTTTTTTGGCACTAGGGGCAAGATTCTCTTACTTCACCTTTCCTCAGATCTAGATCACAGTCTCGATTGGCAGTCCCAGAGGGAGAAGGAACAAAAGCATACTAGAGATTAGAGAAATAAGGAAGCAGGGATCCTCATCACAGTGTCAGTGAAGAAATGTATGCTTATGGTCACTTAGAGACCAGAGTACTAGCCAGGAGAAGAGTAAATATATCTCTCCTTAGATCACACCTTGTAAGAACTGAAAACTTACAGGTTCCTAGAAATATTACTGAAAACAACTGCACAAAATTTCTGAAGCTTAGAGAGTGTGCCCTCCACCTTGGAGGAATAATCCCACTTTATGAAAGAGCTACAAGTCAAGAAATGAATAAAATAACAAGCCAACAACTCTCCTTTCTGACCAAGGAAAGTTACTATGATGAAGAAGAGATTGAAACATGCACTCAGTAGAAAACAACAAAGTCAAAACTCGCACATCCAAAGGCTCTGAGAATTGATTTCAGGCCTTGATGGAGCTTAAAATGAATTTTGAATATCAAATAAAGGAACATTTGGAAGAGGAAAGTAGGAACACAAAATACTAAAGAAGATAAAACCTTAAAAAAAGAAACAAAAACAACTCAGAATTCATTAAGAATAAGAATGTCTTGAAAAACAAAACTGAGAAGCCAAGACAGGCTTTCCCTGGAGCTCTCTTCCAAAATATTCCAAAAACCTTAAAATTATGACTCTAACTAAATTTTTGAGAGACAGAACCCACAAAAAGACCCAGTGAGACAATTCCCCAGCCCAAGGTAACCTGGATCATCATGGGAAGGCTCTGTTCCATGGGGTTGGATGGGGCAGCAGCACAGTCAGGATCACTGGGAGTATGCTCCAATCTTCTGGGAACAGCCTGAAAGACACCTGGGTCCCTGCAGGTTCTGGTTCATGGTAGCAGAAGCAGTCTCCAGATCTGCCAAGCCAGGGAACACCAAGCACAACTTGGAAGATTAGTGGGGAAACCTCTGCCAGAGTGGGCACAGAGCCCAGGTCAGCATGGCATTCTGTGCAGCTGCTGCCCTCAGTTCAGGTCAGATCCTGGGAAATGAAAGCAGGCCTGTGGAACCACCCAGCAGGGAGCCACCAGGCAACTGCTCCTGGAACACTCAGACCACAGAAGGCAAGGGGGTGGGAGGGAGACTGTCAAGGTCTTTTCTCTGTCCCTGGGACAGGACTCCAGTGCTCTGTCTACATTCAGACCCTGGTTGCAATCTGGCACCGACCATTTTCATTGACCAGGAACCCTCCTCACAACTTCAAGCTAAGGAGGAATGTTTGTGGCATCCACAGACAAAAGCATAGGAGGAGGGCAGTCAGAGCCTCACATAAGACCTTGAAGAAACTGAGGTCCTTGCAGGGGTGTCTAAATAAGAACTCAAAAAACTCCAGAAACATCTCAAAACCAAGGCACAGACTGGGGAAAAGAATAAACAGAAAAAAGAGAAGCTGATCATAGACTTTGGTTCCATAGAGGATCAAAACAAATACTGAGAAGATGACAAAGTCCAGGCTTCTGTATCAAAAGCCTCCAAAGAAATTCATTGGAAAATCAACTGACCTGGAGAACAGATCCAGGATGGGCAAGATGGTTTCAGAAAGACCTAGAAAGACTTACCTGTTGCAAAGTGAAGTGAGTAAAACCCAGGCAAACATTGTACATAGTAATAGCAAAATTGTAAAATGATCAACTATGAATAACAGTTATCTTTAGAAATACAATAATCTAATGCAACTCTGAAGGACTTATGATGTAAAATGCTATCCATCCCCAGAGAAAGAATTGATGGTGTCAGAATACAAAAAGAAGATAGCTATTTTTTAACTTTATTTTTTTAAGAGTTTTTTGGGGGTCTATGCTTTCTTTTAAAATATGACTAATATGGAAATGTGTTTTACATGACTACATGTGTATAACATATATCAGAATGCTGGTCTTTTCAACGAAGAGGAGGGAGAGAGAAGAAGGGAGAGAATTTGGAACTCAAAATTTAAAAATGAATGTTAAAATTGCTTTTAAATGTAATTGAGAAAAAACTAAGTACTAAATAAATCTATTTATTAAAGTACACTTAATTCTGGAACAAACTGCTCAGTATGAAAACTGAATACCTTAAAAGAATTGTATGGTTGTTACTAGTCTTATTTTCATTTCTTTGAGGAGTATTTATTTATTTATTTTGCTTGATTACTTATCCACTGGCAAATAGCCCTTGGTCTTATCTACCTGTATGAAGTTCCTCTATATTTGATACATTGTTGTTTTTTTCTCATTCAATAATTTTCTTTTTCATCCTAGAAACTATATTGTCTCACTGATTTTGTTTATGCAAAAATTTTCCATTTCATATCAACACAATTTTTTTAACCTTTTGTGAGCTTCTTCAGGCATGTTTCAGCTAAGAATTCTCATATTAAGCATAGTTTTAATAGCTTTCTCTACATGTTTTCCTTTAGTTTTGCTCCCTGATTTTGAAAACATTGGTTATTATGCCCAGGTCATACATTATAGTAGCCTAAATCTTTTACAGCTGGGAAACACTCCCAAAGTCCAATCCATCTGCAAAATTTCTTCAGGAATAATGATGCTACAGAGACCTAGCTTCTAGGGGCAGCATAAATATATTCAAAAACTTATTTTTGGTCATATTTTGCTGGGACCTAGAAAGGCAGAAATATTTTAATCATTTATCTGCATTTATCAAAACTTCCCAGGCTTTGTAGGATTCCAAACCAATTTCAGCTGTGAGCCTTGGCTGTTCTATCAGCAGTTACTTTAAGTGTCATAGATTGATGAACCTTTGCTTAACACTGGTCTATGTTTAAAAAATTCAACCTTCCCTTGAGCAATTGGTATAATTTTCTTCAGGATTATATGCAAAGAGAACCCTAGAATAACATTTATGTAAACTGTAGCTCAGAAATCCCCATTGGTTATATGCATCTGTCTGCCCACTTTGAATGAATACCTTTCTACTGTTTTTAGGGCCATCCATAATTTTGATTCCCTGAAATCATGGAATTATATCCTTTAGAGTTATATAATATTAATAGTGTGATATTAGTTCTAAGAGATGAACTTTAGCTTTAGAACAAACTTACAATCATTGAAAGAAGCCTTCCTTGTCCAATGAAAGTCCACCAGTTTATCTCCTTCTTTTCATCTCTCAGCCTTTTTCATTTTCTTATTTTACATTTTAAAAATAATATGGCAGGATGAAAATGCCAAATCAGTAAGTGATATCAAACTCTTCTCAGGAAGCAAACTGCCAAACTCAGAGTTATAAACAGTCAGAAAACATGATGAGGTACTCACAGGAAGAGGCCTAATTCCTGGCAAGGCAGTTTCACTGTGTGTAATGTATCTAGAAGGAATTAGGAATTAAGCTACAAGATGAATTATACTATAATTTTCATTAAAATTATATTTACGTATTTTTAAGCGTGTTGTAATTCTTTGGTACAATTGTAATATCCTCCTAACAGATATTCTGGTTTCATTTTCACTCCCTTATATGCTAGCCTGTGTATTCCTGGCAAAATAATCTATATTATACACCGATCATGTCAGGTCACTCTTCTGGTTGGGATTATTCATTGACTGCCTATTGCTTTCTGAGCAAAGTTCAAATTCCCTTGCTTCATGTTCCAGGTTTTTCATCATTTATTGAGATATTCAGAATTATAATGTCCCTTTACAGACACTCACATAAGCAGGGACTTCAAAATACAGATCAGTGTACCCTTTAACAATCTGGTTTTCCTTTCCATCAATCTCCCAAGAATATCTTCACTTCAACTCAGTCATCCACCATGATTTCCCTACCACTTGTAATCATGTCATCTCCATGATACTGAATCCTATCATCCCTTATCTTATCATTTCCTTCTGCTCTTATATTTCTTGGTCTATGTGATTCTTTCTAAATTTACTATTCATGCACACAATGACTTCCAACCCCTTTAATTCTCCCTGCTTTCCCAGAAAATTACCATTATTTTATCTATGAGAGCATATACATTTAGGTGAATAGACTGAAAGACAGATAGGTAGATAGATAGACAGACAGGCAGACAGACAGACAGACAGATGGGTGGATGGATGGATGGATGGATGGATGAATGGATAGAGATCCAAATAAGTAGAGATATCTCTCATCCATAGTCATTCAGTTAACAAGAATTTATCAAGTGTTTACTGTTTTTCATACATAAGCCTTCAAAACAAAAATGTCTCTGACCATAAAATTATATTCTAATGGGGAAGGCAATTAGTTAATAATGAGGTACATACTAGTTATTTACAGAATATGTCTAATATGAGAAGTGGAGGTACTAACAACTTGGTGGTGAGGTCCTGGGTAAGTCCTCATGCAGAAAGAAGAAGGAAGCAAGGGAAAGGAGGAGGTGGAGATAAAGGAGCACAATACTATAGATATTAGGGACAAACAGGGCAAAGGAATTGAGATGGGTGACAGTGACATGGTTTAGGAATAAGAAAGTCAATCTAGTTGGATTGTGGAGTATATGGAGAAGAATAAAGCTTAATCTTGGAAAGGAAAAAAAGGTCAGTTATACACAGATTTAAATGCCAAATAAAATTTATGTTTCATTCTAAGGGTAACAGGTACCCAATGGAGCTCACTGGAGGAATGTAACATGGTTAGATCTATACTTTCAGAAATGCGGCTATATTAGAAGATTATTGTAAAAGTACAAGGACCTGAACTCAAATGGAGAGCAGAGTATAGAGAGAAGAGATGATGGGAATGTAGAAACAATAAAATTGGACCATGGATTGAATCAACTATACATCTTTTTTCCATCCTCAATTGATTTGTCATCACCCACATCCAGTCAATATATAACTACAGCTATTCCCACTGTTAACCTTTATCAGTCTTATATGTGGCTAAGGATTTCTAGAATCATGAAACTGTAATCTGGACCAAATGCAGATCTAGTTTAGCTTAATTTCAATTTAGCTCTTGGTGCATATTTGTAAGTATATATGTACTTTTTATTCACTGATTAACTTATTCTCTTCTTATATTCATTCTAATATTCTGTTCTTGCAAAACTTCTCTTCTACACTCAAAACAACCTTATCTATTTGTTCCAAAGGTCCTGAAGGTAACTGAAGTAGGAATGATGGGGCACTTAGAGGTTGATAAGACAACAACAATGCCAAAGTCATCCTCTTCATCCTGGCAGTTGTCCTGACTTTTGTCCTGCCACTGGACTTAAATGACTCTGGAAGAAAGAGTGAAGTTAAGATGTAGTGCAATTCTGCTTCATTTAAGTCCAAATCATGTAAAAATCAAGGCATCACCCATGATGTCATAAGTTCTCTTCAACAACAAAAGGAAAAAGAACAATAAAGGACCCATTTCCTACTCTACTGAGAAATTCAATTATCTAACTTAAATTCCCTGTTGTTTTGTTCTCAAAACCTTAAACTTTGACATAATATGAGCCCTGTCCCCTCCTTTGCTACAATTCTCTGTTATATCTCTCTCTGCAGAGAATTTCTCAAGAAGAATGTTGTTCCCCAAATGAACTGCTACTTATCTGTGTATGATATCATCTCCTCATGAAATTTCTATGAATTTTCTTCTCTGGTTATCCCCTTTCATTTTTAATCTCCCCTTATCTACTGATTATAAATATCCACAGCTTGCCACCACCCATAGTATTAGAGAGTGGTAGCTTTGATTCCAAAGAACAACATTAGGTAATTCTTAAATCATTCATTTCTGCACATTTTTATCATATCCTTTCCTATAGAGATGTAACATGGCACAGTGGATGGGAAAATGTCTGACTGGGTACAAGTCCTGTCTCTGGCACATATAGTCAGTGGAAAAATCATTTAAACTTTTTTTAGGCTTTTGCAAGGCAAATGGGGCTAAGTGGCGTGCCCAAGGCCACACAGATAGGTAATTATTAAGTATCTGAGACCGGATTTGAACCCAGGTACTCCTGACTCCAGGGCCGGTGCTCTATCCACTGCACCACCTATCCACCCCTCATTTAAACTTTCAAAGGTATAGGGGACTTTCTGAGATCAGAACCTGGAGATAAAGTGCTGATCTAGATTGGTAGAGACATTTTCTCTACTTCAGAGATGCATAAATAGTTTTCATATCATCAACCAACAAAAAGGATTATTATGGGCAGTCATTATATAAACTTCAATGCCTCACATTTTTCCCCTTGGGTGAGATACTATCCCTTTATCCCACAAATCTTTAAACTCCTGCATTATAATTATATAGACATTTATGATTTATATGCACAGGTACTTAGGAAAGAGTTGCATAAACTGATGGATATTTTCAAAGATACTCTCAGAGACAGATGCATAAGAAATCTTAATGCAAAGCAGGAGCCAATATCTTGTCAAATTTACCATGCATTTGAACAAAAATTTTCAAATTAGGGCTGCCTTTTCAGTAACTATGAGGTGACAATGGATCTAATTTTGGGAGGTAGGGAGCAGAGTCTAGCTTTATGAGAAATCAATGAGATTTGAAGCAATAGTGATAGATCAGTTATAGAAAAGGAGTTCCTGAAACATTATGTCTAATGATTTTCTCCTCTGTAATGTGAGAAAGTTTTATTGTTCCAAAAGATTTCTAAGTCCTTTTTTAGCTTTAAATGTTATAAATTGTGAATTCAGGCAAAATCTTAAAATCAAGGGCCATGAGTAGGATTCAAAAATGACTGTAATATAAAAAGGAAACATCAATCAAAATTAAAAATTTACAAAATTCACATTTAAAGAATAGCAAGTTCACTGATCTAACTGGAATGCACTGTACATGAAGAAGTAAGATTGAAAAGTTAGATTGGAAACAGTGTGAAGGATTTCAGAAGTAAAGCAGAAGAATTTGTATTTTGGCTTATTGAAAAGAGGTATTCATTTGAGCCTCTGGAGCAAGTAAGAACCATGTTCATACCAGTATTTATTAAATCAACTTGTCACTTGTGTATTTAATGAATTAGAAAGATGAAACAATGGATTTATGAAGAACAATTAGAAGACTCCTGCAACAGTCAGAACAAAAGCAGTGTGATGGCCACTTTATATGGAGGGAAATTAAACAATGTCAAAGTATGGAAGTACAATCAGCAAGACTAGGCAATTAGCTGAAAAGAGTGGAGAGGGAAGAGTTGAAGATGATTTTAAGGCTGAGAATCTAGATGATTGTGAGGTTAATAATGATCATGAGAGAAAGTTGTAAATTAGGAAGAGAGAAGGTTTTTTTTGTCAAAGTTTAATGAGTTCTGTTTTAAATATCTAGAGTTTGAGGTGCATAAGAGGTATCCCATTTGCAATGTTCATTTGATAATTTGTAATGTAATACTGGATCTCAGGAGAGATAGTATAACTGAATTTATTGAACTGGGAAGTTACCTGCATGAAGGTGATTAAGTAAACCCATTGATCAGCTCACTGAAAGCAACATAAAAGATGATTCAGGACAGAGATCTGAGGAATAGTCCATGTAAGGAGACAAGAACATGGATAACAAAAAGACGTGAAACAAAAATAGCAAACACATTGGTTAAAAAAAAACAAGAGGGGCAGCTAGGTGGGGAAGTGGATAGAGCACCGGTCCTGGAGTCAGGAGTACCTGAGTTCAAATGTGACCCCAGACACTTAATAATTACCCAGCTGCGTAGTCTTGGGCAAACCACTTAGCACCACTGCCTTGCAAAAAATAAAAACCCTAAAAAAAACCAACAAAAATTGAGCCAACATCGTGAAAATCCAAGGATCGGAGGTTGTCTGTGAGGATGGTGTCAACTACTTTAATGTCAACTAAGCTAAGTTATAAAAGACTGAGAAAATATCATCATGAGATGTGGCAATTGAGAAAAAAAATGGTAGCCTTAGAAGAGTAGGTTCAGTGGATAGTACAACACAAAACTACTCAAAACAAAGAATTGAGAAGTGACTGTGAAGTGGGATAGTGAGTGTAATCAATAAAGTTAGATTTTTCTATGAATTTGGTTGAAAAACTATTCAGTTTATCCAAGAGATGATATGGAATAATGCATTCAGAACTGGTCTTTGAGTCAGAAAGACCTAGGTTTTGGTTCAATTTCTGTTACATACTGACAGTGTGACCTTGGGTAAGACAGTTAGCCTCTCATTGTTCTAGGCAGCTCTTTAAGTTGCAAGAAAAAAAGCCAACCCACATTGACAGAGGGAATTTTTCCTCTAAGAATGAAATCACAAGTTCTATACTTATTCTTTATTCTAAATTATTATTAAAAAGATAGTAGTATTTTATGAAAGACTTGAATCCTGTTTAGTTGAATAATTGATTTTTGGTATAAATTTGAATAACCAGGGGAAAAGAAGAAAAGTAAGAGTTAAAGTTGCCACCCCAATCATATCATTATCATCATCATCATGGATTTAGAGTTGAAAGGGAACTCAAAGGCCATCTAATCAAATCCTATCTCTTGACAGTTGAGGAATGACAGAAATTAAATGACCTGCCCAATGTTACATAAGTAGTGACAGAACTATAATTCAAACAGAGCTCATCTGACTTCAGATACAACAGTGTTCCTACTAAAGAAAAGAATAAAGGATTGATACTTATCCTCTCACTTCAAATAAATATGCTTAGAACACCAAAAAAGATCTTTGTCAGACACATCAGAATTGTTATAAGAGCAAATAATAATGACTCAAATATCCCTTTCCATATGTTTCCTTTTTGGGAAATTTCCTATACCAGTGAAGTAAAAGATCCATCTCTATCCCCTATCAGCTAATGAAAGATTTAACCTTAGCTTGCATCCTTTGGTCACAATTCCAATGAACCTAAATGAAAAATAATATTTTTCCTTAATATTCAAGTCCATTTGTCTTCAGTTATTATGATTGAGTTGTATCATATGTACCTTTAGCTTAGCTAAGAAATTGTATGAGAGAGACAGAGAGAGAAACAGACAAACACACAGACAGAAAGAGATAGAGAGAGAGAATCATATAGGAACATGGAGACATGTGGAGAGAGGGAAAGAGAGCCAGAGAGAGAGAGAGAGAGAGAGAGAGAGAGAGAGAGAGTCAGAGAGGCTGACATAGAGACAGAGACATAGAGAAACAAAGACAGAGAGAAAGAAAAAATAATTTCAATATTTTCAATATGAGTATGTGATTCTGGAGTGACATTTCCTTAGTGCTCTCAGTTCTCATGAGGTTTCCCATAATGTCAGCATGATTCTAGTCCTCCTCTTATCATTCCAGCAATCTCATTACCTTGCTTAGAATCAAAACTATTGAAAAGAACAACCATTTTGCCCTTACTAGCATTCCTGGTCAGCTAGAAGTTCTCATTCTATGACTACTTTCCCTTCATAGAATCATAGATTCAGAATTAGAAGTGATTTGTCATGATCTGAAAAGAATGTATTTAATATTTCTATTTTTTGCATTTGATTATGAGATTTTTATATTCTAATATATGATCAACTTTTTTTGTAGATGCCATGTACCACTAAGAAAAAGATATATTCCTTTCTATCCTCCTTCAATTTTCTTGAGAGGTCTAAATTTTCTAAAATTCTATTAACCTTCTTTGCTTCCTGATTTTTTTTTATTTAGTGGTTAGATTTATCTAATTCTGAGAAAGGTCTCCCACTAATATAGTTTTGCTATATAATTCTTCCTGCATCTCATTTAGCTTCTCTAAGAAGTTGGATGCTAGACCACTTGGTGCGCATATGTTTAATAATGATATTACTTTATTGCCTTTGGTGTTTTTTAGGAAAATGTAATTTCCATTCTTATCCCCTTTAATAAAATATGTTTTTGATTTTGCTTTGTCTGAGACCAAGTTTGCTACCCGTGCTTTTTTAAAAAGCATAATATATATATTTTTAAAGCATAATATATTCAGTTTTGTATATCTCTCTGCTTTGAGTACATTTCTTATAAAGAGCACATTATAGAATTTTTTTAAATTCTTCTTTCCATTTTCATTTTATGGAAGAGTTCATCTCATTCACATTCACAGAAATGATTACTAACTCTCTATTACCCTCCATCCTATCTTCTGCTTGTACTTTTCTCCTTCCATTAAATAATTCACCAGTGTTCACTCTTCTACTTCCCTCAATCTGCTCTCCCTTCTAGCCAGTCCCCTCCCCTTGTCCCCCTTTTACTTTTCCCCTTCCTTCTTCTCACTTGTCTAATAACTGCTCCTACATCTTTCTTCTCATTTTCCCCTCTTATTTCCCTATAGGGTAGGATAAGTTCCTAAACCAAGTTGGGATTTTATTGCATTTCCTATTTGAGAAAAATCTGTTGAAAGTAAGATTTACTCAATGCTCTTCCACTCCCTTCTTTTGCTTTACCATAATAGGTCCTTTGTGCCTCTTCATGTGATGTGATTTATTGTCTTCTGCATCCACTTCTCTTGTAATAATATTTTGTCTTAATTGTTTTATGCCTGTCACCCTCTAAGTACATACTTTTCAAGTGTCTTAAAAGAAGTGTAATTCTTAAGTATTATTGCATCATAATCAATTTATATTCCCAAGCTCTAAGTATGCTCCTTTCAATTGTTCTACTAGAAATACAATTCTCAAGAGTGGCAAGTATTATCTTTCATAAAGGAATGTAAATAGTTTAGTTGTTTAACTAACTTTTTCCCCATTAACCTTTTTATGTATCTTTTAGTCTTATATTTGAAGACCAAATTTTCTGTTCAGTTTTGGGCTTTTTATTGGGTAAGTTTGAAAATCCCCTATTTTTTATAATGTCCACCTTCCCCCCCCCATAAAGAATATAGTGATTCTTGTAGGATAGCTGATTCTTGGTTGTAATCTAAACTTCATTATCTTCTACAGTATGCAAATTCTAGGGTTTCTGATCCTTCATTGTTGAAGCTCATAAGTCCCACATAATCCTGATTATGAGTACTTGATATTTGAATTGTTTCTTTCTGGCTGCTTGTGGTATTTTCTTTTTAAGCTGGATAATTTTGAAATTTGTCTATAATATTCCTTGGAGTTTTTATTTGGGAATCTTTTTTAAAAATGATCAGTGGATTTTTCCAAGGAATATTTCTTGTACATTAGAGTAGTTTTCTTAATAATTTCCACAAAGAATATTATCCAGGTTCTTTTTTTTAAATTAGGGCTTTTATATAGATCAATAAATCATAAATTATCTCTTCTGGAATCATTTTCCAGATCAGTTGTTTCCCTAAAAGGTATTTTACATTTTCTTCTATTTTTCTAGTTGTTTGATTTTGTTTAAGGGATTTTTTGAGTCATTAATTTCCACTTTCCTAAATCAATTTTTAAGGATTTATTTTCTTCAGCTAACTTTCCCTTCTGTTTCCAATTTTTATAATTCTCTTACATGACTCTCAATTATTTTCTCAGTTTTTCTTATTCTACTGTTATTTGGTTTTACAGAATCTTTCTGAGTTCATCCTGGAGGGCTTTTTGGATTTGACACAAATTCATAACCTCCTTGGAGGCTTCATCTGTAGGTATCTTGTCACTGATTATCTCTTCTGAGATGGCATTTTGATCTTACCTGTCATTATAGTAACTTTTTATGATAAGCATTCTTTTTTGGGTTTTTTGCTCATCTTGCAAGTTGAGCTCTGCTCCTTGGGCAAAGGGGAGACAATACAAAGCTTTTTTGTTCTGGGGGCCAGGAGTTTTGTCTCTGATTTTCTGTGCCTGTGACTTTCTCCATGCACAAGGGTAATCAAACCTAGTTCCAACTGTAGCACCAATATTTTGAGGTTTTAAATGTGCTTGTACCACTGGCCTGATGAGCAAAGACTCACTGAACTATGTTGGGCCTAAGAGCCTCCCACTGGCTTCTCACATACCCTCCCTATGCTGGGTTACATTTCCCTTTTCTGACATGAGACAGACCTTTCTTGAAATTGTCCAAGATATCTTGAGCTGAAAAGTTGTTTCTGTCTTCGTGTGGGTTCTGTCACTTTGGGATCAGTTTAGAGGCTTAACATAAAATATTGTTTCAGAAGGATATTGGGAAAAGCTCTAGGAGGTTTCTAACTTCTATTCACCCTCTTGACTCCACCCACTATCCTCTTTAAAGAGCCAAAATTTCCAACATCTTTTCATTCACAAAACCATAAAATAAACTTGACATATTAACGCCTCTTACATGAACCTTATCAATAGATCCTGAATTAGTGTTACTATATTCAATCACTTCCCTTTCTAATCATTTTTCCACATTGCTGCTAAAATGTTTTTACCCCTAAATCAAAAGTCTGACCATGATGTCTCTCCCTCCCTATTTTCTTTAGGATCAAGTGAAAACAATTCTATTTGGCATTTTAAATCTTTTATGATCTTATTTCTAAATATCATAGCAGTAGTATAATGTATGTTTCCTTTATGAATTCTATGATCTAGTCAAGCTGGACTTCTAGTTGCTCCTTCCCTATGATGTTTGAAATTTCATATTCATACCTTTTTCTTGGTTACTCCCATTCTCATAATATATTCCCTCCTTATCAATGACTTTTAGAATATTTACCTAACAATTTACAGATAAGGAGATCAAAGCAACCCATAGTTCTATGAAAAATTGTTCTAAATCATTACTTATTACAGAAATGCAAATTAAAGCATCTCTGAGGTACCACCTCACACCTCTCAGACTGGCCAATATAGAAAGGACAATGATCATTTTGGAAGGGTTGTGGGAAATTTAGGACACTAAAATCATCCAACCTTTCTGGAGAGCAATTTGGAACTAAGCCCAAAGGGTAACAAAAATGTGCATACCCTTTGATCCAGCAATACCACTACTGGGTCTATACCCTGAAGAGATGATGAAAAAGGGTTTGTACAAAAATATTCATAGCAGCCCTTTTTGTGGTGGCAAAGAATTGGAAATCAAGTGAATGTCCTTCAATTGGGGAATGGCTTAGCAAACTGTGGTATATGTATGTCATGGAACACTATTGTTCTATTAGAAACCAGGAGGGACGGGAATTCAGGGAAGCCTGGAGGGATTGAACTGATGCTGAGTGAGATGAGCAGAACCAGAAGAACACTGTATACCCTAACAGCAACACGGGGTGGTGATCAACCTTGATGGACTTGCTCATTCCATCAGTGCAATAATCAGGGACAATTTGGGGCTGTCTACAATGGAGAATACCATCTGTATCCAGTGAAAGAACTGTGGAGTTTGAACAAAGATCAAGGACTATTACCTTTAATTTAGAATAAAACCTGATATCTTATTGTCTGATCTTGCTATCTCTTATACTTTTTTCTTCCTTAAGGTTATGATTTCTCTCTCATCACACTTAATTTGGATCAATGTACACATGGAAACAATGTAAAGACTGGCAAATTACCTTCTGTGGGGGGAGTGGGAGAGAGAGAAGTAAGATTAGAGGAAAAATTGTAAAACTCAAAATAAATAAAAACTTTATAATTCTCAAAAAAAGAATATTTGCCTAACTTCAGAGATCAGTTATTAGTGCCTTCCCCCCTCAAATTACCTTGAAATAATTTTTTTCTTTTATAATTATTTGTTTAACTTGCCCCCATTAGAATATGAGATTTTTGAGTGTGAGAATAATTTAGCTTGTGTATATCTAGATCTAAATCTAAATCTAAATATAGATATAGATCTACCAAATGCCTAGCACAATACCTACTTAATAAATGTTTGTTGATTCAGTGTTTGAGTTAGATGAACACATGCTACAAAATGTTATGCAGCAGGTCTATGCAGATTCCAAATGGAAATGGAATTCCCTATAGACAAGTGAAAGTTTACAGATGTTCTTTGGATTGTAAGAATTCTGTCCAGTCCTGAAACATTACACAGTACCTTTGCTTAGATACACAGTCATTCCAAAGAGTTTGGCCTGACAACACACACTGAAAAATAATAATAATTGAGATTTACATTGGACTTTAAACTTAGCAAAGTGATTCATGAAGATTAAAATTTGATTCTAAAAATTTGAATTTAATGTAGAATCCATATTATCCAAATATAATATGTAGTTAGATAAACATCACATTAAGTTAGTTTTATTGGGATAACTCTCTTGAACAATTGAACTTAAGTCTTCAAGAAAGATTGTAGGAGGGTTGAGTATGAAAAAGAGAGTAAGCTGAACCATATTTGAGAAAGTGTGCAGTGTTTCAAACATATAACTACACATGACACACTCATATTTCTGAGAATAATTCTCTGCTAATAATGTTACATGACTATAAATCATGGAAAACCAAATTGTGATTACATACATCAAGGTGATGACTTTCAGTTGTTAAAGGAGAATATCAATAAAATAAAAGGGTTAGCCTTTATTTGGAAGCAACTAAGTGGTTGGTTTGGTCTCAGGAAGTTCAAAATTCATATCTAACCTCTTACACTTACTCATTGTGTAAACTGTCACTTAACTCTGTTTACCTTAGGTCTTCATCTGTAAAATGAGATGAAGGATGAAATAGTAAACAAATCTGGTTTCTTTACCAAGAAAATCTTAAATAGAATCAGAGTCAGACATGACTGAAGCAACTGATTCACAGCAACAGTTTCCATTATCTGTATGTCTTCATATTTTCAATATAATCTTTGGCATGACCATAGCTACCATTTTCCTTCTCTGTCTCCTCTTTCTTTCCTTACCTCCTCCTCACTAGCACAGCCCTCATTGAGGTGACTACCATCATCATATTCTTGAACATATAGTCAATGGGGATGACCACAAGTTATTGTGAGAAATATGATTGAAAAACACATAATTTGAAAAGGAGATGAGATGATAAAGGAATAAAAGATTTGGAACTAGTAAGGATCTTAGATATAATCAACTTCATTATGGCCCCTTCTTCATTTTAGAGAAGAGAGGTCCAGAAAAGGCAATGGCTTTCACTTCAGATGATAAGTAGCAAAGTCAAAAGTCAAATATAGATTTTTCAGAGTCTATGTTCACCTATTATCTCACCCTACTCTTCAAGTGGAAAGGCAGCCTATTCTCTTTTTTCTTGAAATGATAAAAGGTCTTGTTAAAGGCCTTCAATAAATTTATTAGATTCTCCATGTAGGAATCATAGGAAGACATGGACAAGTATCACACAAGTTAAGGGAAAATGTGTATATTTTAAGTACATCTATGAAATTAGTTTCTACATTAGCTAGATTCAATGGAATATATGAAAATTTACCATGGTAATGTAAGACAGAGTACTGTACTGGATTTGCATACAGAATAAATCACTACCATTTGCACCAAGGATAAATTCAGGCAAGTAACAACATTTTGGGGCTCAAATTTCCTCCTCAATAGAATAAAGAAATTAGTCCATACAATTTGTATTATGTCCCTTCCTAAATCCATTGGGTCCTACTTTTGGAATCTCTTTTCTTTGCATCTATTTTTCTAAAAAGATAAATATAATCCCATCATCCTAGTATGATTTAAACGTGGTCCTGTCTGAGGTTTCATTCCAGTCAAATTATTCTATAATTTCCATATCACAAACAGTGACTTGGGCCATCATAAAAATATATAAATCAGTAGAGAGTATTAAAAATGTCAGACCTGGTAAAGGCAAAGTTTTGCCATCTGACCACAATGAAGCAATACTGTAGGAAATTAATCAGACTGTGGGGCGGCTAGGTGGCATAGTGGATAAAGCACTGGCTTGGAGTCAGGAGTACCTGGATTCAAATCCCGTCTCAGACACTTAATAATTACCTAGCTGTGTGGCCTTGGGCAAGCCACTTAACCCCATTTGCCTTGCCAAAAACCTAAAAAAAAAAGAAATTAATCAGACTGTCAAAAATGTTCCTGATAATGGGAAACCAAGAACAGGTGCTGGAAAAGGAATAAAATTTCAACATATAAAGAAGTCAACAAGCACAATTGCTCACCATCTCATTAGAATAGTGAATTGCGGGGCTCCAAAGATGAATAGTTAAACCCATTTCCTTGGTTGAGTACTTGATACTGTTTAACTGCCTACATCTGTGCAACAGAAGACCAAGTACCAGAGGACTTGTAGGAGTAAATGGAGCCCATAAAACACTCCCCTGTTGATGAGTCAAGGTCTTTTCTATGGGAAATTGATGACCTATAAATTGATATGGAATCTACTCAGAGAAGAAATGAGGCTGTTTGAATTACATAAGTTTTCATTTTTATCTTCAATTATAAATATCCTTTCTGAAAACCAAGTATAAACTATTCAACGAGAATGAAAAAATAAGACATCAGAATGGTTTCCTTTACAGCAAATGCTAGTTATCCCTTAGCCATTGAGCTATAATTGACACAGTTCATTGTCTATCACAAGACTTCTTTCTCATTTCCACTTTCTAGAAAGCATTTTACAATATAAGCACAAACATCTCTAAAAGGAAGGAAATATGAAATCAAATCAAAGTCTATACTTTGTCACACTAAAGTAACTAAAAATTTGTAACCTTTTCAATAACGTGGTTCACAAGGCAAACCAAAAAAGTTACATATTAATCATTGTAGATGTATCTTAGAGATCATCAATCTAATTCACTTTTTTAAGAGAAACCTAAGATAAGCAAGGTGAAATGTTACATAATGTCACATAGTGTCAAAGCTGGGATTTGAATTTAGCTCTCATCACAAATACAATTCTTTTTTCTTCCTTTCTTGTTCTTTTTTTAATTAATATATTTTGAGTTTGGGTTTTATATCACATACATTTCTTGCACATTTCTTCTCCTCCCTTCCTCCGAGAGATCAATTCCTTACAATAAAAAAATAAATAAAACATGGTGAATGTATGGAGTGGGGATAGAATCAGTATTATTATGATATATGAGCAAAACAAAATTATAGAAGCTCCAAAGAAATGCACAAATTAAGAGACATCTCCACTACAAATGTTCAAATGATCGATTTGATGATGATTGTCCTTCATTCACAACAAACACCATGACACCAGGGAGGTAATGCCATGACAAGCACGTGAATTGGACTTGAGTGAGAGGTGTTATGCTAAGCCTCACTTTCTCCTCCAGAGTCATCTGGAGCTAGACCTGGATGCAAGGTTATAAGAGTTAAGTAATTTGTCCAGGGTCACACATCTAAGTTGTCTCAAACATCTGAGGCTACATTTGAATTCCTGTCCATCTGGCTCCAAGGCTAGTGCTCTAGCCACTTCACCACTTAGCTGCCCTATTAGTCTAATCAACCACAGCTGGCCACACGAAACCTTGATTATGACATTGTGATGTCATTTTGGTCCTCTTTAAGAATGGACTTGTAAAACCAATACCAAACTTGCTCATTAGTTAGTTGACAAATGTTTATGAAGGACTTACTGAGTATGAAACCCTGTGCTAAGTGCTAGGGATGCAAAGGAATCCAAAAACCAGTTTCTACTCTCAAGTAGCTCAAATTCTAATTGGGAAGACAACATAAAACAATTAGGTATAAACAAGATATGTGTGTATGTGTATAGTACCTTGAAATTTATCAGGAAAATGCAAGCCTGCCCAGATTATTTGTTGTTATTGTTTGTCCTTCATTCTCAAAGAAGAGCATATCAGCAAGGTGATACTATGACTGCAAGAGAATTGAATTTAACAAAGGGGAGGGAGATGTGCAAAGTCACCAGCCTCACTTTCTCCTCCATAGTCTGGTTCAATGGCCAGATATGAATCAGGATAACTAGTTATGAGCCTGGATGTAGTGGGAGATGTTTGGACATTTTAAGCTTAGATCTTTCATACATGATATTTTAACTAAGACAATACCCAATCAGAAATTAAGGCTAAGCAAGAGATAGAGGAGGCAAAGAGGCCAAGATTGACCACTTCTACAGAGTCTAAATGATAAACTGAGAGGGGAAGACCTTCAGGATTTCTGGTCAAAATAAAAATAATTGTTATTTATATTCACTTTAAATCAATCAGGACCCAGATTATTTAAGGTGGAGTCAGTTCTATTTTATAGGACACTCTACTACCTTCTGGGAGCAGTCATTCTGCATTCCCCTACTACATGGGTAGGAGCAGCCTCTTTCCATTGAGTATATATCTAGAATGAAAAAGCAGCCAGGTGGCACTGTGGATGGAACAGTGGCCTTGAAGTCAGAAATTTGGGAATTCGAATCTGGCCTCAGACACTTGACACTTATTAGTGTGACCTTGGGCAAGTGACTTAACACTGATTCCCTTGCATCCATGGCCATCTCCAGTTTTCCTGATTCATATCTGGGCACTGGACCCAGATTTCTCTGTAGGAGTAAAGTGAGGCTGGTAGTCTTTCAAAACAAAGGACAAACATCATTATCATCTAGGATGAGCTGCATCATTCTAGACTAAGACAGTTTCCCTTTCTTACTAGGAGCTTCCAAAGGGGTGAAGCATAGCCACCATTCACTGAATTGGGTGAGGAGAAAAGGGTTATCTTCACTATCTCCTTAGACTCTCTAGTTTTGAGTACCAGGCTTGAGGTTGAATCTGTTTCACTTGTCATTTCCATTTTTAGGAGCTGATAGTGGAGTTCACAGATCCTAGTCAAGATGATCTTGGAGTCAGGATTCCAGACCCAACGTTGCTGCCAACGCAGGAGGAAAGCTTTGGGATTCCATTTCATAGAATGGGTGGAAAGAGGAATGTTGTATTTAGAACTTGATGGGATTGATATTATTTAGAAACTAAACTAAATTGTAAACTTCCCTTTTTGCCCTAAATATTGAGGTTCTGGAGGGGAAACACCACAGGTTGTTGTGGCTGCGTATAGTATTGTTCCTTCTTTTTCCAAGAGGACCAATGATTCCATGAGTATGACATTCTGACTTGTAAGTTGGATTTGAGTGCTGTAGGGGTTACAAACGTATCAGTCTTAATCTCTCCTCCAGGCATTTACAACTAGGGGCAAGAAAGAAGGTCAAATTAGGTTGGGGGAATGTTTGTGCTTTTGCTATCCTTTGAAGAATTCCTTCCTAAAAACTAATCTTATTGTTAAATAGTTAAAGGGAACTAGGATTCTGGGGACCTCCTGCATTTTAAGAACACAATCAATATGGGAGTTGAGTCAAGGATAGAGACCACACATATCCTCACCCTCTTAAGGTTACTGGGGAGCACTAATAAAGGGGCAATATATTTAATACATTCAGGCAATAGGAGTCAGAGGAGTCACTGTTAAAAAGATATAAGGAAAGGCAGGAGGTGGCTGGGGTATGAAGGATCTCAAACACCCCAAAGGAGATTTTATGTTTTATTCTAGAGTTTTATTTAATTGATTCAGTCTTTCATTTGTAAATTAAGACAAAAAGTACTGTCATTTTTGATATTTTCATGATCCAACTACAAGTGAAAAATATCTTTCCAATTATGTGCTATTCCCATGTGTGAGTGTGTGTGTGTGTGTGTGTGTGTATGTGTGTGTGTGTGTGTGTGTTTTGAGGAGATTTATGTAATTGCATGTGTAGAATTATTAGATGTGGCTTGGTAGATTGGTTCCCTTGAATTCCACATATTGTATGTATTTTATAGCTATTTTGAGTGGGACTTGCTATTTTTGCCTCCTGTATTTTTTATTGTTTCATAGAAATGTTATTAATTATTTTTATGGGTTTTTTATGTTGCCTGGAATTGTGCTTAAGTTATTTGTTGTTCTAGTAATTCCTTTGCTTATTTCCTTAGAAAATTTAAAGTTATTGTCATTATATTATTGAAGGAAAAAGAATTAGTATTATCTTTTCATCATTTATCTTGAAACATTTAATTCCTTTTTTCTTTATTATTGCTGTTGTTATTGTAAAAATAAAAAATACTGTGGGACCTAAAGGCTAAACAAATTTATTCTCACCCTCAATTCCATCTGCTTTAGACCCAAAAGGTTACACAATGTGCTGAATAGGACAAGTTACAAATCTATATTATAAGTAACTTTCTTTTCTATTTTAAACATATAATGTATTCAGAATGATTTTGTTTTCTTTTTTAAAAAAGCTTATCTGCTTTGTGATTATTCATTATGTTGTTTTCTATATTTTAATATACTTCAATGACTTGCTCTTTTTTCCCCTTTTCCTGCACTTTATAATTAACCTTCATTACAGTCCTTCTCTTCCCAAATTCCCTCCAAACTTTTCTTTAAGATATTCATAAGTGGGGCAGCTAGGTGGTGCAGTAGATAGAGCACCAGCTCTGGAGTCAGGAGTACCTGAGTTCAAATCCAGCCTAAGACACTTAATAATTACCTAGCTGTAAGGCCTTGAGCCAGCCACTTAACCTCATTGCCTTGCAAAAAAAAAAAATAAAACTAAAAAAAAAGAAGATTCATAAGCAAGCAAAAACAAGTGTCCGGTTTTCTGTGTCTGAAAATGTCTGTCTCATTGTATACATTGAGTTGGTTCTCAGGAAACAGATAATAAGTAAGATCATCAGCCCTTTGGAATCAGGGCTGCTTATTGAATTGATCAATGTTTTTAAGTCTCTCAAGGTTGTTTGCTTTTCCAATGTTGTTGTTACTATATACCTTATCCATATTCTAATCACTTTACTTTGAGTCATTTACTACAACTTGTCCAGTGATCCCAAAGATTGTTTCTTTTATCATTTTAATGTGTGTTATTATTTCATTATATTAATAAACCATAATGTGCTTAGCATTCCCCAGTTGTTGGGGACCTCTTTGGTTTCCAAGTTCTTTTTTTCTTATGTGAAGAGAGCTTTGCAATGTAGTCCTAGAAATGAACTCTGTGATTTAAAGGAATGCAAAACTTCGTGTCTTTGGCAGCATGTCATGCTTCCCAAATGATTTATACAGTGTCCACACCACTTCACAATTATTCTATGAGTGTCCCCAATCTCTTCCTATACCACTGAACATTTTGTTTGATTTTGTCATTTTTCACCAATCTGTGACTCAATTTGTATTTCTATTTTTAAATAAAGAATTTGGATTATATTACCTTTAATGCAGCTTTCAACCCTAACAATGTGATCCTGTGACCTTATAACTGAACCAAAAAAATCCAGAAAACCAGAATCCTTATTCTAGCTCTACTACCTGTCAGTTGAGGAAGGGATCTGAAACAAATCACTTCTAGACTCTGTGCATCACTTTCTCTATTTGTAAAATTGAGGTAATAATATGTGCCCAGGATAAGATCTCATGAATTTCTTGGAACAGGATATTTGTCATTGCTCATTGTGTGGATTCCCAAGCACACCTAAAAGTACCAATTCAGGCAAGTTCCTTCTAGTGACTAGATTTCTCTTTGTTGGACAACATCCAAAACTGATCTCTGGTTAAACAATGAGAAGCTCCCATGACTCACATTTTTATGTGCTCTATAAATATTTCTGAAGCCTCATTAATTTTTGCAGGCCCCCTTATTCATGGCCCCAGTGAGAACTGAATGAAAAGATAGATCTTTTAAAAAACCTATCAAGAACAGTAGCAGCATGTTGGGGGAATTAGGGTTAGAACCTAGATGAACGTTTTCATTTCAAGGTTTTCTTCAGGTCTCATTTAAGACTTCAAAATCATTTACATGATTGTTAACTGGAGGGTATATAGAGGCAAACACAAACTTCTATTTCAGTGGAACCTGTCTTAGAAACTTATACCTTTTTAATTTTTTTTCTTATTTTTTTCCTTCCTGAAAAAAAGAATGCTCTTGTCACCCCTGCTACCACTGATTAGAACATATTCTAGGACAGAAATGATTGTCTTTTTCTTCACTGAAACTTCTCTTTGAAATGGATATATGCTCTGGACCTTTATTTAAGGATACTAAGCATTTTGCACAACCTGAACATAGTAGGCATTTTGCAAATATTGACTGATAAATTAATATGTATTTCCTTGTAACACAGCAACCATGCTTGGCCTTCAGTTTCCATGAGGAGATGGCTGAATTAAATATGATTTGTGATTGAATGACAGGGAGGATAAACTCTTAGGGAGGAAACTTCATCTTTTGGACTTTATACCACATGCTATGGATAACCCAACCTTTATTATTTGGATACTTTTCCCTCGGTATATGCTTCCTTTCCCTTAGAATTACAGACTGAATGAAACTCAGATTTGTTAGTACCAATTTGAAATTGGGATAAAATAAGAACCTTGTAAATATTAGTGACAAAAGGAAGAATACTGATCCATACTCTATAAGGAAATAATTGAAGTTAATGTAGCCTGCACTTCACCCTACCCAACACATACCTCACAGTAACCCTGTATTCATCAGGGTAGAGTGTGGTGGCTCATATGGCAGTAGAGAAGCCATCAAGTCTGAGGCACTGACTCTTCATGTCTTGGCTTTGTTTCTATCCTAGGTCAATGGCTTCAGTCCCAGGCACTTGAGACTATTAGAGTTTCACCACCTTTTAAAGAAAAGTGAACATAACTTGTGAGTTGTAGAATCCTAACAAGAAAACCTAAGATACCTTCCCAGAGCTTGATGGGAGTCTTGGAAATATCATTCCTAACACCCCTTAACTTTTAAGATCTGTTAGATTTATTTTTCTCCTGACCCCAAAGGAATGACAACTTGAAACAAAATCCATTCAGAGACTAAGATGGACCTTGAGACCCTAGATTTCTTAGGCTTCTCATTTTCTTTCCCTTAGCACTGGTCATTGACTAGCAATCTGAATAAATAAACATTTAGTCTTGGTGATTATCTTGAATTTTAAGAGTTCCTGAATTCAAGATTCAGGCATCATCCTAATAAAGGAAGTCATTTCAATTATATCAAACTCTTCTGAGTAGAAGATCATCATACCCAGAAGGATCCTGTTTTCAAAAGCTTAAAGAAAGATATTGTTTTTCTAGCTGAGTTATCTGGATTTTCCTAATGGTGGAGGAATTGCAGACTTGAGGCAAATGTGAAATGCCTGTTCAGAAAGTCTTCTTGAATTGAACCCAATTGAATGTCTTAATATTCCAAAGAGAATATAATGTATATAATATCCATTCGACTTGTTTTGTTTCCTGCATTTGCTCTTTGAATCTTTTGCAGTCCCTTGAATCTTTTGGATACTAAATAGCTTTATGTGACAACAGAAATGATCAGGTAGCTATTTTGCAGGTGAATACCCATCTTAATCATTGACTAATTTGTCTAGAAATTCCATGTTATCTTCATTTTTAGGGATACAGTGGACATGAGTCATATCTTCACTGTTTTTTTAAGAGATTAACTTGTTCTTGGGAAACTATGGAAAGATCAAGAGAAATCTGAACCTAATTTGAGATTGGATACACTAAGTTTGGACCCAACTTGTGCAAAGCCAGAATTCCCTCATTGTCACTGCTTGAATGGTGAGATACAGTTTCAAAAGGATCTGGCAGGCTCATGAAGTTATAGAGTCATAAGAAAATAGATATAAAGTTGGAAAGCAGTTCATAAATCATTAAGTCTATTTCCTTCCCCCACCCATATTTTATAGATGAGGAAACTGAGGTCCAGAGAGGTTGTTAGTTTTATAAGTTCATATAGCACATAAATGGAAAATCCAAGATTCAAAGCCAAGTTTTCTGACTGCAAAGTCAGTGTCTTTTACACTATAATATGGATTCTGGAAATATTGTCAAAGAAAACATTGAATCCAAAATGATTGGAAGACCAACTTTCAACCCTCCTCTCCCAAAATTTAAAGTTCAACCTTCAAACACTTCATTGAATCTCTAACTCATTCCTGAACATTAATTGTAGTTTCTCACGGTGCAAAGAACTTTGAATGGGGCCCCCCTTGGATGTATTTTAACTAGTCACAAGTGACATAGCCTTATCTATAGTAGCTTAAGCTAAATTTTCAGAAAAGAAAAATAAATACTCAATTACTTCCTCTTAACTCTTCTAGTTTAGATTCCCTACTTTTACCTCCTGTCCACCTCATTTAACTTCACAAAATATTAAACTGAAATTTTAAAGGAAAGAGGAAAAAAATCCTGGACTCCTTTTGTCAGTGATTCAGTATACACCCTAGAATATTTTTGGCTAAAGCCCTTAATCTCACTGAATGCAAACAAATTCTTCATAATTTATTTTTTTTCTTTTGAGAATCCTAGGCCTTACACTTCATTTGTATCTGCTATTTATACTAAAGCATAAAATTGGAGCATCCAGTTTACTAGGAAAATACTTAACCCTTGACAAAGGAAGTGAAGAAATTTAGTAAGAGAATACATAGAATGAATCCCAACATGACTCATAAATATTTATAGAGTTCAAAGGAAAAAGTCCCAAGATAAACAGCTGCAAACAGAGTGGGACTACTCTACCTCAGATACAAATCTAATGGAATTTTCTTCATGATTAATCCTGAAATGAATGAACATTGTTAGATACCATTGGCAAGACTTGGGCCAGGAAGATTATGCCCACCAGCGTTCCTTAATAAACTCACTCAACTCCAACATCTATAAGAAGCAATAGAAATAGAGCTTTTGACATCTTATTTGATCTCTTCCCAAGAAAAATGAAATTAGGTAGCATAAAGGAACAGAACAGTCTCTTTCAATCCATTTTCCACTGTTGTGCTCAGTGTTGCAACAAGTAACTTGAATGCAAACTTTAGAATCTTTCCAATTGAGTCAATAACTAACTTTCTAGAATCTTAAAATGAGAGAAAAGACAAAGATCCCAAGTCAATCTCAATGATACCAGATCACAAAGATAAGTTTACAGAAGACTACTGCTATGCTCACTTCTTCCTCTCTGGAAAAGGGAATCTATTTAATTTTGAGTTCCAAATTCTCTTCCTCCTGTCTATCCCTCCCTTATCCATTAAGAAGGCAAACAATATGATATTCATTATACATGTGAAGTAACATAAAACTTATTTCCTTATTAACTGTGTTGAAATAGATAATGAAAAATTAAGTTTAAAGAAATTGCTTCAATTTCCACTCAATGTTAATCTCTCTCTGGAGGTGGATGTCATTTTATATTATGAGTCCTTTGAAATTGTTTTGGATCATTATATTGATCAGAATAGCTATTTTTCACAGGAAAAAATATTGTTACATTATTACTATTACTATATAAAATATTCTCCTTGCTCAGTTCACTTCAATTTGCATCAGTTCATATGAGACTTCCAAGGTTTTCTGAAATCATCCCTTTCATCATTTCTTATAGCACAATAGTATTCCATCACATTCATATACAACTTGGTCAGACATTCCTCAATGATGGGGAATCCCCTCATTTTATAATTCTTTGTCACCATGCCAAGAAGTGCTATAGATATTTTGGCACAAATATGTACATTGGGTCAAAGGGTATGCACAGTTTTATAACTGTTTGGTCATAGTTCAAAATTGTTTGCCAGAATGATTGAATCAATTCACAACTCTGTCAACTGAACACTAGTATATCTTAGTGTTCAACATCCCATTCGACATTTTTTTATATTCCTTTTGGTCATGTTTGCCAGTCTATAATGTATAAAGTAATACCTTTGAGTTGTTTTAATTTGCATTTCTCTATTAGTGATGTAGAACATTTTTTCATATGACTATTTAAAGCTTTGATTTCTTCCTCCAAAAACTGCCCATTCATAAGCTTTGACCCTTTATCAATTGAGGAATGACTCTTGATTTTATAAATTTGACTCAGTTTCACATATCAGAGAAATTTCCCGTAATTTTTCCCCAGTTTCTGTTGTCCTAAATTTGGTTACATTGCTTTTGTTTTGTCCCACTGACCTCAGCATATACCAGACACCACCAATAGCTAGACTCCAGGTAAGCTACCAGACTCCTATGGCCTCCAGCAATGCCAATAACCCCCCACCTATTCCCTTCAGTGTGTCACTAGACATGAGGGTCTCCCTTGAACCTCAGGGCATCAACAGTATAGTACAAGGAAAAAAGTCAATGTCTTCAGCTCCTGGCCACAACAAATCTGAGAGAGTATTCCCTTCCACCCTGGGATCATAGTTCACATTTAAAAAAAAGAGGGAAAAATAGATGAGTTAAAAAACCACAACAAAAATTAATCTGGGGGCAGCTAGGTGGTGCAGTGGATAGAGCACCAGCCTGGACTCAGGAGGGCCTGAGTTCAAATCTAACCTCAGACACTTAATAACTGCCTATCTGTGTAGCCTTGGGCAAGCCACTTTACCCCATTGCCTTGAAAAAAAATTAATCTGACTATAGAAACTTATTCTGGTGACATGGAAAAATAAGACATAAACTCAGAAATCACTAATATCAAAATGCAAATGGGCAAAACCCCCAGGAAAAACAGCAACTGGTTCAAAGCCCAGAAAAAAAAAAACTTCATGGAAAAGCTCAACAAGGTGATTACAAATCATGTAAGAGAGATAAAGAAAAAAAATTGAGAAAAGAAATGAGAGTAAGGCAAAAGAATTATGATGAAAGAATCAATAACTTAGAAGAAAGAAAACAACTATTTAAAAAGTAAAATTGGCCAAATGGAAAAGGTTATAGAAAAATCCACTGAAGAAAACAACCCTTTTAAAATTACAGATAGTCAAATGAAAAAGGAATTACAAAAGTTAACTGAAGAAAACAACTCTTTTAAAGTTAGAATTGGTTAAGAGAAAGCTAGTGTCTCTGTGCAATGTCAAAACCAAATCTAGCAAATTCAAATTATTGAAAAAGTAGAAAAAAATGTAAATGCTTCATTGGGAAAAAATGACCTCTAAGATAGATCTAGAAGGGACATTGTCAGAATCACTGGCCTACTAGAAAGTCATAATCAAAAGCAGAATTTGGATAGCCTCTTTCAAGAAATTATCAAGGAAAACTACCCTAATATCCTGGAGGGCAAAATAAGCCTTGAAAAAAAACACTAATCCTCTCAGGAAAGAGATTCCAATATAGAAACTCCAAGAAAAATTATTATCAAATGACAGAATTTTCAGGTCAAGGGAATAAATACTGTGTTTGCCAAGAAACAAACTTCCACTGTCTCTAAAGCCAGGGTTCATCTGGAATGAAAGGGTCTACATTTGAATCTGAGCATTATCACATGTATGACCTCTATCTTTATTTTCTCTTCAACCACTTTCCCACTCTGGGAAAACCTCCACCAAGAGGGGCACTCTCCTTATTGATCACTTACTATAATAAATCTAGATGCAAAAAAATTGAGAGTTTAAGAGAGTCCACCAAGTATTAGGAGCAGAAAACTGAAGAGGATGATTGAGTATAATAGAATTGAGTTATTACAGAAGGCATTGCTAGGAGTGGGGAATGGGTTGAGGGGAGGAAAATGGGCTTTGATTTCTGCAATACTTTCCATAAAGTGTGATCTCTAAGTTCTTCTTGTTCAGTTCTTTCGCTGTCATGATTCATTTGGGGTTTTCTTGGCAAAGCTATCAGAGTGGTTTGCCATTTCCTTCTACATTTCATTTTACTGATGAAGAAACGGCAGGAAAAAGGGTTAAATGACTTACCCAGGGTCACACAGCCAGAAATTGCCTGAGGCCAGATTTGAAATCATGAAGATCAATCTTCCTGACTCCAAATTCAATACTCTATCCACTGTACCACCCAGCTTCTTTCAATTGTAATTTCTATCATCTATTAATTATCATGCATATAAGGATATTATTTTGCTCCTTAGAATTCTTTAACTACCTTGCAATATTTCTTCTCTCTGCTATAGACTATACATGAGTATATTTTATGCATATATTATATATATATATCCTTATATACAAAGTTTTATTTCCAAGTAATCCTTTATATCCCTTCTAATATCTCAGTGCATTAGAAATTTCCTACCCCTCTTCTTTTTTTTTAGGGTCTTTTTTGCAAGGCAAATGGGGTTAAGTGGCTTGCCCAAGGCCACACAGCTAGGTAATTATTAAGTGTGTGAGACCAGATTTGAACCCAGGTACTCCTGACTCCAGGGCTGGTGCTTTATCCACTGTGCCACCTAGCCACCCCTCCTACCCCTCTTCTACAGAAGCTGATTTAGTATATGCTATGTAGAATCCCAGAGAAGAATGGGTGGTGGAGGGACCCTAAACATCTATATGAAGTGTTTGATTCCATCTTTGAAGGAACAACTCAAGGCCATTTTCTTGACACTGGCCACGAAATATATCCCAGATGTTATACAAGTCCCTTAAGTATTATTTCCTTTTTGTTTTTACATCTACCAACAACTGAGAAAGTTTTTCCTTTCTGTTTGATAATAGTCTCATAGATAAAAGTCTCATTTCACCAGTCAACAGAGAGAAGAGGTCTCTATATCCTTCTTTTTAGCAAAGCTTAATTTAACTAGGGATCATTCGGATTTTTAAATCTAATTCTCTCAATTACCAAGCTCAAATATCATAACAAGCAGTTATGGAAGAAGAGCACTGATCCCAATTCAGGGATAGATTTGGGGGTCTGAAGTCTCCCATTCACACCTCCATCTGGATATAGGTATATCCCCAACATAATTTTCTCTGAATATATACAGCTTACACTTGAGTTTTCCTTTCTACTCTTTACTGTAGATCCTCCCCACTATAGATTATGTAGAGTACTATATAATCACTAATTAGTAGAACCATTGACCTCCAACTAAAAATATTAATTGAGTCCTGGACTTGGAGGCAGCAAGGCCTCCTCCTAGTCAACAGCTCTGTGATCTTGACTTAATTACTAAACTTCTCAGCTTCCACATCATTTAAAGGAGAAGGTTGGACATAATGGCCCCTAAGGCATCTTCCAAATCTCAATCTATGATCATTTTTAAAATACTCAAATTCAATGTTCTCAAATTCACATAAGGAATTATACTTTAATGATTTTCTCATATAACCATCTGAATAATCAGAGGAGTGTTCCTCCAAGGCCAAGCAGTAGTATGTGATGGGTAAGAAGAAGCCTCCAAAATCCATTGAAATGTGCCCAAGGACTTTTATTCTTGGTCTTCATAAATCTCCTAGAGGAGGATTGCTCAATATTCCATAGGCATTTCTTATGACATCCTGACATTGTAAGGATATTGGGAAAGCATATGAAGCATTCATTAGTTGTCCCTAAATCTTATGATGTTATTTAGTTCATTCTTTTCTTATTTTAAAGTTTTAGTGACACTTCCCTCTTATTTTTCCATTGCAATTTTGTCTTTACTCACTGAAATCTGTTACAGACTGCTCATGGACATCATTTATCTATTCATTATCTTTTGGATCTTTCCTAGTTTCACTTCTTTTCTGCTTGTACTATACACAATACAGTAGAGCGAATGTGATAGATATGTGGAGGAAAGAAAGAAGGAAGAAAAAAGAGGGAAGGAAAAAGAAAGGAGGGAAAGAGGGTAGAAGGGAATGAAGGAAGAAATGAAAGCTCTATTAAATGCATGAGTCAAGAATTTTGCTTAGGATTTCACACAGATCACCTCACTTGCTCCCCACAACAGCCCTGGGAATCAGGTACTATTATTATTTCCATCTTATAGATGAGAAAACTAAGGCAGACAGCAGTTAAGTCATCTACCAAAGGTCCCATCCATTGGTCATTCAACATTCCTTCTTCTACTTATAAATAGTTTAAGTAATGATCATCCACCTTTTAATAAGTAGGAATCGAGAATCAAAAATAAAGTTTTTTACCCAGGATCACACAGTCAGGGAAATGCTATTCATTCAAGTCTCCTGACTTGTTCCACATCCCTGTCTTGCTTTTCTGAAACAATAACTATGATAATAATAATACCCAGTCACCACTTTGTGTGGAGTTAAATCTCCCTAATAGAGAGGAAAATGGCAAAGTAACAATGCTTTAAAGACTTGCAGCTTCATTAATTACTCATAATCTGCTGAGATGCAGAGCCTGGCTCTGGCTCTACTTCTCTGCAGTAGAATAACTAATAAGATAGAGGACCATGATGACCAAGAAGGGAGACCAGAATCAGTAATGATGTGGATTTATTCCAGAAGGCAGAGTAAACTTTATAAATAACAACGTCAGACTTCAAGATGGATTTTCCTTGCAAACAGGGTTCTAAAGATCCTTCTACTCAATCTTCCTTTCTTCAGTCTTGCCCACACAGAGAAGAAAACAAGGAAGCAGCCATTGTAATCTATTCAAAAGATAAAGGGAAAAATAGATCCTAAACTCAACTTCTTAATTATAGGACATGTAAATAGGCATTTTTAGTCTCTTGAATTATAGTATCATTTGTGCTATATTATTTTCCATTCATATTCTGTCATGTTATATAGCATGAAAACCTGCTATTTAATCTTTCCAGGAGAGAACTTGGGAAAAAGCAGTAATATTTTTGGAAAATCTGTGAGTTGTTTTTAGTGTTTTAAACTGAAATATTACAATTATTACAACTAGCATATAATACAGTAGCAGGATAAGTCCTGACTGATCATTAGAGTTTAATGTTTAAAATTCAACATATAGAAAAGAGATATCTAAAATTTTAACTATTTTAGAGCACAAAAATAACAGATCAGGATATGATTATGACCTGTTATTCCCTTTACAATTACATAATTGAACATTCTTTGCCCCTTTAAGTTTCAGAGTTGTCTAATTTACAAAGAGATTAAGTGACTTATCTAGGGTAACATAGCTAGCATGATTCATGATTTTGACTTTCAGGCAAACACTTTATAGCTAGGTGGCACTGAAATGAATAGATCATCAACCCTGGAGTCAGGAAGACTTATCTTTCTGAGTTCAAATCTGACTTCAGACTTGTGACTCTGGACAAACCATTTTTGTCTTCATTTCCTCATCTGTAAAATTAACTGGAAAAAGAAATGGCAAACTGTTGCAGTGTTTTTACAAAGAGTGCACACATGGGGTTACAAATTGTAGGAAAAGCCTTAAAAATTACTCAACAATAAATTTTTTCACTAGACTAGTCATTTCTCCATATGAACAAAACTTAGGGTGGAAAAAAGAAGAAAAATCTAACTGCTCAATGAACTATTATTGCTTAAAAAAGACATTGCTTTCATATAGGAAGGTATGTGAAAGGGGTGAATTAGAGTATCCACAGTGAGGAAGGTGATGTGGTGGAGAGTTTAGAAGGGACAGGATTGATTTTAGAACCAAAGAACATTTAATTCACATGGTAAAATATTTTTGGAATTTGAATTACCTCAAATAAAATTATTATTATTATTATAATAATAATTTAGACTCAGACCTTCAGAATTAAAGGAGCCATAGGATTGTAATTGATGGCTTTTAAGGTCACTTCTTTCCATTTTACTAAGAAATTTAGAGGATAAAATGTACAATTTTGATTATATAAAATTAACATGCTATTGCACAAGCAAAACACAATGCAACTAAAAGTAGAAGAAGCAAAGATACTTGGGGTGGGGATGGGAGAGAGCATTAAAAAGTGGCTCTAATAAAGGTTTCATTTCCAAGATATCTAAGGAACTGATTAAAATTTATAAGAATAAAAGGCATTTTTGAATTATTAAATTGACAAAGGATATGAACAGACAATTTTGAGAAAAATGTAAGCCATCAATAGCCACATGAAAGAAAAAATGCTCTAAGTCACTAAAGCTTAGAGATATGAAATATTTTAAGATTGCAGATTGACAAAGTTAATTTAAAAAGGAATGACAAGTAGTGAAGGAGTTGTAGGAAAACAGGTACTTTAATGTACTGTTACTGAAGTTATAAATTATTTCACCCCTTTTATAATGCAATTTGGAACAACATCCCTAGATTGCGAATCTATTTTGATCCAGGGCTACTTTGTTCTTAGAATCCTAGATCTGTATTGAGAGAGAGAGAGAGAGAGAGAGAGAGAGAGAGAGAGAGAGAGAGAGAGAGAGAGAGAATATCAAAGAGACAAAGAGACATAGAAACAGTAGTAATGGAGACAGAGACAGAAATAGAAAGAAACAGAGACAAATAGCCAGAGAGAGACAAAGAGACATAGAAATAAACAGAGACAGGGATAGATACAGAGACAGAGATAAAGAAATAGAGACAGAAAGAGAAAGAACCCATATGTATAAACATTTATAATAGCTCTTTTTGTAGTTTCAAAGAACTCAAAAATAAATAGGTGCCCATCAACTGGGAGAATGACTTGATAATTAATGCTAGATGACTAATGTGCTGTTATTATGCTGTAATAAATCATAAGGGAACATTTTCAGAAAAGCTTGGGAAAAATTACATGAGAAACAAGTCAACAGAACCAAGAAAATAATTAATACAATAGCAAAAACATTGTAAAGGCAAATAAATATGGAAAATTTAATACCATCAACAATCATGATTCCAGAAAACACATGATGGAGCATGCTAACTGTCTCCGGATAGCAAAGAGATCAACTGAGATGCAGATTGAAACAAATTTCTTGAGCATGGCCAAAATATGAATTTATCTTATTCAACTATGCCTATATGTTTCAAAGTTTTTTTTTTCAGTCATCACTTTGACAATTGTCACAATAAGATCATTGGGAACCATTCTTTCATCATTTTTTTTCATTTTTTTCTGGGAGATTCTTAACTTTTTGTTCCTTCAGATGATCATTATTAATTATTCCTTCTCTATAAGCTATAAGTAAATTTCTCACTAAATAAAGTAAATTTCTTGGAGTATTAATTATCATTCTTATTATATTGGCACAAATCACCCATGAGCAATTAATATTTGTCCAATATTTTTTCTGCTCTTTTTTATATTTCTGTTAAGAGAGTTTAGTGATTGCTTTAATATTGTTCTTATTTGTGTCTTGATAAATTGATCCCTAAAGGAGCATTTTATATGTTCTACAGTCGTTTTCAGTGGAATTTCTGTCCTTTCAGTAAGAAGACGTTTTGTTGTTAATATGCAGAAATTTTCATGATTTACATGTATTCATTTTATATCCTGCAACTTTGCTAAAATTACTAATTGTTTCTTTTGAAATACTCTTCATCTCATTTGCAAAGGAGTGATAGTTTTCTTCCTTTTTACCTGAATTTCATCCCTATGTTTCTTTTTTCATGTTTTATTAATAGAGTTAGTATTTCTATCACTATGTTAAAGAGTAATGCTGGTAATTCACCTCTATGCTTTATCCCTAATTTTATTATAAAGGACTGTCACCTTTCTCTGGTTTTAGATAGATAATACTTAGCAGTTAATGGAAAGTTTCTTTTATTCCTATGATTTAGTTTTTTTATAGAAACAGGCATAAAAGTTTTCATAAACCTTTTAAAATCTATTGTTATCATGATTTTGTAGGTTTTAGTTTAATGTGCTCTAATATGTTTACAGTTATTCTATTGAACCAGCTCTCCAAATAGTTCACAAGGGATGTGTAATGTACTGGCAACAATGTGGAGACAATGTTGCTTTTGCTCAGTTGTTCAGTTGTGTTTGGTTCTTGATGACCCCATGGACTATAGTCCACCATAGTGCTACGCACATGAAGTCCATCCAATTTCCTATTCATTGTTTACCTGTTACTATCTATCCATCTCATTCTCTATCATCCACCCCCATCCCCCTTTAAAGCCTTCATTCTTTTCCAACATCAGGGTCTACTCTAATGAGCATTTTTTGTTTCTTGGTATGATCAAAATATTTAAACTTCACATTCAGTATTTGACTTTCTGGTATATAGTCTGAAGTATTTTTTTTAAATTAGTGACAAACTTAATCTCCTTTCTGTTTCAAAAGTCTTCTCCAGTACCCCAACTTTGAAGGTGTTGATTCTATGGTGCTTATTTTCATTATAATTCTACTCTCAGAGTCCTACATTGCTAGGTTGCCTCAGACACAGTAAGACCTTAATTTAGAAAGGTGAATGGCATCCTCTGCATTTAAGGTCATTGCCAATCATCTTGATTATTGTCATGCCACTGGAATTTTATGTCTCTGGAATAAAGAGTGAGGCTAATGACTTTGTCTAGCTCTGCCTCACAAATTCAATTTATAAGGAAGTCAAGACATCACCCTTGTGATGTAATTGGTGGTCTTTGAGAACAAAGAATGAATAACAATAACAACAGTACAAGTTTTGTCTCTACAGATTTTTGTCATTATGATAATGTTTCTGCTCTTTTGTATGCTGTCCAGATTTGTCATAGTTTTCCTGTCAAACAGCAAACCTCTTTTAATTTCATGGCTGTAGTCACTGTCTGAAGTGATTATTGAGTTCAAGAATATAAAACCTGGCCCTGCTCCCATTTCCTCCTGCTCTACTTGCCAGTGATGGGACCAGTTGCCAAGATTTTGGATCTCTATTAAAGGAATCAAAGGACAATAGTGGAAAATCCTTGGCCACTATTTATGCCAGTGTTCATTCAGCAGGACCCCATGTCTGTACCTACTCTACTGCTGTTATAAGCCATAATGATATTCACTGCCATTTTGACTAGCGTCTGAGTAGTAGCCCATTCTAACCCTTGCTGACCCAAACACCTGATGTTTCCTCCTTTGATAATGAGATGCCCACAATACCAAGACTAAATATTGTTTCTTTTTATACCTGTTTACTGTCCTGGCTCCCCTTCATGAAAGGGTTGAGCATTGCTCCCTATATTGGAACATATTGTCAGTTGTGAATAAGAAATCACTTTGAAAAGCAATTTCAAATTATACCAAAAGAGACAAATTTCCATACCTTTGCCCTAGGGATTCAATCACTAGGCAAATATTCAAAAGAAATTAGTGCCTTAAAAAAATCCATTTGTACACCAAGATATTTATAGTTGCATAGAAAACGAAGAATGCATCTATTAATTGGGGAATGACTAAACAAACTATGACATATGAGTACAATGGGCTATTATTGTAATATTACTGTAAGAAATAATGAATAAAATGAATAGAGTAATATAGAAAGATATACATTGATTGAATGTTGAAGTCAACAGGTCCAGAAAAAAGAATATACACAATAAAAAATAATATGAATGTAAAAGAACAATCACAAAGTTATGAAAAGGGAATATTGCAAAATTATAATGGACAAGTGAGACTCCAAAGAAGAAATATAAGATGATATCCCCAATAACCTTTGCAGAAGTGATAAATCATAAATGGAAAACATTTTCCTTATGTTTAGCTTTGTTAAAATACTATTTGTTATATAAAATGTCCATGAGAAAAGAAGTATGATAACAGATAGAACTTAAGCAATGTAAAATGAAAGATATCAGGAAAATTTCTTTTAAAATAATAAATAATTTTAAATATTAAATAATAAATAATTTTAAATAAATAATTTTAAAATAATAAATCTTATGCAGAGTTTTAAAAGAAATCTAGAAACAATAATCTCACAAGTTAAAGTGTTGAAAGATCTACATGGGTAGAGAATGTTCTTTGTAAAGAGTTTATGGATCCATGAAAGAATCCAATGATTAAGTGCTTAAAACCAAATAACTCATTCATCAACATAGCATACTTCCATAAAAAATTTCCAGGACTTGAGAAAGATGAAGACATTTCAAGAGTAAATATGCTAATATTTCTATTTATATAAAATATGCCTAATATTCATTCCAAATAAATACATGCAAGTTATTCTGTGAAAATATTAAATTTTTGAAAGCTATTTTTTACTGCTAATGGTATGCTCTTATTAAAATATTTAGCTTTTACATTAAAATCATGAACAGAATTTTTTTTAGTTTTGCAAGGCAATGGAGTTAAGTGGCTTGCCCAAAGCCATAAAGCTAGGTAATGAACAAAATTAAAAAAAATAAATAATATCAGATATCTTTCTTGGTGATGGTTAAAAGCTGAATTATTACTCCAATGAGTAATAGAGGAAATTACAAAAGATAAAATTGACAGATTAAAGGACAATGAAAAGCTTTTGTGTGAACAAAACCAATAAAACCAGCCAAGAAACTAAATAGTTGACTGAGCATTGTTGTATTTCAAATATATATGAGAGAACATGAAGTCTAAAGAGAACTAAAGAATTAGCACACACACACACATAAAAGACCAAAAGCCACAGCAAAAGGTGTGAATAAGTGATCAAAAGATTTGAAAATAATAGCAAATTATAATGGATTATATGACATATTCCTCCAAAGCACATCAAGGGAATAAAAATCGAAACTTCATTTTGCCTCACATCCAATAGATTGGCAAAGATGATAAAAATTGAAATACTAAATTTAAGAAGGATTGTAGAAACATGTTCAGGAAAACACTGTTAATTGGTCTGTGAACTGACCCATTGACTCTAGAAAAGAATTTGAAATTATGCTGACAGCAAATATAATTCTAAACTCTTTGATCCCCAAATTCAACTAATAGCTATAAGCCCTAAGAATGTCAATGATTTAAAAAAAAGGTATTTTAGACACCAAATATTTATACCAGTTCTTTTTTTGTATTAGCTAAGAACTGAAAATAAAGTTGATATCAAACAACTGAGAAATGGATAAATAAATTGCCAGTGCATCTCATACCAGTCAGTCAATCAAGATAGCCAATAAGCATTCATTAAGTTTCTATTGTATATTGGGTATTCTATTGGGCCCTGGGAAACCAAATTCAAGTAAAAAGAAAGACAGATTTTGGTTTCAAGAAAACATTCTAATAAAAGAGATCAGAACAAAAAGGGAGCTCAAAGGGGGGGGGAGTGATGGGAGCTAAATTTGAAGAGGGAGGGGTGGTTTATATGAGACTCTTTCCCAAATGGAGGTCCTGAGCAAAACTTACCAATGAGAGAAAGGGCCCCTGGAACAAGAGTGAGGAGTAATTAACCTACCACAAGAAACAATACTGATGGAAAATTTAGAAAAGCATATGATGATTTATAGGACAGGAAAATAATATGTATAATGGTTAAAGTGATGTAATTGGAAAGAATAATCCCAATTGAGTCAGTACTGAATCCTGTGAAGTAATGATGAACAATCTGGATCCAAAGAAGTGAAGAAAATTCCTTCCTCCTTCTTTGTAGAGATGAGGAAATAATAGTATACACTATTACATCTATTGTCAAACTTGATTGATATATTGGTTAATCTATGGTCCTATGTTCTATGATCCTGTGATCCTTATTTTACTGATTTTCTTTTTATTCTTTGCTTTAATAGATGGCTTCTTCAATATATATCCATCTATGTATCCAAAATAATATTTGTAAAGCAGTGAAAACAGTGTCTGTAATACTACATAAATACTTGTTTCCCTGCCTTCCCCTGCCCCATCCAATCAACATAGTGAGTGCTTTCTGTGGCTAAAGGACAGTGATTAGAGACAAGAAAGAATAACTTGTTAAAATTAAAACATTAAACCATTATCAAATGAGACTTGATCATTATTATTCCCTTAAAAGTATTTAGTTTTCTTATTTTTCCCCAGATCAATGAAATATTTTAAAATACAATTCCATGCTTTCAAAAAATCTGACTCTATATAAAGCTTAGAAGCCACAGGATTTTTCAATTAATGCTACTGTATGCTGACTTAATTGAGTGATATAACTTTTTCCTGGTGTATGAGACAGTTTAATGTTTTATTTCTTACACTTGGTGGCATTTATTTACTTTGGACCTACACATAGAAACTCAAATGACTTCTTTTTTCCTTGAAGAGGCTATCACCTTCCTTGGTATTTGATTTTCTTTTTCAACTGTGAAAACAAATGTAAATGGGAAGGTTTAAAAAATATAGGGTCTATATCATTGGAAAATAAATTCTTTAATTAGTCAAGGAGAGAAATTTATTATTGTAGTTTAAAAGCAAAATATGCAGGCTCCAGAAATAATAATTAATGAGTAACAAACATCCACCATCATCCTACCCTGAGAGCAGCATCTCAATTTCAAAGTATTTTGGTTTTACTCATATTATTTTGATATTTCTTAATTTTATGCATTGCATAAAATGCCAGTCCTGGAGTAAGGTACACAAGTTAAAATCTTATCTCAGACACTTGCAAGCTGTGTCACTTAACTTCTGTTTTCCTCAGTTTCCTCATTTGCAAACTGGAGATAATAATAGTACCTTCTCCTCAGGGTAAGGATCAAAGGAGATTATAATTACAAAGAATTTAGTATAATGTCTGGCACATAAGAAGCACTATATAATTGTTAGTTATGATTATGGTTATTTATTATTATTATTATTATTATTATTATTTTGGTGGGGAACTGACCAACATGGATAAATTCTTGAAGCCAGCAGAGACATTCTCTACCTCATTTCAGACCTTAGAGTGCACAGATACTCTGTCTACTTCCAATCCATTCATATGGATATATCAGGGAACCAGTTTCTAAACATGAGTAACTCAGTAGGATGACAAAGTCTTCTAATTTTTTGTGAATGAAGAAGAACTGATGAATCATGAGTTACTGAACCAGATCTAACTGTCAATTAACTAGTGATACCTACCCATCTCTCAGTCTCTTTTTTTGTCTACAAAGATGTCAAATCTCACCAAAGAAACACAAGAGAGACAAGTTGATTGGAAACTGATTGGGTACCTGCTCATGCTTGGGAATTAACTTTACACCAACTCAGTCTCTCACAAGTGATTTTAAGATAGAGAATATGAATACACAAAGTAGAGTAAATTCTGAAAAATAAAATTCAATAAATAGTAACTAAAACAAAATGTGATCTCATAAAAAAACCACATTGATCTCTAAGATATTTTGTAGAGACCACATAAATAAGAATCAGACGACTCCCAGAAAAATGCACATCAAAAAACCTCATCAACAAAATGCCATAACGCAAACTATTTATAACTTCTAGACATAGAAAGTAATGTGCAAATTGAAAGAATCTATGTTTTCAAGAAGCAAAACAAAACAAATAAGCAAAGCCTAGACTTCAAACTTCAAGTCACATAATGATTAAATTTAACACTTCCAAAAACAAACAATAAATTCCACAAGGGATCAGGAAATCTTAAAATATAGAGAAAAGAAAACTATTGAATATGAAACTAATGGAATAATGTTCTCCAAAGATGAAAGAAATTCATGATACAATCAAGGAAGATTTATCTACAAATCTGACCATAATCATCTAAAAGACTAGTTCAATAAAAATAGAACTGTGAAGAATTCCTTCAAGAAAACTCTTCTTAAGTAGAAGCAGTTTCTTTGATTTTCAAGCACCTCACAAAGCAGAAATACAAAGTAAATAAATAAGGCTACCAAGGAAATGACACACTCAAAAAAGTGTATCTATGCAACAAAAAGAAAAAAAAACTAGAAAAAGAAAAGTGGTCATAAAGTTTTTTTTAATATCAATGATTAAGAAATTTCTCTCTATTTTTGTATATAGGAGACAAGGGTTAAAATGGTAATTAACTGGAAGCACTGTAGGTGGGGGGAACATGCCTGAAATACCACAAACAAGACTTCACCCCCCCCCACAGAAGAATCACTGTAGATTTATTTTCTCAGTATTAAGCTGCTTGTTGGAGGTCACACCAAAGAGGAGAGGGTAGTGAAGGATTCTAATTAAGTTAATGGAAAACACTCAAGAGAAAATCACTGTCATAGGAAGGAAAAAAAAACTCATAGAACAATAAATGAGGTGACAAAAAAATGGGATTGAAACAGTGGACAAAGAGAAAAAAATCTCAATTCAGTGGTGGTAAGAAATCCCACTGAAGAACATTCTCAACAAGGAAGAAATAATGATATAGATAGATATAGATATATAGATAGAAATGGATATGGCTATAGGGATCTTACAATGGATATATCCTTCAAGGTTTTGTTGTTGTGTATCCAAGAGAGTATAACGTACAGAGTACACTGTCTCTATGAACAGCATACTGCCTCAGGAGGAGGGGAATCATAAGCTGTAGGGGAAACTGGAATCCAGAAGTATGGGAAGGTATGGAACCGAAGAAGCGATTTCATGGCAAATGGGGAAAAATTTCACAAGAATGGCAAAGGTTAATAACAATGCAAAATCAGAAATACATGATAATTTGTACCATAGGAACAATATTTCTACTTTCTTGATAGTCTTTATGAATTGATATTTCTAAAAATGAAAAAGTAAAGTTAAAAGGAGGGAGAATAGAGCATAGTCTCAAAGCAATAATATGGGAACTATTCAGAAGAAATCAAAGAAGGTACCATAAATATTAACTTATTCCATTTCATTTTAGTTTTCTTAGTGGCATCTACTAATTCACTTGTTATTGACATATAAAATGACAGATTGAGCTTTTCTGAAACAAAGAGTAATGGGTGAGTAGTCAAAAGAACTGGACTTAAGTCTTAGCTCTGCTCTTGAGAAAATCCTTCACTGATCTCAGTTTTATAAGAGGGGATTAGTCTATTACAGCTAGGATTCCTTACTAGTCTGAACTATCCCCATTTAGTAGAGAGAAAGTGAGGCAGGCTTTTTGATCAAATGAAAATTATATATATAATTGCCTCCAAAATTAACAATCCATTCATTAATATCAAATACTTAAGAATATCATAGAAATTTTACATTTATTTTCTGCAAAATCCTCCTGTAATGCCTCATTTTTTGTTTATTTTTTTTTATTTTTACAAGGCAATAGTGGTTGCTCAAGTTCACACAGTTAGGTAGAAGTGTCTAAGGCCAGATTTGAACTCAAATCCTCCTGACTCCAGGGCTGGTGCTCTATCCACTGTACCACCTACTTGCTCCATGCCTCATCTTTAATGAATAGATTCATATAATAAATTCATATTAAGTGCTGACTGCTACATAAAGGACTAATGGATAACGTCAGGAAGTTCTGAATTTAAATCTGGTTTCATGTATTTACTAACTGTGTGACTTTGAGCAAGTCATCTCACCTCTATCTGCTTTAATCCAAGGGAGAAGGAAATGGTAACCCATTCCTGTATCATTGCCAAGAAAATACCATGGACCATATTGGTATGCTATGATCCAAATGACTGAACGACTAAACAACATCAATAAAGCACTATGCATGGTATTAAATTCTGGAAATATAGAAAAGAAAAGTGTAAACAGTCCCTTACCTAAAGGAACTTACATTTTAAGGGAGGAAACAATATGTGGTAGCAACATAAGAAATGGAGGGACATGCATGAACAAATAGGCCATTGTGTCTGGATTATAAATTGTGTGGCAGAGACCAATTGGAAATGGAGGAAGAGTTCAACTTGTGGAAAACATTGACAGGATGTTGACTTTGGGTTCTGAAAGGAAATTCTGCAGAGCATGATCATTTAATAAGCCCTTACCATGCTTAGAAATCCCAATGGTCTATTGTCTCTGCTTTCTGAAGTCTAACATAGTTACTTGTAGACAGGTACATTGTCCCTAGGTGATAAACTCTTTGTCCATGATGATCCCAAAAAAACCCCAATGACTTTTATCTCCCTTCTACTTCTGAAAGGCAGGGGCAGGAGGATAGAAAGATGGAAAAAGAATGTTCAGAATCATGGATTTTAGACTGTCAAAATAATTTAGCTTTTAATGCTATTCTAAATGTGAGTCTTTTGTTCAGAAATCAAGAAGTAAAATACTTCTAGAATAAATATGCTTTATCTTTCTGTATTTTATGGAATCCTTGGTTAATCTCGTGAATCCTTTGGACTCCTCAGAATACTTCAAAAGGAAGAAAATAAAATACATAGTATTAAAAAAAGTAATTAATTTCTTAAAATAATGGTGGCAAATAATGATGTTTTAAAGTTCATGGAGCAAAGATTAACTGTCTTTGTACTTGACCAACTGAATAGCAGAGTTAGAAGATGGGTATCAGCAGACTGAGTGGACCCCCACTATGGAGAATGTGTAGGAGAACATTGGTAAGCATTCCAAAGAATGAACAAGCATGGTAGTGACAGTGATATTAATTATTATGATGATAATTAAAGTAAATAAAAAGATAAAATAAATGTAAGTATTTAGGTCTGCAAAAGACTTTACAAATATTTTCTCTTTTATTCTAACAACAATCCTGGGAGGTAGGTATTATTAATTACTCCCTTTTATAGATGATGAAACTGGGGCTGACAGAAGGGTTACACAGCCAAGGACTGCCTTTGAATTCAGATCTTGACTCCTCATCCACTGCTCTAGCTACTGTACAATCTGGCTGTGTTTGCATGGCAAATTGTGATCCTCGTGGTTGATATGAGCATTCCAAATAATAAAATGAAAATTCCATGATGCATACAAGTAAATTATTTTAGGTCTTTTTCTATCTTTTTTCTTTACTTCTTTTTTTAATTTTAGAAAAGTTTTATTTATTTTGGGCTTTACAATTTTTCCCCCAGTCGGGTTTCCCTCCCCCCACCCCCACAGAAGGCAGTTTGTTAGTCTTTACATCATTCCCATAGTATGCATTGATCTAAATTGAATGTGATGAGAGAGAAATCATATCCTTAAGGAATAAACATATAGTATGAGATATAGCAGAGTTCCATAATAAGAAAAAAAGTTGATTTTCTGTCTTTTTAAAAAAAATTTTAAAGATTTTATTGATTTTGAAATTTAAAATTTCTCCCCAATCTCACTTCCCTCCCCACCCACAGAAGGTAGTGTGTTAATGTTTACATTGTTTCCATGATATACACTGATCTAAGTTGAATGTGATGAGAGAGAAAACATATCCTTAAGGAAGAAACATAAAGTATAAGAGATAGCAAAATTACATAATAAGATAACTTTTTTGAAAAATTAAAGATAATAGTCTTTGGTCTTTGTTCAAATTCCACAACTCTTTCTCTGGATACAAATGTGCCTGATTATTGCACTGATGGAATGAGCAAGTCCATTAAGTTGACCATCACCCCCAAATTGCTGTTAGGGTGTACAATGTTCTTTTGGTTCTGCTCATCTAGCTCAGCATCAGTTCATGCAATTCCTTCTAGTCTTCCCCAAATCCCCATTCCTCCTGGTTTCTAATAGAATAATAGTGTTCCATGACACACACACACACACAAACATATATATATATATATATATATATATATATATATATACACATATATGTAAATACCACAGTTTGTTAAGCCATTCCAATTGAAGTACATTCATTTAATTCCCAATTTTTGCCACCACAAACAGGGCTGCTATGAATATTTTTATACAGGTGATTTTTTGTACCCTTTGTCATCATCTCTTCAGGGTATAGACCCAGTAGTGGTATTGCTGGATCAAAGGGTATGAACATTTTTGTTGCCCAATTCCAAATTGCTCTCCAGTCTTTTTCTGTCTTTAAACAAATCTGTTCAATTTTCTTGAAAAAAAATAACTATGGAGAACTCAGCTTGGAAATTTCTTGAGTTGACATATATGCTTGAGTTGTTAACTCTGCTACTGCTTATTAGTATCATTTTTAGTTTTAGAAGTATGAAATATATTAATGGACATTTCATTCTCAGGGAAAGTAGCAGAGAAGGAAAACACTTGGAACTGAACTAGGCTAGTAAAACCAAAGCTGTCTCCAGGGGCTTGTTATTCCTTAAAGTAAAACAGAAAGAGAATAATGATTATAAAAAAGTTTGAAAATTCTTTTATATACATTAATTGCCCAGTAATTAATCCTGGAACTACTGGCATTATCTTTATTCCCAAATTATAGCTATTCAAATTAAATTTCAAGGAAGTTAGTGACTTGCCCTCCATTTGTCTTTAAAGGGCAGAACTAGAAGCATTCATGAAAAGTTTTAATATAAAGTTACACTTAATATGGGGGGGGGTAAATGAACAAAACAAAACAAAACAGAAACTTCCTCAAATTAAGAGCTATTCCAAGTAGGCATATTGAGAGGTAATGGATTGCTTTTTACCAAAAAAAAAAAAAAGACTGAATGACCACTTGTCCTTTGAGTTTTGGTAGGAATTTCTTTAGGTGTGAGTTAGAGTAAATAATTATTATAAGACTGGTTCTTTCCCCAGTCCTCCATCTAATGATGTGTTAGAGGTGAAATTCAAATCCAAATCTTCCTGTGTCCAAATCCAACACTCTTTCTACTGTACTATAACAGTTCATGTTTGCCTCACAACTGGGGCCTGAAATTTTTAGCAATGTGAGATCTAGTCCAAAGTTCTTGATGTGGTCCTCTCTTTAAGACAGTGCCAACAGTTCCCAAATCAAAACTGGAAGAATTTTAATACTAGGCCGAAAGAGGCACACCACATATGAGCTTTGCCAGCTTCTGATAGGCTATCATAGGCAGGATGGGGCACAGCAAATCTAGTGTCCCTATTTAAAATAAATTAACAGATACACATTTCAGTCAAGCAAATCAATGTACTATACCACTTTAATTGTTTGCAGATGCCATTGACTGCAAACGAAGGAGTATAGCTAGATTCCACGGGAACCGAACCATGCAAATTAAAGCCCAATTAGATTCCGAACCCAATCAGTACATGTGGAAAACATTTACATGAGATTTGATCCACCCTTCACCAGCCAATTCCTTAGTACCCTCAGCCTCCTGCAACATTCTTATTAGTCTGAGAATCCAGACTAACAAACTTCTTCTACCTTGACCCAGTGATTTCAAGGAAATAATGGGTTTTATGGAGGACATAACTATCCAATGCTTGGACTTAGTTTGGATTATTTTTTTAAAAAATTAAATATTTTCTAAATCAGATATAGTCTTATGTAGCCATGAGAATAAGCAAATCACAGAAAGTATATCTATAATGGAAACAACTTGCCTTGGCTAAAAATGTTATGAATTCACAGCCTTGGGCAAGGAGAAGAAATCAGCTTTCTCATTCACACAACTCAAAAGGAATATAACCCAGGTCACATAAATTCTATGTCCATGAGTATTGGGTTTACATGAACAAATAATATTTTTCTTCTTAGATTTGCTTTATGTGGATAAATAAAATAAATAATAATGGAAAGCAATTTTAATAATAATAATAATAATAATAATAATAATAAATTTCACAAGATATAATGACAATTTTTCTTGGAGTTCCCTCAGCTTTCTTATTACAGAGGGAAAGATTATGTGAAAATATACATTCTCTCCTTAAAAGTATGTATGGAAAAGATGTTTTTTCCCTCATAGCTGACTGTTAAAATAGTTTTGAGTGAGAATTCTTTTAATGAGGTCATAGGTTGAAATACCAAGGGAATTATTTGTCATTGGGTTTTCAGTCAAAGGAACTGGCTTTGGATAATGGATATACTACTTTTTACTTGTGTGATGTTAGGTAATTAATTCAACCTATATGGGTCTCATGCAAAATGAGAACAACAAATTAGATAGTTTCTGAGAGTTCTTCTATTTCTAAATAATATTCAGTTTAATCCTATTCACTTACTCATTTCAACATGATCTCTGACTCAGGATCCTGATGAAGGAACTGGCATTCCAGCAAGGAACATAAAAAATAGAGATATATTTATAAACATAGATAAATTTACAGATATAGATAGATTTTTGGATACTTAAGATATATAGATAATTTTATACAGCTAGATCAATATAGATACGAATATAATGGCTTTAATTATTTATACCTATATTGATAGGTATAGATAGATAGATAGACAGATAGACAGATATACCTAGCTATGTATAAGTATGCACATATATGAACAGTTACATATATACATGGATATATATATATATATATATATATATAATATATGATACACATGCAATTTTATACACACATATTGGTTCTTGCCCAGGAGTTATAGTGCATCAATTGTAACTGATCAGGTAAATATAAAGTCAGAATGCTCTACCGCAGGTCGGGCACAAATAGTCCATTTAGCATCTGAATACTTTAAACTGATTTATCTCACATTTCCTTTGAGCTACTTCAATTCTGCCTTGCAGAGGGCATGCCTTGCTGGATGGTCCTGTGCCACTGTCTCCCATACTGCATAATCAGTTCCAAAGTTCTTAAAAGAGAACTTCAGGATGTCCCTGTATAGCTTCTTCAGACTCCTCTTTGAGCACTTGCCCTGTGTTAACTCTCCATAAAATAGCCTTTTGGTAAGTGTATGTTTGGCATTTGAGCAAGACTGTCTATAGTAACATTTGAATGCTTGGCAGCTTAGCTCAAGAAGGAACCACATTATCTGGTGTCTAATCTTTCCAGGTGATCTTCAGAATCTTCCTAAGAATTTAAATGGAAGTGATTCAGTTTCCTGGCAGAGTGTCCTGGGTCAACAGGCATTCAACAATGAAGTGAGCATCAATGACTCTATAGACTTTAATTTTCTCTCCCACATTTTCTTTCAGACTCTCCCAAATACTAATCAAATTGCAATGCATATTGTCAATCTCATTTTCCATGGAAAGTACAATGCCAAGATCAGTGAACTTATCTATAGTATTAAAAACTTTGCCATTTGCTGTAATCAATGGTTCCAAATAGGGATGGTGGGTTTTGACTGATGGAGCCCCTGTATTTTCTTCTTGTTAATTGTTTGGCCAAAATGAGCACAAGCAGCAAAGAATCAATCTATGCTTTGTTGCATCTCCACTTCAGTGGCTACATGGTGTGCACAATCAACTGCAAACAGAAAATCTTGCAACAGCACTCCCTCCAGTTTGGTTTTGGCTTATAGGCTTTCAAGTTGAAGAAGCTACCTGCAGTGAGATAGATGACCTTGATGTTGTGTGAAGGTGAAGATGCTTGATAACATGGTTGAAAACATGAAGAGCATTTCCCACTATCCAAAACCTGGACAAGTATGTCATTGTGAAATTGACACAATACTGATGACTTTCTCTGGGCAACCAAATTTTGACATAATTGTCCATAAACCCTCACAACTGACAGTAGCAAAGGCCTTGGACAGATCTGCAAATGTATTCAGACCTCTGCTCCACACAGGGTATTTTTCCTGATATTGTGGGGCAGCAAACCCTACATCAACTTTTCCTCAACCCTTTCTGAAGCCACACTAGCACTCAGGGAGATGACAGGTGAAGGAGGACTCTGGAAAGAATCTTGCTAGCAGTGGCTAAGAGAGAAATACCCTGTGATTGACACAGGATAAACTATTCCCTTTACCTTTATAGAAGTAGATACTGGAAACATCCTTGAATTCCTGGGATAGCACCTCTTCATGCCATGTAACCTAGAAAATTTCAGTCAGCATTTGAATGAGCAATGGACCTCCTTCCCCACTCCCACCTTGCAAATTTCAGTTGAAATAGAGTTGATACCTGGTGCTTTGCAACATGAAAGGAACTTAATGGCATTCAAAACCTCTTCTTCAGTTGGAAATTTTGTGAGAGATAGATTGACTTCAACTTGAGGTAAAAGTCTTAGGCTTCTACATTAATTGATAATGGAATCTTAAAAACACCATGAAAGTGTTTAGCCCATCTTTCTATCTATCACTAATCCATGTGAATCCATCAGCACTGAATAGTTGAGATGTCTTTGGTCCATAAATAGCCTTCAGGACATCATAAATGCACTTCAATTTTTACTATTCACATAAAACTGAATTTCATCTATCTTCTTATTGAGTCAAGCATTCTGCATTTCTCTAAGCTTCACTTGTTCTTTACTTTTTATGGAATTAAATGTTGCCTTCTAAGAAAAGCATGAACTATCCTGCTAGTGAAACCTGGGGAGTTCTTGATTTTCATTTAGCACTTTTTGTATTTTTACATCATTTTCATCAAACCAGTCTTGATGTTTGTGAATGTTCTGACTGAGATTAGTAAATGCAAGGCTGTATACCAAATCTTTGAAAATTGCCCACTACTTACCTATTCTACTGTTGCCATCTGTGTGTAGGCTCAACTTTCTCTCCATATTAGCAAGAGACCGTCCCCACTCCAAGAAGTACATTAATCTCTCAACATTAATTGTTGTGTTAGTCACTTTGCTTCAGGACCACCACTTTGAATGAATGTGAATATTTAGTTTGGAAGGGATGAGTCTGTGATCAACACAGCACTCTAAACCACACATTGACTTCATTACCCTCACATCTTATCTATCTCATCTATCTCTTCTCCTTATAATCTCATAGTCTATAAAGATGCCAATGCTTTCTGCCAGGCTACATCTAGTGAATAATATTGCATTTAGATAAATGGAAACTAGTGTTTGTAATGAGGTCATGTGATGCAAAAGTCTTCAATTGAAAGTGACAGCAGTTGCTGTTTCCAACTTTATTCTTCCCAAGGACTACCTGCCAAGTTCAGTAAGCTGAGCTTTACTCTACCATTAAAGCCACTCAGAATTATAAGCTAGTCCTATTTTGGTACATTGATAATAACAATCTTCAGGCTTTCATAACATTTTTCTTTGACCTCCTCAGAGTTCATCATGGTGGAAACATAGACACTGATAAGGGTGGTGTGGCATTTTCCTGCAAGTGGTAATTGCATTTTCATGAGTCTGTTTTTCACTCCTTTTGGTAGGCAACTGGTACAGCACTTTACTGCAGCCAATTCAGAAAAACATATCCATCTCTGACTTCAGTAAGTTGGCCTTCATTTGAAAGCCTTGTGTCACTCAGGGCTACTATTTCAATGTGATACCTGCCAGGCTCTCTTACAGCAAGTGCTGTTTGTTTTTCAGGTCTATTGAATCTTGTGCTATCTACTTTATGTACAAATGGTGACTGGAATCTTATTTGAAGAAGTTTTTATACATTTGTGTGTGTGTGTGTGTGTGTGTGTGTGTGTGTGTGTGTGTGTGTGTGTGTGTTTTGACTGCAGGATGGGAATCCCCACCAGTTGTGGTAAATCAGACCAGGCATGGGTAAGCAGACAAATTTTAGGGCATCTACACCAAGAAGTGAACAGTGTGATCCTTATAAAATTGCTCAGGCACTTGAATCCCTCTATTGTTTCCAAGTGAGAAGATGACTTTATGGCCTAGGCTGTCTTTGTGCAGGATTATGACTACAGTTCCCAAAGTATCTGCATCTGATTTTTTGTCAATCGTCTGTTGCCACAGGACTTAGAGATAAGAACGATAAAATGGTATGGGTGAAGTATTTTGATTTATGAATAAATTGGATTTAAGTGAAGGAGAGTTGCCTGATGTTGTTGACTTCACTCACTTCAAAAGTCATCACAGTCCAGTAACAAGGCAAGGTTAACCCAACCCATGATATGCTGAGATGCAGTAGATTATTTTGGCATTTTCAGTATCTAACCAAGCTATAAACACTCCATACCTCCTGCTTCAGCTGCCTTTATGATCACTGAAAGGAATTATTCGTATAAATCCATTTCCCTCATAATGGGTTGGTTTTGACAGCACCCTAGCTCAGCAATGGGTTTAAGACCTCTGTAGTTTCCTACAACCTGTATTAATTTATCTGTCAAAAGGGTTTAGTAGAATGTGGCCACTGGGCATGTTACAGTTTTTTAAGTGGCTCTGGTTGACATCAAAGGTGGAAAACAGCCCTAAAAGGGACTTAGCAGTCTTTACACCAGGGATACTAGATACTATGTGTGTGTATTTGTGTGTGTGCATAAATATAATATAAATATACACTGAGAAATATATCAGATATATAGAGAAAAGATGGAAGGTAACCTTAAAAAGTAAGGCATTATCTGCTGGAGAGACTCACTGAGAAAGCCCCACTATGGCAGATGATTCCTAAGTTGACTCTTAAAGAAAACCGAGATTCTAAGAGGCAGAAGTGATGATGGAGAACATTCCATTAATGGAGTGATAGTTGGGACAAAGGAGTTGAGACATTAGATGGAGTACTGTGCAGAAGAAGTAGCAAACTGACCACCATGACTATGACATTGAATGCATTGATAAGGAGTAACATGCAAAAAGATAAGAAATTCAAGATGGTGCCATATGGTCAAGAGCTTTAAATATCAATTTAAAGATTTTACATTTTATCACACAGGCAAGAAGAAAAGAGACTTTGCTCAGATGTTATTTATAATGAGTAAATTAGAGGTAAAATGTAAATACTAATATAGGAAGATCTATTATAGTTTGATTAAATAAAGTAAAAAAATGAATGTTTCATACATGTAATTCAGTATTTGAAGTACTCATGATTTAATTGGTGGGAGTATTTCTTCCAAAATGGAAGAGTAAAATATTTCTATGTCTTCATTCATCATCTTTTTGCAATGTGATTTCCAAAGGAAAAGCAAGATTATCACTTGTTGGACAATAGTCTGAAGATGGTATTGTTTGTTTTCTGAATATAGCTGTAGTTGGTCCTTATATGAAAGACAGAAGCCTTTGTTTGGGTTATGTATTATGCATGGTGTTTCCATTTCAATAGGAATTACTAGTGCTTGTGTTCCACAGTCTTATACTTTGAGATCCCTTTTCCTGATCATACCTTTGTTGTAACTGTACTTCCATTTGATGTGGGCAATGTTATCTCATGGATACTCTCTGTAAATATAAAAACTAGAAAATGATCATTTTTAAGCTGGTAGAAAAGATTAAGAGGAAACAGGAAATTAGATACAGAAATACACTTCCATATCTTGGAAGGGTAGTGAAGAAAATGGGATCTAATAGAAGTGATATGGATTTCTGGAGAGAAAAGTGGGAGAGATTTTAAGAGGAGCTCCAATATACACTTACGAATTGTAGCTAGAATCCAATTCTTCTCATCGACCAGACATTAAGAAAACAGATTAGGATAAAAATAGATAAATGGATAAATAGAATTTAGGTTTTATGGGGAAAATATTGATTCCCCAATTTATGTTCCCACTAGGTGAAGTGATTGTGGGAATGGAGTGAACCACAATGACTCCATCTTGTGTTTTAATTTTGAAACTAGCTCAGTTCCCCTTCTAATCAATTGTGGGTCTAGTCCAATTTCTATTTTGTGAGAAACATTTTATTGTATTGCTCAAATCAAGTCTTTTTTTTCTTTTTATTTAAATTTATTTTTTTACTTGTTTTCATCCATATATACATGGATATTTTTAAGTTACAAAATTTCCTTATACCCTCCCTTCCCACCCTTTTCCTCTCAGTGGCCAGCAGTCAGGTTGCATTGTACATATATATTTTGATAAACATGGCTATAGATTAATAATTTTTGGTATGAGGAATTAGGATTAAGGGAAAGAGATTCATAAGAGGTCATTTTTATAAAGTGGTCATCAGATTCTGAAGGGGTGTGTGTGTGTGTGTGTGTGTATGTGTGGTTTGTTTTGTTCAAACCAAGTTTTGCATGGCTGGGAAGTTGGAATACCTCTACCTATTGCTTAGATACTCTTAATTAAGGACTAGGGTTATTCTGATCTGGTCAGATATGAAGAATGATGCAAGAAATTTTCTCAAAATTATACCTTTCAAGTAACCCATATGTCTTATTTTCACTGGTCAATCAGCTTCTATTTCTGTGTTCCTTTAATTGAAAATAGACTCTTATGAGGGAATACTTCCTTTTTCTGATTTCTGGGAATTGAATCCATTAGTTCTCTCCCTTACAACTCAGAAAGCCTCTAATCTTTTCTCCAATGAGAAATCATATTACCTAATGTTGTATTTTTGTTAATTGCTTTCTTATAATTAATTTGTTTTATTTGGTTGTCTTTAATGCATACAGATCTGTCTCTCCCACATTCAGGGTTCAGTTCCAAAGTTGAAGAGGCCTGGTCTACATATCTTATGTAATTGATGCCAATTGTTTAATAAATCAATATTCCCAAAAGTTTAAACATTTGTTTCCTTAGTAATTTCAGATTTCATCCATCAAAAAAAGGTAAAAGTCTCTGTGGTGGAAACTGAAGAGATGAAGTAAAAAAACACTATGAAGATCCTCAAGCAATTTATCTTCTTCTGGATCTTCAAGAAGTCATAGTTACCTACCTATAGTTTGTTCCTGGAGATCCCTCATACTCTAATGAAAGATATTTTGTACCTCAAATGAGATAATATCTATAAAGTTCTAATATAGTACCCGACAATAGTAGGCAGTCAACAAATACTTTTTCCATTCTACAATATGAAATACTGGTTTCTATTTTGGAAACTCGGGAAATTGTTGAGTAGTATCAAAAGTGCAAATCAGAAGTTTTCAAAGGAAGCACATTTCCATTCATTTATGGATGCAGCCCACAGGAAAATCATTTTTTTTCTTTTAAATTGCTAGAACAGTTTGGCTTTGTTAGTGGTAGGCAATGGAAAATATGACCAAACTTCACATGAAGAACATCATGGAGGCTAATTAACCAGGATAAATGTAATCTGTCAGAAATGCTTTTGATAATCTTTCTTCCCCCCAGCCCTAACTCTTCCATCATTAAGAACTGCTGCAAGGCCCAAGAGGCTGGTACATTATGTTCACTCCCTGGTTGAATAAGGGACCTCTTTAGTTCTAGCCCCATGCTAGATTGCACTCATCCTTGGTAATCCTAGTATCTAATGAGAAGGGCTGGGCTCCATTTTTTCACACTACCAATCCAATTTATTAGCATCTCCTCCTTGGTTCCCCAGGAGAAAATTGCTTTAAAACTTAAATGCTATTTCCTACATACAAAAGAAATGGTAAAAGATACAAAAGACTTAACTAATCAGTAATGTACAACTTGTTACATGTGATACACTATTCAGTTCACACACAGACATCGCAACATAGTCATTTATGCAACCACAAATTCACATGATCACATTTCATTTCATTTTTAAATGGTTCAAACAAGTCCTAGATATCCTCCTCTTGATTATTATCTTCTTCTATGAAGACACCCCCTCTTTCAATGAGCAATTTCACCATAATAGACCTATCATAATCACAAGGTCACAGTAAAGGCTGAGCACATCCATTTCAAGAAGAAGATTTTGTCATTTACTCAGGAAGGAAAACACAGAATGTAAACAAAACCAGGGAGCCAGGTTCAAACTCATCTAGTTGAAAGTCATTATCCATGATTGAGGAATTGATGGGGAGGGGGAAAGATGACAGATACCCTATGTACTACTGACATTTCTAGTGACAAAGTCCAATGTCTTGTTTTTGAAGATTAAAGCAATTGGGAATATTGGATTCATTTTGTAAGAATCTCATCGTTCTCATGGTTGTTATAAAGACCCAGTTTTTGCAGGAGAGATAAGATGCTTAGCTTTGGCTCAGAAACTGCTCAAATTAAACCTTCATTGCAGTTGAAAGCTTACTTATTTTTCAAAATGCCATATATTCTCTAAAATTTTTCCTTATCTCTATGTTCAGAGGAAATGGCTATGTAGTGAGGTGGATAGAGTCTTGGGCCTGAATCAGGAAGTTCTCAGTCTACATCCAACTGCAGACAGTTTTCCCACATAAGTCACTTTGCTTCTGTCTTCCTCATTTTCTTCCACTGTAAAATAGAGAACAATAACAGCTCCAACATAGCCTCCCCCATCCCAAGGGACACTGGTCCTTGTTTCTTGAAAAAGATACTCTATCTTTTGGACTCAGACATTTTTCTGACTGTCCCAACTGCCTAGAATGTTCTCCCTCCTCATCTCTACCTCCTGACTCCTTTCAAGTTCCATCTAAATTCCCATCTTAATCTACAAGAAGTTTCACTTAATCTCCCTTAATTCTTCTGCCTTGCCTCCATTGATTAGTTCCCAGTTATCCTCTGATTCTTATTTTTATAGAGTTTTTTTCATGTGGAGATTTCAAGTAAACTGGGAGAATTTTGAGATCAGGTCCGATCTTTTGTTTTATATCCTCCTCTTTAGCATCACTTCTGACAGTCCTTGAGGCACCTAGGTAATGTAGCGGATAGAGCAATGATCATGGAATCAGAAGGATCTGACTTCATATTCAATCTCTGACACTTACTAGATGTGTGACCTTTGGAAAGTCACTTAATCCCAATTACTTCAGATTCAGGTCTGTCTCCAGTCATCTTTAGAAGTATCTAGCCACTTCTCCAGAGGAGAAAGTGAAACTAGTGACTTCACATAGCACAACCTCACTCTAATCTAATTCACTTAATGATCATGGGTATCACCTCTATGATGTCATGGTCTTTATTGAAGGACCAAACAACAACAACAGCAACAACAGCAGCAGCAGCAGAAGCAACAACAACACTGTTTCTGGCACGGAGTGGGAAAGTAAGAACTCCTTATTTTTAACTTAGTTTTTTCAAGAACTTTTGTTATTGTGAACTTGATAAATATCAATACCAGCAAACGCAAATATCTTCATAGCACTCTGGTCAGGAAGTTCCTGAAAACAATTGAATTCATTGGGAAAGGTTTAACCAGAGCATTGCTAACTCCTGCCCCTGTTTGAGTTTTCCTTGCAGAGCACTCTCGGTTTCCACATCCTTCCCATTTCCATGGAGCACTGGTGCTTCATTCCATTGGTGGAGCATCCTTAGTCAATGTCTCTGGTAGTTTTCCCCATTGACCATTTGAGTTCTCACAATCATCCCTCAGGGCTTCTCTCTTCCAGCACCCACAAACTTCTGCCTTTATTTTTATGCAGCCCAGAGGTAGATAAAGGTGCTTATTCTGACTTCATTTTTTACAGTCAATATTCCAGCTGGTGGGTCCTTTTAGGTATTTGTTATAATAAATGTGGATAAGCTGGATTACTATATGACCTTCTTAACAAAAATGCAAGGAATTGTATTTTTTGAGGAAAATAGCATAATTATCTAATCCCTGAATCAGTTGAAATCTGTGCTCCCTAAATGTGGAGTATAGGACACTATCTTCTTCACCTTGTTAGGAGTTCTAAAATGCAGTGCTTCCTATCATTTCTACCACCAGCAACCAGTTCTTTCTCTTTTTTTCTGGTTTTTACAAGGCAATGGGCTTAAGTGACTTACCCAAGGTTACACAACTAGGTAATTATGAAGTTTCTGAGGTCAGATTTGAACTCGGGAGATCCTGACTCCAGGGCCAGTGCTCTATCCACTGTGTCAACTAATCTGCCCAACTAGTTCTTTCTTAATGGTGAGAAGTAGGCACAGAATAATGTAAAAGAATTAGGGACAATTTGTCCTTTCTGATATATTGAGGGATGTCTTATTATTTTCTAGGGTCATTATCTCTACAACATATATTCTTGTCTACAGTAAGAATATATAAACATCCAGGGAATAAAAATAATTATCACACAGGAAATAAACTGGTCACAAATCTATAAAACATGTTTGAAATCAATAAACATGTTGCTAAACACTATTAAATGCTAATAACTAATAGACATGATTAGTTTTTTTCTTGCTTGTTTTCTTTCTGGATGTACAATGTCAGTTTCCATAATAAGTCTCTCAAAATTTCTTTGATCATGGAATTGTTGAGAGGAGCTGTGTACATTATATCTGATTATCTCCCAGTGTTGCCATTAATATGTACAATGTTCTCCTGGTTCTGTTCATTTCACTCAACATCAGTTTATGCTAGACTTAGTGGATCTGATTTGTGGCTTACCTCCAGAGGTACCTGTAGAACAACTAGAATTCACAATCAAAGGACCCTACATGGATGAAATTTGTATGAGGTTGATAAGAAAAGCTCATCAAATGGCTGGCGTGCATGTATTTATACTGGCAAATCAAAAGCAGATCATTACAAGCAGAAGTCACAGGGATTATCCCTAAGGGGTCCCTATTGAGAAACTGGTTTAAATTGTGAAAAGAAATTGTAGTTATAAATAAAACACATCACTGCATGCTAAAAAAATTAGCACCTATGAAATCACTAGTAAGACATGACCTAGTAGTCACTGCAAATCCTTATGTAGCAAATATAAATTTCATAATATCCTGGCAAGTTCAACCACCAGATTGTTCTAAATCCGGACCATTATCATTGAATAAACCATAGCTCATAATCACCTTTACTTAACAATGACTCATAAAAACTTGAGAAAAATATTTATTATATATGTTTCCTTCCCAAATAATATTAATCTTCAATTTTAATTGTTTGCAGAGGACAAAATCATGTCAAAATAACATAAAGTTCATATCATTCCCATGGTCCTGCTCATTACTGATGTTATGCTGTGTGATCCCATAAAGAAAGAATGGATATCTTAAGACATTTTCTGGACTTGAAAACTTACTATTTTGTTCTCTTTTGAAAATGAATACAGAATATTATATATAAAATGAAATAAAGAGGTATTTATTTGAAAAGATATAAGGTCAGTTGTACTGGTAAAATAATAGAAAACAAGACATACTAATTTTAGTTCACAAAATGCTTTCTTTACAACAACCTTGGACAATGGGCAATCTAAGCAATGAATTTATTTTACTGATGGAAAACTTAAGATGCTGAGATATGTTTGACTATACATAGTTGGCAAGTATCTTTAAAATATCTATGTTCTAATAGTCTTCTTCTATAAATTCCATTAAGACAGGGTCTTTACCTACTAGAGTGTTCTGCAAGTAGGAAGTGTCATGTAACTATTTCTTGGATGAATGGGGTTTCAGAGTGATATTCATGCTTCATTCTCAAAGAAGACCATGACATTAGGGGAGATGATGCCATGACAAGTACATGAATTGGATTTGAGTGAGGGAGGTTGTGCTAAGTCACCAGTCTCAGTTTCTTCCCCATAGCCATCTGGATCCAGTGGCCAGATATGAATCAGGATCACTGGAAATGGCCCTGGATGTTAGGCAATCAGGATTGAGACTTGCCCAAGATTACACACCAGCAAAGTGGCAAGTGTCTGAGACTGGATTCAGACTCCCATCCTCCTGACTCCAAAACCAGTGCTCTATTCACTACACCACCTAGCTGCCCTAGTTTCAGAGTAGAAACTAGAATTCATATATACTGTCTATCTACTCCTCTTTTCATGAAATTATAATATAATACTCTATGTGGGCTGCATGCAATATCCACTAACACTCCATCTGCTTTCTGAAGTCCTTGCCAGCTCTTGCCTCCACCATGCTGAATTGCCCTCACTGACTACCTTGAGATCCTTCCATGCCTTTAGCAACATCTGTGATTTCCTTTCACACATATCCCCTTAGCAGCAGCTCTGGGACTAGAGTGAATAAAAATATATCACTCCTTGAGGATATGTGTGAAGAGAAAATGAGGAAATCTTAGGAGGTCATATCAGTTATTCTGCAAATTTTGGAAGAGATTCCAAAAAGAGTAGATTTCCTATGGATTATGTACTAGCAATATCAAGGGGATACTTGCGAAATCCACCCATTTTGGAAACTGATTTCTTAAAATGGAAAATATTTTTTAGAACTTCATCATTTTGGCCTCACTTCTTAAACAAGACGGAGCATGTCCAAAGTTTAATCTCATGCCTCACTTGTGATATTTGATGGTGTTCTTTCTTATTTGCTTTTTAAATTGTTAATTTATTAATATTGAGGCATATCTTGTATGTTATATATATATATATGCAATCATATGCATGCAAATATGTAAGTATATGTAAAATACATAAATTCATACACATATATTTATATAGAGAAAAGTAAAATCCATGTATATAAACACAAATACATAGAACTGTATATGTGCATTTATATTGAGCTAAGGATAAGTGTTCTCAGAGCCTAGAAAGACTCTTTAAATGTCTTTATACTTTCTTTTTAAAATTACTTTTTATTTTTTTTGTGATCAGCTTAACAAATATCAACAAACTGGAACATTTAAATTCATAATGAACAGAAGACTAAATATGAATCTGTGAATTCTCTTACATCGTTTTTCACAGTGTATATTAAATATAACATAATAGTAACAAATCTGCCCTGCTTGTCTATGTCCCCATCTGAACTTCCCTCTAATCTGTTCCATTTATTTTTAAAATATTTATTTGGTATTCTTTTATTTCTTTTTTGGAAGCACATTTAAAAGACACTTCACACTCAATTACTATTTAGATGGTGAATTACTTCTATTTCAAGGAGTCCACAGTCCTTTGGGTACTTCTTTCCACCCTCCTTACATTGCAATGTAAACAGTTAGATGAATAAGATGGAGGAGACTCACACTTTTGCCAGACTCGTGCATCCTGTATATTTTCTCATGTGAAAAGTTCATGTAGTTTAAGCTAAGGTAAGTTTTAGATGGGAATCACACATGCAAACTCTTGACCCCAACAAGTGGCATTAGCAAACATCAGGAAATCAAATTGGACATTGAGTTTCCATTTCCTTTTTTTTTCCATTCCAGGTCTGCAGAAACTTTAAACCTCTCTGTTGGGACTAATTTTAGACTGAAACTAGAGAACAGCCTTACTCTGTCTCTCTCTTTTCAGAATAGTCACCCTGTTTTCAACAAAATAGAGTGTGTCGAGTATTAGGAGGCAGAATTATTCCATTCTTGTCAAAGATCATATTGAAATGATATGAAGTAAGGAGGGAAGCATAAATAAATGTCAGTGAGGAAAGCTCATGAGATCAAACAATGAGTAAAAACCTAAGCATATTTTCAAAAGTATTGATATTTTTGAAAAAAATCTTCAAAATCCTGTTGGTTTCCTACTTTCCTAGAATTACCCATTTGGTTTTTACTCAAAGATAAGTTAAAATGTTATGTTATTTTATAACTTTGAAAGTATCAAAATAGTTATAGAACAAGAATAGAGAATAGGTTTGGGGAGTTAGTCCTCAATTAATAGAAAGATTGACAGTAGGGAGAGCATGAATTATACTTTAAAAGACACTGGTATATAAGAGGAGTAGGAATTTCAGTTCTGAAACTCAACAAATAACAGTTGTTGATGAATTAAGAAAATATTAATGACTAAAGTTTGCTCTTCATGAAATCTGAACATCTTTCTCTACTTGCTACACAGGGGCTGCCAGGATAAATTGATGGAAGATGGCAATGTTACCAAGAATGATCCTTGAAAGATAATTTGAAAGCCAGTTCAAGAAATACAGTAATCTGTGCAGGGATACCTACAGTGGAGGGAGAGCTTGTTTCTCTTTTCCCCACAAGTAGACTCTTGAACATGGTGATAAGGACCAGAATTGAGGGGGAACTTCCATCAAGTAATGGGAGAATTAATTCAATGGAATTTAAATCATAACTGAGGACATGGATAAGGAGAGACCATTTCTCAAAGGAGAAAGTAAATTTAAATGAGGGACTTTTGGTAGCATAAAAGAGAGCTAGCTATGGAATCAGAAGAAGATCTAGGAGTTAAGTTAGAGGGAGAAATGGCTGATATCCCAGTCAAGAAGGATGATGATGATATTTGTCCTTCATTCACAATGAAGGTCATGACATGTCCTGAGTGAGGGAATGCTGTGCTGTCACTAGCTTCACTTTCTTCTAAAGAGCCATCTTAGTCCAATGACCAGATTTGAATCAAAGTGACTGGAGTTGACACTAGATATGAGACAATCAGGATTAAATGACTTGCCCAAGGTCACACAGCTAGTGTCAAGGGTCTGAGGCTAGATTTGAAGTCCCATCCTCCTGACTCCAAGGCACCACCTAGCTGTCTCCCCAGCCAAGAAAGACACCCAGTAAATATGTAGATCCTAGGGAGGAGCTTTATGAGAAGTTACTTGTAGTTATGATTTACCTTAGTCACATTTATTTCCTATGCTTTTAGCTCACAATCATTGCACTCACTTTTTTCTTCCCCAATTTTTTTGTCCTAGCACTCAATTTATTTATATAAATATTTTATCTCTTTAACAAACCTCCTGCTACATCACTTCCAGACACACTCTGACTCAATCCTAGGCTCAGTATATTTTCCAACTCTTCTAGTTATCCCCAACATATTCTCCAGCCAATCAGAACTTCATGTTTCTTCTGATGTTGCCTTCTCACTAATTCCTCCAGCTGTCTCTAAGTTCACTCCAGGTCTGTTTATCTGTTCTTTTATCATGTTTATTTCTGCTTTCCCTATTCATAGTCACAGAGTTGGATCTTTGCTCTCCTTGACTTTACTTTACTACATAGCAGAACAAGCACAAAAAGTTTTCTAAATTTTTTTTTTCCATCTTGCTGCCACTTGGTCCCTAAAACTTCAAAAGGAAGTCCCTTTTTCAAACCACTAGAATCAGAGAGCTCAGGAGCTCTTGTGTCCCCATATACTTTCTATTCCACTATATATATCAGGTCTGTGAACTTTCCATTGTCTCTGTGACAATGGAAACCAGAGGCATGATTATGGCTAGGCATATACATGCCTTATCTGCCAGTAGAAAGGAAGCTCCCAGAAGCCAAAGGTCATTTTATTTTTACCTTTGTATTCCAAGTTTTTTTTCACAGTAACTGTTTATTAAATATTGGCCATTAAATCTTAAAATGTACTAGTGAGCATGTCCAGAGGTCCATTGTTTTCTATGGTAAATTTTTAGAGGTAATTTCTCTCACATCTCTTTATAGATTATTTCCTTGGACAAAACATTTAACTTCTTGAGTAGCTATTCCATCTATAAAATGCTAATAATAACTGTCTATACCTCAGTTGGTGTGGAAATAAAGGAACAAATCATGTAAGGAGCTTTGAAAATATTAAAAGACCAAGCAAATATGAGAATTTTTTGCAATATTATTAGTATTCACTTAACTAAGAAACAAAATATCCATTTATATAAAAAAACAGGAAAAGGGAAAAAAGATACTATATGCTGACAAATAACTTTTTTCTCTTGATTTTTGGTATTTCTTCCCTGTGTACCCTGGTATTATCATGTTTTTCTCCATTAACTGTGTACATTGGGTGCTTATAAAACTGTATGTTAGTTGTAGCCCCTTTTTCTATCTATGCTTATGAAAAACAATCCCATCTTTCATCTAAATGGCAAAGGAGTGAAAAAAGACTGTTAATACAAGGTCTAAATAATTCCTTTCCCATCTCAGCATGGCTTTCAGACTTTCAGAAAATGAAGTCCAAGAGTCACTTTTAACTTCCTATATAGTTCCTTCTGGAAGCAATATAGCCGGTGTAAAATAATTGTTCATACATTTTTGCTGTGAAAACAAAAAACGTATTGAGTTTTCTGCAATTATATACTGGCTCACCTATGGAACTGTCTCTATGAGATCTTTACATCCTCTTCTTTGAGGTCTCTAATATTTTGGAGGCTCACACCTGGTCATTTAGAGAAGGAAAGAATCACAATCTTTGTTGTTCAGGGGAAACTAACCAATAAGTTTATTCATTTGTCTTTGTCTTTTTGCTTTAATCCATATTTTTACTTTGGAAACTTAAATAAAAATCTTCTCCAGTGAGGAAACTAAGTGCCCCTTAGAGAGAAAGTCAACACATCAAAAAAATCTTTGAAGGTTTTCTTCCCAGGTGCAAGATCAAGTCCTTCTTGGAAATTTTCTGAAACTACTATTGAAAGGGGATCAGTTATGTCCTTTTTGTTTTGTTTTTATCTGTCAATATGATTTGTTTTAATTAAACCTCTTGCCTAAAAATCAAAGGTTTCACTTCCTTTTGGCCTCTCCCTTGGCCTTCGTTATAACTCCTCCATTTCCCTAAACGTAGAAGGAAAAATATGTTTCTGAAATTATTCCTGAAATCTCAATATCATTTTGGGCCAAGAAAAGATAGCCAGACTTCCCTAATCCCTTCTCACCCAAATGCATTATCAACATAACTTCCAAAATTATCTTCCTAAATTAGAGGTATACCTATGATACTCTACTGCTTAAGATTCCTTTGCAACTTCTTTTTGCTAGAATAAAATACACACTATTCACCATTATAATGTGATCAGCCTAATTTCCAGAATTTTTATCATATTCCTCTCCTTTATATGCTTTAAATACTAGTCAAGTGATTCTATTTGTTCTTCCTTGAAAATATCATTTAATCTTAAATCCCCAAAAGTTTTATAAACTGTGTCTTCTTCACACTTCACACTCATTCTTGGGATACAGTTCTCAGCTCTACCTCAGAAATCTTAGCTTCCTTCAAGGTTCAACTCAGATGACATGCCCTATGAGTATTCCTCCTTAAATCATTTGTTATTTTGTTACCTAATGATCAGCTATGGTAATACCCCAACTAGAATATAAACTCCATGGAAGATATTCATCTTCTCTGATTACCTAAAACCAATATGTACAGTAGACACTTAATAAATGTTACTTAATTGATTGTTCTTTTGTCTAATTTATTAATATAACAGGATTTGGAGCTAGAATAGCAGCTAGATATTGTCTAATTCAAATCTCTCACTTGACAGTTAAAGATAATGAGATTCAGAATTAGGAAACTGGCTTGTCCAGGATTAGTCAAACAATTTCTATATAAGTAAAATTTAAAATAAAGTCTTCTCTTGAAAACCTTCAAATATGCTGTTCTTTACATTGTTGTGTGATGATATGCTCATCTTTCTCATTTTATGTTACAATATCATTTTACCCAAGACAACTAAATATAGAAATATATATATATACTTCAGAAGTTCCTGTCCGCAAATATAATTGTATTGCTCAGAGATACCTGTCAATCTTGGGAAAGGTATTTCTGGATAATATAAATTAGGTTCCAGCTTACAGAGGTATATAGATGTGCAAAAATTTTGCCTATTCTAATCCTATATTCCCAGAGTTTTGTTTGGGTTAGGAGACTCATTGCGTCTTCAAGAGAAATACCACTACTTTCCTGGACTTCTTGCCAAGATGATGGAAAGAAGACAGGCACTGTGATAAGTGATCCTCTTTCCCCTCAAAAACAACATGAAAAAAAAAACCTCTTAACAGAAATTTGATTAACAACCCAGAAAGAGAAGCAAGGAGAAGAACACCAACCAAGAAGGTCTGTCTTAGGTGACTGTGGGTAGACTGAGAGCTGAGAGCAGACGATCAGCATGGGAACAGCAGCTAGGGGGAAACCAGAGGGCCACCTCAGCCACAGAGACTTCAGTGAGTGGCAAATGTGAGATCCAACTTTCCCTGCACACTTCTGCCAGGGGGAGAGGAGCAACAGGATGGTGAGTTCCAGCACAGAGTCTCAGAACATGCCTGGAGAAAAACCAGCTAGGCCTGGAACCTGAGCTCCATACTTTCAGCAGAGCCCTTTGCCCAGAACAAACAACAAACAACCCCTCCCCCCACCCTTTCAGGGCAACAGAGAACACTCAAAAGAAAAAGATTAACTCCCTCTCCCAGGGCCCAGCCCAGTGTTCGAGGTCAACTCAGACCCTGCTGCTGAGGACCTCAAACACTTCAGAGAAAGCAGCCAGTGCCCCCTACCGGCTGTCCCTTGGAATTACTAAGCTAAGTGAACAAAGCCTCTAGGATCTTCAAAAACAAACCTCTGAGAGCCAGTTCTACCCCCCCAACACAAGATCCTAGAAAGATGAAAAAAGGCCAGAGAAAGGGGGTCCATGGAGGAATACTTAGAAAAGAGAGAAAAGAGAGATTCTAGCCAAGAGAGATCTACCACTGCTGAGGAGAATATGAATTGGTCCCCAGCCCAGAAAGAATTCCTTGAAGAAATCAGGAAGGAGTTTAAAAATCAATTGGAAAAATTGGGAAAAGAAACTCAAGAGAAAATTAACATCTAGCAACAGGAAAACAAATCCTTGGAAAATACAATTGATCAAATACAAAATGAGACTACCTCTCAGATCTTCAATTTGTCAAATGCAAAAAGAAAATGATTCTTTCAAAACTACACTTGGGCAAATGGAAAACCCCTTCAAAAATAGAACTGACCAACTGGAAAAGGAGTTGCACAAGATAAATGAAGAAAAATCTTCTCTAAAAAAAGAATGGAATTGGTGGAAACTAATGACTTCATGAGACAACAAGATTGTGTTAAACAAAAACAAAAGATTAAAAAATAGAAGAAAATGTAAAATACTTCATCAGAAAAACCACTGATTTCAAGAACAAATCAAGATGGGAGAATCTGAGAATTATAGACCTTCCTGAAAAACAATGAGGAGAATAAAAGCCTGGACTTAATACTGCAGAATTTAGTGTTGGAAAGTTGCCCTGATATCATGGAACCAGAGGACAAAATAGTTATGGAAATAATATGTTGATTCCCTCTGGAAAGAGATCCTAAAATGAAAACACCAATGAATGTTGTGGCCAAATTCCAGAACTATCAGTTAAAAGAAAAAATCCTGCAAGCAGCCAGAAAGAAAAAAATTATATACCAAGGAGCCACCATAAGGATTACACAGGACCTGGATGCATCAACATTAAGGGATCAAAGGGCCTGGAAGGAGATATTGTGAAGAGCAAGGGAACTTGGAATGCAGTCAAAAATTCACTACCTGGCAAAGCTGAGCCTTCTCTTCTAAGGGAAAAGATGAACATTTAATGAAAAAGGAGATTGTCAACATTTCTTGATGAAAAGACCAGAGCTAAACAGAAAATGTGAACATCAAACAGGAGGCTCAGAGACACATGAAAGGTTAAAAAAAACTGCTATCACATGAAAAGGTTAAAAAAACCTGCTATCCAATAAGATGAAACTGGCTATATATCCACTTGGGAGAAAGAATCTCATAACTCTTGAGAATTGTAACTATGAGAGAGAATACACATAGCCAGAAGTGAGGGACATTCATAACTTTTCTGTGACTCAGATAGAATGATTTTAAAACAATACCTCTTTTATACTGGGGACAGGGGTGGCTAGGTGTCACAGTGGATAAAGCACTGGCCCTGGAGTCAGGAGTACCTGAGTTCAAATCCAGCCTCCAACACAATAATTACCTAGTTGTGTGGCCTTGGGCAAGCCACTTAACCCCATTGCCTTGCAAAATCATAATAAATAAATAAATAAACAAACAAATAAATAAATAGGGGGAAAGTAAGGAGAAGGGAGGATGGAGGGAGAATGAAGGGGTAAATCTCATTACAACAACAGGTACAAAAAACCTATTGTAATTGAGGGGAAGAAGGAAGGAGGTAAGAACCACCTGAATCTTCATCTCATCATACTTGGCTTAAAGCTAACACAGACACACTTAGTTAAGTTAAGAAACTTATCTTACCTTTTAAGCATTAAAAGGGGAAAAGGGGAGGGGGGTTTTGGAGGGGGAGAAAATGGGGAACTAAAAGAAGGAAGGGAAGAAGGGGAAAAGGGAAAGTTGAAAGAATAGAGGAGGGTGGATATAGGTGGGCAAACATACTGAAGGGGTGGTATTCAGAAAAAAAAACACTGGGGAATGTGGATAAAGAGAAAAAGTGGGAAAAAACAAACAGAAGGAAGGTAACATGGAGGACAATAAAGAGTTAGTAATTATAACATTGAATGTAAATGGGATGAACTCTCCATTAAAACATAAGTGAATAGTAGAGTGGATTAAAAACCAGAATCCTACAATGTGCTGCTTTCAAGAAACTCATTTGAAGCAGAGAGACACATATAGAGTAAAGGTAAAAGGTTGAAGCAAAGTATATTGTGCTTCAATTAAAGTGAAAAAAAGCAGGGTTATCAATCCTTATCTCAGAAAAAGCAGCTGCAAAATAGAAAACATTAAAAGATATAAGGAAGGAAACTATATCCTCCTAAAAGGTATCATAGACAATAAAGTAATTTGAATATTAAATATGTATGCACCCAATGGGACAGCATCCAAATTCTTAGAGGAGAAGTTAAAAGAGCTACAGGAAGCCACAGACAGCAAAACTCTACTAATGGGAGACCTCAAACTCCCACTCTCAGATTTAGATAAATCAAATTATAAAATAAGCAAGAAGGAATTAAGGAGGTAATTAGATTGTTATAAAACCTAGATATGATAGACCTATGGAGGAAAATGAATGGGGATAGAAAGGAATATGCTTTTTTTCTGCAGTACATGGTACTTACACAAAAATTGATGATGTACTAAGATAAAACCTAATGATCAATTGCAGAAAGGCAGAAATAGTGAATATATCTTTCTTAGATCATAATACAATAAAAATCATATGCAATACTGGAACAGGAAGATATAGACCTAGAACTAATTGGAAACTAAATAACTTCATTTTAAGGAATTAGTGGATCAAGCAATAAATTATAGAAAGAATTAATTATTTCATCCTAGATAATGACAATAATTAAACAACATACCAAAACCTATGGGATACACTCAAGGCAGCTATCAGGGAATATATTATATTGTTAAATCCTTACATGAATAAATTAGAGAAAGAAGAAATCAATGAACTAAATATACAACTAAATATAAAAAAATTGGTGAAAGAACAAATTAAAAATCCAAAAATTAATACCAATTTAGAAATTCTAAAAATTAAAGGAAAAATTAATAAAAGCAAAAGCAAACAAACTATTGAACTAATAAATAAAACCAAGAGCTGGTTTTATGAAAAAAACCAATAAAATTGATAACCCCCCTGGTCAATTTGATTTAAAAAAAGAAAGAAGAAAACCATATTGCTAGTATCATAAATGAAAAGTTGAACCCACCACCAGAGGAGGAAATTTAAGTAATAATTCTGAATTATTTTGCCCAGCTCTATGCCAATAAATTTCACGATCTAAGTGAAATCAATGAATATGTACAAAAATATAAATTGCCCAGATTAAATTAAGAAGAAATTAAAAATCTAAATAACCCTGTCTCAAAAAAAGAAATTCAACAAGCCATTGTTGAAATCCATAAGAAAAAATCTCCAGGGCCAGATGGATTCACAAGTGAATTCTATCAAATATTTAAGGAACAATTGGTTCCAATTCTATACAAACTCTTTGGAAAAATAGGTGAAGATAGAATTCTCCCTAACTCTTTCTGTGATACCAATATGGTGCTGATAACTAGACCAGGAAGAGTTAAAATAGAGAAAGAAAATTATACACCTATCTCCCTGATGAATATAGATGCAAAAATCTTAAATAAAATCTTAACAAGGGGCAGCTAGGTGGTGTAGTAGTTAGAGCACAAGCCTTGGAGTCAGGAGTACCTGGGTTCAAATCCGGTCTCAGACACTTAAGAATTACCTAGATGTGTGGCCTTGGGCAAGCCACTTAACCCCATTTGCCTTGCAAAAACCTTAAAAAAAATCTTAGCAAAAGGATTACAACAAGTTATCACTAGGATAATGCATTATGATTGAGTAGGATTTATCCCAGGAATGCAGGGGTTGGTTCAATATTAGGAAAATTGTTAGTAGAATTAATTATGTCAATAACATACCTATCAGAAATCATATGATCATATCAATGGATGGTGAAGAAGTTTTTGATAAAATACAACACCTATTCCTAATAAAGACACTAGAGAGTGTAGGAATAAATGGGTGCTTTCTTAGAATAATAAGCAGTATGTATCAGAAACCATCAACAAGCATTATATGCAATGGGGATAGACTTGAAACATTCCCAATAAGTTCAGGGGTGAAACAAGTATGCCCATTATCACAACTACTATTCAATGTCATATTAGAAATGTTAGCCTCAGCAATAAGAGAAGAAAAAGAAATTGAATGAATTAGAATAGGGAAGGAAGAGACAAAACTCTCTTTGCAGATGACATAATAGCATACCTAGAGAATCACAAAAAGTCATCTAAAAAACTACTAGAAATAATTAGCAACTTTATCAAAGTAGAAGCATATAAAATAAACCCTCCTAAATCCTTAGCATTTATTTATATGACTAGCAAGTTACAGCAGAAAGAGCTATAAAGAGAAATCCCATTCAAAGTAATCTCAGACAAAATAAAATACCTGGGAGCATGCCTGCCAAGGTAGAATCAAAAAGCTTTTGAAAACAATTACAAAACTTTTCTCATGCAAATAAAATCACATTTAAATACCTGGGCAAATATCATCTGTTCATAGATAGGTTAAGCTAATATGATAAAAATGACAATTCTACCAAAACTAAACTATTCATTTAGTGCCCTACCAATCAAAATTCTAAAAATTACTTTAATGAGTTAGAAAAAGTTGTAAGTAAATTTACATGGAAAAATAAAAAAGTCAAGAATTTCCAGGGATTCAATGAAAAAAAGTGCAAAAGAAGGGGCGTTAGTCTTACCTGATGTAAAATTATATTATAAAGCATAAGTCCTCAAAACTGTCTTGTATTTGCTAAGAAATAGAGTCTTGGGTCAGTGGAATAGACTAGGTACAATGATTATAGTGATCTGCTGTTTGATAAACCCAAAAAGTACAGCTATTGGGATAAAAACTCTCTCTTTGATAAAACCTATTTGGAAAATTGGAAGTTAGTATGGAAGAAACTTGAATTAGACCAACACCTCACACCCTATACCAAGATAAGATCCAAATGGATACAGGATTTAGACATAAAAAACAATATCATAAGCAAACTAGAAGATCAAGGAGTAGTTTACCCGACAGATCAATGGAAAGGGAAACAGTTTATTACCAAGGAAGAGATAGAGAATATCATTCAAAACAAACTAGATAATTTTGACTTCATTAAATTAAAAAAGATTTTGCACAGATAACACCACTGTAACCAAGAGCAAAAGAAATGTAGTAAATTGGGAAACAATTTTTGCAACTAGTATTTCTTACAAAGGACTCCTTTCTAAAATATAGATAGAATTGAATTGAATTTTCAAAAAAACAAGCCATTTACCAATTGACAAATAGCCATAGGATATGCAAAGGCAATTTAGAGCTGAGGAATTCAAAGCAATCCATAGTCATAAGAAAAATTGCTGCATATCATTACTTATTACATTATATTACAAATTAAAGCACCTCTGAGATACCACCTCACACTTCTCAGACTGGCCAATATGACCAGAAAGGACAATGATCAATGTTGGAAGGGATGTTCGAAATCTGGGACACTAATACATTGTTGGTAGACCTGTGAACTCATCCAACCTTTCTGGAGAGCAATTTGGGATTATTGCCCAAAGAGCAACAAAAATGTACATACCCTTTGACCCACCAATACAGCTACTGGGTCTATTCACTGAAGAGATGATAAAAAAGGGTAAAAACATCACTTGTATAAAAATATTCATAGCAGCCCTGTTTGTGGTGGCAAAAAACTGGAAATTAAGTGGATGTCCTTCAATTGGAGAATGGCTTAACAAACTGTGGTATAATTATGTCATGGAATACTATTGTTCTATTAGAAACCAGGAGGGATGGGAATTCAGGGAAGCCTGGAAAGATTTGCATGAACTGATGCTGAATGAGATGAGCAGAACCAGAAAACCATTATACACACTACCAGAAACATAGGAGTGATGATCAACATTGATGGATTTACTTATCCCTTCAGTGCAACAACCAGGGACAATTTGGGGCTATCTGGAATGGAGAATACATCTGTATCTAGAGAAAGAATTATTGATTTTGAACAAAGAACAAAGACTATTAGCATCAAATTGGGGTGGGGGTTGTATTGTTATGGAATTTTACTATCCTATACTGCATTTTTCTTCCTTAAGGATATGATTTCTCTCTCATCACATTAAACTGAGATCAATGTATAACATGGAATCAATGTAAAAACTAAGAGAATGCCTTCTGTAGAGGGTGGGGGGAAGGAAGCAAGAATGAGTGGAAAATTATAAAACTCAAAATAAATAAAATCTTTTTCAAAAAAAGAAAAAAAAGTAAAAAACAACTAATCTGGAAAACATCCAAAAGAGACAATTTAAAAATTATCAGGATAACAAAAGTGTGCATACCTTTTGATCCAGCAAAACCACTACTGGGTCTATACCCTGAAGAGCTGATAACAAAAAGGGTAAAAACATCACTTGTACAAAAATATTCATAGCAGCCCTGTTTGTGGTGGCAAAGAATTGGAAATTAAGTGAATGTCCTTCAGTTGGGGAATGGCTCAACAAACTGTGGTATATGTATGTGATGGAATAATATTGTTCTATTAGAAACCAGGAGGGATGGGAATTTAGGGAAGCCTGGATGATGAACTTATGTTGAGCGAGATGAGTAGAACCAGGAAAACACTGTACATCCTAACAGCAATATGGGGAGTGGAGGTGATGATCAACCTCAATGGACTTGCTCAAAGCATCAGTACAAGAATCAGGCACAATTTTGTGGTATCTGTAATGGAGAATACCATTTGTAACCAGAGAAAGAATTGTGGAGTTTGAACAAAGACCAAAGACAAAAGACCTTTAATTTTCAAAAAGACCTGTCATCTTATTATGTAATTTTGCTATCTCTTTTACTCTATGCTTCTTCTTTAAGGATATTATTTCTCTCTCATCACATTCAACTTAGATCAATGTATTCCATGGAAACAATGTAAAGACTAACAGAATGCCTTCTGTGGGGGTGGGGGGAGGGAAGCAAGAGTAGAAGAAAAATTGTAAAATTCAAAATAAATAAAATCTTTCTTTTATTAAAAAAGATAGTTTACTTGTCATGGTTGAAAGGGGCTAAATTCATAATAATATTGGAAGACATATAGAGAAAAACAGGACATTGGGAGACAGTTCACTCTCTTAAAAAAACAACTATGATACAATGCTTTAAGAGAAAATGCACACAGTTTATTGCAAACTCTCAATAAAATCATCATCTCAATAAAATCAACATCTCAATAAAATTCCATAATTACATCAATTTTCCTTCTAAAACAGATTACCAAAAAGTCAACATACAAATATTGTCCAGATTTACTAATTCAGGAAAAAGATAAATCCTTAAATTTCCAGGGATGTAAGATTCCTTGATTAGTCTTTTTCTGCTTTACCAGAGAAAATCTAAACAAAGAGGACAATTTAATTTTGATGTCAAAGAAAAGTCTTAACAATTAGAAATGTTCAGAAGTATAAAGCCATGCCTACATATTCCTATCCTTGGAGATCTTCTATCAGTGGAGAAATGACTACTTGCTGAATAAGTTATAATGATGTTTCTTTTCACATATAAGTTACATTAGATAGTAACTGAAGTCTCTTCTAAATCTCAGATTCTGTTATTCTGTGATGTTATGTGAGATGCTAGTCATTTCCTAAATAGATAAATGAACTGGTAAATCAGGGAAAAACCATGAACATCAAAATCCTGGATTTCAGAACATCATTTGACAACATTTCTTCTGTGGATAAGAAAGGAAAATATTGACTGGATGATAATACATTTGGATATACTCATAAGGTATTGAATGGAAAAAAGAAGAAAGGGGTATACCATGATTATTTTACAAAGATCATATGAAATCATGTTCTAAAATAAATGATAATTTTATTTTTGCTGTGAATTACTCTAATCCCTCCTGTAAAACAATATGGGTGGAAGTTTCTAGGGCAGTGCTTCAAGTCTCTGTCTGAGGCCATGATTTATTTGACAATTTGATCAAAGACTTGCAGAAAGTCTGTGTAAAAGCATGGAGATGGGAAAATAAACACACACATACAAACTACACACATACACAACACATAGCATCCATCAAATCTTTCTCTCTAACATACATACTTACATAGTATATAAACTACATGAAGAAATTGGGTAGAAAGTGAAGGCAAAGCATTTAAAGAAAGGTTCTTAGGTAAAATAAATTAAAAACATTGAGAATCCTATGTCAGGGTGCTTATGAAAAAAGAGGGGGAGAGATTTTTAGCTTCCAAAGAGCAGAAAGAATTAGAAGAAGGGAGAGAATGTCTCTTAGAGACAAACTAAAGAAATAAACCTCTCTGAAAAACAGAAGTAGAATCAGAAGCAGAAAGATACATAGAAAACACCAATGAGAAAGAGGCAAAGAGAATGTATTTATAACTTTTCTATAATTCCCCACCCCCTCCAATGTAATCAGCAAGATTTGCTTAACAATGCAAAGGACTTTGAATTTCCTCTTCATTTTTTATATTATTTTTTCTCAATTGCAAAGTAGATGTCTTTACTGTCCCTAATTTCCCACAGCAAGATGTAATAACTGCTCTTCTCCCAAAAGTGTGTTCTGAGCTTCTGTGAAAATATGCTTTTTTTCTGCACATCCAAGTTTAAGCAGAACACAAGTCAGGTTGCAGGGAAGGATTTACTACAAATAAGATGGGTAATTCAATAGGAATATTTTGTTTATTTTAACATATTTTCCTCTTTGAAATTCACACAGCAAAAAAAATTATGGTTAAGGAAAACAATTGTCAACACTAGCATATTATATTAATGTGTTATTGTTGTGGCATCATTTATGCTGGTAGAGTTCTCCTTCCTCTTTCCTATTCCATCATAACCCTTTTACAAATATAAAAGAATGTGGAAACACAGTGTCTATTGACTTGAAGGAAATTCTCTAAAGGCTAAATGCTCCAGAGAATTATTTAAAGGAGATAGGATAATGTTCTATATACCAGAATACTGACCACCAAATTCTTATTATACAAGAGACTATGCATGTCTTTTAAAAATACATACTATTTCCTAAATAAATTTCATGACAACCCAAGGGCACATCATTCCTCTATTCTGTCATGTTTCAGAAAGCCAGATCATGTTTTCAGTTATCATCTTTTAAATCAGCTGTTCAATTTCTGAATTTCTCTTTGTTTTATAGCCTTGTCTTCTTTTTATAATGCTGATAAAAGTACTAAAAGAGGTCCAAATTTCTTCCCCTTTTTGCCCATAATTTCATAGGATCATAGATGTAGAAATGAAAAAGACACTGGGGGAACAGAACCAAGATGGCAGAGTAAAGGGAGGAACTTCCATGAGCTCTCTCTCAAAACACTCCAAATACTTTTAAATAATGATTTTAACCAAATTCTAAAATGGTAGAACCCACAAAAAGTCTGAGTTAAATAATTTTTCCAGTCAAGGCAACTTGGAAGTTCCTTGGAAAGGGTCTATTGCACTAGGGTTTGAAAGGACTGAAGTATAGCTAGGGTAAGCTGGAAAGAACTGGTTCCATCCATCCAGGAACAGATCCCAGGGTACCTGGGTTCAGTAGTGGTGGCAGTTTCCAGACCTACAAGTCCAGGGATTGTCAAAGACAATTGGGAGGATTAGCAAGAAAACTCTGTCACACCAGAGTGAGAGCGAAACCCAGTCTAGCACAGGCCTCAGTGTAGATCCAGCCCCAGAGGACCAGGAACAGACCTGGAGATCCACCTTGCAGAGAGCTACCAGCTGCTGCTTCAGGCCACTATAATAGGGGAGTTAGGAGAAATTGCAAAGGTCTCTTTGCTGTCCTTGAGGTGGAACTCTATTGCTTTTCCCATACAGGTCAAAGTCTGGGACCCCAGTCTCAGAAAAAGTAGCAGAAGCACAATAGAGCAATGACCTACAGCAGAGCAGGTACTCTCCTCACAGTTTTAGGATAGAAAGGAATGTTAGTGGTCATTCACAGATCTGAGCATAGGTTAAGAGAGCAGTCATAGACTCTTATAAGAACCTTGGAGGAATTGAGAACTTCAAGGTCCCTGAAAACAGCTTCACAAGCCTTCAAAAGTTTGGGTGTGAGCCTCCAGCCTGGAGGCAGAATCTCACCTTAACAATGAGTTGAAAACAAATCATAGGCTGGGGAAATGAGCAAATAAGAGAAGAAAAGATATACGACCATAGACAAAGACTTAGGTTCTATGTAGGATCAAAATACACACTCAGAACATAACAAGTCCAAGTTTTGCATCCAAAGCTTCCAAGAAAAATATGAATTGGTCTTAGGGTATAGATGAGCTCAAAAAAAATTTAAGGGGTGCCTAGGTGGATAGAGTACCTGCCCTGGAGTCAGGAGTACCTGAGTTCAAATCGGGTCTCAGGCACTTAATAATTACCTAGCTGTATGGTCTTGGGCAAGCCACTTAACCCTGATTTCCTTGCGACGAACCTAAAAAAAAGATTTTAAAAACAAGAAAGGAAGTAGAGGAAAAATTGGTAAGAGAAATGACAGAAATGTGTGGAAATCATGAAAATAGAAGTTTAGTGAAAGAAATGCAAAAATAAAATTAAAAAAATAACAACTTAAAAACTAGTTTTGGGTCAAATGGAAAGAGTAGTCCAAAAGGTCACTGAAGAGAAGAATGTCTTTAAAAGCAGAATTGGCTGAATGGAGAAGAAGATACAAAAGTTCTCTGAGGAAAATTATTCCTTCAAATGTAGAATGAAGCTGAAGGAAGCTGAATCCTTTATGAGAAATCAAGAAAAAGAACCAAAAGAATGAAAAAAACTGGAATAAAATGTGAAATGTTTCATTGGAAAAACAACTGATCTGGAAAACAGTTCCAGGAGAGATAATTTTAAAATTATTGGAATAACTAAAAGGCGGCATGACCAAAAGATAGCCTAGATGTCATTTATCAAGAACTTATATAGGAAAACTTCTCTGACAATCTAGGAGTAGAGTATAAAATAGAAATTGAAAGAATCTATTACCTCCTGAAACAGATCCAAAAATGAAAACTGTAAGGAATAATATAGTCAAATTTCAGAACTCCCAGGTCAAGGAGAAAATATTGCAAGCAGTCAGAAAGAAACAATTCAAATATCATGGAGCTACATTCATGATAACACATGATTTAGCAACTTCTTCATTAAGGAATTCCAGGTATTGGAATATGATCTTCCAGAAGGCAAAAGAGTTTGAATTACAACTAAGATTCAACCACCAATCAACCAACTAATAAAACTGAACAAGTTCTTTCAGGGGAAAAGATGGATATTCAATAAAATAGGGGGCTTTTCAACTTTCCTGATGAAATGAGCAGAGCTGAACATGAAATTTGATCTTCAAATACAGTACTCAGGTGAGACATAGAGAGGGTGAGAAAGAAGACCAAATCTTGAAGGACTTAATGATGTTGAATTTCTTATAAACCTGCATGGGAAGATGATACTTATAACTCATATGAATGTTCTCATTTATTAGGGCAGTTGAAGGAACATATAGTCATCTCTACATATATGATCTTATGAAATTATGGACAAAAAAGGGAAGAACTTTGGACCTCATTTATTACTTTTATCAGCATTATCAAAAGATGAAAAGGCTATAAAAGAAAAAGAAATTCAGAAGAAGGAATTGAATTTGAAAGTATAATATATGAAAATATGGCATTAACGAGGGAAAAGAAATACACTGGGAGAAAGGAAAAGGAGAGGTAGAATGTGGTAAGTTATTTCATATAGAAGTAAGAAAAAGTGTTTGCAGTAGGCTGGAAGAGTGGAATGGTTAGGGGGAATGAGAGATACTTACTCTCATTGAAACTGACTCAAAGAGGGAATAAGATCCACACTCTAGGGGATATAGAAATCTATCTTACTCTAGAGGAAAAGAGGAAAGAAAAGCAATGAGAAAATGGGGAGAGGGGAAGGGGGATAAGGAGGGATCCCAAGGAAGAGGGGTATAGGTGATATATAGGAGTTAAGATTATGGCAGGAGGTAATCAGATGCAACATGTTTTTGAGGAGAGACAGGGTGAAATGAAAGAGTATAAAGAGACTACATGTGGGTGGGGTGGGGGAATAGGACAGAGGGAAATCAGAAATGTCAACCATGGGAAAAAATATTAATACAAGTTTTTCTGATAAAGCCTTCATTTCTCAAATATCAAGAACTAAGTCAAATTTATAGAAAAATAAGATCCATCCCCCAATTTATGGATGAACAAGGGAGATAAACAGTTTTCAGATGAGGTTATCAATACTATTTAAATATACTAAAAAAAGACATTAGCAGCCATCTAATGCTAACCATCTCCCCAAATTACTATTGTGAAAAATAGCATGTTTAATAACTTACCCAAAGCAACATAGGTTTAAAGAAATGACTAATACTAAATTGGAATCAGTGGTCTCTGACTTCAAATCTAACATTCTTTTTTAAGAGATTTCCATATTTTCTATGATTTCAAAAATTCTTTAGTTTATTTGGAAGGGCTTACAAAGAAATATGATTTACTAAATGAGGTTTACAGTTTTTATAATCTTTAGCCCACAATAAGATCATTTTTCAAAGTTATAAAATATATATTTAGATTCTTTCTCGATTGATCCATGACCTCATCAATTTTGACACTGCTTTGACTGGTAGAGATTGTATTTCATGAATGCCTTTAAGCCTTCATGTTTCTTGGTTCAATTTTCTATAAAATCTCCATCTAATGTCTGCCTAAAGTCCTAGGGACTTTCCTTCATAGATTCATTACCCAGTCCACTGCTTCTCTGGAAATGGATGCATACAATCTGAGTCTTTTCCTATTTTATTTTCTTATATAATAGCTTCAATATTCTCTCCTATAGAAGTTGGCTATGTCTTTTAGAGACAATGGAACCATAGAAAAGACAATTTTGTTATCATTCTATGTGGACTATGAAAGAAAAATGGACATTTAACTGTTATTCTGGAGAGGATTTTGATTATGATGGTTGAAGAAATGGCAGAGAAAAATGGCTATGAGAAAATACTTCCTAAAAGAACTGGTTTAAATTTTAAATGAGGGGAATTCTTGAGAAAAGATTTTAACTGGTAGCCTGAAAAAACTGAATGGTGAGATTTTATTTTTAGAACTAAAGAGTAATCAGAAGTTATGATGATGACTACAAATAACTTTGGCTCTATTTTTCTTTTAAGTTATTATTGAAAATAATAATTGTGAATTATTTTAATATTTGGCACACGCAAAATAACATAGCCAGAAAACTTAAAATTGAAGTTTAAAGGTAGGATTTTATGGTGGTACTAGTGTGTATGTGACTTTGGTGTGTGCATGTGTATTTGTATATATTGTATACATGTAGATGTGATTATATGTATATACATGCATATGAGGATACATATACATACATGCATCTACATATATATATATATATATATATATATATATATATATATATATACAGGAATATATGTATATAGATAAGGGGAAAAGATGAGTTAATGTTTGTAGGAAAAGATATTTCTCTATTTTACTAAATAAATATTAAGCAAAGTACTAGGGAGGGGGATGAATCAATTGTTTAACTAGTAAGAAATATGGTGTGATATTAGGAATGAATGTGGAAGCATTGAAGATGGGATGAAATGGGAAATAGGGAAGGTTCATTTGGGGTTAAAAACTCACCAACTCTCTGACTCAGGAGGGTAAAAGAGACAAATTTTAATTTCCAAGTTTACAAGTTTCTACAAATCGCAAGATAGTGAGATTCTTAAAGGACAGGTTGCTTAGCAGAAGTTGAGATTAAAAAAGACTAAAATGCTTAAAAGGAAGGAGGAAAGAAAAGACACCTAAATCAACATAGATTCAACCACTTGGAGCTAGAAGTTATGAGCTGGAAAAAGAATAGTCAAGTTAAAAATTAAAAGGGAAAAGAATAGAAACTTAGATCAACATATATACAGTCACATGGAGCTGGGGGCCAAGTTGATCCAACAACATGAATTGGACCATGTAGATCCACTTTAGAGAAAGTGTGACAGTCTTGACAGGGTTCCAGAAGAGAAGGAAAGAAAGAGAAGTTAGCCTGGTGGATTTTGTTTAAGTGCATGTCTGTTGTGAGTGGGACAAGGGTGAGGCATGAGGCATGGTTTAACACCTGGCTTCAGGTATGCTCCAATGCATATACCACAGGGACAGTCCCCAAGGAGTGACTAAAACAGCACTCAATGCATGTGAGTAGTTTCCACATAGTACTATATGCTATGTTTTCTCCTGCTCTAAAGGGCATGAACAAAAGCCCAATGTGACTTAGGAAGAAGAGACTGCAAAGAGTCAACACAGTCAACACAGTCCTCCATAGCACAGAAAAGTAATTACAGCATTTTCTTCACTATTATAATATGTCATGTAATTACCTTAGAAGCTGGAATGAAAATTAACATGTAATAGCTTAACATTAATACAGCATTTAGAGGGGGGTGCTTGTTTAGCTCATTTTATATATATATATATATATATATATATATATATATATATATATATATACACACCTGATGTCCTCTATTCCACTTTCATGATCTAATCCACAATGCTTTGGAATCATGCCTTGTATTTTAACTAGTAGGTTCATGTTTTGTTTTGTTTTAAATTCTGGAGAAGAAAAAAACATCATTTTTGGAATACAGCATGAAAAATATTCTCCCTTTGTGACTATATCCTCTACATCTTTTTTTCACATAATTTTAGGTTGTATCTCTCCAAACATAATTCAAACTTCCCAGTTTTTGTTTTCCTTGGACTTTAGAATTGGAACGAATTCTTAAAATATTCTTTGTACTATTAAAAAGAGTAAACGCATGAATCCTTAAAAACTGATCTCTAGAAATCCAGAATCATCATAATTTTCATCCTTTTTTTTCAACAAATGTATACTATAATTATTGATATAGGGGAGCTTCATTGTGAGTGATTTGAAGACTTCTGGGGTCATCTTATGTAGGAAATATGAATGTTTAGGAACTCAATATACTTACACTAGAGAAACTCAGAAAGCATATTTAGTGTAATAAAGTAAGCAGTTAATGAAAGCAATCCTAGCATTCCTAACAGGTCCTTCATCTCCAGGAATTTGTTTTCTCACTACATTCAAAAACCTCCTCCTGGGGTGGTTAGGTTGCTCAGTGAATAGAGCACTGACCCTGGAGTCAGGAGGACCTGAGTTCAAATCTGGCCTCAGACACTTAATAATTACCTGTGTGACCTTGAGCCAGTCACTTAACCCTATTGCCTTGCAAAACCAAACGAAAACCAAACCAAAAAACCTCCTCCCCAGAATCTCCTCTCTCTACTACAAATCAGTAAATATATAAATTGACCAAAAAGAAATAAATAACTAATAAGTGTGCTGAACCTAAGAAAAGAAAGATCCATAAGTTGTCATCATTTTCAACACCTTAATTATGACAAATGACAATAAAACCAAAAAATAGAGACTTAGCAATAATAGAAATCAGAAAAGATATATGCATGGATTTTTTAGAGCTATATAAGAAAAATTGTTCATAAAACCAAACATTGAAAATAATAAAGCACTGATGTCAGATATTCAGTTGTTCCTAGAATGAACTCATGAATTGACCTGGGAAATTCAGGTGTAAAAGAAAAAAGACTTGTTAAGGAGTCATTACAACACAAAGAAAGAGATATAGTTAAAAAATCTTTAAATATCACATGGATTTTAGGTATTACAGTTTAACCAGGCAAGTCAACTGCTAATAAAATTGCATGTAGGAGGTCAGGAGAAAAAGAGAGAGTTTGATGGACTGCCAGGGCATAGCCAAGATGGTAGCATGAAGCTAGCATGCTCCCAGAGATTTTCCCTACCAAAGGTAAAGCCTCTACACTGACATTCAAGCTACAGATCCCAACAAGGAAAAGACAAGAATCAAAGAAGTTTTCAATGGTAGTCATAGTGGAGGACCTTCACTGAAGGTCTTTCTCTTCAGGGGGAAAAGAGGAAGGAAAACCCAGGAGGCAGGAGAGCAGGAAAAGGAGCTGGAGGCTTTTAGCCACAATGCAGTCCAGGTCCCAATGTCTTAACAACAGCAGAGGTCCTAGCAGCTAGATAGTAAGGGAGGGTCTTAATAAAAAACAAAATCTGCAGCAGGGAGGGTAGTCTGATCTTTGGAACACTGGGGCAAAAGACAAGACTGGGTTGAGAACAAACCACTGCTAAGTCAGAACCTGGACATAAAGGAGGAAACAAACTTCTACAAAGGCAAGGACTGGATTGCAAAGGCACATCTTGGCCAATGACAAGCCTAGGATCAGACCTAACCCCAGCATAAAAATCTTAGATCTATACTCCCTATAAGCCAGAAGCAGAGATAAAACAACAAAGATGAGCAAAAAAGCTTAAAGAATGCTTGCTATAGAAAACTACTTTACAGACATAGATGATAAAAATGCCCTGTAGAAAGAGGAAATCAGTGAAAGATCACTCACAAGGGAAGTCTCAAAAGAGTCTATGAATTGGACTAAAATCCAAAAGTTCATTGAATAACTTAAAAATTATTTAAAAAACAAAGAAGAGAGGGAGAATAAAAGTGGAAAGAAGAAATGAGAGTCTTACAGGAAAATTATGAAAAATTGACCTGAGAATTCATTACCTTTAAAAAGGAAGCACAAAAGGTAATTGAAGAAGATAAAAACCCTAAAAATTAAAATTGAACAAATAGACACTAATGAATCTAAAAAACCTATAAGATTCCATCAAACAAAATAAAAGGGCTGAAAAATTAAAGAAAATGCAAAGTATCTTTTAGGAAAAACAAATGATCTGGAAAATAGATCCAGAAGAGATAATTTATGAATCTTTGGACTAGCATAAAGTCTAGATCAAAAAAAGTCTCTGGAAAACATCAGAAAACTGTAATCTGCTAGAACAAGGAGAAAAATAACTATAGAAAGAAGAAACAGAACCCCTCCAGAAAAAGACCCCAGGGATTAAAAACTCCAAGGGTTATTATAGCCAAATTCCAGAGCTCTCAAATAAAGGAAAGAATACTGCAAGCAGCAAAAAGAAAGTAATTTAAATACAAGGAAACACAATCAGATTCAAACAGGACCTATCAACCTTGACATTAAAGGACCAGAAGATGTGGGATACCATATATTGGAGAGCAAAGGACCTGGGATTACAACCCAGAATTTACTGCCCGGCAAAATTCAGCATATACTCTCAGGGGAAAAGAGGATGTTCAATGAAATAGAGGACTTCCAGAATTTCCTGACACAAAGACCAGAACTGAACAGAGAATTCAATCACTAAATACATAATTCAAGAGTTGCATAAAAAGGTAAATGAAAAGGGGAAGGGAAAAGCAAAAACCAAACAAAGGTCAAGACCATCAAATTGTATACAAACCTAAAAAGGAAGATATAACACTTGTAATCCTTGAGAACTTTATTTCTCTAGCACTATTAAAGAGTTAAATATAATTGAGGAGACTAAATTTCAACGATATAAGTATAATTGCGTCTTGTCTCCCCATTGAAGAGGTCCAAGATGACATCACTATGTTTGAGACAAAAAGTCCTGATGAAAAGCAGGGTTGTTAACTCTAAACTTAAGTGTCTCATTATCTTTAATTCTGCTGTGCTGACAAAGCTTAACATTTTATGTGATCAGGGCATCATAAACTAGGCAGTCTTGATTCTTTGTCTCCCCTAACTTGTAATCATTTGGAAAGCTCTCAAGTGAGACCTTCAGAGCCTTCCAGTACTTCAAGTCCTTTAAGATTCTTGTGGTAAATTAAACCAGCATTTGATTTAATCCTTTCTTCACTTAACAAGGAGTCATGTACCCTGGGGTGGGGGTGGTGGTGATTAGAGTGTGAGAGAAAATAGCCCTGGAGATTAAATAGTTCAAGAAATGCTTTGGCTTTTGGTGATACTTTGACTAGAGGAGGACTGTATGTCCTTAGAGGGTACTTGAAAAGTGGGTGAGGTAAAAAATAATTATAATTATAATTTTATATAATTTGAGATAATGCTATTTATCAAGTAATTAAGCAATCAATCTATGATGATACTTTGATAACAATTTGTGCTTATCAAGCAATCAAATAATCAAACTGTAATTGATGATACTTGATTAATCATAGTAAAGCAATAAATAACAGCAGGGAAAGAAGCATAAAGATATATAATTTTAGAGGGAAAGAAAGGAGAGTGTGAACACTGAGTAAATTCTATTCAATATATTTGTCCCAGTCATAGAATGAGATACATTCCCAGTTGGGTTTAAAAATCTAACCTAATCTACATGGAAGGGGGGGATGGGGGAAAGGAAAGAGAATGGAAGAAGGGACCAACAAAAGGGTAGTCAAAGGAATACATGAAAATAAAGTGAAAGTTAAATTTTAAAAGAAAGGTTAAAGGGGAAATGGAGTAAAATTAGGGTGAGGAGGAATAAGAGGAAAGGAAAGAGAAAAATATGAATAGAGAAACACAGGATTAGTAATCTTAACTGTAAATGTGAATGGAATGAACTTCCCAATAAAATGGAAGCACACAGCATAATGAATTAAAAACCAGAATCTTATAACATAATGTTTACAAGAAATACATCTGAAGCAGAGAAATACACACGGAGTAAAGGTAAAAGGATGGAGCAAAATTTATTATGCCTCTGCTGAAGTAAGCTATTCAGTGGTAGTATAAATTGTTCTCATTTAAAGGGATAAGGAAGAGAATTACATCTTCTTAAAACAAATAATTGGTAATGAAGCTATATCATTACTAAACATATATGTACCTAGTGTTATAGTATCCAAATTACTAGAAGAAAAGCTGAGTGAATTACAAGAAGACAGCAAGCAAAACTTTAATAATGATGGACCTCAACCTCCCTCTTTCAGAACTACATAAATCTAATCACAAAATAAAAAGCTGGAAGTTAAGAAGGGTAATGAAATCTTAGAAAACTTAGATATGATAGACCTCAGGAGAAAATCTGATAAGGATAGAACTCAGACAGAAAAGATAGAAAGGAACATATATTTTTCTCAGATGTACTTGGCACCTATACCAAAATTGACCATATGCTAGGGCACAAAAACCTTGTAATAAAATGCAGAATGGCAGAAATAATAAATACAAACTTCTCAGGTCATGATGCAATAAAAATTACATGTAATAAATGGTCATGGAAGGATAAAATAAAAACTAATTGGAAACTAAATAACAATCTGAAATAAGGGTGAATCAAACAGCAAATAATAGGAAAAAATCAATAATTATATCAAAGAAAATTATACTAATGAGACATCATACCAAAATTAATGGGATGCAACCAAAGCAGCTTTGAGAGAAAACTTTATATTTCTAAATGCCTATATGATTAAATAAAGAAAGAAAGGATCAATAACTTGGGTATGCAACTAAAACAGCTAGAAAAAGAACAAATTGAAGATCCCATTTAATTACCAAATTAGATATTCTGAAAATCAAGAGAGAGATTAATATAATTGAAATCAAGAAAATTATTGATCTCATAAATAAAACTAAGAATTGGTCTTATGAAAAAACCAATAAAATAGACAAACCTGTTGTTAATTTGATTTTAAAACAGAAGGTAACCAGTATCAAAAACAAAAAAAGGTGAACTAATCACCAATGAGGAGGAAATTAAAGAGATAATTTGGAGCTACTTTGACAAAGTATATGTCAATGAATTGGATAACCTGGTGACATGGATGAATATTTACAAAAATACAAACTGCCCAGATTAATAGAAGAGGAAATAAAATACTTAAATAATCTCATTTCAGAAAAAGACATTGAAGGCAACATCAAAAAACTCCCTAAGAATAAGTCTCTGGGTTCAGCAGGATTTACAAGTGAATTCCAGCAAACATTTAAGAAACAATTGATTACTATCCTACATAAGTTATTTTTTAAAAATAGGAGTTCTGCCAAATTCTTTTATGACATGACCATGGTATTGATACTTAAACCAGAAATAACCAAAGTAGACAAAAAAATTTATAGATCAATCTCCCTAATGAATACTGATGCAAAAAACCTTAAATGAAATTTATAAATAAGACTATTATTTCAGAAGAAGGGGATAACAAAACAAAACAAAAAAACCTCAGAATCTGATGAACACTTTATAAAAATTTTCTTTTATGTATCTCTTTCCCTTAATCCTAATTCTTCAATCAAAAATGACTATTCTATAAACATCTATCAAAAATATGTATGTACATTGTTAGCCTGACTGTTCACCACTGAGGGGAGGGAAGTGGTATGGGACAGTGGAAGAAAATTTTGCAACTTAAAAATATGCACATGCATGTGGATGAATGTTGGAAAAAACTTTTATAACATGCATTTGGAAAAATAAAATATTAATTAAAATAAACAAATATATAAATATTATAATGACTCTCCAAAAAAAAAGAAAAAGAGAGAGAGCTCAGTACCCTCCAGAGTATACTTAAATGCCCCCTCAGAGTCCATGGGAAAGGTTGTCTTTTGGTAATGGTCTAGATACTGTATTGGAGAGTTTGCCTTTTGGTATTGGGACTTTTGGGGGTTTTGTATTGGAGAGATTGTTTCTCATCAGGGTAGTTGAGGTCTTTGTAGAAGGTGACACATGGGTAATCTAGTAACTAGCTTGACCAACTGGGGAAGGCATGGACAAGGTCCAAGTAAAAGTCAAGAGGAAATATTTTAACAATTCAAAGAAGGTTATAAGGATCAGTTCCCAATATATTAGATCACAAGATCTTAACAGTGCAAAAAGATTACAAAATTTGCTTCCAAAAATATTTCCCTCTGCCCATAATTCCCTGCAACACATTTCTCCCTCAAATTATTGGAACCCAGATTTATCTAGGGGATTAGGATGGAAAAGAATCTTCTGTAACTTCTTTTGAGCTGAAAAAAGGTTGTGGTGCTATTCCTCTTATCAATGGGATTTAAGGTAACCAGATTAGTATAGGAATTTGGGGACCACTGAAGAAAGATGAATGCATTTGCATGCTCTCAGGGATGTTAAGAGAGAGAGAGAGAGAGAGAGAGAGAGAGAGAGAGAGAGAGAGAGAGAGAGAGTGAGAGTGAGCACTGGCCCAGAGAGGAGGACCAGCTCATATTTTATAGCCTTGCCTCTTATGTGAGCACTGAGGGAAGAAAGGGAAATGCCTCCTCCCCTTATGTGATGGAAAGCAGGTGGAGACTGGGGTTGGAAATGGGGAGACAGGTTACAAATTTTACATTAAACAATGAATCAATAGGAGTCCATTTGCCTCTCAGGATCAAAGGACTTTCCACACTCTTAACAACAGTTTTGAATGGCATTAAGAGATTACAGATTTTGTTTCTGCTATCTTCTTAATTCTCTACATTATCCCTACCTATACTATTGGGGCCTATTTGGAGGGGAGATAAATTGCAGATGAACATTGAGGCATGGTCCACTAGATGGGGGTTGTCAGGACCAGGTACTGGTTGGTTGTTATTTAGCTGAGGCCATTATTGGAGATACTCTGCTGGTAACCTGGAGAAACCAATCTCAGACAAAGATTAAGTAAACAGCAGGTGCCACAATGGAGTTATGTTGGAAAATTTGGAGGGAATTTGCATCTGAGAAGGGTTAATGCTGCTTTTATCTTGAACACTGATTAAAGACAGGAGGAATTAAGACAGCTTCATCTAAAGAGGCCACCATTTGAGATGCACAGCTTATTAGCCTGGGGGAAAACATACCTTCTATCAAATCCAACCCCCTATTTCATATTTCAGAAAACTAATGTTTGCTTTGTTTAAGTAACTAAGTCCTGGGTTCAATGGATTTTGGGGGGGGGGTTAACATTCTTCAGGGTTTGCTTTTCTAATTTTAGAAAGGTTTTATTTATTTTCAGTTTCACTATTTTTGCCCCAATCTTGCTTCCCTCCCCCCACCCCCCACAGAAGGCAGTTTGTTAGTCTTTACATCATTCCCATAGTATGCATTGATCTAAGTTGAATGTGATGAGAGAGAAATCACATCCTTAAAGAAGAAACATATAGTATGAAATATAGCAGAATTACATCATAAGACAATTTTTAAAAAATTAAATTAAAGGTACACAGAAAGTCAGACCAAAGACTTTCTTATGTACCTTTAATTTAATTCCAATGAATTTTTGAGGCAGAATTTGAACTCAGGTATTATTTACTACATGCTAAGGAATCTACTATTCCATTTAGCTGTTTTTTAATAGACTATGGAATGAAAGTCTAGGGTAAAAGAAGTCATATTCCAAATAACTGGATAGAGTTGAAAGAATTGAATACAAAAGGCATTGCTTTAATCATGGGATCTCAGCCTTGGCAAGAGCCACAAAGTTTGTGTAGCCTGAATCTGAATAAGAATCTCTTTTATGACCTCCCAAAAAAAGCTTTCCTTAGGAAGAACCAGGAATATGCAACTAAGTTCCCTTTTAGGCCACAAAGTCTTAAAACAATTTGAATGTTTTAGGAAATTTTTTCCTCCCTCCTTTAAAATTAATCTGGGCTCTCTCACTGTAATTTACAATCTCTATTTCTATTTCTTTTGTGGAGTGGGGGGAGGAGAAGGGGTTTTATACTTGGTAATCACTCAAATATGGAATCTAAAGACCCTGTCCTGGCTAAGTATTTGTTTTAAATTTTCAAATCTAGACACCCTCAATTGCTTCAAGTTATCCTTCAAAGATTTAGATTTGAAAACTATACCTCCTTGTCAGTCTTGTGTAGATGTTCTCAAGTTTATCAGTGTCTTTTCTCAAATGTGGTAACCAGAACTGGATGAAATACTTCATCCATGATCTGAGAAGACAGATAAAAGTGTATATGTGTCTTGTTCTGGACACTTTTAATGCATTCTCTTCTTGCCATTGACTAGCACAATGACCACATACAAATCACCCTCACTTTCCCCATCAGTATAATGGAAGCCATGATCCTGGTCCCACCTACATACACAACTGAAATTTTGCATTATGAACCATTTAAAAAAATTTTGTAAAAAATTAGTGGAGCAGTCCTCTTTAGATCCTTCTTACCTCTATTTTACCAATAAAAATTTCCATGAAAATCTAGTTTAAATAGATAGCTTCAATAGAATCTAAAACAGGAGCTTTCTCTGACTCCTGTGAAATTATGCAGGCTCTATGGTTACAATTTCTGGCCCCTAATTCTCATGAAATTCCTCTTAAGTATACCTACCAAAAGTATGCTGGAGCCAGTTTTAATGGCCTTGCAGAGTCCATTGTTAAATTTTCAGAGTATTTAAACTTTAGAAATCACCACAGGTACAAATCAATGCTTTGTTTATTTCTTTGTTGATTGTCTCAACCTAAGAAAGTATTAATTATGAAAATTAAACTTAAAAGTGCCTCAGTTTACTCTCACCCAGTCTGGTTTTTAGACTTTTATCAGCTCATATTCCTATAAATATTTCTTGTGGTCATGTGGTATACAAGAAAATGCTAGGGAATGAAATTATAATGAATCTGTTGGCCTGGTGACTGGATCACAACAACAACAACAAAAACAGGCATTAATATAATACTTTGATGTTTACAGAATGCTTTACATCTATTAATGCATTTCAGGTTCAAAAGATCCCTGAATGTAACTCTCTCCTGGATTCAGAGATTGATGCATTTCTAGAATGCATAGGCATTATGAGTCTTTACAATCCCTGAAGCTGCCAGTATCCTGGAAGAATGGGGGAGTGTCTTCCCATCTCAAGGTCTCTCTTCCCTCATTGACTATTGCCCCTCTATCAGACTTTTCCACTGAGTCCTATTGCTAGAATCTCTGATGGATTTTCCTGGACACTTACATAGTAGTCCATTTTCAAATTTCTACCTCTCTTAAGGTCAGAAAAGAGTAAATAGAAAAAGAAATAGAAGAGACATAGGCTTGCAGATACATGGAAGTCAGGTGGAGTAAGGTAGCTTGTGATTCCTCCATCCAGAAGTTTGTTTCATTTACTGCCAAGAAAGAAAATGAAAGAAAGGAGAGGGGGAAGAATCTGATAATATGCAAAGCCTGTTCTGGCTCAACACCTCCTGGGTAATTAGTCCATTTGGTTCCTCAACCAAACAAGAAACTTTTCTTGACCACATGATCACTCAAGGCCAGAATTAGGCTCTTCAAGCCTCCTTTCATGGATTGAAACCAGACTAGACCCTGCTCTCTTTAAAGTAAGATTAAATAAAAATCTAAGCAAGCAAATATAAATATCCAAATATCTTTGGCTAATCCACCATTATGTTAAAATCATATAATAAAAAAGGAAGAGTTTCCCTTGGAGATCACCTAGTCTCTCATCTTATTTTACATTCTGTGAGAAACATAATTTTTTAGTTTTCTAATGCATAATATTCTTAGAGGGAGGAAGTAATTATTACTTATTTGTTTTAGGAAATAAAGGCTGTCACAGTTATGATGAAGAATTCTGTAGAGAATGAGATGCTCTGGGAAATCACAGAGAAAATATCATTTAATGGAAAGGGGAAGAATCTCCATAAAGAGAAAGTGATCAGGAAAGCCTGGAGAAAATTCCCTTTGGTTAGGTGGTGGTGGGGAAGCCTCTAGACTTGTCTGAACTGTCAAAGTAATTAGATATATTCCAAGCCTAGGGGAGAGTGAACACCTTATTCTGATAAGTTATCTTGAACCAACATGAAATTGGTACCAGTGATTAGACAGTATGATAGGAAGAGATTTTTCTTCAGTGTGAGCCTATAGTGAAAGAGATTTTATGAACAGATTTCTTTCTATAACAAAGAATGGCAAAGATTCAAACCAAATAAGTTAGTCCCCCAGCAAAAGAAAATACTGCCAGATGCTAGAGGCTACCTAGAGAAAAGTTCTATGATATATGAGCTCCAGAGTAGGACAGAAAAGGGATCCCAATGCTATAAAGGTGATCAAGGAACTGGAAAGAAAAACACTAATATTAAGAAACAACTACTTTCTTTCTGGACCCTACCCAGGGTAACATTAGAAATATACTATTATGTTTAATTAGCTCTAAACTCTATTTCCTAGGCCTATATACAAACTAGTTTATAGCCTTAAACTATGTGTTTATAAAGGAAGATGATGACTACATCCTAAAGGTGGATCCTAGCAGGAAGTAATATGATTCAGATATTAGTGGTCTCCCACAGTTTATTTGTAGCCATGACTCACACAAGAGGAAAATCCTTGAAAAAGGAAGGGGAATCTAACACAAGATTACCTCTTTGAATAAATATGAATTTATACAATGAATATATAAAAAAAAACATTTGTTAAACTCTTACTATAAAAAGTTCTATCCAAGCACTTAGATTTAAGATGATTCAAAGTTAAATACTACCACATTCTTATTAGCAGAGTGACCTTTGATAACTTGTATAATTTCTCTCAACTATAGTTTTCTCATTCATCAAATGGAGATAATAATGGGACCTACTTCACAGGGTTATTTTGAGGATCAAGTGATAATACATATAAAAGCACTTATCAGAAATTCAAATGCCATATCAATATTAAATTTTGGCAAGTAACTCATCTTCTATCAGTGTTCATGGCTCTTCCTCCTGTTAATTTGTAATAATATTTATTCCTTCATCTAAACACAGGATAAGCAACTGTAAAGGGTATGTAAACAAACTGATCAGCTTTATCTCATATTTGAATGTGTAATCTTCCCCCATGTGTCCTGGGGAAGGAGTGCCTCTCTATGCCAATCCTTTTTCTTTGTCTTCTAATAAATTTCACTATACAGTGCTCAAAGAGCTCAGAACATCCATTTAAGAGTGAAAATAACATAGAACTTTCTATCTTCACCAGTTCATTCTCTCAAACCTGAAAAGAAAAGAAAATACATGAAATATCTTTGGTTTCCTCTAGAGATGGACTCTTTTCTATGTAGAGAGGGAAAGCTGAAGAGTCCATTTTTCCTGCTCTATCTTGTGGGCTGAAGGCACCACTTTGTCTGGACTATTGCCACAGCATTCTGTTTGATCTCCCCACCACATATTTTTCCTCACTCCATTCTCTAATCAGTTGTCAAACTGGTTTCCCTATTTCACTCATTATGTCATTGTCTTCAACTGTTTTCATTCAGAAAACTCAAACTTTGGATCAAACATGAAATCTCTGTTTTTATACAAGACCTAATAATCTTGCCCTTTTATAACTTTTCAGACTTTTTTACATGATGATCTATCCCCACCTCCAACAGAGATACTCTGTAATCTGGTGACATTAGTGGTCTTGCTATGCCTCCCATAAGGTATCCCATCTATAGGCATTTGCACTCAACCCTCATGTTCGGAATGATCTTCATCTTCATTTCTGCCTCCTGCTTTCCATGGTTTTTTCCAAGTCCCACTAAAAACTCACCCTCTCCAAGAAGTCTTTCCCAGTCTTCTTACAAGTGTATTTCCTCCATTCATTATCTATAATTTATCCTATCTATATTTTGCTTGTACATAATTATGTGCAAGTTTTCTCCTCCTTTAGACTACTCTCTTTGAGACAATCTTTTGCCCTTATTTTTGTCCTGAAAGCTTAGCATAGGACCTGGAACATCATAGGAACTTAATAAAATTTGTTGACTGCTTGACTGGACAAATGGTTTCACAATGCTTCTAGGCATTTTGCTTGACAAATAGAAATTTTAGCAAATATGGGAAATCTTACTGATAGAGGAAACTCTCATGTTGGAAGTTCCTTACATCAGTGTAATCACAAGTTTACCCCCCGACACACAGCAACAAATATTCATGTACTTGATCTTTGAATCTTTAGAGTTTTTAATCCATAGTATTTCATTCAATATATTCATTATTCTTCTCATCAACAACCTATATCATCTAAACCTTAATTTAATATACTGATTAAAAATAGTGAATGACATAGGAGCAACTAAATAATCTTTGAGGTTTTCCTCTCACTAAACAATTCCTATTAATAATTAATTTTTAAATGTAACATTCTACCTAGTTCTGGAATGATCATTTGTCAAGCATATATATTCTATTCTTGTGAACAAGGATTTTGTGGACTTTGGTTTTATGAAGAGTTTACTGGAATCTAAATATATCTAATTTTAATCCTAATTTACCACTTTAAAATATTGCTTAAAAAGGAAATGAATTCAGTCAACCATTAACTCTCTAAATGAACTCATATTGGTTTTCAGCTATTTAGGAATGTAAACTTTTTTCAATCCCAAGAATAAGGACCAATTCAGTGTCAGGTTAAGATGATATTATGTTATATTCAAAAGAAAGACATATCTGATATAATTAAGTGTGCTGTTTTACAGCAGGCCAATGGAGGGAGGAGTGAGTGGGTTCAAATTTTGCCTCTGAGAAGCAATTCCTTGTGATCAAGGAAAACACCTTCTTAGTGCCCAAGGAGAATCTTTAAGTCCATGAGGACTGTGAGCTCAATATCAGAAATCCTACCATGAGAATCCCCTACACTAATGCAGATCAGTAATATTAGTTGCCATTGCCACTTTGCAATGCTAAATGGAGTCTCCATTCCAGAAGTTTCCTTCAAATATTCAGACCAAAATAAATAAAGTTTAATCACTAAAAATGAAAAATGCTCACCAATTGTAGACATATTTAAAGTTTTATGTTGTAAAAAAGTTAAAAGATATTTCTTTGCTAGAGATAATACATTCTAACATTATAATTACATTTTTTATTTTTGATTGATTTAATATGCAATAATATTTGTGACCTCAATTATCTACACATTTTAGAGAACAGTGAACTTAGGTCATGGATAATTTCCAATTCATCCTCCCCTCATTTAAAATAAACAATATTAAAGAATAGTATATCAAATTTAAAAAATCAAGTTTTCTCAATGATTATATTGACAGAAAAGGATATATTTATCCAGAAAAGAAAGAAAATCAGAGCGAAGTGTACTTTGCTACTTTAGGAAAGCTGATATTGTATTACTAGAACAAGATAGAATAAAAAGAAAGCATGTAACACTGACAATAAAATATAAAATATTTGTGAAAGCAGCTATAGCCTATGGTTTTAAAAAATCAGAATGTTGGGTGGAATCAAGATGGTAGAATTATAAACATTAGAGTTTAATTCTCTTCTCACATCTCCTTAACAAAAGTCTAGAGAATGCATCAAATTGAATTCTAACTGGAAAATCCAAGATGAAGTCACAGTGGATTATTTTTTTCAGTCGTGGGAGACAGAGAAATATGCAGACAATAGAAAAGATGACTGGCCAGGACTTTGTGGAATCTTCAAAAAAAACTACAAAGAGACTATAGTAATATATCACAGAGTTCACACATGATGACCAGATTGGATTTATGCCAGGAATTTTTTTAGGAAAAGTGTAAATTGACCATATTAATAACAAAATATACCCAAAATGTAATTATTTCATTAAATGCAAAAAACCCTTTTCACAAAGCATAATACCCATTCCTTTTTAACTAGGAAACAAAGGACTAAAAGGAATTTTTCTTCAAATAATAAAGCAGTATCTATCTAAAATTAACAGTAAATATTAAATGTAATGGAGTAAAACTAGAAGCTCTTCCAGTTAGATCAGGGGAAAAGCAAGCAGTTTCCTATTCACCATAAAAATTAAATATGGTGCTAGAAATACTAACTATAACATTAAAAGAAGAAAAAGAAATTGAAGGATACAGTGCCAAATGGAAATAAAACTATTACCATTATTTTATGATTAATATGATGATTTACTTCAAGAACCTTAGAAAGTCAAGTAAAAACAGCAGAAACAATTAAAAATCTCCACAAAGTTAAAGGATATAAAAAACCATATAAAAATTCTCCTTACTTCTATACTTTCACAACAAAATCCTACTGGAAGAGAAATAAAAAATTCTATTTAAAATAACTAGAACAACATAAAATGTTTGTGTCTACTTACTAAAACTTACAGAAGAACTATATTAAAACAATTATAAAATATACTTCACATAAAGGAAGATTTAAATAATTAAAATTAAATAATTAAAGAAATACTGATTGTTCATGAGAAGACTAATAAAAATGACAATTCCATACCTCTCAAACTACAAAATTTACTTTGAAAAAATTCTTCTGAAAAAGCAAAACATCAAGAATATAAAAAGGATTTCCCAGAAACTCCTCCCCAAAAAACTCCATAAGCCATCAAATTATGATTCTAGCCAAAATTTAGAGGGGCAGAACCCACAGAAAGACTGAATGATACATTTTCCCAGTCCAAGATAACTTAGAATTTCCATGGGAAAGGTGTGTTTCACCAGGACCAGAGAGGTTAGAAAAAAGCCCCAGCTGCAGCACAGTGCAGTGAAGCCCAGTCCAGCCCAGGGATTACTGGAAACAGCTTGAATGGGTGGTGAGAGAACTCTGCTACACCAGAATGAGTGTGGAGTGAGGAGTACTGGGCATAGAACCTGCAGTGAGAATCTGGGAAACCAGTCTGCACCTCCAGAGCACAGCCCACAGATGGTAAGGGGGTCAGGGGAGATTACAGAAATCTCTCTGCTCTCCCTGGGGCAGGACTCTGCTTTTTGCATACACTCAGATCCAGGTTGAAGTTTGGCCTTCCATACTAAGATAGCAGGGACCCTCCTCACAGCTCCAGGGCAGAGGGGAGCACCTGTAGCCATCTACATATCAAAGTGTAGACAAGAGAGCATAAGACCTTGGAGGAATAAAGGTTGGAGTAGGGTGTCCCCAAAAAACTCCCAGAGCCTCAGAAGTACTGTAAATTAGTCTTGGGCTGAGAAAATGAGTAAACAACAGAAAAAGAAGAATCTGACCACAAAAAATTACTTTGGTCCCATGGAAGATCAGAACACATAACTCAGATGACAACAAAATTGAAGCTTTATCCAAAACCTCCAAGAGAAATAGAAAATGGGCTCAGACTATGGATGAGCTCAAAAAAAGATGTTGGAAAGCAATTAAAGGAAGTGGAAGAAAAATTGGGAAAAGAAATGAGAGCGATGCAGATAAATCATGAAAACCAAGTCAGCAACTAGGTGAAAGAAATACAAAAAAATACTGAAGGAAATAACATAGCAAAAACCATTTTAGGCCAAATGGAAAAAGCAACACAAAAGGAAAATGAGAAGAATGCCTTAAAAAGAAGAATTGATCAGCTGGAAAAAAAGAGATAAAAAGCTCTCTGAAGACAATAACTCCTTCAAATGCAGAATGGAACTGAAGAAAGCTGATGACTTTTCAAGAAATCAGGCAGAAATAAAACACATCCAAAAAGCCAAAATTTAGAGGAAAATGTGGAATATCTCATTGGAAAATAACTGACCTCAAAAACATATCCAAAAGAAATAATTTAAAAATTATTGGGCTACCTGAAAGTCATGACCAGGAAAAGAGCCTAGACTTCATTTTTCAAGAAATAATACAGTAAAATTTCCCTGAGATCCTAGAAGCAGAGGGTAAAAACGAAATTGATGGAAATTTTCATCTCCTGAAAGAGATCCCAAAAGAAAAACTTCCAGGAATGTTATAACCAAATTCCAAAACTCCCAAGTCAAATAGAAAATACTAAAAGCTGCCAGAAACAATAAATTCAACTACAGTGCCTCCAAAGTCAGGATCACACATGATCTGGCAGCATCTACATCAAGGGATCATAGGGATTGGAATATGATATTCCGGAAGGCAAAAGATCTTAGTTTACAACCCAGAATCAACTACCTGGCAAAACTGAACATTCTCTTTCAAGGGAAAAGATGGATTTTTTAATGCAACAGGGGACTTTCAAACTTTTCTATTGAAACAACCAGAGCTGAACAAAAAGTTTTATCTCCAAGTATAGAACTCTGGTGAACCATAGAGGGGGTGGACAAGAAGGACTAACTGTGAGGAACTTAATGATATGAACTGTTTCTATTCCTGAATGGGAAGAAGATATTGATAATTCATATGAACTTTCTCATTTATAAGAGCTATTAGAAGGAGCATATATAGACAGGGCACAGGAAGCAGCAGAATATAATGGTATAATATAGAAAAAAGATGGAGCCAGTGGGTGATAAAGGTAAGTACTGGGAGGAAAAGAAAGGAGAGGAAGAAGGAGTTAAGATATTTCACACACAAAGTTTTTTCAGTGGAGTTGAATGGGGGAAGGCAAGGGGGAATGAGGGAGCCTTCATTCTCATCAGAAATGGCTCAGAGAGGAAATAACATACACACTTAATAGGCTATAGAAAATTATCCTACCCTAGAGAGAAATGAGAAGAAAGGGATAGGATAAGGGGAATGGGGGGGGGGAGGGAAGGGGGGGAATAGGTGATAGAAGAGAGGGAAGATTGCAACAGAGTTTACTCAGATGCAACACACTTTTGGACAGGGACAGGATGAAAGGGGAGAGAGAGAGAGAGAGAGAGAGAGAGAGAGAGAGAGAGATAGAATAAATGAGAGTATGGGGAGAATAGAATAAATGAGAGTATGGGGGGAAATAGAGTGTATGTAAATACAGCCAGTAAATAGCAACCATGGGAAAAATACTGAAGCAGCTTTTCTGGTCGACTTATGATAAAGAAGACAACTCAGCCCAGAGAAAAAGCCATTGGAATCTGAACATAGACCAGAGTACATTTTTTTCTCTCTCTCACACTGTTCTTTAGGTTTCTCATCTTCTTGGGGGGGGGGAATAGGAGGGTTTATGTTTACTCTTATTGTAAAATTATTGTAGCAATATAAAATAAATAAACCATAAAATCCTTTGCAAACTTAAAAAAAAGAATATAAAAAAGAATCAATAAAAAAAGAAAAGATGGTGCAGCTAGGTGGTGCAGTAGATAGAGCACTTGCCCTGAAGTCAGGAGTACTTGAGTTCAAATCTGGCTTCAGGCACTTAATAATGACCTAGCTGTGTGGCCTTGGCCAAGCCACTTAACCTCATTTGCCTTGCAAAAAGCCTAAAAAAAACAAAAAAAAGATGTTGAATGGTTCCACATCTCATATTATAGTCTTCAAAGCAACGTGTTTCTGGGTAAGAAAAATTGTATTTTCTCAGCATATAATGCACAGAAGTCAATGAGCACAGTAAATTGGTATTTGACAAATCAGCTCATTACAACCACTAGATCAAGAACTAGTCAGCAAAATCTATTAAGTGACTGGGAAAGTAGTCTAGAAATTTAGTATAGGTGAACATCTTAAATGGTATATCAGCATAAGTTCAAAAATGGTGTTAGATGTAATCAAACATAAAAGATGACATCAAAAACAAATTAGTGAAACATGGAAGAAATCATCTATCACATCTATGGGGACAGGAAGTGTGCATAAACAGGTGATAGAGAAGTTTATGGAAGATAAAATGGGGGAAAAATAACAAACTGGAGAAAAACTACAGTCGATTTTTCTGATAAAGGTCTAATTTCTCAAATAATAATTACCTTTACAAGAAAATGCAACCTTGCCAAATTGATAGTTAGGAGAGACATAGAGAAAAATTTTGAAGGAATACATCCAAACTATCAGTAGCCATATGAAAAATTTACCTAAATCACTAATAATAGAGAAATGTAAAATTTAAAATTCTGAGGTACCAAGTCCATTGGCCAACATGACAAAAAAGAAAAATGGATAGTTCTGGAAAGGTTGGCAGAAAAGAGGTGCATTATTGCACTTAAAAATATTTATTTAAGGCAATGGAGTTTGGAGTGACTCACCCACTGACATACAGCTAGACAATTTTTTTAAGTGTATGAGGTCACATTTGAACTCAGATCTTCCTGACTCCAGGGACAGCTCTCTATTCACTGAGCCACCTAACTGCCCTACTAAGGCACTTTTATTGGACCTTTGAACTAGTTCAGCCATTCTGAAAAGTAATATGGAGATATACCCAAATCTCCTAAATTTTTCACATTCTTTGACTCAGTATCATCACTATATTTCTATACTCCCAAGGAAATCAGAGAAAAAGGAAAAGACACACATGTACAAAAAGTATTTATAATTTATAGCAGTTCTTCTTGTGTTTTTTTTTAAAAAAAAAGATCATTAAGCATTCCCCACCAACCAAGGAAGGCCTGAACAAGTCAGCACATATGAATATGATTCATTGCCATTATGCTTTAAGAAGTTATGAAAAGGATGGTTCTAGGAAAATCTGGAAAGACTTGTATGAACTGATGCAAAGTGAAATAAGCACACCCTGGAGAGTAAAATACAATAATAGAAATACTATAAAGATAAAACACTTTAAAAGTTTATATATCTGATGAACTCAATGACTGCCCACAATTCCACAGGACTCATGATGTAATATACTGTCCATCTCCAGATAAAGAGTACAAATTGAAGCATCCTTTCTTTTTTTTCTTTTTGGACAGTATTAATGAGGGAGTTTATTTTTCATGACTATTTATTTCTAATGGGTTTTTGCTCAAAAGTAAGGAAGAGAAAGAAATAAGGGAGAAAATTTAGATCCCCAAATAAAATGACAATTTTTAAAATCAAAGGACTAAGTATAAAGTGATGAAAAATATTACTGTTTCAAAACATGAAGCAATAGTTTGGTTTCACATTATAAGTATGAGGAGCTATGCCCAGACATCATTGTTTAATTGAAGGAAGTGTCAGAAATAGTTACAACATCTGGATGATAATTTATCAAGTGAATTCAATCTTTTGTCTAGCATAGGTTGATTGATTATGCATGCAGACAACTCTACCTTTCTTCATCTGAATAATGCATAGGGATAGTAGGCTGTTTATTTTCAGATATAAAAATGAGCTGTGACCAGGCTCTGGGAAGGATCTTTCTCTTTCATTTCTTTTCTTTCCTTTTGGCCTTTTCTCTCCTCTTTACTTTTATTTATTTATTCTTTTTTCTTTTTAATTTCAGCCTTTTATAGAATAGTTAATAAGGATTTAATCTTCAAGATTTCAAATTTATCTTAGCTATAAGGGTGCCAACAATTCCATATCTCTATTGAATTGTGGCTGAGAATGGTTCTCATGTAATGACCTTCAGACACAATCCTGTGAGCTTCAATGAAAGATTTTAAACTAAGTTTCCCTGCTCGTGTGAAGGAATGAAAAAACCCTAGGAAGAAGTCCCCAATAAAGGATGTACTATCATATAAACACAGATATGAATATCATTTCCTATGAACCAATGTTCATACAATGAGACTATAAGAGGTAAATATTAGTTAGTTTGCAAAGTCATCAGGAAACCATTAGCCCATTCTGAAACCATTAACCAGTCATTTATGAATTGTCTATAAAAGTAGTTGACAGTATGAATGGTCAAATTGTGAGCTAATAATGGAAGTGGACCAATAGTGTTGACCAGATATGACTCAGGAAGAGCCACAGTATTGACTTGCATACTCTAGGAAAGGGAGAGTTACTAGTCCCATTAATTACTCCTTCCTTCTCTAGTCATTCAGTTTCACTACTACTGTAGCCCCAAAGCTTCATGCTTTTGCCCTTTATCCTATTTAGGAATTGGTAGATGGGAAGAGGGTAGCTTTACTTCCCTATTTCACTTTCAGGTTCATGTTATTAAATTATTCATATCAATCTTAATGCCAATTCTTTTTTAATTCTTTTCTTTTTGTTTTTTCCTTTACTTTACCAATATTTTTTCAAATTATATAAAAATAATTTATAAATTTTGCTTCGCAAATTTTCTCTCCTCCTCCCCTCCAACAAGATGGCAAACAATGAGAAATAGATTAAATATGTGCAATTATGAAAAACATTTTATACTAGCCTTGTTGGGGGAAAAAGAAAAACAAGCAAAAAATTACAAACTGCAAGCCTTCACCCCAAAAAAGAAGAAAAACAAAGCAAAAAATGTGCTTTAATTTGTATTCAGACCCCATCAGTTCTTTCTCAGAAAGTGGATAAAATTTTTCATTATACATCAGTCATAATTGTCTTGTATCTTTGTATGATGACAATTATTTTTGATCCAGTTTTGTTATTGCAGGCACAGTTTGAAGGGGAGAAAGAATCTTTTCTTACACAGAAAGGAGACATATTTTCCTACCACAAGTTCAATTAGAGATGAATCCAAAGAAAAAGTGATTGCATTTTTCCCCATATGTCTTGTGAAGTAAAACATGAGTCCAGAGCAGAAATTCACTGATGTCGGTCACTTCATACTTGTCCCAAGTTGATTGTTAAATTTTCAATGTGAATATTTATAGTCTTGGCATTCAACAAAGACTACAAGTTTATAATAGATTTATTATGTTCCTGATGATCTAGAATTAACAAAATAATGAAGAAAAGCTAATAATGTAGACATTAAAAGTGTTTTGTGCATCTCTCTCTATCTTCTTGAGAGTTGGTTATTAAACATTTATATCTGGGTTATTCTGGAGATAAGCAAAATAAAGATGAATATGTCTAACCTGGGGAACTCAGACACTATAGATAGGGAAGAATTCAGCACTCTTAGCCTTAAACGATTTGGCTGATTTGTTCTCACTCTGCAGTCTAGCCCAAGGAGGGAGGGAGAGATTCATGCAAATATTGTAATAAGTTGGAAGATAAAGAGCTTGGACTGTGCAGGCACAGGCCTAAGCAAATGAATAGATATCCTGGTCTCATTTGTGAGCTTTTTTTTAATGCTTACACACACATATGTATAATGGTTATATACACACCAGTATTATGATTACACACAAAATTATACTGTAAAAGATAGTGCATTATGCCAAAATGGACAGAAAACTGGCTTTAAATTAAGAAGATAAAAAGAAAATTTGATCTAGTCCTACTATTGCCTTATTGTAATATCTATTTGAACTAGGCAAGTTACTTAATTTCTCAGTGATACAGGTAAATAATTAAATTTCAGAAAAGTATCAATCCACAGCAGTAGAACACCCCATTGAATGGTGCTTTTGAGAAAATTTTTTATTTTATTTTAGTTTTAATTCTGAATTACTTCTCTCATTTCTTTCCCTTTCTCATTCATTGAGAGATAAGGAAGGCAAAACCTATTACAAAATACATAGACTTCAAAATTAATTTCCACATTTTTTTGTAGTTGTTCAGATGACTTAATCATGTACTACTTTTCATGATCCCATTTGTTGTTTTCTTGTCAAGGATGCTGTAGTAGCTTTCCATTTCCTTATCCAACTCATTCTACAAATAAAGAAATAGGTAAAAAAAAGGATGAAGTGATTTGCCCTGCATCATACAGTTAGTAAGATTCTCAGATCAGATTTAAACTCTAGAAGATGAGTTTTGCTGACTCCAATTCTTGTAAAGTAGTAATTCTACTACCTAGCTGTCCCAAATTCTCACATTAATTATGAAAAGAAGAACTAAGAAGAAAGATGAAGAAAGAGAAGGAGGAGGAGGAGGAGGAGGAGGAGGAGAAGGAGAAGGAGAAGAAGTATGAGAAAAAAGAAGAAAGAAGAGAAAACTAGGAAACGTTGTGAAGCAGATATATGAGGGCAAATGATAAGTAGTTCCAGTTTGAATATGATCCAATTTGAGGTAGCTATGTGACATTCAGTTAGAGAAGCTTAATTATCCATTGCCATTTCAGATTGAAAAATTATAGTCATCTTTCTGGGTCTCCATGGCTTCACACACTTTACCCATGTCTGATGTTCTCTTAACATGCTTTAAAAGTCCCCTCACCATCAGTGAAACTTCTCAGTATTGTAGCATAAGATATTCATAGTTATATCTTTATTTTGGTGACTTTGATCCATAATATTTCAATATTTCCTTCCAGTATTTGCTGCTAGATCTTACATCATCCTGATTGTGCTTCTTTTAGGATTGATTTATTTCTTTTAGACTACTTGTAGGATTTCTTCTTTTTTTAAATGATCTGCATTTTGACTATGGTATTTCTGGATGTATTTGCTTTGAGATTACTTTTAGGAGGCATCTAGTGGGTTCTTTGTCTTTATGATTTCTTGAAATGTGGTATGCCTGATTTTTGCTTGATTATATTTTTCATGTAAAATAACTATTCTCATGTTATCTCTTGCTAGTTTATTTTGTTGATGCTTTCATAGATTTAACAGATGTTTTTGATTGTAGAGAGTTTTCTTTTTCTTCCAACTTCCAAGCATGTTATGAGAACATCATACATGAGTAGAATATGTGAAACAAGGGAGACATAAAAAGTTGACTATAATATTTCACTATGAAGAAATAATTAAGCTTAGACACCTCAAATTGATCATCCAAGCATCCATCATACAAAATGGAACTCCTTATCTGCCCTCAAACATCTACTTCACAAAGTTTCCCAATTTCTATTGAGTATACCTTCCTTCTTCCTCCTACTCCTTCTTCTTCTTTCTTCTTCCTCCTACTTCTTTTCTTCTTCCTCTTTCTTCTACCTCTGTTCTTTTCTTTTTCTCTTCTTTTCTTCTTCTTTTCTTCCTCTTTCCTTCTTCTTCTTCTTCTTCTCCTTCTCCTCCTTCTTTTTCTTCACTTCCTCTTCTTGTTTTTTCTAATTCTTCATTCTTTCATTCTTTCTTCTTTCTCATCTTCTTTTTCTCCCAACTTTTCACTCTTGTAACTGCTTCTAATATTGCTTATTGCCTCATGGAATCAACAAAATAGATGTTTTATTATACTTTTTATATATTTTCCCCATTTTTATTTTTAATTCTTTTTTCACCAATTTGAGCAAATTTGGTTACATTGACAATAGCTAAGTTCCCTTGCATTGTCTTCTACCATAACTCCTCAGTTCTTGAAGTAGTTGTTACAAGTCCCATCTCTCTATACTTCCATTGTGAGATAGAATAACTCAGTAACATTTTTCTTTCCTTCTATTTGGTTGAGTTCTTTTTTATATTAATAGGTATTTTTCAGGAGAACTGTCTTCATAAAAATCATTATATTTTCTATATTTTATTGTGAAGAAAATTAAAATTTTGTGATTATGATATCTGCTTACACCCACAATACATTTTTCATTGCTCTTTAAGTAAACCATAATTTTGATTATGCCATACTTATCAGTTATATATTGTCACAAGAATTCATGATTCATCTACTTTTTCATCTTGTAAATTTTTTTCAATATCTACAGTCTTCTCAACATGAAACATATCTCCACACCTGTAGCCTCCTTCTCCTATTAGTGAATTTCACATAGAATCATTATTATAAAGAGTGGCTCAGGCCAGTCATCTTTCATTTCTCTTCCAGATCTGCTTTTGGCTTTCTAGACTTGATTACTATCAACAGCATGGAAACCTCATCTCTCCTCCTCATTTCCTTTATTTTCAACTATTTTTTGTGGTGTTTTCTCCCATTATTATTTATGTTTCTTGAGGTCAAGTATTATCTTTATTTTCTCCTTAAATCCAGAATTTAGTACTGTTCATTGCACATAAGATAAATTTCTATTAATTTGGCATAAGCAAAAATTCTTTTTGGTGGTTGTTTCTTTATCTAGGAAGAAAATGAGGTTGTCCAAAGCATTGTACCATTTTGCTAAAAGAGTTCAATCTACTCACTTCATTCTGAACAATTGAAGAGGATCATTATCAATTGGCAGTGTCTGACCAATATACAAGAACTGAGGGGTCAATTCAATTGCATATCATAATCTATATAAGAAACATTCTTTGCCTATTTAGTCTCCTTATTTCAATAATTAAACTGAACTCATTGGATTGATTATGGATTTGTATATTGTTTAGTACTTAATGCAATCAACATCTTCAAACAGAAGCACCTTGGTATTTTTCCCAAAAAAGAGGAATATTTATTCCATTTAGAACCTGTGCTTGACATTCTGAATAAGTGAAGTAAAAACCATCTGCAAGCATTCATGCCCCAGTTTTTTCTTTCTTTGATATCCCAAAGCAGAATGACATCAATAGAAATTCACTCTGTGGTTGCATTTTTAAAGAATCATATATAAGTCTTAAAAAGATGTTTGTTATGTTAGCTTTTGTACATGGTAATTTATTGTAAAAATTTTATGTGGTACTAGGACATGTGAATATTTCAGTTTTATTTATAAAACTGACGTATATAATACATATTACATATATATATATATCTTACTTAGAAGAAATTTGAAAAGTCTCATTTAGAAGCTCAGTTAGAACTCTTTTAGTTCATTTTATGAGCAATCAGTTGAATTGTATATTTTATTTCATTTGTCAGTTAAATTTGTCCAAAACTGCTAGATGAAAATTCAAATTTCCTACTTCTGTCTTACTATCAATGTCTTCTTGTATTTCAATTCATTTTTTATGCCTTTAGAAACTATAGTGTTTGTTATCATATGAAATTGTCATTGATATTGGTTTGTTGTCTGAGGTTCCTTTCAGCATAATGCAATTTATTTAATATCTTCATGTTATTTATCTTTGTTTTTGCTTTGAGTGTATGATCTCCTATCCTTTATTGGATTCATCTGATTTATAACAAATTATGTTCCAACAGCTTATTTTTAACTTTTATCACTCTTTAGTTTTATTCACATTTTTATTTTTGTTTTATTCACATTTTTATAAATTAACATTTATAATTATGACACTGTGATCATATTTTCCTCATTTTTTTGTTTAATGTTGTTTTTATTTCTGTATTAGTGCTTTTTATCTACTCTTCCTCTACAGAGACAGAACTTTGTATTTGTGACTATTTTCATTTATTCTACTTTAAACCAATGCTACTTACGCCTACAGACTCCCTTCCCTTAACTTATAAGACCTCCTTCCTGCACCATTCACTAGATAAAATTTGAACTTTTTTTATTCTTTTTTATTTCTTACTTTTTTTCCTAATTTTCAAATTCTTCCTCACTTTTCTCAGCTAATTATTAAACAGTATTTCCTTTAATTTCATTCCCTTCAACTTATTTCATTTGTTGGGTTTTTTTTCCTGTGCTTGTTTATAAAAATGATTTTCTTTTTCTTTTCCCTTTCCCTCTATCCTAAGTTTTTATTCCTTGATGCATAATTTTAAACTTATTATTTCTTTTTTTTTGCAAGGCAATGGGGTTGAGTGGCTTGCCCAACGTCACACAGCTAGGCAATTATTAAGTGTCTGAGGCCAGATTTGAACTCAGGTACTCCTGACTCCAGGGCTGGTGCTCTATCCACTGTGCCACCTAGCCACCCCCTATACTTATTATTTCTTGTTGAATCTCTTTATTCCTGTAGAATTAAAGCTTCTAATGCAGTTACTTAAGCTCCCTTTTTCAATTTTTTGGCTTTCTTAATATTAAATCAATAGTTTCTCTGATATTGTCTTTTAGCTCTTGCTCCTCCCCCCACCTTTTTTGTACATCTCTCTTAGAAGTATGGATTTCTACAAAGGAAACAATTTTTCCATAGTGGAAATTGTCTTGTGTTCCTAATTGCACAATTCATTACTAATGCCTGCCCTCACTATGATCATTATTTTTTCACTTGTCATAAAATGGTATATATCCTTTTTTTCCTTTTTTAATATCCTTCCTCCAGGAGTTCTAATTCTGCTTCTCTTGAAATAGCATGTTATCCATGAAAGCACACATTCCCTTAGACATAATGATCTCTAAGTACCAAATCTCTACAGATTGCACCTAATGTAAGCTTCCCATTTGCCATTATAGAATATCGCCCAACTCAAAATAGGAAAGTTCTTTGATAAGTATTAATCCTATTGTAATGGAATTTCTCCCATTTTCTTTCCAATGTCAACCCTTTCCTTTTCCACCTTACCTTTTTTATCATACCTTCTTCTTTACAAGAGACTAAAAGAGTTTGTTTTTCCCATCATTGTTTACCACTAAATAGATTAGGTTACATCATATACTCTCCTTTATCTATGTATTTACCTCCTCATTTTTATCCATTCTCCCATTGTGCAGTTTAGTCCCTTTTGAAAAACAGTGTGTTCATCTGCAAACAAGATGTCTTGATCTTTATCTAGTACATCATCTTTCAGCCCTGTTCCTCTACCATCATTTCTGTTTATATTGTGCATTTTTACTTGTCTCTTAGTGTACCTTAATAAATAAATTTCCTTGTCCTTCAATTGGGGAATGGCTTAGCATACTGTGGTATATGTATGTCATGGAACACTATTGTCCCATTAGAAATCAGGAGGGATGGGGATTCAGGGAAGACTGGAGGGATTTGCATGAATTGATGCTAAGTGAAATGAGCAGAACCAGAAAAACACTTTACACCCTATCAGCAACATGGGGGTGATGTTCAACCTTAATGGACTTACTCATTCCATCAGTGCAACAACCAGTGACAATTTTGGGCTGTCTGTAATGGAGAACACATCTGTATCCAGATAAAGAGCCATGGAGTTTGAACAAAGTTCAAGGACTATTCCCTTTAATTTAGAAAAAAGCAGATATCTTATTATCTGATCTTATCTCTTATACTTTTTGTTTCTTCCTTAAGGATGTGATTTCTCTCTCATCACACTCAATTTGGATCAATGTATACCATGGAAACAAAATAAAGACTGACAGTTGCTTTCCGTGGGGGGTGGGGGGTGGGGGAAGGAAATAAGATTGGGAAAAAAATTGTAAAACTCAAAACACAAATAAATCTTTTAAAATAAAAAAATAGAAAAAGAAATAAATTTCTTGAAGCTTCCTCTATTCTCTTTCACTACTGCTGTTGCTGTTTTGTTGTTGTTATTATTTTTCTTATGGTTGTCTTTCTCTTTTTAGTTTTTTCCCCTTTTTTATTGGGGTTAATTTTTTCTTTTGCCTTGCTAGGTCTTTTATTCTTTGCATTTCTTTTATTCCTATTGTCTGGAATTTTTGAATAACAAATTATTATTATATATTTGGAGGAGGGGAACTGGGAATAGGAATGCTTCAAATGCCTCTTTTTTAAATTTAAAGTATACCTTTTTTCATTGACATACATATTAAATGCACATATTATATAGAATGGCCAGAGAGCTGAGTTCTGTTGCTTTACTCTTCAAAAGTTGGTACCAAGCTTTCTGTACTATACATCAATCTTGTCTATTTGTAGAACAAGGTTCAGTTTCCTTTCCTTTCTGTTTCAGAGCCTTTCCTTGGTTACTTCTGGAATTTTTTTTTTGCCATTGGAATTTTTATATTTAACCACTATATCTTTTGTAATTTGTGGTCTCTACTTCTGTTACTGCTGTTTTTTTTATAATGACAGCTTGTAGATGTGATGAATTGGTCCTGATATATATATATATATATATATATATATATATATATATATATATATATATATTCAGAAATTCTTTTAGTTTTCTTGCAGTATTGTTTGCATTGTGATAGTCAGGTTTTTGACTTCTGTTCTTCTGGAAGACCTTTAATCCTTAAGATGCTTCTATATATATTCTGTCTCAGGGAACAATGTATTTTAATAATGCAAGAAAAGTTGATATTATAAAATATTTATTTTATCTTCCTTACTTTTTTTGTTTCTCCTCTTATTTTATGTAATTTCTTCTATGAATTTGGTTTATCAATTGCTTTCAAATATGGAAAGATCCACTGTCATAAATTCAAGTTTTTCTATTATGTCATTTATTTCTATTATGTCATGTACAAAAACAGATTTCCATTATGTCATATCAAACTCAGTTTTACAAATATATAACTATAGGCATATATATAGAAAGACTTATATATGCATACCTATAGATAATATTTTATATACACATATATGAAAATACATGCACATATAATATATATATTATAGAATTATGGGGGAGTTGGGTTCTATTGCTTTACCCTTCAGAAGACTTTCTGTAGGGGCAAACTTTCTGTAGGGGCAAGAATTGGAACTGGAGGGGATGTCCATAAATTGTAGAATGGATGAACAAGTTATGGCCTATTAATTTTATGGAGTACTGTTTTCTATAAGAAAATATGAGTGGTCAATCTTGAGAGAGGCATAGAAAGAATTACATCAACTTCCTATCCCATGATTTTCTTTCTTTTCCCCTAGTACTAATTCCTCATACTCAAAATGACTAAATATGCAAATATGAGAAACACAAATGCACCTGTAGAACTTTTACCAGACTGTTTGCCACTGATGGTTGTAGGAGTGGTAGAAAAAAAAAATGTATGATTTATAAATATTCAAATGGATGAATACTGAAAAATTTCCATCACATGTAATTGAAAAGTAAAATACAATATCAATTAAAATTATTAACATTTTCATCACTCTCTTAAATCAACAAAACAATCAACCAGACCCTGAATTTAAAAAAAAAATATGGTAGCAAAAGAAAGGGTTAAGGTCTTTTTTGAACAAGATTTCTTAAGTCTATGGAATCTTCTGAAGTTCTGACACCTCATGGGGGCTGGGGAAAGGGGAACACTGATAGGACATGTCCAGCTTTGGGGCCTAGAAATTGACCTTCTCTGGTTTCACTTCACCAGCTTGTTCCTTCATAAAGATTTTGGGTGACTTGGCCTATGCAGTCAGTTGAAATTAGTCTACCTACTTTTACACTTCTGATCTTAGAGGGATTTGAGACATTAAAAAGTATAGGAGAAATATATCTTATTGGTCACACTTTCCCATATATGATCCCAACATGTGCATGAAAAACTCTCCAAGGAGAAATGCATTAAAGGTGGAATTCAGTTTCTTAGGGTCAAATGTTTATTTACAACAAAACATAAACATCAAGAGTTCTTATAATTTTAGCACCACTTTATCAGTAGCATGACTTTTAAGTTATTGTCTGTATTAGAATATTGTTCAATAAATATTCCCTTAATTTCTTAATGACATGCACCCAATATAACTTGGTGATTATTTGATTTGCAACTGGAAGGGACAATCAATTTCATATATACCAATTACCTGATACTGACGACGAACATTGGTGCCCAAATCTGGCTTACATAAGTCCTTTTGGATTTGGGGTTAGAACCCTTGAAAATCAGTGTCCTCTCCTTTACTCCACAGCTGCCAATTACCTACCTAAACTCTCTGGCTTACAGAGAACCATGAGCTGGTCTACAATGAAGTTTCCTATAATATGTAGCCTCCTCTAATAATCTGTATATGGATGGACCCTTCATTGGTTTTGCAATTGTTTCATCCTATGTAGAAACAACAGCAACAGTAACAAAAACTTGACCCTTTTTAGAGTCAATGAAAGTCTAAGAGACTGATAGTTGATGCATTTTAACTTTGGTACTAATAAAATTGTCTTTCTATTTTTATATTTAGGATAGATATTTAATAATGAAATATCAATCTTTTATGAATAGCATGTCTTTCTTATACCAGAGTTAATGATATCTTACTGCCTGCACTATCCTCAAGGTACCCAAATATAAGGATCTACTTGGGTAACTTTTCATCATTGGAATGAAGCACATTTAGCCTTTCTCTGTCATTTTCATTAACTTGGATTGTATTGGCAAGGTGATGGTATTATAGAAATGATGAAAATAAGTTTTTGCCAGGTGAATTTATGGGAAAAGAAACTCAAGGATGAGAACAATCCTGAAAAATGATATAGAGATCATTGAATTTGAGAAATGAAAGGAAACTCAAGGAGGAAAGTAACCCTTGCCCAAGTTCTTATAGGTCAGAGCCATGTCTAGAAGCCACATACACTGGGTTTAATCAGATTCAAAAGTTATTTCATCACCACTAAGGAATCTGTACTATCTAGGAACCAGGTACTCAACGACAAAGACAAACCAGTCCCTGCTCTCTAGAATATTGCATTCTTTAAGCAAGAAACTATAATAGACATAGAAAACTGCAAAATTGGGCAATAAAGTATTGCTGCAGAAAATCAGAGGTTGGACAAAGATGATCATTCAACTGCTTAGCACTAGGAAACTTCAGGACCCCTTTCTCCTCTTTGTTTCTGGGCTTGTAATCTTTCACATCCAGTTACAACAATTTGTTCGCTTTTTAACCTTATGAGAAATATAAGTCTTTCAGGTTTGTGTGGATCTCTCTTCAGTTTTTTTCATGGAATTCATATTTTAAAAAATTGAAACATATAGAAAAAGGTATTCAAAGACCCCAGAAAAAATGTCTAATACTTTGGCGCAGATCTTGCTCTCTGTTTTAATTTAAATACATACACACATATTATATATATTTACATATTTATTATATTTACCATATTATATATTTATATATAAAACATAATACATTTACATATTTACTATATTTATTTTATTCTTTGCCTCTTTTCTTACTTAGTCTCTCTCTCTCTTTCTGTGAGAGTGTGTGAGTGTGTGTGTGTGTGTGTGTGTGTGTGTGTGTGTGTGTGTGGTTGTTGGGGATTTTTGTGAGGCATCAGAGTTAAGTGATTAGCCCAAGGCCAACCAGCTATTAAGTAGTTATCAAATGTCTGAGGGCCAATTTGAACTCAGGTCCCTTAAGTTGAGGTAGTGGAGAGTGTACTGACATTGGAGTCAGGAGGATGGGTATTCAAATCCAGCCTCAAATGCTTGACACTTAATAATTGTGTGACCTTGGGCAGTTCATTTAACTCTGATTACCTCACCTCCAGGGTCATCTTGAAACATCCTAATTCATATCTGGTCACTGGACCAAGATGACTCTAGAGGAGAAAGTGTGGCTTGGGACTTAGCACAGCCCTCCCCTCACTAAAATCCAATTCATGAACTTGTCATGGTATCACCTTCATTGATGTCATGGTCTTCTTCTAGAACAAAGTACAAACATCATCATCATCTTCATCATATTTACTGTACTATATTTAAATTCATCCATATATATATATACATATATATATGTATATATATATATATATATATATAGTTACTGTTAACAATTCTCTCTGCTCTCTATAGTTGATTTGTATAAAGAAGCCAAAAGAGTATTTATTTAAGGCAATGGGGTTTGAGTTACTTCCCCAAGATCACACAGCTAGGCAATTATTAAATGTCTAAGGCATATTTGAACTCAGGTCCTCCTGACTCCAGGGCTGATGCTCTATCCACTGCACCATCTAGCTGCCCCACAGAGTTTAAGAGAGTACTGAGGATGGCGTGGCTAGGTGGTGTAGTGGATAAAGTACCAGCCTTGGAGTCAGGAGTACCTGGGTTCAAATCCAGTCTCAGACACTTAATAATTGCCTAGCTGTGAGGCCTTGGGTGAGCCACTTAACCCCGTTTGCCTTGCAAAAACCTAAAAAAAAAGAGTACTGAGGAGAGTTGGGGAAAGACAACACCTTTTCTTGGAACTTTCTTCAGTACTTAAAAAGGTGAATAGAACCAATGTCTTCAGATTTCATCTTCTGTTCAGAGAGGTATGTAGGACCAAAGACTTCTTTGTCTCTCCCTTTTCTGTTACATTTCATCCTTACTCACCTTCCTTTTACTGTTACCCCTATACATAATATTTTTTCTAGGAGTGACATTTAAACTGTGTCTTGAGATGATCTTGGAATTCCATGAGGCCTGGGTGATAATGATGGCATTCCAAACAAGAAGAGTAGCAAGTAGACAAGTTTGGTTGGAATATAAAGCATATGAAGTAAATTAGTGGCTAAATTTAGAAAGATAATTTAGAATTAGATTGTAAGTATCCTTAAATATAGTTGAATTTTACAGAGCAGAATAGTAACATATTCAGACTTGTACTTTAGCAGTAACCATTTTGAAAGCATGAAGGATGCTTGGAATGAACAGAATCTGGCTTCTAGGACACTTACTAAGAGACCTACAAGAGTGCAAGAAATGATTAAGGGATATGCAGAAGCTCTAAGTGAACTGAAATAGTTACTATGAATGGAAAAGAGAAAGTTTTGTGAGATATTGTGTAACTAAAATTGAAAATATCTAAGAACTGAATGAAAGTTGAATGAAGAATGGAAGTCTATTCTAAAGTTGCCAGTTTGAATAAGTGAAAGATTAATTGTGTCCTCAACAGGAATAGGGAAGAAAAGGAGGCAAGGGAGATAGATTTAAGGGAAAAGGTAATGAGATCTATCTTGAAAACATTAAGTCTAGCAATAGGGATGATATTTGGGAGAGAGACAATGACTTAATATATTGATCTGAGAAGGGCAGCTAGGTTGCACAGTGGATAGAATAATGACCCTGGAGAGGTAAGGACCTCAGTTCAAATGTGACCTCAGATACTTTAATAATGTGTGTCCTAGCTGTGTGACCTTGGGCAAGTCACAAAATACCATTGCCTTGAAAAGTATATTGATCTCATGCACAAAGATGATACCTGATGTTATGGAGGCTTCAAATAGAGATAAATAAAGATAGAAGAGGGAATAATACATGGTTCTGGTGAACACTTACACTTAGAAGAAGAGTAAGGGATCTTAATCCAGAAAGGGAATTGATCAAGTAGAAGGAAAACAGTTAGGATAAGAACATGGAGACAGTTTTGCCAACAAAATCTAGTGAGGACAGGAAGGACAGAAGCTATAATGAAAACACTTGTGAGTCATATTAAAATCCCAGTTATGATTAACTCTTGTGTGACTGAGGTGGAGTGGAAATAACTGGGAAGCAAGAATATATAAGAATGTATTAGCTTGGAAATTTAAATTCTAGTATAAAAGCTAGAGTTTTATATAAGATTATGCTCCAAATTCTGAATACCATGACAAAAGATAAAAGTATGATCAAAGGGCTATTAGAGAATTGTTCCCAAATATAGATAATTTTCTTTTAATCTATTTGGAGTGAATCTTGGATATATAAAAGTTATAGAAAAATGGTATCAGGGACAGTATCTGGAAGTGTGAGGAACAAGGATCCTTCTTTCTCTGGACCCAATTTTGCCAGGGGTGAATGCAGGTCAGGAGAAGATAGCCATAGTTCAATGACTTCTAAAATGAGCCAAGTTTTCACAAGAAGACTGAAGGAGTATAAGAGGAATAAACCTCAACAAAGTTAATCTCTCTATATTTGCTCTTGATTGTTTCTTCTGTCTCCTGTTTGACTTCATTAATACAGTCTCTTTCAAATTTTGGACTCACTTTAACTTCTGACTCCTCTGCTACTACCCAGCCTGTCCATACTCTACCTTTATGCCCTCGACCCTTAATCACCCTTCAATGATCAGTCCTTTCACTGATTTGAAAAGATTCATTATGCCTTAAACTATAATCTCTTTTAAAAGGGCATCTTTTCTACATTTCATATGTAAAATTTCTTTCAATATTTCTCTTGGACAATGATCTGTAGCTAATCTTGCTTCAGGATCACATAACAAAATCCACACAGACCCTTCTGATCTTTTCCCTCTGTTTCTTTTCTTATTTTTACATACCCTGCATATTTAAAAGAATAGCAGCTGCAGATACCAACACTATACTCATTTCCCCCCACAGCTCTCTTTAAAAAAATGCCCAATGTATTATTTTTCAAAGGATATGCATATCTTTCAGTCCAACTCCACGTAATCTGTTTTTGCAAGTAGAGTATTCCCATTTAAATCTTCCATAAACTGACTTTTTGGCATGTAAAAAAAGATGTTTATAGAGAAGTTTATAATTTAGAATTTATTCTCACTAATATCTTCTGCTGTGAGATCAGTGACTTGATATTAAATGGGGGTAGTTTCAAAATAAATTTTTCCATAATAGAAATCAACCTTCCATGCCAAAGATAAGAGAACAAAAATCTTTCCATTGCTAGATCATTGCCTTAAGCATTTTAGTCAGAAATACATTTCTTTTATTGCTCCCCTTAATTTTTAACTGAAGTTATTATGCTTTCTTTTCATTTCCTCCCATATTTGAGCATTCTACATGTAATGTTTGAGGAACAGACAGACACTCTGAAATATAAGAAGTCAAAATCAATTTATGTACCACCATTTGAAGCCTACCAAAAGGCAGAGAGTCACTGTAGTATTTATCCAGGGAGGGAGTGCAAAATCTGTGATGTCCACAGGTGGTGCTCTCCCTGTCATACTCATCTAGGTCCTCTCTGGTGCATTAGTGATAAAACCTTTTTAAAAGTCTTAGTTTATTTACTGGTCATCAGAGGATGCTCAATTTACAATTGTCTGGGCTACTTAATATCAAGCCATTGAAACTGAAATTCAACTGTAATTTAGAGGATCAAATACACACACACACACACACACACACACACGAGTGGATGTATTGATAGATAGATGGATAGAGACAAACAGATAAATAGATAGCTCAATGGGGATAAAACAGACAGATAAGATGCATAATCCATGACTGTAAAACCCTTATCCTCTGTCTGCTCTTTTCTCTGGTCACAACCCCTTGTATCTATAAAACTTATATGTTTTGCTTTTAATGTCCACATAGTGAAAACAATAGGGAAAAACTTGTGACCTATTATATGGAATCATTTGCTTCTAGTTATATTGAAAATTTTCCTTTTACACCATTAATTCTTTAGGTATGAATGGAGGAATTCCTGAAAATATGTGACTGCAGATTGTGGGAAATGAATAGGCAGAGGTTGTATATATATAAGGAAATCATAACCAGGTTCATGGAAATTACCAGAAGAATTCTGAGAAAAAGTAGTGATTTTTTTAAAAAGAGAATTCTTGTCTTATTTGTAAGATGGCAGCCTAATACTCATCTCCATGGCAATAAGAAAGTCTGCTCCCAATAGCAGCCACATATCACAACAAAACTCTGCATTGCAATTAGGAAGTCAGAATTTACAAAATGGTGATTTCTCAGTCACATGCTAATCAACAAGGGCAAACCTCAAAGAAAAGGAAATAAAGGAAAAGGCTAGAATCTTGGATATTATTGTGCACATCATCCACACCTCCATGCCCATGATTTTATGATCTAATGTGTAATCAGCACTATACAACTTGACTTACCTCTTTGTCTTGGAAAGGATAAGGACAGTGTCATTTCCCATGGTATATTATAAATTCCATTTCCCTTTGAAAACTTTAGGTATAACTATGTTGAAGAAATATTGCTTTATTCATATATTACTGTTATTTTTAAATTTATCCCTTCACCTCTTTTAAGCATTAATGAATCTTCCCTCATTTTAAAGAAAAGCTAACTGGTCAACAAAATCAGCTGAAATACTAGAACAGCAATCATATCTGACAATATAAATAATATCCTGAACCTACTATCCTACATCTCTCCAAGAAAAAGAGAAAGTATAATTACTCTTCTCTAGAGCAAAGATTGATCCTTATGTTTATATAGTATTCAGGTACATTTCAGTGTTCTTTTCATTTGTCATTTCAGTTTGTGAATAGAACTTCTGGTTCAGTTTATTTATCTCCATAGAAATTCATAACAGTATGGTGAGTGAATATTTTAATGAAGTCCTAGTCCTGAAAACATGATTGAATTTGATCTTCCTATAGATTATTTAAATCATGTGTAAATATTTCTCAGCTTTCTTTCGATGTAACCACACATGGGGACTCAAAGGGAATTCTTTGGTCCATCAGCACTGGGGATTGATGTTGTATGGTAACATAGAATCTTTTGCTTGGATTTAGACAAGAGAATACAATAATTCAGGAGGTGCTCAGCCTAACCTTAATTATTATAAAAAAGGATAAATAATGTCCCTTTCTTAATCCCTTCTGATCATTTTCTTTCTGGCTGTAAAAGGAAAAACCAATGTGACCTACTTGAGTGGAAATGGCAGGCTATGTTCTATTACCCTACAACTATGAATCAGTGAGTGCCACCTCTGGTTCTTTTCTATTTACTCTTTCCTAATTTTAGAAGAATGATTATTCAGAAATGGAATTTGCTTGGTTTTGATTAGTTGATCTTATGAAAGTTGGAAGAATCATCAGAACTCCTCTCAACCATACAGAGTTAATCACAGAACCCACTGATAATGGTGGCAGACTCTACTGGAGGAATTATCATCCAGCAATTATCTTCAAATATTATTGGAAAGTCAGTCATCTTAGTATGACAGGGATATAAAAGAGTCATGCCAGTTATGAAATCTTGGAAGACATTGATCTTTGGATCCTAACAGACTTGCAAAAGGGAACCACTGCATAAATGGAATAAAGAACTCCTTTGGCCTGAAATTTAGACATAGCTTCCAATGATGTTCCTGTTTTTTGTTTGTTTGTTTGTTTGTTTTCTAAATCTCCTTAGTGTATGTACCAAGCAAAGAAAAGTAAGAGCCAAAGGGTATGTGGAGCATAGTGAATATATAAAAAATATTTTGGCAAAGTCAAAACACTATATGGAGAAAAAATAAAAGTATGACCAAGGGGCTTTTAGAGAAATGCTCCCAGAATATAGCTATTTTTTTGTTATTCTGGTTGGAGTGAAACTTGAGTGAGAATGGAAAAACTGGGTATCATGGACAAGATTTGGAAGGGTGAGAAAAAAGGTGTAGAATCCCTCCTTCCTCTGGACCAATTTTATCAGAGGGCATAAAAGGAAGTGAATCCAGTTCAAGAGAGAGTAGCCATTTTTTAATGACTTCTGAGATGAGCCAAGTTTCCATGACTGCAAGAAGATGGAAGGAATGTGAGAAGTCACTAAAGTTAACCTCTCTACATGGATGGATCAAATCAAATAACATCACCATTTTATCCATAAGAGTACTCCCCTTTTCCATATGCTCCTGTAAAAGGGAAGAATAATGGTCTACACAAAATGCTGGGGGCCTTTGCTGAGTTTTTGTTACTTTATATGACCCAATGGATTCTGTGGGGAAATTAGTCGCACCTTTCTCACTAAGTGGCAACTAATTTTTTTTTCCATTTCAAACATTTTCTCTGATGAAATCCTTTAATACATGGCTAATGAAACACAGTTCCTAATTTACAAGTTACTGCTGACCACCTTGAGCAACTTTTTAACATTTTGTGTGGCCCACAATTCAAATTTCAGAGTCTGTAGTATCTCATGTCTCACAAACATCACTGGGAGAATGTCTGCAACCTCTAAACAAAATAGGTCAAGTACACATTGGAAATAACTGAGTTGTTCCCTGTGATACAAGTTAGCAAGATACAATTTTTTTGAAGTGCCTTAAAGTTACAATAAATTAAAAAATGGCTGTCTTCTAAGAACTTAGTCTGTGAATGATTCTACTTCAGTAGCAGCGAGTTAATATTTCCAGACCCCAACACAGTGCCAATTACATAGTACTACATCAATAAATATTTGTTGATAGATTGAGTGGCATAGCAGTTATAGTTGAAAAGAAATGGTTTTGAGCCATACTCAGATTTTTGGGAGTTGGATCCCTAGTTCTGCTTGTGCTGGGATGCAACAATCACTTCCTGTCTTCAAGACACAGTTTCATCTTCTTTAAATCATAAAATGCTGACAAAAATGTTTTACAAAGTTATTATGAACCAATGAAAGGATATTAAATTGGAGGCTGAGGATACTTCCATAATAAGAAAGTTATTTTATCTACTAATTCCATTTCTTCATCTTTTACTTATTGCATGGAAGCAAATGAAACATTTTTACTGATATAAACTCTTTTTAATTCTATGAATCTCTGAACTTGGCATTACTCCCCATCCTCCCTCTTTGCCAGAGAGCATAATTCTAGAATAAACCATGATTTTGTAATTATTCCTCTGCCAAGCTTTGGTAAATCAAAGCAACATATAACCTTGAGTTCTTTTCTCCCTCAGTCTAGCCCACAGAAAGAAAGACAATTAGAGACTATCTAAAGATGCTGAAAATCAAAATAAATCAAAGAGGATTTCAGTTTGAGGCAGAGATGTGTTTACCCATTTCCAGCCAAGAAAATATTGTCCCAATATCCAAACATATTATCTCTTGAATGCCACTGTGAAAGTTTCATAGAGAAAGGACATCTTAATTTAATTTAATGATCTCAGAGGTTGCAAAGCCAAACTGAAGCCAGTGAGAATAAGGGTCTATCTATGTTTACAAGGATGTTTAGTACATATTTAATAATTTTAACTCAGATTCTCAGCCTCTCAACTCATTGCTTTTTCCCATTGTACCCTGACTAGGGTTATATAAAATTATGGTTCTTTTATTTCATGTGAGGTTTTCAAATTAAAGATCATACTACTCCAAGACAATAAATTATTTGACTGATTATCTCAGTGTTCTCATCTGAAGGGGTGGGTTGAATTTTGAAAGTCCATATGATTTCAGTATTTATAGCATATTACCACTGCCAATCAAATGTCAGCAAACCAAAATGAGTCTTCCCAGTTAAAAAATAATATTAATCCCTTAGAACTTGTATCTAAAAGCTTGGAATTGATGAGGAAAATCCTGTCATATTTTCTTGAAATAATCTTAGCCACTCTCAGATTCTTTTATTATAATCTTATTTTATTGAATATAAACTAGAGTCCCCAAGGATTTGCCAAGGGATAGGAAATGAAGAAAATAATATGTGGTGTTTACTTCTTTTGACTTTCTAGTCTTACACTTTGCCCATTTAACCATAAAGTTTCCTCATTATGCAAGCAATGAATGGTGGGAATAGATACTAGAATAATAGAATTAAAGATGAAAAGAAAGAAGCTGTTTATTACAACCCCTTCATTTTACAGATGAGGAAACTGAGGTCCAGAGTTGCTGAATCTCTACATAATATTTCTAACATTCTTATTAAAGTTTTATTAATATAGTTTCAAATTAGAAAGGAAGGAGTTATGTGTAAAGGCAGTGATACAACAAAGGGACAGTGTTATCCTGGTAGGTTGGTGACTGAACCAGAATGAGAGGACTGAGCAATCACATTTTAGAAGGCCAAGATCAAGAAGAAGAATGATTCTTCTTACAAAAGTACAGCAGTGAGGAGAGAAGCAGGCAGCTGAAAGGCAGAGAGATGAGCTTTGGTAATTATTATAGAATCCTATCTGGTAGATATATTGCACATGGATAAGAGTATTTGAAGAATATTACTACTACTTAGCTTGGAAAAAAGCAATGGTTTTTGTACTCCCAGCTGCTATATAGATATGGTCTACGATAATGCTACAGTAATAAAGATATTAAAATACATAAGATTTGTCATTATAAGTAAATCTAATCTTGGTCCCAAAAAAGTAATAATGAAATTCAAATCTATGGTGGAATATAGGCAAAGATTATTGATTGCGCTGCCAATTGAAATCAGCATCAAGGTTTTTTTTAAATTAAATTTTTGTTTTCTTCAGAATGATGCTGTAAAGTGGTACTACTGTGAAAAAAAAACTTAATATTTTTTAAAAAGTTGAGTTACAATGCAAATGCCCATCTACTAGTGGTACAATTATAATAACCAAGACAATTTAAGCCACCATAGTGGACTGCATACTAAGTAGAATATCCAATTGATAAGGTCCTTTATTTTCTTAGGCAGCCTGGAGGATAAGAGCAACATGTGTAATTCATTCTTTTTCTTAAGTTTAAATTGGGTGGAAGAAAAAAAGAACCCATTCAGTTTTTCAGCTTTCTAAGGATGTTCACCCCTTCCCCAAGTGTATCTGGTAGTATCTGCCTATTATTGAGCATCAGAAAGGATTCTTTGGATAAACTAACCCTTCTGACCTTTTAAGAGTCTCAAAACAAGAGACTAGTGCCTTAATCATCAGCACTGTCTCCTTCTTCAACACATCTTTAGTATGTTTGGTCCATCAGTAGCCTACATCATTAGCCAAAAAAAAAGATTTGTTTTTTGTCTCAAAAAGTTTATTTTCTAAAAACATCACCACTGTACATGTACCCAGTACACATTCCTTGGCTGAGAAAATAGCATATTAAGATAAAAGTCCCTCCTCCCCTTCTTCATGAATATACAGAATGATTTGTTGGTATTAAGGACATTTAGCTGAACAGAACAAATAGATTCTTCCTTTTCCCATTCACAATGGGAAACACAGCTGATGTTCCTTAATTGAAACAATAGGAAGAGAGACATAGGGCATGGAACTCTTACAGGAAAAGTAACCCTGAAAAGAATTTTGGCAAGGGGACCGTGAGAAAATAAAGGAGATAAATGGGCTTTGGGTGTCTGAAAACCCATATAATTCTTTATAAAGTGAAAATAGCAATCTAGGAGGTTACTTACAGAAATGTGCATGGCATTATAATCAATTACTCCTCCCTATACACTTCTTATGCAGCAAGAAGTATAGTCAGTACTCCTTGTCATCCTCCATAGATTCATCCATCCATCTATCTATCCATCCATCTATCTATCCATCCATCCATCTATCCATCCAATTATCTATACATCTATTTATTTATCCATCCATATCTATCTATATATCATCCATCCATCCATCCATCTACCCAGCCATCTCTCTCTCTCTCTCTCTCTCTCTCTCTCTCTCTCTACCTATTCATCCATCTATCTAACCATCTACCTATTTACCCATACATATCTATCTGTCATACATACATAATAATATATTATTACATATTTTATTTTACATATTACCTTTATTGATTATCTTTCATCTCAGTTTATCTTTAACAACAGTAATGGCCAAAGATAAAATTAATCACAACTAGTCTCAGAGGTTTTCTAGGTTAGTGTTTTTTTTCTAAAGCAAATGCAACAAATGAATGTAATGCTAATATTCTGATATCTCTTTGAGAAATCAGTAAGCTAGGTCTACCTGCTCAACATTTTTAGTTTTGATGGACTTTCCAAAAATTCAGTTTGGAAAAAAAACTAGGAAAGAAAGAGAAAAAGAAAGAAAGAAAGAGAGAGAGAGAGAGAGAGAGAGAGAGAGAGAGAGAGAGAGAGAGAGAGAGAGAAGAAAGAAAGAAAAAAGAAAGTAAAATAAAGAAAAAAAGAAAGAAAGGTGCTAGAGAGGGAAGGAAGGAAGGAAGGAAGATAATACATGAAAATTAAAAATGTATCTTCTTCCTCTATTCCAACCAGAAGAATGTATTCAATTGGGGTCAGAGTTTTTAAGAAGTGTTTGTTTATAAGAATCATTCAAAAAAGGAACCATTCTTAGCAAAGTAAAATTAAGTAGGAATGTCTCTATCTTGGGAAAGAGCCCTAACTCTTTATTATCATTCTCCTAAAATATTAAATGGCTTTATTTCCTTGTAAATTATGGAATGAGCTACTATATTTCCAAAGAGAGAAACTGCTAGTCTTGGAGTGAACAACAACTTTGAAACTTACATATATGTAATCCCAGCAAATCTCTAAGGTCACTTGCTACTTGGCGAAGCATATTTTTACAAGTAGCCAGTTCTTCATAGTGATAAAATCAGAGTAAGGTAGGGACCCCAGAGAATGGGCAACCTCTTCTATATTTAAGCCTATCTGGCTTAAATTCTTTATTTCAAAATAATCGCTACAGAACTAAATATAAATAAATTGATCAGACTTGATTTCTAACTTTGAACCTTAGGGATCTATAGAGTTTGGCAGAAAGTCTTCATGCCCACTCCTTTCTAGAATTCCAGGTTCAAATTCAACTCTGAGATTGTTCTCATTAGACCATCTGGGACTAGTTACAGTGAGTCAGCCAGAGGCAAATGATAGCATGTTAAGTAAACAAAGGATTCTCCTGAGCAGCTGGACTGATTTTCTCAAAAATAAATATTCATTTTGCTACTTACAAACATAAACCACAATTCAGGGCATATGACCAATCAAGATCTATGTAAGAGGGGGGATGGATAAAATTTGTCATCAGAGAGATATATGACTCCTTTTTATCTACTGACAGCCTCAATTCTGGTGCAAACTCTCATCATTTCATGCCAGTACTATTAGAACAGCTCCCTATTTGAGTCTCCCCATCTCACATATCTTCCTGCTACAGTCTTTCCTCCATTTAGCTGCTAAAGTTACCTTCTTAATGTGGGGATATGACAAAGGTTCCTTCCATTCAATAAACTTCAATGGCTTCTTATTACTTAGAGGATCAAATGTAAACTTTTTAATTTCTGGATTCCAATCTCATCTTTTTCTCAAAACTGCCTCAAAAGTTATCTTTATTCTCCTCCACATCTCTTCAACTGTGGACCTTATTAGTCACTCTCTTTTCCTAGATATTCTCTTTTCTCTAGGATTTTAGAATATCACTCAATCCTAATTGTTCTCCAACCTCTCAGACCACTTCCTTTCAGTCTTCTTTGCTGGATTCTTAGATTCTTACCATTGGTGTCCCACTCAGATTTGGTCTGGATCCTCTTCACTTTTCCCTCTATCTGCTCCCATGAATGTAATTATTGTCTCTATACTGATAATTCTCAATATACTTTTCCAGTCCTAATCTCTCTAATGGACTAAATCATACAACCACATTGAAGACATCCTATTTGGATGTTCCATAGATATCTTAATATCAACATTTCCAAAATAGAGCCCATTATCTTTCCTTTAAAAACCCTTTCCAAGTCCTGCTTTCCTTATTACTATAGAGAATACCATCAGCTTCCCAGTCTTTAAGACTTCCAACCTAGGTGTCATCCTGGGTTCCTCACTATCTCTAACCCATCAAATCCAATCTATTGCTAAGGCAAAGATTTCACCTTTGCAGCATCTCTCAAATATACTCCCTTCTCTCCTCTGATATGCTACACCCCCCCCCCCACTGCAGCCCCTCATCACTTCAAAACTGGGCCATGCCAAGTCTCTCCCCAATCCAATCCATTGTCCACTTGGCCAGTGTACTAAAATGCAGGTCCTATCAGGTCAACACACACACACACACACACACACACACATGCACACGCACACACGCACACACGAAACCAATCAATCAACCAAACAATCAATAAACTCCAGGATTAACATCAAAATCTTCCCTTTGATATTCAAAGCCTTCATAACCTGGTCTTCCTTCATCTTTCTAGTCTTCTTATAGCTAACTGTAGGATCCAAAGATATGATTCCATGAACAAGATATTCGATTTCTCAGGCTAAAGTATTTTCTCTGGCTGACCCCTTTGTCTGAAATGCTCTCCTTTCTCTAATCTGCTTTATGTCCCACCTACAATTCATCATGTACAGGAAACCTTTCTCAGTTTCTCATAATCTTAGTGTCTTTCCTCTTTTACCCTGTTTTTTGATTTGTAACATATTTATTTGCTTGTTGTGTTGCTCATTACTTGGCTATCTCCTTGAGGGCAGAGATAAACTTTTATGACTTTTTCTGACCCTGGCATAGTGATTAGAACACAATAAATGTTTAATAACTGACTGGAGATCCTGGTTGTTTTTAAAGATCTTCATAACCTGCTTCTTTCCTAATTATCCAATCTTTACTCCTCTCCATATACTGAATGACCCAGTCACACTGGACTTCATGCTGGAATACTATTTTCTCCAGTATTACACTGGTTGTTTCCAAAATGTGGATAAATCTCCCAGATCATTTATGCCTCCTGATTTCTCTGTTTCCTTCAAGATTCAGCTCAAAATCATCTTCTTCAAAAAGTATTTGCTCTCCCCCCACTATGTCTCCCTACTGGGATTATTTCCCATTACAATGTGTACAAATTTTTATGGAGTTGTTCCAGATTATTCCCCCCAATAGAATATGCAATTTGACAAAGCGGGACCCTGGAGACCAAATATTAGGCATTTGAACTATACAATTGATGATTCATAAGTGTCTGTTTGACCCAATTGCTTTATTAAAGTCCAAGAGAGGGAAGGAAAGCTAGGTGATGCAGTGGATAGAGCACCAAACCTGGAGTCAAGAGGACCTGAGTTCAAATTCATCCTCATACACTTGATACTTATTAACTAGGTGACCTTGGCAAGTCACTTTACCCCATTGCCCCACAAAAAAACAAAAACAAATAACAATAATAAAGTCCAAGAGAGTCATATGAGTTTACCCAATGTATACAAATCATAAGCAAATGGGGAAAATGTTCTAATTCCTATTGAACTAATACATCAGAAATAGTAGTAGATTTGAAGTTGGATAACTTGGATTCAAATCTTGTATTCTTTTTTAACTTCCTAACTGTCCCCAGGTAGAATCTCTCAGAAACTTCATTTCATCCAGGTGAGGGGATGGCCTATAAGATACCCCCAAATGAATATTTCCCAAATAAATGAAGAACTGCAAATTTGCTACCCTAAAATTATGTAAAAACCCACATTTAAGAGGAGTTGAGAGGAGTATTTTTTCAACTCTAACTCAACTTTTCTTAACAAAACTGTCTTGATAGACTCTCTCTTCTTAATGTTTCTGCATATGTAATAACATAATAGGGCTATTGCATTATTTAATCAACCAATCAATCAGCAAGTATCAAAAGATTACTATGCTCTAAACATTTTATTGAATGTTAGGGAATTATAGTAGAAAGGGAATGTTTACATTCTAAATTTGGAGACTATTATATGCAAAAGTATATGCAAAAATATATATGAATCAAATACAAATTAACATTTGAGGGTGGACTGGAAGCAGAGTTAAGATGGCAGAATAGATAAAGCATTCAACTTAGGTCTCTCAATATTCTCTTTCAAACAATTTTAATATAATGCCTCAGTTAAAATTCTGGAATGTCAGAGCACACAAATATATAGCACACAGGATAATGTAGAAGCTTAAAAAGAGAGATAGGAGGCAAAGAAGCTGAGGACAGCCCAGAGCCCAAATGGCCACAACATCAATATTAAGACCAGAAGAAAGCAACAGAAGCAGCTTGGGAACTCTCAATTCAGAGATGGTAAAGGAAGCTAGTAACTAGTCAGAAAGAAATATCAGGGGACCCAGTTGCTAGCACAGAATACAGAACCAGACACTGTTTGGCATCTCCATTGCCTACACTCACTTCTAGGTCATAGTTCAGGTGTTGAGAGGAGCACTTTCACTCAATATAGAAGAGAGGACTAAAGGGAAAACTGGTTGACAATTTCATTGCCTAGAACACTTTGGGGTAATATTCTTTAGTTCAAGAGGGAGGGAAAATCCCTGAATGGAAGTATTGCTTTTGGTCACCAAGGGATGGGAAACCCTGAGAAACAATATTTCTTTCAATCCGATTCCAGAGAATCATGGGTTCTTCCTAGGTAAAGATCAGAGTACAAAGCAGGAGAACATGAATACATGTCTCATAAGATCACATCACCTTGAAAACATTGAAAACTTCCTAATCCCCAGAACAAGTCCTAAAAACAGTAGCATGGAAAAGTCTATAGCTTGAAACAGTTCCCTTCAGGTCAGATGAGAAGTAGAAAAAAAAAATAAATTAGGCAAGAAGAAAATAAACCTATCACTCTTTGCAGATGTGATGGAATACTTAGCTCTAAAAAATCAATTAAAATATATAGAGTTGAGGGTGACAATGACATTGCAAATCTGAGTGATAAGAAGAATGTTGATGAACATAACAATAAAGGAGCAGAGATTAGGAATAATAGGAGAAATGATAGGATCAAGTGAAAGCTTCTTTAGGAGAAAATAAAGAATTTAAAGCACAGTGAGAGCATGAAAATTCTATACTGCAATAGCTTTTATTAAGATTATAAGCTATAACATTTAATTCTCCCTTTGTTCGTGCCATTTTTTTCAGGTATCTCTGACTATCAATGACCCCATTTGAGATTTTCTTGTCAAAAGTACTGGATTGGTTTGCCAGTTTCCCTTTTCAGCTCAGTTTATAGGTGAAGAAACTAAAGCAGAGTTAAGTAATTTGTCCAAGATAATACATCCAGTAAATAGATGAGGTTCAATTGAACTTTTGGTCTAGCCCATTATATGTTGTGCCACCTAGTTACCCAATTATACTTTTACTTTGCCCTGTTATTCATTTCCTAAGGGATTTGACTTTTTTTTTTTGCAAGAAGCCTTTTGTATACAAAGAATCAGGATCTTTCTTAGCATCTACAAATCCCCAGAATTAAAATGAAGCAATGCTGTCCCTATTGACAAGAAAAAAGTCCTATAACAAAAGGATAAGTTCAAGAGCATTTGATCAACCCTCTACTGATTATTTCATGCATCATGGTATACTGATGCAATCACATCTATCACCTGATTCCCAGTGCCTGCATCTTGAAACACGTAGTCTGTGGTTTACATCTGGCACAAGTCTCAACCTTAAAAGGAAGGATGAGGCCATACTGGGACTCTCTAGAAGAAAAGCTGATGCTGCTTTTTTATAGTAGAATGGTGAAACTTGTATTTTAGATAGTTCCCTGGGTACAAAGGAAGTTTACTCCTTGCTATTTACTTCCTTTGTCAAGCTGGATAAATCTCTATCCCTCTGACGGTTTCCAAAAGGGATTAGGTTAGAGGATCTTTAAGGCTCCTTCTATCTCTAGATCCCTGAGATCCACTGGTGACCAAATAGACAAGACAAGACTGTGTGTGTGTGTGTGTGTGTGTGTGTGTGTGTGTGTGTGTGTGTGTGAGAGAGAGAGAGAGAGAGAGAGACAGAGAGACAGAGAGACAGAGAGACAGAGAGACAGAGAGACAGAGAGAGAGACAGAGAAACAGAGAGACAGAGTCAGAGAGACAGAGAGAGAGAGAGAGAGAGAGAGAGAGAGAGAGAGAGAGAGAGAGAGAGAGAGAGAGAGAGTGTGTTATGGATAGATAGACTGATATTGCCATTCAAGGACTTTTAGACATGAAGAAGATTGTAAATGTTGAACATAGTACTGTTAATATATTTTTTCTGTATCTTATATAATATATGGGTTTAAATACAGACACACACACACACACACACACACACACACATACACACACACATTTCCTCTAAATGATCTCATTTTTTCTTCCAAAGTCACCCAGAATAGACTGATCCTTCCTCATAAGGTTAAGGCTTGTGCCAAATATGAGCCATAGTCTACCTAGTTCTAATCATCAGACTCTGCATGGAAGATAATAGATGCTGATTGATGCTGTTTACATATATCTAAATATGCATGCATACATACATGCATGAATGCATATGTACAATTGACTTCTTTCCTACCTTTTACTTTGAAGTAATAAGGTTATATGGTAAAGGGAAAATATACATGTATTTGTTTACATGTATACATGTACATATAAATTTATGTTTATACATATATTTACATACACATATGCTTACAGATTTACCTACAAATTTTTCACACACACATACACATAAACTCAAAGTTGGACATAAGAAATTGACATTAACTCTGACTTCTCTTATTTTCTTTCTTCTTCCAGAATTCTATTCTTTCCATCTTTCTTTCTTTTCTTCCTTCCTTCTTTCTTTCTCTCCATCTATTATTTCATCTTTCTATTCTTCCCTTCCTTCACCTTCTTTCTTGATCTTTACTTTCTCTTTGCTTTCTTTTCCTTCCTTCCTTTCATCCATCTTTCTTTCTTTCTCTTTCTTTCTTTATTTATTTCCATTAGATGCTAAGCTCCTTGTGGGCAGGGATCTTTCTTTTGCCTTTCTGCATACCACAGGAGCTAGCAAAATCCCTGACATATATAAAGTGCTTTATAAATACTCACAGACTTTTTTAAACATCAGTTTTGGTTGCTAACAAAATAACTACTTGTCTGAACACATTAATTCAATGTTGATTCCATATGTAATTGAATAGGCATCAATTATACACCATCATTTACAAGGTGTTGTTCTACCTTATGCAGTCATTGAACTCAGGGAATTTATAATCTATTCATCTGAGCTAAGCTTAAAACAAAACCAATATTCTATGCCCTGTGAGAGAACCAGCCTGGTGTAATGAGAAGAGAAATAAAGTGAGATGTCAGGTGGAATGCTGGTAAAGCCATTTATATGCATTTGATCTTAAGAAACTCATATCCCCTCTCCAGGCTTCAGTTTTTACATCTATAAAATGAAATGATTAGATCAGATTAGACTGTCAATGTTGCTTTTACTTCTATACCTTATGAATCTATGTTTAAAAGAATAAATTATTAAAAGTTGATTCTGAAAGCAATTTCACAACTTTTTCATTACTCTCCCATCACCATTTAATTATGACCAGGAACAGTTAAGGAGTTTAGTTCCCAAACATGAAAAGGAAGATACTTCCTTGGGTTAATTAAAGAAGCTGACAACAAAAAATAAAGTTGATAATATCAAAGAAAAAAAATTCTTTCCTTCCTAGATCAAAGAGAACAAGAGATCAGCTCTTTGGGAGATGAGCAGTTGTTGTTTTCCTGAAACATTCCAAGCATTTACAATATGAGAGAAATGGTAAGAGGCCATTCCAAGCTTTGTCTGATGTGACAGCTTCTAATCAGACATAACACAGACCAGACACATAGGAACAATTAGCACTTACCATAGGTCACTAACCTGTGACCCTTCATTCTTTCTTGATCCCCCACTCATGGCCCAGAGCCACAGACTTTGGTAAACAATTCATGTTTCAGTCTGGAAAGTCAATCTGGACTACAGTTCAAAAGAAAAGACAGAGTGAATTGTGAACATTAAGTATACAGTATAAACTGATTATAACTCAGTATACATGTGTTGCAGGCATAAAGACTCTTGGGATGAGTTGCCTCAGTTGAGGCTGAAGGCAGGTTTGCAAGCTTGTTCTCTCTATTATCCTTCACTGTTCTTGCAGAGATACTATTCATTATCTCCTATTTTATTCCTCTATAGCATTCTGTATGTGACTTCAAATTTTAAAACCAGTGCAACTCAAAGCTCCATTGTCCGTCTGTTTGGCAAAAAGTATTTTCTGGCTATACTTGATTCTATGATCTTTGGATCTCCTCACTCATGCTTTGCATCAGTTAAACTTATATAAGAAATGTTGATTCACATCAAAATCAATATCTTTCTCTCTGTCCATTTCTCCTTCAGCACACTAAATAACATCTTTGAATAGGTCTGGTTTTAGGTGCTACATTTATATACACTGTGCCATTTTCTTATTTGTATTCCTTCTTTTACTTTGCTTTTACTTTAGTCTTTTACTTTTACTTGTACTTAACTTTGACCTTTGAGTCTATGTCAGCACATTACGCCTAAGCAATTCACTTGAACTGAAATCCACATCCATAAACTATTGTTTTTTAACTGGAATGACAAAGTGTGACAGATTTTGAGCTAGAAGTGACCCTTGATGCCATCTTGTTTAAGTAATTATATTTATAGATGATTAAGTTGTTTCCCAGAGAAATTAGCAGCCTTCCGGGTCCCTTAGATAGCAGTGGTTGAATCTTTAAGTCCAAATTCAGAATGCTTTCCACTGTACCACTATGACTCCCAAAGATGAAAAGCAAAACATCAAGGTTCAATCTTTAATCTTCATTCCAGGAGCACTAGATATTTGGAATCAGGGGTGGTTTTTGCTATAGCAATAGGGTTTCTGCTTTTAAACATCTTTATTCAGTCTCAATCCCTGAAGAAGCTTCAGAAGTCTTTCTTTTATTCTTGGGAATTGGAGTTCTGAAATGAGGGTAAGGTAAGCTAACAATGGAGAAGCCCAAAGAAAAGAGGCAACTGATGACTGACCACTGTGGAGTCTCAGAAGATATAGTGGCAAGGAGACAAAAGTTTCTAGCCTCATCATTCAGCCCAGTTGGGGTTGCTTGGTCATAAAAGTAACATCAGATTTATTGTCTCTCTCTTCCAAAGTCTAGGAGGGAACAGGTGCTTGGGATTAGGAATGGAATAAAAGGGTTGGTGTTCTGTCCCTCACTGATGGTGCCAGGGACCACTGTCCAATGAGTCTGCAACACTCAATTTTCCATCTGCAGTCAATTCCCTCCACCCACATTGAGTAGAGATGAATTTTATTTTATTTCTTTTTTTCTTTCTTTGTATCCCCAAAGCTTAATACAGTGTCTAAAACATAGGAACCACTTAATAAATATTTATTGACTGACTGATTTGTTAGTCTTGCTTGTGAAGACTTTGATTAGGACTGGTTTCTTTGAAAAACTGTATGCATTTTTGTAACAGTTGTACTTGAAATAGCCAATATTTTTTTTTCTTTACTCTACATTCTAAATATGAGGGGAATCATGTCCCCAAGGAGGAATATCCTATGGTTTGAAATATTTGGCATTACATTATACTTGTAGAGCCATTCTTTGATTCCTGGGCAATTTCTTTGTCTTCAGTTCTTTCCTATTATAAAAAGTAGAGCAATTGGATGTCTCATTTGAATCTCAAACTCATCATATCCAAACCATAATTCAATAGTTTACCCTCCAAATTTCCCCTTGCCTGTTTCTTTTGATGGTACTATCAGTCTTTCAATTCCCAGGTTCACAATCCAAGAATTCTGAACTCTTACCTCTATCTCACCCAGCATATAGCCACAATATCAAATGAGTTTCCAAGTCCCTGATGAAAATAGTCATCATTGTATTAGAAGCATTAGGTCTCTGAAAAGAATTGCCCTTTTGCATTTCTTAATTCCAAGCTATATGGTCGAATAAATATACTTTCTTTGCTAATATTGCTTTGCCTGCTTTAATATTAGTGTCCCTGAATTTGTTCTCATGGTTTGGTGAAACTTAGTGAGATTTTTGGGGAAATTTTCTGTAATGGATGGTTTCATAAACTAAACATACCTTCATAGTGATCTTTTTGTTAGACTTATCATAATGGGAAACAACCTTGTGACTAATGAAATTATCATTCTTTTGGCTTTTCATCCTACAAAGAAATTAATCTGACAATTTCTTTTTTTTTTGCTTCTCCGGGGAGAACCTGTGGGCCATCCTTCTACTTAAGAGATAGTGACAAGAGCAACATATGATGACAGTTTACATATGTCTATTTTTGTTTGTGTCCTTTTTCAAAGGAGTCAGAATCCACATTATGGAGGTCACACTATTTTCTAATATTCATAACCATATTTATTTTATAGAGCTAATTTTATGACTTTAATTCATTGTTACTATCTATCTTTGGAAGACTAAAGATAAAAAATACCTTATCATTCCTATAGAAATCCTAAATATAAGACACATGGGATCAAATAACCAGAAATCTAGAGCTAGAAGAGACTTTAAAGGCCATCTCATCCAATTCTTTTGTTTTACTAATGAAAAAACTAAGTCCACAGAAATTTAAGTGACTTGCTTCACCTCACACCGGTAGTGAGTATCAAAGGTTTGACTTGAATTGAGGTCAGTCAGTGCTCTTTTTCCCTCCATATCATACAAATTTCCCTCAAATAAAAAGAGGACTAGTCAATTTCACATTTCTATAGTTCTCTTTTTGTTACAACCTTTTGAAAAAAAAGAACTACTCTTTTGAGAAAAAAATAGAGCAATTATTATTTTTATTGTTGCTAATCTTCAATTGGGGGCAGCCAGTTGGTGTTATGGTTAGAGTACTGGGTCTGGAATAAGGAAGACATGAGTACAAATTCAGCCTTAGACACTAGTTGTGGGCATTGAGAAAATCACTTAACCATGCTTTCCTCACTTTGCTCATTTGTCAAATGAATTGAAGAAGGAGATGACAAACCACTCCAGTATCTTTGCCAAGAAAATCCCAAATGGGGTCATGAAAAGTCAGGCATAAGTGAACAACAATGTCCTCATTTTACAAATGAGCAAACTGAAACTTAAAGATATTCAGTGATTTTCTTAGGGTCTCATAACCATTTAGTGTCTGAGACAAAGCATAAAGAAGGAAGAAAATGGAACTCACCTAGAGAGCCTCAGAAGTTGACCTTCAAGAAGATAGAATTCTTTTTTTTTAATCCAGAATAATCTCTCTTGGGTAACTACTATGTACGTGGGACAACATTTATACCTCTTTCTCATACAATCAGAGAGAATGGCACCATGTTAAAAATGAAGTATTTGGTTTGTATAAATGACTTCGGTGCCCTAATATTGCAATATCTACTCTAGAACAAAATTAAACATGTTGGAAAATTCTCTTCTCAAAATTTCCACTCTTTTCAGTCAAAATGAATTAGATTATCCTTTAAAAAACATTTCTTTCAAAATTTTTTTCTAGAAAATTACCATCTTTTCTTCCCCCCACAGAGATGATTGTCAGCACAGTATCTCTTCTGCCAAACAGTTCTTTCACATGTCCTTTCAAAACTCAACTTAGAAACTTAAATGATTTTTAAAACCCTCTTCAGAACAACTGCAGCTGTTCCCAGAAAAGACTGGCATGGTAGAATATTTGAAGATAGTGGCCCACAAAACATGACTGCATTTAATCCCAGTTTCATTCTGCAGATCTACATTTGAAGTTTTATTTGAAAGAGCTATTTTGGTCATTCAGTCTTACCAATTTGTTACCAAAAGGGAAAAAATATTTTCAAAAATAAAATAGTCTGCCAAGACTTCTTTGAGGAAGAGACCATATGGAAAGTTTTATCTTGAAATTCAACTGCTTTTTTCTTTAAAAAAAAATATACAGAGAGTGAGCCAAAAATAAACAAATCAAAACCCTGCTTAAAATATTCTAAAATATATTTTTAGACTTTATTGAGTAAGAGTCATTACTTTGAACTCACTGCTTATCTGAGGACATCATTAAAAAGTATTATAAAGGCTTTGAGAGATATTTCATCTACTATACTTAGGGGGTTAATAAGGTATTATTGACAATTTAAGCAACACTTAACTCTAGTATAAGTATTTGGAAAGTAAATTTTCACAACACCTTGGTACATGGTTTTGTTGTTCAATCATTTTCAAATGTGTCTGACTCTTTATGACCCTTTGTGGGGTTTTATTGGCAAAGATACTGGAGTAGTTTGCCATTTCCTTCTCCAGGTTATTTTAAACATGAGCAAAGTGAGACAAACATGGTTAAATGACTTGCCCAAGGTCACATAGCAAGTAAATATCTGAGACCAGATTTGAATTCACTAAGATAAGTCTTCCTGCCTCTGAGTTCATGCCCTCTATCTACTGTCCTAACTGCCTGATTTAAGTTTAGCTAATCCTAAATGTATTATGGAGTGTAACTCCATGCATTCTGAATTTGGAATTAATTTAGCTTGATTAGCAGTTATAATAGTAGCAATATATAGCAATAGTAGCAGGAGTTGTAGTAATAGTAATATAGCAATTATGATAATATTAATAATGAGGTTGCTTCTTCTTATGAAGAAGACAGAATTGAAGCAGTTCAAAGGAAACATGGCATACATAAGTTTAGAATGCCCATTCCAGGTGTTCATGTGAACTATTTGTTCCTAATCTGTGGTAGAGCATTCCAAGCTCATATTGGTCAGATCACCAGTCGGACACACTGTAATTTATCTCAAACATAGTGATGTCATTTCAGTCTTCTTCAATAATGAAGGACAAGAACCAATAATAATTCCATAAGGATATTGAATTTCAAATGGTTTTGTTTAAAAGTATAGAATTGGAAGGAATCTTGGCAATCATCTAGTCTAAAACTCTGAATTTTTAGATGACTAAACAGAAATCCAGAGGCAGGAAAGGTTTTGCCCAAGGTCAAAAAGGGATTAAGTCTTCTAATTCCAAATCCAGTGTACTTTCCATTTTGCTCTGTATCCTTAATGAATAATCAATAAAATTTTCTAGAGCATTTTTTATTCTTCCTTGCAAAATGTCTATTAAAAATAGAGAATAGAAACAAAACATGAAAAAAACATAAAAAGTAACCAAAAAATCCATATCTTGATTTTCTTCTTTCATCATGGATTAATTAAAATGCTTTAAAAACTTTCTAATCCTATATTGAAAAAATTAGAAATCTTAAGAATTTCAATATTTCTAAAGTTTGAGTATTTTAACATAGTTTAACATTTCCACAAATCTGTGAATTACAGCAATAGGGATATCCATCTATCAGTTTAGATCTTGGGGAATCCAATTCATTTCCTCTTGTGTGACCCCTAGCTATGTTATCTCTAAGCAAGATCTACTTATCATGAAAAGGAAAATTCTACAGGATTTTTATCATTTCACATTGATCAATGAGACTTTTACTTTCTGCCTGAGATGGCACATTTCTTAAGTGATAAACTTCTTGTCATTCCTTACTCATTTTTTCCCTTTTTTTTTTTTGAGGCAGTCAGGATTAAGTGATCTGACCAGTATTTAAAAACATATTTGTACTCAGATCCTCCTGCCTCTAGGACTAGTGTTCTATCCACTGCACCAACTAGTCTCCCCCATGTTACTCCTTTCAATTATTTTTGATGAAAAGACCAGAAATAAGAAGGAACTTGGAAATGCAAGTACAAGAGCAAAGGGAAACCTAAAAAATGATTAAATTTATTTAATCAATTGGAAGCTGTGTGATGTACCATAGCATTCTGACAGAAGGAAAAAAAAAGTTTGTATTTTACGACTTTAAAGTCTTCAAAGATATTGAGGGAATAAAATAAGGGAAAAATGGATCACACAGTGGATTTATTCTGAGGGCTGCTTTTGTTTTGTTTTGTTTTATTTTTGCAAGGCAATGGGGTGATTTGCCCAAGGTCACAGAGATAATTATGAAGTATTTGAGGCTGAATTTGAACTCAAGTCCTCATGACTCTAGGACCAATAATCTATGCACTCTGCCACCTAGCTACCCTTATTCTGATGGTTTTGAGAGAGAAAAGAAAAAAAAGAGGGTAAAATGGATACAATGAAAACTAGAAGAAGAAGAAGAAGAAGAAGAAGAAGAAGAAGAAGAAGAAGAAGAAGAAAGGAGAATATGAAGAAGAAGAAGGATGAGGGGAGGAGAAGGAGGAGGAGGAGCAGGAAGAAGAAGAGGAAGAAGAAGAAAAAGAAGAAGGAAGAAGAAGGAAGAAGAAAAAGGAAGAAGGAAGAAGAAGAATGAAGAAGAAGAAGAGGAAGAGGAAGAAGAAGAAGAAGAAGAAAAAGAAGGATCTTGTTATTTCTCCTCCACTTTTCATTTGCAACATTGTTTGGTTTCAACTTTACAGAATAAATTATCCCTTTCTTAAAGGATAGAAAAGGAAAAGAAAGAAAGTAAAAGAAAAATATAAAAAGTAATGGAATCTAAGGGTCTGCATGGAGGTGTCTTTATTTCTCTGACACAACAGAGAAGTGTCTGAACTAAGTCTGGTATTTGAATGTTACAGAAAATATTTCATCATAAGAAATGATGAAAATATCAATTTCAGAGGATCCAAGGAACCATGAATTCATTCAAAATGAAGTGAGCTGAACCAGGACAACTTATGCAAGCATAATAGCATTGTAAAACAAAGGAAATTTTAAAAGCCCTAAGAATTTTAATCAATACAATGTCTAACCATGTTTCTAGAAGACCTGTGATGAAGCATGTTACCCACCTCCTAAAATGAAGGTGATAGGTTCAAGATGCAAAAACACACTGAATTTATTTTGTTTAACTATGCTTATCTGTTGCATGTTTATCACCTTTTTTCCTTCTTGATTTTTTAATGGGGGGGTGACATTGGGTGAAATAAGGATGCTAGCCATAATGAAATTGAAAAAATAAAGTCATTAAAAATATTCATTGATTTTTCCTGCCTAAAATATATAGAAGAGAATAGAATGAATTTCAGAATAAAGTAGAGATAAACTGGACCGTTTGAAAATGCTAAGTATAATTTATTATACATTTCAAAAAAAGTAAAAAGTGATAAAATGAAGATTCAGTTTCATATACAAGCCTTTTTGTATTCAGTTATACATGAAAGTTTTCTCCTTTTTGCAATGTTTAAGTTCACAATAAAAAATAAAATTACATAAAAATAGAAACCTGTTTGTTCCTGTCCCATAACCGCATCTTCTTTGTATGTGTATATAATTCTCATTAAGATATTATAAAGATGAGAATATACTATAAGGAATTGGTAGCTCCTGCTGTTTTCTCATTTACTTTTTCAGATGTTACCCTTTCTTACAGGAGAAACCATGAATCATCATTCTAGTTAGCAATACTTTCCTTTTTGTTTTCAGTTTTAATATATATATATATATATATAAAATTTGATAATATAGATACATTGTATTTCTTCATACAATATGTAAAGTTGTGAGGCAGTGTTGTAGGCATATAATGTCAATGACATTGTCATATGTGAAGTTGTTAGTCAATGGGCAAAGTTCTAATTTAGAATCTAGTAGGTGAATTTTTATAGACAATCTAAAAATTGTTATTCTTTAGTCACCCATTCCAGCTTTTAAATTATGCTATCATAAATCTAGATCTGGAAAGAACCTCAAAATCCATGAAGTCTGACACCTTCATCTGAAAGATGAGGAAACTGATGCCCATGAGGATAAGTAACTTGGTCAAGGTTGTAACAAGTAAGGATCAGAAAAAAGATTAGAACTCATTTTGCCTGACACCAAAGTTGATACTCCTTCCATTGGTTTCCTTCTCAAAGTGGAAGGACTGCCACCATTTCCTTTTTTAAAAATTTTTTATAGATTGAGATGAACAAAACATTTATTGTCTAGCAGCCAGGCTTTTCATCCTTAGTTACTTTAGTCTTAAGAAAATAGATTTAGTCAGTTGATAGTCTATTTTATTAGTAGAACCAGTCAAAACTTATTTTCTTCTGGCATAGAATATGAGAAATCAGTTATCACCTGAAAGCATGATGTACTGATTTTAAGGAGCTTTGGAATAAATTCATGTATTTCAAATAATAGAATAATATTTATGAAAAGTTCATTGTATACAAATGTGGCACTAATGGTTTTTAAATTTTTCTTCACTTAACTTTAAAATGTGACAGTTAAATGTAGAATTTGGTTGACCAGGGTTGTTTTGGAATTAGGTAACTTGAGTCAACTCCAATATTCCCACATTTTCAACTGGAGTTGTGAGCTGCAATATTATGGAATAGAAGTAGAATCAACTTTAGCTCAAAGTAGCTGTGGCCTCTTAGACCAAAGACTATGCATAAAAATATCAAAAAAGCTTAGGTGAAAAGCTAAGATGCTTTTTAAGTGATTTTATCCACCTTGGTACTCACTTTTATTTGCTTTTCTCTCCTTGTAGATTGCTTTTACCATCTCATGGATTACTTTTTATCTAGTGTTACTGAATTTATTTTTATTTAAGAAGTTGAATGTTATAAACCCCAACCTTTGTAGCATTCTACCATCTTTTGTACCAGAGATGAAAGTATAAACAGGATAAAAACCTAATCTTTTGATTGAATTTAAAAATTTTGTGCAGTTCACCAGGAAAAAGTCATACTTAAAAGAGAAAGCATGAAAGTGCCATCACTTCCTTTTCTTCCTCTAATTGAATGATCAACTTTCAGTTTCCAAAATTATAAATAGCCAAATAATAACTACATAGCTAAATAAATAACTAGCAAAATATATAAATAACTAAAGCTAGGGAAAGTGAATAGGAGGGCAAGTTTAATTCAGAAAGAGTTGACAAGACAGAAGAGAAAGAGTGAAACAAAGGGAGATAAAATGTCAATAAATTGGAAGGGATGAAAGTAGGTAAATTTTACAAAGATTTTTCTTGGCAAAGGATTAATGACTCAATTCTATGTGTTTCTTGGTCCTTTACAAGCCCCATATAATTGAGAGAATCAAGACTATAATTACTGGCATGTCTAAGACAGTGTCTTTGATTCAGTCATAGTTCTTGCATATTAAAACTGGCTCATTGGTCCAAAAATCCCCATTTTACAGAAAAGGAAACTCAAATCCATACAGGTAAATTGATTTGCCCAAGGTCACATAGGTAGTGCATTAAAGAGACATATTTGAAATTGATCTCCTGGTTCCAATTACAGAAAGCTTTTTTCTGTTTCTGCAATATCCTAAACAATATTTCATATCTAATCATGACATTGAATTTAGAAAAAGTGCTTAGAAATCATTTATTCTAACTTTCTAATTTTTTCCAACAAAAAAGCATAAACACAATACAGTTAAATCATATTGCTCATAAGTGGAGAACCTGGGATTCAGATCTACTTTCTTGGACTCCAGAAACACTGTTATTCCCATTATGAAAAGATAACTTTAGACCACTAATACAACTACAGTAATTCTTTAAATCATACTGGAAACAGCAATGGATTTAGATGCCAGAGAACTGAGGTCAAGTTGTAGCTCTTCTATTTAACTCCTTATTGAATCTCTAGTATGCTACTTACTTATCCAAGAATCAGTGGGACAGTGGATAGATTATTAAGGTTCCAGTGAGAAGGAATTGTGTTCAAAGGCCATCCTATATTCTTACTAGTTGTGAGAACCTAAACGAGTCACTTAATTTTTTGTCTGACTCACTTTGCTTAACTTTAAAAGAGGAATAAGAATCCTGTGTCCAGAAATATTCTGAGGATCAAATGTGAATCTCTTAGTACATGAGCCACACAAGACAAGTTTGTTTCTTTCCTTCTTTGTCTGAACTTCAATTACCGTATGTATGAAATGTGGATGATACTAAGACCATTCCCTTCTCAGAATTATGATGAAAAGAAAATGAATTAATTATTGCTGAGTACTTTTTAAAAAAATTTACCCTGAAATTTTATTTACTTATTTATTTATTTATTTGTTTGTTCATTTATTCATCCATTCATTCATTTATTTATTTATTTATTTCCACATTACTACAATAATCTTGTTGTGGAAGTAAATATAATCCATGCCCCCTTCAAAATGATAGTGAAACCTCAAGAAAAATAAAGTGAGAGGAAAAAAGCATACTTCAGTCGGGGTTCAGATGCCATCAGTTCACTCTCTGGGATGGTTTGCCTTCCTTATCATAAGTCCAGCAGAGAAGTTGCTTCAATACTTTTTGTCCCACAGTTGCTATTACTAGCTGCATTTCCTTCCATTCTATTCCTCCTACTCCCATTTATTCTATTCTCTCTCTCCTTTCACCCTGTCCCTCCTTAAAAGTGTGTTGCGCCTGACCACCCTCTCCCAACCTTCCCTCTCTTTTATCTCCTACGTGTTCCTCCCCTCCCCCACTCCCTTTCTCCTATCTCTTTCCTCTCTTTTCTCCTCTAGGGTAAAATAGATTTCTATATCCTGTTGAGTGTGTATGTCATTTTCTCTCTGAGTCACTTCTGATGAGAATGAAGTCTCACTCATTCCCTGTCACCTCTACCCTTCCACTCCATTGCAAAAACTTTTTCCAGTTTTTTTACATTTTATCCCAATTCACCTCTCCTTTCCCTTTCTCCTAGTACATTCCTTGACTCCCTCTTTATAATATATGATATTGCTATATTCAACTCCCTCCTGTGCCTGTTTATATATTCTCATTCTAACTGCTCTAATAAATGAGAAGTTTCATATGAGTTATCAGTCTCTTCTTCCTATGCAGGAATACATGTAGCTTGACATCATTAAATCCTTCACAATGTGCCCTTCATGTCCACCCTCTCTATGTTTCACCAGAGTGCTGTACTTGAAGATCAAACTTTATGGTTAGCTCTGATTGTTTCAATAGGAAAGTTTGAGAGTCCCCTATTTCAATGAATGTCTATCTTTTCCCCTGAAGAGTATGCTCAGTTTTGTTGGCTTGTTGATTCTCAGTTGCAATCCATACTCTTTTGCCCTCTGAAATATTATATTTCAAGCCATATGAGCCCTTAATATAAACACTATTGAATCCTATGTAATCCTGACTGTAGCTCCACAGTAGTTGAATTGTTTCTTTCTGGTTGCTTGTAATATTTTCTCTTTGACTTGGGAGTTCTGGAATTTGGTTATAATATTCCTAGGAGTTTTTATTTTGGAATATCTTTTGAAAGGTAATCAGTAGATTACCTTGAATTCTATTTTGCCCTCTGATTCTAGAATCTCAGGGCAATGTTGTTGGATTATTTCTTGAAAAATGAAGTCAAGACAGTTTTCCTGGTCATGATTTTCAGATAGCCCCCAAAATTTAAATTATCTTTCCTGAATCTGTTTTCCATGTGAGTTTTTTCCACTAAGATATTTCACATTTTCTTCTAGTTTTTCATTCTTTGGGTTTTATTTTTTCTTGATTTCTCACAAAGTCATCAACTTCCCTTAGCTCCATTCTGCATTCGAAGGAGTTATATTCTACAGAGAGCTTTTTAATCTCCTTTCCCCTCTGTCCAATTATGATCTTTTAAAGGTATTCTTCTCCTCCTTGACCTTTTGGATTGCTTTTTCCATTTGACCTAAACTGGTTTTTAACATGTTATTTTCTTTGGTACTTTTTGTATCTCCTTGACTAAGCTGCTGACTTGGTTTTCATGTTTTTCCTGCATCACTCACATTTCTCTTCCCAATTTTTACTCTGCCTCCCTTACTTGCTTTTCAATATTCTGAGGGTATATTTTGATCTTCCATGGGATCAAACTAATTGTCTATAGTCAGATTCCTTTCTTCTGTTGTTGCTTATTTCCCTAACTTATGATCTAATTTTAATGGGCTTCCAAAGCTTTGGAAGGTTTTGGGGATACCCCCACCGGGACATTAAATCTTTCAAGGTCTTTTGAGAAGCTTTGACTGCTTTCCTGGCCTATACTCTGGTATATGGATGATCAAAAGACTCCCTTCTGCCTTTTTTGCTGTGAGGAGGGTCCCTGCTCTGCTGTGGTAGTATGAGGCCCCAAACTGCTACCTGAATCTGATTATGGGCAAGCAACAGAACCTTGCTCCCAGGTTCACAAAGAGGTCCAAATCCCTTACCATCTGTATGCTGAATACTCTGGAAGCAGCTGCTGGGTGATTCTGCAGGTTCTCATGATGGAGCTGTCTTAAGGCCTGTGATGGCCTGGCTCCATGCTGACTCTGATTCAGCAGAAATTTCCCACTGAACTTTCAAGTTGTCCTTGATGATCCCTGGGCTGGGAGATACTACTGCTACAGATCCAGGGTACCTACAGGGACCCAGGTGCCCCATGAATTGTTCCTAGAAGACTGGAGTTGATTTGATCTGGTATAGCTTGGTTGTAGCCTGGACTGTACTGCAGTTCATTCTAACCCCAGTCCTGGTGGAATAGACCTTCCCATGGATCTTCCAAGTAGTCTTGGGCCAGAAAATTGTTTCACTCAAGTCTTTCTGTGGGTTCTGCTACTCTAGAATTTAGTTAGAGTTATAATTTTATGGCATTTGGACTGTTCTGGGGAAGAGCTTCTGGGAATTCTTACCTCCACAATGCCATCTTGACTCTGCCTCATGCTGAGTAATTTCTAAGCTTTAAAGTGTTATAAAATATGGTTATTGACAATTTATTTTATTTATTGAAATGTCAACAATAAGATATTAGTCCAAATTTAAAACACTTTCATTATATTTTAAATGTTTGAAAATATATTTTAATTATTGTATATTTGTTCAAAAATTGTAACTCTAAGAGAGTTTAGATCACAAGGCAGTAGTGGCAGTAGATTAGAAGTCATGTAGCCCCTGATGGATCCAAATGACAGCTTTCCTACTTGCTAGTCCATTTAAAATTTTTCGGTCTCCATTACCTCCTTTATTAAATACTGTTAGTTTTTGTTCCTTCTTACTCTGAAATTTTTGATGATTTTAGGTACAAAATAGACGTCTCTTTTCATTAATTTCTTCACTTAAAATGAAGTAATTGAGGGAGAGATGAATTAAATGAAAGTAGGGCAGCTGTAAAACTTTCATCCTAGATATTAGAAACTAGACTGGAATGCCTTCCATTTATAATAAGATATTTTTTGACTTAATAAGCAATAATCTTCATATAGCTAGAATTGTCTAAAATAGAATGATTGACTTTTTGAGGGATAGAGAGCTCCATGATGTTAAATTTACAAAGAGATGTTTTTGGGAATACCATCAGAGAGATTTCTATTGTTTCTTTCATCTTTGAATCCCAAGCAGATATTATAGTGACTTGCATATGGTTAGCACTTAATAAAAGTTAACTAAATTAAATTGGTTGAAGATTATAGCCATTTTCAACTCTCAAATTTTATGATTCCATAAAATTTAAAAAAACAACCATAGGAAAACATGGCAAACTTAATATTCCAATCCACTAAAAGAATTATTAATAACAAGAATTCAAGATGTCCCAAGCACATCATAGCATAACTTGAGAGACCACTGCAGGAAAATAATGGATTCCTTCTAATGTAAGTCTGATTTTTATAAGACAAAAGTCACATTAAAGAATTACTGGATTCTGATTTGTTTGGCTCTAAAGAGCTGCCAGCTATTTGTGCTCTCCTCTAAAGAAATTATAATAAGATGAGGCTGTAAAATTATTCAATACCATTTGAAAGTGTGTTTCTGTTTAAAATCTAGTGGAAGAATTCTCAAATAGCTGAACTCAGTCTTCTATACTTGAAGGAACACATGAGTCTGAAGGAAAATCTGAGCCTTTTCTAAGCCATTTGCTGTACCTCCAGGCAGTCATTTAGCTTTTGTGAAGTTGATCCATTGGAGTAACACATTTGGGGATTCAAACAAATCTGGCATTCACCACTTCAATACTGATTATATATATATATATATATATATATATATATATATATATATATATATATATATACATATATATATATGTATATATATATATATATACACATACATATATATGTATATATGTATATATGTATATGTATAGGTGCAGTCTTTGTTATGGGGATGGAAATGTCATGGTATTATGTCATCTGTCATAAAGCAAAGCCTTACTATTGTTTTAACAAAATAAGAGAGATTCCTAATTCTTTCAAGTTTACTAAGCAAGCATAAAATCATTTCATTCGGAGTAATTTGAGTTCTGGGCACTTGGTTTTAGAAATAACTTTGGAAAAATGGATATCAGTCCATCAACAAGTATTTATTAAGCAATTACTTTGTGCCAGAAATCCTGCTAAGCTTGGAATACAAATGAAAACTCAGACCATCCCTGAGCTAAAGGAGTAGGACTCACTTGGTGATGAGTAAATGAATATAGGATGTTCAAAATTCACAGCAATTTGGGTGAGGAATAGGAGAATCAGGAAAGGTCTCAAGAGAAGTGGCTCTTGAGATGAGCCTTGAAAAGAACTAGAGGTTATATAGTTATCTCTTCTACATCAAGGTAGTTTAGGGACATGGGGCCCCCCATGACCTGGAAAATTCATATAAAAATTTTGGCCCTACCTTTGTTCCAGAGAAGAAGTCTGAATTACTATGTTATTAATAGATAAAATGTGTTGATACTACAGAATACATTACATATTTTTTATTCATTTTGGAGTTTCTAAATTTTTCCTATGTCATCTACTGGCCTTTACTTGTCATCTTCTTTCTTGTTAGTATCTCCAAAACTCCTCTCAAATTTCCATTTAATTTCTTATGCCAACTTGCAATAATATTGAAACCATGATGTGAAAAGTTGTGATATGAAAGGGATAATTTTTCAGGCAGTAATAAGGAGGGAGATTATAGCATATATAGGGACTTAGCAGACATAGCCTATTCAAAAGACATGGAAACATGTAAGAGACAGAATGTGGGAGATACAGAACTGCAAACAGACCAGTTCAGCTTGAGCATAATATTGAGAAGAAGAGTAATTTTTATCTAACCTGTAATGATGATTTATATATGGAGAGGAGACTGAAAGCAATAGAAGTCCCTGAAGCTTTTTAGATGGAAGAAAAACAAGATCACACCTGTGCTTTAGGAATATCCATTTGGCATCTGAGTAGAATATGAGATTGAAGAGAGGAGAGAGTAGATACAATGAGTAAATGGCAATTAAGGGCCTGATGATGCATAGCCTAGAAGAAAGAAGGGTATTGACAATAAAAACTGTGGTCTTATATGCCTATTTACAATTAAAGAGTGGTAAACAGGGAAAGGTCGATATCCCAATAGTAGGAAACTACTGTGGATCAGGTCTGACTCAGGGCAGTCTTGGAGCACAGGTCTGTGATTAAAAGAAAATTATACACTTGTTCACCATTTAATAGCTACCATAAAGAAATTTCCTAAGTGATTGCATGGAAATGATATTCAACAAAAATATTACATTGATTCCATTGGGCACCATTTCACTGCTTCTGTGTTTTTCAAGTTTTCTTGTCTAATTCATGGTAAACTTGAGAGGAGCTCCTGGTTTCTACTATACTTGTTATTGGAATTAGACTTCCAGGAAGTTATTTGGATGATCCAAGTGTTGATATTCTAGACCAATTGAGACTCAAGGATGATTTTAGTACCTTATAGTAAAAGATGTGGCCTTATCTGTGTGGAGTAGGACCTGAGTTAAAAACTATGTAGCAGGGACCCTAGAAGCTATTACTCCAATAAGCTCCACTCCTTTATGTCAACTTCAAAAATCTTCTGGAAAATCTTCCACCACTTAAAATGACAGGTGTCTTAAAAAACTCAATATGTACACTAAAACTTCCATAATCACTCAAATTCTGTCTTCTCACCTTCCTTGAGCTACTCCTCCCATCTATCTTAGTCATGCATAAAAATTATCATACCCTTGATATTGCTATCTCCCACAAATATACCACCCTCATGTTGAAAAATTCTCAGATTCCCTTATCTGACCATAACCAGTTGACAGGGTAACATTTATTTTGGATCTGATACAGATAAGTTAAAGTTAATGGAAATATTTGACCTAATATTTGACCTCCTTCTGTCTTCCTTTTCAAAACTCTAGCCTCCACCCTCACTGTGACCTCCAATCTGTTGACCCTCAATTCTCTTCCATTTTATTTCCCATGTATTAACCTCAATCTCCTTTTAGTGACTGAATTCAACATTATACTCACTTCCTCTCTTTTCTTCCTAGTCCCTTTTATCAAATCATAGATTTTACCCTGCTAAATTTTAGCTTTGTATTACTCCCATCATTCATCAACCTTACTCCTACACATGCAACACTAAATGAAATTAGAGAAAAATCACAGTTATTCTTATTGCATGTAGTACAAATGTATATTATACAAGATAGCTTTCAATGGTTCCATAGAAGCTCTTCCAGAATTTTTCATCCCTCCTCAAGTCTGCCATGACTCTCTTCCTCTGATTCTCTTGCTAAACACTTTGTCTCATAGTTTACAGGAAAAACTTGGAAGTATTCACCATGATATACCTCTTCTCCCCTCTTCTTTATCACCCATCACCTAGATGCCTTATGCCACTATCTCCTCCTTCATCTCCTTTTTGCATGATGAGGGGTCATTACTTGGGGGACAGCTAGGTGTTGTGATAGATAAAATGCCAGCCCTGACTGAGCTCCAATTTGACCTCAGGCACTTACTGGCTATGTTATCTTGGGTAAATCATTTAACCCTGAGTGCCTTACATCCAGGGTTATCTCCAGTCATCATGATTCATAGCTGGTCAATGAACCTAGATGGTTCTGAAGGAGAAAGTGAGACTGGTGACTTAGCACAGAAGTCTCCTCACTCAAATCCAATTCAGGTACATGTCATGGCATTGCCTTCCTGATGTCTTCTTTGAAAATGAAGAACAAATATCAGTGTTATCATTAATACTATTTGCTTTCTCAAAAAATAAGTTCAGTGCTTTTTTATTCTAATTTTTGTAGAATAATTTATGCTTTATAGGGATGAATTGCCCTAAATAATTGATTGAATCATCCATTTAAATTCTAAATATAACTCTCTCTCTTTAAATACTTAAATACTCTTAATTACAGCAAGAATGTCAAGAATCATAGAATGCAATTCCTTCAACAATGTGTTTATGAGGTAACAGCTTTTGGATAAGGATCCATAGTATGTCTACCCAACAGTCAAAATGAAAATTATGTGATGGTCTTATTCTTATCACTTTCTGTAGTCTTTTCTGCTAGTTTGCCCTCATCACTACTGAATGGGGAATTGGTCATAGAGAACTGAAGACCATTCTCTCTTTTAATTTGTTTCATAGGCTGGCAGAGCCAAAAATAAATAAATGTTTGAAATGGGTTTCTTCATTTATTCAACTATATGGTTGAGAAGTTCACAACATAATTCAAAATCTGATCTGTACATGGAAACCTAGGCTTTGCACCTGCTCTAAACAGAAACCTTTCTTGTTTAGAGTATTAAATTTTATAATAAATTTTAAATACTATAAAAGAGCAGCAGTGCTCTGAATCTGAGAACTCTCTTTCTGAGGAAGGAAAGTCCATAAGAGTAACATTTATTTTGGATCTGATACAGATAAGTTAAAGTTAATGGAAATATTTGACCTAACAATGTTTCTTAAGTATCCTATCCCACCAAAAAAGGAGAAAATGAGTTTGACTTATGAATTGACCCCCCTATCACTTACAGTTTGACTTTTTTGATTCTTTAAATAATTACTTTTAAATGGGGGCTCCTTAAAGTACAGGTCCAGAAACTATTATCTTATTCTTCTTTATCTAGAATGAGTCTTAGTGATGTCTATGGCACAATGCCACAAAGGAGAGTAAGTCTTACCACCTTTTGCCTCTGTTGAACATTAGCCAAACTCAGGGACTGATGACATCATGGAAACCATGAGCTAAGTGTATTTCTAAGCCTAGTCAGAATCCTGCTGCTAACTTGTTCCATTCACAATGGTTGTTTGTTAGTATAATTATGCATTTATGAAAACGAAGGCCACAAATATTTTTATAAGCAGAACCTGAGCTTTCCATTGAAAGTTTCACAGTCTGGGCTTTGGTCTCACTCACTAATCACATTTTATTGCCTCATCTGTGCCTGACTTGACCACCCCTGCTGCCATACCACCATTCTGCAAGACCTAACACCTTGTCAGTCTATATACCTTTCTCTCTTTCCTTATTACCATTCCTCTGCGCATAGATCATAGCGATTCATATCCATCCCTCCCCATCACACAAATTTGGTTATTACTTGATGACCTATATAATTTATACAACTCTTCTTTCTGATACAAAATTCCCATATGATTAATATGGAGACTGTTCTCAATGATGAAGATAGTGAGAGTGAAGAGCAGTTGCATTATGGATAAAGAAGCTGACTTCCAGGGGCAAGTAGGTGGTGCAGTGAATAAAACACTGGCCCTGGAGTCAGGAGGACCTGAGTTCAAATCCAGCCTCAGACATTTAATAATTACTTGGCTGTGTGACCTTGGGCAAGGCACTTAATAACGCAATTGCCTTGTAAAAATTAAAAGCAAACAAAAAACCCGAAACAACTGAGTTCCAGGTAAGTTAAATGATTTGTCCAAGGTCACATGGCATGATTTGTTCACATGGGTAAATCCCATACTGATACCCATGTTTTTTAATTCAACCCAAATTAAGCATCTGTCACTATGCTATGGTTTCTTTGATTATAAGTCACTTTTCTGTAACTTTATATTATTTAATATTTCCCTAGTAATTAATATCTCTGATCACATTTGGTCCCCCATCCTCTTCTATAATCTTCTAGGAACGTTCCATGATAAAAACTTAATCTCCCATGTCAGTGCCCCATTACATCTTCCATTAAATGTGGGAAATTAAAAATAATAATAATAGCAGTAATCACAATAATAAAAATAATAATCTCCAAAAAAAGATTTTTAAGGCATTAAAAAACACTTCACTTTTACTATTTCATTTGATTCTTTTTTTAGGTTTTTGCAAGGCAAATGGGGTTAAGTGGCTTGCCCAAGGCCACACAGCCAGGTAATTATTAAGTGTCTGAGACCGGATTTGAACCCAGGTACTCCTGACTCCAAGGCCAGTGCTTTTTCCACTGTGCCACCTAGCCACCCCTTATTTGATTCTTACTACAACTGCATGATATAGGTAGTGTAAATATTCCCATTTTATAGATGAGGAAAGAGAAATTGAAAAAATTAAGTGATGTGATCAGCATTAGCTAGTAATTAACTCATGTGGGATTTCAGTTTACTTCTTGCTTACTCTAAGCTCAGCAATCTATATATTATGTCACCTAGATGCCTTAACCAATTAGATAACTTTAAATGATACAGTCTAATCCACATGTTTCATCTTCATGGTTGTTATATACTTATATTTCAAGGGAAGGGACAATAGTAACTTGTACTTGTTTGAGATCAAGTTTCCCTTGGATTACTCCAGCATCTGATTCCCCATACCTATCATATCCATAACTGGGAGGCATGCTGTCTTGGCTGGGATCTCTTATGCTGGTGATTTTATAAAAGTCAAACATGAGGTCTCTCCCAACCCCAACCTTTACCCTGGTGTGGCCCCAGGAGAATTAGAATTAAACTCTGCACCTCAGTGGATATTTTTGTACTCAATGCTTCCTCTTGATTATAATGACAATAGCCTATCCTCCTATAGAGGCCCTCTCCAGATTTGCCCATCTCTTCCAGGGTAGATCACTTTGTTTTTGGTGATAACTACTTTTTCCTAACAACATATTGTAAATGTTGGTATGAATACAGCAGCCATCCCTAAGAATCAAGTTGATATAAATTTCATAGACCTAAAATTAGGGTATTGGTATAAACAAAATGTTCATTGAAGGACTCTTGTCTTCTCCTTTACTTTTTTTTTCAGCTGTAGTGAGTGGATGGCCCATCAATTTGGCCATGGGTTCTATCTTGTCATCAGCCTTTTCCTTGCCTATCTTGACTTTCACTCACATCCATAGTCCTAGAAGCAAGACAGTCATCTGACAAAGTTGATGAAAATTTTCTGTTGTCATGTTCAATAGAAAAAGCAAAAATGAAATGGAAATTATAATAAGATTATTTCCTATCCTTGGAAGTTCCACTGATGTTCTGACTCTTTTGATCTCCTTGGCTGTACACCTGCAAAGTGAAGCCTGGCAATTGAAAAAAGCTACCACAAAAAGAAAAGAGGAAGAGAAAGAGGGGTTATTATTATCCCTATCTCATGCCTCATCTTCACTTCTGGCCAGTTGCCTTCCTCTCTTACTACTCTGTTTTATTCAATAAAGGTTTTGGATTTATTTTCTTTCTTTTTTCTTTCCACCTTATGCCTCCATTGAAAATTATTTAAAATAAAAACTTTTGCTATGGAACCTGATCTTCTCCTTCTTGCTTATCCTGGTAGTAAGAAGTATCTGGGGTATAAGAACAGAAGCAAAAAGTGTTAAATTGTTAATTGTTAAAGCAGGTAAAATTTAAAACTGCTTTAAATGTTCAAGGCAACTTAAAAACATTCTTATTCCAATAACACCAAGTCTCTTCTATTATTAGCAGGAGAAACATGTCATAAATATGAAAAACATTTTCAGATAAATTAGTTGAAGTGTTTTTTTCTTTGAACTGTGTATTATATTAATATTCATAGGAATTTATGTCATAAATTTAAAAAATCATTTTTACAATATTGAGATAGATTTTAATTTAGTCTGAATGATTTGTCATTGATCTCTTAGTTGACAAAATGGACTAGTTTCAATTTTGCTTTCAACAGTATAATTCAGAAACCAAGGAATTTAAGTAATTATTTCATTTAATCCCTCTAAAAATAGATCCAATTATTAAATCATTTATAATATAATGCAAAATAATCCGAAATATCAAGTTGATTCAATAGTCTTTCCAGGCAGGAAACAAAACAAGGGAGTTGAATTATCTATATGATGTCAAAATGAATTTTCATTTGAGTGGCTGGGCTGCCAGGGCTTCTAGAAAAGGAGAATTAAAGGTCTTGGTTGCTCATGGGTTTTGTAAATTGTATGAAAACTCATTCATTTACTTTCAATATTCCTTTAGTCCTTCAATTAAATCCTGCTCTGATTTCCTTTTTGATATAGAGGTGACACTGACTTTTTCAATGATATTGTTAAGGTAGTTTCAACCTCTTGAAAAGAAGCATGACCCCAATGACAGATTGTTTCTCTATCATTTAAATACCATCTACTAAGCTAAGTGTAGAGAGATTTGGAACCAGAAGGATGGCTACAAAGGGGTGATTTATTTTGTCTCTGTGACTCAGAAAGCCTGGGTACTAAAGCATGGAGTGGTTGGAATGTAAGTCAGTAAATGAGTTGTCAATGTTACTATAGTTTGCTATAAAACTCCTGGTTAGGAGCTACCTTGATGCTCAAAATAATAGTAGGCCACACAATCTGATTTCCAAGATGTAAAACAATGCACAAAATATGATTAAAAACTTTTCCCCAATTGATCATATATAAGCAAATGCTTCTCAAAATAAAAATTGTGGGCAGCTAGGTGGCACAATGGATGGCGCAGTGGATAGAGCACTGGCCCTGGAGTCAGGAGGACCTGAGTTCAATTCTGGCTTCAGACACTTAATAATTACCTAGCTGTGTGGCCTTGGGCAAGCCACTTAACCCTATTGCCTTTCAAAAATCTAAAAAAAAAATTGTAACAGGAAATTGTTCTAAATCCCTAATAATAAAGGAAATGAATATTAAAACAACCCTGAGGGTTTGTCTCACACCTAGAAAATTTGAAAGGTGACAAAAGATGAAAAAAAGACAACACTGGAGGAGTTGGGGTAAATCCAATATCCTTGTAAATTATTGGTAGAATTGGTCAAACCATTATGGAAAGAAACTGGGTATTATATTAAGAAAGTGATAAAAATCTCCATAATCTTTTATCTAGAAATATCACTGCTAGATTTATACCACAAGGAGGTTAATGATACAAAGATGTGTTCAAAACACGTAAAAATATTATGAGTACTTTTGATAGTAGTGAAGATCTCTAAATAAAGCAGTTACTCATCAAATGGAATGAGTTAAACAGGTTGTGATAAATAAAGGTAATAGCAGATTATTGGCTTACATGGATAGTTTAGGCAATTCAGGGATTAGATAACTGGGACTGGAGTCAAGAAGATCTGTCTCCTTTCATTCAAATCTGTCCTTAGACATTTATTAGTTATGTGACCCTGAGCAAGTCACTTTCTCCAGTTTACCTCAACTTCCTCATCTGCAAAATGAGGACCATTTCAGTATCTACCAAGAAAACTCCAAATAGGATCTTCATTTTTTTAGAAATGATGAAAACAACTGAAATTGTTTCTTAAAAGTGAATAAAATGATTATAAGGAAGCATGGGAAGGAGTATATAAACTACTGGAAAGTGAAGTGTTTCTTGGCTCTGTCTCTGTCACTCTTTTTCTGACTGCTTCTATCTCTATGTCTTTTTCTCTGTCTCTGTCTCACTCCCCTGTCTCTTTCTCAATGTCTTTCTCTGTTACTCTGTCTGGTGTTTTTCTCTATCTCTGTTTCTGTTTCTGTTTGTCTTTGTCTGTCTCTGTCTCTTTATATCTGTCTCTATCTTGGTCTCTGCTTCTCTCTCTCTCTTCCCCCATACTTCCTTCTCTTTCTTTCTCTATTTCAAAATCAGAATATCTGATAAATTGTGACCTTTCTTAGGATGATTTCATCTTTGAAAAAATTAAAAACTATTCTTTTCATATTTCAGCTACTCTTTTATGGGACATACCCTCCCAAATACACATAGATCTGTTCTTCCATTCACTTTCCCTTTTTTTACAATGTTCTTTGGTTTGATTTCTAAGACTTTAGGCAAATAATTTCTGTAAAAGTCTTTATTAGAGTATTCCATTCATAGTGCTAAAATGTTGTCCAAAAAGAAAAATCCCCTTCTCAGTAATCATTTTCTTAAGAAACTGTTTTATTTCTCTTATCAGTCTCTGCCCAAAGTCTTTTATCAACAAAAAATACTGGAAGTACAACCTAGAACAACTTTAAGTTCATCTTCCCCCCCCACTATGTCAAATTCAATATCTCCCTCTAAGGTTTAGAAAAGTCTAATAAAAAGATAAAAATAAGGAAAATGTAGAATTTTAAAAATACTGGAAATGATCATAGCAGGTTCTTTTCGTCATGGCAAGGAATTGGAAGCTGAGAGAAAGCTCAAATATTTGAAAATGGTTGAATAAGCTATAGTATGTAATTATGATAGAAAACTAGCACAGTAAGAAATGAAAAAGATGACCTCATGTTGTTCATTCATGTCCAACTCTTCTTGACCAATTATTATTGTTGTTGTTGTTATTGTTGTTATTATTTTTATTTTGTAAAGAGTGTTTACCATTTCCTTCTCCAGTGGATTAAGGAAAACAGAAGTTAAGTGACTTGTCCACACAGCTAATACATATCTGAAGTGAGATTTGGACTCAAAATTCTCTGATTGGAGGCAGCCAGGTGGCATAGTGGATAGAGCACCAGCCCTGGAGTCAGGAGAACCTAAGTTCAAATCCAGTCTCAGACACTTAATAATTGCCTAGCTGTGTGACCTTGGGTAAGTTACTTAACCCCATTGCCTTAAATAATAAAAGAATTAATTTAAAAAATTCTCTGATTTCAGGCATAATGCTCTATCAATTGAGCAACCCAGCTGCTTCCAGAATGTCATAATATTTGGTAAATATTTCTACATTTATTCCCATTATCATTTATACAAATATGAATCACCAGTCAGTACTAGTCTTAGAAGATCTCCATTACAGTAATAGCCTTGGGAGGTCTCAGTGCCCTTCAGCAGTAAGTTTCCAGGGACCATTGTTCATCTCTCTTTCATCAGAGCATTACTAAGTCATCTTTTCTCCTTCCCTTCTCTTGCTTTGCCTTTCTCCCTCCCTTTCATCTCATCCCACAATTTTTTTCATGGAATCATATAATCATGGAACTCTAGCATTAGAATAATTCTTGTAAATGAATTTTATCTGAGCTCTCTTAATTATGTGTATTGTAATTTGAGGCACCCTGTTTTCTGCTTACAGACCCCCTGGTTCCTTATCTGTAAAATGAAATTGCTAGACTTAATGATCTCCAAATTTCTTACCATCTTGACCTTTATTTGCCCTTCTTACTTTTACCTCATTTTTCTTCATTTTGTTCTTCTCTACTTTTTCCTCTTAAGGAGAAATTTCTTCCCAAATTCCTCTTCCCATTCTCTCATCTTTTTAATATTTATCTCTCAAACTTTCTTCTTTTCTCTTTTTCTTTTTTCAACTTTTTTCTGTCCTTTTTCTTATTTCTCCCAACCCTCTTTACTTTCCTATCATTTCCCCACAATGCTTCTGTAGGTACTGACTTCTAACCAGTCATGTTGATTGTGGCAGAAATTATAAAGAGCAATTATTTGTGAAGTAATAAGAACAAAGTAAATGGCTTGACTCTATATGGTAGTTATATGTCTGGATCACAAGTATTCCACAAAACTCAGATTAGAGATAAATTGACATATTGGGTCATCACTATAAACAGAAAAAAATGATGTTCACAAATCTCAGAACTATTTTGTCTATTCCTAATGATGGGGTGTCACATGACAAAATTTTTCCTAAACTAAAAGTTAGCCATATTTGTTTTTCAGAGTTTTTCCATGCATTGAACATTCCAAGGTCAAAAATTTTTTGAAACATTTTTTTTTCTAATGTTGTTCTAGAACAGAAATGGAGGAAATCCAAGATCAAAATGCCCTCTCTTGTACAAGGTAACATTTTTTGAGTCTGAAGGATCCTAAGCAAATGTTTGATTAAAACAGCAAAAGAGATTATAGGGCTGATAAGTGCTGAGCTTCATCAGGCTGTGATGAGAGATAGGATTTCCATTTAAAATTTTCAGAAGTGCTATTCATGAATTACGTGGAGGACAAAGTAGAGGACACAGAAAAAATACTTTGGGAAGCATAATGGTCAATGTACCCTGAAGTTGGAGAATTTTTTAAGGAGGTAATATGAAGAGAGAGGAAAATTCTGTGTTAACATAAGGAAAGCTATAGACCTAGTTTCTTTTCTTTAAAGATAGACATACTGACTATAATCTTTGGAGAATCATAGGTAGTGAAGGGAGAAATTATCCTCTAAATTAAAACATGTCTGCCCATATCATACTGTTATAATAATTCAATTGTGATGTAATGAGAACATGAACTAGAGTAGTGACTGTGAAGGGGAGAGAAATGAAAATGTATAAAAGATTATAAAATTAGAAATGACAAGATTTTTCAACTGCTCAGATGTATTGGGTGAGTGAAAATAAATAATCAGGGATGACACCATGGTTGGGGATCTGGAGCAACAGAAAGGATGATGATGCTCTTAAGAGTATTAGGGAAGTTTGGAAGAGAGATGAATTGGGGGGAAAATTATAAGGAATTCAGTTTTGGACATTTTGAGCTTGAGATTCCTAGAGAACATGCACTTAGAAATGTCCAATACACAGTTAATGATATGAAACAGAAACTCAAGAGAAAAGTTGAGACTGAATAATGGAGTCATGAGCATAGAGATAATAATTGAATGAGTGGAAGTTGATGAAATCACCAAATGGAACAGTATAGATTGTGAAGAGAAAGATTAGGACAGATCTCTGGTGTAAGAAGCAATTTAATGAGTGAGACATGGTAATGAACATTTGATCATACAGGTAGGATGGAAATCAGAAGAGTGTTAGTGGAAAAATAAGAGTGTCAGAGAGAGTGTGGTACACAGGGTTAAACACTTCAAAGACATAAAGTTTGAGAAGAAATGGTGAGGCTTCCAGGTCACATGAACAAAAAAGGGATGCTCAACATTTTCTTTAATCTTTCTACAAAATGGGAATTTTGCACTACATACAAAGTAATATCAGCTGCCTTCACAATATAGGACACTAAGAATGTTATTCAGTGTAAATGAACTAACAGCACAGAAAACCTATATTTAACTTCTAATGCCCACTGTCAGCAACCACTCTCCTACCACTGACTCTTCTCTGGGAGACCTGCACAAACCAGTTCACAGGATGAAGGTAGCTTGCTCTGTCTGGGGACTAAAAGGAGATAAATGAGCAAAGTGAATCAGTCTTAAAGGGACTATAAACAACAGACCATTATTGATATCAATCTTGTGTACTCCTAATATCTTAACATCTCAATTCATAAAGGAAAAAATAACTGAGTTACAAAATTACATAAATAGTAATACAATGGTGTCAGGAGATTTCAATATCTCCCTCTAAGATTTAGAAAAGTCTAATAAAAAGATAAAAATAAGGAAAATGTAGAATTTTAAAAATACTGGAAATGATCATAGCAGGTTCTTTTTGTCATGGCAAGGATTTGGAAGCTGAGAGAAAGCTCAAATATTTGAAAATGATTGAATATGCTATAGTGTATAATTATGATAGAAAACTAGCACAGTAAGTAATGAAAAGGATGACCTCAGAAAATTCTGGAAAGATTCATATGAACTGTTACACAGTTAAGGAATCAGAACAAATTGAACAATGTATTCAGTTACAACATTAGTGTAAAAGCAATTTATCTATAAAATATTTAGTAACTGATCAATTCAATGATTTGCCACAATCCCAAAATTCTCATGATAAAGAAAAAAATGCCCTCCACCTTCAATTATAGGGAACTGATAAGTTCAGACTGAAACATTTTTTCTCATTTTTCTTTTAAAAATAAAGAAAAAATACTGGACATAAAAGACTTATGCCATATCATTTTATAGATAAGGAAACTGAAACAAACAGGGTTATATGTCAAACATATGGTAATCCTCTGGAGGTGAGATTTGAAAACATGAAGATGAGTCTTCTTGACTTTAGGTTCAGTGCTCTATTCACTGTGCCATTAAGTGCCCTGGAGAGACTATTCTGGGTAAAAGTAAATTTTCCTTGTGGTGACTTATACACTAAAACATAAAAAATAGAGTTAGATATACGGTTCTAATAGCAGCATTCTCAATTCAGACTTTATGTTGGGAGGAAATGAAGCATTTGCAAATCATTGAATATATAACAGAAGAGGTTTATGTTGCCCTAAAAGAGAAAGATTATATTACAATGATATAATAGCTCTTTGTTTCTCTGAACAGTCTTCTCTCTCCCCAGTCTCTATCTAGAAATATCTGGTGAGTAACTCATCAGAGAATAATATGTTATAAGTTGGAAGAACAGACTATATACCTCAAGACTCTTTAGACCACTAGATGACCAAGAATGTTTATCAGAGGAGCTGAGATCAATCAAGTCCCAGGGCAGCTTTGTCTTCTTTCAAGTAAAACCTTCCCATTTTGTGGATGAGAAAAAAGAGGTTGCATTAGAGAAACATTAATCCTATCACAGAGATTATCCAGAAGATAGATGATCAGAAAATGAGGCAATCTCATCAAGTGATATGATTAAGAAATGACAATTAGAGACAGGGTGTTGCATTGCTACCCAGGAAATATTAAAAATACTTTTTAGGAAGGATTAACATATTGGTGCTTATGAAGATTGTTGAGAGGACACTGAAGCATCCCATAACAAGAAAAGTTTCTCATAAAATATAATTTGCTCCTCTGTAAGGAATATGCACTATATGTAATCAAAGAGTTATGAATTCCTTGATGTTTCTTATAATACTAGATTAATCATAATATTCTATCTAAGGAAAGAAAGAAAGAAAAATGCTGTGTTTTTCCCCTAAAATAATCTAGTAGTTATACTTTCATGACAATGCTACTTTTCTACCTTCTCTTCCCATTCGCACTTTTTTTCAAGTCTTTTCATGCACTAGTGAATCAAATATGGCATGGTTGTCTGGGGTTGAATCCAACTGAAAAACAATGAAATTTTATCTTATGATTTTTATATTCTTTAGTTGCTTTTGGAAAGAGAACAATTGAGAAATGCTGGTAGCAATTACTTACAATACAGAGCTTGTGAAGGATCAGTACCCATAATCACAATGCCTATGGAAGCAAAGCTACAGAAGCTTTCACCTTATTGCCAAACCCCAAAGGTCTTTATTCTGGAAGGAAAAGTAGTTCTACCACTGGATAAACAAACTGAAAAACAGGCTTTGCCTTTGTTTGAGGGAATGATTAAATTACTACATCCTGAGCATCATTCATTCATTTTGAAGAATTGACTTAAATTTGCATTTAGAGTGAGTTATCCTTAAATCTTTCTGTGGAACCTAGTGCTAAATGAGGTATGGTCATAATCATGTAGTTCAAAAAAAAGTGCTCAGAATTTAAACAGCTTTGGCATATATGATTATTCTTGAAATATTTCCTTAAATTAGCTAGTCTTGCATCACAAAGTACTGAATTTCAAATGAGGAAGACTTGAATTCAAATCCTACTTCTGATACTAGCCAGAGAAGCTATTAATATCATTTGCCTGACAACAGTATTTTGAAGATTAACAAACCAATTCATATCTATTAAGGACATACTATCAGATAACACAATGATTGATATGTGAATATACAAATACAAAATGAAGTTAGTCCCTTGCCCTCAAATGCTTATATTCTTCCCATATGACACAACTTGTTCAAAGATAAATACAGTGTATATATATATATATATATATATATATATATATATATATGTATATATATATATGTATACATATATATACATATATATATATATATATATATATACACACACACAAACAAAATGAGAATATAAGCATAGAAGTCTTGGTTTGTATTGATTGGAAACTGAATTATCAGAGGGGAAAATAATGGAAAGACAGTATAACCAGATTATAATGAATTCACTATAATGAATTCAAATGAAGAATTTTGTACTTTACATAGAGCTCATTGGAAATCACTCAAGATGCTGAAATGGGAGGGGGCAAGGAAAAGAGATACCATGGTCAGAGCAATACTTTATGTGGCAGATAGATTAGAGAGGGGTATTAAGAGTATTGAAATGCCTCAGGTATGAGTCCTTGAGGGCCTTAAAGAAGGTGGTTAAGGGGGTGATTTGAAAGATTGGAATAACTGCATGATGAATTGAGGAGGTAGAAATGAATGAATTTATATCTCTAATCCATAGTCTCTCTTTTGAACTCCAGTTCCATATCACCACTACCTATTAATTATATCAAACTTAGGAATCTCAAACTCTCTATGTCCACAAAAGAACTAATTGACTTTTCACTAAACCTTTTTTTCTTTGAAACATCCTCTAAAAGAAACCATCATTTCCCCAGTCACCCAAATTTACAACTCAGTATGTATCATCCTCAATGTCTCTCACACTGCACAAATCAAATCAGATATTCAGGGTTTTTTAAAAACTATATCCATAATCCAACTCATCTCTATTATCTGATCTTTACTCATAGCTAGGACTCTGATTTAGGTCCTTCTTACCTCTAACTTCCACTATTTCAATTGCTTCTCACTAATCTCTCTGTCTCAAGTATCTCTCTGTTCCAATCCATTCTACATTCAACTACTAAAGTATTTATATTCTTTCTAAAGCAGAAGTCTAATCATGTCATGCTCCTTTCAATAAACTTCAGTGGCTCCCTGTTACCACTGGATCAAATATACCTCCTCAACTTGGCATTTGCATTTCTTCAGATCCTGGCTATTCTAATCTTTCCTACCTTTTATTCATTTCCATATTCTCTCAGAGATACATCCACACTGGTCTTTTCTACTTGAACTGCTCAAATCTCCCACCTACCTCTTTGCTTTGTCCTTGAATGTGCCCCAAGTCTGGATTATCTTCCCCCTCACCTAAACCAATTATAAGGAAATCTCAGAGAAAGCAGTATCACCAAGATGGAAGGGAGCATTCAGAAAGTGTGGTTGGTCAACAGCCTATTGCAGAGAGGTCAACAAGGTTATGAGAACTGATGGGAAGTCATCAGCTTTAGTAATTGAGGTCATTGCTAACTTTTGATGGTGTCAATTCAGAATGATTCTCTGGTTGTAAACCTTGACAGAAATATATAAATTAGGAAGAAGGATAGATTAAGTGAGAGAAATCATCTTTCCTGCTTTGCCTATATTAAGTTTGAGATGATGGTGGGGTATTGAGATAGAGATACCCAATAAACAATTGGGAATGCCATGCTGTAGCTCTGAGAAAAATCGAGAGCTACACATTCATGTATGCAAAGTATTTCTGAACCTTAAGAGACTGCATAAATAAGAGCTATTATGAGCTATCATCTTCATTTTGCATTTAATTTTTCTTCAAATAGCATGATATGAATCATGTTGAACTACCTCAGAGAACTTTTATGCCCTCATACAATGGATTTAAAACAATAATCATTCAGGTGTCTTAAAACATCTGTGATCACAAGAAGATTCCAAAGGATAATTTCACTGAAATGTAATAGTTCCAATGGAAGAATATTACAATTTCATGGATAACATTGTCTCTTGAATTCTTGACCTGGCTCAACTTAATGTATGTATCTGACTAAAACTTTGAAAGCTTAAATGACTAATGTTCCTCTTTATTATTAACTTTGGGGAAATTAAAAAAAAACTATTCTCTTAATGTGTTCTCATAAAGACAAGTCATTATCATCAGGGATGGTCTGTTTTACATAGATGCTGTGTTTCTTACTTTGTGTTCTGGATGATGTCAAACTGTGTATGCAGTTCTGAAATGCCACATTTTTTACTTTATATTATACTTTTAAATGTGAGTATATATTATGCTTTTAACAAAAACTGAAGCAGGGCAAGAGAAAATATTTCAGCACTGGGATTTTTCCAGGGCCTAATTTTATTTCTCATTCTTAGATTTGTATTATAGCTATACATCCATAAACCCCCTAGTGATTCATCAGCATTAAGTGTATTTTCTACCCAGCTGGGCAGTACTATTTGTAACAGAGATGGAAAGAACTTTTTTTCTCTCAATTTCATTTCTAGATTGAGAAAAATCAACCATACTGGGGAGGAAGACTTTAAATACTTCGCAATGATAAATTTTCTTCTTTTTGCATAATACTTTGGCATCATGGGATAGCTGCTCCCAGTCTTATTACTTCTAGGAATTATTTTGAGGGACAGGGGATGGATAATATTGGTCATATATTTAGAAAAAGTTGAGAAATCCCTAAGCTGAGAGGTTCTCAAGTTCTCATTTGAATTTCAAACTTCATCTCTTTTCTTATGAATGCCTGGTAAGCTCAAAGTTGTTTAGGCAGTCAGACAGTTCTTTAGTGGAGAAGATATAAGGTCTTGGAGTCACAAGGACCAAATTCAAATCCTGCCTCATAAACTTACTGGTTGCATGACCTCAAGCAAGTCACAAATCCTATTATCCTCTGTGTCATTCAAAATGTGAATGGCAAATAATAGCATGTAGTTTACATGAGGATCCAATGAGGAAATTAAATATATAATATCTCTCAAATCTGCCCCCTTCTTTCATCTAACACTGCCACCATCCTGAGGCAGTTGTCCATCCACTCAGCTTCAAATTCATTTTCTTAAAGCAAAGGTATGACTATACTACTCCTTCCCATTTTGCCTTGGCTGCATTGATTAAATGCCAACGATTTTAGATTACTTCCAAGATCAAACCTTCTGTTTCATTTTCAAAGTCATTCATAATCTTTTACCTCCAAGTATTCTTCCCCTGTACACATTCCCATATATCCTACAATATGGCAATTCTGGTCTTATTGTTACTCCTCACATATGATACTCCATCTCTCAAATCTGGGAATTTTCACTTGATGCACATGTCTTGAATTCTCTGTCTCATCTCCACTTCCCACTTTCCATGACTTCTTTCAAGTACCAGCTAAAATCCAATCTTCTTCACAAAGCCTTTTATAATCTTACTTAATACTAATGCCTCCTCCCACGTCAATACTCTCCAAATTACCTTGTATACAGCTGTTTGTACATATGTGTGTGGCCATATATCTAAATGCATACATACACATACATATTTCTATGTATTACATAGACATATATCTTAATATCCATTTAGACATATAGACATACATTCTTACATACATCCATATGTTATTGTTACATTGTTTCTCCCATTAGACTTTGAGTTCCTTGAGAATAAAGACTGTCTTTTGCCTTTCCTTTTAAACTAGGCCATTATACACAGTATTTAGCAGTAATAACTTAGTTGCTTGTTGATTATGCAAAATACTTTGTAGATTTGAAAAAAATCCTAAAAATTCTAGCTCTTTTTTTATTCTCCAATGCACCAAAGATAAAAGTTGCATGTGTATGAATTTTCCAGTACTCCAGATAGCAAATGGGAAAACATTCACTCTTCATCCTTCCTCTCCTCCCTCCAGCACATATGAAGCATCATAAAAAGAATGTCATATTTAAAATCAAAGCAAGTTTTCCATCATGGTTCTCTCACTTATTTCCACATGTGGGTTTTGGCAAGCCTGTTCTCAGGAACACAGAAACATAGCTCTAGACCAGAAGGGATGTTAGAAACCACCCAGTCTCCCATTTTGTAGATAAGAACATTTGAAGCCCACTCAGGTCAAAGACTTATCCAAGGTCATATGGGAAGCATGTGACAGAGGTAAGATTTGAACCAGCATCTTATATCAGAACCATCCTTCTTTCCACTATACCATGTAACCTCCTAGCAAGTCTATATACATAGGATCCAATCAGCAAGAACAAGAAATACAGTGAAACCTCTCTTTTGGTAAGGTGCCAGAATTTTATTCCTATACTCATACCTAATGCCACCTGAGCCTTCTTTGAATTAACAGGAAAGTGATCACTGACTCCTATTCCAAAGTTTTAAATATTTCCTGGGTTCAAGCTGATGAATTCCTCATCATTGGGAGAGGTATATTTCTCTCTGGGTTTAAGATACAAGAGACCTATAATAGTTAGATTTGGCAATAGTGCTAGATTTGGAAAGAAGGCCTGAATTCAAATCCTGCCTCAGATAGAATTTTATGACCAAGGCAAGGCTTTTAACCTCTGCTTGCCTCAGTTTCTCCCTTTGTGGAATGTATGTAAAAATATTACCTACTTCAAAGGGCTATAGTGAGAATCAAATGATATTGCTCTATAAACCTTGAAGAGGTATATTAGTGTTAGTTATTAACTTTACATTTTTGATAAGCTACTGAGGAGATGAGATAGAAATACCTCTTTATTGGAGAAGTTGATTAGATGGAAGCACAATTGCAAAATAGATAACACGCTGAATTCACACTCAGGAGGACCTAGAGCCCCCCAAAAATCACAGTTGAAATTTGCTATCTGTCTGATTACTTTATCTTTATGAGTCTCAATTTTCTCATCTAAAAAATGGGAATGATAAGACTTGATGAAATGTTGCATTAAGGACTATGCAAATGTGATTCTTTCTCATTAAGGCACAAAAACCCAACAAAATAACAAGAGGAACAGAGCTATAATTAAAGTTGGATGAAGGCTTTGAAATTAAGAATGTGGGAAAATACCATACATACCTTCCTTCAGCAACAAGAAGTCATTATCCCAGTCCCACTCAACTGACTTTGTATAGTATTTACATGATGAATTATGACATTATGATCTATGCAAGAATGATGAATACATAATGAATAGAGGAAGGCAGCAAGACCTGGGTTCAAATCTGACTGACACATGAGAGCTGTTTAAGTCTAGGCAAGTCCCATTCAGTGTTCTGTGCAGATCTTGAAAATAACAAATTACAGCAAAGATAGTAACCCATATTGGGAGAGGGTGTTACATCATCTGAAATTCCCTGGACCACTGAAATGCCTATTCTAGTTCCAATTAGTGCTACTTAATCAGATGACCACATTGATTCTACTTATGAGGGAAATTCTTCTCTCACTGAAAGATATAGGAAGGTTAAAGATTTGCCAAAAGGAATTCAGCAAAGAAAATGAACCAAGATTCATTGGGGGACTGCTACATACTGAGAAAAGAGAAAATAGATGTTAAAAATAGGACCCATGCTTCAAAACTAATGTCCATTCCCTAGATACCAGAGCCTAATTTCATAAGTCCCCATTGGTTTCCTAACTTTTAAAATGTCTTTGCACTGAGAAAAAGGCAACTTTTCTGATATATTCCTCTATATGGAAGTAGTAAACAAAGCAGAAGTGAGTTCACATTATCCTCCTTGCCTCTGTGCAATCCAGTCTTTGCACAAGATTTGTGCTCCTTGCACATAGACTGAAATGTTATTCTATCACTAAAAAATTTACTCTCAACAGAACTCTCCTTAAATAATTTTATTAGGAGATATAGTTGGGCCATGCCTTGAAAGGAAAACTCATGGATAAATTATATTTATTAGCAGTTTCTCATTTGCCTCCTGTGGCTCTGGGGACTGGGCTGTTGTAGTTTTAGGAAGGAAGTAGAGACATTTTTAATAATGGGTTGGTGTAGAATAAAGATATGATATGACCAGCTAAGCATTCATGATGGAGAGGGGTATGGGTTCATTTACTGAAGGCATAGAGATTTGTGGCTTGGGTCAAAGTCCCTTTGAAATATACATTTAGAGCTTGAAGTATTAGAAATAGCATGGGGACTTATAGTCAGTCAGGAGAATAAAGTTCATGTCCTGATTCAAATACTATATGATTAAGAGTAACTATGAGGGGGCAGCTAGGGGGCAGCTAGGTGGTGCAGTGTATAAAGCACCAACCCTGAAGTGAGGAGTACCTGAGTTCAGGTTGGTCTCAGACACTTAATAATTACCTAGCTGTGTGGCCTTGGGCAAGCCACTTAACCCCACTGCCTATCAAAAACCTTAAAAAAGAGAGAGAGAGTAACTGAACCTCAGGGACCTTGGTTGTAAAATGGGGAAAATAATACTAACACGATCATTCATGTAAGTATAGTGGATAATTAAAGGATCCAAGAAAACTAACAAGTCTGAGGGCTGGAAATGTATTTTTTAATTACTCAATCAGTAATAGGTTATTGTTATGACAATAACCATTATTTATCTGCTATTATATGACATATATGACAATACTCAATATATTAAAATACTAATTTGTTGTGGAAAATTATGAAGAAGATGGTTTCAAAAAACTTCTATAAACTATTGCAAAGTGAAGTGAGCAGAACCAGGAAAACACTGTAGGCAATATTAACTATAGTATCATGGTGATCAAAGCTTCTCTGATCAAGATAATTCCCATGTAACTTGCCTAATCACAAAGGTAATGTCTGAAGTCATATTTGAACTCAAGAAGATGAGCTTCCCTGACTCTAAGCCCAGCAATCTATCTAACTGATGAATACTAGATATTTGATCCTTCAATGCTTCAAGCAAATATATAAGATAAAAGATTCAGTGAAAGAGCCAAACTAGATTAATAGAAGTGATTTCTTCACACGGAATTTCCCTGTACTAAAAATACCAGATCTAATCTGTATCTTTCTTTGTACACCATATACAATACCTTGAAGGGACTTTCAGACCAGCGAGACTCTAAGTTTATTTACCTTCTAACTGAAAATTACCAGCCTAAGTTCGAATTCAGGAATATGAATAGCAGGTTTTTCTTGTTGAGCTTTCAAAGTCTCTAACACAAATATACTTCTCATAGCCAATTATGCTGAATTCCTTCCTTGACTCCTCTCTTTGTAGGAAAAATGGGGATGAGTAGATCCCAAATGCTCCATATGATTGAACTCTTCTAAATCATCTTTAGAGACTTAATTGGCTATTTCTTAAAACTTTAACATACTTGGAGAACTCAGATAATGGTTGAATGTTGACCTTCATTTTAAAAAAGAACAAAAATTACATCACTATGTCAAATAACAGGATATGCACATATGGCTCATCTGACCAATCCAAGCTTGGAATGTTCTACTATAGACTGGGCTCAAATGGTCCATATGAACATCTGGAGTGGACATGTCTCTAAGTTTGCACATCTCTGGATATTTTGACTGGCCATCCCTCTTCCTTGAAATTCTTTTCCTCCTTATCTTTGTCCCCTTACTTTTCTTGTTTTCTTCAGTTATCCTGATCTAAAACATCACTTTAAAAAACAGCCTTTCCCAAGGATTTTGAGGTATTGCAATTCTGCTTTGCTCTTAATCACAGTACCTTCTTTGGCATGGGTGCACCATGCTGGACAGTCCTTTACTAATGTCTCCCATGCTACACAATCAATTCTAATTCTAATTCTGAAGTTCTTCAGAGAGCTCAGATAATAAAGTATTCAGAATAAGAAAGCTCTTTTTAAGTTAAGTCAGCTTGTGGTCATTGGAGTAACCATTGTGATTTATTCTTCCTTTAAAAAAATTAGGGATTGAGGTCATGGACCACTTCAGCTTCCTTGGGTCATGCTTTAATGAGTTCATTATTCTATCCAACTACCCTCTGCATGTGGTCTCAATTTCCACCAACATTTCTTGTCATTGGCATTATCCCATGGAATTTAACGGAACTGGGTATTGGCTACAGAGGGAAAGAGTTCTATGTCTTAAGTCCTGAAGTTAATTTTGAAAGATCAAGGAGCACTAGATCATTATTCAAAAGGGAATTCAGAAATACAAAGTCCTTATGAACTCACATGTGGGGATGCCAAGGAAAGAGAGAAAAGGTCATATTTATAAGCATGCCTCTCACAGACCACATCATGATATCGAAGAGTTTCAAGTTCAGTTCAGTTCTTTTTTCATTTAAACAGCTTCAACTTCCCACCTCTAAATAAGCTTCTTATTCCATCCCCCTCCATTCTTCACAGTGAGTTCAGTCAGAATGTAATCACTATCCAAGGATATGAAACAATTGGCTTCTTTCCCAAGAGCTCAGAAGAGGACTCCCAACCCACCATTGATGAACTTGGCTGAGGAAATCTCTTTAAGTAATCCTTCAGTGGTGCCCTAATGCCCTTCACAATTGGAGGATCACAGTATAAATCCTGGAAGGAAAGCTGACAACAGCAAAATTACTAAGCCTGCTGCTCTAATTAAGCTTCTACCCTAGGAACAGACTAAAGCACATTCTCCTCAGCAGGCAGGTACTTTTCACATTATATACCAACCTATTTAGGAGGCTAGGAAACATCTGTTGGAAGATAAACTAATGGCCTTAGTGATGCTCCAGCTGTGTCCATATTCATGCAAGAGCTCCTTGGCATTTGGACTTCCAGCGGGTTCCTACAGCATATCTTCTAATTGGGTACATTTTTGGCTGGTAGGCTTCCCACTAATGTATGTTGTCATTAAGCTTGACTTTTTCAAGTCATGTTCAGAAAAATGCATTAACACCTGTAATCATTTCCAATATAGTATGAATGGAACTTACTGTGTAGTCAATGATTAGACCTGGGAATGTTGAATCTAGAATTGAATTTATCCTAGAATTAAAACTTAGGAGCCAACTGAATATACTAGTGGAAGGTTGATGGCACAGTAGAGAGAGAGTGTAGGAACTGGAGTCAACAAAACTTATCATCTTTTGTTCAAATATGGCTTTAGACACTTACTAGCTGTGTGATCCTAGGCAAGTCACTTAACAATGTTTGCCTCAATTTCCTCACCTATTTAATGAGCTGAAGGAGGAAATGGCACATCATTCCATTGTTTTGACAAGAAAATGCCATATGGAATCAGAGTTGGATATAACTGAAATACATGAACAAAAGTAAGAAAATGCATAAAATCAAAAATTTTGAGAGAGAAGGAAACCTAGTGAGCATCTAATTGATCCCCAGTTACTTTACAGAGGAGAAATCTAAGGTCCAGAGTGATTAAGATTACTTAGCCTAGGATTTGAACCTCATTTTTATGACCCTAAAACAAGTGCAATTTCAATATTCCAAGCAGTACTTGATCACATAAATAGTTAGTCAAAGATGGGATGTGAACCCAAGTCTTTCTCACTCCAAATCCATTGTATTTCCCACTAATTTCACTCTTATTTTTTTTTATTTCAACTTAAATGGAACTATGTTTTCATTCACAAAGTTGTGATACAGTCATACCTTCTCATTTTCTTTCATTATTATTCATGTCTTCTCATAACATGATAGACTAATCAAGACACTCAATTAACAAGCAATTATATTTACCTTGTGCCCTCATGAATTGGTTTAAGTAATGGGAATATAAACAAAGCACTATCCTCTAAAAAATAAAAATATCCTCTATCCTCTAAAAAATAAAATTTTCTCAAAACATGATCCAAGGACCTTTGACTTCATTCCTTTTATTTGCATGTGATACTTTCTCTCCCATCTCTGTACACTTTGACTAGTCATCCCATTGCCTGGAATTCTATTCCTCCTTATCTTTTGCCCCTTTGTTTTTCTGACTTTCTTCAATAATTCTAAACTGTCATTTTCAAAAAGCAGTCTTTCCCAATCCCATATTAATGCTAGTGACTTTCATCAATCTATAATTTACCCTGTATATATATATATATATATATATATATATATATATATATATATATATATATATATATATCTTGTTTTTAGATTTGTTTGTCTAGAACATATTAGAATGTTAACCTCTTTGGGGCAAAGATCCTTTTTTGTTGTCTTTCTTTAAATCCCCAACACTTAGGACAGTACCCAGAAACTAATAGGTGTTAATGAATGCTTATTGCCTCAACTTAAACCAAAGTCTCTAGCATTTTCTATTACATATAATCTTGTCATTGTGTGTGATATGGAAGCATTCTGATTGGGGAGATAATTAAATATCCAGATATATGCAAAATGCATTTAGAGATTCTTTTAATATCAGCATTATAGAACTTGGGTTACCCATTTGTTTACTCTAATTCTTGTCACATGACTTACTTTCATCAATCGACACATTTATTTGAGTGACTATAGGTGCTGTGGTCCATTTATATAACCACATATCTAGTATTGTCCTTTAGTTGACCCACAATGGTTGTTCTTTGCAGTTTTCAATGATTTTATACAGGATGCATCACCAGTAGAACAGCAGTGATTAAAAAAGGAAGAGAAGAAAGAGAAGGAGATTAAGGAGGCGGAGACAGAGGAGGAGGAGGAGATGAAGGAGGAGGAGGAGATGGAGGAGGAGGAGAAGGAGAGAAAGAAGAAGAAGAACAAGAACAAGAAGAATAAGAAGAACAAGACAGAGGTGGAGGTAGAGGACTGGCTGTACATGACAGTAAAATTCCATCCATAGATAACAAGATAAATTTGAATTTTCACAATTAAGATTAAAAAGATACTTTAGAATGAAGTCATACTTACCTTGCCCTTCCAACATAAAATGAATTTACATACATTATACTTTGTCACTTTTGTATTGAATAAGCTAAGGTTTATCAACTTCTATCCTCAAACCCTCTGGGTTCTAAGTAATGAATTATTTCATTTATTTCTTAAAATGAAAAAATTAGACCCTAGAGACTATTGTTCATAAAGAGTATTCAAATATAATAATTTCAGTAGATGAAAAACAAGGCCATGTGAAAAAATATCCATTAATTACTAATCATGGAATGAGGAATGAAATGATGAGCTAATTATTTTATGCATCAACAAAGAAGCTGACATCACAGAAACAAAACTCCCTTCAAGTCATTAAATTTTCACTTGTTAATTAAGAGGAAGTTAATCATTCCTAAAGTGCCAGTAGCCAGGAAGCAAGCCATTCAGCATGGACCCAGGAAGTAGAATTGTAATCACAGTAATAATAATGACAATGATAACAATCCTTTCAAAAGCCCAACTTATAATTCATACCATGGGCTGTTGGGAAACAATAGCAAAATGTGTAAATATGAAATGCAAGGATGTACAAAGGTGACTATGTTCCCCCTGTGATTCCTAGAGTAGATGTGAAAGTCTAGAAAGAATCCTGGAAATAGGTAAATTGGACTCTGGTAACAGCATTGATTGGATTAATGTTCTGATCTGAGTGACATTATTTATCTAAAGAGTTAAAGAAATATTTGGAGTTTCATAGGATTAAAGACTGATACTAATCAAAATATTTTTAATAATCAACTTGACCTGAAGGAGAGCAAATTGAATGGTTCTCCTTCATGTTCTAACATAAGACAAAATATATTCAAATAATTCAGAAGTACCAATAGCCACCTACTGGTGGTGCTTGAATGCAATGCACAAAAAAGTGGATATAAATGTTCTCATTATTCACTAGTTCTATAGCCTGACAAAATTGGAAACAGATCTTACCAGTAGTATTTCAGAATGATGGAGGGTAAGAAAAACTCCATCTCTAAGCTATATAAGCTTGCAAAAATAAGTGTCTAAATTGAAAGAATACAAAAAGCCAAAAAAGGAAAAAGTTGAAAAAACTATAGATACTGGAACTTTTCAACTAAATTCAACTAGAGAAATTCTACCTAATAACAACAGCAAAAATATTACCAATGTCAAAACTGATTTTGATGGTGACATGGGCTTACTTAGACTGGAATTTCAAAAGTTCTGTTTTGAGTTTAATGACATGAATCTAAGTAGCAGACCAAGTATACCACAACAGAATAATTCAAAATATCTGCTATTTATGAAACCTCATAAATGAATACTCGATAGAAACTCTAAAAAAGATATCAGGACCAAGGCAAAATAGATGGTGGTCATTTCCATAGCAGGAAACGTTGGAGAAAAGATATAATCCAAAGGATAGAAAGCAAACAGAAATAGTTCAAGAAAACTATTAAAGGGGAATTCCAGGTAAAGTGGAGGCAAAAAGCAGCACAGAGGACTCTAATTCCTCCAATTATATGCAGAAATGCATATAAGAACCTCTCAGGAATATTATTGAGCACCATTATATAGCCTAGAAATGCCCAAGAAAATAGTCAGAAACATCCTATACTAGAAGAGAGACCCTGAAAGGAAAGCCAAAACAAGATGAGAAGATAACCACTATGACTTGATGAGGAAATCCCCAAAAGGGATTTAAGTCAAGAGAAGTTCCTAAACTGGAGAAACTCCAAGAAGAATAGAAATTGCAACAGAAGCAAAACCAAAGAAACACCCAGGAGAACAGAAGATCATAACAGTCTCACAACTCTCAGATGCCTTAATAAGGAAAGCTGGAGCATGCCAGTGGTCTGAATTCAGACACACCAGGGGAAGCAAAAGTCAATATCAAGATTCCAGGATGTGAGACCAGGATGAAACAAGGCAAGATTAACTCATCAAAGTATATAGGAGCAAAGAATATCTGGCATGACTGCTAACCCAGAAAATGAGACTGGATATATTAAAAAAACAGAAAATATTAAATACTAAGAAGAATATTAATGGTGAAGAGATGACCAAAATGAAAACTGAGAAGAGAAATTACTCACAATGAGTACAAGAAGAGCCTTAGGAAAAATAAAATGTCTTGGCCAAGAGAAAAGCAAAATTATTGGGATGAAATGAAATGAGTGTCTTATAAATAAAGCAAGCATTTTGGTGGAGAAAAAAGCATTATGGAAGAAGAACAAATATTTTTGAACAGAGGAAAGAAAATCTCAAATAGTACTCTCTGAATATCAACACAAACCAAACAGAAATCAATGTCTCCAAGTAGTGTCAATAAGAAATTTAAAAAATTAAAAAGAAAAAAGAAAGGGTATAGTATCTGTTATCAAAAAAGTCAAGAGTAAATAATTTAAAAATCATCAAATTCCCTGGGAAAAAACATGGTCAAAAAAGAAATCTGGATATTATATGTCAAGAAATCATAAATAAAAATTACCCATATGTAGTAAAACTAGATGACAAAAAATAATGCATTTGGAGAAGGAGAAATCCCTTCTCCAAGCAAAATCACTGAATTGGCATATTTAAACTTAAAAGTAGTTTATTTACTATTACCACCACTATCACTCAGCATGGCTAGGATCTAAGTTGTTGTGTTTGGTCATTCAGTTTTGTCTGATTCTCCATGACTCTATTTAGGGATTTTGTGACAGAGATACTAGAGTGGTTAGCCATTTCCATCTTCAGTCCATTTTGCAAATGAGAAAAGTGAGGGAAACAGAGTTAAGTGACTGACCAGGGTCAAATTTCTTGTAAGTGTTTGAGACCAGATTTGAACTCAATAAATTGAGTCATCCTAACTCCAGGCCCTGTATTCTATCCACTTTGCCACCTAGCTTCCCAAGAGAGAAGTCTATAGGGTCTGCATAGGCAATAGCAACATGAATTAAACAATATAGTGACAAAGAAGCATTAAACAAGGAGCTATTGCATGGATTTTTTAATAGAAACAAAGAATCTGGTAATGGTAATTCAGTGTCAGATCAAAGTCACTAGAAATTACCAAAGGGTTATCCTTTAGGAGTCCAGATTCTCTGATTAGTATAGGTTGGACAAAGAAACAATCACAGTTGTACAAGTTGCTAAAATTGTAAGATATGAGATAGTGATTAGAGTTAAACATCAGAAGCTTGCTCTGTCTAATGAACTCAGTGTTTTTCTCTGTCTCAAAACATTTATTTGAGAACTTTACCTTATCTTGTATAATCAAGAAGAAAATCAAACTTAAAGCTAAGGAATTTCTTCTGAACAATAACTTTAACTGTATTCTTTTTTGACCAAGCAAATTGAGATTCTTAGTGTATAGATATTTTGGTCTCTTAATTGTTGATTAAGTGGTCATATGAGAATTAGATCAACAATATGACTTTAATGGAACCTGATTCAAGGGGTGAAGCAAGCAACTGATATCAACTGGAACCAAAGACCTCCATCTGCACATTTCCTTTTTAAAGGAGTTAATTCACAAGTTGGAAGTTGTCAATGTGGTTAGAGTAAATGTAATCAGGTATGCTTTCTGAACTTAAATGACCCTCTGCCAACTTGCTTCTAATTAGAAAAAGGCAAAAAATGATTGAAATTTCCATTATGGTTACAGTGTAATAAAGCCATTGTTAGCCATTATATGTTGGCCAAATTTCTGATTTCTTGGCTCCAATATTCAATTGTCCTTCGGAAAAGTTTGTATACTGTATGAGAAAACTATGTATTTACATGTCTCTATGTCTTTTACACCAGAGCCATGTCCTCCACACTTTAGATCACTGCCGGCTGTGTTTAATGGAACCCATCCAAAAAGTGAGCAAGGATTTGAAGTTACAAACAATATTCAGAAAGGACTTTTATCTCAACCGGATACTATGCTTTGTTCATGTTACTTGTTCATGACATTTCTTGCTCCACATAATTTGGTCCAGATCATCAATGGGGAAGTGTGTTTATAGGAAAAATTGGCTCTTTTCAAGACCATCCTATTTGTTTTTCATGCATTTGCCTGTTGGAAAATTATAAGTCAAGATAAAAATGTAAAGATGCTACTTTGGGATAAAGGGAAAAATTGATTGGGGAAACACAATTTTCAATGGAATTAAAAAAATAGAAATGTGCCTTCTAAACCATTCAATGAGCTATATTTTTAAAAGGCAAAGGGAGAAAGTCTTGGATCCTTTAGAGTTTCAGAGAACTAGGGATACAGAACTTCCCTGTTCACACAACTTGAGTGGGCTCAAAACACAATTCAATATTCAGGATATGTTCCCTATTTAAAACCTGCTTTTCCTTCTATGGTCTCGCATAAAGTGTATTATGCTAAAATATATTAGTGGTATAAGTGACAACTACAATTAGGGGCCAGATGGATGTATTTGGGGGATTTATAAAGTTTCACAAAAATAAAAACAAATACATCATTCTACAGACAGTCTACAATGGTTGTTTGGAAACCAATAAGAAACTCTTATGGGATCTAGAAAGTTCTTCACTTACAAGATAAGACATATTAAGATTTGTACTGTTTGGCAACATGGGCAAGTAGTTTCTTGGGAAATCATGAAGTTTTCTTCTGGAAATTCTTAAATAACTTCTAATAGTGTCTCCATAGTCCAAATGGAATGGAAAGCTGAAAAATAAATTACTTGTCAAATCTATTATGTGCTGACAATGCATTGGGATCCTTATGATCAAACCAAATCTGTTTACCTGAATGATGTATATGAGGATTGTCTCAGCTTTAAATCAGGAAAAGGGGGAGATTATTCATTTTTATGATAAAATCAGATTAAATGAAACAAATTCAACCTGTATGATGCCAAACATAGAAAGCAAAAAAAAAAGTCAATCACCCAATTGTTTCCATATAACCAAATGTCTGCTGTCTAAAATTGTCCCACTTCTGGGCAATTAACTGATCCCCCCCCCCTTTTCTTTTGGATGTTTAAAATCATAGATATCTGGTTGAAACAGTTTATTCTAATACTGATTTGCAATATTGCTTCACCAAATCCAATTTTTGAAAAATGTTTATATTTGTTATGCTATTGTTTTTATGAATTGATTTTCTGCCTTTCAGCATGGTTTGCTGTGAGATCTGTCCTTATTCATTCTGTTAGTTATAGTATTCATTGATAGCTGCCCATCATTCTTGGAATTTTTGTTAGAATACATTTCCTGTTCTTTGAGTTAAATTTTTGATACTTATTTGTATTTTATGGACTATAGGAAATATTCAAGGAAAGGAGTAATTGCCAGGGAAAATGAGCTCTGGTTTAACTCTGGGAAGAGCTGTTACCAGTGTACTCACTGTTAAGCACAGCTGTCTGTGGTATACCAACTAGCACCTATTTAGACAAAAGAAAGGATGATTGGAACTGACATCCATCACGATGACTCAGCCTCTAAAGAGTTTGTGAATAGTTCCAGATTTCAGCATATTAGCCCAATGACTTTCAGTGCTTCCAGAAGGTTCCATATCAAGAATCCCCATGCTACTGTTTGAGGAAACAGATCCAGCTGTTACCTAAGAAATTTACAGAAGATTCTTTTCACTATCTTCAAAGTACACTTGGAAAAAAAATAAAACTGGGAACTATAAACTATTGAATATCTCATCTTTACCTAAGTCTTATTTTTATAGCCCATTATGACATGGAAGTAATTCTAAGTTCTTGAAGGCAATGGAGGCTAAGGTCTGGCAGTCCTTAACCAATCTGGAGAGACATTTTCTTGGGACCCAAAGATGGACTGTTCCTAACATCCAATCACCAGCCAAGCTAGGTTCAGAAAGGCTTGTCACTAGACTGACTGCCAAAGAATGAATTTTTCAGCTTTAGAAACTCTTGAAAATCTTTTTTACTAGGGTACTTAAAAGAGGTGATCATCACAAAGGAAGTGTACACATTGTAATATTAATTTTCAAAAGAAAACCTAATAATACCTAATTCATGTTTAGAAAACTCTCTGAGTATTGGCATAGTCATGCCAGCAAGAAAAGTGGAAGTGTGATCCCAAGGAAGTTGGAAAGTTGTCAGTGGGTTAATATGAACTATTATAATACAAAAATTGCCAAAATGAATGTTTGGAAATATAAAACCCACAATATCCATCATAATGTTCCTTCCCAGAGTACATGCATCCAGCATCTGGCTCCCCCCGCCACCCCCCACTACAGATGCTACACTCTTCTAGCATGGTTCAGGCATGATTTGGTCATAAATTTTAGAGTACCTACAATAGTGTATATATGTCAATACACTGGACACTGCTTCTTCACTTTGCAATCGTTTCCAGACTTCTCCACTCCCTATCTCTTACATTTAGTGTAATTTGGAACATTTATAGGCCCCTGATGTAGCAATAAAGACAAAGCAGAAATCATGCCAAATCGTCCAAAATGTCCAAGTTTGATATTTATAAGGCAACTGCTTCCCCTACAAGCCAAATCAGGCTCTAGTTGAAAATACTTCAAAAGCTCAAAAATACAATATTTATCCATACACATGTCTTCAAGCATGATTGCCATAGTTTGGGAATGCTCTATCCTTTGCTTTTTGTAATGCATTAAACCTAGGCTTTGGAAGGATGGTAGAAGACAGAAGTGGTTGGTATGGAAGGGGCACAGTTGCTAGTACTAAGACTTTCTCTGACCATTCTAGAAAATACTTTGCAATTATGTGAGAGTAAAAAGTTGGTAAAGTGTCTATACCTGGAAAATTTTGGCCATATGACTCATGAGAAAACCAATTAATATCTTCTTTTCCCCAAATTCTTCCAAATACTCACAAAAAGGGAATTAAATAACAGATATAATTACCTACTTATCTACCTACCTACAGTCATACATAAATACACATCCACATAAAGCTAAGACTTGATTGTGCTTATATGGAAATACATAAACAATCAATCCTCAACTTTCATGAAAGTGATGGTCCTAGAACATGGCAATAAAGTAAAAAAATGAATGTTGATACTCTGAACCTATAGGAAATAGGGGGTTAGGTTCCTATATGACCAAAAAATTGTCATCTTTCATAGAAATGACTGAAAACACACTTTTCTGTGTATAATTCTTTATAAGAAACTTTAATTCTGATATTAACTCTTTCTAACACAATAATCATGAAATAACTCATCAAATGCAGTTTACAATATAAAATTGGTAACATGCCAAAGGTTTTTTTCCCCCTTATTAGTGATTATCTAAAATTCTTTGGGGTTTTTGTGCTAATATCTAAAAAAAATTCTTTCAGGGAATATTCACTTTAATAACATAAAATATACAGTATCATAAATACTTTTCTCTTTTTGTAAATATAGTGATTATAGACATTCCTTCATGATGTTTATCTTTACCTTATTTATTTCTACCTTTATTTTCTCACAAAAATCACAACACTGACTTTGTTGGCATGGGTTTAGAGCTCAAATGACTTGCACTATTCATAAATTCAACATAAAGCTTTCAAAGGCAAAAAATGAAACTATGTAATGAATTCAGAGGGAGCTCCTTAAAACAGTGGGGTGAACAAGACCAGTAAAACTCTTAGAAGGATACCAGCTGTTACACAAGATTATGAGCATTGTACATCTCATTTTTTTTCCAACTGTGAATTTCTGTAAATGAGCTTAGGTTCCAACAGAAAATTGCAAATGCATTTACTAACAAAATCATGCAAATGCTTTAATGCTGCAAAAGTTAAACATGCAAATATTGAGATTGACAGTGTATTGTCATTTTTCCTTCTTTCTCTAGATATCAGGAAGATTTTATCTTGATTTGCAAATCAATTAGATTTAAGTGATAGAGGGCATTACAAAGTCACAAGCCTCATATAGATCAGGAGGACTGGAGATGGCCCTAGATACAGTGGGAGACCTTGGCCTTTTTAAGTTAAAGTTTTTCCCAGGTTTTAGTTTGACTGAGGCATTGCTCATTTAGTGATTAAGATTGGGTAAGAAATGAGGCAAAGAATGACCCCTATAACCTATTCAAAAAAAATCGATCTGGAATTAAGTTTAAAAAGCAATTATTTCTGTTTTGGTCAAAACTCCTGAGGGCTTCCCCTTTCAGCAAGTATATACAAATATACAACTAAATACACTAGGAAGAACCAATGCAAAAGATAAACAGCTCAGCAATTAACTTGAGAATCTTAATATCACAACCTTCCTTCAATTTCTTTATTGCTGTCTATGATTTACATATGCCTTGGTAAGCCTAAGAAAACACAAATTTATCATTCAGTATTCAACATCAGGGATCCCCCATGGGAGTGATGTCCCAAACCTACTATCCACCAATCTTATAAGATCTCAAACTGTAGCTGCTGGCTAGTTTGAATTCAGTTCTGCCTATGAGGAATCATTATTCAGATACAGGGAAGCAAGGGTGGAAAAAAAATAAAAATATATTAAAAAAAGTTACAACACATGAGAAAATGGTAGGTAAAGAGAGACAGAGAAAAAAGAGCAGTCAAGCAGAGCTGACTGGGACAATGAGACAAAGAAGACTGACAGCTATCAGGGGGTCCAACCCAGATTTTTATGATCCTGTCCCTTATCCAGAGGGCAAAAGGTGAACCCCCCTTCCCCTTACTGGACCCAGAAGTAGGAAGAGGGTTGAAGAGATCAGGGTACAAATTTTACATTAAACAATAAAACAATGGTAGTCAATTTACATCTCAAGAGTAGGAAACCTCCACCCAATTTAACAAGATTTAACAGCCTTTAAGATTACAAATTTTGTTTCTGATAGTTATGCCACATTCATAATTCTCTGAATCTTTTTCCTGCATGATTCCTCTCTCAAATATTATTTGGGACCCAGATCCTTCTGGTCCTTTCAGAGTCCATTTGGAGATTAATGCATTGAAGCAAGAACATTATTGAGTCAAGGTCCAGAGAATGATTAACTGACACAGCTGGTTGGCATCCTGCAGAGACTAGTCTTGAAGATATACAGTTAGAGAAACAAAACTGAAAGGAAAAATATTGAGCAAGCAAAAACCAGAGATATTGTAACAGAGAAGGCTTTTTAACAGACATCCAATAATTAAGGAGAAAGCTAGAAGCCAGTATCAGTTCTTTTATAAGAACATGAGTTCCACTATAACATAAATTCATTAATGCATGCCACATTAAGTTGTAACCAAAAGCTCAAAAATAGTATAAACAAATGTACTGAATAAGCATTTTAAAACTACGTATGTCCAAAAAAGTAATTTGCAACAAAATTTTTTATTTCACTTTGTGTAGAATGAACAAAAATTCCAGTTGAAGAATGGATCTCTCTTCTGAAGCAGTTTAAAAAATATACCAATAGGCATTATTGTGATATAAAACAGTGATACTGATATTTTTTCTTTAAGGGAACTTGTTGTAATAAAAAGTCCCATCCTATGTTAAAAGACCAAGAAAAAAATACTTGCCAATTATTTATAATTTAGAAAATAGTTCCAATGACTCACTCTCCTATTTAATTATGATGCACCTAGAATGATCATAGCAATTTGCTATTATAGAGCAGAGAGGGACAAGAGGACATGTTCCCTTATGAAGTCACACAGACAATCCTTTTCAGTGATCCAGGTAAGGGATTCCTTTAAGAGAATCCTACCCCAGCTGAGGCTAGGGCCATTTTTTTCAAAGGTCACTCACTCCATCTGCAACATTTAACATCAAACCCCACAGGGATAATGACTTCATTGGCATATTGTCTTTCTATTTTAATATACTTGATGTCAGACAGATCAATTATCAATATATTGTAATACAGCAATTCCTATAACCAAAGAGCTTCAGGTGATATTGAGTACTAAGGAAAACCAAGAGTGTGCCAGGCTGTAACTTGGTGTAAGAAATACAGGGGAAAAATATAATTCAATTGTTGTTCATATATCTAAGGACAGTAATGCAAATGAAATGCAATAAACAGATTTTGAGATGCAAAAAAAATCAATAACCTTAATTCATATTTTTCATAAAATCAAATTTTTGCAATGAACTATGTTTAAAATAACTAAAATACTCCTTCTGGCTAGAAGGTTGCCCATCACCTCTATACTTCTCACATAACAATTGGCTAGAGATTGACAGAGAGAAATCTCAAATTATCATTATTATTTTATCTTCTTCATGTTACCTAGGTGCCTTTCCCTCAAAGCAAACAACCACAGTTTAGTCCTAGTTTACATATTTAGCTGGAAATTTCTCTCTATATAAACTTTTAATTACTAGCCATCTTCAGAGTATAAATTATTACTTTCATAATTCTTTAAAAAATAATTAGAACATCTTAGGGAACCTTAAATTTCCAATGTGTTATTGATTCCAATGCAATTAAACAGTTGTAAAAACAACCAGGCATTCAAGTCAATTAACAGTATAAGCTATTATGCATGAATCCACAGATTTATGACAGAAGGGGTCATAATTTGTGATACTTCCCTTACCACCCCTTCAAAGCAATCACATGTTAATTCCAGGCTTTAACATTACAGTATTCAAATAGTTTACATGTTCACAAAAAATAGCCTAACACTGTAAATATTTCTTTGCAGTTACAAGAGAATATTCCATAACTGATAAAAAACATTTTCTTCATCAATAAGTTACCTTACAGAGGAACCACACAATTGCTATGTTGTGTCTGTCAGGGCTGCCTGCAGTTATTATGAGAAAGTCCATATTCTTAACTTCTTTAAAATTAAGCATATGTTATTAATTTACATTGAACTAAGATTCTTATTTAGACATGTCATTCCCTTAGAACAAGAACAAAATGTTGTAAATGTTAGGCAGTGTTAATACATTTTCTTAATTTCAAATAACAGATGTTAAGTAGATTATATATTTGTACATATATATATTTGTATATATGTATATATTTGTATATATATATATATATATATATATATATTTCCTTCCATAAATATGTGATGAGAGACAAAGGTTATTGCAAACTTTCTTCCTTTCCCAATAAAAGACCTTGTGAGATTGTTGACAATGTATTATCAGTATCTATTTAACATCAAACGAAATCAGATCACAAAATTGAGTACAATATTTCTCTTTCCCAAAAGAAATCACTAAATATAATGATTACATAATTCAATATCCCCAAATTCCTTGACATAGAATTTATCTCAATTATATTTTCCTTCTTAATAACATATATAAATTCTCAAGACTTGTTACAGAATTTTCAAAGTTGACTAAATTACTCACATTTAGCTCTCAGACAGTTTCTTTTTTAAACACAACATGGTGACCTTTTGCTATCAGAGGCCTTCCTGCACTCTTTTTAAAGCCTCTTGAGGGCAAGAAGCCTACATTCACTAAACCTTAAAGCCTTGATTAACAAAACTTGAATTCAGCTGTCAATCAGTATTAGGTTAACAAAAGCTTAGCCCTAGTACAGGATAGGCTCAGATCCAAGCATTAATTACTTAATTTTAAATTAGACCCCTTTTTAAGCAATTAAATTCAAAACCCAAATTAAAAGGAGTAACATTTAACTGAAGTAATTGTATTGTATTTCAGATCTGAATTACATCTACAGGAGTTTAGACACAGACACAACTCTTTTGTCTAAAGATTTCAAATTTACCAAAGTGTGATTTTTGGACACTGACCAGTAGCAAATCTCAGAATATAGAAACATTTTCCCACTTCTCCAGGCCAGTGGAGAGATGTGGAAATATTCTATTGATGCTTAAATACATACATACACACCTATACACATATATTCATATTTTTGAATGTATCAATTAAGACCAGTCAAAAATGATTTTTAGCATGAATCAGAATTTCTTGAGGAACTTCATATATATATATATGTATATATATATATATATGTATATACATAAAGATTCTTGAAATAGCCAATCCATAGTTAAAATTTAATGTATTCTTAAGCAACTCTATAAAGTTAGAATCCAGTTACTCTATTACAGAGATATTAGTTATTAGCACAGGCTTAATTAAAAGATGAAATCTGAATTTCCTGGTCACAGAAAAATTATCTTCTCTCTTTTTTTCTTTTTATTAACTAATTGACCACAAGGATTCTCAGTCAATCTGCCCATTTCCCTTCCTGCAGTGAAGCATGCATTCCATCTGAGACATGGCTTCGAAGTTCTACAAAGGAAGATTTTCCTTCTCCTTCTCCTTTACCTCTGCAGAGGGTAGGGTGGCAGAGAAAGCATTTCAAAGAGAAAGAGAGAAGAGAGTTCCACAAAGACAATTTCCAGGAGCTCACAGCTGTTGGGGTGGGGGTGGGGGTGGGGGGACAGGGTGGAAGTCTTTGGTACCATGTTTTACCCATATTTTAATTCTCCTAAACTTCTAGATAGGCATACATATCAGTTGGACATATGCCAAACATCCTTCCTTAACAACTCTCCCCTCCACTGTGTGTGTGTTGGGGGTGGGGGGAACATCTCTTTACTGCCTTCACTGGTCAGCCTGAACAAAACAAGGGCAGGATCACATAAGGGCTACTGTAAAAACACACACAGAAGGAGGGCTAGAGGTCCAATAATTTTCCTACTTTTCTAAAAATCTAAGACCTAAAAAAAGGAGTGTGCTTCTTGCCTATGGAGCTCAATTCAGTTTCCCAAGTCTGGGTAGAGTCTCCTGACTGGCTCACCATTTTATCTAGCCACTGGCTACTTTGAGTTCAGTTCTGTCTAGGAGGAATCATTACTCAGCACCAAGAAAGCAAGGATGGAAAGAAAATAAAAATGTATTAAAAGAAGTTCCAACACATAAGAAAATGTTAGGTAAAAAGAGACAGATACAAAAGAGCAGTCAAGCAGAGTTGACTGGACCAGCAAATCAAAGACTGGCACTGAGCAGGGCTCCAATTCAGATTTTTATGGTCCTGTCCTTTATCCAGAGGGTGAAAGCTGAACTCTCTTCCCTCTGCTGGTTCTGGAATTAGGTAGAGGATTGGAGAGAACAGGGTATAAATTTTACAGTAAGCAATGAAACAATGGTAGTCAATTTACATCTCAAGAGCAGGCAACCTTCACCCAATTTAACAAGATTTAACAGCCTATAAGATTACAAATTTTGTTTTTGCTAGTTCTGCTACATTCATAATCCCCTACATCTTTTTCCTACACTAAAACTGAATGTCCCATAGACATTTCAAATGGAATATACCCCCAAAAGATATAATCATCTTTTCTTGTTCCTCTCAACCATTCCATCTTCCAAATTTTCCTCTTACTATTGAGGGCACTACCATCTTCCTAGTCATTCAAGTACACATCAATGTCTTCCTTGTCACCTCCCTGTCATTCACTCTACATATTCAATCATTGTTTGTTTTCTATTTCTTCCTTCACAACATCATTCACTTATCATCTTTTCTTTCTATTCACACAGCTATCATAGTCATTCAGGCCTTAATTACCTCTCATCTAGTTTATTTTAATAACCCTCTATTGAGTCTGCCTACTTCATCTGTCCACAGTCCAGTCTATCTTTATTTGCCAAAATAATCCTCCTGAGTTTTAGACCTAATCATATCACTCTCCTCCAATAAATTCCAGTGCTTATCTGTTAGGTCCATGATGAAATATAAATTCTGTGGCTTGAAAATTAAAGACCTTTATAATCTGTTCCTTTTCTAGTATCTTGTACTTTCCATTCTCTGTATACTCTAGGATCCAACTTTTCTGGATTGCTTACTATCCCTTGCATACATCATTCCATTTCCAATATTTCTGCCTTTGAAATGAGGCTTCCCAATGCTTAGAAAGCTATTTCTTCTCGCCTCAACCTTTTAACTTCCCTGAATTTATTAAAGTCTTAGGTAAAAAAAAATCTTGCTTCTTCAGGATAACTTGCCCATTCTTTTCCTTCCCCTTGCCCACTTCTAGCATCCTATTTCAGAAAATTCATTCTATTTCATGTAAGTAAATAATTGTAGGCACTTAGGTATTTACAGATTACCACCCCTTATTAGAATGTAAGATCCTTTCATGATCATTGCAACAAATTGCTCCTACCCATCCATTCCACTGGAGAATGTCCTCACATACTTGAGGTAGACATCCACTTAACTCACTGAGAGGTTTGAATCCAGTTAGTTACCTTCAACCTGGTTTAGCCAATCTCCTAGACAGTTGAGTACAGCACATATTCCAGCTTCTTTCCCATCAGTGACTTCATTTAGTTTCAGTACCAGAAACCAATTGCATACCGATAGATTAGAGAATGATAAACAAATAGTGGCACATAGATGTAATGGAATATTACTCTACCCTAGAAACTGATGAAGATGATGAATTAAGAGAATCATGGAAGGACTTCCACAGGCTAATACAGAATGAAGTAAATAGAATCAGGAAAACAATGTACACATTCACTATAACAATGCCAATGTTAGACAACAGCCCAAATCTCAGTACAAATACAAATACAAAATAAAATTATAAAGTACAAATTTTTCCTAAAAGGTAGATCAAGAACTTAGGTCTTCCTTTCTTCATTGAAGAAGAATATAGTAACTCTGGGCATGGAACATTCCTTTCTATCAGATATAGTCAGTATGCACATTCTTTTATTGGCTTCTTTTCTGTTAGATTTTCACTATTTCTTTCCTTTCTAGACTGCTAGTTAGTTAATTAGTTAGCTAAAGAATAGTTTAATGGAGAGGAACTGAGAAAGGGACATATTTAGAGAGGATCATGATATGAAATTAAGAGGTAGAAATTTTTATTTAATGCCCATTTTGCTTCACCAAGAGATCCTTGGGAGTGGGATGGGGAAGAAAGCCTATATTACTAGCAAGACTGTTAATTATTAATTTAGGAATGGCTGACCAAACTGTGGTGTGTAAATATAAATATTATTACAGCATGTGAAATGACAAACATGAGCAGTTTGAAAAAAGATATTTTTAACTATTACTAAGTCAAACTATTAGACAATCAATATGCACAAAATGATTTGAATAATTCAACCCAGTTGACCCAGATAATTATGGGTAATAATAGACAAACAAGCAGTAAAAGAGCAGGGATAGTCACTGAATCCAAAGACACATAATCAAGCTGCTGATACATCTAGGAGATATCTTCTCTGATGGGGGCAAAAGGAGGTAAGCACTATGAATTCACCTTCGTCTTGTAGGAGGCTGAAGATTACTTTGGGATGGCTAGGTGGAACAGTGGATAGAGCACCATCCCTGGAATCAAGAGTACCTGAGTTCAAATGCGGCGTCAGACACTTAATAATTACCTAGCTGTGTGGCCTTGGGCAAGCCACTTAATCCCATTGCCTTGGGAAAAAACCTAAAAAATATGACTTTTGATCATTGTAAGAAGGGAGTATTTACTGAGAGCCTATAATCATTAAAGGATGTGGTCTTGCATTTCCAAAAGAACCACGTGACTCTAGTCTTGAAGTGAATTCAGAATGGGGACACCAGTGGAACTAGGCAATTTGATAGGGGTGAAATTATTTCTTCAATGGCCAAGCTATACAACATGAGTTTCTGCTAAAAACTACCAATATTCATATTTCTAGTATTGTGATCAGAAATTTCTGAGATTCAATGATATTTCTATGGTGTGCTTCAAGGTTCTGCAGAAATGTGCAATAGCTGTATGACAGTGGGCAAGACATTTCATGTTCCTGAACCATAATTTCTATATTTTTGAAACTGGATAATATTACTTGTTCTGACAACCTCAGAAATTTATTGCAAGGAAAGTCCCAACAGAATAAAGATTTACAAATTGTTCCCTTTCAAAATAAGGAAAAATGAAGTTGTCATACAGTCTTAGGGACAAATTTGTTACTATGAAGGAAATATTTTTATACTGATCTACTTAAAAGTTCCCTAAATGAGAAGGAATAGAATAAGACAGGAATTATTATTAATTACTAATTTTATTGTATTCCAACCAGTAAAAAATTAGTATTTTCTGCTCTCAAAATCTATGATCTCTGAATTCTCAAAGTTCAAATTTTAACCAAATTCAAAATTCTTTTTGATTTGAATACCGAATTACATTTCCATTTTGAAACCTCACTTCCTATTACAAAATTTGTGAAGTGGCATTAGAAACTTCATACTCAAAAAGGGAAATAGACTACAAAAATTTTAAATTGAAAAATGATCAAATGTTCAACTGTCAACATATTGGATGCTTCTCAGGGATGAGACCTCAAATTCAGGTTCACATCATCTGGGTGATTTTGTGATCTAATCAACACTAAAGGGAGTTCAGGAATAACATTAGTGAGCTGTTAATGAGGTACATGCAAAAACTGTTTATACTGAAATCAGAAATAGAACATTAAATATCCCATAAAAATTGAAAGAGGGTGAAGATATGGTCAAAAATATTTGTGATATGCAGCTTCATAGCATTAGGAAAATGCAGGGATTTTGATCACTTTGTATAATTTCATGCTTAGAGTCTCATTGCAGTTAAAAAAAGAAGAGAAAAGAGATGCAGTGGGGAAGGTTAAAATGAATTAAAAATTTAAAGAAGAAAAATATGGCTGCAAAAGAAAAGAAAGAGAAAGAGTAAGAGGAGGAATGCAAGGATGTAGAGAAGATGGGAACAAGAGAAAAAAAGAAAAACAAGAAAGAAGAGGAGGGAGAGGAAAAGGAGGAGAAGAAAAAGGAGGAGGAGGAGGAGGAGGAGGGAAAGGAAGAGAGGAAGGAGGGGGAAGATAAAAAGAGCAAGAAGAGCAAAAGTAGGAAAGAGTAAAAAAATAGTTGTAGGAAAAGAAAAGATATAAAGAATAAATGGTGAAGAGGGAGCAGTTGAAGGAGGAGCAGACCTAGGAAAAAGAGGAAGTAAAAAACAAGTAGAAAGAACAGAGTAGAGAGAAGAAAAAAGATAGATCTCTTCTTTTTCAACTTAACAGTCTTCTACAGAAGCTACAAACTTTAATTTGGAGAATTAAAAAAAGTTAGAAATCATTTCACTTATATGATAATTTGACATTTTTTTCATGTAATTAAACATTATCCTAAAAAGAAACATTTAGGGGCAGCTAGGTGGCTCCCTGGATAGATCACCTGCCCTGGAGTCAGGAGTACCTGAGTTCAAATCCAACCTCAGACACTTAATAATTACTTAGCTGTGTGGCCTTGGGCAAGCCACTTAACCCTATTGCCTTGCAAAAAACCCCAACTAAAATAAAAGAAGAAACATTTATTTAAAATGATACATAAAAACATAGAAAGATATTTCTTGTTTTGCCATGAAGAGATCATGAAAAGAGCAACTAGATATATACTGTCTACAACTTGAGATAAAAATAGTACTTAAACATTTGTTTCTTCGCTTTTTAAGGAAGTTATTGGCCTTATATGTGGTTTGCATGTACTTGTCATGTTGATCCTTTGATGTTGTCCTTCTCCAGTGATGAATTGCAGGAGTGGAATTTAGAAGCAAAGACTCTGCCTGAACTCACGAGAATGGCCTCAGGACTTTGGAGAAATATCAAGTGCGTTTGAAAATACTAAAATGATGTGACGCCTAGTGAAAAAGTTAGGGGTCTGGCATTATTACCCATGATTCTGCTAGCTGTTTGAGAGTCACTTAGAATTCATCAGAATTCAGCTCCTTACCCAATAACCATTACTTGGTAATCGTCTTCTGATATTCAATCAATGTAGCTATGACAAGATCTTTATCTTGTTGATTTTTCTTCCATATCTGAAGGTCATTTTCCTTCCTTTCTCAAGCAGTTGGTTTTGCAGTGCCTAGAGCACCAGCCCTGATGTCAGGAACAACAAAATTCAAATTTGACCTCAGAGACTTGACACTCAGTAACTGTGTGGCCTTGGGTAAGTCACTTAACCCTGATTGCCTTACATTCAGGATCATTTCCAGTCATCCCGATTCATATCTGGTCACTGGATGCAGACTCTGGAGGAGAAAGTGAAACTGGTGACTCAGCACAACCCTCCTCACTCAAACCCAATTCATGTACTTGTCTTGGCATCACCTCCCTGATGTCATGGTCTTTTTCCAGAATCAAGGACAAACAATAACAATATCAGTTTAATGTCTGAATCAAGTTTTTTCTTATCCCTAACCTTCCAGCTTATTCTTTTTTCCAAATCCACCTGAATATGTTCTTGTTCACATCTTTCTATATTGACAAAAATGACATGAGAAACTTAATCAAATTATTTTATTAAAGTCTAGGTGTTCCACACATACACCAAAAGATGATGTCCCCCCTATGCCTTCCAACAAATAGAACTGAAGTTCAATGGAAAAAAGCAGTAATGAAGAAGACCAAAAAGTATAGCAGTCAATTCCATCATCCAGTATGGAACTGAATTAGAAAATGGATAGGGAATTTCAAAATGTTGAAGCCTGATTAATATCCTGTACTTGGAGACACCAGTTTATATAATAATGTCATTTCTAGGATGGTTAGGTGGTGCAAGGGGTAAAGTACTGGTCCTGGAGTCAGGAAAATACATTTTCCTGAGTTCAAATCTGACTTCAGACTTTTTCAAGTTGTATGACCCTGGGCAGGTCACTTAACCCTATTTTCCTTTGTTCCTCATCTGTAAAATGAGTTAGAGAAAGAAATTGCAAGTCATTCCATTTTCTTTTTGGAGAAAATTCTTAATTGTGTTACAGAGAGTTGGACAGGACTGAATACCACTAAACAATCACAATGTCCTCTCTAAGATTCTTCCCATTTCATCAATTTCCTTAACTCCTATGAGCTACATCTTTCTCTCTAACTCAGCCTTACTTAGGCAAGAAATAGTTATAGCTTTGATCTCAATTTTACTTAATTTTACTCAGTCTGTTGTCCATAATTCTAATATTTCCCTACCTTGCCACAACCCTTTATCCTCCTATCTTTACCTTTGTCTCTTCTCCTAATGATAGATTCCATTCTCAATATAATGTACAGTCATTCAGTTCTTCAACACTTTTCCTGGTCATCATCTTGATCTGACTTCATATTGCTTCCTTCCTAAAATTGATTATACTCTCTATGATCTTTGAGTTCTTTAAACCCTTGTCCTAGCTGTTTCCTAACCCCAACCATGGATTATACCCCTGCTCTTCCTTCCTAATTATTCTGATGAGTGAGCCACAAAACCACGGTGTTCTGGCTGGTTCACTACCAATTTATGCTATGTACTCTGATCTATGTAGCCACAACTACAAAGCTATGCTTTCTCTTCACTCTCATTCCCTTCAATTTTATTTTTTTCTAAAACTTCTTTTCTCAAGTCACCTATGCTACCCTTCCATCTTTTCTTTTCAACAAAGGACCACTGGAAATGCTTCAGATTTTAAAAAGTGAGACAATGTATTAAAAACATCCCCTTTCCTCTATTTTTTGCATCATTTCAATATTATCCTACAATTCCTACCTTTGTCCCAGTCTTGAGTATAATTCTTTCAAATGCCTCACCCCTTTATCTCTTTCATTTATTCCATCCCCTGAACCCACCAATGTTCTCTGGTAGTTTTCAATTTTAGTCTTTTCCTCTCCTTCTAATTTACATTTTTCTTTCTTTTTTGATTGTTTTCTTTCCAACTTCCTAAACTCATACCCAGAGCTCTCTCATTTAAAAAAATGAGCACTTTACATAAACTTCTCATATCTTCAGGCTACCACACTAAATCTTTCTTATTTTTTGAAGTCAAAGTCTTAGAATAATCTGTCTATATTTGTTACCTTCCATTTTCTCAGTTTATACACACTGCTCAGCTCTTTGCAATCTGGTTCCCAACATCATTAAACTGGTATCTCCAAAGTTACCAATAGTCTTTTAGACTGTCAAGTTAGATGACCTTCTCTAAATATATATATTTTGTTTAGCTGCTGGCTTTCTGCAAAATATGACAATGTTGATCACTCCCTGAACCACACTAGATACCCTCCCTTCACTGGCTTTTGATGACACTATCATCTCCTCTTCCTCTACTTACCTGAATGGAAATACTGCCTCAGTCTTCTTTACAGAATCATAATTTCATCCTATGTAGCCATACTCCTGAGCTCTCCCTTTACATGGTCTTTCTTAGCAATCTCATGAGTTTCCATGAGTTCCATTATAAATTCTATGCATAGGATTCCAAAATCCATATAATCTATCTGAGTCTTCATCCTGTGTTACAGTCTCATGTCACCTATTCAAAAGTTGAACTCCATAAAGTTACTCTTTAACCCATTTTTCTTACACAATTCCCTATGTGGGTTTTTTGTTAGTTCTTTTGTGGTTAAGTGACTTGCATAGGGTCACATAGCTAACTAGCAAGCATCAAGTATCTGAGGCCAGATTTGAAATCAGCACCTCCTAACTCCAAGACAAGTCCTCTATTCACTATGTCACCTATCTGCCCTATTTCCCTGTCACTCTTGAGGACATCACAATCCTTTTTATATTTCAAGTTGATAAAAAAAACTTCTTGGCTGTATCCTTTTTAAAAAAAAAATTTTAAAGATTTTATTTATTTTGAGTTTTACAATTTTTTTTCCCTTATCTTACTTCCCTCCTCCCACCCCCCACAAAAGACATTCTGTTAGTCTTTACATTATTTCCATGGTATACATTGATCCAAATTGGATGTGATAAGAGAGAACTCATATCCTTAAGGATGAAATATAAAATATAAGAGATAGCAAGATCAGAAAATAAGATATCAGGTTTTTTTTCTAAATTAAAGGTAGTAGTCCTTGGTCTTTGTTCAAATTCCACAGTTCTTTCTCTGGATGCAGTTGGTATTCTCCATTGCAGAGAGCCCCAAATTGTCCCTGATTGGAATGAGTGAATCCATCTAGGTTGATCATTGCCCCCCATGGTGCTGTTAGGGTATACAGTGTTTTTCTGGTTCTGCTCATCTCACTCAGCATTAGTTCATGCAAATTCCTCCAGGCTTCCCTGAATTCCCATCCCTCCTTGTTTCTAATAGCACAATAGTGTTCCATGATATACATATACAACAGTTTGCTAAGCCATTCCCCAATTAAAGGACATTTACTTGATTTCCAATTCTTTGCCACCACAAACAGGGATGCTATGAATATTTTTGTATATTTTTTTGTACCTTTTTACAATATTTTGTACCTTTTGCACCATCTCTTCAGGGTATAGAACCAGTAGCAGTATTGCTGAATCAAAGGGTATGCACATTTTTGTTGCCTGGCTGTATCCTTACCAGACTGTCTGCTATTCTGCATCATCCACATCTTCATTTCCTCCCACTGGAAGCTTGGACTTTAACCCCAAGTCCTGGTTCTCATAAATGGGTTTTTTTTCCTTCTTTTGTTGAAAAACAGGCCTCTAATCCCTTTCTAAAATATCTCCTCAATATATGATCTATCATCTAAATGTTTTTCCTGCTTTCCAGTCCCCTGGTATACACTGAGTTGCTTTTTTGAGGGTAAAAACCATCATGCTCCTTGTTATCTTTATCCCCAGAATATTACACAGTACCTGATGGAATGCAAGCACCCAATAAATGTTTTATCTATCTAACTAGAACAAAAAAAGGTTAATGCTATTTAAATTTAAAATTCTTCACCATCTGACACCAAACTACCTTTGTCACATCATTACCCATCATTGTTTTAGCCATATTGACTTTCTTGATCTTCATTTCTCATCTCTCTTCTTCTGCCTGGTTGTCCTATATGTGGAATGTTCTCCCTTCTCATGTTTATCTTTTATATTTCCTCTTTTTTTTAAACCCACCAAAGTGCTAGCTATATATATATATATACATATATATATATGTATGTATATACACACACATATATATATAATAGTATAAGTACATATGTACATATTAAATGATTCCCCAGCTGATTTTCCTCCATACTATCTTCCATTTGTTTTTATGTGTTTTGTATATACCTTTGTAGATATGATACATACCTCAATAAAATATAAAGTCCTTGAGATGAAAAAATATTTCCCATTCTTGTCTATCTAGTGTTTGACATTTAATAAACTACTGATAATTGGTTGATAAGCAGGAAAATAAATCAATTCACCATACCCTGATGAATCTCAACCAAGATAAAAAAATGATTGGCATATTTGACTGCTAAAATCCTGTAATCTTTAAAAGATCATGAAGAATGGCAGGTGTTACATAGGACTGTAGGACAAATGTTGTCCTAATTTTTTGAAAAAGGACAAAAGTGGAATTATCAAAAGATAGACCAGAGGTCTATAATTTTTAAGATAGGTAGTAGATAGAGGACAAAACAGGATGACCTGAATTTGAAATTGATATCAGGCATCTTCTACCTATGTGATCACAGACAAGTTGTTTAACCCCTCCCACAATGCATATTCTCATCAGTACATTCATCAAAATGTTGTTGTGCTGATCAAATGTAATAAGTGTAAAGTGATTAAGGAAAGTCAAATTATAGGACTGTAACCATGAGTTTGATTTCCTAGGAAAATTTTAGAATAAGTAATTGAAAATATAATTTGGAGGGGATTAAAAGATTGTGACTTCATGGAAAACTAGTTTATTGCCTTTTTAGACAGGGTAACTATATTGACAGACCAGGATGATTTAGGAAATGTGAAACACTTAGCTTTCAACAAAACAATTTGGTAAAGTCTCTTATACTATTTTTGTTGTCAATATGGAAAGATGTGAACTGGATGGTAAATACATTAAGATAGATTTGGAACTAGCTAAATTACAGAACCCAAAGCATTGTCAGCTTGGAAGGTGTGCTCCAGAGGAATGTCTTGTAGGAGTGTCCTCAACTCTGGGCTTTCTGTCATTTTAGATGATTGATGACAATGATGATGATGATGATGATGATGATGATGATAATGATACAAAGACAGTGATCTTCACTTAAAAGAGAACTAAAAAGTACAACAAAATGATTTAAACATTCCATCCTCTTCTCTATCATCATCATCATCATCATCATCATCACTTATCCTATGCACTTCTAATAGTAGTTCCATCTGGCCTTTTAACCTCTTCTTACCTCCTTAGAATTCATTTCTACTTCAGGTAATTCTGAACATTAATACTTCTTATTCCATATTACCATAACTATGTTTTTTTAAAAAAATTAAACATGTTTCCTTCTATACAGTACATGTACATTTAAAATCTGATTTGTTCTATGGGCTCCTTGGCAAGCAGATCTTTTAGGCAGATCTCCTTTTTCTTCCTCTTTGGAATAGTTTATGCTTCTGGCTTCAGAATTCTTTTCTGTTGAGTTTTATATCCCTTTAGGGCCAAATTATGATTATAGGATAAGAATGAATCACTTGAATGGATATATGATGATGTGAGCTGCCTATAGCTTAGTTCAATGGAAGCAACTATAATTTAAAATCATCTATGGAGAAAATGAATAAAATCTAACAAGAGAAATTGGGAGGGATTCATTTGGCAGTAGAGTGCAAAGAACACATTTTGTTTTACAATGAATAAACAGAAAAAAAGTTTGTAAGAATGATATAGTACATCTACCAAAAGTTTGGAACATGGGACTATAGGTTTAACAAAGAAAATTTAGGGATTTTCTCCAAAGAGAAAATCAAGGTCAAAACCATGCTATTCTGAATTCAAGACCAATATTCTTTCAGTAACAATGGTCATGGAAAATATTGGAAAACCAAACATAACCCATGGCTCAAAACCCCTTGCATAAGGCTGCTAATTGGTAGAAATCAAATACTCAGTACTTGGCACCTGTATGAAGGATGGAGTTGAATGCTTACGAAAAATCCTAGTATTCTTATTTCTAGCCATAAGAGTGTAAATGTATGCCTCTGGAGAAGGATATGATATTTAATGGGAGAGAATGATTGTGGGGAGAAGCCAATATGTGAAAACAACAGAGAATTAGATAAAGATATGTTCGATCTGATGAGACTGAAGTATAAGGAATCCTTCAGTACTGGATAGATCTGTCCTGAATACACTATCTACATTGATCAATCAAATTTTAAACATCATTCTTTGGTGTGGGATCTTGGTAGTATCTCTGGAATTTCCAGCTAGCCTTATTTACCTGCTGTCTTGGAGCTGTTGCAGAGGTCAAAAAGGGCAGAAGATGAAGCATAAATTGACTATTTGAACCAAAATTATTTATCTAATTCATCGTTATTAGGATAGATAGATAGATAGATAGATAGATAGATAGATAGATAGAATGTAGTAGATAGAAGACCATCAATGGAATTAATAAAAATACATGGATTCAAGTTCTCTCTAAAACATACTATCTTGGACCATAACTAAAATAACTTTTAAGGACCTAGAACATCTCTCTCTAAGAAAATAAGTAACGGGGAATTATGGTTCTATATTGATGAAAATGAAGGAACTCAGGAGTCAGGAGTGTTGAGTTGAAATGCTGTTTCAGATGCTTTGCTGCTCTGTGATCCAGGGAAAGATGTTCAAACTCTCTCAGACTCAATTTCCTCATCAATAAAATGGTATACGTATAGTATAGTATTTTCAATCAACCAATAGACATTTATTAAATGCCAAAAAAGAAAATGAAGGAACTCCTCACACTAATGAAATTATAGGTATAGATCTCCCATCAAAAGACCATCTCTTTTATCCTACAAAACACTTATTTTGGGATGGTGGCAAAATACAGAAAGCCAGAAGCAGTACTGGAAGAAGAATGAAGGATGAATCTGGATCTTTCCTCAAAATATAAGAATTACCTAATGGAAGCAATAAGGTAAGAGATATCCACAAAGGCAGAAGAAGAACCAGCAATAGACTCTGACTCTTCTTTTTGAATTAAAATGGGATATAGAAAAATTGATCTCTCCTATATTCAGTGAAACAAATGGATCTGAAGAGTGACAGAAAAATAAAGAAGACAAAAGAAAAACAGTGGTAACTTCACTTATCCAGTCTGGGCTTATATTTGAAGTTGACTAGGGAACCATGGCTAAAATCATGGTAAAATCCATTAAATGACCCAAAGCCTTTGGTCCCTCTGGGAAAGGACTCAAAAAGAGAACCTGACACTATTACCTTTAATTTAAAAAAAGGTTATCTTATTATGTAATTCTGCTATATCACATACTATATGTTTCTTCCTTAAGGATATGATTTCTTTCTCATCATATTCAACTTAGATCAGTGCATACTATGGAAATGATGTGCAGACTAACAGACTATCTTCTGTAGGGGGTGGGGGGGAAGCAAGATTGGAGGGAATTATAAAACTCAAAATAAATAAAACCTTTCTAAATTTTTTTAAAAAATTAAATAATTGAAAAGGGAAATTTTACTTTTTAAATATGAATATGAAAAGTAAACCATGAGAATATGGGAAAAGGGAAGGAGCAAACACCTTCTGAATCTCACTCTTATGTGAACATAACAAGAGACTTGAAAAATACACACACACACACACACACACACACACACACAAACACAGGTTTGCAGTCAAAATAGTTAATTAAACTGGTGGTTACAAAGAGAAGGTAAAGAGGATTTTAAAGAAGGTGGCTGGAAAAAAGAATAGTCATAAGTAAAATAGATTAATCTCCATTGATAAAAAATTTAAAAATGAGGTAGTGAATATAAAATCAATGATCATGTTCTTTACTTGGTGGAGGAAAAGAAGAGGAAGAGTATAATGAATGCATTTCCATTACAGATTACTACTATTGATTATATTTATTTCACCATCTCCCTTTTCTAATATAAAGAGGAGGTAGTGTCAAGGAGAGGAAATAAGCAAAAGTTGATATGATGGAGGGAAATAAATACACAATTAACAAATATGATTATAGATATGTATGGGACGAAATGGATCATAAGAGGGGGGGAGGATAACAGAATAGATTAGAAAGCAGAATTTAACAATGTGTTGTTAAAAGAAAAAGTCCAGATAAAATGCAAAGGTTTACACAATGGTAAAATGAAAGTGGAAAGATAAGAATTTGTTATGTCTTAAGAAAATTCAAAAAAGCAGGGTGATAATCAATCTCTCAGATTAGGAAATAGTAAAAATGACATGTAAAAGGAAAACCAAGGGAACTAAATTATGCTTAAAGGGACTATAACTAATGAAGTAATATCAAATATATTTAGTATGTGATCAGTATCATCTTAAGAGTTATAGATAAAATTAAAGGCATAAATCTTTTTATTTATTTATTTGTTTATTTTTTCAAGACAATGGGGTTAAGTGGCTTGCCCAAGGCCACACAGCTAGGTAATTATTAAGTGTCTAAGGCTGGATTTGAATTCAGGTACTCCTGACTCCAGGGCCAGTGCTCTATCCACTGAGTCATATAACCATCCCCATAAATCTTTTCTTAAGGATCTTACATTCCATTGAGGAGTGACAATCATTGAATGAGAAACAAAGTGATTTCTCTCCTTTGAGACCTTCATAAAATTTGAGTGAGGCTAGGACATAAAAATCTCAGAAACAAAATCAGGAAAACAGAATTATTGACTACACATTTAAGAGGGATCTGGCACATACAGAGTGCCTTAGCACCTTTTCTTCATATAGACAGCCTGGGAAGCTTGTTTTAAGAAAAGTGATGGATGGAGAAACTTTACAAAACTGTTTCTAGCCTGCTAATCGCATTTAGAAGAAGAGGCTCCTTGATGTCTGTGCAAGAATCTAAGAAAGGCTTTCACTACTCTTCAGATCATTTTCTCCTGAGGGAATTTAGTGATGCTTTTAGTCAAGGCATTCAATGAAGGGAAAACAGTTTCCATTCATGGACATTTTGAAGGTTGGAAGATTGAATCCCAAGAATCAAAGAGTCCCATCCTAGTAAGGTTAGGCAATGAGATCAGCATCAATGTCCTAACAAGCAAGTTATAATCTTCATCAGGACCTTTGGGTTCCCTCCTCTTTGAAAGCTGAGATGAGGACTCATTCAAAAAAGAAGACATCTTTGAATGTAATGGACCAAAGGTATGTAGGAACTGAGATAAATTATGAAGTCCGCTTCAAAGAATAAAGTACTCTAGGGGAGAATATGTCCCAGAAGTATTGAAAGAAATGTTGTATGATTGTTATTACTACATGTTTAAATTAAATATTACTATATAAAAGCTACTTGATGGTAATTAATTTAAATTAAAGGTGCTCATCACTAACCCCTAACAAGTGGAGGAAAGATTCAAGTTTGGGTTCAAGGTGATGGCAGAGGAAAAGTGGCAATTGCCTAGGATTGCTTCCCATTTACTCTGTGTATATCTTACATGCTTTTATTTGTTTGTATATTGTCCAGTTCCATTAGAATGTGAGCTTCTATAGAATAAGAGCCTTGATTTTGCCTTTTTTTCTGTCCTCAGCACCCAACACAGTGCTTTCACCTCGTAAATTACTGATGAATATTTATTTACTGGAACTATGGATAAAGGAAGAATTCTTGAACAATAATGGATTGAAATTGTATGAAAAATTTTTAGCAGTTTAGCAGTTAGTGACAAATTGAAATTTAGAAATTGAAGAATTGTAAATGGAAGGGATGTTCATCACTTACGGAATTTCTGAAAAAGTTGTGGTAGATGGTTGAGATGGAATACTATTGTGCTACAAGAAATGATGAGTAGGATACTTTCCGAAAAAAACATGAGAAGATCTATCTAAACTGATGCAAAATAAATTGAGCAGAATCAGGACAATATTGTACATGGATACAATGATTTGGACACAGATCGACTATGAAAGACTTATCGACTCTGCTCAAGAAAATGACCCATGATAAAAATATGCCATCCACCTTCCAAATGATAACATTAACTCTGAATGCAGAATAAAGCATATTTTTAACATTATTTCTTTTTCTTGTTTTTTTTGGTCTGTGTTTTGTTTTGCCACATGGCTAATATGTAAATATGTTCTGTATGACCTCATATGTTTAATCAATAACAAATTGATTGCCTTCTCAAAAGAAGGGAGGGAGAGAATTCAAAACTAACTTTTTAAACAAATGATTGTAGACTTATTTGCATAGGAAATATTTAACAAAATAAATAAAATTCATTTAAAACAATAATGAGTAGAAATTATCACAGAAATTAAAATACACAACTTTGCATGAAATTAAAATATTTTAAATAGATTAAGGATAACTTAAATTAGAAGGGTAATAATGAAAAAGCAAAAGAATTGGAGGTATTTAAGCAGAAAGTAGTATGATAATTCAGCAGTACTTTGCCAGAGAGTGTGGGATAGGTCTGACCTTCACCTTGGTTTACTTATAGTGGTATTACCATATTGGAATATAAATAAATATTGCACAGAAAAATGTAAGTCCTACTGAAATCTAGAATATTCAAATTAATTGAAGGTAGAACTTGGGTTCTATGGTGCTTGTTTCTTGGTGACAAGGGAAAGGGAAGATAGGGTTGCACCAATGTTGATCTCAAAGCAAATGATAGCTCATGGAATATTTTGATATGTGTATATGTATAGGTATGTATTTGAATAATGTATGGATATGGGTATACACAATATGTATATATTTACTTTGGTAAAGGGTCACAATTTTCTTTTTCTTAAGTAGTTTTTAAAAGGATTCCCTTCTGAAACTACAATGACTACCCAGTATTTTCTTTGCAGTTTTCAAAAATTGGGTATGTCCCAATATATTTGCAGTTTTGCCTTTAATTTTCAGCATATCTCTTTTGAGAATGATGCTTTTAGTGGGGATGTTTTGATATAAAGTGTTTTATTCTTTATATTGTCTGTAGTATTGAATTTCATTCTAAATGCCACATTTTTATTAATAAGCTAGTTAGCATCCAGAAGAAAGTATAATCAGGATCACAAAGAATTTTAGGATCATGACATATGAGGAAAGATTAAGAAAACTAGGAAAAGAAAAGATTCAGTGATGGTATATTAATTGTTTTTGAGAGTCTGTATGTTTTAAGGAAGAGAGATTAAAATTCTTCTATTTGATCACAGAGAGCATAACTAGGACCATTGGGTGGACAAGGAATGGATTTCCTTTGTAGGTTGTTAAATTCCCTTTTGAAGGTCTCCTGGCAGACATTAGATTATTATTTGTTTTCTGTTTTGCATTGTGGTTACCTTAGGCAGTATGGTGCCTAAGTGAGATCCACTGCAGCAGCTCCCCAAAGGTGATCATTAAATTTTTAACATTAGCATTTATACTTTAGAATGTGATAGCTGCTACCTATCAAGACTTGACTTTTCCTTGTTGTTATTGATGTCCAGACTTAAGAAAGTAATAGAGATAATAATAAGCCTCCAAAACCAATTCTTCTCTTCATGGAATAATAGGATCGATTTGCCAGAAATTAGACATAATCCCAATTCTGAAAATTTGGGATTCTGAGATATTTCTGGTGTCTTTGTATGTATGCATCCCTAATCTTATGGAGGTGACAGGACCAGGAATAATATTAATAATATAATAAATTAAAACATGAATGCTAAACAAAATTTTAATATTTCTATAACATTTTAGTTAGAGTGTTGAGTCAGGAGTTAGGAAGCCTGTTCCTGAGGTCACATCCAACCTCAGACACTTAACTGTGTGACCCTGGGAAACTCAATTCACTCTGCTTGCCTCAGTTTGTCATCTGCAAAATGAAAAAATCCCAAATCAGGTCATGAAGAGTCAGATATAACTGAAAGCACTGAACAAAACACATTAGAGTTAGCATCTCCATTTTACAAAAGAGGAAACTGAGGTGAGAGGAATTAATTTTTCTCTCCAGGACAGCACAGTTAGGAATTAATTCTTCTCTCCAGGACAGCGCAGTTAGTGTTTAATGAAAAATTTGAACATGGAGCATCCTGACTATGAAATACATCACCCACTTGCCTCTGAGGAAGTTTGACATAAACAATGCCCAGATGGGAAGTTCCAATAAAAAAGACTAAAGGTTTGGAAAATTTGCTGAGTGATAAAAATACTGATACTCTCTGCATTTCTCATTTCAGATAAACTCTCTATTGCTCCAATTGCTCCCGTCTTGGATATCATCCTTCGGCATCACACCCATCACACAAAATCCTGCATCACACCCATTCTCCAAAATTGCCTTTTTCAAAAGCAACCTGAGGAGAAATTGTCCTTCCCCCTTTTGGCTGGATTTCCTAATATTTGGCACATTGGTCCTGCTACTTCCTGAAGAAAAGAAGAGATGGTTTCTTGGTTTATATAAAAGTTTAGCAACAGTTCTGCTACTTAAAACAAAAAAAAAGAGTGGGAAGGGAAAAGAAGCAAACATTTGCAAATTAAATGTACTCTAGGTGGGCTAGTTAGTACAGTAGTTAGAATACTGGATTGGGATCAAGAAGACCCATCTTTTTGAGTTCAAATTCAGCCTTAAAGCATTACTATGTGACCTTGGGCATGCTACTTAATCTTGTTTTTCTTAGTTTTGTCTATCCATCTATCTATGTATGTATGAATGAATCTATCCATCTATGAATCAATCAAAAGAATTAGAAAAGGAAATGGCAAACCATTGTGGCATCTGTCAAGAAAACTCCTAATGAGGTCACAATCAAACATGACAGAACCACACATGCACTAGGTATTGAGATAAAAATTTACATCATTTGACAAAAATTAAAACAATTCTGAGGTACCAGCTCAACACCTATCCTATTGTCTAATATGACAGAAAAAATAAATGAAAACTGTTGGAGGGGGTGTAAGAAAATTGGGACATCAATGCACTTGTTGATGGAGTTGTAAACTGATCAACCATTCTGAAGTTCCAAATGGACCAACCATTTAGAACTAGGCCCAAAGGGCTATAAAACTATGCATATCCTGTGATCCAGCAATAACACTACTAGGTCTGTACCCCAAAAAGATCATAAAAAGGGGGAAAAGATTCACAAGTACAAAAATACTTTTAACAGCTCTTTTTGTAGCACCAAGGAATTAAAAATTGAGGGGATATCTATCAATTAGGGAATGTGTCAACAAATTGTCATGGAATGTGATGGAATACATTCTGTATGAAATCATGAGAAGGTGGATTATGGAAAAACCTGGAAAGACTTACATCAACTGATGCTGAAAAAAGTCAGCAGATACAAGAGATCATTGTACACATTTATAGCACCACTGAGTCATGATCAAATATGATAGATATAGCTTTTCTCAGCAGTATGACCAAAGAGAATACTAAAGGACTTGTGATGGAAAGCACCAACCCCATTCAGAGGAAAGACTATGGCTGAGAGCCAACAAAGCATTTTATTTTCACTTTTTAAAATTGGTTTTGTGTTTTTCTTTCTCATTTTTCCCTTTTGTTCTGATTCTTCTTTCACAACATGACTAATCTGAAAATACGTTTAACACGATTGTACATGTATAATCTATATCAAATTACTTGATTACATGGGAAGGGGAGAAGGAAGGGAGAAAGTGAAGGAGAAAAACATGGAACTCAAAATCTTCCAAAAGTGAATGTTGGAAATTATCATTACATGTATTTGGAAACAAAGACAAAAAAGATAAAAATCAAAATGGGAAAGGATATATTTGTACAAAAATATTTATAGAAGCTCTTTTCTATTGGTAAAAATTAGAGATTGTAGGGATTCCCATCAATTGGGAATGACTGATCAAATTTCCGTATGTGATTGTGTTGGATTATTATTGTGCTATATGAAATGATGAGTAGGATATGCTCAGAAAAACATAGAAAGACTTACAGAAGCTGATGCAATGTAACATGTTCTGTGTCCAAATTAATAGTAATATTGAAGATGATCAGCAAGAATAATTTAGCTACTCTCAGCAATACTAAGATACAAGAAAACTGTTGAAAAATGCTATCAATCCCCAGAGAAAGAACTGCTGGTGTCTGAATGAGACTGAAGCATATCTTCTTTAATTTTATTTTTCTTGAGTTTATTTTGTCTGTTTTTCTCCTAACATGATTAATATGTTTTGTTGGAATATACATGTATAACCTATATCAAATTGCTTGCCTTCTCAATGAGGGAAGGTAGGAAGGGGGAGGATTTTTAACTCAAAATTTTAGAAATGAATGTTAAATTATTTTTTAATTAATTGGGGGAAAATGTAATACTAAAACAAACAAAAAATAAATTTTGTCCTGACAACCAGACATTTTTCCATATAGAGAAAAAGAAGGGTTTTCATGTCCTGTAACCTAAATATCACTGTATCTTTGTTGCATAGCTTTGCTACATTAAAGCATAATAAACCTTATTTTGTTAAAAAAAATTTATATCCATATATGTCTATTCGTTCCATTAATCTCCATTAATAGAGAGATAGATAATATAGAGAGATACTTATTTCTCTCTATATATAGATATCTATATCTCTCTCTATAGATATATCTATATATCTCTCTCTCTCTCCATATATATATATATATATGGAGAGAGAGAGAGAGAGAGCGAGAGAGCGAGAGAGAATGAGAGATAATTTGATAATGAAACCTGTCAAGGTCATAGGATATGTAGGGAATCCCTAACAGTGAATGCCTTCTTGACATAAGTAACCATAGGACTTGAATATAGATCTTCTCAACTTTGAAATCATTCTCATATCCACTATACCATACTACCTCTGGCAAAGTCATGGCTGCTAGGGGAAAAAAATCAGAGGAAGAGGAAAAAAATCTAAGAAGAAAATCAGACATTCTTTGAAAACTCTTTAATAGACCAGAAGTTTCTCCCATCAAAATGTCTCCCCATGCTCCCTTCTTACATGCAAGGAATTGTATCCCTAGAGTCCTTTACAACCTGATGCATTTACATTCAAAGTGAATGTTTGGAACTATTTTTAAAAGTCATTTTAATAGGCCCCAGCAGGTGGTCTTTGGGAAGACATGGTTTTAAAGAAAAGTCTCATTGTACTTGTCTCACTTTATACAATTCGGCAGGGTTTTTATTAAAACAAGGAAGGCCAAAGACACTGATGCTAAGAAAGGTTCCATGAAGTTACTAGTTATAGGAGAAAGTTGGGCCTCTTTTATCACTTGTTCAAACCCTGGAGCAGCATGGGGTAGAGAGGACACAGCTTTAGAAATGATTTTGTTCCCTCTTAATGGCAAGGTTCACATGTGGCCAGTTTTGCCTTTTTACTTTGGATACCAGGAAAGTCTCAAACTTTTCAGATGAACTTGAATATGTCTGCTCAATCCAAATTCTACACAGAGCCACGTTCTTTCCAAATCATTTTTTTCTTTCCTTTTTCTGATGTGTTTCTTGAATTGATTCTTTAAAAAAAAAATAAGGAGCTGTCAATCTGTTTTCTTTTCAGGTTTTTTCTGTCCCTTTTGAAATTAGTTACAGCCTGCTTTCTGTAGCTTTATAGTAAGCCTGACCTAATTTAATTACCATGACTTGTGTGGTTTCAGGATAAATACTTTTATTCAGTTTGCCTATTTTGTATATGGTGCCTCCCTTTCATAAAGCTCTCTGTATTTTGGCATTCGAAGTCCTTGTCTTTCTTTAGTGGGTTAACACAAAGTTTTATTTAGAATCATCCACAGGCACAAGTTTTCTCTAATACAGTCCTGTTTACTCCCTCTGTCATTTTTTTTACTATGGAATGGATATCTCCAGCCTTTGTGGGATCTAGACTCTTTTTTTTTATGACAGCCCCAGAGTACCAAGACTATATGGATCTGAGCAATGCAGACTACAATTTATCTGGAAAATGTAAAAAAAAAAAAGATGGTGTGAGTTAGGCTTGGATCATCATAAAATCCCTCTGTACTTAAAACTTCTAGTGAAAAAGGTTTTTAATGTGTGCCTGAGTAAAACATGGATGCAGAAATATTAGGTGGAACCTTTGATTCTGGGGGTGTGGCTTCATTCAATGTTTCCCAGAGGAATGGATGCCACCCTATGGAAATTGCACAAATACATCCAACTACTGAGATGTCAGTTACAGTGTGATTTTGGGAAAAACAGCAAACCCCAATTATCATCAGCTTCCTTCTCTATAAGGGGAAAAAGAGAGAAGCAAACAATTCTTCATTAGGTGCATAATTTATTAAGTAAGGTACTATGCTAACATTTTAGAAATATTCCCTTATTTGATATCCACAAATATGCTATATAGGAGCTATTATTTTTCCCATTATGCAATTGGGGAAGCTGAATGGTTAAGTTCCTTGCCCAGAATCACAGATTTAGTAAGTGTCTGAAACTGGATTTGAACCCAGGTCTTTATGACTCTATAATCTTTTCATTTTCTTTATTTTTCTTACATTTATGCAAGAAAAATACATGTTTTATAACATGTCTATTCACTAAGCATCCTCTAAATCAATAATAGGTGGAGGGTTTATATGAATGGCCTCCAAGTTCACTTCCAACTTTAATTTTTTAATTTTTTAATTTTATGCTGAGAGGAAGCATGTCTCTCTGAAAGATAAATTGCAAGGGGTACCTAGGTAGCACAGTGGATAGAGCACTGGCCCTGGAGTCAGGAGCACCTGGGTTCAAATCTGGCCTCAGACACTTAATAATCACCTAGCTGTGTGGCCTTGGGCAAACCACTTAACCCCATTTGCCTTGCAAAAACTAAAAAAAAAAAAAAGATAAATCTCAGGATACCAGTCAGATTGCAAGCCCCTTTTTCTCTATAGGAAAGAAGTCCAGCACAAGAAGAGTCAATAAAGATGATGTATGGAGGAATATAGAACAAGGGGAAATTTAGGTCAATTAAAGAGTTCCTCTAAATTGGGCACTGTTAGATCTCAACTTAATGGATAACTCTCCCTTCCAACCCCCCCCCACCCCGCTTAGTTTTTTTTTTCTTAACAATTGGTTCAGTTTAGAAAAGATTGTCAGAGAAGAACTACTAGGGAAGGAAAAGAGGATCAAGTCTGATCCATAGCTCCTACTCAGAAACCCCAGGTGTGGTTGCAGACTTTTCTCTTTAAAAGGTTCCCACAGCAAGAGGCCTTTGCAAACTGTCCCACAGAAGATGTGAATGGGGCCCTTTTCTACTACCATCTGAAACAGCACAAACCCCCGCTGTTCCTCCAAACAGGCCATTCTATAAAACGTCAAAGAAGGGGAAATACAAGAATGCACGTTTCACATCTTATACTTCAGTTGGCTCTGGCACATTAAAATTGTGTATGTGTGTGTTTTGTGTTCCTTCTTTCAGATGAAGTAAAAGAATAATGGGAACATCATTTAAAAAGTGTCATTTGATTGGCATAAATTATAATACACCTTAAACAAACAGAAAATGCCTTTGTAGGGATGCCAAGATCCAAAGGGAAGCAGGGGACCAGGTTTGGCTAAGCACTATAGGTTAAAATGATGGAGAAAATTGGCCCCTGCTGCCACTTTGGGCTCTCATTAATGATAAAACTCCTTTAAATTTTTCATTAGCTAGGGAGCTGAGAGGGAGTGGTCAGGGGGAGAGAGAGAGAGAGAGAGAGAGAGAGAGAGAGAGACAGAGAGAGACAGAGAGACAGAGAGACAGAGAGACAGAGAGAGAGACAGACAGAGACAGAAAGACAGAGAGACAGAGAGGGGACAGACAGAGGAGACAATGTCCCCTCAAAAGTGTCCCAAGGAATCTCAGGTTTATTCCTTAAATTGAGGAGTACAATCTGTCACATTTAATATTGCTAGTAAATAATGTAGAAGGATTGTATTTCTCCAGGAGCTTATTTATAAAGAACTGATTTCTTAAATGTAACTGTTACCTTAACCTAAGTAGATTACAACTGATCTACATTTGACCAATCAATAAATATTTGTTAAGCAACTATCATATGCCAGAAACTGTGCTGAGTTGGGGATACAAAAAGAGACAAAAGACAGTCCCTGCCCTCAAGGCATTCATAATCTAAAGCAAGAGATGACACAAATAAAAACTATTATATATATATGCATATGTATGTATCTATATCTACATATAATATAAATAGGAAATAATTAACAAAGAAAGCATCCTAGAATTAAGTGTTGGGAGAATTTTCTATAGAAAATAGTATTTTTGGTATTCCCTATAGAAAATAGTATTTGGTACTTAAAGGAAACCAGAAAGTGAAGTTGAGGAGAGAGAGCATTCCATTAGAGGGGACAAAAGTAGATAAAAATGCCTTGAGCTGAGAGATGGAAAACCTAGTTCTTGGAAAAACCAGGAGAATATCAGTTTCACTGGATCAAAAGGTATGTGTTGAGGAGTAAAATAGGCAAACTGAATAGGGGGAAGATAGCTTATGAAGAGCTTTGAATATCAAAAGGAGAATTTTGTATGGTATCCTGGAAGCAATCAGGAGCAACTGGAATATATTGGGTAAGAGAGTAACAGACCTGCAATTTAGGAAAATCATTTTGGTGGATGAATGGAGGATAAATTTGAGTAGGTAGAGACTTGAGGCAGACACACCCACTAGTTGAATATTGCAACAATTCAAACATGAGGTGAAGAGAGCCTACTGCAGTGTGGTGAATCAAAGGTGAAAGACAAAACCCTTTTCAATAGATATGGGGGGGGGAGTAAGAAAGAAGGTGGAGTCAAGAATAATTCCTAGAAACTCCATAGATAGTGTTGTTCTTTATAGCAGTAAGGAAAGTGGGGGCACAGAACAGGAGGGGAATATGGTTTGCCCATATTGAGTTAAAGATATCATTAGACATTCAATTGAAGATGTTTGAAGGATAGTTAGAGTCATGAGACTGGAAGTCAGCAAAGAGTCTGGGACAGGTAAATTTGAGAATCATCAGCAGAGAGATAGTAATCAAATCCATGGAGGCTGATGAGATCACCAAATGAGTTAGTATGGGAAAAGGGAGGGGAGGGGAGGGGATAGAAGAGGGCTACGTCTGGAATCCAGAGGAACAACTATAGATAAATGGAGTAAGCTAAATGAAAATACAGAGGAGGCTCAGAAGAAACAGTCAAATAGTTAAGAACATAACAAGGAGAGTGTGCCCTGAAAGCATAGCAAAAAAGAGAGAATCAAGGAAGAGCAATAGTGTCAAAGATTATAGAGAAGTCAAGAAGGATTGAGAAAAAGTTATTGAATTTGATAATTTCAGTGGGATGATAAAGTCTGAATTCAGATTGTAAGGGGTTAAGAAAAGAATGAGAGTAAAGAAAGTAGAGTGACATATTGTAGATGACCCTTTCAAATTTATCCACAGAGAGCAGAAGAAATATGGGTTATTGGTTAACAATAATAGGAGGATCATCAACAATACCACTACTAGGTCTATACTCTGAAGAAATCATGAAAAAGGATAAAAATATCACATGTACAAAAATATTCATAGCAGCTCTTTTTTTGTATTGGCAAAGAATTAGAAATTGGGTGATTCCTATCTATTGGGGAATGGCTAAACAAATTGTGATATATGTATGTGATGGAATACTATTGTTCTATAAGAAATCATATGGGAAAGGATTTCAGAAAAAGCTGGGAAGATTTACATGAACTGATGCTGAATGAAATGAGAAGAACTAGAAGAACATTTTACACAATAACAATAACACAGGGTCATGATCAACCATGATGGACTTGTTCATTTCAGCAGCACAATAATAAAAAATAATTGTAAAAGACTTGTGATGGAAAATATCCATATCTAGAGAAGGAATTGTGGAGTTTGAATGAAGACCAAAGCTTACTTTCTTCTATTTTTAAAAGTCATCTTATATATTATGTCTTTTTTCTTTCTAATGTTTTCTTCCATTTGGATCTGATTCTTCTCTCATAATATATTCAATATTGATCTATGTTTGGTATTTTTACCCCTTTTTCATGATTTCTTCAGGATATAGACCTAGTAGTGGTATTTCTGTTGATCCTCCTATTATTGTTAACCAATAACCCATATTTCTTCTGCTCTCTGTGGATAAATTTGAAAGGGTCATCTACAATATATCACTCTACTTTCTTTACTCTCACTCCTATCTTAACCCCTTACAATCTGAATATAGAGTCTATATCAGATTAATTTCTGTCAGGAGGATTGGGGAAGGAAGGGAGAGAGAAAAATTGTAAAACTCAAAACCTTGCAAAAAATGATTGACAAAAATATCATTGCATGTAGTTGGAAAAATAAAAAATAAAATAATTTAAAAAGAAGAATAGAAAGATCAATCTAGGAATTTTTTGCTGTTATATCAATTAAAATGTTTGGAGTATTGAAAATAGGATCACAGTCATGTTTGTAGGCAGTAGAAAATGAACCAATAGACAGGGAGAGACTGAAAATAAATGAAAGAATAGAGAAGACAGAGGAAATCCTCAGCAGAGGACACAGAATTGCATTGCTCAAACAACTAAAGAGGTTAGTTTTGGAAGGCAGTAAGGTCATTTCATCATGTAAAAGAGGTGTGAAGGAAGAGACAGTGGTAGAATGTGCTTGAGTAATAAGAGGTAAAGGAACAGGTGAAAGTACTTTTTTTCTGTAAATTATAAGACAAGGTTACCAGCACAGAGTAGGGGGGAGGGGAGACATAAAAGGTCTGCAGAAGGATTAAAAGGTTCAGAAGAGCTCCTGTGGAGAATGAAATAGTGAATTGATAAGGAAGGAAGTCGAAGTGCCTAGCAGCACCTCAGTTGAGGTATACCATATAATTGTTGTCAACCCAGTCAGAATGGTTTGTTGATTTTCTGTCTTAATTTAGTGGTGTGTTGTAGGAGCAAAAATGATGGATGAAGAGAGAGAACCAAGACTCAAGCTAAGCTGGATTTATTCAGTAATATTGATAAACTTGAGATACATCAAAGAACAATGCCTCAGAGGTTATAAAACTGCATACTCTTTGATCCAATAATACCACTACTTGGTCTGCATCTCAAAGATATCAAAGGAAAAGGGGAAAGATCTATTTCTTCAAAAATATTTACAGAAACTCTTTTAGTGGTGGCAAAGAATTAATGCTTTCATTTTTTTCTTAAAGGTATTCTTTCACTTATTCTTTAAGAAAGATTTTATTTAGTTTGAATTTTGCAACTTTGAGGAAGACCACAACATCAGGGAAGTAATGCCATGCCAAGCTCAATTGAATTTGAGTGAAGGGGTCTGTGCTAAGTCACAAGCCTCACTTTCTCCTCCAGAGCCATCTGGATCCAGAGGTCCTATATGAATCAGGGCAACTGCAGATGACCCTGGATGTGAAACAATTTGGGTGAAGTGACTTATCCCAAGTCATACACCTAGTGAGTCAAGTGTATGAAGCTGGATTCAAACTCCCAACCTCCTGATTCCAAGGTCAGTGCTCTATCCACTGCATCACATGGCACAACTAGGGACATTGTGGTATATACATGTGGGCGTATAAAATTGTGATGGAATACTATTGCACAAGAAGGAAATGCTACTTCTATTCCAAAAATTAAAAAGAGAAATGGGAAATGACAAAGTAGAATGCTTTCAGAAAAAATGCCCTAAGAAGAATTAAATGAACTGAAGCAAAGCAAGCAGAATTAGATATGGTATATGGTAACAGTGATATTGTGACAATGATAAACTGTGAAACACTTAGTGTCTGTGATCAAGACAATAATCCAAGACCATTCTAAAGGTACTATGATGAAAAAATGCTATTTACCTTTAGAGACACAAGTGATGAATTCCAAGTGCAGATGGAGATCTAAAATGGATATATGTTTTATATGACTTCATATGTATAGTTGAAATGCTGCTTGCTTCTCAATAAATAGGAGGAAAAATGGAAGAAAAAGGAAAAGCTTCCAGACAATGTTCCTGAAATATAGCCTCCTTAAAGAGGAAAAACCTCATATAATAGCAAAAAAAAATACCTAACAACAAGCCACAAGTTTTTTTTCGCTTTCCAAGGGAGTATTAAATTTGGAGTCAGGAAGCCCTAAATTAGAATTTATCCTCAAACACTAACTATGTGATCCTGGGCAAGTGACTTAACCTTTAGCCTCATTTTTCCCACCCATAAAATGAAGTTAATGAAGCCCTACTTCAAAGGGCTATTATAAAAATCAAGTGAGGCAATACATGTAAAACACTTTGCAAACACTGAAGCATAATATAAATGTCCTCATTATTTTATTTAAACTTATACATAGTGATAACAGCAGCTCAAAGAGGAACCATATTGAAACAAGAATTCTAATTTTCCATCTCATGAGGATAAGTAGTTTAATTGTTTGGCATGATGTTAATGTAACAGAGATGACCAATCTCAATCTCAGGAGTGCCAGTGATTTAGGAAGTGGTTGATTTTGTTCCTCCTCCATTTTCTAAATAAATCAACAAGCAAAAGTCTCAAGTGCTAAGTACATTGACAGTATCTCCTTTGAGTCTCCACAATCATGTACTAAGATATATATTAGTATTATGCCCATTTTGGCAGATGGAGAAACAGAGACACCAAGAGGGTAAATGATTTGCCATGATAAAATCATTAGTGATATTGAGACCAGAGATGAATCCCTGACTTCTAACTTCAAATACAGCAAACAGAGGCAATTTGAGTACCCCAAGTCAACTGCCCTGGGAAGGGAATAGAAATACAGGAGAAACTGATGGAAGAGCAATATTTTAGAGAGTTGTTCATTCTTCATATTTGAAGATGATTTGTTAGTGAATTGGAGCTATGTGTAAAAAGTCATCAACCGCAGTCTCTTTTCCAGAGTCATCAAGTCCTGTGGCAGGTCAAAAGTCAAGAAATTTGGCAATAGCTCAGTTTGCAGTGGATGATCTTGGCATCTACAATGACTGGCCAAGCTCCAAGTGCTCCACAGTATTAGAAAATGGGATCCTCCCACTTAGCCAAGTGTTCATGTGAATGATGGTATGTATAACATCAGAATAATGGGGGGGGGGGAGAACAAGCAATAATAATCAGTTGCAGTGAACCTACAGGGGATTGATTTGGGTCATTGTTGTTTATTGTATTGTCTGCCTAGGTCTTCTCTTTTTGAACAACTTTTTGTTAATAAGTTCATAGGCACAAATTTTTCTCAAAGAACTGTTTGCTGCCTGTCATATTTTGACATATTATCTTGCTGTTAAGCTTTATTATGCAAATTGTTATTGTTCTGTTTTTTGAATTTTTGCCTCACTCATCACAGAAGATATTGTTATGTGGTCTCCATTCAGGGCTGCATCTTTTGTTCATTTTCCCTTATTAATCAAAATTTTCATTGTTATGAGCTGTAAGGGATAAGTTTCAGATTTTTGCCTTTCTGCATTTATCTATGAGTTCTTTTATACAAGTCACACATTTTTTGAAGTGCTATGAAAATAATTTCTAAGGCTAACATTCAATAAACATTATGGAGCTATAATATCATTTTTTCAAACACTTTGTTTGCTTCTTGCCTATGTTATATGTGTCAGGTTCCAAAACATGAATTATAAGTTTTTCCTACAATTATTTACTTATTATTTAGATTTTTTCTTTTTTTTTTTGGTAAGTAATTATTCTAGACAGAGTTATCAAATTCAGAAGGGTAGCAAAACTCCCAAAAAGGCAGAACCAGATTAAAACATGATTGGAGAATGTTTTTAAAAAAAGGAAATAAAAATATAGTACCATATAGATCATGCTCTTTTGTGGTTTACTAGGTCAATATGCCACCCATGGGGATCCTTTCTATTTGAGTCTGACACTAATGAGTCTAATTTTTTTTCCTGTGTTTATCTGTTTTATGTTGGCATATAAAATTGAATGATAATGGACAAATTACTTAAATGCTCTTTGCCTCAGTTTCCTTCTCTGTAAAGTCAGAATAGTATCATCTTAATGTTATTGTATCAAATGAAATATTAGGTGTAGAAGTCTTACAAATCTGAAATCACTATGCAAATATTCACAAATATTCTCAAATACTCAAATGGTTCTGTGGGCTCATCAATTTGGTCATTCATTCCAATGATGCAGATCATAACTGATCTCTCCATTCTTACTAATTCTGTTTGGTTCTTGCACAAATGGCTCCATAAGTTCATTGCATTGTGTTAGATATGTAGCTCATTTTTTTCCTGTTACAGTGAGCTGGGAATACTTGGGCTATCCACCTGTTATCTTGGCCTCACCATCTAACCTGCTCATCTTTTGCTAGCATATATGTCTTTAATGTTAGCAATGTTATCTTTGCTCCTGTTCTTTGAAATTCTCTATTGGTTATGTCATAGAAAAATGTAATAAATAGAAGACTGTCCCATGCTTATTGTTTATTGAATAAACAAAACAAAGAAAACACGTTTGATTCAATAAATCAAAATATTGCTTTTAGGCTCTTTTCCAACACCTTTCCTCCCATTCTTATATCAAAATCATTCAAGATTACTTGAAAATCATAATAACAAAAATAATTCTATACAACAATCATTGTATCCTATATATCAAGTGTCTTGTGGTGATTAGTACTGTCTAACTCTCTGAGACCCCATTTGGGTTACATTCAAAGATGCTGGAATGATTTGCCATTTCCTTCTCCAGTTTATTTTACAGATAAAGAAACTGAGACAAACAGGATTAATTGACTTGCCCAGGGCCAAACTGATAGTAAGTAAATGAGGTCAAATTTTGAAATCATGAAGATGAGTCTTTCTGATTTCAAGTCTAGTATGCTATCCATTGAGCTACCTAGCAAGACATAACTCCATTCACTTACATGTCATGATAGCATCTCTCTGATATGGCTTTCTTTGATAATAAAGCACAAATAGCAACAACAATCAAGTGTAGAATAGAAAAGTAAGACTGCTCACATCCATCTATGCATCTCTCTTGACTGAGACTACTCTGTTCAGAGACTGGTAAGTTCTTTTTTAAAAGTAAGGCAACGGGGTTAAGTGGCTTGCCCAAGGCCACACAGCTAGGTAATTATTAAGTGTCTGAGGCCGGATTTGAACTCAGGTACTCCTGACTCCAGGGCTGATGCTCTATCCACTGTGCCACCTAGCTGCCCCAAGACTGGTAAGTTCTAAGTAGCCCAGTTGTATAACAGTGCCAGTTTCACATACTGGATAGAACAATTGGCTTAGAGACCAAATGATCTGGGTACTCTGACCTTGTCCTTCAAAGGAATCATGGTATTATATGAGGTTTAGTGACTGAAACCCGAGGATTTAGATTCACATGCCTGTTTTAGTATTTCCTGATTGAGCAAATTATTTGAACCACATTTTCCTCAATTGCGTAATAAGAAGATAGCACTAGATGGTCTTTAGAGAATTTTTCAACTCTACATCTATGGTCATAAAACAAATTGGGAGTTACTAAAGAAGCATTTTAGTTTCTTAAAGGCAATTCAGATTGTTCCTTTTGTTTTTGTTTAAGCAAATGTATCATTCATTTCTACTGCCCATTCTTAGATGTACTAATGGGCAAATTCTGTAGATCATCTATCCATCCACTTGCCATAACCTGAACAATAGTTTTCATCCACTTGATTTTTCGTGTGTATTTATGGTTAGACCAAGTTTTTTTGAGTGGTTACAAATTTCTCCTAGGAGACAGCAACATTATAAGACTTGATGCACCCATAGTGATTACTCACAAAATGAAGCATCTGAAAGACCTCATCATCCATAGGTGAACTCCCTCTCTAAATTGAATTCTGCCTGGTCCAATGATGAGTACTTTTGGTGAGCATTTGTCTCCCTATTTTGTTTTTCACTTCAAGTTGATGTCATAGAATGGTAGAATAAGATAATCTCAGTTATTAGATCTTTTGAGGAATCATGAATGATTTTTGATGGATGAATGGGAGAAAATTTATTGTAAAGAAGCATTAAAGGCAGCATCTTGCTTTACTGACTCAAATTTGATTTCTTTCATATTTTGTACATTGATTAAACATTAAGCAGAGAGGGGTGTTAGTTTTTTAATCTATCTCCTTAAATTTTTTGAATTTTTACTTTAGAATAAGTATGGAATTTATTAGGATATTGATTTGCAGATAACTAAAATAACTTATTTTACAGAGAATAAAACCAAGGAAAGAGAAGGGGAAACTCAGGTCAAGTGATACCTCATAAAATCGGAAATTAGTGGTCATACCAGGAAGAAAAAAAATCAATGGCAATCCCTTCCTTCCTATCATCACTGCAGTGGACTCCCATTGTTCTTAATTCTTTGGTTTTAGATTAGAGTGAAGAGACCTATACAGAAGCCATCTAGATCAGTCTTATTATTATAAAGAGAAGGAAAGTTAATAGCATGGATTACATACACACACACACACACACACACACACACACACATATATACTTATTATAGATGCATATATATAGAAAGATAGATATAGATATAGATGATATACATATAGATATAGATGATATAGATGATGCTATAGATGTTGATAGATGATATAGATATAGATATAGATATAGATATAGATATAGATATAGATATAGATATAGATATAGATGATATAGATATATACAGGCATGCCTATATGTGTAAAATCATCCATCAGGAGATTCAAGAGTGATTTCCATATTAAGGGGGAGGAATAACTAGCATATTGAAATCTAAGCTTTCTTGCAGTGATTAAAGTTTCCCAAATAGATAATGATATAATATAAGCTATATTATCAAACTTTTTATTTAAACAAATAAAATTAATATGCCTAGTTGGACAAGTAAATTTGCTAAAAATACCAAAAAATGAGTGTAGTTTTATGATTCAATGTGAGGTGGTAGGGGCAAAAGGAAAAAAAACAATTTGGTTGTTAAAGGCTTAGATATTTTGACAAAACCTCAATATACATCCAAGGTCTAGTCTTCTTAAAAATTAAAAAAATATTTTTCACAAAAGCCCCTAAATCTATATTCTTCTATTTTCTTTAAAAGGTATTTCTTTGTTCTGCTTCCTTCCTACTTTTAATTCTATACATGAGCATCCTCACTGGTGTTTATAGTTCTTCAAACAACTTTTTACATGCAACATTTTTTCTTGGAAATAGCACTAGATTTCTTTTTCAACAAAGAAAATGAAGAAATAGAATAAAATATTAAAATATTTCTCTCACTTTTCAGAACTTCTATCTGCTTGAATTTCCAGAATCCATCTATCCCCAGCAACCTTTGCATTCAAACATGTTTGGTAGAAACTCCCTTTGTTTCAGTCAAGAAACCTTAGTCTGAGTCTTTGTGGATTGAGTTGAACTGTCAAACAAAGTTGCTGTAATTCAAAGAGAGTAACAGGAAACACAAAAAATCACACACACACACACACACACACACACACACACACACACAGAACCCCTCCTTCTTTTTAGGGATCCCATCACATGAAGCCAGGATATGAGACAGATGAGCACTTTGCTTTTTGAACAAATATGAGCAGATTGGATTAGAGAGGAAGGGGAGCAGGAGAACCAATCAGAATGTGAGAGTAGTTGTGATCTAAATGGTTGAAAAGAATCTTCAAATCACTGTGATTATCCTGAAGTACTGAAGGCCAAATTATGTTCCTTCAAGAGTTATAGTTTCGGTGGGGTGAGGCAAACAGTGAGCATGGAGGCATGGCATGGAGTTGGCTAGAAAGGGATGTGGCATTTTTTCAGGATTTATCCCTGGTACTGCACCACCCCTCCTACTCCCCCTACACCAAAAAAATTATATTGTACTTTGATATTTTTTGACATTCTTACATGAATTTTCTTGCATGTTGTTTGGCAAATAGAATGTAAAGTCTTCCTTGAGGGTAGGAATTATTTTATTTATGCCAAGCACCTAGGATAATATATGAGATATCACAGGAATTTATTACATATTTGATTTATGATGGGAAGAGAAGGGAAGGGAAGGGAAGATGGGAAGGGAAGAAAATTCATAGTAAGGCAAATTACACATGCTGTTAGATACAATGATTAGTTTTGCAGAAGTATGTCCTCCTGCTTTTTTGTATATTGTATTCTTTGTAACAGAACTTTTTCTCAGTTGCTTAATTTTTTATTTTTTTAGAAGAAAACTAATGGTTTTACCTCTTCCCTTCCCATATACTATCCTCTATCCCACTGCCCCCCCCAAAAATAAAAAGAATCTCTTAAACTGCAGCATCAAGAGAAATGCTCTGTAAGGAACATGCTGTAAAAACAAAAGGATGTCAATAAAAATCAAATAATTGTTTTTACAGTACTCAAGCTTCTACCTCTCTCTTTTCTAATCTGTCCAATCAGTCCATTATTATATTATTTATCAACCATAAGATATAGCAAATGGATTCTTAGGCAGCATTACGGTACCAATTGGAAAAACAACATTACTTAGGAAAACATTCACTCTATCCAGTGAACCTTTATTTCTCTTTGACTTCTGTGTCTTGTAGAAGTCATTATGGATAAAAAAAATCAAATCACTCCAGTTTTCAAAGAGAACACTCTTCACTTTTAGGAAGGAAAGTTCTCTCATTGAACTGTTGGGAACCATTGTGTATTGGGAATACTGTAAATTATTATCACCTGATGCCTTTGAGCATCAGAACCTTGTTTGGTTAAGTACCATGGGAGTAGGAGTGCATTAGAGACTGGAAATGTATTTAAGCAATTTTATTATGTTAAATAAATGGAGCACCTGGAGATCTTGATGGAGTACTTGTCTCCCTTGTCTCCTTTCCTTGACTCCCACCCCTCCAATGCTCACCTGGAGAAGACTGAGGGAGTCCAGGAAGTGGGACTCTACATTGAACAATGATCACAAAATGAACTCAGGCAATGCCTTCTACAGAAAACCCCATCCCTTCTGTCTTACTAAGAGCAACAATCACTCACATATATACATACATACATATATGTATGTATGTATATATACATTCAACAGCCAGGTAAAAAGGCAAATAAGCATTAAATCTGGAGTCAAGAAAACCTGAGTTCAAATCTGACATCAGACACTTATCAGCTGTGTGACTGGGTAAGGCACTTACCTTGCCTACCTCAGTTTCTTCACTTGTAAAATTGGTAAAATAGTCCTTCCCTCTCAAGGCTTTGTGAAAATAAAATGAAATAATATTTATAAAATGCATTACAGATCCTGATGTGTTACTAAAATGATATTTAGAATAATAAAAATAATTGAAATTTAGTGCAGGGTCTGGAGTCAGGAAAATTCATCTCCATGAGTTTAAATCTGGTCTCAAGTTTTAGTAGCTGTGTAACCTTAGGTGAATCTTTTTACTTTACTTGTTTCAGTTTCCTCATCTGTAAAATGTCCTGGAAAAAGTAATGACAAATCACACCAGTATCTCAGCCAAGAAAACCTTAAAATGAATCAAGGAGTGACAGAGTTGACTAAAACAATTGAACAATAGTGAATATAATTTAGATATTTAATAGCTTAAAATGGAATTAAGACTTTTGAAACACCCTATATATTGTTTTCAGCTCTTAAAGCATCTTTTACACATTATTATATTGCTATTCAAAGCTTCTCGATGAAGTTTAAATAGTTATGCTTTAAATACTAATTTCTATAATTTATGTTTCCCCAAAGAGTTCACACTCATGAAAAGCATGGTTTGCTATTGTCTTGAAGCCTTTAGGAATGAAAATAAGATAAAAAGTGACATATCTTTTTGGGTAAAACAGCATTTTGAGAGACGACGAATGAAGGGAATCACCCCATTAATTCTGACCCACTATAGGCTTTAGAGAAGGAATAATCTGCAAAACTTGAAAGTAAACCCCAACAAAAAGCATTTTATGAATCCATGTGAAATATTTTGGTTACAATGAAATAGGATGTCAAGTTCTGCCAGACACCCTGAGGTTGGTCTCCTGTGACTAATTACCCTGGACCAGTTTGCAAATTAATTACCCAGCCTTTGGCTTGTCCCTCCCCTTTTTCTCCATCTCTCTCCCGCCTTCGTAGTCCTTCCCACAGCCCTGTCCACCTCTCCTAACTTAACAAAAGCTCCCTGTGCCAGTTGATTACATGCAGAAGACAAAAATGAAAACGGGTCGACATTCACATTTCCTTCAACATAACTTGGCCAAAGCAGAGCATTTCTTTTCTAAATGTAACACATATGTGAGTCTGCACTACATTTCTGGCTAGTGTTAGATCTAATAACCTGTATCCTTCCCCAGGCTGCAGAGAAGGAGGATGACTATTGCCTCAAAGACTTGATTTGCTGAATAAATGAAACATTAGGCTTATAGAAAGAGAATAACTTTTTTCCTGGGAACTTTTATGGAAGAATGGAAGACAAGTTAAATTGCTTGGCTAATCCAAGCTGTCTTCAATTGCTTTTGTGATGTCATCAAGTGTTGCAACTTTACAAAAGTTTCAGAGTGATAAATATATAGACATATGTCTATATATGTGGATATATAAGCATACACCCATACATTTATATACACACGCATATATACATTTTTCTATTTATGCATATTAAAATATATATTTATATGAACTTCTGTAACATTGTCATTTTGGCTGTATCCAAATCTTTGTGACCCCATTTGGGGTTGTCTTGGCAAAAATACTGAATATGGTTAACCATTTCCTTCTCCAGCTCATTTTACAAATGAGGAAACTGGGGCAATTAGGGTTAAGGGATTTGTTCAAGATCCCATGTTCAAGGTCAAATTAGAACTCAGGAAGGTGAGTCCTGACTTGAAGGTCCAGCACTTTCTCCCCTGGGTCAAGTAGTTGCATATAATCTATATAATATATATTTGATCTGTATGATATGTGTGTGCATATGTGAATCTATGTAATACAATTCATTGTATGATAATATTACATATATGGTCATTTGTTTCAGAAGTTTCTGGCATAAATATTATATAATATCTGTATAACAATATTTCAGACATTTAAATATCTATATTTATGCATATTTAGAAGTTTTCTCATCAAGAAGTACCTTCTACCAGTGAACTATTGTTCCAGTTCTGCTCATAAGATATATAAAATGAATGTATACATGTAAATATTATATATGTATCTATGTATGTGTGTGTGTACTTTTCTTTAGACAATCTATGAGACTAGATCTTTACCAGTTGTAAAGTTGATAGTTACTGACAGATTAAACAACTGGCAAAGTAATCATTAGTTCTAAGGTGGTAGCCATGAGAAGGGGTCAGAGAAAGAAATGATGATATAATACAAAGTATCATCTGCTGAACCCCCCCATGTAGTTCTTGCCATTTATCTTTCTTTTCAGAAAACAATTCTGACAAAGGTGGCATTCTCACTGTTTCCTCTATAAAACTGACTAGCGAAGTCTTTGAGTACATGGCAATTTCATGCTTATCAAATACCCACAGAGTAGCTGGGCTTAGAATGAAAATGAGGTGTGACAGATTAGGGAGAGAGTCTGGTCTCTAAAGCATGTAAGTGAAGCTTCCACCAGCCTCCAAGCATGTGGTGTATGGCATTAGGTTGGAGCCCCATTTAGTCCCAGGCAATGATGTTGGTGGCAATAGGGCTCCCCAGGAGTTTGGGCCAGTTCAAATAATGAGGAAAACATTAATTTCTGAAGTTCAACACCAAGAAGAATTGGAAAGAATTCAACATTCTCATGCAGTCAATAGAAGTGGGAGAAACACATGAAAGTTGTTTATTTTAGCTTAATTATTAGAGTGGTCCCTAAGGAGAATGAGCTACCTTGGAAAATATAAAATTATCTACTCCTGGAAGCCTTCAGTCAGAGACTGTATAGATTAGACCTATTATTTCCCAGAGACTGCTCCCTCTGAATGATATCAGAAGTTCTAAGGAACTTCAGCATTCTTTATTTATTCAGGACACAATCTTTAAAAAAAAAATTTCTTCATTTTTTTGGCAAGGCAATGGGGTTAAGTGACTTGCCCAAGGTCACACAGCTAGGTAATTATTAAATGTCTGAGGCTGAATTTGATCTCAGGTCCTCCTCATTCCATGGCCAGTAATCTATCCACTGTACCACCTAGCTATCTACATAATCCACATAGCATAAAACAATTTATTGTATTGGCTGTCTAAAATAAATATCAACATTAGTGATTAGAGATTTGACTAGAACACATGATTTTTTTAGATTTTTGTAAGCAAATGGGGTTAAGTGGCTTGCCCAAGGTCACACAGCTAGGTAATTATTAAGTGTCTGAGGCCAGATTTGAACTCAGGTACTCCTGACTCCAGGGCTGGTACTCTATCTACTGCACCACCTATCTTCCCCTAGAATACATATAATATCAATCTCAATATTTTACAAGTCCATTGCATTGAGGAATTTAGACCTTCATGATGAATTAAGAGAACTCTTACTTTTCTCTAAGTTACAAACTGTGTTCCTAAATATTCATGTGCTTTGCATATCTAGATAAAATATTTGCTGAAAATAATCTTGACTATCACAGTGAGACTGATTGGGTAATTCCATGCTGTATTATTTCAATGAGTCTCTGAACTTATTGATGTTGATGGCAACATGGAGTGTGCAAATCACAATCCATTGTGTGACCCTTGTAGAAATGCTACCCTAAATCCATGGCATAATTCACTTATAGGTTTCTTGCCATTTTGTAGATGCCAATGGAACCCACAGGCCATTCAGTGATTAAAGCATCTATTGTTATGGGGTAAGTCCATTATTTTTTTCCAGTCCATCATTATTCTGATCATGCTGTGTATCCTGTGCAATTGCATATAGGTAATATAGTGCTGTCTTGCATGTCCCACCAGAGTTCTCCATTGACTTTTAGGTGACTCTCAAATTTAAATCTTTAGAGACTGCCAAGATTCCATGGCTTCTAACTTCATGCTCAGTGTAGAATATTGTTTTTAAAAACTGAAATGTTTTTAGAAGGAGAAGCTTGGAATTATTCTTTTTTAAAACACTGCATAATTGCTCAAAGACTTTTCAGTCAGATTTGTTTCTCTTGTTTAATTCTGGGCCTAGATTGTTATCCATACATAGAGTTTATACAAATATAAATTCCCATGGAGCAACTCTATTGATTATTTAACATACTGACTTGTTAGACAATACACAAGTTATGAATTTCCTTTCATTAATAAAAGGAGAGGAGAAGGGAAGGCAAGATAGGAAAAAGGGAGAGGAGGAGGAGGAGAAGAGGAAGAGAGAGGAGAAATAAAAGAAAGGGGGGAAAGGAGAAGAAAAAATAAAAAAAGAATTGTATCTATCCAATTTGTATCCATGAAAAGAAAGATATAGCCTCACTATCTAAAAGTTCTAAATCTTTTAGGGAATTTAAATTTAATTTAAATTAATTGAATAAAATTATGTGTTTATTGGAAAAATTTGTGAATAAATCAGGATATATGAATATGGCAGAATGTCACATTCATAGATTAGAGACAATAAAGAATTCAGAGAAACATGGGAAGATTACTATGAACTGAACCCCAGTAATGAAAGTAAAACAATTTTTAGATTTATTTCAATGAACTGTATTGGTTTTCTGTCACTAAGATAAAAGCAGAGTTTTCTCTTCTGTTAACAAAATAAAAAGGTTAGAAGGTGATGCATGAAGTCAGTCAGAGTCATTCTATCAGGTGTTTATATTTAATGTCTTTATAATAAGATACTGTAGGATGAGAAGCAATTACTGTGACAAAAGAAAATGTACTGACAAAAAGGAAACCAATTATGTATTTTTAGAAAAAATAAGAACCTAGTTTCTTTCTTATAAATGCATAATGTTTCTTTAAAATATAGTATACCATGACTAGCCAACTCTATTGAAATCATTTTGTTTTTTCTAAATTTCTCTGATGGTTCCATGAGCACAATTTATAAGTTTAAGAGATTGGACTCTTGTTTTTTTCACTGAATAATAAAATAAAGATCCTAATTTCATAAGTTCCTTGCCCTGGAGTTCTCAAAACACAAGAACATTTGGTCCTGGGGCTGAGTTTTTTGTTTTGTTTTGTTTTGAATTATTTTGTTTTTAAGATGACTAATTTTCTTTTGATCTAGCTTTGACACCTGCACTGACCTACTTTTCTTCTTAAGGGGTCCCTGTTTGATCCCTTATAATGTGGATAGAATTCAAGGGGAGATCATATGATTTAGAAAGTATTCTTCACAACTTCTCCCAAAACACACAGATGTATAAAGATGCAGACATTTTAATCAAATTTTCAAAGACACCACCTTGACTTTTAGAATCTCCCACTGAACAGATTTTTTTCACATGGAGAACAGAGCAAAAGATGACTAGAAGAGTGCTTTCTTATAAGTAGTTACTAGTTTGTGTGCATGAGTTCACTGCTGAAGAAAAATTATTTTCATTTTTATTTGGACTTTGAATCAGTCAGACTCAGATTCTGCTTCAAACTTTGCTTTAAATACTTACTTTTCTCATCTATAAAATAAAAAATGTTTGATTTGATGAACCCAAGGACCTTCCTATCTTTAAATATGATATTATGATCATTTTATTAGTTATTTAATAAAGTGTCCTTTTCTCAGATGCTTTGTTTCCACTAATTTAAATTGACAATTTAACTATATTTTATATTTTATAGTTCTTTGGGACACTGGTCAATTACTTGCCCAAAGTAACACAAGTAATATATCCTAAAGACATGATTTGAATCTAAACTCAACTCAACTCTAAGGTTATCCCTCAATCCATGATACCATGTTGTCTCTTAAAAAAAACTTAATCACCTACTTATCTGCACGCCTTAACTCTGAAAACTCTGACCTTGCATATTTGGGAATTTTCTTCATCAAATCAGATCATAACTCCTATACAACTAAGTAGATGGTGTTTAATTATCACCTAGGATGAAAAATTAACCATATTAGTGTTGAGCTTTTTGTGAATTTATCTAGTTTTTCACTCCTCCCTGCCAAAAACAAAACAAAACAATCTGGGCACAGGCACTGGACTGAATGCTTTCTGGCTTAGCAAAGCTCCCAGAATTCACTATTACTCTGATGGTACAGCTTCAGCTAACTCAATTTTCAATTCCATTAAAGACCTGAATAGAAGAAAAGAGGGATAATATGGAATAAATCTCTTTTGCCAGTGAATTCAGAGAAACAAAAGAAGATTGATAAGAACTGATACAAAGTAAAAGAGATACAGTGTTAAAAAGCTGTTAAGAGATACACAGTGACTGCAACAATGTGGACAAAAGGTAAATGGAATTGAAAGTCAATAGTATTTCATAGAACAGATAACAAAATATACCTCCTTTCAGTAGAGAACAGGGGAAGACTAGAGTTATATGTTGCATACATTGGCTTGCATTCACTGTATCTAGCATTTTGGCTTAACTCTTTTCTTCTTTTTGTCACAAAGCTGTTTTATTCCAGAACTGAACATTTCTAGTAATGACTGATATCTGACAAAAAAAATCTAATGGAAAAAAAGCTTAATTTAAAAATATATATATTCTTGCTACTTACAGAAAGAAGGAAATTCATTATGTGATTCAAGGAAAGAATACTTCAGAAGATATCAAATGATATGATTTTTTGTACTATTAAAAAACCAAACTAAATATACATGGAAATCCAATCAATGAAAAAGTGCTTATTAAGCACATGCTATGTGATAAGACCTCTTCTAAGCCCTGAAGATTCAAAAGAATAAAAAGCAGACCCTCCATACCCAAAATTCCAAGTAACAAGGAGTGTGAGGGTAAGAGATCTCTTAAACTCAAGAATTCTAAAAAAGAAAAATTAATAACAAAAAGAAAATAAAAGCAATAAAAACAAAACAAAACAAAAAATTCTGAGTAAGAATAGTAAATGATGATTTTGTGTCCACATTAAATTCAGTACCAGTATGTTCAGGCACCAAGAGGAGAAAGCAGCAGGTGGCCTACAAAGGGGCAAACTGGAACAAGACAGAAACAAAGCAGATCAAAGTATCATTTTAATCAATAGTGAGAAAGTGCCCAGAAGGAGCTCCAGCATTTTGTACTTAGGCAAGAGAGGGCGATCCAATCATTTTCTGCTCTTAAGAAACTCACATTCTGATAGGAGAAATGGCATGAAGATTATTAGCTTGGTATTGATCTCTACAGATAACTGGGAAAAGCTGTCTGTAGAAATCAGAATTTGAACTCAGTTTTAAAGGAAACCAGGAAAACTAAGAAACAAAAAATAAATAATTCCAGGGTTGGAAGATTACCTATAGAAAAGCATAGAGACTTCAGATGAAACATCCAACATGAGAAACTGCAAATGGACCGGTGTGTTCAGACCATAAAAATGCATGGAAAATGGAAAAAATGTAGAGTCTAACAGACTGCCTTCTGTGGGGTGGGGGGAAGCAAGATTAGGGAGGAAATTGTAAAACTCAAAATAAATAAAACCTTTCTAAAAAAACTTTTTAAAAGAATGCATGGAAGGAAGTAAAACATAAAAGATAAAACCTAAGAAGAGTTTAGACTGAAACAATCTTTGATTTTCAAACAAAAGACTTTAAATTTGATTCTGGAGGTAATGGGAAACCACTAGAGTTTGTTAATTGAACTCAGGAAGTCAGGTGACGTGCTTTTATCTATTCTTTTAAAAAGTCATTTTGGCAGTATATGGATGATAGGATGGCAATAGGGAAATACCTGAGGAAGGGAGATTCATTAGAAGGGTATTGCAATCATCAAGATCAGATGTGACAAGACATCCACCATTTAGTAGCTATATGAGGGGAAAGTATAGATGATAGAAAGACTGTAAAAAAATAGAAACAATAAGATTTGGCAGCAGATTAGATATATGGAATGGAGAGTGAGTGGTTAAGCATCATCTAGAGACTGAAGTATCTTCAATAGTAATAGAGAAGTCTGAAAACCCAGAAAAATTTGGGGTAAAGATAAAGAGTTTTGTATTAGCAATGATGAATTTCAAGTGTCTATTTGGATATCTAGCTCAAGATGTCAAATAAGCAGTTTGGGATGAGAATCTGAAACCCCAAAAAGAGAATGGGACTTGATGTGTATAGAGAGATTCTGTAATCACCTGCAAATTATATATTTATTTTTAACATATATTTCTGATAACTTTTAGAAAAGAAACATTCACTGACAGGAAAAGAGATCAAAATGCATCAAATATCAATGAACTCAAAAGAAACTAAATTGAACTGGAATGGGAAACCTGAAGATTTACTCTAGGAAAGATTTGTTCAATTACTGCAAGTTATTTTGAAATTTGAGTTTCATGTAAAAGTCAATTCCTAGCAAACTATTTCTCCAAAAAAAGTCAAGAAAATTTCTATCCCCCCCAAAAAAACACATTTGTTACTAATTTATGAAGAAAAAGAATGAAATTTTCCTAACTTTCTCTATGTCTTCAGTCCGGGGAAATTAACTATCACATTAGTTGTCTAAGTATCCCATTTCCTTTACTGGTTACTCATGGCTTCACCCCAACTCATAGTAACAAATGTTTTTGATGGCCCAGAAAATGAAAAGAAAGTTCAACATTATATCAAACTACCTTTCCCTCACACAATCTCTAGCCCAAAACCCTGAAGATAACTTCTCAAAGAAATAAAACTATTAAAGTCCCAATGTCTAATTTATCTACTTCTTTCATTCTCCACTAGTGTTCGCCTTCTTTGATGCAGTTGTTGGGGGAAAGGTTCAATAACTCACCTTTCTTTTTCTCCCTTGAAGAAAATGTAAATTTCAGGAGAGGGCTATGGTCAAGACAGCCAGAATTTACTAGTTAGAAATAAATAAAGGAAATTCCTTCAACCATAGACTTAATTAAAACAGATTCCAGACAAAATGTGCAAAGTATTCCTACAGGACTGACTAGATAAACAACTCTTGACTTCTCTGGAAAAATTCCATTTACCTGGAGAGTACCTGATTTTCCTAAGAAATAAATTAATGAGGTGTTGTGGAAGCACATGGTCAATTACCCCATAGTCTTTTACATCATTTGTAGGCTCTGACATTGACATTAGGCAGTTGCAGCATCAATGACCTCTAGCCCATGAGGAAGGAACAACAATGAATTTAGGAGATTTGTTACTTTCCTACCAACAACACTAAGTGTGGTAAGGGAAGAACTTAGACAAGTAAGTGAATCTTCAAAGCAGAAATGCAGAACAAACCTGACCCCCTTCTTATGCTCCTCAGGAGAGAACAGTAGATGTTTTAAAAAATTAAGGCCACATTCTGGTCTGTTTCCTGGCTGGTATTTCAGAGTTCAAAAGCTTTATGTTGGCTATTTCTCAAATGAAAACATACCTCAAAGGGCAGATTAAGGTTGAAACAATTAACTCACTAACTGCCCAAAAGAAATGAATTTTGTTATTATTTTAATTCATCACCTCCTGTAGGAAGGTCAATTCTCAAACATGTCATCTCTTTCAGGAGGCCTTCCCTGATTCTTCCTCTTGTATTTGCACTCATGTGTGTACACACACAATTTTAATCTATATTTTCTTTTGATATATATTATTCTTGGAATTTCCTTATCTGTAAATGTCTTCCCTCCATCCCCAATGTAAACTAGTTAAGGGCAGGGATTGTTTATCTCCCCCCCACACACACACTTCTGGCATGAGGGTCATCACATAGTTGGTGCTTAATAAATTCTTCTAAGATTGGATTGGACAAAATTGAATTGAAATTAATTGACACAAAGACAACTTTAAAAAAATATTGATTTGCTTCCTATTCATGTGTGGTCATTTCTGTACCCTTTTGTCTTCTAGGATAGCATCAGCTTTGGCAATACCTGATTCAAATTAATTTCCCTGATTAATTTCAAAGAGGAGCGAAGTCCAATGAGGTCCATTGAAATCATTGATAAGGTGACCATGGGAAACTGGATTTTTAAAAATAGCAACTCATGAAGACTAACTCCTAATTCAAGATTAACTGTGATTGACCTTAATAAAGGTAGTACTCACCACTAAAAAACTGAAAGCCCTGAATGAGAGAGTAAGAATAGCATAATAATACTATTAAGCCAAAAGAATACCAAATTTCAGGGAAGAAATAGATTAGAAAGAAAGCATTAAGAATGAAGTAATAAGAGACCTTTCTTTAGAAAAAAGAAAAATCAGGGGCAGCTAGGTGGCACAGTGGATAAATCACAGGGCCTAGAGTCAGGAGTACCTGGATTCAAATCTGGTCTCAGACACTTAATAATTACCTAGCTATGTGGCCTTGGGCAAGCCACTTAACCCATTTGCCTTGCAAAAAAACCTAAAAAAAAATCTAACTCCTATTGATCTTTCCTGACAGGAATCATTATAAATACTCTACTTTAAGAAATCTATATTTGAACCAATCAGGACTATTTATTGGGTGATCTTCAAATTTGATATCTATGCTATCTTCTAGATTAGGGAAATTATGCATGCTCTTTGCCATTCCAGGAATTTACTTCTCCAACACAACACTTGAGAATTCCTATCTTCCTTTAAGGTTCCACATTCTCTTTGACACTTTCTATAATCCCTCCAATGGTAAGTTTACACTACAGATTCAATTTCTTTACTCCAGTTTGCTCCTTATTCATTGTGTTTATTTCTGTTGATGTTTTAGCACCCTCTTCTCAGAAATTATTTTTTATTTAAGGCAATGGGGTTAAGTGACTTGCCCAAGGTCACACAGCTAGGCAATTATTATGTGTCTGAGGTCAGATTTGAACTCAGTTCCCCCTGACTCCAGGACCAGTATCTATCCACTGTACCACTGAACTGCCCCTAAAATATAATATTCTTAAGGAAGATAGAAAAGAATAGCAAGGAGGAGGAGGAGAAGAAGAAGATGAAAGAAGAGGAGGAAGGAAGGAAAGAAACAAGAAATTAATGAATGAAGGAAAGGAAGACAGAAGAAAGGGAGGGAGGGGGGAATGAAGGAAGAAAGTAAAGGATGTATGGATGGATGAATGGATGGATGATGATCAACCCCCCAATCAATTTCTTAGGAATTCTTCCTCAAAAAAAATTCTTAGAAACATGGCAAGAAAGTGACAAATTTTAGGCAGAAAATAAAAAGAACACCAAGAAAACTCACACTTCAAATGAACACTAAACCTTGGAGTCATATTTTAGTACTACAATATTAAAGAAGAAATTTAGCCAGTATATAGAATGATGATGGGAGAGGAGATCTTTTTACTTCCAAGGAGAATTAATCAAAATTGCACAGGATTATTCTATGGTTATAAGAAATCAATGGAAAAAATAGAAAAAAAGATAATTTGAAGAGTTGTAGACATTGGCTGGAACCTAGAATGAATATATCCTACAAATCTGAGCTTAAGCATAAAAGCAAATAACTTGAAATTCAACAAAAAAGGAGAATTCAAATCACAGGAGATGAAAAAGGTATTCAATAAGACATACAGGCCAAATAGCAGAATGCTAAATACTTTCATAGAGTAATAAAAGGCTAAGAAATGAAATGTTTGTTTTCATGTGACTAAGGCTAGACAAGGACACAATGTGAAAAGGGGAATACTTCTTTTTGTTTATTTCATTATTTTTAGTTCACATTGCATAAGAAAATGAAGTACCATAGTATCAAAGATGAAGTACCCCCAAATAACTAATAAAGAAGTAAAAAGCATAATGGAAAAAATAACAGAGAGAGTAGGTGTAGGATGTGAATTAGCAATTCAAGGAGAAAAATCCATCCTTTCATTATTTGTAACCCTTATAGCCTTTTTTTAAATAAGAGAAATGAAAGCTGGGATAAAGTTCTGTTAGTTAAAAGAAAATTCTTTGTCATGTCTTGATCCCCAGAAGGAAGAGGGATCATGAGGATAAAAGAGAAAAGTTGTTTTCTTTTCACCCTAAGTAGCATATGGAGGTTGGAGGAAAAAGGGACAGGGAGGGAGGAATCTCACAGATTGTAAAACACATAAAGTTTGGGAATAAGTGCCTTCATAATAGTGAAGCCTATCATTTTGGCATGAGGTTAGAGTGAAAGCCATACCAAATGGAGATTAGTTTTAAGATTAGGACACTAGGAACTGGGGGGGGGGGGAATGTTAAAGGCTGCAGGTGCCTTCCTCTCAAGGACAGTGAAGTCAGAGGCCAAATAGAGGTGGGTCTTAAGGGGATTAACTATAGAGAATCTATCCTTTTGAAAGATCTGAAAAACAGATCCTGATTTTGCATGTTCTTTTTCTACCTTGCTCTATCCTAGAGGATTTAATGGGTTGTTTTAAATACTTTTTCACTCTAATTAGTACAAAAGTTAAATGAGATAAAGCTTAATCAATCATTTTGGGTTTTGATCTCTGTGTTTCATCATTGTCAAATGGAAATCAGGAAGATTTCCTGAGGAGTGATGCATATGAGAGGAAAAAATGTCAATGAGTGTTGACTTTCATTTCCAATTGTCAAGGAAGAAAGCTCATGAGTTATATCAGACTCTTTTCAATTATTAAACAAGCATTATTAAGTAACTATAGTTTAAGCAATGAGGTATATAATTTGAAGGAAGAAAACAAGGAAAAAGGCAGGAAGGAGAAAGAAGGAAAGGAAGGAAATAAAAAGGAAGAAAGAGGGAAGAAGGGAAAGAGAGAGGGAAGAAAGAAACAAACAAAGAAGCAAAGAAATAAAGAAAGGAGACAGAGAGAATGAATACTGCTCTGGAGCTTATATTCTAAATCTGAAGACAAAAAATGCATGAGTAAATACAGAATAAATATAAAGAGAATAAATAAAAGGAGAGAAGTTAGGAGGTACAATGGCTAGAGTGCTAACCCTAGGAGTCAGAAAGATGTCCTACTACATTCAAATCTGACCTCAGACACTTGTGTGACTCTGGGTAAGTCACTTAACCCTATTTGCCTCAGTTTTGATATGTATAAAATGAGATAAGGAAGGAAATAGAAAACTATGTCAGTTTCTTTGCCAAGAAAACCTCAAATGAGGTCACTAAGTATCAAATACTATTAGAACAACTAAATGTTTGGAAGAGAGAGTATTAACTAGAATTTGGAGGAAAAAGGAAAGGATTATTTATGGAGAAGTTTTGGTTTGATGAAAGAGAGTGATATTGTAAGCTAGATATGAGAAGGAAGGACATTTCAGGCACCGTGAGAGAGAGAGAGTGTGTGTGTGTGTGTGTGTGTGTGTGTGTGTGTGTGTGTGTGCTTGTGTCTGTGTGTCTATGTGTTACCAGAGAGAATGACAGTTTCTCTGGGTGATCACAGAGGGTGGAATGAGGAGTAATGCCCAATAAGGTTGTGAAGACTTTATTTTTTTTTAGGTTTTTGCAAGGCAAATAGGTTTAAGTGGCTTGCCCAAGGCCACATAGCTAGGTAATTATTAAGTGTCTGAGACCTGATTGGAACCCAGGTACTCCTGACTCCAAGGCCAGTGCTTTATCCACTACATCACCTAGCTGCCCCATGGTTGTGAAGACTTTAAAAGATAGTCAGGGTTTAAATTTCAGCTCAGAGCAGTAGAAAGCCACTAGAGTTTATTCAGAAAGGTCAAGGTCAGGAAAGCAGTGTGATAGCAGGGTATGGGATATACCAGAGAGGTGAAATAAGAACAGAAGCCCAATTAGGAAGTCATTGCTATAATATAGACAAGAGGTAAGGAGGTATTTTTCTACATGACCAATATGAGAAATTGATTTTCTTGTTTATACTTATTTGTTATAGTTTCTTTTGTTTTTTACTTCCAGTAGGAGGGAAGAGGGAAGAAAACTAAAAAAATAAAGATGATTAATTGAAAAAAAATCTTTAAAAAAACACATCTGAACTAAAATGATAGCTGTGTGAGTAGACACAAAAGGTTGGTTATAAGTGATACACAAATGTAGGAATGGATTGGGTATGCAGGAATAAAGAAGAATAAGGAGTATAGAATAATATGAAAGATATCTACCTGGGAGATAATGGTAACTTTGAAGTCAAATCAAAAACATTAATTAAGTATCTAATATGTGTTAAGCAATGTGATAAGAACTAAGCATACAGAGACTGGCAGAAAAAGATTCCCAGTCTCAAGGAGATTGCAGTCAATGAGAAAGAAAACAGGCCCAAAACACCCCCACATATAAACAACATAAATACAACATGACTTGAAGGTAATCTGAGAGGGAAGGCATGAAGGTTAAGGAAGACCAGGAAATACCAATTGAAGAAGGCAACATATTAGCTGAGACTCAAAACAAAAACAGGCAAGTATGATGGTAGAGTTGAGAAGGTAGAGAATTCTAGACAAGGGAGACAGCAAGTGAACATGTATTGGGACTAGGTCTTACATTATCAACAGAAGTCAATGCTACTGGAAGGGGAAGAAGTATAATAGGCAGGGATCAAGTTATTAAGTATTATGAATTAAGCAGAGGTTTTGTGGTTTGATCCATTAAACAACAGCAAAACACTAGAAATAGCTGAATTGGGTGGGGGAGTGCTTTATGACAAATTTGCATTTTTAGATGAAGAGAGATTTGAGATTGAAAACACCGAATTCAAGAATTCTGGTGTGAAGTCAAGTCGGTGGCACAAAGATAGGAAACTCACAGAGATTTTCCTGAAACAACTTTGAATGTAGACTCTAAACAGATCCTAAAGTCACAGAATAACCCTCCCCTCCCCCTGAAAAGAAACAGGGAAACAATTCAAGAAAAGGTCTGTCTCATGTGGGTAAGAGGGTTATGTAGCCTAAGGTAGTTGGGAGAGTTGAAAAAGTCTTAACCACAGTATAGCTCAGGTCTCTGCTGACTCAGGTCCCAATGCAGCTCAAGTCCCAGCTACACAGGTCAGCAGTGAAGGTGTAAACCATAGCTTGAAGAACAAGGATCAAGTCCTAGAAGACTGGCTTGATCTTAGGCTACCCTAGATCAAAGAGAAAACCTCAGTCCTCTGATTCCCACCACACACACACAAAAATATATATATATTCTATTCTACAGAATGGAGCTTAATTATCAAATTAAGAAAAAAAACCAAAACGAAACAAAAAAATGCTAACCATTAATAGCTGCTACTCTGATAGGGGCAAAAACATGCCAACACTGAAGAGAACAACAGTTAAAAATGCCTATATGTGAAGTCTCAAAGGAGATTATGAGTTGTTCTCAAATTCAAAAAGATATTTTGGAAGAGTTCAAACAGGAAGAAGAAAAGTAGAGAAAAGAAACATGAGCCTTCTAGGAGAATTATTTTAAAAAATGACTGAAGAAAATATTTTAAAAGTAAAATTGACCATCCAGAAAATAAAATTGACCAACTGGAAAAGGAAAAAAACTTATCCAGAAGTAAAATTAACCAATTAGAAAAGGAAATACAAAAGTTGACATAAAGAAAATAAAGCTCTAAAAACTAGAATTAGACAAATGAAAATGAATGACTCTATGAGACACCAATAATCCATCAATCAAAGCCAAATGGCTGAAAAAATAGTAGAAATTATAAAATACCTCCTAGGAAAAAATGACCAACCTAGAAAAATAGATCCAGGAGAGACAGTTTTTTAATTATGGGTCTACTTGAAAGCCACTATCAGGAAAAGAGCCTAGATAATATCTTGCAGGAAATGTCATAGAAAACTGCACTAATATCCTAGAACAAGGAGATCAAATATTTTTTGAAAATAATCCATTAATAGGGGTGGCTAGGTGGTACAGTGGATAGAGCACTAGCCCTGGAGTCAGGAGTACCTGAGTTCAAATCCGGCCTCAGACATTTAATAATTACCTAGCTATGTGGCCTTGGGCAAGCCACTTAAACCCATTGCCTTGCAAAAAACTAAAAAAAAAAACAACAAAAAGAAAAAAGAAAAAATCCATCAAAACCCTCAGAAATAGATCCCAAAACAAAAAAGCAATATTGTAGTCAATTTTCAGAATTCTCAGTTTAAGGAGAGAATACTATAAGCAATTAAAAAAAAACAATATAAATACCAGGGAACCACAATCAGGATTATGCAGCACTTCTCAACTTCTACATTAAAGGATTGAAGGGAATGAAATATAATATTCCAAGGGAAAAGGAGCTAGGATTACAAGCAAGAATCAACTACTTTACAAAAAAAAGATAAACTTGAAAGTTCAAATTTATCTGATAAAAATACCAGAACTGAACAAAAAATTTGATCTTCAAATAGAAGACTTAGAAACACATTAAAAAGGTAAAAAGAGAAAAAATATTAATCAATAAGACTAAATTTTCTACATCCTCTATATGGAAAGATAATACTTATGGCTCTTGAGAATTGAATTTCCCTTAAGACAGTGGAAAGGAATATACTTTAGAAAGACTGTGGGCTGAAATTTACTGTGATGTGATCAAACTTTTAACTCTTCAGTGTTGTATTTATATTGGGACAGTGGGAGGGATTGTATTTAAAAGGAGGGTGTGAGTATAAATTGACTATGAGTAAAGATGTTTATGGCTATTGAGAATTGTGGTTCTATTGGAAGAGCTGAGAGGAATATACTTTGATAGAGGGAGTGGTTACTAGACAACAACTTTCATACAATTAGGACATGGGATAAAGGGATTATGCTAAAAAAAGAAGGCAGAAGCATTACAGGTTAAATAAACCCATATTAAGAGACACAAAGAAACTAAAATACTAGAGAGAAAGAAAGGAGGGTGTGAAGATTGAGTAAATCTTATTTTCAACATATTTGACTCAAAGAGTCAAACTTGACTTTACAAATTTATCCTATACCACAGGGAAATTCAGAAGGTGATGAGGAAAGGGGGGAAAGGGAAGAAGGGATCAATAAAATGGAGGGAGAAAAGTGAAAAGGAAATAAAAGGTGAAAGGGAGAAGAAAAGGGAATTAGGTTGATAAAAGGAAGTGCATAATGAGGGAGTCAGTAGTCAAAAGCAAAACACTGGTGAAGAGAAATAAGGGTAAAGGAAAGTACAAATGGTGGAAGAGAAGTTGGAGGGAAATAGAGAATTAGTAATTATAACTGTGAATGTGAACAGAATGAACTCTCTCATAAAACAGAAGCAGATAAAAGAGTACATTAAAAACCAAAATCCTACAATATGCTGATTATGAGAAACATATCTGAAGAAGAAAGATACATATAGGATTAAGGTAAAAGGCTGGAGCAGAATACCTCAATTGAGGTTTTAAAAAATCAGGGACAGCAATTCTTATTTCAGAAAAAATAAAAGGCCACAGTCTTTTCTGACCATGGCGCAGCCAAAGCTACTTGGCTGTTCTTTTATCTTTCTCTCTCTCTCTCTCTATTCCTTCCTATGTCTTGTAAACTTTTTAACAAATTTTTATTTTATTTCTACCCTTGCTTTCACAATAATGATTCCTTATAGGCAGAACCAAACTCAAGCAGCCAGCAGCTATAATATGAACTGGTTGGCCTCTTCAAAGGCAGCCTTTTAACCCCCACTCTTAGAAGCTTATCACATTGGTGCTAGATTTAAAGCCTTGCCTCATAGCAGCTCCTAAGTTTAAGCAATCCAACAGCTTCAGTCAGGATTGTAGGCATTCACCATCATTCCTGGTTAGTGACCATGTTTACACCAGTCGTCAAAATTGTCAAAGACTTTCAGTTCTGGACAATTAAGTTTGCCACTTGAAACACTAACTCCAATTATCTAGTCACATTTATCTGATTTCTTTCACCAGCTCAGATAGGATCTAGAGAATCCTATACAATTATTTACACTCTGGTTTTACTGACCCCTTTGGAGCTACCTTTCTGTGTCCAATCTGAGAAATAGTGTGCTCAATCCCAATGATATGCAGTTAATTCAGAGCTTATTGTATGTCTTATTTCATTTTTAAGAACCAATTCCTGGGATCTTTTCTGTGGAAAGCATCCTTCTTTAGGGTGTAAATGGTCAATAAGAAGTTTAGTGTTTTTCTAAAAGTCACTTAAATATTTGCCTCTGAAAGTGCTGACTCCTTGCCTTATATTCCTCATTTATATTTGATTACCTAAAGTTATCATACTGTCACGTAGTAAAAGCTTAATCATTTTTATTAATTTACTAATATGGACTTTTATCTATCCCTTGTATAATTTCAACAATTTCCCTTCTATGTGCCTTTGTTCACATAGTTTCCCAAATACAGAATACCTTCTCCCATTAGGTTTACCTTTTAAAATATTCATCTGATAAGGTTTATCTCAAATCGCACCTTCTTTATAAAAGCTACCCTAATACTCATCAGAAATGATCTTTTGCTTAATCTTCACATAGTACTTTGCAGTTCTTTTATTATTTTTATGTTATCATGATTCATATTTATTGTATATATTTGCACATTTCCCACCCCCAAGTCCTTGTTATATTTGTTGACAAGAACTATGTTCCATTTATTTTCCACTTCTCATAGCACCTAACAGCCCTTTTAACATAGCAAGCAATTATTGGTCATTAAATAAATGAAAAAGTGAATGGAAAAATGAATGGATAGATGGATGAATAAATGGGTGAAAAAATGAAAAAAAAGTAAAAATAGATCTCATTAAAAGGGATAAGGAAGGAAATTTCATCTTCTTAAAAGATACCATAGGCAATGAGTAATATCAATATTAAATATAAATGGACCAAGTAATATGGCATCCAAATTCTTTTTTTTAATTTTATAAAGGTTTTATTTATTTGAGTTTTACAATTTTCCCCTGAATCTTGCTTACCTCCCCCCCAAAGCCCCCCACAGAAGGCAGTTTGTTAGTCTTTACATCATTCTTATAGTGTGAATTCTTAAAGGGAAAGCTAAAGAAGCTAAAGGAAGAGACTGCAAAACAATATTAGTGGGAGATTTCAATCTCTTCTCAGAATATAGAAATCTAATTATAATATAAACAAGAAGGAAATTAAAGAAGTGAATAAAATTTTAGAAAAGTTAGTTATAGTAGGCCTCTGGAGAAAATTGAATGGGGATAGAAAGAAATATACATACATACATACATATATATGCTTATACACACACACACACACACACACACACACATCTTCTCTTTGGTACATGGCATGTAATGACTATGTATTAGGGCAGAAAAAATCCACAATGACATTCAGAAAAATAGAAATATTAAATGCATTCTTTTCAGTTTATGATATAATAAAAATTACATGGAATAAAGGACTATGTAAGGATAAGCTAAAATTAATAGAAAACTACATCAACTAATATTAAAGAATGAGTGGAACAAACAAGAAATCATAGAAAAAATCAATTTAATCTAAGACAATGAAAACATTGAGACATCATAGCAAAACTTGTGTAGTAATTAGGAGAAATTTCATATCACTAAATATTTATATGAAAAAATTAGGTCTGAGATCAATGAAATAGTTATGCAATTTAAAAAGTTAGAAAAAGAACAAAGTAAAAATTCCCAATTAAATAACAAATTACAACTTCTGAAAATCAAAGGAGAAATTAATAATATTGAAAGTAAGAAAACTATTGAACTAATTAATAAGACTAAGAGTTTTATTTTAAAAATAGATAAATCTTTGGAAATCTGAATTTTTAAAAAATGGAAAGAAAATCAAATTACCAAAATCAGAAATAAAAAAGGCTAAAATTTAGAGAAGGAAAGAAATTAAATAATTCTCAGCTATTTTGTGAAAGAGTACGTCATTAAATTTGTCATTGTAAATGGAATAGATGGATATTTACAAAAAATATAAATTGCTTAGATTGATAGATGAGGAAATTAAATAAAACTTAAATAACCACATTTCAGAAAAAAAGAAATTGAACAAGCCTAAGAAAATGTCTCCAAGACCCAATTTGCAAGTGAATTCTACCAAACATTTAAAGGACAATTAACTCTAATTCTATATTTGAAAAATTTGAAAAAATAAGTGAAAAAGGAATTCTACCAAATTCCTATTTTGACACCAATGTGGTTGTGATACCTAAACCAGGAAAAAACTAAAACAGACAAAGAAAATGATAGACCAATGTCTCTAATGAATATTGATGAAAAAATTTTAAATAAAATTTCAGCAAAGATTACAGCAACTTATCACTAGGATAACATGCTTTGGTCAGGTATGATTTATACCAGATTTGGAGTGATGCTTCAATTTTAGGAAAACAAACAGCATAATTAACCATATAGATAGCAAAATTAACAGAAATCCTATGATTATCTCAGTAGATGCTGAAAAAACTGAAAAATATAGCAGCTTTTCCTATTAAAAACACTAAAGAGGATAGGAAAAAATATAATTTTTCTTAAAAAGATAAACAGCATCTATCTAAAACATCAACAAGAATTTTATGTATTGGGGATAGATAGAGACATTTCCAGTAAGATCAGGGGTAAAACAAAAATACCTATTATCACTGTTATTTATTATTGCATTATAAATGCTAACTTTAGCAATAAGAAAAGAAAAAGAAATTGAATGAAATAGAATAGACAATGAGGAAACAAAACTCTCACTATTCATAGATGATAAGTTGGTATGTGGAACCCCAGAAAATCAACTAAAAATTACTTGTAATAATTGGCAACTTTAGCAAATTATTAGGACATAAAATGAAACCATATAAATCATCAGCATTTTTATATATTACCAACAAAGCCCAACAGCAAACGATAGAAAGAGACATTCCATCTAAAGTAACTGTAGACATCATCAAATACTTGGAAAACTACTTTCTAAGACAAACCCATAAACTAAATGAACACAATTACAGAATACTTTCTGCAGAAATTAAACAGACCTAAGTAATTGGAAAAATGTCCATTACTCATGGGTAGGACAAACTAATATAATAAAAATGATGATTCTACCTAAATTAAATTACTTATTCAGTGCTTTACCAATCAAATTACCAACAAATTATTTTAAAGAGCTAGAAAAAATAATAACAATATTCATCTAGAAAAAATACTAAGAATAACATGGGAATTTATGAAAACAATGCAAAATGGTCTAGTCCAACCAGATCTAAAACTATATTATAGAGTGGCAGTCATCAAAACTGTCTAGTTTTGGCTAAGAAATAGTAAAGTACATCAGTGGAATAGATTAACTACAAAAGAAACAATTGTAAATGACTGCAGCAGTCTATGGTTGATTAACCTAAAGACTCAGGCTTTGTTTGAGGATAACTCACAGCTTGACAAAAAATAAACTGCTGGGGGAAAACTGGAAAATAGTATGGCAAAAACTAGAAATAAACCAACATCTCATACCCTATTCCAAGATAAGGTTGAAATGGGTAAAGGATTTAGATATATAGGCTGATCCCAGAAGCCAATTAGGAGAACAAGAGATAGGCTATCCGTCAGATCTATGAAATGCAGAGGAGTTTATGACCAAAGAAGAAATAGAGAACAAAATTAATTGAAAAATAGGTAATTCTGACTCCCTTTTATTGAAAAGCTTTGCACAAATAAAACTAACGCAAACAAAATTAGAAGGAATTCAGAGAGCTGGAAGCAATTTTCTCATCTAATGTTTCTGATAAAAAAAACTCACCAATAAAATAAATAAATGCATTAAATTTATGAGATTACAAGTCATTCTCCAATTGAAAATTGGTCAAAGAATATGAAAAGTTAGTTTTCAGATGAAGAAATTAACATTATCTATAGTCATATGGAGAAATGCTCCAAATCATTATTCATGAGAGAAATGCAAATTAAAACAACTCTGAATTTACATCTTTCACCCATCAGATTGACTAAAATAACCCAAAAAAAGAAAATGATCAGTGTTGTAAAGAATGTGGGGAAACTGATACACTAATGCATTGTTGGTGGAATTTAAAACTGAACCAACCATTCTGGAAAGTCATTTTGAACTATGCCCAAAGGGCAATAAAATTGTGCATACCCTTTGGTTCAGCAAAACCATTCTAGGTCTCTATCCCAAAGGGATCATAAAAAGGCGGGGAAAGACTCACATATACAAAAATATTCATAGCAGCTCTTTTTTGTTGTGGCAAAGAACTGGAAATTGAAGGGATGCACATCAATTAGGGAAATGACTAAAAAAAGCTATGGTATATGAGTATTATAGAATACTATTGTTCTGTAAGAAAGCATGAGCATCTGGACTTCAGAAAAGTACAAAAAGACTTGAAAGAACTGATGCTGAGCAAAATGAGAAGAACAAGGAGAACTAGCAGAAATTGCGAGATGATCACCTAAAATGGACTTAAGCTCTTCTCAGCAGTACAATGATCAATGACAGTTTAAAACGAGTTATGATAGAAAATGCTATCTATGTCAAGAGGAAAAAAAATGATGGAGTCTGAATGAATGTCAAAAGCATATGATGTTTACTTTCTAAAACTTCTTTTATGCTTTTTTCCTAGTGACTTTCCCTCTTTATCCATAGTTCTTCTCTCACAACATGACTAAAATAAAAATAAGTTAAATGAGATTTTACATGTACAACCTATATCAGATTGTTTACTGACATGGGGAGGGAAGTAGAAAGGGAGGGGAGTAGGAAAATATGAAACTGAAGAGCTTTGAAAGAAATGAATACTGAAAGCTATCCTTGCATGTAAATGAAAATTAAGTAAATAAATAAAGCACAGAAACCAATGAGTTCAGTTTCAGATATGCTGAATTTGAGAATGTATCTAGGACATCTAAATTTAAATGTTCAATTGCTATATAGGGCTGTGTCTCAGGGCAAGTGACTATGGTTAACTATATAGACCAGAAAATAATTGGCAAAGAAAGAGAAAAAATAATTATGTTTAATTAATTATAAACTATTTTATAAATATTGTTACTTTTTTTTAACTTTCCAAAATGGGACAAATAATTAAACATGTAGTGGTTTTACCCCAGAGATTAAAAGTCATAAAGCTAAAAAGGAACCATTTTAGCCTAGCAAGTGGGACCTAGCAGGTATCATTCCATTGTTCTCTGTACATGCAATCCATTTATATAGCTGGAGTTGGGGCAGCAACAAAAGAGTTCACTCCTGGTGGGAGGTGAAAACAATGACTGAATATCTAAATTCCAAAGATGGAGGCCAGAAGAGGCGAAGTATTCACCCCTTTTCTCTTGTGAGAATCAAACAGCTGTATACCTTATACAATCTTGATAATTTCTACAGTCTAAACAATAATTTAATTGTTGCAATAAGGCAGAAGATCATGGTAAGAAAGTAAATGAGAGGGGTTGGCTAGGTGGCATAGTGGATAAAGCACCTGCCTTGGAGTCAGGAGTTCCTGGCTTCAAATCTGGTCTCAGACACTTAATAATTACCTAGCTGTGTGGCCTTGGGCAAGCCACTTAACCCTCATTTGCCTTGCAAAAACCTAAATAAAAAAAGTAAATGAGAAATCAGATAGACTTAGGTTATAATTTCTTAAGATGAGAAAGAAAAGATGAACAAGATATTTTTAAGTTCTACCCCTTTCCTTAAGATTGGGGATCAGAATGGAGAGGAAGTTCAAAGTTCTATTTAAAAACTATACACCATGAATTATAACTAATACATATTTAAAGTCAACAAGGATTTTAATTTAATATTTAATTTTTCCTGATTAAATATAAAAACAGTTTTTAGCATTTATTCTTTAAAATTTTTTAATTCCAAATTCTGTGCCTTCCTCCCTTTCTCAATTCACCACTCCTTGATATAGAAAATAATTTGATATAGATTTTACATGTGCAATCATCCAAAACACATTTGCATATTAGTCATATGGTAGGAAAAATACAGACAAAAATGAAGAAAAGAAACAAAGATACACTAGAAAGAAAAACCAAGAAATATTAAAGTATTTAAAAAATATTCTTCTACCTGCATTCAGATTCCATTATTTCTTCTCTGAAGATGGATAACATTTTTCATTTAAAGTTCTCCAGAATTTTCTTTCATAATTGTATTGCTGAGAATAGCTATGACATTCACAGTTGTTCATATATAACAGGGTTTTTACTGTGAACACTCTTCTAATTTTGCTCTTTTCACTTTGCATCAGTTCATGTAAGTCTCTCCAGGATTTTCTGAAAGTATCTTGTTCATCATTTGTTATTGCACAATTGTACTTCATCACAATCATATACCAAAACTTCAGTCCCTAGTTGATGAACATCTCCTCAGTTTCCAATTCTTTGCTAGCACAAAATGAACTGTCATCATTTTCTACCTATAGATCCGTGTCCTTATTCTTTTTTTTTAAGGTTTTTGCAAGGCAAATGGGGTTAAGTGGCTTGCCCAAGGCCACACAGCTAGGTAATTATTAAGTGTCTGAGACCAGATTTGAACCCAGGTACTCCTGACTCCAAGGCTGCTGCTTTATCCACTATGCCACCTAGCTGCCCTCCCCATGTCCTTATTCTTTGATCTCCTTGAGATACAGATCTAGTATAAGTATTGGGAGACCAAATGGTATGCATGTTCATTAATGCCTTTTGGCATATTTACAAATTGCTCTCCAGTTGTGAATCAGTTCACAACTCCACCTGCAGTGTACTAAAGTCTCAATTTTTCCCATATCTCCAGCATTTGTCATTTTTGTTTTCTCTAATATTAGCCAATAAGATAGATATAGGGCAGTACCTCAGTTTTATTTAAATTTATGTTTCTCTAATTTACAGTGATTTCAAGCATTTTTCATGACTATAGATAGTTTTGATTATTTTGTCTAAAAACTTCCTATTCATATCATTTAACCATTTATTATATTGGAGGATGACTTGCATTTTTATCAGTTTGGATCAATTTTCCATATGCTTTAGAAATGAGGCCTTTATTAGAGAAATTTACTTCAATAAGCATTTATTAAATCAACCTGATTCCATCCCCCAGGAATACATGGAGACAAAGCATATGCCAAGGTGGAAAACTGATATCTCTGACATTGCAGTATACCAAGGCCCTTTAATGTTCTTTTACTTTTCACACAGATCTTGGACTCCAGGTGTTGACTAGGTGTGGCTTCACTGCTTAGCTATAGTCAGCACTGCCTTTGGTCTCTGCCTCAGCTCTTCAGAACTAAACAACCCTTGCCTGCTTAATGCTAAGTATTTTTTTAGGTGGAATTAAGTGGCTTCCCAAGACCACACAACTAGGTAATTATTAAGTGTCTGAGGTCGGATTTGAACTCAGGTACTCCTGACTCCAGGGCCAGTGCTCTATACACTGTACTACCTAGCCACCCCAATGCTAAGTATTTTTAGGAAGAATGGGAGCCAAAATCCAAGAACCAGTAAGAGCTTCAGCTCTGGGCATGTTATTTTCCAAGGAGGATTTTAAATCCTATGACCAGACTTCATGGCTCTCACTGACTCACTCCACTCATCCTCATAGGTGGCACCATCCTTGTGCTACAAGATGCCATTGTTGATGAAGAAGAAATGGTAAAAATATCCTCCTCCCCTAGATCCACTCCGGATGAAAAGTTATTAGTAAGGTAAAGAAAAAACAGGAACTATCATCTCATTTGTCAGAGCTCTCCTTAGTTGTAAGGATCAATTACATTCTTTATGTTCATCTGAAAAAGCAAGTCAACTAGTCACTAGCTTCATCTTGTGTAGTCAGTTGTTATCATACAGGGGCCAAGATCTTTTATTCTCCAAATTTAGTTAAGGAACTTCATTTCAAGTCCAGGAACAGAAGAAGAGCAAAGACTTGGTTACACTACCTTTATATTTTTTAGTCAAAGTCCAAAATGTCCACACTTTTTACAAGTTACAAATAGGCCACTTTAAAATATATAAAGTTGAACAACTATATTGTCCAGGTAGCTATATACTCTATGATTATATAAAGAAGATTTCAGGGAACTGTATCAATCAAGTATATTAGCATTGATCAATACCATTTTCCTTATGGTTTTATGAAAGAAATCATATGCTTATAAATAAATTATGACTACATATAAAAGATAGATATAATCACATCCTTTATTTCTTATCCTGTTCAGTCATTGCCTGTAATTCAAAAAATATAGCATAAAAGGAAACAAAAGCAAAAGATGATGATAAAAAATAGAGACTTGGTGATGTACTGAATAATGACTGAATCAGATAAATCATAGAAATTGATAAATCATTACTAAAGGTATTATTAAGTATAAAAAATCATGAAATGATATCATAACTTTTTGAATCTAGCTAAAAGTTATGCACAAAGGCAAGATAGAGTGAGAGAAAGATGGGGAGGACAGAGATATTCAAAAATAAAGAGACAATAATACCAATAAAATGAAAAACTGGGCTTTTGAAAAATCAAATAATTCAATGTGCAATTAACCAAAATAAGAAAAAAGAGACAGAAAAAGTTCATGAAAATAATTTTTAAAAAACAAAATGAGTCTATCACAAAATAAGGGAAATGAGGGAAAAAACAGAAACTACTTTGGGAAAATATATACCAGGAAAAAAAGTGACAAATGAAATAAAATCAATGTTTCAAAGACAAGAAAAAATTCTAAAATATGAACTTGGAAAAGTAAATTGAGCAAGTTTTAAGTCATTGTTGAAGTGGAGGGAAAAGAGGGAAATTCAGATGATGATTTAACTAAAATATTCTATCAGTCTTTTAACAGAGCAATTGATACCTAAGATACAAAACCATGATCATAAATAGAAACAGAAGGCAAGCTACCAAAATCTTATTATGAGCTAAATGTGGTATTAATATACAAAAAGGAAGATAGAAAGCAGAGAAAGAGAACTATAAACCCATTTTCCTAAAGAATATTGATGTGCAATCATTAAGAGCCTCACAAGAAGACAATAGAAGTAGCTTTAGAAAAAATTCATTTTAACCAAGTTGAATTCATACTAGGGAAGCAAAGATGGTTCTAAATTAGGCAAATAATTAGCAGGATTAATCATAGAAACAATTAAGCTAAAAACACACATGATCATTTCAATAGATGTCTAAAAAGCCTTGGAAAATATAGTGCTCATTTTTGTCAAGAAATTTCAAGAAGCAGAGAAGGACCCTCTTTTAATGTTATCAAAAGCACATAAAAACCAAGTGTGTGTGTGTGTGTGTGTGTGTGTGTGTGTGTGTGTGTGTGTGTGTATATATATATATATTTATATTTATAAGGGTTAAATGTTACCATAGATAGAGTGCTGGGTCTAAAGTCAAGAAGATTCTTCTTCTTGAATTCAAATCTGGTCTCAGACCCTTAGTAGCTGTGGGACCCTGGTCAAGTCACTTAACCCTGTTTTGTCCATTTTTTCATCTATAAAATGAATTGGAGAAGGAAATGACCAATCGCACCAAAATCTCTGCCAAGAAAATACTAAATGGAGTCACAAGGAATCAAACAATACAGAAAAACAACAGACTATATTTTAAACCATTCTTGAAAAAGAGATATATTAGAAGTTTTCCTGGTACAAACAGGGATAAATCAAGGATATTTCTTCTACTCACTATTACTTGATAAAATCCAATAAAGGCTAGGTATAATGAAAAGTAACCAGTTTTCAGAATATATATGATGGCATACTTAGAAAATCAAAAGTAAATGTCAACAATGAAATCAAGTGAGTCAACTAATAGATGGGAAAGATTAACCCACAAAAAAAATCATCTAAAAATCATCTACCCTTCAATAGAATGCTTTTGCATTTAGTTGAGTCTGATTCTTTGTGACCCCAATAGATTTCTCTTTCAAAGATACTGGGGTGGGGTGGCTAGCTGGCGCAGTGGATCAAGCACCGGTCCTGGAGTCAGGAGTACTTGGGTTCAAATCCTGTCTCAAACACTTAATAATTACCTAGCCATGTGGCCTTGGGCAAACTACTTAACCCCATTTTCCTTGCCAAAACCTAAAACAAAAGAAAAGATCCTGGGGTGGTTTGACCCCCATTTTTTCTTCAAATCAATCTACAGATGTAGAAACAGGACAACAGGTTGAAGTGACTTGTCCAAGCTCCCATGACAGATGGATAATCTGAGGTGGATGCCAATAAAAACCCCAAAAGAAACCATAAGTCGAATTCCATTCCAAATAGCTACAATTTGTACAAAATAGTTGAGATTTAACCAATGAGAATTTGTGGAAGCTCTCTGAATACAACCACAGAATATATTATCATTCTTTAAAGAAATAAGGGAAATAATTGAGAAGATTATTGGACCATGGCATATGATGATGTAAATTAATGTAAAGGTTTAATGCTAAATAACTTGAATTATTAAGAGGATACTTTGGGGGCTCCAAGCAAAAACCAAAATTCATTTGAAGGAACAAATATATCTTAAGGGACATTAGACAAAATGCTAATAAAAGGAATGTGGTAATAAATACCCTCAAATGATATTAAAGGTAGTTGTTATCATTTACTGGTTAAGAAAAAATTGATGGAATAAAGACAGATAAAAAGAAATAAAACTACTAGGTAAAACAGTGATAAATTCAAGAAATAAATTAATTAAGGGCAACTAGGTAGCACAGTGGATAAAGCTCTGGCTTACAGTCAGAAAGATCTTAATTTCAAATCTAGCCTTGGACACTCAATAGCTCTTTGACCCTGGGTAAGTTATTTAACACTACCTCAGCTTCCTAATATACAAAATGAGCTGGGGAAGGAAATGGCAAACTGCTATCTTTGTCTTTATCCTGTATCTTTGCCATGAAAATCCCAAATGACATCACAAAGAGTCAGTCATGTCTTAAATAACTGAACAGCAACAATAAATTATTGAGGAACTCCACTTTTGACAAAGAAAAGTGGAAAGCTGCTTTATAAAAATTAGATTTAGACTAACAAAAATCATATATTTAGAATTGGAAACATCCTTTGAGGTCCTTGAATATAAATCACTCTTTTTTGGAGATCAGAAAGCAGAGACACTGATGGTTTAAATGAGATGCCCAGGGTTATACAACTTGCAATATGTGAGGCAAGTTTTGAACCTATATCTTCCTGGCTCTGAATCAAACAATTTACCCACTATATCTTGCTGTTTCTCTTACATCTCATATCATATAAGCTCAAAATGAATACACAGGCTGAATTTATTTATTTATTTTACTTTATAAATGTTTATTGATAATTGATATCAGAAATAACAATTTTTTTTAAATGTTAAAACTCCATGAATCCATCAGGAATAATTTTTTTCTCCCTTTGCTTCTTTACAGCTACTTACATTTCCTTTACTAAGATTAGATTATTTAAGTTCTCTTATTTGATTTTCTGTGAATTTATTGTATGTTTTCTTTTATTTTTAATTTTAGAAAGGTTTTATTTATTTTCAGTTTTACAATTCTTGCCCCATCTAGCTTCCCTCCTCCCACCCCCACAGAACAGTAACAGAATTTAAAAATTAAAAGACAATAATCATTATTTTTAAACCTAAGGCTAGTTGGGGAAAGTTTTAAACAACTCATAAAGTATAAAAGTTTCAGAATACAAAAAATATTTGCATCTTATAATCATCAATTAAAGTATGATCTTCAGGATTTCAGGACATCCAGTCAAGAGGGCAGAGAGCATCTAGATGCTGATGTAAGCTCTCCTGCCTTTCCAACAGAACTAACATGAACCAACCTCTTAACAGATTTTGGAACCACCAAAGTCAGAGAAGATCATCTACCAACAAGGTCTGTCACAGGGGAGTGTGGGTAAGCCAGGGACCAAGATAAGAGACCCAGTCCAGGGGTAGCAGGATAAGGCCAGGGGTCTGATTTGAGAACAGCTCAGTTGGTCTGGAAGACCCAGGCCATGGACCCCTGGGTTTTCAGCAGAGTCCCCTCTCCCCGACTCCTGTGGGAGAATGTGATGACTTTCTTGAGAATAAACAGCAAATACTGTTTTCATCTTGCCCTAAGACTCAGATGTGGGCAGCAGATTCCCCACCTCCCCACCAGCTGATTTCTGATTAATTTGATTAATTATGTAGCCCAAAGAACCAACCCACATTGTTCAAGGACAGCCAGAGGGCAAAATAGTCATTAAGGGAGTACATGGATCCCCTCCTTAAAGGGATATCAAAATGAAAACACCAAGTAATATTGTGGTCAAACTTCAGAACTATCAGATCAAGGCAAAAATCTTGCAAGAATCCAGAAAGAAACAATTTAAAAACCAAAGAGTCACAGTCAAGATTACACAGGATCTGACTGCATCAATATTAAGGGATCAAAGGGTCTGGAATATGATATTACAGAGGGCAAGGGAACATGGAAGAAACCAAAAATTGACAATCCAGAAAAACTAAGCCTTCTCTTCCAGGGGGAAAGATGGATACTTAATGAAATAGGAGACTCAACTTTTCCTTAAGAAAAGACCAGAGCTAAACAGAAATTGTTTTCTTCAAATGGGAGACTAAAGAGATACATGAAAAGGTTAAAAAGGGAAAAGAAAATAAACTGTTATCCAATAAGATGAAACTGGCTATAACTCCACATGGGAAAAACATTCTCCTAACTCTAGAGAATTGTAACTTTCTTAGAGAGAATATACTTAGACAGAAGTAATAGACATTCCTGACTCATCTATGACTTTGATGGAATGATTTGAAAATAATATCTCCTTATAAGGGGGTGCAGTAAAGAGATGGAAGGAAAGAGGAGTTTGATTGGGGAAAATCACATTATATGAAGATGTTCAAAGATGAAATAGAGGGTAAGAAGGAAGGAGGTGAATGTTTCATCAGATTTGGTTCAAAGAGGGATTAATACACATACACACAGTTGAGTTTAGAAACTTATCTTACCTTTCAAGTATTAAGAAGGGAAAGGGAGAGGGGGAGAAAAAGAGGAACTGACAGAAAGAAGAGAAGAAAGAAGAGACAAGGGGAAAGGGGAAAGAAAGGGGAGGGGTGGATTGAAGGGGGCAAGCACACTGAAGGAGGTAGTATTCAGAAGCAAATTACTGGGAAATAGGGATAAGGTAAAAAAAAAGGAGAAAAGTACAAATGGAGGGAAGATAGCATGGAGAGCAATAAAGAGTTAGCAATTATAACTATGAAAGTGAGTGGAATTAACTCTTCCCCCCCCCAAAAAAAAGAAGCAGATAGCAGAGTGGATTCAAAATCCGAATTCTACAAATTCAACTTACAGTATACACATTTGAAGCAGAGTGATACAGAGTAAAGATAAAAGGATGGAGCAGAATATATTATGCTTCAGCTGAAGTTAAAAAGGCAGGGGTAGCAATTCTTATCTCTGACAAAACAGTTGCAAAAAATAGATCTCATTACAAGAGATAAGGAAGGAAAACTAAAAGGTATGATAGACAATGGAGCAATTTCAATATAAAATATGTATGCAACAAGAAGTATTGTATCCATATTCTTAGAGAAGAAGCTGCCTGAGTTACAAGAAAACAAGGCAGCAAAACTCTACTGGTAGGAGACCTTAACCTCCCTCTCTCAGAATTAGACAAAGCTGACCATAAAATAAACAAGGAAGTTAAAGAGGTAAATAGAACTTTAGAAAACTTAAACACGATAGACTTTTAGAGAAAACTGAACAGGAATAGAAAGAAATATACCCTTTTTTCCAGTACATGTCACCTACACAAAAATTGATCATGCACTAGGGCATAAAAACCTCATTATCAAATGCAGAAAGGCAGAAATATTGAATGTATCTTTTTCTGACCATGATGCAATAAAAATCACTTGCAATAATGGATCATGGAGTAATAATATTAAATCTAATTGGAAACTAAATAATGTCATTTTAAAGAATGAATGGATCAAACAACAAATTATAGAATTAGTGATATCATCTAAGACAATGACAATAATGAAACAACATACCAAAATTTATGTGATACAGTCAAAGCAGTCCTTAGGGAATATTCCCCATCTCTAAATGCTTACATGAATAAAATAGAGAAAGAGGAAATCAATGAATTGAGCATTCAACTAAAAAAGTTAAAAAATAAAAGAACAAATAAAAACCCTCAATTAAATAACAAATTGAAATTCTAAAGATTAAAGAATAAATTACAAAACTGAAAGCAAGAAAAACGCTGAATTATTAAATAAACAATGAACAATATGGAAACAATAAAAAAGCAATAAAATAGATAAACCTTTGGTTAATTTGATTAAAAAGAAGAAAGAACAAAACCAAATTACTCCTATCAAAAATGAAAAAAGCTGAACTCACCACCAATGAGGAAGAAATTAAAGTAATAATTTGTAACTATTTTGCCCAACTGTATGCTAATAAATTTGATGGTCTAAGTGAAATGGATGAATATTTACAAAAATATAAATTGCCTTGGTTAAATAAAGAGGAAATTAATACTTAGATAACACTACCTCAGAAAAAGAAATTCAACAAACCATCAATAAATTCCCTAAGAAAAAATCTCCAAAACCAGATAGATTCACAAGTGAATTCTATCAAACATTCAAGAACAATTGGTTCCAATTCTATATAAACTATTTGGAAAAATAGGTGAAGATGGAATTCTGCCCAATTCTTTCTATGACAACAATATGGTGCTGATACCTAAACCAGGAAGAATCAAAATAGAGAAAGAAAATTATAGGCCAATTTCTCTAATGAAGATGAATGCAAAAGTCTTAAATAAAATATTAGCAAACTGATTACAGCAAGTCATCACTAGGATAATACACTATGACCAAGCAGGATATATTCTAGGATGGCAGCATTGGCTCATTATTAGGAAAACTGCCAGTATAATTGACTAGATCAAAAAAAAAACCTAGCATAAATCTTATGATTATCTCAATAGATCCTGAAAAAGCCTCTGACAAACTACAGCACCCATTCCTACTAAAAATTCTAGCAGGCATAAGAATAAATGAATTGTTCCTTAAATAATAAGCAGTATCTCTTTGAAACTATTCACAAGCATTATACACTATAGGGATAAGCTAGAAGCTTTCCCAGTAATATCAAGGACAAATCAAGGATGCCTGTTATCATCACTACTTTTCAATATTATATTAGAAATGGTAGCTTCAGCAATAAGAGAAGAAAAATAAATTGAAGAAATTAGAATTGGGAAGAAAGAAACAAAATTCTCACTCTTTACAAATGACAAGAGGGTATATCAGAGAATCCTAAAAGATCATTTAAAGAACTACTGGAAACAATTAACAACTTTAGCAAAGTCTCAGGATTTTAAATTAACCCATCTAAATCCTCAGCATTTCTATATTTTACCAAGAAGATACAGTAGCAAGAGATAGAAAGAAAAATCCCATTTAAAATAACATCAGATAACCTAAAATACTTGGGAGACTAACCTGCCAAGGCAGACTCAGAAACTCCATGAAAACAGTTATAAAACACTTTTTCACACAATTAAAATCAGATCTAAATGACTGTGCAAATATCAACTATTTATGAACAAGCTGAGCTAATAAAAATGATAATTCTACCTAAATTAACTATTTATTTTGTGTCATACCAATCAAACATCAAAAAATAACTTTAGTGAGCTAGAAAAAAAATGTAACTAAATTCATATGGAGAAACAAAAAGTCAAGACTATCAAGGGATTCGAGAAAAAATATAAAAGAAGGAGGTTTAGGATTACCAGATCTAAAATTATATTATAAAGCATCAGTCATCAAAACTGTCATCAAAACTGGATAAGAAAGGGGGTGGAGCCAAGATGGTGACAAGAAGGGATCCAGTCTTAGGAGCTCTCTGATAAAACTCATAAGCTAAGGACTCTAACTAAACTTTCAAGAGACAGAACCCACAAACAGACCCAGTGAGCAGTTCTCCTACTCAAGGTAACCTGGAAAAGAGCAGAAAGGCTCTGCTCCCTGGGGTCGGAGGAGCAGCCCACCAGAGGGGTGGCCCACCAGAGCAAAAGAACTTCAGCCTCCTGGAGGCAGCCCCAGGGCACTAGGAGCCCAGCTCACAGCAGCCGGGCAGTCTCCTGAGCTACACCCCAGGGAACACTGAGCACAAAGTGGGAGAACAGCAGGAGACCTCTCCCAGAGCAAGCACATGGAGCCCAGCCCTCAGGGCACACAGCTAACAGCTTGGTCTTTTGGCAGCCCAAATCCAGAAACAGAAGCAGGCAGAGCCCATAAGCAGGAGCCTCCAGGGCATGAGCCCATTGAGCTGAGGGAGGGGAGTGAAGAGAGACTGCAGAGCTCTTCTGTCCTCTGCCTCTGAAACAGGACTCTGGGGCTCTAACCACATTCAGATCCTGATCCCAGTCTAGGGCCCCCCCAAAGAACAGCAGGGCCCCCCCCCACCTCGTCCCCGTGGAAGAGCGGGGCACTTATGGTCATTCACAGACCAGGAGGGAGGACAGAGCCTCACAAACTGAGACCCTTGTGGGAGTGGCCCAAAAGCTCAGGAAGCACCCCAAACCAGGCCCAGGCTGGGAAAATGAGCAAGCAGAGAAACAAAAGGAAGACTATTGAGAAATATTGTGCAAATGAGCCCAAGAAGGATCAAAATACTCAGTCTGAAGATGAGGAAGCACAAGCTCCTGCATCTAAAGAATCCAAGAAAAACAGAAATTGGGCTCAGGCTATGACAGAGCTCAAAAAAGACTTTGAAAATCAAATGAGGGAGTTGGAAGAAAAACTGGGAAAAGAAAGGAGAGAGATGCAGGAAAAACATGAAAATGAAGTCAGCAGCTTAGTCAAGGAAATCCAAAATATGCTGAAGAAAATAGCATGCTAAAAACCAGCTTAGGTCAAATAGATAAAACAGTTCAAAAAGTTATGGAGGAGAAGAATGCTTTAAAAAGCAAAATTGGCCAGATGGAAAAAGAGATAAGAAAACTCTCTGAGGAGAACAAATCCTTCAGACAAAGAATAGAATTCAAGGAGATTGATGAATTTACCAGAAATCAGGAATCAATACTTCAAAACCAAAAAAAATGAAAAATTAGAAGAAAATGTGAAATATCTCATTGAAAAAACAACTGATATGGAAAACAGACTTAGGAAAGATAATTTAAAAATTATTGGAATACCTGAAAGTCATCATCAGGAGAAGAGCCTTGACATCATTTTCAAAGAATTACTACAGGAAAATTGCCCTGATATTCTAGAAGCAGATGCCCCCAAGAAAGAGATCCCAAAAAACCAACCCCTAGGAATATTATTAGCCAAGTTCCAGAACTCTCAAGTCAAAGAGAAAATATTACAAGCAGCCAGAAGGACACAGTTCAAATATTGTGGAGCTGCAGTCAGGATCACACAGGACTTAGCAGCAACTACATTAGAAGCTTGTAGGGCTTGGAATACAATATACTGTAAGGCAAAAGAGCTTAGAATGCAGCCAAGAATGAACTACCCAGCAAGGCTGAATGTCCTCTTCCATGGAAAAAGATGGACTTTCAATGAACCAGGGGAATTTCAAATGTTACTTTTGGAATGGCCAGAGCTGAACAGAAGGTTTGATTTTCAGATAGAGGACTCAGGTGAAGCATGGAGATTGGAGGAGAGGGGGGAAATATGAGGGACTTAATGAGGATGAACTGCATGTATTCCTGCATAGAAAAATGATACTGATAATACTCATATGAACCTTCTCAGTTAATAGAGCAGGCAGAGGGAGCTTTTATAGTTGAAGCAAAGCAGAAAGCTGAATTCAAAGATAAAATATGGTGTAAAAATGGAGTCAATAGAAAAAAAAGGGAAATGGAATGGGAGAAAGAAAAATAAGAGGGGGAATAGTCCAAGATATTTCACATAATAAGATTTTTTTTATTACAATGAACTATTGCAATGATATGGAAGGGGGAGGCAAGGGGGAATGAGGGAACCTTTGCTCTCATCAGAGATGGCTAGGAGAGGAAACAGCAAATATACTCAATGGAGTATAGACATCTGGAGTAAGCAGGAGGGGGGAGCAGGGGGAAAGGGTGGGGATGTGAATAAAGGAGGAGAGGATGGACCATGGGGAGAGAGTGGTCAGATATAACAGATTTTCTTTTTTACTTCTTGCAAGGGTCTGGGATTGGAAGGCATGCCCAGGACCATAGGATCAGGTGGATTCTGGGCCTAAGGGGTGGTAGGGGGGCTCAGGGCTTCTTGGCCCCAAGACTAGGGATCTGTCTGCCATGCCACTCAGCAACCCTACAGTAGAGTCAGAGTGAAAAGAGAGAGAAAATATAGTACATGGTAGTGGAGAAATAAGAAAGGAGGGAGTTGCGATCAGCAATGGCAACATTGGAAAAATATGGAAGTAACTTTTGTGATGGACTTATCATAAAGAATGTGATCCACCCGTGACAGAGTTGTTGGTGTTAGAACAAAGACTGAAGCACACTTTTTGTTATTATTATTTGGTGGAGGGTGCAGGGCAAGTGGGGCTGGGTGGCCTGCCTGGGGCCACATAGCAGGGGGATCTTTGGATGTCTGGGGCCGGATTTGGACCCAGGTGCTCCTGGCTCCAGGGCCAATGCTCTGTCTGCCACCCAGCCACCCCTACTATTATTACTATTTTATTTTATTTTGGGTCTTTTTTTTCCTTCTTTTTGGTTTTTGCAGGGCAGTGGGGATCAGGTGGCTTGCATGTCACATGGCTGGGTGATTGTTGGGTTTACAAGGCTGGATATGGGCTCGGGTGCTCATGGCTCTAGGGCTCGTGCTTCGTCCATTGTGCCACCTGGCCATACCTACAATTATTACTATTATTTTTTTAATTTTAATTTTTTTCTCTCCCCTTTACTTTTTTTTGCCCAAGCAAGTTTATCTATATTAATGGGGGGAGGGGTATTTTGTTTACTTGTAAACAAGAATATTTTATTAATGTAAAAAACATTTGTACAAAATGAGAATAAAAATAAATTTAAATAGAAAAAAAATTAAACATTATCACTATAAAAAATAAAATTTCAATTCATAAAAAACTGGTTAAAAACAGATTGGTGGATCAGTGGAATAGCTTAGGTGCAAAACAGATAGCAGGAAATGATTATAGTAATCTGCTTTTTGATAAACCCAAAGAGTACAGCTTCTGGTATAAGAACTCACTCTTTGGTAAAAAACTGCTAGGAAAACTGGAAAATAGTATGGCAGAAATTATGATTAGACCAATATCTCACACCCTTAAAGAAAAGATGAAAATGGGTGCCGGATTTAAACATAAAGGACAATATTTTAACAAATTAGGAGAACAAGGAATAGTTTGCCTGTCAGACCCATGGAAAGGGGGGGGGGTTATAAACAAAGAAGAGATAGAGAACATTATAAAAACATGGATAGATAATTTTGAATATATTAAATTAAAAAGCTTTTGCAGGAACAAAACCACTCTAAGATCAAAAGACATGTAGCAAATTGAGAAACAATTTTGCAGTCAGGGTTTCTGACAAAGGACTGATTTCTAAGATATACAGAGAACTGAGTAAAATTTATGTAAAAAAAAAATTAGTCATTCCCAAGTTGACAAATGGTCAAAGAATATACAAAGGCAATTTTCAGATGAGGAAATCAAAGCTATTGATACTCATATGAAAAATTACTCTAAGTCATTAATGATTAGAGAAATGTAAATTAAAACATCTCCAAGGTATCCCCTCATACCTTTCAGATTGGTCAATATGACCAAAAAAAGGATAATAATCATTGGTTGGAGAGGATGTAGGAAATCTGGAAAACTGATGCATTGTTGGTAGAGCTGTGAACTGATCATTCTTTCTGGAGAGCAATTTGAAATTAAGTCCAAAAGTCAATAAAAATGCACATACCCTTTGATCCAGCAATACCACTTCACTGGAACTGTATCCTGAAGAGATCATGAAAAAGGGTAAAAAGCCCACATGTTCAAAAATATTCAAAGCAGTTCTGTTTGTAGTGGCAAAGAATTGGAAATCAAGGGATGTCCATCAATTGGGTAATGGTTGAACATTATATGTATGTGATGGAACACTATTGTTCTATTAGAAATCAGGAGCTATGGGATTTCAGAGAAGCCTATAAAAATGTGTCTGAGTTAATGCTAAGTGAGATGAGCAGAACCAGAAGAACATTGTATACCTTAACAACAATATGGGGTAATGTTTAACCTTGATGGACTTGCTCATTCCATCACTGCAATAATCAGGGACAATTTTAGGGGATCTGTGATGGAGAATACCATCTGTGTCCAGAGAAAGAACCATGGAGTTTTAACAAAGACCAAAAGTTACTATCTTCAATTTTTGAAAAGTCATCATGTATTGCATAATTTTGCTATCTCTAATATTTTCTTTCTTCCTTAAAGATATATTTTTTTCTCTTAACACATTCAACTTTGATATATGCATATCATGGAAACAAATGTAAAGACTACCAGATTGCCTTCTATTGGGGGAGGGGGAGGGAAGAGAGGGAGGGGAAGGAATTATAAAATTTAAAACCTTGCAGAAATGATTTGTAGAAACTATTATTGTATATAATTGGAAAACAAATTTAAAAATTATTTTAAAAAAGATTTCAATGAAGTAAAAATAAAAAAATCAAATGTGATCTCTGAAGGGTACAAGAAATTATGAGAAATATATAGCACTAGAAAGAAATAAATAAACAAGTGGTCAAAGGATATGAATAATTTTCAGAAATATTCCAAAATTTAAATAGCCACATTAAAAAAGAAATTATTAAAAGACACAGGGCAATGAAATGAACACATGAAGAGTTCTCAGTTGATACAATCCCTACATGAGCTTTGGAGTATTAGTATGTTTTGGGGTGTGGTCAGCCTGTTCAGCACTCATGCCCTGAAATGAGATATAACCTTAGGGACCAAACCTTCTGATAGAAGAAACACTGACTTAACCAATAACTATGACAACTTTGGATATGATCTTAGTGGTACCAATATTATGTAGAAATTTTATTTAATCTAAGACCATTCTTTCCAGAGACCAGGATCATGTAAGAAAGAGTATACACCATGATGTTAAGGAGAAATATTTGCACTTTTGGTTTTGTGAAATCTAAGTAGCTTTCTCTTTGGAAAGCTAATTGAGACTAATTAATTAAATAAAATTAGGACACTAATCATGGGTAACTAATGGAAATGCCAGAATGCAGGGAACAGTATAGCTGACCTCTTTCTGGGAAAGGGAGACCAAGCAAATGTTCAATGTTCCAAATTTCTTACCAATAGAAATATAAATTAAAATTACTCTGATATTTCATCTAACTCCATGAAAATTAACAAAGATGCAAGGAGAAAGGAAATTTTAAAAGTGCCATAGCACTAATAGCACCATTGGTAGATTGGTGAAGTAGAATATCAATTAGGAATTATGGAAAAATAGAATAAGAAAATGATAGAATTATCCATCTCATGTGCGCTCCCCAAATCCCTTAACTTGATATATATATATATATATATATATATATATTAAAGGATATATGGGTTGTTCAGAAAGGTTCAGTACTTCTGGTGTGATGGCTTACTGAACCCTTTTCAGGGTTGCTCATTTACCATGGGTGCTCATTTACCTGTTGCCCAACTCTTTAGCTGTGACTCCAAGAAGCTACAGCATGCAAAACAGTCATACTCTGGTAGACCACCTTGACAGACAGGCTTAACAAGATTGAGCATAACCAATAGATCACAAACCCTTTGGTGAGTTAGGGAGGGTATCTTCTCAAAGCAGGTGAAAACTTTTCTCAATAGAATGAGAATGGTTGGATAGATGGGTGGTTTGGTGGCTGAGTACAATTTGTTCCAGGGGTATGAAGGTACTTACAGCTTGATCAGATATGGAAGATAACAGTCATCCACTACATTCCAGGGCATTGCCAATCATCTTGACTGTTATCTTCTTGTTGGACTTTGGTGTCTCTGGAAGAGAGAGTGAGGCTGAGATTTTGTTCAAATCTGTCCCAATTAAATCCATTTCACACATGAATCAAGACTTTGCCCCATGATGTCACTGGTTCTATGAAAATGGACAGACAACTTTATATGCCAATAAAATTAAAGATGGGAACAAAAGTCTGCTATAGAAAAAAAAAACTATACCTAGTAGGACCCTTACTATAGCAAAGCAGTAGAAATAAAGTAGAAGCTTACTAATTAAGGAAGGGTTGAAAAATGTTATATGAATAAAGGAATATTATTGCTATGATAATTTTTTTTAGGTTTTTGCAAGGCAGTGGGTTTAAGTGGCTTGCCCAAGGCCACACAGCTAGGTAATTATTAAGTTTTTGAGGTCGGATTTGAACTCAAGTACTCCTGACTCCAGGGCCAGTGCTCTATCCACTGCACCACCTAGCTGCCCCATGCAATGATAATATTGAAAATAAGAATAAAAATAACTAACATGAGTTTATGGTTTGTAAATTACTTTACATTTGTAATTCCATTGGAATACCATAAAATCCCTGTGAGTTAGATGCTATTATTATTCCTCTTTTTTCAGATGAAGAAATTGAGTTGTCAAAGTAAGATGTCAAAATCATATATATAAGTAAGTGTCTGAAGTAGAATTCAGTCTTAGGTTTTCCTAAATCCATGTCTAGTTCTCTATCAACAATTCTCATATATTTTTAAGAAAATTTGAGGAACTCAGAGAAATCTAGAAATATTTGGATAGACTTAAAAATAAATAAGCAGAATGAAGAAAATAATAAATATAATTACTACAAGAATATAAATGAAGGGAGCACTGATGGGAAATTGAACTCTGAATAACAGAAAAAATAAATGAAGGCTCAGAGAAGAAATAATGAAACATTTCAACTATGGAGACAGAACAGGTGTGGGACTTCAAGACAACAAGAATCTCCTAAGCACGAATTATGTTCCAAGGACTGTGCTAAGTGTTGAGCAAAATTCAAAGCAATCGCTGTCCTCAAGAAGATTACATTCCAGTGAGAATGATGACACACATATATAAAAGGAAGTTTGGAAGGAGTAGTGGAGGTAACCTGTGTAAGGTCAAGGTGTTAAAATCTGAAAATCAGAAACATAGTCAGGAGGAGAATTTAGCTTGGCCTGGGCCCCCCACAAAATGAAGACCCAGAGAAATTCACCAATGGAAGAAATATAGTTAAAAAAATATTCTGAGGTGAGCAGAACCCTGGGACTGAAGGATAATTTCATAGTGAGACTGCAGAGGGACCACTCACTAGAATACAATTTCATAAAAATTGCTGAAACAGGTCTCTGCATTGGTTGTGCTTGCTCTTTTTTATTGTCAAAAGAGTATTCAAGCTAGAAGGAATATTGAAAACACTACAATATAATCAAAATTGATCAATAAAGTATATTTTAAACATGAAATTTTTGAATCACAAAACCTACAAAATGGCAAACCAGTCCCCACCAATTTTCAAAAAAAAAAAACAGAAAAGAAAAGAAAAGAGAAAAGAGGAATTATTTACCAGATGTGGAACAGCAGTTCAGTTGAATCCACAAGACAATAGAGACAAAACCCTAACAAAGCAGAATTTTCTGCAATTAACAAGAATGCTAATGCTTAAAGCACTCAGCAACCCTCCCCTCCCACACTTACTAAATGCTACTTGAGAGCAGAGGTAACAAGGATGAACAAACCTATATGAATTTATGTCTGAAGTAGAATTCAATTTATGTTGGAATCTGATCATGCAATAGAAAAACTTGCTTGTGTTCTTCTCTCTGATTCATCTCACATAGCAAAGAGACATTGATTGTCATTGACCACATAAAGAGATGTGCTTGGGGTTTCAAGGATAAAGCAAATTGCCATCCACCAGAATTAAGTAATGCACAGTAAATTCTATACATGGCTGGGAGAAGGAATTTCAAAGCCAAAGGAAAGGAAATTTGAATTACAAAAATTCATTTCACATAAATATACTAGATACAGCAGGAGGGAAAGAAACCACATGTTCCCCAAAACAAAAAAGTCCAAACTGACATTTCAAATAGCATACCTTAAAACCTTAACCAAATAATCAATGAAAATATATTTATCAAAAGAGAAGCCTTTAGAACATTTCTACCAAAAAAAAGGAAACTATCAAAAAAAATGAGAGAGAGAAGAGAAAAACAGGAGAGAGAAGGGGAGAGAAAAAGTGAGACAAGGGAGAGGAGAGAATCTGTGGGTGAGCTTAGGTGGTGACCTGCATAACCAGCCTAAACAAAATATAGATCTAAAAACAACAAAAAGTAAAATTGTCAAGGAAAAAATTTTTAAATAATAAAATAAATGATCAAGTATTTATAGTTTGTGGTTTGTTTTGTGAGAGACAGAGATTTAGACAGAGAAAGAGACAGAGATGGATAAAGACTGAAAATTTAATTTATAGGGTAAAATATTTTAAGTTGTATTATATATATATATATGTATATATGTAACTAAACACAAAACTATAAGCATAAGGCAATAAAGATATACAGAGAATTTAAAGAAATCCAAAAAGTGAAGGTAAAGGACAAGAACAACAACACCATGGAATAAATCCCACACTCCTTGAACAAATAGTTCAAACATTTTGAGGAAAGTTTCATGGAGTTCCATGAAGTCTATAAATGGGAGAAGGAGAGATAGAGAAAAATGAGAAATGCACTTCCATTAGGTCTCTAAGTGCAAGTTTACAAATGATAGACAAATGATAATCTTAGAGAGAGCTGATATATTATGGAATTATCTTCTCTGGGATGGCATCTTGAATCTGCTAGAATAATTTGCAATCAGAAAGTGGAGAAAGATATAAAACATGAACCCAGAAATAAGATAGTTTAAACATTTGGAAAAATAATAGTCATCAGGACAGCAGTGGGTATAACTGGAATATAGGATCTGAGTCATAGGGTAATTTCTACCATAGAGTGTTTCTTTTATTCACATTTCTTTCCTTGGGAATGAATACTTCTAAAAGTGAAGCTTGATAGAAAAATTTAAAAGAATTATGAGCAATATCTGTGAAAGTAATGACAGAAATTAATTAGAAGAGGGAAATCACACCCAGTACTTCAGAAACTTTTACTCTATGAAGAATATGAGGAACTTAAATGAGTAATGAATAGATACATAGACTAACTAGATATGATCAGAAGTTAAAATTTCAAAACAGGAAGAAAAGGGAAGTGATGAAATAGATATAAAAGCAAATTTGCCATAGAAACAGGGAGAGAAAAAAAATCAATGAACAATTTAGAGGTGAGAAAAGAAAGGAAGAATTTGAACCATATAACTTAGAAGAGGGAAGAAAGTTAAATCAGGGAAGAAATAGAAAATTAAATGAATAAAAACAGTTTCTGTAAAAATTCTAAATTAAGGGAAATAATTACAAATAGGAGTTGGGAGTGAGAAATGATGAAAAGTCTATGGGATTAAGATTGCATTAACATAATTTGAGCAAAACTAATTACAGGGACAAGGTAGCTATTTCAAAGAGGAAAAAAGAATAAAATTCACAATATTGAGTGACTATACCTGTGATTTCTTTGATGAGGGGAGTGCTAAGAGAAGTTCATCACTACCAAGTAAGATAGCATAATCTCCATAATTTATAGTCTTAGGATGTTGCATTGGAAGTTTAGAACTTTGAAAGTTTAATTGACTTTTCCAATTTAATTGACTTCACACAGCCAAGTGTTGAAGGAAGATTTTGAATCTAGGTCTTTCTGATGCTGAAGTCAGTTTTCTCTTATTGAGATAGTTATTTCTTGTCAATAGATGCAAATAATAAAATAGCACTGTCAATAATAGACAATAATAGACAATAAATCAATATTGTTAAACATAGAGCTTCTTAATTCTAATGGAAAATTGAAATTTAAAAAAATGGTGGATTGCAGTTTCAATGTTCCTCTCTCAATGGTGGGATAAATCTAATAGAAAGTTAAAGATAAATAGTAGAGAAAATATAGATTTAAACAAACCACTGGAAATTTTAGAGTTAAGAGGTTTGTGATGTCTTCTGAATGGAATTACTAAAGAATATACATAATTCCTTAGCATTATATGACATCTTTGATAAAAGAAAAAATGTCTATGACATAGAGAAATGTGAAAGAAACATATGTACATATGTATGTATGTTGAAAAAGCAGAAATATTAAACTTATCCCTTACAGAATAATAAGCAATAGAGAGAGCACAAAGAAATAATATGGATGTAAGTAGAGATTTAATAATAAAAAGCAAACATGAATGGGTCAAAAATAATAAAAAGAATAACAGTTATTTGTAAAATCATAAAAAAATGATAAGGGAACATAAATTTATTATTGTTGTGTAGTTGTTTTTTTAGTTATGTCCAACTCTTTATGATTGAATTTGAGGTTTTCTTCACAAAGAAACTGGAGTAGTTTGCTATTTCCTTCTCCAGCTCATATTTCACAAGAAGAAATAAAGTCAAACAGGATTAGGTGACTTGCCCAGGGTCACACAGTTAGTAAGCAAATGAGGCTGGATTGTTTTTTTCTGAGACTATAACTCCAGATTCAGTTCTTTATTCACTGAGCCACCCAGCTGCCTTCATTTTTAGAATGTAGCTAAAGCATACCACAAAAGGGAAAAGAAAAAATTACATCTCTCAAAACAAAAACTAACAAAGTAGAAAAATGATGAGATGAATGAACTGGAGACATATTTTTAAATAGAATAACTAAAACGATAAAAATAAGCACAGAAGAAGAAATCTTGGGAAAAAAAGAAATATGTATATTGGGGTGGAAAAGACTATAGAGCTAAAACCATAAGGTTCAAAATTGGTTCTTTACGAAAACAAACAAAATGGAGAAATCACCAGCCTGATAAAAAAAGAAAGAAAAATCAAATTTACCATTTTTAAATGAACAAGGTAAAATTACAACAGAGAAAATAATGAATACAAATTTTCAAAACATGATCTGAAAATTATTTAATAGCAAAAAAATTGATAAAAGAGAAGTATATTGAAAAATATACAATAGCCAAATTAATAGAATACCACAGATATCTTAATTCAGTATCAAAAATGCTAGCTGTAAAAGGATTCAGTGGGAAGAGAGTAGAATGATGCAAATAAATTTAAAGAAGAGTTTCATTACATTTCAAAAAATAAATATTTAAATTAAACAAATTATTCTTTTAAAATTAAGAATGAAAACTGTCTACCAAAAACCTTTTACAAGATAAATATATATTATTTGCTTTTAATCTAATAGTTTTCTTTAAAACTAGTGAATCAGTAAAGAAACAGAGAAAATAAGTAACTTGAGTAAGCCTGTGCATTATAACATAAAACTATGAAAATCAGCAATATTTTTTACACAAAAATAATAATCCAAAAGGAAATAAAAAAGGGAAGTCCCACTCAAGATCATTAAAAAAAATCTGAAAAACATCTATTAAAGAACCTTCAATAGCTATATAGATGCAATTACAAAGTGTTTCTTTAAAAAAATAGAGAACAACTTACATAACTGGAGGAATATTCATTGTCAATGTTTATAATATGACTATGACAGTATTTCCAAAGGTAATTTATATTAATAAAACCACCAGAGTTTACAGAATAAAAACAAATAATAGTAAAATTTATTTGAAAAAACAAACTATCAAGAACATAAATGGAATTATATATATATATATATATTATATAATATATATGCTCTTTGAAAAGACAAAAATTGATATATATATATATATATATATATATGCTTACATAGATACAAATATACATATACAATCCAGATTTCAAACTACATTGCAAAGCAATAAATACCAATACCTTTTGGTTCTATTTTTTCAATAGATAAATATGTTACTAAAGCGGATTAGATAAGTAACAACCAAAAATAGAGAGATGCAGTAGGTCAGTGTTCAGTGAACCTATAAACATAAATTGTTTAAGAGAAAACTCCATATTTAACAAGAATTTCTGAAAAATGAAAAGCAAACGGACCAACATTATATGCCTTCCACCATTCCACAACAAATTAAAAATGGATATTTGACCTGAATCTTATAGGTCAGGTAGTTGGATGGCTTTATGGATAAGATCAGTACTGGAGTTAGGAAGATTTGAGTTCAAATTTGATCTTAGATACTTACTGTGTGAACTTGAAGAAACCACTTAGCATTTATTTGATTCTATGTACTAGATAAGGAAATGGCAAACCACTCCAGTATCTTTGCCAAGAACACCTCAGATAGTAAGGTCCACTAGTCACAAAGATTCATACATAACTAAACAATAAAGTTAAGAAGCAGATTTTTTTAATTAATGAAAAGTAGGTCAATTACCTTCCATAGCTATCAATAGAAGTTTTATTATTAACTCAAAAGGTAATTAAATATGATTATATAAAATAAAATATATCATTTAAATTGTATGAAATGGCAAAGATTTTTCATGAGCAAAACAATGCAACTAGTGTAAGAAGGGATACAGCAGATACCCCCCCCAAATTATCAAATTTCTCTGATAAGGAACTGATTTCCAAGATAAAGGTGTAACTCAAAGAAATAAAAGTTTAAAAGGTATTTCCTAATAGATAAATAGTCACAGGGAATGAACAAGCAAGTTTTGATGGCAGAATTTCGAACCAATTTTGAAAGAATGTTCAAACCACTAAAAAAGAGGAGCACAAATCAATAAAATCATGAATTTCACTTCACACACACATCTAGCAAAAATGATCATAGATTTAAATAATAAGTTTAGAAGTGATTGTGGAAAGATAGGTATGCTAATTATTGTTGGTGTGAACTAGTAAAACCATTCTGGAAAGCAAATTGGAATTATTGGGAATGATTGAATAAAATGTCTGTACACTTGCTCAGAAATTACATCATGAAACATTACTCTTTCCACCCAAAGGTAGCTGAATAAAAGAAATACCTTATCTCATATACACGAATATATAGGAACATTCTCTGAAGTAATAAAAATCTGTTAATATGGGAAGTATCATTACAGTTATTACAGTGCAGATACTATATTAAAACTCACTTCCTACAACACAAAGTCTCAGTATTCTTTCCACTACATTGTTTTGTTATTATCCAAGAGAATATTTTTGAACTTAATATTTATTAGTTTTCTGTGAAGCAGCTTACAGGGGGTTTAATGATGATGTTATATCAATCCTTGCACATACATGACATTATCTAAAGACCTGCATGTATAAACTTGGCATTCAAAAAAAGGGAGGTAAATTCAAACATTCCCTCAACAGCTACATGTCCTCAGTTTCTACCTTTTTAAAAGATCATTGTGGCTGACAAGTCTTTTAGTATAAAGTTTAAAGATGATCCACGCAAAACTTGATTGTTTGCAATTACAACAATCCTCTCAGATGAGTGTGAAATACAATCCAATTGATAGCTTCACCAATTAGGAATTAGTGGGCCAAAAGTGTCGTGAATATACACTTATGCTTTGGTCATATTGAGGCTAAAATCCACTGAACTTGTCTTGATTCTTGAAATTCAGAATCAGATCCTAGGGACTTAGGTGACTTCTCAGTACCTAGAATCAACCCATACAAATTAACTCATTGATTCCTAATTATTCCATGAATTGTTCTTTATTTGAGATTAACAACTTTGTAAAATATTGGAAAGGACTTATCCTCAATGACATGCTCACTAAGTGCAGCAGTCTAGAGACTAGGTGGCACAGTAGAATATTGAGACTGGAATAAGGAAGATTTAAGTTCAAATCCAGCTTCAGTTAATTTCTACTGTGTGACCCTGAGAAAGGTAGTTTCCTCAACTGTAAAGTAGTGATGATAATAATAGCAATTTCTCTCAGAATTATTGTGTGAATTAAGTGGATCAATAATTATAAGTTATTTAACACAGTGTCTGGAATATAGGAAGCACAATAAAATGTTTTCAAGTAGAAATGGTAGTAGCAATAGTGGTAGTGGAGATGGTGGTAGTGTTTGTTAGACAGAGTAATGATAGTGGTAAAAGTAGTAGTAGTAGTAGTAGTAGTATATGTTGTTGTAGTAGTAGTCATAGTCATCATTGATGTCATAGAAGTTGTAGTAGTGGTGGTGATGGGAGTGGATGGTGGTGGTGGTAGTTATAGTTCTAATAGTGGTGGTGGTGGTAGTAGTAGTCATAGTCATCATCATAATAGTAGTAGTGGTGGTGGTGGGAGTGGATGGTGTTGGTAGTAGTAGTTGTAGAAGCAGTATGGTCAAACATCCTCAAATCATAAAAATTCTATAGAGGTAACTAATTCAGAAGTATACTTATATTCTCTGAATCAGTGCTCATGTCTTGTTGAGATGCTATGCAACCTGTTGTTAACTGAAGCTCTGAAATCTATTACTTTTCAATTGAAAGTTTTGTATCAGCTTTCTCTCTATACTAATCAATCTATCTTCCATTATTCTAGTGTCTTTCAAAGATAATGAGGCCTTCATCAATACTTACTGATAATTCATGTTTCTGACTTTTTTATCATCTATTAGATGGAAAGAGGTGACCCTAAGTTCCTTTGGGAAGTATGTTCAAATAGGTAAAATCCCTATGAAAGCAATCTTTTCTTTGTCTTGACAAATATCCATTTGCAATATAAGATAGAACAGTTTGATGCCAAGAAGACATCCTTAATTTTCTGGATTTTCCAGGACTTCTTGAAACCATGGTTTGGTACATTTTAAGTCTTTTGTTTAAAATCATGCAGTTTGCAGAAATTTTTCCCTTTCCATACTTGGTTTCATCATTAGAGGTAATAAATATTCTACTACTACTACTACTACTACTACTACTACTACTACTACTACTACTACTACTACTACTATTACTGCTGCTGCTGTTACTACTACAACTACTACTTCTCCTCCTACTACTACTGCTAAAACTTACTATCACTATCACTATCACTATGGTTTCCTATAATATAGGAGTATCTCAAATTTGTAAAGAAATTTGCTGACATTGCTAAACCACTCATTGTACTTATACATGTATGATTTAAAGGGACTAGAAAGTAAAGATCAAAATATTTGAAATCACTATGAAACCAGAGAGTCCTTTGGAGATCAGGTAGCACATGAAATAGAGGGCCTGAGTTTAAGTCAGGATGCCCTAAGTTTACATCTGACCTCAGGCACTTACAACCTGTGTGATCCTGAATAAGTCACTTAACCTCTATTTGCTTCAGTTTTTCCTACTATAAAAGTAGAATTATAATAGCTTCTACCCTGTTAGGAATGTGGTGAGGATTGAATGAAATAATAGTAAAGTACTTCCTGACTCATGGTTGGTGTTATATAAATTATTTTTATTATTAAAGGCAAATAACTTTCACAGTCACATTCAACTACCTTATTGGTCTCTTTAGATCCAAAAAGTATTTGGGTTTTTTTTTTCTGAACACAAAAGCCAGCCTGGAAAGCATGCAAGCATGATCACTAGAAATCAATTGCATTTACAAGTAGAAGACTGAAGAAGACCATGACATCAGGGAGATGATGCCATGACAAGCACATGAATTAGATTTGAGTGATTGAGGGCTGTGTTATCAGTCTCATTTTCTACTCCAGAGCCATCTGGGTCCAGTGACCAGATATATATATATATATATATATATATATATATATATATATATATATATATATATATGTATATATGTATGTATGTATAATGGGATGACTGGAGATGACCCTGAATGGGAGACAATCAAGGTTAAGTAACTAGCCCAAGATCACACTACTAGTGTCAGAAGCTGGATTTGGACTCCCATCCTCCTGATTCTAAGTCCAGTGCTCTAACCACTGTGCAATCTAGCTGCCTCAGTAAAAGATTGATAGTGAAGTTAACAACATAATTCATAGACTAGAGTTAATGACTTTGAAGTGGGCTATGGCTGAATGGTTCAAAGACTGTATATAAGGAGTAAAATTTCAAGTATGGATTGATAACAACATTGACATTTATCCCAGTTCCTAATTGAATGATGCAAGCCAGGGACTGGCAACCATACTGGATAACTTTGAATTCAGCACACATTGTAGATCAAGGAAGATTGATGACCTGTCTTAAGGGTCACATGGAACCCCATCTATGGTGATACTGAAATGTATGAAAATTCTTTGTCAATATAACAAAATTGGCTGAGTCAAGTAGAAGTGTAGTTCAGATCTTGGACTTCTATCCAATGGCATGTCAGAAGATTATGTAAATAAATTCTCTTTCATTGAACCATAGACATTTGCTTCAGATGCCATCTGTAAGAAGTAGAAAGTTGATTAAGGTATGTAGAATATGAGCCAAGAAATAAGGGAATATTATGAAAGAACTCAAGTTCCTGTTATTTCTAACACCTTACAGTTGACACAAAGGCAAAAGACCTAGTACCGGCAGATTGTTATGGTTAATGTAGAGTGGTTATGTTTAAACACAGCATTTTTCTCCATGATCTTGGAAGAATAACATGATGATTTCTGATATAACAACCCTGGAAATCATAAGAAATAGATTGTAATAGTCCAAGACAACAGAATATGACATAAAGAAGTGTGAAACTTGTGCCATATGTGCAAAGTAAAGCATTACCAACTTGCATCTATTCATTTGGAAAATATAACCAGTGACAAATCTTTGGAATGTACCAATTTTTTTAATTTCAGGAAGGAGATAGAAAGTCAGCCATTCAAGCATTTAAGTGCTTATGGTGAGCTACACAATATATTCAGTTCTAGTGATATGAAAAATAGGCAGAGAGAGATAGTATATGAATAGATAAGTGAGAGATGGATGGATAGGGTAGAAAAGAATAGGTAAATAAACACAAATATAGTCCTTTATCTCAAGTGAAAATGCCAGAGACTTTGCCATAATTGCAATTGCTTACTGAAATAGATGTTAATTATTTATACTTTATTTTATGACTTTGCAATTACATTTGTCTTATGTTTTGTTAAGCTTATTATGAGTGAATTTAGTTCCTATTTATTTGTATACATGCTAATGATTATATTTATATTTGATCCTTACTAATTTCTCTTATTATAGCTAATCAACTTTGTTTTGTTGAATTATTTTTGATTTTCTATTTATGACTATTAGTTGCATAGGATGTACATGCATGGAGTCTAAGGGTACATATGGACTAAATCCTGAAGCACCTTGTAAAGCAATGCTTCATATTGTGCTATGTTTGTTGAATGTAATTAGTATTCATTTGCTTCAAATGGTACACTGAGAGAATTACCTGAAGCAAAAAAATCTTGATATTATAAAGTGTTGATAACTTTGTTTTGTTTTTTTATGCTTGCAATAAAATTGTTGATCTCCAGGATATCTCAGCTGATTTTGCAAGTAATGGAGAATTTCTAAACCCAAGGAGGATTATAACTTTTCACCCCTGGTCTTTGTCAGGAAAGAATAATCAAATAAGCATCAATCTCCAGAAATGAGGAAAGACTGTCCCAAAGTTGAACCATTTAGTAATATCATTTTGAACTTTTCTTTAGAGGCCTCTTTGAAGAAAACATAAAGTTTATCCATCATGAGTATCATGAGACAAAGAAAGGAAGAAATGTATGACTGATTTTTGGATACTACTTTCCCAGGTCTTTTGAATGCATTGGGTTCTATTTTGTGGATGGCTAGATTTGAAAGTTGAAGAGAAACCCTCTAGCTGAGAACTTAAAAGATGAGCCTGTAGAACAACTGAAAGAAACTTTGCTTTAACCTTTTCCCCTTATCTGTTAAGGAGGGTTAAACAAAAACTCAGATCTCTGTGAAGCTTGTGAAAGATCTCTTTCTGTTCTGACCCCTTCCTTATGTTCGGGAGAAGAAGCAAATTCTATTTTCCATCACAGGCTACTCAGATAGCTTACAAATCATGTGTTCTTCAATTATCCAACTATTTTTGTTACACAAATCTGTAACTGCATAGAAAAAAGAACAAGTGGTCACTAAATCCAAACTCAGGAAGAAGTGATATGTCTTTAAAGACTCAGGAGACATTATCCCTGTTTATAGATAGGTCCTTGAGGTAAATGAGAGATTGGGCACGACCAGCTTCATTTAGATTGCCATGGGGAAGACTAGTTGTCTAATGTAACAATCTCTTCCTCATCCTTTACCCCTTCAGTTTAATTTATTGTCATTATAAACTGAAGTTCTTGCAAGAGAGAGAGAGAGAGAGAGACAAAGAGACAGAGACAGAAACAGAGAAACAGAGAGACAGAGACAGAGACAAAGAGACAGAGAAACAGAAGGAAAGAGATAGTCGAGAAGAGACAGAGAGAGAGAGAGAGAGAGAGAGAGAGAGAGAGAGAGAGAGAGAGAGAGCAATCATCTATTAATTTTGTATTCTGGGGTATCATCATGTCAATTTTTAACAATAAGCTCTCAGGTTGGAGGAACATACAGGACATGCTTTTAAATTTAACGTTCATTATTAGCACTCTTTTTCAGTCTAGACCAGGGGTGGGAGACTTTTTTTTCTATCAAGGGTCATGTGGATATTTATAACATCATTCACAGGTTATATTTGGACAAATCTTTAAATAATTCACCCCTAAAAAATTGCTACATCTTTTTTTTGAATTTTGAGTTCTGCCTCTGGTTGCCTTGGCAATGCTACACCAGTACAACCCTTAGTCGATACAATCAACAAAATGATAAATCAAAACCTTATTTGTAGTTTTTGCTGTTTTTCACTTAAAGATTAACAATCAGATCTTGAATCATTCTGAGCTGGCTCTAGCATATTTGGCTTATATATCCATCTATCTATCTTTCTATCCATCATCTATGTATCCATCAACAATATTTATCATATATGTGCATATTATATGTGTATGTGATTGAGACATATGATTTTATCAGCATAAGTAACTCTCAGAACAGAAACTTCCTCCTGATACAGACCAACATCTCCTTTGCAACCTATAGTGTTGAGTTGTCTGTAGCTGTAAAAGTTTTACAAAGCCAGTATCTTTTATTATTCTGCTGCCTCGAAACAGTATTATATCACCTCGATCAAATCTGATCACATGTCATTTTAATTAATTATACAAAATAAATGAAAATTTTCTTTTTTGTGAGACATTTTATTTTTTAATTTTTTTTTTTTGTTTTTGCTAGGCAATGGGGTTAAGTGGCTTGCCCAAGGCCACACAGCTAGGTAATTATTAAGTGTTTGAGGCCACATTTGAACTCAGGTACTCCTGACTCCAGGGCTGGTGCTCTATCCACTACGCCACCTAGTGGCCCTTTTAATTATTTTTAAATAAGCTTTATTATGTCCTTTTTCTTTTTCACTTCTCAGGCATTGCTAGATAAACCTTCCCTCCCTGCTTTACCCTTTTACCTAGAGCTGAACCCTCCTTTGTAATAATGAGCTAAGTAAAAATAGCAACTATAGCAACCACATATGAAAATGTATGCAACTTTTTGTTGTCATAGTCCTTTATCTCCCTAACAAGAGGAAGGACATATGTTTCGTTATGTGCTGTCTGAATGTGTTATTGACTTTTTTTAATAACTCAAAGATTGACCTTATTTTAATGATATTTTCATTTATATTTGGGTAATCACATATTCTTCTAGTTTACTGTTTTTCTAATTGTTTATTTTTTCCTCTATCAATTGATGTAAATATTCTCAACATATCTCTAAATTCTTCTTTATCATCATTTCTTATTCATAATAGTATTTTTTTAGGATTTTGCAAGGCAAGTAGGGTTAAGTAGCTTGCCCAAGGCCACATAGCTAGGTAATTATTAAGTGTCTGAGGCTGGATTTGAACTCAGGTCCTCCTGACTCCAGGGCCAGTGCTCTATCCACTGTGCCACCTAGCCACCCCCATAATAATATTTTATTACAATTATATGCCACATTTTGTTCAGCCATTCCATAAATGGGAGGCTTGGTAATCCTTTTTTGTTTGTTGCTTTTTGCTACCACCAAGAAAAAGGCTATTAATATTAGTGGATCTGTAGCTTCATCTTTGACTTCTTTGGAGCATATACTTCACAGCATATACAAAGGGTCAAAGGATATGGTCAGTTTTTACATAATTTCAAGATGATATGCTTAGACTATTCACTGCTTTTCTTTTTTTTGAAAGAGACTTATTTTAAAGAATAATTTTTAAAATGATCCTTTCACTTTTGTGAATCATACTTTGAAATTCTTTAGCACAGTCATTTTAACAACATGAACACTTCTCAAAACACCCACCAAATTAATTTCTTATATAACAAAAAGAAATCTACGTAAAATTGAATGTCCAAAGTTCACATTCCTCTTTGACTGCATAGACAACATTCCATTAGAATGTTCTTTGTGAGCAAGGACATTTTGTCTTTGTAGTCCCAGCTCTGAGCATAATGTTCAACACATATTTGGCACTTAGTAAATACTTATTAGATTGGATAATAGATTGGAAAGGAGGTAAATTCTTGTCATTAGCTGTTCTCTGCGAACAAGACTGCTCATAATAATCCATCTGAATTCACCTGCTGCAATCTATTTCTCATTACTTCTTACTGAAATGGATCCATTTGTGAAGCACATTTTAATTATTCCTTTATCAAAAAAATGGATTCAAAGAAATTAAGTACAGCTTTTAGAAAAATCTACTTGAGTTTCAAAAACTAATTTTAGCCAATGCTGCCAAATATATGTATTGGGATTTTTAGTTTCCTCCCTCATAAATGCTGTGGATTTTGTTAAACTCATTCTCTGTCTTTAGACCTCATCCACCCTTTTTTACTAATCTTTTGGCTCTGTCTTGCTTTCCAAAAACTAAATAAAACCCCATCTATATACCTAATTCCTGGCAGACGCACCCTTTTTAAAGCTCTTCTCCTTTCCTTGTGGATTTTTGCACTGTTCACCACCCCTCCCTCAATGTAAATGTTAGCTTGGCAACCTTTCCCATACACCTCTTATCTCCACAATTGGGACCACTTGACCTCTATATATAGAGCTAGATAGCTATGTACCAGATGCTAGGATTAGGCTGGTATCAAAGTACTAAACATGTATACATTTCTGGGACCATAACTCAGATGCCTCATTGTTTGGACAACTTTGCTTCTGGACCCTCTCTAATATTGCATCTAATTCTGGCCTCTGGAACTGTCCATTTAGTTCCAGGCCATAATTTGTGCTCTGTTCTAGCTTACTCTGTCTTAGTGTGGGATAATGAATAGGGTCCTGGATCTGGAGTCAGTAATAATCTAATTTAAATCCCACATTATATACTTACTAACCATATGGCCCAGGACAATTCCCTCAACCTCTCAAAGCCTCAGTTTCCTCTTCTACATAACAAAGGTCTTTGACTCAATGAATTCTGACTCAGGTTCATCTCTTAATCATGTAGATTCAATATTAGAACAAAATAAGAAACTCATAGATCATTCAACAATCTAAAAAGGAAGTTTTCTTGACTTGAGAAAATCTTTGGGTGACTCAGTTGAGCCAAGATCCATTGTAATATATCAGCCAAGCCCTGCAGAACCCCTCTAACCCCTCATGTCTCCTTTGTATTTGGACCAGGGGCAGTAATGACAAACTTCAATTACTTTTTTAAGGAAAAAAACTAGCCTTGTGGCAGCTAGATGGCACCAGTCCTGGAGTCAGGAGAACCTGAGTTCAAATTGGGCCTCAGACACATAATACTTATTTTGTATTGTATTTCCCTGTATATGAGACTCAACTTAATTTTGGCATCCAAAATCTGGAAAAAAATGTATTACATAAAATTATTAAACTCAAGTTTTATTCATTATGAAATTCAAGGACCTTTTGCTCATAACTTTGCATCTTTTGGGCAAGTCTGGTGCATTGACCTATGCTTAGTCCTTAGTCCATTACATTTCGTGATCCTGAAGCACCCATTGTGTCCTCCTTGGAAATAAGTCACTTCTTTTTCATCAGTGATTCTGGCCTCCTGCTGAACAATCTTTGTGGACACGGGAATTCCACTTGTCCTTTGCTCTTCAAGCCAACTCTTCAATTCCCTAACTCAGGTCATTTGGCTGCCTTGCTCCTCATGACCCTTTTCTGCCAGGGCATTTTCAGCTGGGTTTCTTCTTCCCAGAACCAGGCTCAGATTGTTTTCTCAGTTGGAGGAGGACTAAACTGATGTTTAGCAGCACGATTGTCATTCACTTTTGTAAACTGTATCACTTTGACCTTTAATTCAACATTGGGTGAAAATCTTTTCTGAGCCATTTCTGGGGAGAATGTGGCAAAATCTAATATGCTGGTAAGAAATGTGAAACAGTGAGCATCAATACAACATGTGCAAAAAAACGGGAAATGTGGATCAAAAAATCTACAAGCACTGTATAAGATGCTCCCAGTTGTTAGATCCCAATTTTTTTTGAAAATGGGTATGTCTTATACATGGGAAATTATGGTACTTACTTAGTGTGAGACCTTGAGCAAGTCCCTTAGACCCATTGCTTTGCCAAAAAAAAAAGGAAAGAAAAACTAGTTTAACTCACACAGTGAGAGGGGTTGAGGTATGAATCCTACCAAAATCTCTAAGATCTCTTCCAAATCTAATTTTATGATTTGGTGATCCTGTTATTTTAGATACCAAAGCCTTGTCTAAAATTGCCTTGGTCCTGGCCTCCAGTTCCATGCTTACTCTCCTCAGGTTATTACCAGGCCTGGAACCCTTCTATAAAGCATTAGTACTTGAAGTTGCAAGGTCCTTATTATTGGCTCTATAATATCATCTCTGATTCCTTCTGATCTGACATATTCTTTTATGCTTCTTTTTTTTTAAATGACTTCAACTTTCTCAGAACTTTTAGAAAAAGGTCTAGATCTATGCCTGGCAAATCCAAGGCAACTTCACTATCACTCAAATCCTGAAATGAAAGTCTCCTTTGTGGGCTCCATTATTTTTCTCCAATGTTTTATTTATAGGAGTTCCCCCAAGGTTTAATTAGCCTGTTTTTTCTCTACATTCTTTCTGCAAATAATCCTTTTTTTAAAGGATGGACCTATTATTTCTATGTAGACTATTCTCAAATCAAGATCTCCAGTTCTGCCCCTTCGGGTGCCTAAATGATATTTTCATTCCTATGTTCCATTTTCATCCCAAATTTTACAAGTTTCAGCTAACATATTTCTACAAAGATGTATTAGGTGCCAGTTATATGAAGTGCTGGAAATATAGCAAGAAAATGAAAAACAGTCCCTATACTTACATAGTTTCCATCCTATTCTCTTATTAAGAATAAGCTAAAACATAGATTAAGTTAAAAGTTAAAGCCTCTGTAAGGAAGAGGACACAGGAGAAAATTAGGTGATATAAAAAGAAAATAGCAATAAAAAAACTGTTTTAAAAGTTTCTCTGGGGCGGCTAGGTGGTGTAGTGGATAAAACACCGGCCTTGGAGGCAGGAGTACCTGGGTTCAAATCTGGTCTCAGACACTTAATAATTACCTAGCTGTGTGGCCTTGGGCAAGCCATTTAATCCCATTTGCCTTACAAAAAAAATCCTAAAAAAAAAAAGTTTCTCCTCCTGATGTCACTATTGGGATAATAGTGACTTTTCACTCAAGTGATAATTTCATGATTTCAGTCTTCTCTCAGTCTTCAAGTTAAAAATGATTCTCAAATTTTTAATGACAATCTGACCAAACATTTATTTTGGGTTTGTTTGGCTCTTATTACAATGTATAGGATATATGTTATATTTCATTCAAATAAGTTAGCTTCCATACTAATGTTGCAGGTACCTTGAAGCTATTCTCCCTATCCCCACTCACACTGACAGTTTGGGTCCCCAGAACATAAATGGAATTCTCCTTCTCAAGACTATAGATGAAAGGCTTCCACCAAAAATTTCCAATTACTCGAATCCTGGATTCCAAACTAGTCTTCTTGTTTCATACAAGCTCTATAAGACAGAAGCAAATACTTCAACAAACTAAATTGAGTTTTCATAATACCTCATTGAAATACTTTGTTTGGTGGATTCACTAAGTTTTCCAGACCTTGTATATAATATCTTCATATTTTCTTTATATTTGGGTATTTATAACAGTAAAATAATTCAGACTTCTGATTATATTTTTGTTATATCAGTATCTACATAGATAGAGAAGGAAAAAAATGAGAGATAGAGAGACAGACAGGTGACAGATAAATGTATACTAGCAAACTTCTGTGAAAGATGGCTACAAGGGGCGGCGGTGCAGTGGATAGAGCACCAGCTTTGGAGTCAGGAATACCTGGGTTCAAATCCAACCTCAAACACTTAATAATTACCTAGCCATGTGGCCTTGGGCAAGCCACTTAACCCCATTGCCTTGAAAAATCCAAAAAAAAAAGAAAAGAAAAAAAAAGAAAGATGGCTACAGATAAACATTCAGTCAATTCTCTGAAAGTTTGCCTGTCCTCAAGAATTTAATTGTGGCAAAGGAAAGATTGAGAACCCTAATTAGCAAAATTCTCCAGTGTTAATTAATAATGTTCTTATCTGGTGTGGATTTTAATTTTTTTGTAATTTTTTTGGATTTATGGTAGGACAGTACTTTCTTTTATGTTTTTAGGACTGGAGAAGCTTCTGCCATCTTGTTGGCCATATATCAAGTTGGCCATTATTTCTCATATAATCTATTAATTATTTCTCTCCTCTGCTCCTTGTTCCCCAGGTACCTAAGTCACTCAAGTTGTTTTGTTCCAAGTTTCAACTTTCCCTATCAATTGAAATTTCCCTGAAAGGAATGAACCCCAGTTAGGGTCATCTCACAACTGTCAAAAGAAACAAAGGGTAGTAGTAGTTGATTCTTCTTTGCTCAGGGTACTTAGTCAGCTATAATAGAAATTATACCTCTAGAATAGAATAATATATCTCATAACTAAAATAGAAATGTACATTTCTTTCCTAGGGCATGTTTCCAAGACATAATGGAGATCTTCCCAAGACTTACAAAAAGAGATGATCACTATTCACTCCTAGTTATTTGTATGTGTACAAATGATGCCAGAAGGAATTTAAAACTGTGGAAAGCAATTCCAAAGTTTGGGTAGGAAATTGTTGGCATACAGTTTGTTTTTTCACATTTACCCATTGAAAGTGACTTAAACAGCTAGGTGGATCAGTGAAAAGAGTCCTAATCTGGAGTCAGAAGGACCTAAGTTCAAATTTGGCTCAGACACTTAATAATTAACTAGCTGTGTGACCATGCACAATTCATTTAATATCACTTCCTTGTTAAAAAAAAGTGGAAAAATGGAGAAAAATTAATTTGGGAACTGAACAGCTAATCCTCTGATAATTGGATTTAGATTTGTGGACCAAAACTTTTTAAAATTTATTTTATTTTTAATTTATGTAATAAAACAAACATTTCCATAACAAAGTACAATTTGAAAAAAGTTAACAGCATGAAATTGCAAATCTACAATATATAGCTTACTAATTTTCAAACATACAACAAAATTAACAGGTAAATTTCTTTTTTTTTACCTTTTTTCTTTCCCTCTCCCACCCTAGACCATTAGGCAGAAATAGGTATATGTGCATTTGTCTAAAATTATTCTATACATATTTCTATTTATCATTGAGTTCTTGAATGTATATAATATCTTCATTATATTCTTTATATTTGGGTATTTATAACAGAATATCTCATTCACTCAAACTCAGGAAAGCAATATTGCTGTATAAAAATGTTCTCTTCATTCTCTTTATTTCATTCTTATTTCCTTCATTTATGTTCATTTTGTTCATTATTTCCATGCAAGTCTTTATATGTCTTTTCCTAAAATCATAGAATAAAAATTTGACAAATCTTGATCAGAGATAGAGCACCCCAAACAAAGGCTGATAAGAATGAAATTTCTAAATATTTTGCAAATTTAAGCAAAAGAGCTCTAATGAAAAATGACTTATTGAGTGTCTAATATATGCCAGATACTGTGATCAGTGGTGTTATAAATTGAGGTTACCATAAAAAATAGATATAGAAAAGAGTTGGGACACCCAAAAGATCATAGGAAAGTCAAAAAGGAGCAAAGAGTAAGACTCATGACCTCCAATGTCTGTATGCAAATGCCCCCAATTTTTTTAAAGTTGTAAAAAAATCTACAAGTTCCAACACAAGTAGACAAGCTGGGACCTCATATATCATTGAACTATGACACAATGAAACACATGACTTAACTATGGGTCTGGATGAGTAGATCTCATTCAAAAGAAAGAAAATGAGTAAAGTAAAGATGAGAAATAATAAGGTGCACCCTTATGAAAAAAAATCTAGACACCAGAGGGAGCAAATAAAATTGTGTTGTTGCTGTTGTTGTCAGTTGTTTTTTTTTAAGAGGTAATGTCTTGACTTGTGTGAGTTGGATTTGTGAGTCAGAGTTTCACAAGGTCCTCAGCCTTACTGTCTCTTTCAGAATCATCAAGGTCCAGGACATAGGTCAGAATGATTGGTCAAGGCCCAGGATGCAGAAGATGATTTCAGCATCTACAATGTCTAACCAAGCTCTGAGTGTTCCAAATTCCCTTTTGCAGTCACCTTCATAGACATGAGGACAAATTGCTTTTACCTGCTTATGTAGCCAGGGTGAGTCTTCACATACTTGGGGTAAACACACCCTAACTCATAGGTTTGAGACTTGTTGGTCACCCTCAACTTGTTTGAACCCATCTGTACATGATATAGCTTCTTGGAGTCACAGATAGAGGCTGAATGCAGGATAGACTCCAAAGGTATATGGAACACTCTGGAAAGGACTCAGCAAGTCCTCCCACTAGAGGTGCTATAAAACCCACAAGTATTTTATGTACAATATATTAGTGATATGGGGCTTCAGTTATAGAGGAAAGCTAATAGGGGCAGAGAAAAAGGATTTATTATGCTCCTATCTTGTATCAGGCACCGCATAAATAAATGCTTTATAAATTTTTTTATTTTGACCTTACAATCCTTGGAAGTAGATATGATTTTTATCCATATTTTACAGTTGAGTAAACTGAAGCAAACAAAGATGGTGACTTGCCCAGAGCCACACAAGTCACTAAGTGTCTGAGGTCATATTTGAACTCATCTTCTTGCCTACAAGCCTAATATCCTATTCCCTCTATGACACAGTTTCCTCAATAACATTAGGACTTGCAATAATGACTATTATCCATCAAAATCCTAGAATGAGCAGCCCCAAAAAGAAATGTGATGGAGAGAACCAGACCCTTCTTGCTAGGAGCCTGGTCTTCTGTTTCTTGCAGCCTAAACTGGCCATTGCTCCCACATTCTGTCACATGCTAAAGACTGACTAGTCCTTCATCTTTGCATAAACATGATTTTGCCTAAATATCATCCTCCTCTTTAAACTAAATATAAGGCATCAGTCACAGTTAATCTCTGGTGATGAGCCCCAGCTGTTTTCATCTATGGAACTCATTTTTAATAACTATTACCCAAAGACTAGTCCCAAAGGAAAGTTTTTATGATGTTTTTCAATGGTTTTCACATTAACCTGGCAATATATTTAAAATATTTATTTAGAGACTAATTCTTCAGTTAGGCACTCTCAAATTCTATTTGTATCTAGTAAGTGCTGAATATCTGATTGTTTTGGAGGGGTTTTTTTTAACATTCATTCAATCAATTAATAATCCAGTGGTCCTTTGTTTTTTTTTAATCTCTTCAGTATTGCTACTTAATATTTTTATGCTTTTCCCCAGATATCCAATCTTAATTGGCACCACTGGACTTTCTTTCTAGCTCCCACCTGTCTTGCCCTTCATCATAAAAAAAAAAACATACCCCTAGGGTGAACAAATCACCACTACAAGAGAAGGAAAATGCCTTAGTCTCAAGGCAATACTGGTGTGGTATATGTTTGAGATAGTAGACATTAATTCACCTCTAACCTCTAACATTTCTTCCCTGGGTCATCCTCAATGGGTCATGTCATTGCTCTAGGGCTCAGTTTTCTCATGTGTAAAGTAGAATTAATAAAGCTTGAACCACTTGCCTCACATCACCTTGTAAAACTTTTTAAAAAATGTCAATAAGTGGAATGGGTTGTTCTGAGAGGTGCTAGGTTCCCTTTCCTTAAAAATCTTCAATTAGATGCTGGACAGTCACTTGTCAGGCAAGTTTTAGTGGGGGTTCCCTTCAGTTGTTAGTTGACCAAATGTTTACCCTAATCCTACAGCTCCTTGCATATTGGATCATTGTTCTAAATGTGAGCCCTTAATTTTTAAAATGAGGAAACCAAGTACCAGGGGAACTAGGGGACTTGCCTGAGACCACACAAGTATAATCTGAATCTAGCCCCTATTACTCAACACTTTAACTTGCTAAAAAATGTTTGCTACTTTAAATGACACAGGAAAATTGTTATAGAGATGAAGAAATGAATGAAGATCTCATAAAACTCTTTGTGATGTGATGTGATATGATATGATTTAATGTGATGCGATATATATACTATTTCAAAATTTCTGGTGGGAATAGTTATATTTATAAATTCTTTCTGTTCAGTTGTTTTTCAATCATGTCTGACTTTTTTGTGACCCCCATTTGGGGTTTTCTTTGCAAAGATACTGGAGTGATTTGTCATTTCCTTCCCTAGTTCATTTAACAGAGTGGGAAATTGAGGTAAATAGAGTTAAGGGACTTGTCCAGAGTCACACAACTAATAAGTGGCTGAGTCCAGATTTGAGCAAAGAGTACTTCCTGATTCCAGACCCTCTACTACACCTAGTCACCTATACATAAACATAGGGTATCACCAAAGTTTTGGGGATACCATGTATATCTGGGCTACAGAGTTAATATTTGTACATTTCTTAGAACAGTATGTAGCACATAATAGATGACATATAAATGCTTATTCCACTCTCCATCCCTTCCATTTATTTGCTTAATAATATAAACAAAGCATATCTTTTATTTTGTCAATGCAGCCCCTTTTATGGAACTCATATGGACCAGAAGGAAGGTGAAATGAGAGGGACTGAAGATGAAATAAATAAGTACCAGGAGTTTCATTTGATCTCTTCCAATCCTGCCTTTAGATCACATTAAGTTTTGCTCATTTTTAGACAATAAAACCTGAAGAACAACCATTATGAAAATGACATGAAATCACTGGATGTTTTTCATTTTATGTTCCTTTAGTCATAATGACATTTCATTATGTAAGAATTAAATTGAGTATTTGTCCTGGGAGGAAGTGAGGCAGGTGACTTTGTACAGCAACCCCTCACTCAAATCCAACTCACTTACACAGTTTGGTATCACCTTCCTGGTGTCATGGTCTTTTTTGATAATTAGTGCAAACATCATCAGCTCTGTGGAAAACTAACCATTATTTGGAAATTGGATTAGAGGAGCAGTAAAAACACACCCAAGGACAACCAGATGATGCCATGGTAGATAGACTGCTATGCCTAGAGTATGAAAGATTCATCTTCTTGGATTCAGATCTGGCCTCAAATACTTACTAGCTATGTGACCTTAGTCAAATCCCTTAACCCTGTTTACCCCAGTTTCCTCAACTGTAAATCAGAGAAGGAAATAGCAAATCACCAAGAAAATTCTAAATGAGATCATGAAGAGACAAACAAAATTAAACAGTATTGAACAATAACAACAAATCACACACCTCAGCTATCTTTGTTTTCCTAATCCTTTACCACTATTGTTTGTTTTCCTTTAATTTATACATGATGTAGTCACTCTTGTACAGCAAAAAGATGGGCTAGTCATGTAATTTTCTTCATCTAACATAAGATGTCTGTCCCTCATTTTTGAGGAAGACCAAGACATCAGGGAGGTGATGCCATGACAAGCACATAATTGGATTTGAGTGAAGGAGTGCTGTGCTAAGTGACTAGCTTCACTTTGTCCCCAGGGCCATCAGAGTCCAGTGGCCAGATATGAATCAGGGTGGCTGGAGATAACCCTGGATGTGAGGCACTCAGGGTTAAGTGACTTGCCCAAGGTTACACAGCTAGTAAGAGTCTAGTGTCTGAGGCTGGATTAGAAAGAAAGAAAGAAAGAAAGAAAGAAAGAAAGAAAAAAAGAAAGAAAGAAAGAAAGAAAGAAAGAAAGAAAGAAAGAAAGGAAGGAAGGAAGGAAGGAAGGAAGGAAGGAAGGAAGGAAGGAAGGAAGGAAGGAAGGAAGGAAGGAAGGAAGGAAGGAAGAAAGAGAGAGAGAGAGAAAAAGAAAGAGAGAGAAAGAAAGAGAGAAAGAGAGAAGGAGGATTGTACAGCCAAGATGGTAGAGCAAAGCTAACCTGCTCCCATAGCCTTTCCCTACCAAAGATGAATGAAGCCTCTAATCTGATATTCATGCTACATATTTCACCAAGATAAAGAGAAGATTCAAAGAAGTTTTCAACTGTAGACATCATGGAGGAACTTCTGTGAAGATCTTTCTCTTTGGGTTAAAGGGGAAGTAAAATCCAGGAGATGGGGAAGCCAGAAGGAGGCTTTTAGCCACAGTGCAATCCAGGTCCCCACAGCTTAAAAATAAAAGAGGTACTGGTAAATAGATAGTAAGCCAGCAGCAAGGGTCTCAACCCCAAACAAAGCCTGAACCCTGAGAGCACCTGGGTAAAAGACAGAACTGGTTTGGGAATAATCCTCTGTTAAGTCAGGACCTGAACATAAAGGAGGAAAGAAACCTCTGCAAAAGCAAGGCTTGGACTCCATAGGCAACATCCTGGCCAACAACAAGCCAGGAATCAGACCCCAGCCCCAGCAAAATAAAAGCTTAGATCCATATTCCATATACTGCAGGAGCAGAACTACAACAACAAAAATGAACAAAAAAGCTAAAAGAACACTCACTATAGAAAAATACTTCAGAGATAGAGATGACAGCAATGTCATGTCTGAAGAAGAAAGCAGAGAAAAAATTACTCTTAAGAGAAGTATCAAAACAGTCTGTAAATTGGACTCAACTACAAAAGTTCATTGGAGAGCTTAAAAAAGAATTTAAAAACCAAAGAAGACAGAAAGAAGAAAAATGGAGGAAAGAAATGAAAGTCATGCAGAAAAATTGTGACATGTTGACCAAAGAAATCAACTCCATTAAAAGTAAAAATAACTAACTGGAAAAGTAAACAAGATAATTGAAGAAAATAAAATCCTAAAAATTAGAATTGAATAGTCAGAATAGTCAGAAACTAAAGAATCTACAAGACTACAAGATTCCATCAAACAAAATAAAAAGGCTGAAAAAAACTGAAGAAAATGTAGACCTGGAAAACAGATACAGAAGAGACAATCTACAAATCTTTGGATTACTAGAAAACCTGGGCCAACAGAAGAGCCTGGAAAACATCATGCAGGAAATTATAAGGGAAAACTGCCCCAACCTACTAGAACAAGATACCAAATATTTCAATTGAAAGAATCCACAGAACCCCTACAGAAAGAGATCCCAGGCTAAAACCTCTAAGGACATGACAGCCAAATTCCAGAACCCTCAAATAAAAGAGAGAATATTGCAAACAGCAAACGGAAAACAATTCAAATACAAAGGGAGCACAATTAGACTAACACAGAACCTATAAGCCTCAACATGGAAGGACTGGAAGATCTGGAATAACATATTTCAGAGAGATAAGGACCTAGGATTACAACCTAGAATGTTCTACCCTATAAAATTCAGCATATATGGTCAGGGGAAAAGATGGATGTTTAGTGGAATACAGGAATTCAGAACTTCCTGACACAAAGAACTGAACAGAGAATTCAATCACCAAATACACAACTGAAGAGTTGCATGAAGCAAGATGAGCAGAACCAGAAGAAAATTGTGCACACCCTAACAGCAACATGGGAGTGATGATCAATCTTAATGGACTTGCTCATATCAATAGAGCAACAATCAGGCACAATTTGGGGGTATCTGTGATGAAGAATGTCACCTGTATCCTGAGAAAGAATTTTGGAGCTTGAACAAAAACCAAGGACTATTACCTTTAATTAAAAATAAAAAGTTGTCTTTTATGTAATTCTGCTATATCTCATACTATATGTTTCTTCCTTAAGATATGATTTCTCTCTCATCACATTCAACTTAGGTCAATGTGTACTATGGGAATAATGTAAAGACTAGCAAACTGCCTTCTGTGGGGTGGGGGAAGAGAAGGGAGATGGGGAAAAATTGTAAAACTTTAAATAAAACCTTTCTAAAATTAAAAAAATAAAAGTGCAGGCAGCATTTAAAGAAAGGTAAATGAAAAAGGGAACTGAAAAAACAAAATTTTTGTTTTAAACAAATGATGGTACCTAAAAGGGAAGATATAACAATTCTAATTCTTTAGAACTTTACTTTTCTAAGGAAAATTAGAGGGTAGAATATAATTGAAGAGAATGAACCTAAAGGATATGAGTATAATTGGGTCTTGTCTTTCAATTGAAGAGGTCCAAGATCACATCACTATGTTTGAGACAAAAAGTCCTGAAAAAAAATGCAGGAGTGTTAACTTCAACTTAAGTGTCTCACTATACTATGACTCACTTTAATCACAAGGTGCTAAGCACTTTTTCTAATAAGGACATCATAAGCTGCAAAGATAAGAGACACTATCTCTGTTACTTAACAATCTTTTGTAAATTTCTCAGTGGAAACTCCAGTATCCCAGTACTTAGAGATATTCAAGATTCTTAAAATTAATTAGATCAGTGTCTGGTGCTTCATTTAACAGGGGATTAAGTACCCCAGGTGGTGAGGAGGGATAAAAGGGGAGAAATAATTGACCTTGGTTCACTTAACAAGGTATTATGTATGGGGGGGCGGGGAAAGTGGGAAAGAAAATAGGCCTGGGGGAGGGGCACAAATAGTTCAAGAAATGATACGGCTTTGAATGATAGTTTGGCTCATGAAGAGGAATGTGCGTACTTGAAAGATACTTGAAAAGGGGGTAAGGTAAAAAAAAATTATTATAATTACAATTTGATGCAATTTGAGTCAATGCTACTAATTAAGCAATCAAGTAAACAATCTTTGATGATATCTTGATAAAAATAGGAGCTTATCAGGCAATCAAAAAATGGAACTGTGTTTGATGATACAGGATTAATAATATTAGAACACCAATGGAAGAGGCACAAAGATTTATAATTTTAGAGAGAAAGAAGGGAGAATGTGAATGGTGTGTAAACTCTATTCAATAGATTTAGACCAGTGAGGGAATAAGACACATTCCCACTTGACTTTAACTATCTAATTTAATCTACAGGGTGGGGTGGACAGGGAATGGGAAAGATAGGTGGAATGGGTGGAAAGAAGGGACTGAGAAAAGGGACAGGAAGGTATAAGTGAAAATAAACTTATATTCCTAAAAGAAAAGTAAAAGGGAAAAGGTAGTAAAATTTTGGTGAGGAGGGATAAGAGAAAAAGAAAGAGATAAATATAAGTAGAGAAAGCATGAAGGGAAATACAAAATTAGTAATCTTAACTGTAAATGTGAATGGCTCAGACACTTAATAATTACCTAGGTGTGTGGCCTTGGGCAAGCCACTTAACCCCATTTCCTTGCAAAATCTAAAAAAAAATGTGAATGGGATAAACTGTCTGATAAGACTGATAGTAGAATATCTTAAAAACCATAATACTATAATATATTGTTTACAAGAAACACATTTGAAGCAGAGAGATACACACAGGGTAAAAGTAAAAGGTTGGAACAAAATATATTACACCTCAGCAGAAGTAAAAACAAAAAATCTGGGGAAGCAATCCTAATCTCAGGCAAAGTAAAAGCAAAAATCAATCTTATTAAAAGGGATAAGGAAGGAAACTACATCTTCTTAAAAGGCACCACTGGTAATGAAGCTATATCATTACTAAACATGTATGCACCTAGTGGTATAGCATCCAGAATCCTAGAGGAAAAGCTGAGTGAATTACAAGGAGAAATAGTCAGCAAAACTTTAATTATGGGAGACCTCAATCTCCCTCTCTCAGAACTAGATAAATCTAAGAACAAAATAAACAAGAAGGAAGTTAAGAAGTTGAAAGAAATCTTAGAAAACTTAGATATGATAGACCTCTGGAGAAAACTTAATGGGGATAGAAAATAATACACTCTTTTCTCTGCAGTCCATGGCACCTGCATCAAAATTGACCATGTACTAGGGCATAAAAACCTTAAAATCAAATGCGGAGAGGCAGAAATAATAAATGCACACTTCTCAGACCATGGTACAATAAAAATTACACATAATAAAGGGTCAGGGAAAGATAAACCAAGAACTAATCAGAAATTAAATAACTTTATCTTAGGTAATGGGTGGATCAAACAGAAAATAATAGAAATAATCAATAATTATACCTAAGAAAATGTTAATAATGAGACATCATACCAAAATTTATGGGATGCAACAAAGGCAGTTTTGAGGGGAAACTTTATATCTCTAAATGCCTATATGAATAAAATAGAGAAATAGATCAATGAATTGTACATGCAACTAAAAAAGATAAAGAAGGAACAAATTAAACAACCCCAATGAAATACCAAATTAGAACATTTGAAAATCAAGGGAGAGATTAATAAAAATAGAAAGCTAGAAAAGCCATTGATCTTAAAAGTAAAAATAAGAATTGCTTTTATGAAAAAGTCAATAAAATAGAAAAACCTCTGGTTAATCTGATTTTCGAACAGGGATGGGGGGACAGTTCCAGTGAAGGAGAGCCGTGTACACCATCCCTGGACTCCTCTGGTCTGAGGAACTCAAAAGTCCACACCTCCATTAAAGCTCAGACCTCTTCCCGGAACAAACAAATGCAGACTACTTCTGCCTCAGGCCCAGGTGTATGAGCTGAAGAACCAGCCCAGCAGACAAATGACCTCAGGCCAGGGTAAAGAGCACCTTTGGTTGAAGGCAAAAGAATTCAATAGCTCCAACTCCTCCCTTCAAGCAAAGGGAGGAAGGCCTCAATCAAGGTCACAGACACTCCAGAGAAAGCAACCAACACCTCCTACTGGCCAGCCAGAGAAATTGCATTCAGTGAGTAAAGCCTTTACGATCCCAAGCACCTGTGAACCAGCCCCTCCCCAACTCAAAAGTCTCAGCAAAATGAAGAAGGGTCAGCAGAAAGGGAGATTCATAGAAAAATTCTTGGAAGGGAAAGACCCTAACTCAGAAAGACCTAGAACCTCTGAAGAGAAAGACTTCCTTGAAGAAATAAGGAAGGAACTTAAAATTTTGGGAGAGACAATTAATACCTTGCAACAAGAAAACAAATCCTTAGAAAGTACAATTGGACAAATACAAAAGGAAAATAAATCTCTCAGATCCTCAACTGGACAAATACAAAATGAGAATAAATCTCTCACATCATCAATTGGACAAATACAAAATGAGAATAATTCTCTCAGATCCTCAATTGGGCAAAAGCAAAAAGAAAATAATTCTCTCAAAACCTCAATTGGTCAAATGGAAAGCTCTTTAAAAAGTAGAATTGACCAATTGATAAAGGAGTTGCAAAAGGTTAAACTCCTCCCCCAAAAAAAGATTGGAGTCTAAAGAAACTAATGACTCCATGAGACAGCAAGAGTTAATTAAACAAAATCAAAAAATAGAAAAAAATAGAAGCAAATGTAAAATACATCATCAACAAAACCACTGACCTTGAGAATAGATCGAGGAGGGGCAACCTGAAAATTATACAACTTCCTGAAAACATTGAAGAAAAAAAGGCTGGAATTAATATTACAGGATCTAGTGATGGAAAACTGCCCTGATATCATGGAATTGGAGGGCAAAGTAGTTATTGAAAGAGTACATCAATCCCCTCCAGAAAAAGATCCTAAAATGAAAACACCAAGGAATGTTGTGGTCAAATTCCAGAACTATCAGATAAAAGAGAAAATCCTGCAAGCAGCCAAAAAGAAACAATAAATATCAAGGAGCCACAGTAAGGATTATGCAGGACCTGGCTGCATCAACATTAATGTATTGAAGGACTTGGAATGAGATATTTCGAAGAGCAAGGGAGCTTGGAATGCAGCCAAGAATCTGCTTTCCTGCAAAGCTGAGCCTTCTCTTCCAGGGAAGAAGATGGACATGTAATGAAATGTTAGAATTACAAAAATTCCTGATGAAAAGACCAGAGCTAAATAAAAAATTTGGACATCAAACAGGAGGTTCAATAGACACATGAAAAGGTATAAATAAAAAAGGGGGGGGGGGGCGTAAAAGGAAAAAACTGCTATCCAGTAAGTTGAAACTGGCTATATCCCAGCATGGGGGGAGAAAAGATTCTCATAAATCTTGAGAATTGTAACTCTAATGGAGAGAATATACCTAGCCAGAAATGATGGACATTCATTTCTATCCATGAGACTGCTATCTAAAGAGATGTAACTGGCTTTAACCCCACTTGGGAGAAAGACTCCAATAATTCTCAGGAATTTTGACTCTACTCGATAGAATATACTGAACGAGAAGGAACAGACACTCAGAATTTTCTATGACTTAGATAGAATGATCTAAAAAATCTACCTCCTTAAAATGGGGGACAGGAAAGAGATGGGAGGAGGGAGGGGATTGAATGGGGTAAATCTTATTACACTAAGAGGTACAAACAACCTATGGTAATAGAGGGGAAGAAGGGAGTAGATGAGAAACACCTGAATCTTCTCATCAGACTTGGCTTAAAGTCAACCTACACATACTCAGTTAACTTATAAAACATCTAACCTTGCAAATATTAAAAGGGTGAAAAGGGGAGGGGGGACAGAGAAAGGGAAGGGGAGTGGGGGGGAAGTGGAAATAACAAAAGGAATGGAATGGAAAAGGGAAAAAGGAAAAGGGGAAAGAAAAGGGAGGGGGTGATACAGGAGGGCAAACACTGAAATGGGTGGTATTCAGAAAAAAATACTGGGGAATATAGAAAAAGGGGGAAAGGGGAAAATACAAACAGAGGGAAGATAGCATGGAAGGCAATAAAGAATTAGTAATCATAACTTTGAATGTGAATGGGATGAACTCTCCCTTAAAACCTAAGAAAATAGCAGAGTGGAATAAAAACCAGAATCCTACAATATGCTGCTTACAAGAAACTCATTTGAAGCAGAGGGATAAGTATAGAGTAAAGGTGAAAGGTTGGAGCAAAATATATTTTGCTTCAGCTGAAGTAAAAAAGCAGGGGTAGCTATCCTTATCTCAGACAAAGCAGCAGCAAAAATAGATACCATTAAAAGAGATAAGGAAGGAAACTTCATCCTCCTAAAAGGTACTATAGACAATAAAGCTATTTCAATACTGAATATATGCACCCAGTGGGACAGCACCCAAATTCTTAGAGGAGAAGCTGAAAAAACTACAGGAAGACATAGACAACACAACTACTAGTGGGAGACCTCAACCTCCCACTCTCAGATCTAGATAAATCGAATGATAAAATAAACAAGAAAGAAGTTAAAGAGGTAAATAAATTGTTAGAAAAATTAGTTATGGTAGACTTATGTTGGAAACAGAATGGGGATAGAAAGGAATATACTTTTTTCTCTGCAATACATGGAACTTATACAAAAATTGACCATATACTAGGTCATAAAAACCTAATGATCAACTGCAGAAAGGCAGAAATAGTGAATACATCTTTCTCAGATCACAATGCAATAAAAGTCATATGCAATACTGGGCCAAGGAGATATAGACCTAGAACAAATTGGAAACTGAATAACCTCATTTTAAAAAATGAATGGACCAAAAAACAAATTATAGAAAGAATTAACCATTTTATCCTAGGTAATGATAATAATGAAACAACATACCAAAACCTATGGGATTCATTCAAAGTGACTCTCAGGGCATATATTATAGCTCTAAATGCTTACATGAATAAATTGGAGAAAGAAGAAATCAATGAACTAAACATGCAACTAAAACAATTAGAGAAAGAACAAATCAAAAATCCCCAATTAAATACCAAATTAGAAATTCTAAAAATTAAAGGAGAAATTAATAAAATCAAAAGCAAAAAAACTATTGAATTAATAAATAAAACCATAAGTGGTGTTATGAAAAAACCAATAAAATTGATAAACCTCTGGTCAATTTGATTAAAAAAAAGAAAGAAGAAAACTAAATTGCTAGTATCATAAATGAAAAAGGTGAACTCACCACCAATGAGGAGGAAATTAAAGTAATAATTTGCAATTATTTTGCCCAACTCTATGCCAATAAATTTGATAATCTAAGTGAAATGGATGAATATTTACAAAAATATAAATTGCCCAGGTTAAATGAAGAAGAGATTAAATACCAAAACAACCCTATCTCAGAAAAAGAAATTCAACAAGCCATCATTGAACTCCCTAAGAAAAAATCTCCGGGGCCTGATGGATTCAGAAGTGAATTCTACCAAACATTTAAGGAACAATTGGTTCCAATTCTATATAAACTCTTTGGAAAAATAGGGAAAGATGGAACTCTGCCTAACTCTATGAAACCAATATGGTGCTGTTACCTAAACCAGGAAGAGTTATAACAGAGAAAGAAAATTATAGACCTATTTCCCTGATGAATATAGATGCAAAAATCTTAAATAAAATCTTAGCAAAATAATACAACAAGTTATCACTAGGATAATACATTATAATCTAGTAGGATTTATCCCAGAAATGCAGGGTTGGTTCAATATTAGGGAAGCTGTTAGTATATTCAATTATATCAACACAAGCCTATTAGAAATCATAAGATCATATCAATAGATGCTGAAAAAGCTTTTGATGAAATATAGCATCCATTCCTATTAAAAATATTAGAAAGTGCAGGAATAAATGGACTGTTCCTTAAATTTATAAGGTCACAATTTATTCCCCAACTGATAAATGGTCAAAGGATATGAACAGAGTTTTCAAATGAAGAAATTAAAGATACATATATATATATATATATATATATATATATATATATATATATATATACATATATATAATCATATGAAAAAATGTTCCAAATCACTATTGATTTGAGAAATACAAATTAAAAAAACAACATGATATCAACTCATAGCTATCAAATTATCCCAGATGAGAAAAAGGGAAGGTGATCAATGTTGAAGAGGTTGTGGGAGGATTGGGGCATTGATGCATTGTTGATGGAGTTGTGAATGGATCCAACCTTTCTTGGCAGCAATATGTAACTATGCCCAAAGAGCAATAAAACTGTTAATACCCCTTCACCAGCAATTCCAATTCTAACACTATATCCAGAAGAAATTATAAAAAATGGGAAAAGTCCTACATGTTCCAAAATATTCATTGCAGTTCTTTGTAAATTGAGGGGATGGATGCCCATCAAATAGGGGAATGGCTAAAAAAGTTATGGTACATGAATACTATAGAATGTTATTGTTCTATAAGAAACCATAAATGGTCAAACTCTAGAAAACCATGGAATGACTTATGGGATCTGAGTAGAACCAAGAGAACAGTGTACATATCAACATTATGAGATGAACAACCTTGATAGAAACAGCTCCTCTTGACAATCCAGAGCCAGGAGAACTGTATTAGACTGGTAATGGTCTATATTATCCCCAACCAGAATAAGGAAAACAAAACAAAACAAAACACACAGAAAAAAATATAGCCCCACTGGATCTGATGAACACTTTAAAAAATTATCTCTCATGTGTTTCTTTTCCTTAATTCTAATTCCTCATGCAAAAATGACCAATTTATCAATATGTCTGACAAAGTATGTTGTGAACCTGACTGTTCCCCTACTGAGGGGAGGAAGGAAAGGTGGAGGGAAATTTTGTAACTTGGAAATATACATGTACAAATGGATGAAAATTTAAAAAATAAACAAGAAATTTACAAGAAAAGAAGAAAAGAAGCAAGAGTGCTTTCTGTTTAATACTCTTCTGTGGTAGGTTGGGCAGGGTTGGTACTTGGGGGGCGGTTTTATACCTTGGATCAAGTATCTACCAATAACAAGCTATAAAATGGTCCTTCCTGTCCCAAGGTGCTTGATCCCCAAGTCATTTCCGGTCACACCAGATCTATAGCCAAGGTTAAGTGAAGGAGAAAATGGGGGACAAGATACAAATAACAGGGTCAAGGGGAGACAGGATACAATCAACAGAGGTCAGTTTACATCTCAGGAGCAAACAGCCTTCCACAATTAACAAGACTTTAATAGCATTCTACAGTCATCATTCTCTACATCACTAGGAAATAGATGTAATATTATTGCTAATTAGCTGTGTGAATCATAAGACAGATCACTGATTTAAAATCTCAATTTTGTGACAATATCTAGTATCAGTCAATAGGGATACAAAGAAATGAAAAAGGCCCTACTCCAGGCCTATCCCCATTCCCCAAGAAGTTTATTTTTTTAAGGGGAAATTTCTTTTTCATAGTTTCATGGAAAAGAAAATGTACCCTTTTGAATAGAGCTGAAATTTCTAAAAAATGGCATGCAAGGAAATATAGGGAGGGGCATTAATAAGAGCTGGGAGGATAAAGAAAAAATGAGAACTGAGAACTGACCTTCAAGCTGAATTTTCAAGGAAGTAGGGGCTCTTAAGGGACTGGAATGGTGAGAAAGTACAATGCCAACATGGGGAAGAGCATGTGCAAAAGAAAAGAGACAGGAGAAGAAAGAACCATGAATGGACAGAAAATAACCTGAAAAGCAATATATAATAATATAGGAAAGATGGTTTGGAACCAAATAGTAAAAGAATTTACATGACAAAGGAGCTTTAATCCCTAGGAGAAAGAGGAAACTATGAGAACTCTTTGGGGGGGGGGGGGGTTTGGAACAAGAGAGTGACATGGATATACTGCATTTTTTTTAGATTTTTCAAAGCAATGGGGTTAAGTGGCTTGCCCAAGGCCACACGACTAGGTAATTATTAAGTGTCTGAGGTTGGATTTGAACCCAGGTACTCCTGACTCCAAGGCCGGTACTCTATTCACTGCGCCACCTAGCCACCCCTAATAGACTGCATTTTGGAAAAATCACTTTCACAACTAGTTAGAAAGACACTAGAAGTGGGAAGACCAATTATGAGGACATGTATAAGGGCATATTCATGATAATCATGTCATACTTATGGAAGCTAGATATTTTCTTTTGGTGCCCATCTAAATCAACCTAATCTCTTTTTTTCTAGAACAAAAATCTGAAATAATGGGATATCATTCCCCTCCATTTTGTGAATTTGTGACTCAGCTATAAAATATTTGTTAATAAGAGCTATGAAAAAACAGTAGCTAACATGAATTAGTATTTACATATACTATCTTAAGATTCACAAAATATTTTTTATTTGTTATCTCAGTTGATCATTACCACAATCCTAGAAGGTGAATGTTAATAAAGAAGCTGAGACTGAGAGAGATAGGGCTTTCTCAGGGTCACAAAGCTAGTACTGAAGAAGATTATAACAACAGCAACAACAACAGCCATAACAACAATAATAATACAATACCTATTATGCATCAAGCACTATACTAAGTGTTTTATAATTATTATCTTGTTGGATCCTCATAAAAATCCTGAGATGTGGATGATATTATTATTCCTATTTTATAGATAAGGAAACTGAGGAAGGCAGAGTTAAGTGGCTTACTCCAGATTATACAGTATTAAGTATCTCATGCAGAATTAAAATTCAAGGCCACCTTATTTCAGTCTGTCTTTTCATGACTCCACTTAGCTCTCCAGATATATTCAAATATACAAGTATCCATGTGTTTTTGGCTTTAAAGATTTAAAAGTTTAGTCTAACTAGTAATTAATACCTCCCATCTTCTCATATGACACCAGAAACATCATCTCCATAAAGATGGAAAATTTCACTTTCAAAGATGAATAAAAAATAAATGGAAATTGATTACCTCCAATTTGGTAATTCAGTTCCAAATCAGGAAAACTAAAATAGTATCTTTCTTTTACTTAGAACTGTTAACATCAAAGAATTATCTGAATATCCTAAGAAGGACATATATATTTTTTCACTTTTTAGATGTCTTTTGCAGGAGTGTTCTGAGGACCAAATGGGATAATAGATAAAAAAAAAATTTCACAAATTTTAAAATGCAATATAATAGTTATATATGATATATAGATATTTTATTGTTGGTTAGTCTTTAGTCATCAAGCATTCAATTAACAGTGTTAGTACAATCCTAATCTTAGACAATAAAAACCAAAATTAAATCAAGCCCTATTTAAATAACTCCACTGAAAAGGTAACAATGGATTCTTGCAAGCTAGGTAGAGGTGGTGCCAGCATTCTCTTGATTCTGCATTTTAGCCAGCACATTTTTACATATTTCTGAACTTGGATCTATGACTTTTAAATGGATATAACCTTTTCCTAAGTGAGGCCAAAAATAATTGGAGAAATGAGTTTAAGAGATCAGAGATGAGTTGCTTTTGTACACCTAATGGAAATGAGAACAGTTGCAATAGAAGGGATAAGTGATATTTTTTGGAAATCTTTTTCAATGTTTGATCAGCTGTGCATTTTAGTAATGCTCTTAATAGTGTTTTGATGCTCGTTAATGGCATTTGGGGCAAGGAGAGCATAAAGGAAATATATTACCAACCATAAAGAATATAGCTATTTATATTAGGTATGGGCTGCCATTTACATGCTCTCCTTGGCTCACATTCAGAATCATTTTCTTCTTTTGAACCAAAATGTGACTGTAAACTGCTGTTTTATATAAGTCCAGTACAGGTGCCCCTGTGTTCAGTGGCTGTTATGGGTATATAAAAGCTATTTCAGTCTCCCTTGAAAAGTTAATTTGCTGTTACTCGAACCACAAGCCACCTGTGATTTTAACCATAAGATGGACGCCAGACATTGATACTGAAGTCTGAATAGCTATAGGGTAGGCTTTTTCTACCATCTGTATAACAAAATAGGTAAAAGAAATTCCAATAGTTTTCTGTGAGGTTCAAGAGAAAAGGTCATTTTCAAGAACAGAGGAATATGTGAAAGGTAGGAATTGACATTAGAGAAAAGGCAGAATTCTTTAAGTATAAATTTCATATAATCACTATTCAAAGTATTATTTCCAATGCAGGAGAATTAACATCACCAGATTTTTTAAACTTCAGGATTATTTAGAGCTACATTTATAACTATTAATTCATCTCTTAGGGTATATATGATAAATTAGAATACAACATAGAACAACTCAATGCAAATCAATGGAACTCAGAATAATACAGCAAAGCAATACAATACAATGTAATACAATAATTATTCATTGTTTGTTATTTTTAGGTCTTTTTGTTGCTGTTATTGTTGTGCCTGACTCTCCATGAGTCCATTGGAGTTTTCACATTTCCTTCTCCAGCTCTTTTTATACATGGGAAACTGAAACAAGGAAGATTAAGTAACTTGTTTAGGATCCCATAGCTACTAAGTGTCTGAGGCCAGATTTGAACTCAGGAAGAGGAATTGTCTTGATTTCAGGACTGGCAGCTGCTCCCTCAAATACAGTACTCTTTGATGCTAGAAATACAATGTTTACTTAAGATAAGATTTTAAAAATCTCAAGTATGATGCAATCCAATCGAATTATCTGCTTAGATAGTACAGAAACCTAAGGAGATATCATTTACAATATGGCCAGATGCTCCCTTGCAGAGGTACAAGGAAAGTTCATACAAAGAAAGGCAAAAACCAATCTCTACCCTCAAGTGGTGTCCATTTTAATGGAGGAAGTGGAATGTAAATAACTAAGTGTATACATCTCCTCTGAGTAGATAGAAGATAGTATCAAATGGGAGGACACAAGTAACAGATCTCCTAAAATTGTGGAATCTAAGCTGAGTCTAAGCTGAGTCTTGAAGGAAAGCAAGGAGACTGAGAGGAAGACATGAGAAAGGAGAAGATTCTAGGTGTGAAAGACAAAGAGGGACACTGATGTCTGGTGCAGTCTGTGTGTGTGTGTGTGTGTGTGTGTGTGTGTGTGTGTGTGTGTGCACACATAAGAGAAACATGCCAGTTTGTAGCTGAACTCTAGAATATATGGAGTGAAATAAATCATAATAATATTGGAAAGAATCAGAATTCTCTGGCTTCCAAAACCACCTAATCCTTCTACCTGAAGACTAGAGAGGGTCCCAAAGGGCCCATCAGGGATGACAAAACAGTCAGAGAAGACCTTGTGAAAGCCCATATTAACCAGTTTGCCTTGGCCCAACTTGGCTGGTCCAGCATTTTGAACAGAGCTTTGAAGTTTCAACAGAGCAAAGAAGCAGCTGTTGCTGAATAGCCATGGTCTCCATTACCCAAAAAAGGAGTCCTTTCCAATGACATTAGAGGAAGACATCTTCTCCCACCTGAGTCTGCAGTACATCTCACCAGAACAAAAGAATGCCCAACTACCTGGTCCATTTGTGGGCAAAATGCTTCCTGGAGCAGGGACTGGATGGGGCAGGGGCCTACCCTGCCACAAATTGGTCTGGTGACTATTCCACCTTGCTCCCCTTGCCAGCACTCTGAGAAAGGCATCTCTGGCCATGAGCAGTTCAGCTGGGAAAAGCCTGAGCTTCTTGTGTTCAGCCCCTCCCCATTCTGAGTCCTGGAAAGGAAAATCATTTTAAGAGGAATCCAGGGAATCTGAAAATCCTAAGGTCATTTAAATCCCCTCTATCCGTGTGACAGAGAATGGGTTTCTAGCCTCACACTCTTGTCTAGCTGAAGCTTGGGGGAGAATGGAATGTCAGACCCAGTAGAGGCTCTTTAGAAATTTAGGGTCCACTGTTCTTTGCCTTTTTTACCCCCGGTCTAGGAATTAGTGATTTCTGTGTAAATGCAAAAACAATGATTAAATTGTTACCTATGTTTGCAAATGAAAATGGGGGGCAACTGAGTGGCACAGTGGCTAGTGTGCCAGCTCTGGAGTCAGGAGGAACTGGGTTCAACTATGACTTCAGAAACTTAGTACTTTACTTGGCTGTGTGATCTTGGGCAAGCCACTTAATCCCAATGCCTTGCAAAAACTAGATAGACAGACAGATAGATAGATAGATATAGAGAGATAGCTAGATGGATAGATTATTAAATGAATAAAAGAACTGATGAATGAATGAATGAATGGCCAAGTTTTCTGTTTATGGAATGATTTGAATTCCAAAGGAAAACCATAAAACTTAATCCTGGGGTAAGTAAAATTACTCTATCACCTGAGTGTTGGTAGATTAGAGTAAGGAGCAAAAAGAAGCAGAAAAGCCAACAAACAGCTTATTGCAACAATCAAGGTAATGAGGTGTTGAGGGTGTTATGGAAATATATACACACATATAATTGCAGGTATACATGCACACATGTAGTTAGATAGACAGACAGATAGATAGATAGATAGATAGATAGATAGATAGATAGATGATAGATAGATAGATAGATAGATAGATAGATAGATAGATAGATAGATAGATAATGGATGGATGAATGGATGAATGGATGATGAGAGAGAGAGAGACAGACAGACAGACACCAATGGACTAAGAGACAGAGAGATAAAAGATATGACTAGAAAGATGATGGCTTCTCAAAATATAAAGAAAAGTTTGGAAGAGAGGAAAGTTCAGGAAGAAAGGTGAATAAATGAGTTCTATTTTATATGTGATGAGTTTGATACATTCAATTTGATATATCCGAAGAATAGTTGTTGACTGAAACTTAGGAAAGAGCTCTGAGTATTCCCTCCATTAGTACAGATTATATCTCATCCATGCCGTTTTCATCCTACAGTTTTTTCCATGTTCTGACACAAATCCGACTTAGCTTCTTTTTTAATTACCTACTTACTGAATATTTCTTGGTATCTTCTATAACACTTGGGTAAAAGTCAGTATTAGCAACATTCTGCATTAGTAACATACCTCAGATAATTTGTGTCACATATATTGGCACATATATATTGACTTTTTGAACCACATAAAATCATAATTATTTGGAGATTAGTGTATTTTAATAATGAAATAATTTACAAATCTGCCTCGTACATTGTACAAACTGGATTTCAAATGCAAAGTAGACAGAAAAGTGAAAGAGTTGAATGTAAGACATGTGGCTTCCATTCAGAAATAATGGTGTCTCTTAGATGAAATCCTATTTTCTGACAAAAATGATAAAGTGTAGCTATCATCTCAGGCCATAAGTAAATCCTGAGATTTATCTGGTCCAAGTTATGTGATCTATGTCTCATAGTTTTAAAGGGAAGACCATTTATAATGGATTAATGTAAAATGCTGCTTTCAATGGACTATAGGGTTTTATAGCAGATTCTCTTCAAACAGTGGAAATAACCTTGCACTATTCACAGATAAAAAAGAAAACTAGATGGTTGCCAAAGAGAGGATGATGATCATGTATGTTTAGTTCTTTTTCAAATTTCAACTTTAGAAAGTCTGAGTGAACTTCTTGCATATGTCAACATTGTCTTTTTATTATGGCATCTGGCTGCATGTAGATAAAAATTAATGTCTGTTTCTTTTAAAATTTCCCTTTGGGGGAAGATGTTATTATTTTTCAACAGTTTTTCTCACCAACCCACCATAAGTGCAATGCAGGTGATTTAACATTATTTTTTAACAAGTTATTAATACCCAGTCATCTCTTTATGAAAGGTGACCATATATCTTTGATAGAATTAAAATTAGACTGGCCATTAGAAAAGGAAAATAATGGCATTGCTCCTGGAAGCTTTAAATAGCTAAGTCCTGGTGACTGTATGACAATTGTCAAAATTGGAAAGTCAAAGAGAGAGTCAGCAGTCAGGGAAGATTCAAGCACTCTTTTGGATGGGATGGGGTTGGTAGAAGGAAATTGTCTCCAGCATTAACCACTGAGCATCATCCCACAAGAAGTCATTCCCTGCAATACCTTTAATTAAAGAACCAGCAATCAAGAAGATGTTTGTCTTTTGTTCTCAAAAAGGACTATGAAGTAATGCTATGACATTTACATTAACTGGATTTGTTTGAGAGGCTGCTGTGCCTCACTTTCTCTTCTAGAGTCATCTGGGTCCAGTGGGTCAGTTATGAATCAGGATGACTAAAGATATGGATATAAGGCAGTCAGTGTTAAGTGATTTGTCCAAGATCAAGTACAAGTTAAGTTTCTGAGGTCAAATTTAAACTCAGGATGCTCTACCCGCTTCACCATCTAGATGCTCAATCACAAAATCACAAACACACACACACATAATCTAAACAAGCATAAATACAGGGAGATAGTCACTTTAGGCTTCAAATAGTCAAGGGGCTTGACTCTTAGAAGCAGAGAAGAGAGCCACATATAAAAATAAAAGAATGCCAACACATCATATGTCCTTGTGGCAGAGTATATCCTAAATTTATTGGGGGTGGGGAATTTTGTCTACCTATTGTTCTTCCTGTATCTTTATTATACCTATACTAAGAGTTCATTATGTTTACTGACTTATTGTTCATTTGAAGGATACAGATAGGAGCTCAAATGCTTGGAGCCTAAGAGTAGGAGTCACACATCTTGGGACTTAAACTGCAAACTGTTTGGATAGGTATACTAAATGGTATTGTACTAAGAGAGGTATAGCTTTCAGCAATAGAAAGGTGGTAAACTGATTACATTGGGCCCCAGTCAACTAGACTATTGTGATTAGTTCTATGTCTAAGAAAAACATAAAAAACCTAGAGGGTATGCAGAGGAAGGCAATCAGGATGGTGAAAAGCCTTGGATCCATGTAACATGAGGTATAGCTGAAGACATTGGGGATGGTTAGCATGGAGAGAGAAGATTCATGAGGGATATGATAGCTAGATTCATATACTCAAAGATCTATCACATGGAAAAAGGATTCATTTTGTTCTGTTTGTTCCCATTGGACAGAGGCAAGAGCCATAGGTATATATAACTTCTCATCTGTAAAAATGGGGGTTGAGGGGTGGCTAGGTGGTGTAGTGGATAAAGCACCGACCTTGGAGTCAGGAGTACCTGGGTTCAAATCTGGTCTCAGACACTTAATAATTACCTAGCTGTGTGGCCTTGGGCAAGCCACTTAACCCCATTTGCCTTGCAAAAAACCTAAAAAACAAAAACAACAAAAAAAATGGGGGTTGAACTAGAAAATCTGTAAAGTTTCTGCCAGTCCTAAATCCATGATCCCATGATTCAAGTTTTGTTTAGAATGCTACATTAAATGTAATTCATCATTGAACTTCATCCAACTAATGAGTAACCACTTTTCCTGTTTTTTTTCAAGAGTATCATAATTAACTTGGCAATGAGTCAGATGCTTCCAGTTCTTTTATAACTTACTGACATTTCTACATAGGTACCTAAACTGGCTTACAGTATTGACTGACCATCAGCATGTCTATACTCTGCAGCCTGGGGAACTTTGTATTTTATAATCTAGGCAAGAAAATTTCTTCACCTAGGTTCAGCCTTCAATTTCTTTCCTCAGTTGGGACCCTTCTCATTCCTAGACAATGTTGTTGACCCAGGATGTAGTATCTCTTTCATTTGAAGTATTTTTCCCAAGAGATGTCTGGGTTTCAACAATATTGAGCTGTTGTTCAATGGAGAGATTTCTTTATGCCTTTTTACAATAAGTCTTTTCTATTGACAAGATGATTTGTTTTTCTCTCTGTCTCTTTACATCTAGAAGAAGAATATCTTGATCAAATGATTGTGTGCCTTTCCTCTACTTATTTTCCAATTTCTTCTTCAGTTGGGTAACATGTTCAAATTTTTTCATCCTTTGATTACATCCCTATTTGTTTTGTTTCAGATTTCTTCAATTGTTCATTGAACAACAAAATATTCCATAAAAATTCTGTCACTTTTTATATTTGACAGCAAACTCAAGCCTTGTTTCTTTCTTGAGTCTGGTTTGTTTGCAGTCTTTCAGAGCAATTGTTCATTACTTCTATGAATGCCTATATTACTCATTAGGCAATTAAGTGGTGCAGTGAATACAGTACTGGGTTTGGAATCAGAAAGACTCATCTTCATGAGTTCAAATTCGATATCAGACACTTGCTAACTGTCTGCCAGGCCAATAGCTTAATCCTGTTTGTCTCAATTCCTCATATGTCAAATGAATTAAAGAAGGAAATGACAACTCACCAGTATCATTGCCAAAAAAACATTATCCTAAAGATTCAAACACTCCTAAAATGATCAGGCAAAAATATTATCCTATGACCATACAGATGAAAAGACAGCATAAAATGGATCTGCTGCATTGCAGATTATATTGCAAGATGACGATCATCCTACATCAAAATATTGTTACTTCTGTACTTCTTGTCCTTTCCTTGATAAGTCTTTTTATGATTCTTTGCACAAGCATGTGTGTTGTGTGTGTTCTTTGGTCTTTTCATTTCATGAATATAATGGAGGAGAAGAGGACAAAGTAATCTTAGGAGAAAAGAGGCAAGTAACAGATACAATCATAAATTGATGAAGTGCATATACCTATCTATACTTTGTTATTCCTTGAAATCTGAAGAAGTTTCCCTAATGAAATTGGAAGGACAAATTGACATTATTTATCCAGAATTTGACCACATTTCTGGTGAACTTTGAAAAAGCTAAGCTGGCTTTTTAGGATATTCAAGGCAGGGAATAGCTTTGTGGAGTGAGATAATTGTACTTCTATCAGAATGCAGCATGGACATGGGGAAGGGAAGTGATGGGGGGAGCAGGGAGATTTCTTTCCTTGATCCCACATGAATCATGACATCTTGCAGGAGAAATAGGAGGCGTCACTTCAAGATCTACTTTTGGAATCATGGAGAGACATTGATAAAGACAATGAGAGACAGAGAAAAAATCAGGGCCAGAAGCAATTTCAAGAAGCATAACCTAAGAAGTTAAGAGCTAACTTTGAATTCAAGACAGAACTAGCCCTGAGAGTCAAGATATGAGCTGACTGAAGAGCAAGTCCAGGGGTCAAATTTAAATGATATGCTCTGGAGAGATGGTGCATCCAACAGGGAGTACTGGACAGATACTACAAGAATGGAAAGAGCCCATAAGTCCTGCAAAGCTAGAGGTGTGGGCTGCCTTGACTACATGTGTCCTATGAGTTTTCCACCTCATATTCCCATTTACAGTGTATTTATTCTTAAAAGAATGTGTTCCAGAATTTTGGAGGTCATTCTTAGATCCCCAAGACATCTGGAATTACACTGAGCTTAATTATTCAAGCCCATATAGCAATTTGGCCAATTATCAAATGAGCCTTTGCTAATGTGGCTGGGACAGGTAAGTGACAAGGCAACAACAAAATGTTTTTATTTTGAGATGAAAATTACAGCTGAAGGAGAACTGGGAGAATCTTTGCATTAAAAATTCCTGTAGGAGTACAAATATTATCACTATCTTAAAAGAATTTTTAGCTTCTTTTGTGTTTGTGTGTGTGTTCATATCCAATTCAATTAAAGTAATCACAAAGGCTGTGTATCTATATTTGTTTGGGCTATAGAAGGTCAGTTGTAAATAAAGCTGAAAAAATAAAGCAAGCTATCAGTGTGGGTAAGTATACTACAAGAAGAAATGGGCATATTTGCATTTATTTTTCATAATATTGTCACACAGCTACGTTTTTTTCAACATCTTTCTATGATTTCAAAGAAGACTATGACAAGAGGGAGGTGTTGCCATGCCAAGCACATAAATTGAATTTGAGTGCGGGGTTACTGTGCCAGGTCTCCAGGCCCATGTTATTCTCAGAACTATCTAGGTCGTTGGCAGATATGGATCAGGATCATTGAATACAACCCTGGATGCAAAGCAATTTGGGTTATCCAAGGTCACACAGTAAGTATCTGAGGCTGAATTTGAACTCAGGTCCTTCTTTCTTCAGGCCCAGCACTGTGCCATCCAATTGCTCCATGATTTCATATTGTTATTGAGTGTCACCAATGGTCCTTTGCTGCTTCATATTTTGGAAGACAGTAACTTGGTCATTAAGTTCTACTCCAAGTGCATAGCTTAACAAGGCAAGATTAGGATTTTTTTACAGTTATTCTAAAGATTGTACTTCACTTAATTGCATATATCCCCAGGATTGTGTGGAGAAGATTAGGGTAGGGAAGAGAACTTGGGAAAGAAGTCTGCTTTCATCTCTTCTCAGTAACAGAGCTTAGCAAGTTAGTATTGGCATGAAAGTACTCACCTGGCATTTCTAAATGAACTTCTAATCCAATTTCTTGGCTTTACTCAAAAATGAACAAACATGTTTTTCCCCAAGGCAATTAAAAAAATAGGATAAGAGCTTAGGAATCCAAATGGATAGCCTCACTCTGATTCCCAGAGGCCTATTCAGACCTTTGCAAGTTCAGAAATGTTTGTCAAAGATTCTTCCATGGGAATAATTTTGCTTCTTTACTATTTTATGGAGTTATGGCTATTGATTACACTGAATAAATATCTTTATAAAGTGGTGGTGTTTGGTTAGTTTGGCTGTTATTCTAAAAATCTGTGGCTCTACTTCTATACATTTAGGGAGACAAACATATTAATTTCCCTCACACTAGATTAGCCTCAAAATACTCTGGAAGCTGACAGGATTTTGGACAGGTGGTGGCTGGGTCTCAAGAGACACTCAGCTGGTGCTAGAGGCTGTCAATGACTCTTGGGGCATACAAGTCATAGGATTGTAAATTGAGGAAAAGCACTTTGCCAGGGAGGGATGCTACCTTTCAAGGAGAAAGAGGGATCAATGGCCTTTGGCTCAAAATCCTCTGAGCAATATACATAATCAAGTTTGCAAGAATTTCCTGAAGCTACCTGGCAGAATCCCACTGCTCAAATCATCATTGGATGTAAAACTACCAAGACTCAGTGTTTTATACTCTACTGAAAAATGGCAATAACCAACAACAGATGGAGTGGGAAAACAGACAACCACATTGGCATCCAATATATATTTACTTAGGACCTACTATGTGCCATGTGTGTTCTGATACTGGACATGCAAAGAAAGGCAAAAAAAGGAAAAGCAAAGAAACAGTGCCTGCCTTCAAGGGTCTCAATCAATTAGGGGAGAAAACAGTCAAGCAAGTATGTGCAAATTATAATCAAGATAAATTATAGATATTGAACAGGGGAAGGACTAGAATTAAGGGGAATCAAAGCATTCTGGGGAACAATTTGTAAATATGACCAAAGGGAAAATTAGACTGTGCATAGTCTTTGATCCAGAAATATCACTATTGAATCTGCATCCCAGAGAGATCCAAAAAAGGGAAAGGGAGAGAAGGACCAATATGTACAAAAATATAGTAGCTCTTTTTGTTGTGGCAAACAATTGGCAATTGTGGGGATGTCCATCAATTGGAAAATTTTTGAACAAGGTGTGGTACATATTGAAGACTGTTATATGAAGATGAACTGTGAATGATTTAATTATTCTCAGAAATGCAATGATCAATGACAATCCCAAGGGATCCATAACAAAAAAATTCTATCTACTGCCAGAGGAAAAATCTGATGGAATCTGAATGCACATTGAAGTATACTGTTTTTCATTCTTCTCATTTTCACGTTTTTTTCCCTTTTGTTCAATGTTTTCTTTAATAAATGACTAATATGGAAATATATTTTAGCTGATTGCACAAATACAACCTATATCAAAGGAGAGGTAAGGAGGAGGAAATTTTGCAATTCAAAAACTTTTTTTCAAATTAGAGGTTAAAAATTGTCTTTATATTTAATTGAGAAAAGTCAAAAATTTTTTTTTACAAAAAGAATTAAGGGGGATAATGGAAGACTTCCACAGAAGGTAGAATTTTAGTTGAAACTTGAAGGAAGCCAGGAGGCAAAGATGAGGATAGAAAGAATGCCAAGGATTGTAGACAGCCAGTACAAAGACATGCAGTCAGGAGTTAGAGTATCACTTTACATAATTTACTTGGATAAAATCTCAATGAGGTCTAAATAAGAGATCTAATACCTCTTGTCTTATTTCTTTAAAATTACAAGTAGAGTCCATTCTTGAAGGTCATTGTATGAAAACCAAGGATATTAAAATCTACAATTAAAATTACATTAAAAACTAGCTTGACAAAACCAGACTGAGGAAAAGAAAATTCTCTAACTTTTCAAAAAGTGAGTTGAATTATGTAAGAACTAGGATAGGATCTGTGACCTAAATGCTTCCTTCATTTCACTTCAAATATTCTATTACTCATATTGCTTTGCTTCCTCTCAGTCTCATCCCAGAGAACTAAAAACCTATTAGAACCCTTTGATAAAGGGGCAGATCAAAGGAGACAGGGAATTTGAGGAACATATTATATAAAAATATGTCTCTTTATCTTGCTTTTTACTATAAATTTTCCTTTTTCTATAATCTCAATAAAATGACATTACTACTCTACTGTACTTCTCATTTTTCTCTTGCTCCCACAATTCAAAGTATGGTTCATCATGGATATTAGAGTCTCAAGAATAATATTAATTTACAGATCACTTAAAAATTGTGCCACATGAATTCACTTAGATTCTTTAGTACATGGAAGTTACTTAAAAGTCCAATGCTTGAGTTTTCCCAAATCACTAAGGTGTTAGCTCAAACTGGAAATATGTTCAGATGAGTAAAGCAAAAATTTAATTGTTGGGGGCCAGAGGGGGTTGAATAGTAAGAGGAATTTAATTACTTCCATATTGCAACTGAAATAATCTCAGAATGTTTTATCAATACCAATAGCAGAGGCATTATGTTAAACAAAAATGTAAAGCTCTCTTGCCCAAGTGTGAAGTTTTTTGCCCCAACAGAGAGCAGTATGAAAGTATTTCTCCCCTACACCACCACCACCACCATCAGTGAGAGGATTCAAATAAATTAACAACTGGTCTTCTGCCCAAATGACTGTTTTAATTATACAAAAAGGAATATCAAAAGGTAGTTTAGTATTTCATGCAATTAATACTCAAACAAGAACAATAAAAGACGTACACAAAACTAGATTGTTATATTACTCACATTAAGCAAATGGATCCTTAAGGATCAAAGGTAGCTACATGCAAAAGCAAAATTCTTCTACTTCCATGGCTTTCAAAATGGGCAACAAGATAATCCTTGAAATCTATATTTCTATTGGTTCATTGTGTCCTAGTCTTCCTATTGGTTTCACCATTCAAGAAACATCAGTACACTCACAAAATCTCCGAGAAATTTTGGGGATAACACAAAGCCAAAACAAATGACATTTTTTGTCACCCCTGATTGTTGGCATCTTTTCTCTTTATGTTATATATTTCTTTACTGAAATATCAAAAATGAGGGAATTAAAATGTAGTATTTCATCAAAGATATGAGTTTTAAGAAATGAATAAATAAATACTACAAGCGTAGTTCCATCAATTTTTTTTTTCACCTATGAATGAAATGAATATTACTATGGACTCTTAGAAAATGTTGTGCAGGTGAATGTTAAAAAAGAGCAAGCAATGTAAATTTGTGATTTCTGCATTGGGCAGCTGCCCAGGCACACAGCTTAGGGAACCCTGATAACAAGTGCCATTTTAACAACCAACTCACCAACCTTAACATAAAATTATATATGGGTTCTTCTGAATCAGTACAAACTGACTGAATCCCATCACTGACCACCACTGCACATAAAATATATTTTTAGAACCACTCAGCCAGTAGGAGACAGTACATCCAGCTCTGAAGTAATGCAAGGAGAAAGAGAGATGGGATCATATGTGACTGTGTTAAGCATTAACCCTGACAACTGAGAAAAGAGCTAACTATAGATTCAAAAGAGAATGTATTTTGAATGTCAAGTCAAATCTCAGAGAAGGGAAGGTCCCAGATGAGTAGCCTTCCAATCAGAGATGCTGAACCAAGTACAGAAAGAAGAATCACAAGAAGACATTGAAAAAGAAAGGATAGACTTCCAGCCAAGATGGCAGGGAGGACAGGTACTGTGTCATTCTTCTGATCTTCCCTCATAAATAATATGAAACAAACCTTTTGACAGAAATCCAATTGACAAAACCCAGAAAGAGAAGCTAGGAGAAGAACATCTGCCTCAAGGTTTGTCTTCCAGGATTATGGGTGAGCTCAGCTGCAGAGGGCAAAATCTGCTGGGATCACAGGACAGGGTGAGAGTCTGAGAGCCTGAGAGCATGACTGGCCTGATATACTGCAGGGTCAGGGGCCAACTTGAAAGCAGAGGAATTTATGGTGGCACTGACTATCTGGAGCTTGCTGGCAGGGCTGGAGGGCTGACAGGACTGGAGGGTGGGGGAAAAGTTGCAGACATTGATCCCTGAGCTCCTCTGGTCCGGAGGAACTTGGAGTCCATACCTTCATTTCTTCTCAGGTATTTTCTCAGAAAAAACACAATTACAGCCCACCTCTTCCCCAGGCTCAGCTGTGAATAGGGAGAGCAATTGCCTTGCTCACTGCTCAAAGATAAAAGTATTCAGCAGCTTCAACCAGGCCAAGGGAGAGGGTCTCAAATTAAGGTCACAGACACTCCAGACAAAGCAACCAACACAGCCTACTGGGCAGCCCACTTGAAGTACCAAACCCAGTGAATATCAACACCAAATCTCTGAACGAGCTACTGCCCAACACAAGGTCTTAGTAAAATGAAGAAAGGCCATGGAAAGGAGAGTCCATAAAAAATTCCTAGAAGGAAAAGACCCTAATTCAGAGAGACATGGAACCTCTGAGGAGAATATGATCTGGTTTCCAGCATAGAAAGTCTTCCTTGAAGAAATCAGGAAGGAATTTAAAAATCAATTGGAAAATTTGGGAGAGAAAATTAATATCTTGCAACAAGAGAACAAATCCTTGGAAAATACAATTGGACAAATACAAAATGAGACTACTTCTCTCAGATCCTCAACAGGGCAAATGCAAAAAGAAAATAATTCTTTCAAAACTTCAATCTGACAATTGGAAAACTCATACAAAAACAGAATTGACCAATTGGAAAAGGAGTTGCAAAAGATAAATGAAGAACATTTTTCTCTAAAAAATGGAGTCTGTGGAAACTAATGACTTCATGAGATTCCAACAGACTGTTAAATAAAACCCAAAATAGAAAAAATAGAAGAAAATGTAAAATACCTGATCAGGAAAATCACTGACTTCAAGAATAGATCAAGAAGGGATAACCTGGGTGACTAGGTCATGCAGTGGATAAAGCACCGGCCCTGGAGTCAGGAGTACCTGGGTTCAAATTCAGTCTCAGACACTTAATAATTACCTAGCTGTGTGGCCTTGGGCAAGCCACTTAATGCCATTTGCCTTACAAAAACCTAAAAAAAGAAGGGACAACCTGAAAATTGTTGGTCTTCCTGAAAACACTGAAGAGAAAAAAAGACTGGACTTAATAATTACAAGATTTAGTGATGGAAAACTGCCCTGATATCATGGAACCAGAGGTCAAAATAGTTACTGAAAGAATACATAAATCCCCTCCTGAAAGAAATCCTAAAATGAAAACACCAAGGAATGTTGTGACCAAATTCCAGAACTATCAGATAAAAGAAAAAAATCCTGCAAGCAGCTAGAAGGAAACAATTTAGATACCAGGCAGTCACAGTAAGGATTACACAGGACCTGGCTGCATCAACAGAGTTATTCTAAAGAGTAAGGGAGCTTGGAATGCAGCCAAGAATCCAATACCTAGCAAAGCTGAGTCTTCTCTTACAGGGGAAAAGATGAACATTTAACGAAATGGAAGAATTCCAACATTTCCTAATGAAAAGACCAGAGATAAATAGAAAATTTGGACATCAAAAAGGAGGCCCAAGAGACATGAAAAGCTAAAAAAAAAAGGTTAAAGAAAAAACTGCTATCCAATAAGATAAAACTGGTTATATTCCCACCTGAAAGAAAAGATTCTCGGAACTCTTGAGAATTGAAACTCTGTTAGAGAGAATATACTTAGCCAGAAGTGATAGACACTCCTGACTTATCCATGAGACTGCTATCCAATAAGAGGAAACTGGCTATATCCCTGCCTGGGAGAAAGGCTCTCATAACTCAGGAGAATTGTAGCTCTATTAGAGAGAACACACTTAGCCAAAAGTAATGGATGCATGACTTTTCTGTGACTCAGATAGAATGATTTAAAAACAATATCTCCTTAAAAGGGGGGACAGTAAGGAGAAAGAAGGATGGAGATTGAATGGGATAGATATCATTACATTAAGAGGTACAAAAAACCTATTGTAATAAAGCAGAGGAAGGGAGGAAATGAGAAGCAGTGAATCTTTCTCTCATCACCATTGGCTTAATGTTAACTTACACTCAGTTAATTTAAGAAATTGATCTTACCGTTCAAGTATTAATAACAAAAAAGGGGAGGGGGAAAGGAAAGGGGAAGTAAAAGGGGAACTGACAGAAGAAAGTGAAGGAAGAAGGAGAAAAGGGAAAGGGGAAAGAAAGGGGAGGGAGTTGATATAGGAAGGCAAACTCACTGAAGGGGGCAGTATTTAGAAACTGGGGAACACAGATAAAGTGAAAAAAAGGCAAAAAATACAAATGGAGGGAATATAGCACGGAGGGCAAGAAAGAGTTAGTAATTATAACTTTGGATGTGAATGGGATGAACTCCTTTAAAATGTAAGTGAATAGCAAAGTGGATTAAAAACCCAGAATCCTACAATATGCTGCTTACAAGAAACTCATTTGAAGCAGAGAGATACATATAGAGTAAAAGTAAAAGGTTGGAGCAAAATATATTTTGCTTCAGCAGAAGTGAAAAAAGCAGGGGGTAGTAATCCTTATCTCAAACAAAGCAGTTGCAAAAATAGATAACATCAAAAGAGATAAGGAAGGGGGCAGCTTGGTGGCAGAGTGAATAAAACACCAGCCTTGGAGTCAGGAGTACCTGGATTCAAATCCCGACTCAGACACTTAATAATTACCTAGCTGTGTGGCCTTGGGCAAGCCACTTAACCCCATTTGCCTTGCAAAAAAAACCCTTAAAAAAGAGTTTAAAAAAAAGAGATAAGGAAGGAAATTATATCCTCCTAAAATGTACCATAAACAACAAAGTAATTTCAATGCTAAATATGTATGCATCCAATGGTATAACATCCAAACTCTTAAAAGAGAAGTTGAAAGAGCAACAGGAAGACATAGACAGCAAATCTCTACTAGTGGGAGACCTCAACCTCCCATTCTCAGATTTAGATAAATCTAATAAAATAACCAAGAAGGAAGTTAAGGAAATAAACAGATTGTTAGAAAACCTAGATATGACAGACTTATGGAGGAAATTGAATGGGGATATAAAGGAATATACCCTTTTTTCTGCAGTACATGGCACTTTCACAAAAATTGACCATGTACTAGGGCATACAAACCTAAAGATCAATTGCAGAAAGTCAGCAACAGTGAATACATCTTTCTCAGATCATAATGCAATAAAAATCATATGTAATATTGGACCAGGTAGATATAGACCCAAAACTAATTAGAAACTAAGTAACTACATTTTTTAAAAAATGAGTAAATCAAACATCAAATTATAGAAAGAATTAATTATTTCACCCTAGATAATAAAAATAACAAAACAACATATCAAAACCTGTGGGATTCACTCAAGGCAGATAGCAGGGGATATAGTATATCTCTAAAGGTTTACAGGAATAAATTAGAGAAAGAGAAAATTAATAAACTAAATATGCAACTAAAAAATTAGAGAAAGAACAAATTAAGAGCCCCCAATTAAATACCAAATTAGAAATTCTAAAAATTATAGGAGAAACTAATAAAATTGAAAGCAAGAAAACTATTGAACTAATAAACAAAGCTAAGAGTTGGTTTTATAAAAAAAACAACAAAATTGATAAACCTCTGATCAATTTGATTTAAAAAAAGAAAGAAGAAAACCAAATTGCTAGTATCATAAATGAAAAAGGAGAAATCACCATCAATGAGCAGGAAACTCAAGTAATAATTCAGAATTATTTTGCACAACTCCATGCCAAAATATTTGACAATCTAAATGAAATGGATGAATATTTACAAAACTGTGTTGCCTAGGTTAAATGAAGAGGAAATTAAATACTTAAATAATCCTGTCTCAGAAAAAGAAATTCAACAAGCTATTATTGAACTCCCTAAATAAAATCTCCAGGGCCAGATGGATTCACAAGTGAATTCTATCAAGCATTTAAGGAACAATTGGTTCCAATTCCATATAAACTCTTTGGAAAAATAGGTGAAGATGGAACTCTGCCTAACTCTTTCTATGACACTAATATGGTGCTGATACCCAAACCAGGAAGAGGTAAAACAGAAAAAAGAATATTATAGGTCTATCTCCCTGATGAATATAGATGCAAAAATCTTAAATAAAATCTTAGCAAAACAATTACAACAAATTATCACTAGGATAATACACTATGACCAAGTAGGATTTATCCCAGGAATACAGGGTTGTTTCAATATTAGGAAAACTGTTAGTGTAATTAATTATACCAATAATAAAACTATCAGAAATCATATGATTATATCAATAGATGCTGAAAAAGTTTTTGACAAAATACAGCATCCATTCCTACTAAAAACACTAGATAATGTAGGAATAAATGGATTGTTCCTTACAATAATAAGCAGTATCTATCTGAAACCATCAACAAGCATTATATGTAACAGGGATAAGCTAGAGGCATTCCCAATAAGATCAGGGGTGAAACAAAGATGCCCAGTATCACCACTACTATTCAATAATGTATTAGAAATGTTAGCTCCAGCAATAAGAGGAGAAAAAGAAATTAAAGGAATTAGAATTGGGAAGGAAGACAAAACTCTCACTCTTTGCAGACAACATGATGGTCAGTCTAGAGAATCCCAAAATATCATCTAAAAACCTACTAGAAATAATTAGCAACTTTGACAAAATAGCAGGATATAAAATAAACCATCATAAATCCTCAATATTTCTATATATGACTAGCAAGATACAGCAGAAAGAGTTAGGAAGAGAAATCCAATTCAAAGTAACCTTAGACAATATAAAATACCTGGGAGTCTATCTGCCAAGGCAGACTCAAAAACTTTTTAAAAACAATTACAAAACACTTCTAATACAAATAAAATTAGATTTAAATAACTGGGCAAACACCAACTACTCATGGATAAGTCGAGCTAATATAATAAAAATGACAATTCTACCAAAACTAAACTACCTGTCTAGTGCCCCACCAATCAAAATTCAAAAAAATTACTTTAATGAGTTAGAAAAAGTTATAAGTAAATTCATATTTAAAAAGTCAAGAATTTCCAGAGATTCATTGAAAAAAGGTCAAAAGAAGGTACCTTAGCCTTACCAGTTCTAAAATTATATTATAAAGCATCAGCCATCAAAACTGTCTGGTATTGGCTAAGAAATAGAGTGGTGGATCAGTGGAATAGACTAGGTGCAATAGCAGGAAATGATTGTAGTAATCTGCTGTTTGATAAACCCAAAGATTCCAGCTATTGGGATAAAAACTCTCTCTTCAATAAAATCTATTGGGAAAATTGGAAGTTAGTATGGAAAAAACTTAGATTAGACCAACACCTCACACCCTATACCAAGATAAGATCAGAATGGGTACAGGAGCTAAACATAAAAAAAAAATATTATAAGCAAACTGGAAGATCAAGGAGTAGTTTACCTGTCAGATCTAAGGAAAAGGAAGCAATTTAAGACCAAAGAAGAGATGGAGAATATCATTAAAAACAAACTAGATAATTTTGTTTACATTAAATTAAAAAGCTTTTGCACAGACAAAAACCACTGTAACCAAGATCAAAAGAAATGTAGTAAATTGGGAAACAATTTTACAACTAGTATTTCTGACTGTAGAGGCCACTCAAGCAAGTTCAGGGTCAAGAGGCCAGTTATGGCCAAAATAACCTGAGCTCTGGTGACCCTTGAGCTGAAAGCTTCCACAGAACTTTGATATAACACAACTGCATCATTCATGGCCTCACTATTCAATAAGCCCTGTTTCTGACCTTCTTGACTTTGGTCACATACTGCTAGGTTAATTCCTGCCCACAAAGTTACATCAATGTTTTTATCCTATATGCTAATTTTGTGGTTTTCTTCTACAAAAACTCTTTGATGTTTTCCATAATGTCCTGCTGACATTCCCCACCTAATTGTATGTGTGTTTCTGTTCTCTCCTGAGCTAAATGGATTCTCTGCTGGTTAGGGGATTGCAACATCTGACAAAGGACTCATTTCTAAAATATACAGAGAAATGAGTTAATTTTTTTAAAAAAAGCCATTCCCCAATTGACAAATGGTCAAAGGATATGCAAAGGAAACTTACAGATGAGTACATCAAAGTGATTCATATTCATATGAAAAATTGCTCTAAATAATTACTTATTAGAGAAATGACAATTAAAGCATCTCTGAGGTACCATCTCACACCTCTCAGACTGGTCAACAAGACTAGAAAGTAAAATGATCATTATTGGAAGGGATGGTGGAGCTATGAACTCATCCAACCTTTCTGGAGAGCAGTTTGGAATTGTACCCAAAGGGCAACAAAAATGTGTATACCCTTTGATCCAGCAATACCACTGCTTGATCTATACCCTGAAGAGATTATGAAAAAGAGTAAAAACATCACTTGTACAAAAATATTCATAGCAGTCCTGTTTGTGGTGGCAAAGAATTGGAAATTAAGTGAATGACCTTCAATTGGGGAATCTCTTAACAAACTGTGGTATATGTATGTGATGGAACACTATTGTTCTATTAGAATCCAGGAGGGATGGGAATTCAGGGAAGCCTGGAGGGATTTGCATGACCTGATGCTAAGCAACATGAACAGAACCAGAAAAACACTGTACTCACTAACAGCAACATGGGGGTGATGATCAACCTTGATTTAACTTGCTCATTCCATCAGTGCAACAATCAGAGACAATTTGGGGCTATATGCGATGTAGAATACCATCCGTATCCAGAGAAAGAATTGTGGAGTTTAAACAAAGATCAAAGACTATTACCTTTACCTTAGGAAAAATCTTGTTATCTTTTTTATGTAATTTTTCTATCTCTTTATTTTTCTTCCTTAGGGATATGATTTCTCTCTCATCCCATTCAACCTAGATCAATGTATATCATGGAAACAAGGTAAAGACTAACAGACTGCCTTCTCTGGGGGCGGGGGAAGCAAGATTTAGGGGAAAAATTTTAAAACCCAAAATAAATAAAATCTTTCTTGAATGACAAAAAAAAGAAAAAAGAAAAAAGAAAAAAGAAAGGACACTGGAATCCTACAATACTGGAGGCCCAACTTTCCTAGGAAACATGTAGCCCTTTCATTTTAGTCTCACTACTAGTGTACCTGGATTTGGTGTCTACTCTTTCCATTGATGCCAGAGGTCATTTTATAAAAGTGTGCTCCATATTGGGGGTGGAGTGGAATGTTATGGAACCATTATTGTTACAGTGTCATCTTAGTAAATACCTTTACTTTTAGCTAATTTTGCCTACAGAATGACTATTAAAGCTATGAACACCTGTTGAGACTAATACAGATATACACAAGCAACCTAGAACATGGGGACTATGGTCACCCTCTAAGAACCCAATTTCCCAATGTGAAGTGGGGAGATAGTCCTAAGAATATGAATTTTATTGTGTCTTTGTAGCTCATACATGAAAAAGTATTCTGAATCTAGTCAACTTTCAGCCAATTGCTCAAATCAAATATTTTTTTATTTCTAAAAAATTAGCAATAATTCATATAGTTAGTCTAAGATTTTGACAGATATGCTTTTAGCTGAAGCTGTCTGCCTAGTCCACTGGCAATTCAGGTCATTCTGACTACTATATCTTTACTTTCAGATACTTTGACTTGTTTTTTGAGCAATCCTAATCCATTCACCTTACAACTTTCTCTGTGTAACGTGTATCTCATAGACTTGAATGGACCTTTAAGTCCCTGGTGTTCCTCATTTTACATAAATGATAAAAAATGATGTCATTTGTTCAGAATTACACACAATTGCTAAATGTCAAACTCAGGAGTTGAACCTAAATCTTTCAAATTCCAAATTTTTGACTTTTCACAATGCCTGATTTTCCCAGATAGATAAATAATAGATATAGAAAGAGATGATACAAGAAATGGCCAAAGGATAGAGACAGAGCTTAGAGAGATAAGGAGTGGTCAGAAATAGATAGCTAGATAATAGCTGGCAGCTAGCTAGATCGATAGATCAATAGATCAATAGATAGATAGATAGATAGATAGATAGATAGATAGATAGATAGATAGATAGATAGATAGTATCTAGGAACTAGGAGCTACTATCTAGACACTTTGGCTAAACCCCTATTGCTTCTCTTACTTTTGTAAGTACTCCTAATATGTGATTTCAGTTTTTTCTCCCATCAGAGATCTGACAAATTCAGAAGCAGTTCCTCTGACCATTTTCCACACATTTTCAAATTATATATTTTTCTACAAATACCTATAATATGCTGAGTTCTAACTTCCACTAGTTTCTCCTAAGTTATACAGGAGTGTTGTCCTTAAAAGTTTCTTAATTTGAATCTATTATAATTCTCTTGTTTGATTAATCTACACTTGGAACTACCTATGGAAAAGGTATCTGTTTCTGATTTGACCATTTATCTCAAATTTTCTTAGGCAAACTATCTCAACTCAAAAAAATCTTTCCATTGTATAATCAACTCTTCATTCTCAAGAGATTCTAAGGATCAGGTTCCAAGTCTCATTTTCTATTGTCATTGGATTAGGATATTTTATTGCTCAAATATTGACTGAATGGTTTCTTCAACCATCACTTCTAAATTCTTTTGAATCATTTTATAATCCCTTTTTTTAATACTGTCAGTCTATTCCTAAGATTAAGAAAGTGCTTTATAATTTTATATCCATCACTTGACAATATACTTCTTATTTCTTTTCATTTTTTTTAGTTAGTTGGTTCAGCAGATGGAATGCTAGATCTAGAGTCGGAAAGAATTAAGTTCAAATCCTACCTCAAATGCTTTCTGTCTCTGTGACTCTAATACATCTGTCAACCTTTGTTTCTTCATCTGAAATATGAGTATAATAATATTTACTTCCCCGGATTGCATTGAGGATATAATGTCACATTTAGCAAGTTTAAAACTTTTTTTACTTTATAAATACTATCAACTGTATTTTCAATGAGTCATAACATTAAAATTCCAGTTAGAACAACAATAATATGGAACAATTATTGTGTGTAATTAACATGTAAAAATAAAAATGATAGAAGGATGTAAATTGATTTCACATTAAAAAATTAAATATACAGGATTATATGAAGTCAATTACCATGCCACTGGTAAATTGAAAAATCTTACATGAATACTCCATAACATCTCTTACTCATATCTCATACTCATTAACATTTTTCCTATCAAACATGTAAATTAATAAAGTCATAGTAGCAGTAGCAGTCCTATTGCATTTATAATCTCACAAAATCAGTGAGTTGATTTTAAAAAATAAAATACCCAAGAGAAAGAAGAAAACCAAACCATCTTGGATAAGCTCCCTCATGTAATAATCTTGTACAGTATAGATATGTGAAATGATATGAGCAATACTGCTCAGATGCTATCAAGGATAAGGAAATCAAATCTAATTACCAATCTGCTATAGGTTTGTCATTTAATTCTTTCTTTATCTCTCTTGGTTCAATAGGTGAAAAAGATTATGTTTACAATTAACTCAAAAATTGCTTTAAATGCAAAAACTGGGTATGCTTAGACAGCATTCTCAGGTTAATAAATACCAGAGGAAATCTCTTCTCCCAAAAATGAACTCTGTTCCTTTAATCTTACACTCCTAATTGTAGAGTTTGAATAATATCACTCTGTCCATCAGATTTGTTTCAAGTAATGAGAGACAGAGACAGAGACTGACAGTGAGAGAACAAGAGAAATTTAAACAATTCATCACCTACAATTCTGATGAAAAGCAGGGCCCTATCTTTGCTCTAAGAAATCAAAGAATAATGTAATGCTGATTAGACCTCCCTTAACAGTCATCATCATTCACCACATACTGAATCAGACTGAATTCATATCCAATCACAACTATCCAGTGACTCATTTGCAACCATCTCTCACTTTCATTCATGAATCACCAAAACTTATCTTCCTCAGTATATTATTATTATTATTATTATTATTATTATTATTATTACTCCCAAATGCCAAATGAATACCTCTCAGAATGCCTTCTCCACAGACATTTTTCCAATATCATTATCTGGCAGTTCTCTCTAATGACTTCACAGAGACTTTTTTTGTTTTTTTACCATAAAAGTTAACTCCCAACAATCTCTTTTTTTGCTTTTTTAAGGTCTCTGCAATTCTGATTTTCCCCAACCCAAGAGGTACAAATGAATTAGATTATTATTAATATATCAGAAACACCAAATATAATGATTACAGAAATATGGAAGACACCAAGAGGCATAGTATTGAAAAAGAAAGAAAAAGGAAGGAAGGAGAAAAGAGGGAGGGGGAAAGAGGGAGGAAAAGAGGGAGGGAGGGAGGGAAGAAGGAGGGGAGGAATAAAGGAGGAAGGAGGGAAGGTAGTAGGATAAAGGGAAAGAAGGAAGGAGGGAAAGAAGTGAGAAAGAAGGGAGGGAGGGAGGGAAGAAGGGAGGAAGGAAAGGAGAGAATGGAGGGAGGAAACAAAGTAGGAAAGGAAGAAAATAGGGAGAGAGGAAGATATACATAAGAATATCAGTAAATGGAGGCATTCTTGATCTAATAAATTAAAGCAAAAATGCACTTTTACAACCCTATGTCCACAGTAATTGTCTTCTTAGTGTAATTTGGCAATTAAAGCAACCTCTCAACTGCCAAATGAATTGGACGATGAAGTTTCTCTCAACACTTTTCTATTTTAACAGAGGATCACACAGGTTCCTGTATCTTTATCTAATCCTATCTCCCTCTCAAAGAGTTTCCACCTTCATCTCTCACATGCATTATGTCAAACATGGATTGCCTTTTTAGTCTGAGAACTTCTCCCCTTCTGTTCTATCTTTTGACAGAACTCTTCCACTACCATCCCATCCCCCAACCCAGATCCCCTTGCAACTGATCAAAGTTAGAATGAACACAGGGGGTGGCAGATACCATGAGGCAAAAGGGCTTTGGAGCTGGTGGTGTGTCTGTATTGGTAGTAATCCATCTTGATTTATGAGCTTCTCCTCTGGAATTTGCTCTGGGAACAAACTCTGGGAAGCCTCCTTTGTCCTATTTCCCCCCCGCCTGTGTCCTTGGGTCGGTTCACTGAGGAGTTTTATTCTACAAAAGAATTTTTTTAATATGTGACAAACCCTTCTCTCTGGAGTATTTAAATAATAATTTAAAAAAAACAGTTGCAATTAGGATCTGGAATAATGGCTCAGGAGAAGAACAAAATCAAAGTCAATATCTAACCTTCTAGAAGTTTTATCCAGGAATTTCTTGAGTTATCCCCTGTTTTCCTTTATAAATACCACTAGTTTGATGAACTCAAGATTTTTCTTTTACATTATCCAATTTGCTCATTATTTTATAACTTATCACTTTCTCTATTAGAATAGTGTCTTAATTCGATGAATGGGAATGCTTCTTTAGGTCTTTATGCTTCCATAAATCCTATATAGAAAACATTCCTCATGCCCTAGAAGTCTTCTTACCTAAATAACTAACATTCTCTTCTTATTCTCTAAAACACTTTTCTCCAAACTTTTTCAACTATTCATCCCAATCAATAAAAAAACTCAAATAATAAATTGAGCACAGATCTCCAATATTAATTTATTTTAAGATTTTATATACTATTATGTGAATATGTTTTATAGCTTATAAAGCATATACAAAATTTAAAAGTAGTTAAAGATGAAATTAAAAACTATTTTAAATAGATTTTATCAATGGAACAGAAAAAAAATCTTTTCATTTTTGAGAGCGTTGCTATTTGATTGAATGAGCTTGATCATTTTTATAAAATTCCTGTCCATTAATCATTAATTAATAAATTTGATCAATGAAATTACTAAGGAACAGATTTTTCCCTTTTTCAAAATACTTTTTAGTGAAAGATACACAATCCATCAATAAACTATGACATTAATCAGTGAACATTCTAAATTTCCAACAAGAGTCATGTTTGCATGTGGAAATTCACCCCATGCAAAACAAAAACATGCAAAAATGAGTTATCTCTGATTTCAGTTCTATAGAAAGCTTTGCTTATAAAACTCTTTCTTTTTCTGTGATTCTTTCTAATGATTGATATCATGCTTAAATTTCTTACTCATGTTTGAATGTCATCATTTATTTCTTTTTTTATAATTATCATGAAAACTAAAAATATCATTGAGGACAGGATATTGGGTATAATAAAATTAAAGGTAAAATATAACCAGATTAATAAGGTCCTTAAATACTGAGGAGAGGTATTTATAATTGATTCTAGAGGTACTTGTTTTGAGGGGTGATATTGTCAGACTTAAACTTTACGAAAATCACCTTGGCAGAGTTATGGAGAATGGATTGCAATAGGAGAGACTAGAAGTAAAGATATCAACTAGAAAGCCTTTGTAATAAGCCAAGTAAAAGTAGGGAATGAATTATATATGCTGGTAGTTGGGTGAGTTGAGATGGTTAAGATTTTGTGTAAATAAAAGTGTCCAAATTTAGTAATTGATCATTTATGTGGGATAAGAGACCATGAGGCATAAAAAATATGAGATCAAGGTTTAGAACCTGGATAACTGGAAGGATGGTGGTATCCTCAAAAACGTTGAGAAGTTTAATAGAGAAAAGAATTTGAGGAAAGGGTAATATGAGATTTATAATCTGTTGCAAGCCATCCATGTCTAGCTTTCCTTTGAAATTCACTGTCACTTGATGGTACTGTGGGGCCATTTCCAATGACCCCAGCACAAATCCTCTTCTGTGTACTTGAATCATGATTAGGGTGTAAGCATTAGGAAGGGCTAAAACTGATGCAGAAAGGGAAGAGATTAGGAGTTGTCTTAGTAAACCAATAATCTTTCTAATCATTGAAGATCTAGACAGAGAAGAGAAAATATTTATCCATATTCTTATAGCTTCACCAAAACAGAGAGGAATAAGTAAATCCAGAACTTCCTGGAAATGGGGAGTATCTAGCTATTGGATAGAGAGTACATTTTCTAGGGTGAGGAATTTTCAGGAAATTTCCTTGTTGCCATCATTCTATCACAAGGGAAATACTGAATAGGAGATCTTTCTCTCTGATGGGAATGTCAAAGTTATTTACAAAAAGAAAGCCATGGTCGTAAAAGATTTTGGAATAAAGGGTGTTGTCCATGTGAAGGGAATGGGCTAGCCAAGAGGGACCTTCTAGTCAATCACCTTCTCAAACAGAAAATGGTAAAAGCATATCCATCACTACTAGATATGTTAAACAATAAGTGAAATATTAAAAGAGTTATAATATACCAGATCTTATTTTAAGGTGGCAACTATGACACAACAGAAAGAGAACTAGATTTGAGTATGAGAACCTGACCCCAAATATGAGCTCTGTTCTGCAATGGCTGTGCAACTTCAGAGAAATCAATCACTGTTTAGTTCCAGTTTTCTCATCTTTAAACAGAAGAGGTTAGACTGTATCATAACATTATAATAATTAATAGATATGATACTCTAAAGTTTGAAAAGTACTTCATTTACACCAATCCTGATAAGCAGTGAGTGCAATTTAATGTAGGGTCCAAAATTATCTAATCCAAAGTAAAAGAACCTGAAGCAGAGCTTTGAGCCAAAGCACTTTATTAAAGAGTCCATGGTCCTTCTAAGAAAATGCACCTCAGATCTTTCTCATGATCTGAAATGTTCCCTTCCTCCAAGATTTTGGTTGTATAGGGCTTGCTGGCCAGATGATACAGATGAAGCAGACTAAAAGTGCAGAGCCTCATTGGTTGATAGGTCTTGCCCTTGCCCCTCCAGAAGGATCTACATAAAATATAGTTAGTTGACAAATGATCTGATGAACAGACCTTGATAGACCTATCTTAACAGTTCAGGTCTTATCAAGCTGATGAGCACATTTGTGGGCTGGACTAATAAATAGATGACAAAACATCCACATGGGTCAAAGGGATGATAGATAAGCAGGCCACAGACCAGTAAATATGACCTCTTGCTAGTCAAGTGCTCATGGCTATCGTCCTATGCTGGGTAACAAAAGAATGATGAAGGATAGAGTAGCAAAAGAATAGTTAGGTGTCAATGAACACCTCCACCAGGCTGAAATTGGTCACTATAAAAGGCAAAAGCAGGGATGGAGAGCCTTCAGTTAGCTTCCTGTGATTAAGCAAATGAACGTACAATCTTCAGTTCATAGCTCTGTGGCCTAATATACAGAATTTATAATTACTATCCTTGGAATTATATCAAACTGATTAATACTGACTGGAATAAAATAAGGGTCCAATTAATCATCTGTCACAATAAAGAAACTGAATTCTGAAATTTAAGTGACTTGTTCATGGTCCTAAACCTGCCTAATGCAAGTTTCAAATACAAAAATACTTACTCAAGTTGAATACTCTACTAAGACTCCTCCCTCAGGTATATACTACCTATATACTACAACACACTAGCACTACAAGTTCTCCTCCCAATGCACTTTGGTCTTATATCAGTTTTTCTCTGGGGCAGTGGATAAAATGCAAGACCTGGAGTCAGAAAGATTCATCTTACTGAGCTGAAATCTGGCCTCAGGAACTTACTAGCTATGTGCCCTGGGAAAATCACTTAATTCTGCCTCAATTTTCTCATTTGTAAAATGAATTAGAAAATGAAATGGCAAATCAATATAGTATCTTTGCCAAGAATCTCCAAATGGAGTCACAAAGAGTCAGACAAGACTAAGCAAAACAACATATGCTTTATATTAGTTCATCACCTAAACTTCATGGCACAGTGGATAAAGCACAGCCCTGGAGTCAGGAGAATCTGAGTTCAAATCTGACCTCAGACACTTAATAATTACCTAGCTGTGTGACCTTCAGCAAGTCACTTAGCCCCATTGCCTTGCAAAAACTAAAAAAAAAAGCATCATGTTGACAGAGCCAGGTATGGTACTAGATTCCAGGACAAAGGAGACTCTCTCTCCCCACATTCAAGAAATTTACATTATAGGGGGCAGCTAGGTGGCGCAGTGGATAGAGCACTGACCCTGGAGTCAGGGGTATCTAAGTTCAAATCCAGCCTCAGACACTTAATAATTACCTAGCTTTGTGGCCTTAGGCAAGCCACTTAACCCCATTTGTCATGCAAAAAACCTAAAAAAAAAAAGAAATTTACTTTATATAATAGGAGATAATATACATATTTGAACATATATAGAATTAATGAATACAGAATTATTAAAATAGATTCAAGGTGAAGAAATAAATAAATATAATTAGGAATCAAGGGCTTTAGTCATTGAGGTAATCTATAAAGGTTTCACCTAAAATGAGGTGCTTATACCATCTCTTGAAGGTGGAAAAATATTTTATGAAGTAGAAGTGAGGAGGGAGACATTATGTTGGTACCTTCAACAAAAATAGGGAAGTAATGAAGAGGGGTGGGTTTTTGAAGAAAAGTATTTGGTTCATTTTTTAAATATATTTTTTAAAATAGACTGGTAATATTGGAGAATCAAAGATCAAGAGATGAGAGGTGAACATAGAGATTTATGAATCATCTGCATAGCCCTGATAATTAAACCCCTGAATGCTGATGAGGTTGTGAGGAAGTAAAACTATGAGAATTTAGTTATAAAATGCTAGCTACAAGAGATATAATGAAACTTTGGGGAAAAACTGGTCTACAGTCAAGCAACAGAAGCATTTTGGTGGGATTTGCATGTGGAAGAACATCTGTGGAAGCATATGGTGATGAACAATACAACTCAGCTATATATACTTGGCTTACAGTTAATCATTGATGTCACTCCCTTTATAAATGGGCTGTCTCACTGATCCCCCAGAAAACTCACATATATCCAGTGACCAGTTTTGAGAAATCAAAAAATGAGTCTAGCTGGTATAAGTCAAATGGGTAACTCTAGGTTAAAACCAACCATAATTATATAATTGCTTCCTCCCTTAATTCTGATATTTGTTGTATGTGGGTTCTGGAACAACATTAGTTGTGACACCAGACTTAAACAAATATAGGTGAGTTTTCCCATGTGTTACCATAATTACCTATGGATAGGAAAAACCAAAGAGTCATGGTTTTTCCAAATTCTTCATGTGATGAAGACATAGAATCTCCAAGTATTCAGAGTACTTTGCTATTGTTTTGATAGTGCATATATAATGAATGAGTCCATTTTTCCACTAAATTTAAGTGACTCCTTGGGAGTCCTTGACTGCAGCCTTGATGGAAGCATTCACTCATTTAAACCACTAGAAAGGGATACAAACACATATGGGTGAGAAGGAAATAGATTCCAAGTGGAGATTTCCATAAGGTCACACCTACATTATCAAAATCACATGGCTTCCCTAAGTAAGACCAGACAATTATCAGCAACAACATATTGCTGCTGGTCACTTTTATTAAACATTTCCTAGAGCACCTTATTCCATCTATGTTGCCATGGTGATTCCTTTTCTGTAGTGCACCATGTTCTTTTAGTTTGTTGTCCTCAATATCCTTAACATCCTATATGTCTTTTCATCTAGGCTGGGGGCAAGTTCTGTTTCATATCGATGATTCTTTTATTTTTTCTCTTGAAAAGCATCTATATTATTTTTACTTCAAGTTAATTTTAACTTTAACTATGTCCCTGTGATACTGTATTGTCTTTCTTGAGTTTATATTTCTACATCCACTGCGGTTAGTGTGATGGTAATGTCAAAACAACTCCCACCTCATTTTGACCTAAATAACATAGCTAGCTGAAAATATGTCTCAATCCATCAATTACTCATAGGTCTTAGATTAAATGCTCAAAGGTCTTCGAACTATAATGACATTTGCAAAAGAATCATGTTCAGATAAACTGCATGAACTTGGCTGTGGCCCAAAGATCATCAATAAATTACCAAGCAAGATACCAAGGGATTAATTCCAATGGTTGAGGAAAGTACGACTTTCTAGTTAAAAAAAAAACTGCTGGGTTGGGGTGGGGTGAGAGGCCACAGTTTTGCCCTTGATGACTCTCCTTCTCTTCTCCTTCCCTTAGGCTAGAGGAGAATCTTGCAAGTTTCAAAAGGTATCAGAGTTTTGAGCTCCCATATTTCCTTCAACATGCTAACAACATTCATCTGGTTAGAGTATCTCCATCATTAGCCAAGAAAAAGTGGATAGAGACTCATAACGCTTGAGGAAAACTTCTTGACTTCCCTATTAAGGGGAAAAAAGACTTCTGGTATTTAAACCCATGAGTTATCCATCTCCATCATCATCATCATCATTATCACTAATATTTATAAAACACCTATTTTGTGATATCAAACATTATTCTAAGTACTTTACAAATATTATCCATTGAATTCACTCAACAACCCTGTAGGGTGGATGCTATTATTATCTTTCACTTTTTGGAGATGAGAAAACTGCAACAAACAGAAATAAAGTGATTTGCTCAGAGTCACACATCTAGTTTCTGAGGCTGTAATTAAACTCAGAAAGATGTTCTTTCCCTTATATCACCATCTGCCCCAATATGTGCTTTCTGAAAGGGCAAAAAGTGAATTTCTGGTAAAAAGAAAGATGACCCTACAAATGGAAATGAATGTAAAGCTGTTTATTGAGGGAACAGTGGGCTGGGTTTGAGCAGACTCCAGCAGTGGGGAGTGGGAAGAGCACATCTTTTTATAGGTTTGTGGGTATAACAGACAGTGATATGGTTTCTATAGGGTCTGGCATCTCCATGGAGGATGTGTTTTGTTTGGGGGGTTACCAAGGTGTAATTGGGCATTGTATGGAGTTTCTATGGAGGTTAGGATTTGTGTCCTTAGAAAGGGATAATCAATGGGGCTCTAAATAAAAATGAAACCTGGTAAAAATGAGTAAGAGGGGCAGCTAGGTGGCAAAATGGATAGAGCACCCCCCCCTTGGAGTCAGGAAGAACTGAGTTCAAATTTGACCTCAGATACTTAATAATTGCCTAGCTGTGTGACCTTGGGCAAGTCACTTAACCCCATTAGCTTAAGAAAATAGAATGAAACTGGATAAGAATGAAACTCAGGCTTGGATATAACATTTTCTTGGGTAGACTTTGTATGAACTTGTGGAAAACTATGTCACAAACTTTGGGAGAATATTGTACATTGACTGTTTTATACCATCTCAGTAAAGACTCCTTTTCCAAAATTTATTAAAACAAGATAAGTTGATTTTCAACTGGTAATCTTGGGGAGAACACATGGGTGGAGATTCAACTTAAGGGTCCCAATGCAGCTAGGTGGCACAGTAGATAGAGCACCAGTCCTGAAGTCAGGAGGAACTGAGTTTAAATGTGACCTCAGACACTTAAAAATTACCTCACTCTGTGACTTTGGACAAGGAATTTAACACCATTGCCCTGTAACAAAAATTAACTAGTTGTGTAATCTTGGGCAAGGAACTTAACCCCATTGCCTTGTAACAAAACAAAAAGCAAAAAATAATTAAGGGGCTCCTCAGAGGAATCTGTATAACCCCATAGGGTAGTTTCCATTTCTGGGGACCTGGTTCACCTGGGAGAGTGAGATTGAGATGAGAATTATCAAAGCTAACATGAGCTTTTTTTTGAAGACTCTTCAGCATAAAATTTAGGCCCTTTGACAGTTTAAAGGAGTTCCTTAGAGAGAGATTCTTCATCCAAGATTTCCATGATGTAATTCTCTAGTTTACACTAGAAAAAAAGTTGGAAAAAATTTTCACTCTTTGTTTTACATTATCATTTTGATGATTGTTTTCTGATGTAGTTTTTAGAAGTCATGCCTCTTCTTTCTGAGTTGATTTTTGCATACTTTTGCAATTTTTAGCTCATTGAATGCTTACATATTGATATTTGTGATATTACTGAATCCTGTATACATAGTGATATTGAGGTTAATAGACATATGGAATTTGCATCTTTAAGATATTGACACTTAGCAGTTTGCCTAGAGTTCACTATGATAGCTCAACAAGTCCATTTTTTCAAAAAGTTTTTATATAAGCCCAGAATTTTGCATACATCTCTGAGATCTTTTGAATTGTAGATTCTTAGAATAATGACAGTATTTTTTTATATAGAAACCCACACAAGCCTATTCTATCTTGTTATCTTGATACTAACTGAGGCTCCTTGTCCTATCACTGAGTGGATTTGGAATTCCAGTAGAATTGTCCTTGTCGTGGTAGGAATCCATAGCAGGAAAATTGCATACATAGATCCCTTGTTATATAGACAGAGAAGAAATTTGCCTGAATCTTTAACAGGTTCACATGGTACAGGGAGCAGTGGAGAAATTTTGGTGTGCTCTCTGTAGAAAGGAACACTTAGAGATTTTGCTTGAACCAGTGGTTGAATGGCCTATGACTTTCAGACAGATACAGAGATTCTTTGTTAAAATCAGTGTTTTCCTATAATGTTGCAGAGATAGGAAATTTTGCAATACTTATCCCACTCTTTAAGTATGACTCCAAAGCAGAGCATGGCTCCAAAGCTCCAAAGCAGGGAATCTTGGGAGGAGTTAGTAGAAGAGAGAAAGGAAAAGTTCCCCAAGGTGCCACTACCATCCTCCTCACAAAAATAAGCCAAATCAGTTTGATTTCTCACCTGAAGGTGAGAGGGTGAATTCTAGCCAATTCAAAGTTCTTATTTTCATCAGAAAGAACTCAATGAAATTTAAGAATTCTATGAGGGCAAGTATTTTCTTTTTGAAATAGAAAGCTTTCTTTTCTTTTTAAGTGATTAAAACTGGTCTGTGTTAGAAATGTAGAGTAAAAGGACCTTTTCATAGGGAAAAGGAAGAGTCAAAGTGCAAAGTCCCTCATGGACCCTATGCCAGTTATGAAATAGTTTTAATTGTTGATACTTGACTAAACAGAATAGATGGATCCCTCCATTAGAGAAGAATAGAGCAAGGAAGTCAGTCCTCTGGATCCATTGGACAATGGCTGCTACAGAAACATAGTCAAGTCTACTTAATTTCTCACCAGAAAGGGAAGGGAGTGATTTACAGTCTCCCCTAGGTCCCTAATCCCTATGGATTATGTCACACACCCCTCTGTCACAGATTTAGGAAATGCAATAAGAGACCAGTCCTCTGTTTCTTTCACTTTTATTGTCACTAAAACTCAGGAATGATAGGTACTCTTCTTGTCCCTATTTTAGAGATGAGAAATCTAAAATAAATAGAGGTTAAGTGAATTTTCCATGGTTACACATCAGTTAAATGTCTTGGACCAGATCTGTACTCAGATCTTGCAGATTTGGGGTCCCCTGATCTACCTACTGTACTACCTAGCAACATGAAAATCAAAAACTTTGAGGACTTTGAAAGATAGTATTTGTTTCTTAAATTGTACCATCATGTATATAGAAGTATGGAAGAATATGAAATACCAGATTTGATTATGAATGCAAAAATTTTTCCTGAGAGCTATTAGTATAAGGCACAAGACAAGCTATTAAAAGGGGGCTCTGTTGAGTTCTTCCCAAATTATTAAAGAACTACTCAGGATTTAACCTTTAGCAAATGCGTTTCCAAAGACTTTCTGAAAACAATAAATATTAACCAGGTGAAGATTGATGCTGTGTCCCATCCCATTTTAGTTTGACACTAAATTAGGTAAGAACATGTCTCAATCTGTCAATCACTCCACAGTCTTTATACTAAGTTCTAAAAGACTATCAAACTGCAATGGAATTTTCAAGAAAATTAGATGGACTTTCATCCAAATCACCGACAGAAGGTAGATCCTGAAGAACAGCTCTTAGAAGGAGTGAATCCTCCCAGTGTGGTACTGAATTTTTGACACAATTCGCTATTTGGAATTTTGTTCAACCTACTTCAATGAGTCCATAATATCAACTATGTAGGCACTTCCTTAATTGGTGCCAACCACAAGTCTCTTATCTAGTGACTTCATAATATGCTATAGTCAAGGAAAGATCACCAACTCCCTGATGATGAGTTTTTAATGTAACTAGGCTGGTGCTCAGGTGACTGGTGTGGCACTTAGAGCAGATGGTGTCTGAATCTTTGAAACAGACCCTGAAAAGATTCTCTTCTACCAGCACAACACTTTTAAGAATCCAGGGACATGTCTGAACCATGTTGAGGAATGGGAATAGGATCAGAGTAGAAATTATGTAACCTTCCTTTCTTTGGCTTAAGAGCTATACTTAGTAATTATTCCATCAAAAAAAAGTATACATTTCAAAAATAGATGATTGGAAATTTATTCAGGAATTGAGTCTATCATATTTGAAATTCCAAAATCTTCCCAGGACTTCACGCAATATATAAAAAAATTAAATGCAGTCCAAGTGGTTTGCAAGAGTCAGTAGTCCCTTCCAGGAGCCTTCTAATTAAGAAGGAATTTACTTATACATCATCAGCAACAGTAATTACTGCTTCCAGAAAGTAATTAACAATTTAAGCTAAGGAAAATTTGAATGGGTTCTGAAAAAGCCACAGAAATAAATGAAAACTAAGAACAAAAAAAGAAAGCTTATAAATTAAATGAATGACATAAAGAAGAAATATGGACTTCTATATTATGGGATTATTAGTGTAGACATCATTATTATTGATGGAATATGGATAAACATGATCCTGAGAAATACACTATCCAACTATAATTCCAATATGTTCACTTAACTATTGAGCATGTGGATAAAATATTTTATTTAAATTTTGTTTTTATAAGTGATAAAAATATTGAGATGTAAGCTTCATTTTTAAAGACTAACTGAAGGCATCATTAGAACAGTTGAAAAAACACAAAATAATATAGATGATAGGAACAACAATCTGTTCCCACATAACTTTGATTGCTCCAATTAAGGCTCTATATTTTGAAAGATTTTCATTTTATATCAGTTAGAGGTTTTAAGTTTTTTGAATGCTAATATTGGTTTAAAATGATGTTCCTTAATTAGTCAGAAGAATAGTCAGTGCTGGATCTGCCAATATAATAAATATAACTGTACTAGTAAAATTAATTCAAGTTTTAATGTTATACCAATTAAAGCTCAAAAGGAAGAACTCAATAAAATAATAATCAAATTGATTTGGGGAAAATATAAAACATCAAAGAATGCAATGAAATATATTGTCGTAGCAACATAAAGGGATAGAAATTCTAGACTTCAAACTAGTCTTCAAAACCTTTTGGTACTGTTTCCTTTTTTATAAAAAATAAGTAAGAAAAACAAAGGGAGAATTAGAAATGATAGAACCCAATAACCTAGTGTCTGACATGCCATAAAATATAAATTACTTAGGAACTAGCTCCCTACTTGATAAAAGCTGGAACATAATTTGCAAATCTTAGACTTAAACCAAAATAGATATTAAAAATCATAAATAAAAGAGAAGCAAATCATATCCTCTCACAGGTATGAGCAGAAGATAGGTTCTTAACTAAATGAGAAAAAGACAAATGAGAAACCAGGTTATTTTTATTACATGAAATTTCAAGGCTTCTTCACAAAGAAAATTTATATATTTGGCTAAGAAGAAAGCAATCAAATGAGGAAAAAATCTTTATAACTAAATACTTAGTTATCTATGCACATAAGCATATAGACACATATTTACACAAATGCATATCTATGCTTGTAATGCATATGTGTATATGTTACTATATATGAACATGCATAAACACATACTCTTATGATCAGAAGTGACTGCCCACCAGATGGGTGGTCAAAGAATATAAGTAAAGTTCTCAAAAGAAAAATTTCAAATGATTAACAAGCACATAAAAAAATTTAATTAAGTCACTAATAAAAAGAAAAATCAATCAAATTACCAAAGGCAAAAAGATGGCAAAATTCAATGTTGGAAGGGTTACAAGAAGATAGACACCCCAGGGCATTGTTAGTGGAACTATGAATTTGTATTTTTTTAATTAAAGATTTTATTTATTTTGAGTTTTACAATTTTCCCCCAATCTTACTTCCCTCTCCCCACCCCAGCCCCACACAGAAGGCAATTTGTCAGGCTTTACATTGTTTCCATGGTATACACTGATCCAAACTGGGTGTGATGAGAGAGAAATTATATCCTAGTTTAAGAGATAACAAGATCAGACAATAAGATATCAGGGTTTTTTTCCTACATTAAAGGGAATAGTCCTTGAACTTTGTTCAAACTCCATGGTTCTTTATCTGGATACAGATGGCATTCTCCATTGCAGACAGCCCCAAATTGTCCCTCATTGTTGCACTGATGGAATGAGCAAGTCCATCAAGGTTCATCATCGCCCCCATGTTGCTGTTAGGGTGTACAGTGTTTTTCTGGTTCTGCTCATCTCACTCAGCATCAGTCCATGCAAATCCCTCCAGGCTTCCCTGAAATCCCATCCCTTCTGGTTTCTAATAGAACAATAGTGTTCCATGACATATATATATACCACAGTTTTCTAAGCCATTCCCCAATTGAAGGACATTTACTTGATTTCCAATTCTTTGCCACTACAAACAGGGCTGCTATGAATATTTTTGTACAAGTGATGTTTTTACCCTTTTTTCATCATCTCTTCAGGGCATAGACCCAGTAGTGGTATGCACATTTTTGTTGCCCTTGAGGCATAGGAACTATGAATTTGTACAACCAATTTACTTTTTTCCTATTTTTAATTTTTTTAGTATTTTTTTCTCTAATTACATGTAATGTTTTTAACATTTGTTTTTAAAACTTTGAGTCCCAAATTCTCTTCCTTAATCCCTCCCCAACTCCTCTCCTTCAGAAAGCAAGCAATTCAACTGAGGTTATACATGTATAGTTAAGCAAAATACATTTCCATAGTAATCATGTTATCAAAGAAAACATAGACAAAGGGGCAGCTAGGTGGCACAGAGGATAGAGCACCGACCCTGGAGTGAGGAGTACCTGAGTTCAAATCCACCCTTAGACACTTAAAAATTACCTAGCTGTGTGGCCTTGGGCAAGCCACTTAACCCCATTGCCTTACCAAAAAAAACCATAGATAAAATATCTTAAGAAAAATGAAGTTTTGAAAAAAAAGCAATAATCTGCATTCAGACATTATCAATTCTTTGTTTGGATATGGATAGCATTTTTTTCATAACTCCTTCAAAATTGTCCTGGATCATTCATTGTATTGCTCACAATGGCTAAAACATTCACAGCTAATCATCTTATAATATTGCTATTACTTTGTTTGTAAACAATATGTTTCACTTTGTATCAACTTATTAAGTTTTTGCAGGTTGTTCTGAGAGCATTCTGGTAGTATTTCTTATAGCACAATATTATCCCATCACAATCTAATATCAGCAAATGTTTAGTCATATTCCAATTGATGTGCATCCTTCCAATTGCTAACTTCCTGCCCCAGAAAATGGGTGCTATAAATATTTTTGTACATATAAGTCCTTTCCCCCTTTTTTTCTATCTCTTTTGGATACAGATCTAGTAGGCATATTGTTCAATCACAGTCTGCATGATTATATAGCCCTTTGAGTATAGTTACAAATTAGTCTACAGAATGGTGGAATCAGTTCACAACTCCAGCAATAGTGCATTAATGTCTTATTTTCCCTACATTTCCTTCACCATTTTTTTCATTTTTTCTTTTCTGTCCTATTAGTCAATCTAAAAGACATGAGATAGTACCTCAGAATTATTTCAATTTGCATTCCTCCAAGCATTTAGAATATTGTGTCATATGAATCTTGATTATTTTGATTACTTCTGCACATATCACTTGATCATTTTTAAAATTACAAAATAGCTATTTTTTATAAATTTGATTTATTTCTCCATATATTTGAGAAATGAGTTTAGCACAGAAACTTCAGTTATTCTTTCAGTTATGATTGTTAAATGCATTTTCCTCCATCCTATATCCAATCCTGTTTAATTCTATCTTTTATCACCTTTCATCCTGTGCTCCCCTCAAAGTGTTTTGTTTATGACTATTGTCTCCCTGGATCTGCCTTCCTTTTTATTACCCCTTCTCTTATTCCTTTCACTTCTTACTTTCCTCTAGGGTAAGACAGATTTCTAACCCAACTGAATGAGTATGTTGTCCAATTCTCTGATCTTTGATCCAATTCTTATGAAAGTAAGGCTCACTCACCCTCCCCATCTTTCCCTCCACTTGTAAAAGTTTTTTCTTGATTCTCTTATGTGAGATAGTTTACACCATTCTACCCCTCCTTTTCTCTTTCTAATAATGTATTTTTTCACCCTTTAATTTTACTTTTTTTCAATATCATCCCTTTATATTCAATTAAACCTTCTAACTGCTCTAATAATGTAAAAGTTCTTTTGAGTTACTGATACCATCTTCTCTTGTAGGAATGTAAAGTTTAACCTTGTTAAAGTCTCTTATGATTTCCTTTTCTTTATTACCTTCTTCTCTTTAGTCTTCTATTTGAAAGTCAAATTTTCTATTAAACTCTTGTCTTGGGGTGGCTAGGTGGCACAGTGGATAGAGCACTGGCCCTGGAGTCAGGAGTACCTGAGTTCAAATCTGACCTCAGACACTTAATAATTACCTAGCTGTGTGGCCTTGGGCAAGCCACTTAACCCCATCTGCCTTGCAAAATCCTAAATAAATAAATAAATAAATAAATAAATAAATAAATAAATAAAATAAAAAACTCTTGTCTTTTCATTGAATGCTTGAAAATCTTCCATTTCATTGAATTTTCATCTTCATCTCTCCAGGATTATACACTTAGTTTTGCTGGATAGGTGGTGTAATCCTATCTCCTTAGCTTTCCAGAATATCATATCCCATAGCTAATAAATCTTCTGCTATCCTGATTGTGACTTCATGATACTTGAATTGTTTCTTTTTGGACTGCTTGCAACATTCTCTTCTTCACCTGGGAGTTCTGGAATTTAGTTATAATATTCCTTGGAGTTTTCATTTTGGAATTTCAGGAAGTGTTAAGTGGATGCTTTTATTTTCTATTTTGGTTCTCTGATTATAAAATGTCACAGTATTATTCCTTGATAATTTCTTGAAAGATGATGTCTAGGCTTTTTTATTTATTGTGACTTTCTCAGGGGGTGGCTAGGGGGGAGCAATAGATAGAGCACTGGCCCTGGAGTCAGGAGTACCTGAGTTCAAATCTGGTCTCAAAAACCTAGCTGTGTGGCCTTGGAGCCTTGCAAAAAAAAAAACTTAAAAAAATAAATTATCTCTTCTGGATCTGTTTTCCAAGACAGGAGGTTTTTCCAATGAAATATTTCATGCTGTTTTCTTTTCATCCTTAATTTTATTGTTTCTTGTTTCACTTAATGTGTTTCATGTTTATTTGTTCAATTCTAATTTTTAAAGAATTATTTTCTTCAGTTTTTGGAGCTCCTTTTCCACTTAGGCAATTTCACATTTTAAGGATCTTTTTTCTTTTCTCCAGTGAAATTATGTGCCTCTTTTTCTATTTGATCAATTCTTCTTTTCAAGGCATTCTTCTCCTCACTGCCTTTTTGGACCTCTTTAACCACCTGAGGGGCTTTTAAGACTGTTTTCAGAAATTACTTTCTTTAGTATTTTGTGTCTCTTTACAAGAAATTAACTCTTTTTTTCCTAACTTTCTTGTATCACTCTCATTTTCTTCCCAATTTTTCTCCTCTCTCTCTTATTTGATTTTCAAAATCCTTTTTGAGCTCTTCCATAACCTAAGATAAATTCATTTTTTTCCCTTGGAGGCTTAGAATGTTTAATCTTATACTTTGCTATCCACTTCTGAAAGTACATTTTGATCTTCCTTGTCACCATAGTAACATTTTAGGTTGTTTATTCACTTTTCTAGTGCATTTCTTGACTTTTAACTTTTGTTAAAGTAGAACTCTGCTCCCAGGGTGGGTGGCACACTGTCTCAAGCTTAAGGTGTTTTATGGAGCTGTTTTTAGAAGTACTTCTAGGGACCTGTAAGTTTTCAGTTTTACCAAGAAGGTATGATCTAAGGAGAAGTGTGTTAAATACTCTCCTGGCCTGTGCTCTGGTCTCTAAGTGACCACTCTCCTGGAATTTTCTTGAGTTTCTGTTCTATTAACATTACAAACTGTGGTGTGCTGACACTCTCCTTGGGACTACCAGCCAGAAATGCCATCCAGACCTGAGTAGGGGCAAAGCAAGAGGATACTAACCAGAGTGCTAGTAAGGAGATCCTTGAAATATCCTTTTGATCAGTTGTTCAACTATAGCTGCTGGCTACTTGAGTTCAGTTCTGCCTATGAGGAATCATTATTCAGACTCAGGAAAGCAAGAGTGGGAATAAAACAAAAATTTATTAAAAGAAGTTACAATGCATAGGAAGAGATAGGTAGATAGAAGGAGAGAGAGAGAGAGAGAGAGAGAGAGAGAGAGAGAGAGAGAGAGAGAGAGAGAGAGAGAGAGAACAGCCAAGCAGCATTGACTGTACCAACAAGTCAGAGAAGACTATGACCCTGAATAGGAGTCTAACCCAGCTTTTTATGTTTTGCCTCTCATCCAGAGGACAAAAGATGAACTCCCTTCCCCTTCTTGGATCTGAAATTAGTAGAAGGTGAAACCTAAGGAGATCAGGATACAAATTTTACATTAAACAATGAATCAATAGTAGTTGATTTACATCTCAAGAGTAGGTGATAGTCAATTTACATCTCCACCTAATTTCCACATTCACAATTCTCTTCATCTTTCCCCTGCATCACAACCTCATTACTGTCTGTAGGTTGAAAGTTCTGGAAGCAGCACTGTCATTGCTGATTCAGTGACTCCCAAGCCCTACTCCTGCTTTGCTGGGTTCTGGTCTGCACTGGTACAATCTGAAGAGGACTGTGCCCAAGTGTGACAGATCTTTCCTGCTGTCCTTCTAAGTTGTCTTTGGTTGATTGGAAAATTATTTCACTCTGGCCTTTTGTGTTTTCTGCTGCTTCAAGAATATATTTATGGAATTATTTAAAGGTTTTTGGAAGAATTTTAGGGAGAGTGCATGGAGGTCACTTTTTGTTCTCCTCCACCTTGACTTCACCACTATACTTCCATTTTAGAAAACAATTTTGCAAATAAAGTGATGCAAAAATAAAATGTTCATACTCTTTGATACAGAGATTCTACTACTAAGCTTATGTTCCTAGGAGGTAATTGATAAGGGGAAAAAAAACCCTTCATTTACATAAAAATATTTTAGCAGTATTCTTTGTATAGCAAAAAACAAAGGACAATTGGTGGCTAAACAAATTGTAGAGCCCGAATTTAATGGGCTAATGAGAAAAATCTTGCACTTGTTCATAAAGCAGTTGAATAAGAGATAGGAATTGTCCTAAACAATGGGACTACAAATGCAAGCAAAAGGAAAGACAATCCCTTCACTCAAAGAGTTTTAACTTCCAAAGAGGGATGACAATAACAGGGAGATGAAAATTGTGCAATTGGGAATGAAAAAGGATACAATGAGGAAGAACTTCAGGAGATGCAGATTGAGCCATATTTTAAATGAAACAATAAATATGATGGATGCAGACAAGTATGGAAAGAGTTACATGAACTGTTGCAGAATGAGGTAAGCAAAACTAAGAAAACAATGTATACAATGACTATAACAATGAAATTAGAAAATCAACATAACAAAATAAGAAAAATTGAATGTTATAAAATTGCATAGAACAACATGGCCTCAAAGAAGAGATATGAGAAGACAAAGCAAGTCAAAAGCATTAAGTGACTACTATGGGACAGTCACAATGCTAAACATTAGGAGTATAAACAGAGCATCCCCTTGGGGAGATGACCTTTTAATTGGGAGACTGTGCAAACAACTACATACATGTGAATAAACTATATATAGAATATTACAGGGACAGGCAGGAGGGTTCAGAAGAGCTTCTTGAAGAAGGTGGGATTTTAGCAAGAAAGTAAAGAAATCTAGGTGAAAGAGGATAGGAAGGATAGAAGGATGATAATTCTGGGGGGGACACTCAATGATATCAGAAAATGACTAGTATCACTAGATAGGATAATAAATGGTGGGAAATAGAGTTTATAAAGATTGCAAAGATAGAAAGAATCCAGGTTTTTATAAAGTGTTTTAAAAGCTAAGCAGAGGATTTTATATTTGAACTATTGGGGTTTATTCAATAAAAGGATAACAATAATATTTGTGATTTAGGAACCTCAAAAGGAAGAGCTATTGGAAAACTGTTCTCCTTTCTTTTGTAAAAGTAGGAGAGACTTCCACAGGTATAGAACTCTCATTTTTTTTAGACTTTTTCAGGATACCGATCAATTTGGCTGATTTTTTAGTTCCTCCTTTTTCATTAAAAATATTAATTATATGGAATGACTGAGGAAAAGATACTAGTAAAAATTTGGCAAAAGAAACTAATCAAATTTTTAAAAACAAAATAGGATTTTTTAAAAGTACTAGAGGAAATTAAGGTGATATAAAGGAAAGATATCAATAATTTTATAACTATGTAAACAAAAGAACTTAAATGAATAAATATTACCATTTTAATAAAATAACTGGGTCAATGTTATTAAATTAGAGATATTGAACAAATGTTCTCTGTGATGTTATTCTGATAAGATGATTTGTTATTTATTAGTTCATAAATTATAATGAACTTCTGATGATGTCTGTCCTTCATTCTCAAAAAAGACCATGACATCAGAGAGGTGATGCCATGACAAGCACATGAATTAGATTTGAGTGATGGGGTACTATGCTTATTCACTAGTCTCATTTCCTTCTCTAGAGGCACCTGGATCCAGATATGACTCTCAAAGACTGGATATGAGTCAATCAGGGTTAAGTGACCTGGCCAAGATCACACAGCTAATAAGTGTCAAGTAGGTAAGGCTGGATTTGAACTCCTATCTCCCTGACTCCTATCCACTGTGCCACCCAGATGCCCTTTCTGATGAGCTTCTAGATTACAATTCTAGGCACTTGATCCTCTGTCTCACTCCTTAGTGAGAATAAAATTTCCATTTCCTACAATGACATTCTATTTTGAGCCTATATGTCTTTGAATACAAATCTTTATTCCTGGTCAATTGAGGCTCAATAACATCTTTTGTGAAAAAAATATTTTCCAGGAGAAATTAATCCTATAGAAATAATTTCGCAGTTAGCACTATAGGCTTCTTCTAATTTGTCACCATATATGTATATTCATATTTCATTGTCCTTTGAGTTTCAAGGCATATATTTGCTCATCAATATGGGTCCTCCTGTTCTAGTGTTGTTATGTCTGAACAACTGTGAACAATAGTTTGGTTTGTGATGGTGCTCCATTAAATTTTTGTAATTTTGAAATATCTTTAAGGATATTTAAGGTTTGTATTTGTGGTATTTCTCTCATCTGACATTTCTACAAAATTTCCTCTCAAAAAGCAACATCCATAATCCATGAGGACAGTTCATCTATAATTTCTAATAACAATGATTAGCTCTTTCATCATTATTGTCATCTGCAGGGATATCATTATTATTGTGTAAATTGCCCCCTTCAGACTTAAGCAAGTCTGCAGATCATAAGACACAAAGACAGACAATATTTATACAGTCCCTGTCCTCAAGAAACTTAAACACAACTGGAGAGATACAATGGAGATATAATAAATATAAAGTATTTATTATCAAATAATACAAGTGAATTTTAAAGAGAAGAAAGGTAATAATTGGAGGTAACAAAAAAGACATAATGTAGAGGCAGCATTGAGGTTGCACTTGGAAGGAGAAAAGGGGATTCATTGCAGATAAGGAAGACCACTTAAAAAAAGGCACAGGATAAAGGAGTTGGGATACTATGTCTGCACCAGCTTGACTAGGATAAAGAAGATAAAATTGGATAGGATCTTAGGCTTAGAATTGGAAGGCACCTAAAAGACCAAAAGAAGTCTAAAAGAAGAGAACCTGAGGTCAAGAGAGGTAAAGGGACTTGGTTAGGGGAGTAATAGAAATTAAACTAGAAAGGGAAGCAAGGGCCAGAAACCCACTTTCCAGTTATTTTGTGACTAGAATTCATAGGATTACAAAGCCTTACTTAAGGTATAACCATAAATGCAAACCACAAAAATGAATTCCCTTAGCAAGACTGATAGTATATTCAAAGAGCATGATTCTTAGATGAGGCAGATATTCCCATTCATAATAATGAGTAAGCACTTTTAGTCTACTGGGGGGGGGCGGTAATTTTATTTGCTTTTAGTTTAATAATTGTTTTTGCAATTCATGGACACAGAAGACTCCTTGACTCTTGAAAAGCCAATTGGTACAGCAGACAGAGTGCTAGATTTGGAATCAGTATGACCTGATTTCACATACTGTTTCCTGGCTGTAGGACCCTGGACAGTTAAATTCTTTCTGTCTCAGATTCCTCATCTGTAAAATGGATGTAATAATACTACAGAGTTATTGGGAGGTTCAAATGAAAGATTATTGTAAAGGACTTGGCAAACTTCAAAGCATTATATATGTGTATATATATATGTATATATATATATATATATATATACATATATAGTCACTACCATATGTTAAAACTCTCCACTTATTCAAACCTCCCCCTCCCTTCTTTATCTCCCCACACCAACTTGACTTGCTTGTTTCACATTATGGAAGTATGAAAGGATATTTACTTTAAAATAAGACAATATATTTAGCAGCAAATAAAGATTGATAAGGATAGCTAGGTAGTACCGTGGATAGAGTAAAAGACCTGAAGTCTCTAATGTTCATTTTTGGATTCAAACCTCACCTCAGACAGGTACTGACTGTGTTGCCCTGGGAAAATCATTTAACAATTGTGTGCCTCAGTTTCCTCATTTATAAAATGAAATGGAAAAGGAAATTTCAAGCAAAGTCAAAATGGAGTCCCCAAAAGTGCTAAAATAACCATAAATGATTGACAGTAAACATACTACCCATTTCCCAATCTATAAACCCCCACACTGAGAAACAGCATAGCTTATTGGAAAGAGAGTAGACTCTGCCATTGGAAAGATCTAGATTCAAATCCTGCTTCTGACAGACACTGGTTTTGTGATCCTGGGTAAGTCCTTTCATTTTTCAAAGTGACACACAATTCATTAAGACTTTGATTTGCAGAGCAAATGATGATCTGAATTGGTCACTCCTCCACTTGATCCCTTTTCAAATAACTAAGGAAAATATTTCCCCAAATTTTCCCAAATTTCTCAGAAAGTTTCCCCCTACACATTCACCCAACTATTGGCCAACCCTACTAGGTTCACTGAACATTTTAATGCTCATTTACTCCAAATTCACAACTTAGATGCCCAGGAAAAAGTAAAGGACTTAGCAGTGTAACCAGTGTCAGAAGGCTTTTTGACTTTTGGCATCAGATATGTGAACCATTGAAGCCCCATCAAGTCTCCCAACTTGAACTGGAAATCATAACTGAGAGAAGGAGGTAGAGAAGGGAGAAAGAGCTCTGAAAGCCCAGATACTCATTTTGATGTTTAACTTCTGAAATGCACAACTACCTCAAAACAGAAAAAACAATTCCTTTGTATTCTACAGGTTTGCACCAACAGGGTGGAGAGAACATGTCTGAGATGCACGGCAGCTTCCTGTGTGTAAAGGTCCACTGTTTCCTTCTTATTTCCTTCTTTCTCTGAAACTATCCTGCATTCTTTTTTCTAGAAAGGGTTCATGCCCAGAGCCTTCCATGAGATACGATATAATTACTTCCTTTCATCCCAGTCAGAGTCTGCACTGGTGGAGCTTCATCTCCTATGTTCAGCTCAGATATGGAGAAAATGAAGTTCCTAGGAAGCACATATCATGCTTGGCCACACACAGTGTTCTTTCCTTCTTTTTTTTTAGGATTTTTTGCAAGGCAATGGGGTTAAGTGGCTTGCCCAAGGTCACACAACTAGGTAATTATTAAATATCTGAGGCCAGATTTGAACTCAGGTACTCCTGACTCCAGGACTGGTGCTCTATCCACTGTGCGACCTAGCCGCCCCAACAGTGTTCTTTCTTTTCAAAACTTTAGCCTTATGCCCAATCACCTGGGAGTAGTCCAGAGATGCTGCAAGTCACCATGTCAAATGCCCAAAGCATTATGAAAATCCATTAGGAATGTGAAATCTCCTCCTTTACTGTATTCATTTATCCCACCTTACTTTGGATAAGCAAAGAAGGATTTCTCCTGCTCTGCCATATAATAAGACAAAAACAAAAGGGCTTCTAGCTGAAGACTATTTAACAAAACTCCAAAATGGTGTGAATTTGCAAATGAAGTATTTTTTTTAATATTTTAGGGGGTTTTCTTGCAAGGCAAATGGGGTTAAATGTCTTGCTCAAGGCCACACAGCTAGGTAATTATTAAGTGTCTGAGGCCACATTTGAACTCAGGTACTCCTGACTCCAGGGCCGGTGCTCTTTTCCACTGCACCACCTAGCCACCCCTTTTTTTTTAATTTTTAAGAAGACATTTCTTATAAATCCATATAGGTCTCTGCAATCAGTAGGCACCTTTCCTGCATACTGGATTGAATGAAATGTTTGAAGCCAAGAAGTGTGGTTCAGATTAGACTTGTGCAAATACATGATTTCAATTGTTGTCTTTGCCAATAGGAAGGTATAGTGGAGAATTTTGGCATATTTCACCAGCAGACTCATTCCAGCAGTGCCAACACCCTTCAACCTAAAATCATAAAGGCATTTGTTGATATAGTAAATCTCAAAAGTATGTCCTGGCAGAATGGTGTACTTAAAAGGACAAAGGAAAAAGGATATTGAAAGTTTGTCTCTATGCTAACAGTGTATCTTAAGTCCAATTCTTGGACTAAGAGAGCTAAAGTAACTTGCCAAGAGAATTAATATGAAATTGGACTAGAAAGGTAGAGAAGAGCCAACTTGTTGCAAATGGTATATTCAACCAATCTTCAATGACTTCCCAGTCTAGGCCATGCTTCACACAGCTAACAGTATTTTTTTTCAGACCCTCAGGTTTAATCATGTCACTCTCTAAATTAACTCAAGAGGCTTCACATTACCTGTAGGATGAAATATAAACTCCTCCATTTCAAATTTAAAGTTTTTCATGATCTAGTATTTTGTTACTTACCCCAATTTTTATCCATTTCTTTCTTTAAGACAGTCAATATCCAATCGTGTTACCTTACATATCATTCTAATCATATGGCATGCCATCTGCCATTTCCTTACTTTTTCCATACAATAATCTGAGCCTTGAATGACCTCCCTGCTTTCTTAACTCTTATAAGACTTGGTTTACTTTGAAATTCCATTTAAGCATTACCTCCTATGTGAGCCCTTTTCCAATTCTCTGTAATTGCTAGTACCTTCTATTCCAAAACTATCTCATATTAATTTTAAAAAATACTATAGAGGCAGTTAGATAGTCCAATGGACAGAGCACTTGGTCTAAAGTAACAAAGATTTGAGTTCCAATTCAACCTCAGACACTAGAGAAGATTAACATGGCCCCTGCTCAAGGATGGCATACAAATTCATGAAAAATCAGCAAAGTTCAGTGGCAATACATAGAATCTGCTTCAGTCATTTTTGTGACAGTAAAAACAAATTGTCCTAATTTGCCCATTCCATTAATGTAAATCTTCATGTGCTTGGGGTAGACATCCTCCTAACTCATCAATAGGTTTGAGATCCATCTGCTGAGACAGTTTTACTGTGGCTGCTATATATTCTACAACTTCTTGGTGCCACAGGTGAGAGTTAGATGACTGACTGGTCACCATAGGTGGATGAGCACCCCTGAAAACAGCTCAATAATCCTACATACCAGAGCCATTAGTTCTCCTTTATACCCCATAAACCCATAGTAGAGCATAATAGACACCTGAAAATCTGTATTACCTTCCTTCCGATATAATCAAAAGTCTAAAAATATCAAGGAAATTGTAGATCTAGTTTCTATCCTGTCTTTAAAAAACTTTATACTCCTTCGCAAATACCCCTGTCTTCTTCAACAAGTGAGTGCTTACAAGAAAAAAACCCAATTTTTCTTTGGTTTTCCCAGAATTTAGTACAGTTACTGCTTCTTTTTTTCTTTCTTTTCTTCTTCTTCTTCTTCTTCTTCTTCTTCTTCTTCTTCTTCTTCTTCTTCTTCTTCTTCTTGCTTCTTCTTCTTCTTCTCCCTTCTCCTTTCTACCTCTTCCTCCTTCTCCTCCTTCTTCTTGTTCTGGTGCAATCAATCAGCAAACATTTATTAATCACTGACCATCACTGATATTATCCCTGGATATACAGAGAAAAATGAAAAGTTTAGTCCTTGCCCTCAAGGAGCTTACAGAATATTATAGGTGAATCATTAAATATAAATGAGATATGTTACAGAATGGGCTGAAGATAATCTTAAGATGGGAAGTCACCAGCAGGTGAGAAAGATTGCCTGCAGAATGAGGATTTTCAGATGAGTTTTGAAGGAAATGTAATCAATCAAACTTTTCCCAGCAGTTCTTCTCCAAATAGTTTAGGTTATTAGTTCTTAGGTTCTTATCACTTCCCAGCAGTTTTCCTAGTAGCTTAGGTAATTACTTGTCATTGTTATTATGTTTTCTTATTATTGAGTTTGATTGTGAATCCTTCTCATGTAGCCTCTTTCATTAATCTTACTCTTCTTTTTTTTCTTCTCCAGTCCCAAAGAGTAGGATTGATTATGATTTATAATACAATTTGAATTTACAAATGTTATTTCCTTTTTGTTTTTCTCTCACCTACTTTTTTTACTATTTGTCTTGATATTCTGAACCTTTTGAAATCCAAATTAATTTTATTAACTTTTCTATAATTGACCAAAGTATAAGTTTCTATGAAATTCTAGCCATCAAACGCAAACTGTCAAGGACTTATAAATCATACAGTCCTTAACCTAAGGTTTGATGGAACCTACTGATAAGGAAATTGTGACTTAGGGAGGTGAAAGGATTTACCTGGGATAATATTGATATTATTCATATGAAGTAATAATGATAAGTGCCAAAGATGAAATTTTCCATTTTAGACATTTATCAAAATTGAATATGTTAAGAAAGAAATCATATCCTTAAGGAAAAAACAAAATATAATAAATAGCAAAATTACATAAGAAGATACCATTTTTAAAAAAATAAAGGTAATAGTCTTTGGCCTTTATTTGGCCACAATTCTTTCTTTGGATACAGATGGTATTCTCCATTGCAGATGCCCTAAAATTGTCCCTGATTGTTGCACTGATGAAATGAGCAAGTCCATTAAGGTTGACCATCACCCCCATGTTGCTGTTAGGGTGTACAATGTTCTTTTGGTTCTGCTCTTCTCACTCAGCATCAATTCATGCAAATCCTTCCAGGCTTCTCTGAATTCCTGGTTTCTAATAGAACAACAGTGTTCCGTAACATACATGTACCACAATCTGTCCAGTCATTCCCCAATTGATGGACATTCACTCAGTTTCTAATTCTTTGCCATGACAAACAGGGCTTCTATGAATATTTTTATACAAGTGATGTTTTTATCCTTTTTCATGATCTCTTCATGGTATAGTTCCAGTAATGGTATTACTGGATCAAAGGGTATGCACATTTTTATTGCCCTTTAGGCATTATTCCAAATTGCTCTCCAGAAGGCTAGGATGAGTTCACAGCTCCACCAACAATGCATTAGATTCCCAGATTTCCCACAACCCTTCCAATATTTATCATTGTCCTTTCTGGTCCTATTGGCCAGTCTGAGAGGTTTGAGGTGGTACCTCAGAGATGCTTTAATTTTCATTTCTCTAATTATTAATGATTTAGAGCAATTTTTCATATGACTATGGATCACTTTGATGTCCTCATCTATAAATTGCCTCTACATATCCTTTGACCATTTTTCAATTGGGGAATTTTTTTAATATAAATTTTACTCAGGTCTCTATATATTTTAGAAATGAGTCTTTGGTTAGAAATACTAGTTGTAAAAATAATTTCCCAATTTACTACATTTCTTTTGATCATAGTTACAGTGGTTTCATTTGTACGAAAGCTTTTTAAATAATGTAATCAAAACATTCTTCCTATTATTGTTGTGCCTATCCATGAGCTATGAATAAATTTCCAATAACTCAATTTCAAATTTCTTTAAGCTGTTTTATTTATATATCTATCCTTCACAAAGCTATCAAAATCATTTTACTAAGTATGGGTCAGATCACTGCCCAATAACCTCCAAGGGCTACTTATTCACTCTAAATATTCACTAATTCACTAATATTTGCTAAAATAAAATAAGTAGCTACTTTTCTGGTTAGCACCTAAAAATATAATTTACAACCTATCTAATTTCATAATTACAGCCTAAACTATCTCTCTAGAATTATTAAACATTACTTTTTTTCCTGCATTCCACAATCAGATCAATTTAGTTTCCTGCTATTCCTCTCATACATCATTCCATCTTCTTTCTCCATTTGTACCTTTGTACTAGTATTCTCCTGTCCCTCATATCTAATGTAGTACCTTTTCATTGATCCCTTTTAGAAACCCCAGATTTAGAATGCTATCATGAGGATGAGATTTTTTGGTCCCTGAAATTGCTACTGTTCTCTCTCATAGCAACAACAAAAATTTTATTAATTTATTTTGTACTCATATTAATATATGTATATCATAAACAAGTATGTATATGTAAGAGAGTGAGAGACAGAGACATTGATACAAAGAAACAGAGAGAAGGGACAGATGTAAACAGTTATTAGAAAGAGAAAGAGACAGTGAGAGTTCTGGTCTTTCCTAAAAGAATAATAAAATGTAAGTTCTTTGAAGGCAGGGATTGTTTCATGTTTGTCTTTGTCTGGTATGATGCCTGGTAACTAGTAACTAATATTTAATAAGTTCTTATTGTTCTATTGATTGAGAATTATTATAGATTTGGGATTTTTGGATCCAATTGTCATTCTCTGATCACTATTAACTTTATTATTAAAATGTATATATATATATATATATATTTACTGTTAATTTTTAAATACATTCTTTTTACTCACCCAGAGAGTTATCCTTATAACAAAACTAAAAAAGAAAGAACAAAAGAAAAATATTCAGCAAAACTAGTCAATGTATAACTGATGTTGCCATCATATACAATGTTTCTTACTCATAGTTCTCTACCTCCCCAATAAAAGGAGGGAGATACATTTATTTTTTCATCTATCCTCTCTGAGCTAGGTTTAGTTGTTATAATTACTCATGGCCAGTGCTGTTTTGTTGTCACTGCTCCCACTTATATTTTTTATAATAATCTTGTGTATCATATTTCAGATTCCATTCCCTTAATTTTGCATTACTTTGTAAAAGGCATTTTCATGCTTCTGTAGTCCTCATTTTTTAATGGTTCAGTAATATCCTATCACATTCTTGTGCAATAAATTGTTCTACCATTCCTCAACTGATGAACCCATTATTTGGTTCCTAGTTCTTTGCTACTATAAAAGAAAAGGTTTCTAAAGCTATTTTATAATACATGAATTTTCTTTTTAAAATTGACCACAAGGGTGTATGTGTTGAACAGGAGACTCCCTGGGACAAGAAGCATGAATATTTATTCACTTTGTTTACATGAGTATATGTTTCTTTTCAGAATTTTGAAACCAATCAAGAGTTCCACCAAAAGTATATTAAATATATGTCTTTAAGCAACTCCTCCATTACCGACTATTCCCATCTTTTATCATCTTTCCTAATTTGTTGAATATGAGATGAAACATCATAGTTGTTTTGAAATTCTTTAGTTATTAGTAATTTGGATCATTCTATGATATAGCTATTGATAGACTGAAATAATTTTTTTTAGATTTTCTAAAAAGTATACTTTTTCATTTATCTACTAGGGAATGACTCAGATTCAGAATCAGAATGCTACCATGAGGATGGGACATTTTTGGTCCCTGAAATTGCTACTGTTCTCCCTTACAATGTCCTATACATTTTGTGATAGTTCTCTATATATTTTAGATATCTAGTCCTTTTCAGTAAGCCTGAATCTGGAAGGGACCTTAGAGACAATTTAATGTTAATCTCTCATTTTATAGATGAGGATATTAAGGTCCAGGGAAACTGAATGACTCATCCAAGGACCCATAAGTAGTAAATGTTAAAGACTCGATTAGAAAGCAGGTCCACTGAATTTAGAGTCTGAAATCTTTCACTATACCATGAAACATGAAGTAAAGGGTTTTTTCCCAACTTCACATATTTATTTTTTTAGTTGTTGCATTGATTTTGTTCCCTTATGATTTTGATAAAGAACAAATACTCCTATGTTTGGATATTCTAATCAAGTATTTATTATCCCTTGCTTTAGATTCCTATCCCAATTAAGTTTTAAGGGCTAGGTTTACCTGACAGGTTGGAAATATACATCTGCTTGGTTGCACTGAGATCTGAATGCTTCCTATCAAACCTCTTTTTCACAAAAGCATATGGCTCAGGTCTCATATGATTTAAGAAGGACAAGGAATAGGGAAGATTTTATGGTACTGACAGTCCTTAGCAAGAAGCAGACAGATATTTTTCACACAATAGATTCAATAGCTCCAGTTGTTTTCCAAGGCCTAGAATGCCTTTCAAAGTTTCACTAAAATATCACCCTTGGATCTTTCTTATTAATGCTTCCCATAACAGACAGCAAATGATCTCATATACCTTTTGTATTTACTTAAGAGTGTACATATTATTTCCTCTGAGTAGAATATAAAATTCTTAAAGGTAGGGATGGGATTATTTTTATCTTTGTATTCTCAACCCCTAACACCAAGTCTAGGACACACTTAATTATTGGTAAATTTTATGAATTCATGAATAAATCTGGCAATCATTGTATCCCTTAGACATTCCCAAAGTTTAGTGTTTTTTAGAGGAAAAATCTTTCAGCCTTCCAGAAAGAACCTCAGTAACAATGCTTGTTCCAAAAACATATTAGTAGGATGACAAACAGCTGTTGAAACGGAGGAAGACCAACAATAACATTTGGGAAAATTCCATTCCTAATCCTAACCAACTCCTTGAAGGAATGGAAAGAAGGATCCCCATGAATTAAAATAAATAGCATCAGCTATGGTTTTTACAGAAGATCTTGAGGTTGGGAAAAGTCTATGTGGGCCCTGTGAGAAAACTGAGTAAAGGGGATATTTCCAATAAAGCTGAAAATTGTGCCCAGGAATCCTCAGTTAGTATACAAATTCACTGATCTCCATGGAACATGTACTGAATTATCTACTGTCATTTTTGGCTTGTGCTTAGTAAGCAGAATGAAAGGAAATTGTTTACAAACTATACAAAGAAAAAATGAGTAAAGGAAGCAATGCTGCCCCCCCCAGCAGATCAAGAAAGAGAATAGCAAACAACTCATATTTATTTATTTATTTATTTAGCTGGTTAGTTAGTTAGTTTTTGGTTTTTTCCAAGGCAATGGCATTAAGTGGTTTGCCCAAAGCCACACAGCTAGGAAATTATTAAGTGTCTGAGGCCGGATTTGAACTCAGGTTCCCGACTCCAGGGCCAGTGCTCTATCCACTGCACCACCTAGCTGCCTCATAACTCATATTTAAAGAAAAAAAGTTTTCATACTCCTTACTTTCCATTTCCAATTGATAAAAGTGGGGGAGGGGCTACTGATCTTCTTTTAGTTCATTGGAACTCTAAACACAAAAATAATTCCATCAATGAGATGGATGGGCATTATTCAAATTTAAACTAACAAATCAAAAGCAAACTCTATCATACTCACACTGAGCTTCAGATGAAGGTTTATCAGCTAAATATAGAACTAGAAGGAACCTCAAACATGATATAATACAACCACCTCATTTTGCATATGAGTATACTGAGCCCCAGGAAGGCTTGGTGACTTGCTCAAGGACAATTAATAAAAACATTCAATGTAGGGTTTTTATCCTAGAATCACTGACTACAGAACTTATGTACAAGGGAGAGAAAAAAAAACTTCATTGAGAAAAAGTCATTCCTTTCAAGGATGGCCTTTCCACTTTGGGATAATTCTAATTGTTCCAAAATTTTTGTTTATATTAAGACTAAATTTGCTTTTATCCCAATTTCCACCACTGCCCTGGATTCTGTGAACCAAAATTAATCAAGCAATTATTTAATGAGCATTATCTTGCTCCCTTCTTTATGGAGGTAGAAGACTATGTATGTGAATCATTGCATATACACTCAGACTAGGTTATACTGTATTCAGTGATTAATTGGTACTTTTCCCCTTTCTATTTAGTCCTTTATTACAATGACTCATTCATTGAACAGAGGAAAGGAGAAGGAAGGAATTTAGAAATGAAAGTAATAGAAAAACAAATTGCAATATTTTTCAATAAATAAATAAATATGTAGTATATATATATATAATATATATATATGAATAATATTGTGTACCAGGTCCAGAACCACTGAGGATAGAGATTTAATAATAAACACTACCTGATATCAAGGAAATTATATTTTACCTGAAAAGACAAAATTGCAGATATAAATATGGCCATCATTTGAGACCATCAACTAATCAATGAATCACCCAATCAAAATTAAATTAAGTAACAAGAGGAATCAGTCACAATGATACCTTATCAGATGAGACTATTTCTATTGAATCACTCAATCAAAAACATCAAACTTATGTACACCTGTCAAAGAAAACCCTCAAATGTCTTCAAACAAATAAATAACAACTGCTAACACAAATGAGTACCAGGCAGCTTCAAGGAGAAAGGTCAAGTTCTGGAAAGGAAATTGCTTGGGAACATGGAAAGAAAGTCTCTTTCTTCTCTTGACCCCTTCTCTAGAGGAAGACTTTATGAATATCACAGGGTGGGAAGATTTGGACTTCTCATTGGCATCTGAGGTATATCTCCAAGAATATGCTACTTATGTCCAAAAGGTAATAAAATTGTGCATAACCTTTGATCTAGAAATATCAGGACCAAGTCTATATTCCCAAAGAAATCATGAAAAAGGGAAAAAGACTATCATGTAGAAAAATATTTGTAGCAGCTTTTCTCATAGGGGCAAAGAATTAGAAATTGAAGGGATGCCCAATAATTGGGGAATGACTGAACAAATTGTGGTACATAAATGTGATGGAATACTGTTCTGTGAGAAATCATAAATGGGTGGACTTCAGAAAAGCTTGGACTAATGTTGGGTGAAGTGAACAGATCCAGAACATTGTACACATTAACAGTAACACTGTGGGATGTTCAACTATAATGAACTTGCTCTTCTCAGCAGAGCAATAATCAAAGACAATTTTAAAGGCCTTGGGATGGAAAATGCCATCTGCATCCAGAAAAAGAACAATGGAGTCTTGAATGCAGATCAAAGCATACTATTTCCTATTTTTAAAATGTTTTATACTTTATGTTCTTTTTTCTCTCACATGTTATTTTCCCTTTTGTTCTGATTCTTCTTTTCTAACATGACTAAAATGGAAATATTACTTAACATAGTCATATCAGATTACTTACTGAGAGTGAGGGGACAAGAGGGAGGAAGAAAACTGTGGAACTCAAAACCTTACAGAAAAATGATTGTTGAAAACTTTCCTTACATGTAGTTGGAAAAATAAATGAATTTTTAAAGATTAGCAGTTACTGGTGGCAGATTGCATTGAAAATCTTGGACTAGATACACAATGGAAAGATAGTTTCAGGACTTTCTAAGGACACAATTTGAAATCTACCTCATGCCACAAATGGGACTAAAGAACTTTCAAAAGTACATATAGAAATTCTGGGTTATCATCTTTACTATATCTGCTTTTAAAATTAATTGACATTCCCTTGAACTCTGAATATATGTGTAGAAGGTTGTACTCCCAAATAGGGGAATGTTCTGGAACAAGCCAGGTCCCCAGATGATGGCTACTGAGCCTCCAGTGAGAGTTCTAAGGAGTACCCTCTTCAGGGATTGGGGGGGTGGTTACAATAGTTTACCTGATGAGCCCACATCCCTGTGCTTCTACTGATAATAATTAGTTGTTATCAATTAGACAGACAGACAATTAACTCCTAGAAAAAGTATTTTATAAGATGTCACAATAAGAACAATTGTTCCAGAACATTCCCCTATTTGGGAGCATAGCCTCATACATATATTCAGAGTTCAGGGGAATGTCAATTAAAAGCAGATATAGGTGGCACAATGGATAGAGCACCAGCCCTGGAGGCAGGAGTACCTGAGTTCAAATCCAGCTTCAGACACTTAATAGTTACCTAGCTGTGTGGCTTTGGCCAAGCCATTTAACCCCATTGCCTTGCAAAAAAAAAAGCAGATATAGTAAAGATGATAACCCATAGTTTCTATAAGTATTTTTGAAAGTTATTTAGTCCCATTTTGGGATTTTACTGAACAGGAGCAATTGAGTAGAAAATGAAAGGCAAAAGGATAATAGATTTAGAGCTGGAAAAGATCTCTGAGATCTTTGAGGATCCTACTCCCAGATGTCCTAAGAATCCTCTTGGAGATATGTATTATTGTTACTGTCATGTTACAGTTGAGGAAACAGCTGGCACAGAGTTCAGGTGACTTGCCTATGGTTACAAGACTAGTGTCTGAAGTCATATTTGAACTCAGGTCTTTTTGTATTCCAGAGTCAGTGCTCAATCCACTGAACCATCTTGTTCCTTCTAAGAGAAGAGGACCTATATAAGAGCTATAGACTCAGTAACTAATTGGACATAAGGGATGAAAAGTCAAGAATGATTTTAAGGTCACAAACCTGAAAGGAAAGTGAGTCCCATAACAATAATAGGGGAAAAGAGGGGTAGGTTTGAGAAAGAAGATAATGAATTATTTTTTACTTGCAATTTAAAACATTCAATTGGCAGTTGGTGCTTCCAGAGTGGAACTCAATCATCTGCATAATAATAGTAATTAAACCAAAGCTAAAGTGATTACCAAAAGGGAGAGTACAAGAATGTCCAGGGCAAAGTCCTGAAGTATACCTAGGAGAATACCTAGAGTTACTATATACATGATGACACCTCAAAAGGTAATTCAGAAATGCATGGTGAACATATCAAAGCTAATCCATCTTCTGTGAGATAACCTTTCAAATAATAATGTTTGTCTTTATTTTTGAAGAAGACCACAACATCAGGGAAATGATGCCATGACAAGTATATGAACTGGATCTGAGTGAGGGGGTGCTATGCTAAGTCACCAGTCTCACTTTCTCCTCTGGAGCCATCTGGATGACTAGAGATGTCCTGGATGTGAGGAAATCAGAGCTAATTGACTTACCTAAAGTCAGATATCTAGTAAGGGTCAAGTGTCTGAGTTTGGATTTGAACTCCTATCCTCTTGACTCCAAGGCCAGTGCCATATCCACTGCATCATCTAGTTTCCTGGCCTTCCAAATACTCTCAGCTAAATATACCTAGTTTTTGCACCTAATTCTCTTATGAGGTGATTCTGTGTCCCTTCCTTTTGATGCTCTCTATCTTATCCACATCTTTCCTATGATTTTCTTAAATATATACAATACTTCACAGGGTGGCCTGACAAATTCAGAGAACAGAAATAATACTTCCCTAGCCCTGGAAAGGAGATACTAAAGATATTTATAGATCAGACCCTAAAAATAAATACCTTTGTCTTTATCTTTCTGTCTGGGCCTTGTGGGCATCACTACCTACATTTTAGTCTTCATCCCTCACTGTTTCTTTGCCTTTATCATTCTCTATCCCCCACTCTTTCCTTCCCTCCCTATCTCCCTTACCCCTATGCTCTGCCAAAAAAAAATTGCAAGACCCAAACTAGGAGAATGAATATGTAACTATTTTTAAAATGTCTAGTCAGATTTTGTTAACAATGTTTCATGAATGTTGGAAGTCTACCTTCCTCTTTCATTGAGCAATGGCTCCAATTTAGTTTTTCTATAAAAATATCTTCACAGGCTCATAAAAATAAAGCAATGAAAACATCTTTAGAAATCTAAATCTCTTCATAAAAGAGCTGCTTTTATTCTAAATAAATTCAGGAAATCTCTAAAATCATTCAAAATTGAAGTAGCATGCAGATTGCTTCTCTTACTTCCCATTCCCAGGATACTTGCTTTCTTTTTAATTTCCCTTCAAACTTTCTCTGCACTGGCAAACTGAGGTCATCCCATCAGTTCACTACTCCCAGGATCCTAGGCATAACTCTTGCTGTTGAGTATCCCTAAAAACACTGTTAATTCATTAGCCCCCTTCAATGTATTCCCATAAAGAAAACTACCTTAGACTGAGAGTAGTGCAAACAAAGATATTTTCCATAATATTATGCCCATGAACTGGGATCACACTCTTCCTGACAGAGCGCAATGTCTGAGGGAAGAACACATATCTACATAAAGGATATAGTAAGGCATTCGTGTAGAGAATATATGTGGCCAGGGCAACTCAGCACTGAAACTATAGACTAGTGTTCTCTTCCTGTTTGTTGAATTGTCCATATTCCTTGATGGATATAGCTTCTGTGTTAACAAATATTTCTCTTGCAAATTTGAAATAATTCAGATTATATGGACTAACATCTCATTAAGAAGGAAACAAATCTTCATTAAACATCTATTATGGGGGCGGCTAGGTGGCGTAGTGAGGGGTGACTAGGTGGCATAGTGGATAAAGCACCGGCCCTGGAGTCAGGAGTACCTGGGTTCAAATTCGGTCTCAGACACTTAATAATTACCTAGTTGTGTGGCCTTGGGCAAGCTACTTAACCCCATTTGCCTTGCAAAAAAACCCCTAAAAAAATAATTAAAAAAAACATCTATTATGTTTCAGGCACCATGCTAAACAGTTTGTGATGTCATCTGATTCTTACAAAAATGATGGGAGGTGGGTGCTATTGCTTTGCCCATTTTAAGTGGAAGAATTTGAGATTTGAAAACAGAAGTGACTTGGTCAAGGTCACTTGGTTAGTAAGCATGTGATGTCACATTTGAACTCAGATCTTCCTGACTCCTGAACTAGCTCTCTTCTTAACTCAGCAGCATTTGTTAAAGTGCAAAAGAGCTATTCATATATATATATATATATATACATATGTATATGCAAATACACACATACACATACAAGTACATCTCTCACCAACACTTGAAATCAGTCATGCCTAGTGTCAGACAGTCCCATCAGTATACCACACCCTGAAGAATCAGGATATAACTGCTTTTCTTAAGTCATTCTTTCATATATATTTCACAAAAATAGTTTCAGTCTTCTCCTCTGTTCTTGCTTACTAAAATCCACTTAAAATGTCATCTTCAATAAAATTTATTTTGACTTTCAAACATCTCACCTGTTCTGAAAAGAGGTATATACTGAATTTTTAAATCACAAATAGAACTTCATGAAGAGCAATGGCAATTTAAGTAGATGGGTGCTTTGAAAATTGGCTCCTTCGAATTCCCGCCTCCATCATGATGGAATGTTAGTGGGGAAGATTGGAATGGAAAACTGTATCCCATATTAACTCTAATTTTGCTATACTTATTTTCTCATAGGAGGAACCTAGATTAACTCCTGTGGCTTTGTAGAACCATGAGAAGGCCATGACAAATCAGATTCTAGGGGGAACAGGATGTACCTAGGGAGATACAAACAGTGAACCAATATGGAATTGAACATCTGCAGCCTCCTATTACTTTCATAATTATTGGATTAGTTTTATGCAAATCAGCAAAAGATCATTCTTGGGGTACTAAGAAGTACTTCTACCACTAATGATGGAAGAGAGGATTTATGAATACTTCAAACAAAATATCTTAAAATAATAATTTATAAAAACCGTCTAAATAAATGGATTAAATCAATTCTCTTTGAATCCCTCCAAGACTTGAAACATGTTAGACAATACACTTTCCATTCTGTTAGGGACTGTTGTATATGGGAGCACTGTAAATTATTTTCACCTGGTGTCCTTGAGCACCAGAGTTTTATCTTACTAAGTGCCGTGGAAGTGGATTAGAGACTTAAAAGGTTTTTAAGCACTGGTGTTTTGCTAAATAAATGGAGACCTTGGAGACCTTGGTACACAAAGGGGGAACTTGTCTTCCTTGTCTCCCATCACTCCAACATTCCCCTGGGGAAGATTGAGGGAGTCCAGAAGTGGAACTTAACATAAGAGCCCAGAGTAGGGACTCAACATATTGGCAGTCAAACTGGGACTAAACATATGGCACCCATAAAGGGACAATAAAGGCAGAGTTATCTGAGTAAAGTCTAGTATAAGGACATAGAAGATACAAGGAAGAGAACCAGGCAATATCCCAGAGCAAAGGACTCTGGAGAAACTAACAGGTTGATTTGTTACTAGGGTGCTGGTTTTAAACAAAGAGGAACAAGGGAAAGTGAGAAAACAATTAAGTATTTAACATTGAGGAGTCAGTAAGAAGTAGAGTCTGGAGGCAATGTCCCAGGGGATGGAGCTTCTTTTTCAAGCAGCAGTCTGCTGCAGATCACCAGCACCATGAATGGGATGCAGAGAACCTGCTTGCTGTTCTTTTTGGCCATGGCTGCATGTCTGACTGGGCTATGCCCTCTGGGCCCTATCCGGGTCCCTGGACCTGCAACCAACTGCAGAGACCTTTTGTTGCTGATACGGACCCTGATGCAGACTCTGACTCAGACCTTGACACCAACAATGAATTTCACTCTCTGTAATGGTGTTGACTACTGTTTATAAAATGCAACAACTCCAACTTGTACTGTCAACATCTCAAATAATTTCAAAGGCTTTCTCTCATTCTCTGCCATTCCCACACTCTGCAGAGGATGGGGGGCGGGAGAAGGGAAAGCTTCCTTTTTGGAATTTTGAAACTCAAATCCATTTCTCAGAAAGCTTATTTTAGAAATCAAGGGACCCCCATGCCTTCTTCCTGGTTCATGGAGAAAGGGGTGGGGGGTGGGCAATGATTATGTTTTTCAATATGTTGTTGACTGGGAAGCTTCATGGTTCAATTAGTTAAGGAAAAGGGGATTGGGAAATTTGGATTTTGTCTTTCAAATGAAGTTTATGCCTGTTTGGTTATGTGTGCATGTGTATATTTGAGCACCTATAAGGCATTTTACATTTCTCTACTGGCCTGGAGAGTTGTGAGAATGTTTCTATATTCTGACATCAGGTATTGATCAGGTTATCAGTCTCAGTTTGGCGAATGTGATACAAGAGAATTGTTTTCTGTGTTTGTGTTAGTGTCTAAACTCTGAAATAGTCTTATAAAGTTAAATGTTACTCCTTTTAGTTTGAATTTTGAATTTGGTTTCTTTGAAAGGTTTTTTATTGGCAAAAGAAAAACTTTATAATCTTTGTATGGTGGGGATAAAATGTATTTCAAGGAATTTGGGATTATTGGTTTTGTTAAACTGACATTTGTGCATACTATTTTTTCACTTTTGTTTACAACTTATGTGGAATTCATTATGTAATAATTTTGTTTCAAAAAAGATAAGAAAGGGGATATGTTAGGGACTGTTGTGTATGGGAGCACTGTAAATCATCTTTACTTGAAATCCTTGAGCACAGGAGTTTTATCTTTCTAAGTGCCACGGGAGTGGGAGTGGATTGGAGACTTGGAAAGGATATTTAAGCACTTGTATTCTGGTGAATAAATGAGGCACTTGGAGATCTTGATGGAGGTCTCCCTTGTCATCCTTGTATCCTGCCCCACGTTGGGCACCATATGGTTAGTCCCAGTTCTGGATTCCCTCAATCTTCCTCAGGTGAATGTTGGAGGGATGGGAGACAAGGATGACAAAGAATACAAATACTCCATCAAGATCTCCAAGTGCCCCATTTATTCACCAGAATACAAGTGTTTAAATATCCTTTCCAGTCTCCAATCCACTCCCACTCCCGTGGTACTTAGTAAGATAAAACTCTGGTGCTCAAGGACACCAGGTGAAGATAATTTAAAGTGCTCCTATACACAACAGTCCCTAACCCCATTCTATTTTTTTTAAAAAAACTAGACTATTCACAAAAGAAGATGGTCAAAACAGTGAAAGTTCTAATATAAATCCTATATGGGTATCACATGACCCATGCTATACAAGAAGAAGGGGTAGAGGAGGGCCAGGGTGAATATAGTATCTCTCTCTTTAAGCCTAAAAAGACTATCACTTGGAAGGACAGGATTTGTTCTACTGGGATCTAAAGGGCAGAAATAGAAACAATGGATGGGAGTTTCAGGTAGACAGATTTAGAATGATGTAAGGAAAATGCTACTAATAGATAGAGTTGTCTATAGGTCTACTGGAATGTCTCCAGAATTCAATTAGTCAACTAGCATTTTTTAAGCTCTGACTATATGTCTGGTGCTATGCTAAGTACTGTAGATATAAAGAAAGGCAAAAAATAGTCTCTGCTCTCAAGGACCTTGCAGTCTAATGTCACAGAATACAACATAAAAAAAAAAAACTGTGAACTTCCAGCCAAGATGGCGGAGAGAAGATAGGCACAGTTGTGAAGTCTCCTGAACTCTTCCCCATCTATCACATGAAACAAACCTCTTAAAAGAAATCCAACCCACAAAACCCAGAAAGAAAAGCCAGGAGAAAGAACATCTACCTCTAGATTTGTCTCCTGCAGCCCCTTTGGCCAAATTCGGGCAGGTGAGTCTGGGCTCAGAGGGAGGATCAGCCCTGGATCAACCAGATTAACAGCTGAATTTGAACCAGGAGTCGGAGGGCCTGAGAGCCGGACCTGCTGGATCAGAGGTGGGGCTGGACCATGGGGGCATGATTCTGCAGGGGAGCAGAGGTGCTGGTGTTGGAACTGTCCCCCAGGAGATCCAGGACAGGGCTGGGGGAAGAGTTTTGGAGCAGGAGACCTGCGGACACCATCCCTGGGCTCCACTAGTCTGAGTCCCATTACAACTCAGACTTCTTCCCTAACAAACAAATGCAAACTACTTCTGCCTTAGGCCCAGGTGTGTGAGCAGAAGAACCAGCCCAGCTGAGCAATGACCTCAGGCTAGAGTAAAGCCCACCATTGATTGAAGGCAAAAGAATTCAATAGCTCCAACTCCTCCCTTCAAGAAAAGGGAGAAGGCCTCAACCAAGGTCACAGACACTCCAGAGAAAGCAACCAACACCTCCTACTGGGCAGCCAGAGGAACTGCACTCAGTGAGTAAAGCCTTTAGCAATCTGAAGTCCCTGTGAACCAGCCCATCCCCAACTCAGGTCTTAGCAAAATGAAGAAGGGTCAGTGGAAAGGTGGATCCATAGAAAAATTCTTGGAAGGGAAAGACCCTAACTCAGAGAGAGCTGGAACCTCTGAGGAGAATACAATCTGGTCTTCAGCACAGAAAGACTTCCTTGAGGAAATAAGGAAGGAGTTTAAAAATCAACTGGAAAATTTGGGGGGAGATGATTAATACCTTGCAACAAGAAAACAAAACCTTAGAAAGTACAATTGGACAAATACAAAATGAGAATAAATCTCTCAGATCTTCAAATGGGCAAATGCAAAAAAGAAATTAATTCTCTCAAAACCTCAATTGGTCAACTGGAAAGCTCTTTCAAAAGTAGAATTGACCAATTGGAAAAGGAGTTGCAAAAGGTTAATGAAGAAAACTCCCCCCCCCCCAAAAAAAAGAATGGAGTCTACAAAAACTAATGACTCCATAAGACAGCAAGAGTCAGTTAAACAGAAGTCAGTTAAATAGAAGCAAATGTAAAATACCTCATCAACAAAACCACTGACCTCGAGAATAGATCGAGGAGGTACAACCTGAAAATTATAGGACTCCCTGAAAACATTGAAGAGGGAAAAAAAACCTGTACTTAATATTACAGGATCTAGTGATGGAAAACTGCCCTGATATCATGGAATTGGAGGGCAAAGTAGTTATTCAAAGAGCACATCGATCCCCACCAGAAAAAGATCCTAAAATGAAAACACCAAGGAATGCTGTGGCCAAACTGCAGAACTATCAGATAAAAGAGAAAATCCTGCAAGCAGCCAGAAAGAAACAATTTAAATATCAAGGAGCCACAGTAAGGATCACGTAGGACCTGGCTATATCAACATTAAGTGATCAAAGGGCCTGGAATGAGATATTTCAAAGAACAAGGGAGCTTGGAATGAAGCAAGAATCTACTTTCCCGCAAAGCTGAGCCTTCTCTTCCAGGGAAAAAGATGGACATTTAACAAAATGGAAAAATTCCAAAAATTTCTTATGAAAAGACCAGAGCTAAATAGAAAATTTGGACATCAAACAGGAGGTTCAAGAGACACATGAAAAGGTAAAAAAAATAGCGGCAGTAAAAGGAAAAAAATGCAATACAGTAAGTTGAAACTGGCTATATCTTAGCATGGGGGGGGGAAAAGATTCTCATAAATCTTGAGAATTGTAACTCTAACAGAGAGAATATACCTAGCCAGAAATGATGGACTTTCATGACCTATCCATGAGACTGTTATCTAAAGAGATGTAACTGGCTTTAACCCCACTTGGGAGAAAGACCCTAATAACTCTCAGGAATTTTGACTCTATTTGATAGAAAATACTGAATTAGAAGGGGCAGACAGTCAAAATTTTCTATGACTTAGATAGAATGATCTAAAAACACTACCTCCTTAAAAAAGGGGGACAGGAAAGAGACTGGAGGAGGGAGGGAAGTGAATGGGGTAAATCTCATTACACTAAGAGGGACAAAAAAACCCTATGGTAATAGAGGGGAAGAAGGGAGCAGAGCAGAAACACCTGAATCTTCTCATCAGACTTGGCTTAAAGTCAACCTACACATACTCAGTTAACTTATAAAACATTTAACCTTGCAATTATTAAAAGGGGAAAAGGGGAGGGGGGACAGAGAAAGGGAAGGGGAGTGGGGAAAAGGGGGAAATAACAAAAGGAGGGGAAGGGAAAAGGGGAAAAGGGAAAGGATAAAGGGGAAAGAAAGGGGAGGGTGTGATATAGCAGGGCAAACACACTGAAGGGGGTGGTATTCAGAAACAAAATACTGGGGAATGTGGATAAAGGGGGAAGAAAGGGGAAAAATACAAATGGAGGGAAGATAGCATGGAGGGCAATAAAGAATTATTAATCATAACCTTGAATGTGAATGGGATGAACTCTCCCTTAAAACCTAAGAAAATAGCAGAGTGGATTAAAAACAAGAATCCTACAATATGCTGCTTACAAGAAACTCATTTGAAGCAGAGAGATACATATAGAATAGATGTAAAAGGTTGGAACAAAATATATTTTGCTTCAGCTGAAGTAAAAAAAAAGCAGGGGTAGCAATCCTTATCTCAGACAAAGCAGCAGGAAAAATAGATAGCGTTAAAAGAGATAAGGAAGGAAACTTTATCCTCCTAAAAGGTACCATAGACAATAAAGTCATTTCAATAGTGAATATATAAACCCAGTGGGACAGCACCCAAATTCTTAGAGGAGAAGCTGAAAGAACTACAGGAAGACATAGACAGCAAAACTCTACTAGTGGGAGACCTCAACCTCCTGCTATCAGATCTAGATAAATTGAATCATAAAATAAACAAGAAAGAAGTTAAGGAGGTAAATAGATTGTTAGAAAAATTAGATATGCTAGACTTATGGAGGAAACTGAATGGGGATAGAAAGGAATATACCTTTTTCTCTGCAGTACATGGAACTTATACAAAAATTGACCATGTACTAGGACATAAAAACCTAATGATCAACTGCAGAAAGGCAGAAATAATGAATACATCTTTCTCAGATCACAATGCAATAAAAGTCATATGCAATACTGGGCCAAGGAGATACAGACCCAGAACAAATTGGAAACTGAATAACCTCATTTTAAAAAATGAGTGGACCAAAAAGCAAATTATAGAAAGAATTAACCATTTTATCCTAGATAATAATAATAATGAAACAACATACCAAAACCTATGGGATTCATTCAAAGCAACTCTCAGGGGATATATTATAGCTCTAAATGCTTACATGGATAAATTGGAGAAAGAGGAAATCAATGAACTAAACATGCAACTAAAAAATTAGAGAAAGAACAAATCAAAAATCCCCAATTAAATACTAAATTAAAAATTCTAAAAATTAAAGGAGAAATTAATAAAAGCAAAAGCAAAAAAACTATTGAATTAATAAATAAAACCAAAAGTTAGTTTTATGAAAAACCAATAAAATTGATAAACCTCTGGTCAATTTGATTTAAAAAAAGAAAGAAGAAAATCAAATTGCTATATCATAAATGAAAAAGGTGAACTCACCACCAATGAGGAGGAAATTAAAGTAATAATTTGAAATTATTTTGCCCAACTCTATGCCAATAAATTTGACAATCTAAGTGAAATGGATGAATATTTACAAAAATATAAGTTGCCCAGGTTAAATGAAGAAGAGATTAAATACCTAAACAACCCTATCTCAGAAAAATGAAATTCAACAAGCCATTGTTGAACTCCCTAAAAAAAGTCTCCAGGGTCTGATGGATTCAGAAGTGAATTCTACCAAACATTTAAGGAACAATTGGTTCCAATTCTATATAAACTCTTTGGAAAAATAGGGAAAGATGGAACTCTGCCTAACTCTTTCTATGAAACCAATATGGTGCTGTTACCTAAACCAGGAAGAGTTATAACTGAGAAAGAAAATTATAGACCTATTTCCCTGATGAATATAGATGCAAAAATCTTAAATAAAATCTTAGCAAGACAATACAACAAGTTATCACTAGGATAATACATTATAATCTAGTAGGATTTATTCCAGAAATGCAGGGTTGGTTCAATATTAGGAAAGCTGTTAGTATATTCAATTATATCAACAACAAGCCTATTAGAAATCATAAGATCATATCAATAGATGCTGAAAAAGCTTTTGATGAAATATAGCATCCATTCCTATTAAAAAATATTAGAAAGTGCAGGAATAAATGGACTGTTCCTTAAATTTATAAGGTCACAATTTATTCCCCAACTGATAAATGGTCAAAGGATATGAACAGAGTTTTCAAATGAAGAAATTAAAGATATATATATATATATATATATATATATATATATATATATATATATATAATCATATGAAAAAATGTTCCAAATCACTATTGATTTGAGAAATACAAATTAGAAATAACAACATGATATCAACTCATACCTATTAAATTATCCCAGGTGAGAAAAAGGGAAGGTGATCAATGTTGAAGAGGTTGTGGGAGGATTGGGGCATTGATGCACTGTTGATGGAGTTGTGAATGGATCCAACCTTTCTTGGCAGCAATATGTAACTATGCCCAAAGAGCAATAAAACTGTTAATACCCCTTCACCAGCAATTCCAATTCTAAGACTATATCCAGAAGAAATTATAAAAAATGGGAAAAGTCCTACATGTTCCAAAATATTCATTGCAGTTCTTTGTAAATTGAGGGGATGGATGCCCATCAAATAGGGGAATGGCTAAAAAAGTTATGGTACAGGAATACTATAGAATGTTATTGTTCTATAAGAAACCATAAATGGTCAAACTCTAGAAAACCATGGAATGACTTATGGGATCTGAGTAGAACCAAGAGAACAGTGTACATCAACATTATGAGATGAACAACCTTGATAGAAGCAGCTCCTCTTGACAATCCAGAGCTAGGAGAACTGTATTAGACTGGTAATGGTCTATATTATCCCCAACCAGAATAAGAAAAACAAAACAAAATTGCTATATCATAAATGAAAAAGGTGAACTCACCACCAATGAGGAGGAAATTAAAGTAATAATTCAAACTTATTTTGCCCAACTCTATGCCAATAAATTTGACAATCTAAGGGAAATGGATGAATATTTACAAAAATATAATTTGCCCAGGTTAAATGAAGAAGAGATTAAATACCTAAACAACCCTATCTCAGAAAAATGAAATTCAACAAGCCATTGTTGAACTCCCTAAAAAAAGTCTCCAGGGCCTGATGGATTCAGAAGTGAATTCTACCAAACATTTAAGGAACAATTGCTTCCAATTCTATATAAACTCTTTGGAAAAACAGGGAAAGATGGAACTCTGCCTAACTCTTTCTATGAAACCAATATGGTGCAAAAAAAACTGTGTACAAACAAGAGATATAAAGATTGAATGAACATTCGGGTTAAATATACGGGGGGTGGTAATGGAAGATTCTAAGATATAGAAGGATTGGGAAGGCTTCTTGAAGAAGTGGGGCTTTACATGACACCTAGAGAAAGCCAAGAAAGTCTGGAGTTGTAGACTGGGCCAGAAATGGGACAGCCAATGAAAATACTTAGAGTGGGCAGAAGGAGTGTCTTATGTGAGGAACAATAATGAGGTCAATGTCACAAGTATATCGAAGAGAGTAATGGATAAAAACACATAGAACGGGACCATGTAATAAACAGGATAGTGAGTCTTCATTCTTAGAGATCTTAATGACTAAATGATCATTTCCTGGGGCTGTGTAAAAGAAATTCCTTGTTAGGCAAAAATTGAAGTAAATGACCTCCTGGAATTCAGACATGCTGAAAAATCTATGTGTTCTGTGATACCTGTGTAACACGTGAACTGTGGGCTCACTCTCCAGACGTCCAATTGAAATGGCAATTTAGATTCCCGGAGCTTAGTTACTGCTCTCCCTGGGTTTCTAGAAGTAACACTAAAGGGTTATGGGGTGGTTCTATAATATCAGTCATGAATTCTTCATCTGGCATGTACTCTGGGGAACACATTAATTACCATTTAATATCTCTTCATTATCATATCAACAATTAACATCAATTAGTTTCTATAAAGGAATATTTACCGAGAAGGCAAAAAGATTTAAAGTACAATCACTTCCTAAACTTGGAGCAGTGCCAGACAAAGACTTGTTTAGTTATACAATTGTTGTTGTCCTTCATTCTTGAAGAAGAACATGACCATGAGAAGCACATGAATTGGATTTGAGTGAGGATGGTGGGGGGGGGGGGGCTGTACTAAGTCACCAGTCTCACTATTTCCTCCAGATTCCTCTGGATCTAATGGTCATATTTAAATCAGACACTAGATATGTGGAAATAATGGTTAAGTGATTTGCCATAGCTAGTAAGTGGCAAGTGTCTGAAGTTGGATTTGAATTCCCTTCCTCCTGACTCAAAGGCTAATGCTCTTTTGCCCCATGTAGATGCCCGTTGCTGTGCAATATTCCTGCTACATTAAGTTCACTTCACAGAGTAGCTAACTGATAGATAAGATACCCTGTTGCTCTCAGGGCATGGTGTCTTGGCTACTGGGTCAATTCACTGCTAGGATAAGTCAAGAAGATTTCTTAATTGTTTTGCAATTTCTTCATTTGACTCCTCACCTGGGTTTTATTTTTGTTATTGTTGTTGTTATAGCAGGCTCAATTACTCATATCAATTGCTAGACATTTATTTGATGATTCTTCCAACTTTCAAAGCTTACAAGTTCATAACCTGTTCTATTCAGTCTCTGCTATTCAATCAGCTATGGTTCAGAAAGAATTCAAAAAGAAATCATCACACTACATATTTATGACCACATTGGTAACCTGCAAGGGAGATCAGACAGCCACAGCAATACCTATTTCTGCTTTAGTTACTACCTCTCCTCATAATTAGAGACTCACAGAGTTCATTTCATCATCATTTAAAAGCCATCAAGAAATAAAGGAAGATTGTACTTATTTAAGCCTTTTTAGTATACATGCTCAATTCTGACATATTCAATTTAAAATGCTAGTAATCAGCATGCCATAAGCCATCAGGAAATACAGTATTCCTGCATATACTCTGAAATAGAAAAATACAAATACCTTCCATTATGTATTTCCTCAAGCAGGTTTGCCTCTAAAAGAGTTGTCACCCATTCTCTGGAAACTAGTGGGAAAAAGATTACATAGAAAAAAATCATCTTGAAATCTTTTTTAAACCTTTTATTTCAGTTTTCTTACTTAGAAAATTTTCTCTAATATCTAGCATTCCTTCATCAATTAATGCCCTGGGTGAGAAGAGAACTCATAAGGGATGAGCTAAATCATAAGCCCAGAGAAGTTAATAATTTTTTCTTAATTATTCCTATTCTCAGTGAAATTCTGTCTCAAGTGATGTAATTTATTAGTGGAAATATTTTTCAGGGACAGCTAGGTAGTGCAGTGGATAGAGCACCAGCCCTGGAGTCAGGAGTACCTGAGATCAAATCTGGCCTCAGGCACTTAATAATTACCTAGATGTGTGGCCTTGGGCAAGCCACTTAACCCCATTGCCCTGCATCAATCCTAAAAAAATATATTTTTCTTCCTAGCTTCCTAGTGAGATCTTCCAAATGTTCCCATTCACAGATGAGAGTGAGCTAACTCTCTCAAGTCCAAAAATATTGCAAAACTTCCTCAGTGTTTGTGAATTTCTTAAATGGTCTTAGTCAAAAAAATACAATATAGGAAAAGCCAAAGGGTTGAAAAATGACTCCTGCGACTTGGAAGGACTTGCATGAAATGATGTTGAGTGACAGAGTGGAACACATTAACAGCTACATTGTGAGATGATCAACTCTCATGGACTTATCTCCTCTCAGCAATTCAGTGATCAAGGCTAATCCTAATAGATTTGTGATGGAAATGCCATACACAAGCAGAGGGAAAATACTATGGTCTCTGAATACAGACCAAAGCTTACTATGTTCACTTTTTAATGTCTTTTTTATATATTTTCTGTTTCTCTTGGTTTTTTCCTTTAGTTTTAGTTCTTCTTTAATAATATAACCCATATGGAAATATGTTTAACACAATTATAAATGTACAACCTATATCAGATTACTTGCTCCCATAGGAAGGAGAGAAGGAAGAGTTGGTGGTAGCAAAATGAGAAACTCAGACACTAACAAAAAGATAAATACTGAAAACTATCTTTGCAACTGGAAAAAAATTATATATATATATATATATATATATATATATATATACATACATATATATGTGTGTGTGTGTGTGTGTGTGTGTGTGTGTGTGTGTGTGTAAAAGAAAATTGGCTCCTGCCCACACTATGACATTGATGACCTGCTGAGTTAGTCCTTTGGTAGACCCATCTGGTACCAATAAACTCAGAACTAAATAGGAGGAAGAGATAAGGCTAGATCATATTTGGGAAATGGAATTAAACTGTTTACCAATCCCAATATAATTTCTAACAATATTTTTTAAATACTAGAGTTTTCCTGGTGATATATTTTATTTACATATTTTTAGAAACCATATTTTAAACTAAATCAAGCAATAATGATATAAATTAAGTAGTAGTCTACTGTGACTCATAGATATTTTCCTGGCATCAATATACCATAGCTAATCTTTTCCTATTACATATTTGTTCAGTTTACTTTATTTCAATGCATAATTTTTGCTTTGTCTTTCACTACAAAACTTCAGTCTTATCTCCTTCATTTGGCAGAATAAAAATACAATTATAAGGGGCTAAGCACAGGGAAAATAATGAAGTCAAAGAAATAAATCTTTTGTACCATTTCCTAATCTTTAAGCACCTCTCTCAATTTTAGTGATGCTTTTCCTCCTCTCAGAAACATTCTCCTATCTTCCTTTGTCTATCCCAGTTTCCTCTGATAATAATCAAGTAGTAAAATAAGGTGGATTAAGGACTGATTGAATAGCCCAAACTAACAAGTTGCCATTGGTGAATTACTATGAATTTGGAAAAAAGTTCCAAGTGCCCCAGGAATTATGTTTGATCCTGTGCTGCTTAACACTTTTGTTGATGACTTGGACAAGTACATAGATGACATTTTACGAAATTTGTAAAATGAAAAAAAAAATCTTGGCGAGATAGCTAACATCATTGAGAAATGAGTTTCTAAAAACATCTTCAAATGAATGAAATAAAAAAAAATCTAATTCAATTACAGATTCATTTTATGGGGTTCTTTACTGTATTGAAGATGATTCACAATCAAAAATCAAATACCTCTCATGTTTCAGTCTGCACAAGAGTTTGCACAGAGCAGAAGAGCTCTGATTTAACTCCAGATCCTCTGTTTGACATCATGTTCAAATCTCTTTCCACAACATACTACTTCATTTCAAATTAAGAAATTACATTGGAGGGGCAGCTAGGTGGCTCAGTGGAGAGAGTACCAGCCCTGGACTCAGGAGGACCTGAGTTCAAATCTGAACTCAGACACATAATTATTACCTGGCTGTGTGACCTTGGGCAAGTCACTTAACCCCACTGCCTTGCAACAAAACAAAACAAAGAAATTACTTGGAGTTTACTGATTTTTCATGAGTATATTTATTGCTATGGCAAGAAATACATCTCATTACTATTCATCGTTGGCCTGAATAATGAATGCATGAATGAATAGATGGATGGATGGATGAATAGATATGGATGGATGGATGGATGGATGGATGGATGGATGGATGGATGGATAATAAGAAATTATTAATAAGTTATTATGTGCCCATAATTATACTGAGTCCTTGAGGTACAAATGCAAAGATTTGGCAGAATCTAACCTCAAGGAGCTTCCATTCCAAAGAGAGAGATATTTAAAGTGAGTCATATTGAGGGAAAAAAAATGTGTTCTAAGAAACCACAAAGGTATTAAATAGAACATTAGAGCAGGCTATTAACACATCTTTTTCAGAGGCAATTGGAATGTTTATTTGCTTACAGTTCTTAATTTGTAGAGGGTAGTCACAGTAATAGGGCAGAAAATTACCAGGGTAAAGATGATAATGAAAGTTCCTAAGGAATGCTTAGGTACCCATAGATAATTGTCATTCCTGATCTGTTTTGGAGTAGAAAGCAGCAAGGGCAGCAAAAGCATTAAAGACAAAGAAAATAAACTCAGCTTTAAAAATATTAAAGAACATTGATCTGGTATTCAAGATCCAATAAAACCAAGAGAGATTAAGTCTACTATAAAGTCTAAGGGCACAATAAATACAAGTAAAATGTAAGTAAATTCAGCTTTAATTGTATTTCTTCTGAGAGATACCCATTATAGAGGAGGAAATGCTGCTAAAGCCTTTAAGGAAGAAAAAAGTACATCTCATTATCATTCTAAGTCATGTATTTGGGGGGGGGCTTCAAGATCCCCATCATTACCAAATGCAATATGTGTTTCACTCTGAAAGGGGGCATTAACAAGTGCTCCAGAGCATCTATGATGGTGTAGCCACTGGCTACTTGAGTTCAATTCTGCCTATGAAGAAATTATTCAGACTTGGGAAAGCAAGGTTGGAAATAAAGCAAAAATTTATTTAAAATGTTATAAGACATGGGACAGCTAGGTGGCACAGTGGAAAGAGCAAAGGCTCTGGAGTCAGGAGTACCTGAGTTCAAATCTGGCTTCAGACACTTAATAATTACCTAGCTGTGTGGCCTTGGGCAAGCCACTTAACCCCATTGCCTTGCAAAAACTAAAAAAAAAAGGTTATAAGACATAGGAAGGGCGAGAAAGAGAGAGAGAGAGAGAGAGAGAGAGAGAGAGAGAGAGAGAGAGAGAGATAAAAGAACAGCCAAGCAGCATTGACTCAGCCATGGTCAGAGAAGACTGTGGCTCTGAGCCAGGGTTCAACCCAGGTTTTTATGTCTTGCCTCTCATCCAGAGGGCAAAAGATGAACTCCCTTCCCCTCTACTAGACCAGGAATTAGGTAGAAGATGAAGCTTAAGGAGATCAAGATGCAAATTTTACATTAAACAATGAATCAATGGTACATCAAGAATGGGGATCTCCACCCAATTTGAGCAGACTTTAAGATTACAAATTGTTTCTGTTAAGACCACAATTTTCTACTTCTAGTCAATTTACAGCTCAAGAGTAGGTCTTAGTCAAATCACATATCCACCCAATTTTCTTTGTTACATTCACAATTCTCTTCATCTTTCCCCTGCATCAATGGGGGATCTGCTTCTGGGAGACTGGAGAGTAGAGCATGCATGGACACTATATCAGCAGATCTACACATAGCACACATGGTTAGGAATGATCTTTGTCCATGAACTACATAACCAGGACCATCTGGGTCTTTAAAACTGCCAGGTTGATCACCATTGGATTTAGGGTCCAAAAGATTGTCTGAACAACTCCTGAATTCACAAATAGTTATGTCATGGAATATGAGAAGAGGGTTATATTTTTATGTCTCTTAATAGTTTTATTACTGTTCCTAGCAAGTTTTGCCTTATTAACCTTGCTTTATGGGTTATGATTGATAGCTGCAAATATGCAGGTGCTTTTTAAATGTGCATGTCTTTAGGCCCATTGTCACTCCTTTACCCTATGAGGTGATACTCTTCCATATTTGTTGCTTTTTTATGTACATTTATTTTATTCTGGTTTCAATCAACCCATATGAGCATTATTAATTTAGGTAGCAAAGGAACCAATGTTACCTAGGTAGTCTGGGACTCAAGTTAATTAACCTGGGGTGCAAGAAAAATTACCCTTGTTTTAAAGTACTGATATTTATGTATTGAAAGTATTATTTAGTTACAGATTTTCAAGCTGGTCCTAGGAGCTAGGCTGAAATTATTTTGTTGTCCCTTGGACAAAATCTCCTGGAAAAACATAATATCTGCCTCCTAGTATTTGACTTATTCCATTTGATCTCTGAAGGAAGAACCAATAGAAGTCAGTCAGAATTGCAGAGAGGAATTGGTAGGCTTGATCTCAGGAAACCTTATTAATAATGAAAGCTGACCACAAATGAGCATGTTACTGCTTTTGAGGGATAGTAAATTTCCCCTTTTTGAAGGTCTTTTTGGCAGAGACTGGATGATCATTTTTTGAGTATGTCATACTAGGGATTCCTTCCAAGGAAAACTAAACACTTCTCTCTCTACCCAGCTACCCTGACTGTCATAGTAGAGGTCTGATTTATTCTCTCTTTTCCCTCTTTGTATTAAGGATGGAGAAGTAGAGGGTCATCTCTTCCAATGCACTCTTTTTTACAATTGAGGTAGTAGTAGTTCAGAGACTTGAAGGGACTCCAAAGGTCCTAGCATTTAGTCACACACAGTTCTATTGAGTTTGACCTTAAAAGGTCCAATTCCTGATTTAAAGTGGGGTTTGGGGTTTTCTGCCAACCAGGAAGCACTGGTAATTTAAATGATCCTTTAGATTTGGCTTCCAAAAACAGGCAATTTTCAAATAATCAGTATGTATACTTTATGCTTTCTTAGCATATTCTCTCTGTCCCCAGGTGATCTGTATCTCCTACAAAAAAAAAAACAACAAAAAACAAAAAACTCTGTATGCCTTAGAGGGCCATATCTTGTTGTAATCCTTTGCTCATTTTTCTTAGTTTAATGGCAAAAAGAAAGCAACAATGGGTGCCCTTATAATCATAAAAGTAGTTGTATGCTATTAAACCTTACAGTTGCATTCCAGGAAACTCTATTTGTACACAAGATATCTGCTAGAGTTGGATTACTTTAATCTCTCAAGGATCTGAGACAGACAGAAGGATAAAACAGTTTTCCTGCTGCTAAACTAAGTGCAAGAGATAAAAATCCAAGTCAACAAGACAAGTCCTGCCTCACCATTTTAATAAAAGAAAACAACTCAAAAAAGGAAGTTGGAATGTTTTGAAGGGAAGAGGAAAATCCCATTTGAGGAAAAGAAAGCTGGGGAGAAGATAACGAGGTTCTGAGAGTGAATCAAGTTAGGACTGAAGGAACCAAAGCTGGGATTTCTCATGAAATGATGGTTCAAGCTAAGGAATGACCAATCCTGAGAATGAGTCTCAGGATAACTATGGTATCTCCATGTTTACAAAGGCTATGAGTGAGGAGAGAAATTCAAAAAGTAAACTCATCCAAGCATGAAGAGAGTCATAAGTTGCTTCTTCTACTAAAGAGAGCCTAACCCTCTCCCACTTGGTATGTAATCCTTAAGAGCACGTGTGACTTGAAAATTCACCACTCTGGCACCAAATTGGAGTTGAAATCTCCAGACTTAGTGGAGCTGGTCCTTAAGACCAGAAACACAGAAAAATGCAATCTGTGCATGAAGTTTTCCCAGTTTATGGGGACCTGCCCAAGCTTGTGCCTTCATGGCATAGCCATCAAAAACTCTGGATCACTGCCATACCACAATGAGGTATAAAGGAAAACTTTAGTGTAGTAAAACATGACCACAAAAGTACAATTTTACTGCAATAAATTTATCGGTATATATATTTAACAATGTTACTCCCCTTCCCCTGGGCTAAGAAGCAGAATGGTAGAAATAAGAAACTCAAGTTATATAAAATTATAGATTGCTAAACAAAATTCATCAAGATTTCATTTTTTCTCTTCCTTCTTTTTTAATCTTTTTTAATTACATGCAGAGATAGATTTTCAACATTCATCCATTTGCAAGTTTTTAAGTTGCCCATTTTTCTACCACACTTCCCTTTTCCCATGGCCCAGAACAATCTGATACAGACTGCACATGTACCATTGTATTTGACATATTTTCATATCAGGCATATTGTTAAAGAAAAATTAGAACAAAGGGGGGAGAAAGACCATAAGAAATTAAGAGACAACATAAAAGAAGTTCTAATAAGTGAACATAGTAACCTTTGCTCTGCTTTCAGAATTTATATATTTTTTTCCTCTGGATATGGATGGCAATTTCATTAAGAAATCTCTCAGGATAGTCTTTGCTGAACTGCTGAGAGGAGTTGTGTCATCATATTTGATCATCTCACACTGTTGCTGCTAATGTGTCCAATGTTCTCTTGGTTATATTCACTTCACTTAGCCTCAATCATGAAGAGATTTCTTGTAAATATAGAACAAGTTTCATGTAGAACATGTACTGTTAACCCCATCTTATATGTGAGAAAAACAAAAACAATTAACTTGCCTGCCCAAGGCCATAGAGTGAGTAGATGTCAGAGTCAAGAGTTGAACAAAGATCTTCTGCCTCCATAACCACTGCACCCCACTGCTTTCTATGTAACTCAATCTCAATTGTAGATTTTGCACCTGACCTTGACTGTATCTGTTTTAATCTACAAGGAAAAAAAGAATTATGTAGGCCCAAGGTGGGTGTTTTATGAATAACCAGTAGAAAGTCTTCTCATTTTTAGCTCTCTTTTCCTTTTCAGATCAATTTGTATTTATTTTGCTCTGTATATGTGATGTCCCTTGTAGAAGTAAGCATCTGAAGAATAGGGATGGTTTAATTGTTGTTTTTGTATTCCAAGTGCCTATGAGAGTACTTTTGCATATAGTTGGTGCCAATGAATATAATTTGATTTGTTTTTGTTCTTCCTCAGTATCCACAGTAAAGATGATTATAATTCAGATTTACATAGAGGAAACAGAAGCACCATTAAGATCATAGATTGTTGGATAATATTGTTCTCATTCTCCCCTTCCATCAGGGGAAGTCTTGTCATGCCAGGGTAGACATCCCCCTAACTTACCGACAGGTCCATCAGTACCCTCAAATTTGTTTAACCCATCTTCCAACATAGTTTTGCCAGGATGTGGCTACTGCACATGCTAAACCTTCTTGGAGACACAGGAAAGAGATAAAAAGTGGACTACAAAGGCTTCATAAGCCCTCACACCAGAGGTGCTAGCTCTTTCTGAACAGTCAATAAGTGTCTCCAGTTAGTCAATAAGCTATACTAAATACTTTCTAAGGGTCAAGACTGTGCTTAATGATGGGAATATATTGTTTGTTCTTCATTCTCAGAAAAGACCATGACATCAGGGTGGTAATGCCATGACAAGCACATGAATTAGATTTGAATCAGGGGAGTGCTTTCTCCTCCAGAGTAATCTTGGTCCAGTGGACCCTGAATGTTAGGCAATCAGGATTAAATGACCTCTTCTCAAGATCACACAACTAGTAAGTGGCAAGTGTCTGCAGTTGGATTCAAACTTTCATTCTCTTGACTCCAAGGCCAGTGATCTATCCATTGCACCACCTAGCTGCCCTATTGGAGATATGAGCACATAAAAATAGACCTTTCTCTTAAGTGTATTTGACAGAAATTTTATAAATCTTTCATTTGAGTTCAAAAAATCAAGTTCAAAGGTGGGTGGGACTAGCGGGATATTGTACTAAAAAAATGTGTGGTTTAGTAGACTAGAAGCTTAATATAGATCAACAGAGTGATATGGCTACTAAGAAAGCTAATAGAGTATAATAAGAAAAATTTTGCCATGATCAGATCGTGCTTGTAGCATTTTGTTCCCTTCTTGGTACCATCTTTTATAAAAGGCATTGGTATTCTGAATTGCATCCAGAAGAGGGCAACCCAGCTTTTAAGACTTTGTGAGCATGCTAAACTGAGAATCAGTTAAAGGAACAGAGCACATTCAATCTGGAGAAGAGATTTGATGGAAGGCCATAGTTTGAGTATAGAAGGGCTATAATGTGACCAGAGTTAGATATGTTCTGTTTTGTCCCAAAGTATAGAACTAGAAACAAAGTAGTTTCAATGGGACAAATGAGGACTTATTCAAAAGAAAAAACTTCCTGAAAATAAGAACTATTCCAAGATAAAATAGACTATTTTGAAGGATAATAGTTTCATCTTTATTGGAAGTTTCCAAACCAAGGCTAGATGAGCAATAAAATGGGAATCTTAGAGGTGATTCTTATTCAGGAACAAGTCAAATTAAAGGCACTCTTTAGGATCCTGTCAAGATGTTTAAACTAAACTTGAATTGAATCATTGTTTGACTTAGTCAAGTAATCAACAGCTTGGGAATATAGACAGTTATGGAAGGGCATGATCAGCCTGAAATGAAGATTAGCAGGCTACAAATGGCAGGACATATGGATAAGGAATTCAAGCACAGAGAAGAGTATATCAAAGTATTAACATTAGGTGTCAACAATAGACCAGAACTGGGGTCACAAGCTAAACATCAATGACAGTTAGAGAGGCTAGAGAATGCAAGGAGCATAAAACATGAATTTTAGAGGAAGGAGACATAGGAAGAGAGGGAAGAAAGGAAATCATAAATATGGGGTTGAATTTCAAAGTCCAAGATCATGTTTTTAACATAATTGGGGCAGTGGTGAGTTATAATGAGTGATGGACCATTCAGCAACATGGACTGAAGTGAAAATGTAAGCTATAAGGGTCTCTAGATGATGCAGTAGATAGAGCACTGGCCCTGGAGTCAGGAGTACTTGAGTTCAAATCCAGTCTCAGACACTTAATAATTACCTAGCTGTGTGACCTTGGGCAAGTCACTTAAACCCATTGCCTAGGAAAAAACAAAAAGGAAAATGAAAATGTAGGCCATGATAGTTGTGAAAGTTAATGAAACAAAAGGATGGAATATTTGGATGGATATTGGTATGAATGTTAAAATCCCCGAATATGAGGGAAAGGGTTGAGGCATAAAGGATGACTACAAAGAAAGTACTGATCCTCAGAAGAGCTGCCACCCTCTAGACTTGTAAATGGAAATAACAAAGGATCTGGGCAGGGTGCCAGGGATTGATAGAGTGGACCTTAAAGTCAGATAGACTGTTGAATTGAGGAAATAAAGAGTGTGGAAGTAGCAGAGGGGAACAAAGTGTTGTATGCAGACTATTTCTGGCCCAGTGTGAAAGGATCACAAGAAAAGGAGCAGCTATTATTGCAGAGATGGGCCAGGGTTGAAGCATCTTCTTGAGAAAGGTAGACTCCAGTGAATTCAGAAGGTCATTTGTTCATAGATTTAGGACTAGAAGAGAATTTAGAGGTTATTGAGTGCAACCCCTTCATTTGACATAAGAGGAAACTGAAGGCTAGAAAGATTTGAGTGATTTATTCATGGCCCAACAGCTATTAAGTATTGCAAGTCCAGTACAACGTTCCCTGTACCACAAATTGCTTCAAAGGATGCAAGGGAAAGGCTCCCAGAATACATGCAGACAATCATTATGCAATATGCATTTATTATATGTATGCAGGTATATGTCTATGGAGATTATGAAATGATATATATTACATAAATGGGAAAGACAGTGCTAATGGATGACTTTAAAAGTTCTAAATAGAAGAAAGTCAGTTTGACTAGATTCCAGAAATTTCATAATGCTTTTAATATTCCCAAGTATCTCCCCAAAAACTCATATTTTGAATACTAAAATCATAGAACCCTCCAGTTTCTGAAGATTCAAGAGTAATTTTCACTTGTAAGGCAATAGAAAGAAATAGAGCAGTTAGGTGGCACAGATGATAGAGCACTTGTCTTGTAAGTATGAGGCACATCATCTTGAGTTTAAATCTACTCTCAGTCTCTTCCTAGTTGTGTGACCTTAGGTAAGTCACCCTGTTTGCCTCAGTTTCTTATCTGAAAAATGAACTAGAGAAGAAATTGACAAATGATTCCAATATCTTTGTCAAGAAAACCATAATTAGGGTTACAAGAAGTTGGACATGACTGAAATAACAAAAAAAAAGAGAGAGAGATGATACATTTGGAAGGGTTACAAGAAAAGAAATGAAGAATTATGAAAATCCAATGTAAAGGTTGTCATCTAAAAAATGTAAGAACAAAAAAGATGGGTTGCTTGTGTTTCAAAGACAACTAAAGGGGAACTTGAGTGAACCACTGTTATCCTCTTAATATCATGAGAAAAGTAAGAATGTCCTCAGTATGTGACTTAACTGTATTAAACATGTAGGAGGATATGGATGAGAGCCTCAAAGGATGAGTAGGCATGAGTGGATCACAATCTTTTTCATTAGAGGAAATATTCAACACTTGGCACACAGAAGGCACTCTATAAATGATTGTTGATTGATTTATTGAAGAAATCACAAATGCATTCAGGTATAAATCATGGGCTCTCAAAAAATCAGATTATCATAATGGGGAGTAATATTAGGGATCTAATCTAATTCCTTTAGACTAGGGGCAAAGACACAAATCCAAGAGGTATTTGCCCAAGTCCACACAGCTAGTAAACAGCAAGACATAAATCCAATTCAGGTGCTCTAAACTTAAATCCAGTGCTCTCTTCATAATATCATGTTCCCTTGGCTATTTCCTTAGGTAAAGGACTAGATTATATTTTTATTGAATATAAAATAGCTTTTATGTGTGTGTGTGTGTGTGTGTGTGTACCTTCTGGGTATCCCCTTACAAATTTGTTCTTGTAAATTGGGTCCATATGAGTGGATAAAAACTCATAAAATTGACATTATTCTGTGGGTCCACATTCTTAAAACTATAACTCACAAGCCCCACCACTGTGCAAATATTTAATAGTCATTCAGTAGACTCAATTAATTTAGAAATGTATTAAAATGTTACCATAAGAGGGGTGGCTAGGTGGCACAATGAATAGAGCACTGGCCCTGGAGTCAGGAGTACCTACACTTTATAATTACCCAGCTGTGTGGCCTTGGGCAAGTCACTTAACCCCATTGCCTTGTAAAAACCTAAAAAAAATGGTATCATAGGACTGATATTAGCCAAGCATTATAATCTTAGAAGCATTTTCCTACAATCTCACATAATGTTAGTTGAAAGAATGGACACACGTTAGGGCACTCAAAAAACACATCACCAAGACACCTTTCAGATTTTAACAGCTAGAAATTCTTCCCCTTTTCATGCTGTCCTCATATTGTCCTTCTGGAATAGCATTTCTTCTGGACATGTTGCTCGGCTGAGCAGATTAGATGACTTCCTCTCTTGAGTTCAATTCAGACCTATATTTTCTCTCAATTTTGTTAAGTTATTCTACTCAAAGATTTCTACTTCCTTGATTACCAACTGAGTAGAGAACATTTCCCATTTTTAACAAGATTACTGGGAACTAGCTAATCTTTAACCAGTCAATGGCTAGCTATTCACTAATTTTATTACTTTTGATTGAAGAATTTTTCCCAATTCATAGAATGGTAATGTAATATAGAATGGTCTTTTGCTGTACTCAGCTAAGGATCTCATTTCCATGTTAGTGATTTAACATACCTCTTTTCTTTTTATTTCAACAACTGGGTTTAGGGAAAATCAAGTGATCAGAGGTATCTGATCTATTCCCTCACATTCTCATTATGTGCATGAAAATAATGAATAACATTTATATCCTTTATTAAGTTATATAAAACATTTTATATAGCTTTTATTTGATTTTCTCGATATCCCTGTGAGGTAATGTATAATTGTCTCCATTTTGTAGACGAGGTAAATTAATTTACTTAAAATTAAAATGATTTGAGACAGCTAGGTCCTGGAGTCAGGAGGACCTGAGTTCAAATCCAACCTCATACACTTAATAATTACCTAGCTGTGTGATCACAGGCAAATCACAATCCCATTGACTTTCACCCCCCCCCCAAAAAAAAGTAAAATAACTTGCTTGAGGTCACAAAATGAGTAAATGTAAGAGGCAGTATTTAAATCAACATCTATGTTCTCTCCAAGTCTACTACACCATGCTTCCTAGGAAATCAATGAAAAGATGATTTAAGAGCAAGTCTTGGATGCATAGACTCCTGGACTCCTGGACAAATCCTAACTCCAGAATTCATACATTAAATAATCTGAATCATGTTAGACAAATTTGAATATTTATTAGTCCAATCCAAGAAGGTTCCTCAAAATTAACTAAATTAACTACTCTGGCTCTAGTGTCAAAGATTCGATTACACAAATGTGTTACACTAATATCACCACTGTTCTTGGAGTGGCTGAGTGGAGTCATCAACTTCATAGATGGAGAGAACATCAACTTCATAGATGGAGAGAATGAAGAGTTTAAATGATAAGATGTAAAGGTCATTATCAGATTAGATTGCCAAAGTCTTATTGAAAATATAGATGATAAATGGGTCAAAGTTCTTCTCTGAGCTTCCTGGGAGCAAAGAGCATTGACTTTGGAATGTGGGTATAAATTCTAATTTCCTACTTATGATTTAGCTCAGTGGATAACATCCTGAACCTAGAGTAAGTAAATTTTTGTTGAGTCCTATCAATTATATCCCACTCTTCATGATCCAAATTGGGGTTTTCTAGGCAAAGATACAGGAATGGGTTATCATTTCCTTCTCTAGTTCATTTTAGTTTTGTGACTTGTCCAAGGACACACAGCTTGTAAATATCTTCAGACCAACTCAGGTCCTCTGACTATGGGTCCAGAGCTCTATCCATACTGCACCACCTAACTGCCTCAGCTCAGTAAGACCTGAATTTAAATCCAGCCTCTGAAACTTATTAACAATGTGACTCTGGGCAAGTCACTTGATCACTACTTGCCCCAGGTTCTCCATAAGGAAAATGGAGAACTCTATACCACCTACCACTCAGGGATGTTGTAAGAATAAAAAGAGATAATGTTTGGGAAAATGTTTGCCATCTTTAAAGTTCTGTTTAAATGTCAGATTTTCTTATTATTACCTTTAAGACTTTAAAGGCATTTTAACTTATCTGGACCTCATTTTCTTCCTCTAAAATGTAGATTTTTCTAGATGACTTTTAAGTCCTCAGTTCTGAATACATGATCTTTAAGATCCAAGAAACTCTTTGGTCTTTGGTCAAACTCCACAATTATTTCTCAGGATACAGATGGCATTCTCCATCACAGATAGCCCAAAATTGTCCCTGGTTGTTACACTGATGGAATGAGTAAGTCCATTAAAGTTGGTCATCACCCCCAAGTTGCCATTAGGGTGTACAATGTTCTTCAGGTTCTGCTCATCTCACTCAGCATCAGTTTGTGCAAATCCTTCCAGGCTTCCCTGAAATCCCATCCCTCCTGGTTTCTAATAGGAAAGTAGTGTTCCATGACATACATATACCACAGTTTAAGTCATTCCTCATTTGATGGACATTCCCTCAGTTTCCAATTCTTTGCCACCACAATCAGAGCTGCTATGAACATTTTTGTACAGGTGATGAATTTACCCTTTATCATAATCTCTTCAGGGTATAGACCTTATGTACATTTAACCTAAAAAAGTCTTACTATGTAAAAAAAACTAATAAACTGTGAAACCATATATGTGTGTACATGTACATAGCCATGTATATTCTATCTATATATTCTACAAATGCATACAAAGATATCATATCAACATATATGTGTATAATCTAAGTCTCTATATTCTGTTCAATATTCTATCATTATTTCTCTAAATTAATCAATATCTCTCTCTCTCTCTCTCTCTCTCTCTCTCTCTATATATATATATATATATATATATATATATATATATATATATACATAAATGTGTGTAAGATAGGAGGGAGGGAGGGAGAGAGAGAGAGAGTAAAATTACTTTGTGGGTTCTATTTCATGTCTGTCTGAGAAAACAGCCAAGTTCCCTATGGATTTGGAGGCAGCTCCATTCCCCAACCTTCTGAAATTTTAAAGGAAAGATAGCATGGAGATAATGCAACCTAAGCAAAAGAGACCTTCACAGCTTAGCAATTCTCAGGGGAAAAGGAAGGCCTGTTTCCACATGGACTTCCTCCTAGTATCCTGTCCTCAAGAAAGGAGGGCACTTGTTACATGGAGCTACTGCTTTCTTCCCGTGCCCCTCCAGTGAATGATTCTTTTCATCCACAGGCCATGTCCTAGAAGAAATTGATTTGCTTTGACTTCATTACATCTATTCCCAGTGGGATTAGACCAGGGAAAATTTTCATTATTGAATGGTTAGGATAATGAAAGGGAAAGAAGGTTTACTTATACGATTCTGACAGCTAGTTGTTGTAGTGACAGAATTGGTCTAGAGCTCAAAGGAACCTCTACAAGGAACATAGTGCGACCCCTTCATTTTATAGATGAAGAAAATGTATTTAGGGAGATTGACTTGCCCAAGGTCACATGGGTAGGAAGTTCCAGAGGTGAGATTCGAACTTCTAGAGTCCACATAATTTATTTTATATCATGCACACTGCCTCCTCTACCTTTGGAAAGAAATGAGTGGTTACCCCTTTTCTATCTGTTATGGCAAAGCAGGTCCATTAGCTCCAAGGCACTGTCAAAGAAGATTAATCTTCCTAGGCTGGCTTTCCATCAACAGATTCATAGCCCAGCTCAGGCTGTCTATGCCAAACAGTGAGCAGACAGTCTGTGAACGGTAGTCCAGGAACACCCAATTAGCAGGCAGCTCAGTTACATGTCTCGGTGTCTCCCTACCACTTGGAGAAGGATATGAGACTTTAAACCTCCAGGGCAAGACTCAATTCTTGCATCTCCAATACCAGGCTTGGAATGTCATCCTCAATCAATCACTTCTTGGAGATCACAGAAGACTTTGTCGTTTCTTAACTGTTTTCATCCTGGAAAAGAGTGGCAATCCAGTCCAACTTAAGCTAAAGTGGGATTTATTATCACACATTCCATCAACTTTACAAAGAGAAAAACTAAGGTTAAATGCTGACATGGGTTGTCAAATTCTTGCTAATTGGACCAACATTTTAGATGGTGACTGGGAGATAAGAATTTCTTTGTTGGGCCTCTAAATTAGATGCAGTTTTCATAAAGTCAAAATCACTCAAGCAAAATCACTCAAGCAAAACCCTATGGATCCTACAAGGCTTTAATCTCATCCTTTGCAAATTTTCAGATTCCCAGAACTTTGTGGAGCCTTTAATTGAAGGCAGGGTGTTAAAGTTTGTAAACTTGATCTCACTAATGGACATCCAAAGCTTTTTTTTCCCCCAATATAAGTCTGCCAAACACATTTTGAATCACCAGCATAACTAGATCCAGGCATCAAATTTGTTTTCTTAAAGTCTGGAACCCAAGCCTCCTCCCAGAAATTTGAAGATGTACTATGGACCTCCAGTTGGTTTCAGTTTGATTTTAATTTGGGATTCACTGGGAGAAATAGAACAACAAATTCATAGTCAATGGGTTCTCTGTCTTCCCAAATATTAGAAATTTCATGGAGACAGCTATAAGTTGATGGCAAAACAATTGAAACCCCAATAGCTTCAGTCACATCATAATCATTGAGATTCTAGAGAGTTCAAAGAATTCCAAATTTAGAGCTTAAAAGAATCTACGAGATCTTCAAGACCAAACAACATTTTTTACAAATGAGGAAACTGAGGCTGAAAAAGCGATTAGCTTCAGCTAGTACCTGAAGTACTGTTGTAATTGCTATTGTTCAGTTGTATTTCATGCATTGTGATTCCATTTGGAGTGTTTGTTTTGCTTTGGTTTTTTGGCAAAAATAGTGTAGTGGTTTGTCCTTTCCTTCTCCAGTTCATCTAATAGATGTGGAAACTGAGGCAAAAAGGGTTAAGTGACTTGCCCAAGATAATACAGATAGTACTGTCTAAATTCACATTTGAACTCAGGTCTTTCTGACTGCTGGCTGTGCACTATCCACTCTTCCACTTAGCTACCTAAATATCTAAGGTTTATTTTAGACTCTTGTATTTCTAAACTCAAGTCCAGTCAATTAAGGAAATGGCAAGGAGAGTAAAGGAACAAGAAATTATTAAGCACCCTTTATATGCAAGGTACTAATCTAAGCACTTTATAAATATTTCTTTTGATCCTCATAACAAGCTTGAGAGGCAGATGCTATCATTATCCACATTTTATTATTGAGCAAAGTTGAGGCAAACAACAGTAAAGTGACTTGTTCAGGGTCATCAGTATATGCTCTGTTTGGAGCATCAGGTCAATCCTCTTTGCAAGAACTAACAGAGAACAAGTCAGAGGACCTCTAAAGCAGTATACTAATTCTTCAATGCCTCTTGCTCAGAAGAGTTTTCATTCTATGTCCTGGTAACCTTCTATTTCTTCATTTAGGCAGCCAGTCACCAAGTATTCATTTAGTACCTACTGTGGGCCAAACACTGGGTTATCCTTTTGGTATTCAATGAGAAGCAAAAGATAATTCCTGCTCTTCTTGAGAGCTCCTGGAGGCCATAGTCCAATTAGAGAGACATGAAAACAACTCTGTACAAACAAGATATTTGTAGGATAAATTGGAGGTAATTAATAGAAAACCGGCATTAGAAGGGTTTCAAAGAATGACTTCTTGTAGATAAAAGAACATAATTAATTTAAAAGGGAAAAGAGAAGTAAAAATGGAGCTTCTAAAAAAGAAAGATGAATATTGTTTGGGGGGTGAACTTGTTATTGTTGTTGTTCAGCCATGTCCCACCATTTGTGACTCCATTTGGAGGGTTTTGTCATTGTTTTTGGCAAAAATACTGGAGTGGTTTGCCATTTCCTTCTCCAGTTTGTTTTACAGACGACAAACTGAGGCAAAAATGGTTGAATAATGAAGTGAAATAAAGAATAATGGGGTGAAAACTGAATTGTATTCTGAGATGATCAGTCCATATCTGGAAAATTGTGCTTATTTGGGGCATAGCATATGCATAGATACTGATGACCTATTCAGAGTGCAGAGAAAGGCCAAGAGGGGAAGGGCCTGAAATTCTTGCCATATGAGAATCAGGTAAAGAAATTGGGAAGAAGACTCAAAGAAGACATAAAAGCCATCTTCAACTACACTGCTAGACTTCTGAGAACAAACAACTTTATCTTCCCAAAAGCACCACACCAGTAGATAGTGGGCTTCTCCTTACTGAAAGGCTTCAAACAAAGGTCAAGGTGAACTTTTCCTAAGTGTATAGTAGGGATTCTTTGGGGAGGAGGGCACATCTGTGAGGTTCCTTCTGACTAAAAAATCCTGCTTATTAAGTAATTTCTACAAATAAAATATTATAAAATCTGAAGAAATATTGAGATCTCTTCCATCATAGGGGTAATGGCATAATATCCTCTTTTTTAATTCATTCAGTTATTTATTTATTTTTCCAGCAAGAGGCTAAGAAACTTTTCAACAAACATTCTTGAAAAAGTTTTGGGTTTCATATTTTTTCTCCCTTCCTCCCTTCCCTTCCCCCCTCCCTCCGGCAGAGAGTAATTTAATATAGGTTATATCTATATGAGTATGTCAAACATATTTCCATATTTGTCATGTTGTGAAAGAAGAATCAGGACAAAAAAGGGAAAAACTGAAAGAGAAAAAACATAAAACACATTTTAAAAATAGAAAATATTAAGTGTTGGTTTACATTCAAACACTTTAGTTTCTTCTCTGGATATGGATGATATTTTCCATCATAAGCCATTTAGAACTATCTTTGATTATTGTACTGTTGCAATGAACAAATTCATCATAGTTGATCATCATAAAATGTTGCTGTCAATGTGTACTTTGTTCTTCTGAGAACATCCTTATAATAAGACCAAAACATCACTTGCTCTGCCTTAAGTTTTCATTTTGTGTCCACAAGGAAAACTTTCCCTGTATCCCTTAGAAATGAACCATGCACTATGGATAATGAACCTTCTCCCTTCTAGGTCCCCTAAAATTCCAACAGCCTGTGTGTGGAACAAATATTTGCTCTTGAATCCAATAATTAGGAATGAGACCCTGATTTTGCAATTTGTTCTATTTATGACTTTGGCCAATTTAGAAGAATTTAATTTGCTCACATTTTATAAAAAAATTGTTTAAATTAAATGGATCTTTAAGACCCCTTGCAAAGTCTGAAACTAATAAGAATAAATTTTATTTTGAAAGGATTTTGAAGTTGACAAGGATTTTTCCCTATCTCAACAGCTCTAGATGTAGACAGTATAAATCTCCCAAATGAGATAAGTAAGGTTCAGAGAAGGGAAGGAAATATCAATTAACCAATATATCTATAAAAATTATTTAGTAAACCCCTACTATATGCTAGACATGGTGCTCATCCCTGTAGATATAAAAACAAATGTGAAACAGTCTTTGCCTCTAAGAATCTTCATTCTAAGAGGGGAGATTTATAAAAATACACACACCCACACATATAGACACACACACACACACACACACACACACACACACACACACACACATATATATATATATATATATATAATAGATAGATAGATGATAGATAGATTTTAAAAATTTACAAAAATAATAAAGCTGATTGCATGAAGCATTAGAAATGCCAGGGAATCAGTAAAGTCTATATGTAGAAGATAAGTTAATTTTGGAAAGGAATTAAGAACTCTAAGAAGTAAAAATGAAGTGTATGCAGAGGTGAGAGGGTTAGTCCTTTATGTGTAAAGGGTTAGAGAAGGAAAATGGAGTGTCATAATTGAGAAATACTAAGAGGGTTAATTTGGCTAAATAGGCAACATGAAAAGGAATAATGTGGAATAAGGCTAGAAAGGTCAGTTAGGGACTACTTGGAAAGGGTTTACATGTCAAACAAAATAGTCTGTGATTAGATCTGAAAAGTATAGGGAGCCAATGGAGTTTATTAAACAAGGGAGTGACATAATCGAACCCTACTTTGGGAAAGTCAGTCAGTAGTCCATCAACAATCATTTGTTAAATACTTACTAAAATGCCAGGCACTATGCTAATCACTGTGGGAAAATATAAAAATAAACAGATAATCCTTGTCCTGAGGGAGCTTACATTCTAGTAGGGATAAGTGATATAAAAATGGAGCTGAAATTGGGGATGGGGTATTCTCATGATAGTATGACACCTATGGCAGGAGGTTAGGGATTGGTCCTTCCCAAAAATGGACATTTTGCCAATGGAAGAAAGAGCCTGTAGAGCAGAGTAAAGTGGAAGCTATGACATGGTATCTAAATCAGAATAAATAAGGAATGACTTTCCAATTCTAAGATCTTTCTCCTAAAGAGCAGAAGTTCTTAAAGCAAGTTCATAAATTTTATTCTTTTTTGTTGTTCTTAAAGATTTTAATAACTATATATAATAGGCATAGTTTACTTCTATCCTATTCATTTATGCATTTATAATAGACTTCACTAGGTGATCCAAGGGGTACATGGACATACCAAGAAGGTTAAAAGTCCCCAACTTAGAAAGAAAAAAAATATGTTCAACAAAGAACTGAGAAGTTCAGCAGGCTCATTATGGTCTATTGCCACTCTGATCACTGGTTTTTTCCCATCCTGGATCTCCCTCTTGCCCCCAACAAAGTTTGTTTTTTTAACCTTTAAAGTAAAGGAATAAGTATTCTTTTGTCTTTCTTTTCCCAGAAATATGTCCCTCGAACAAGAACTCCCATTTATTCTATGACATCTCTCTGGGATTTCCTTTCTTTTTGTCTCCCAAGATCATGCTTTCAATATTGTTGTTTTTTCAAGGTCTGTGGACAAGGTTGAAAAGGCCAATGGATGCCTGGAAGTCAGACATTGCCAAGCCCCCAGCCTCTGTGCTCTTTCCTTTGAATTCTGCCTGCAGCCAACGTTTATGGGTGGGCCCTTTGGGATTAGGAGCTCCATCGTTTTGTCTGCTGGTCAGCACCCCCTGGTCAAGACATGCCCTCATTATGCACTCTATAAACTAGAAATGGACCAGTCCCCAGAGGGGCCTAATTTCCAAACTCGTTGTTCCTATTGCCTATGGAATCTTTATGCCTCTGAAAGGCCATTTGACTCGTCATTGTTCTCTCTTCTGCTGCCTGTGCCACCCCCCCCCCAGAGGAATTCCCCACTCTCTGATGGAGCTCTTTGTTCCTTGCTCATCTGTCTGTGTTTGAGCCATCTGCCAAATTTAGAACCAAAACTTGTTGATGAGGAAATGTCCGCCCATATGTCAGACAACTTTCCGGCACTCCGCACTTGCAGAATACTTAATCTGCATTCCATGGCAGACATTGGTGATCCAATGGGCTGATCTCATTCCAGGGGTACTCCTTTCATCAGGCGATGGGCTGATGTGCTCTTTGAATGGAAATAAATTTTGTGAGATATAACTTCTCCCAGAAAAGTACAGAGTGTGGATGGAGAGATCACCATGGAGTCAGGAATGACTAGAATTCATGTCTTTGACATATAATGGTCATATGATCCTGAACTCTATTAAGTCTAGCTTGATAGAGGAAGAGCTGACTCTGGAGTTAAGAAGACCTGATATCAGCAACCTCTCCACTAAAAAAATGTATTTTAGTTAGGGCAGCTAGATGGTGCAATGCAAAAAAGTGCCAGACCTGGAGGCAGGAAGACCTGAGTACAAATCTGGTCTCCAATACTTGATTCTGGGCAAGTCCCTTAAACCCACTTTCCTCAGTTTCTTCATCTATAAAATGGGCAAAAGAAGAAAATGACAAACCCACTCAGATATTTTTGCCAAAACAAAGAAAAAATGGGGTAACCAAGAGTTGAACACAACTGAAACAAGTGAAAAACATCAAAAATAGGGAAATCCAATGCATGGTAGACCTGAGTTTCTCTCAGCTAATAAGGATTGACAAAATTAGTCAACCCTTTAACAAATCATAGCACATGAATATGATAGAATATTAAGTGATGAATGAGATATACTGAGAAACACAGGAAGAGTTCTGTGATGCAGGCTCCAAACCAGAGAATAACAACAATAATGTCAATGAAAACACAAATAAAAGTAGGGCAACTCTCAATAATTATTCTGATCAGTTGTGGTCCACTGTTGAACCTCATGTCATTGGAAGATTTAGCTATAAACTATTATTTGCCCTCTTTAGCTGCACCATCACTGCCAGTTGGATTTTTTATAAGAGAATGCGGGATACTAAATAATTATTGTCTTCCCATTGTGATGGAGTTTGAGTCAGGGCCTGCTCTAACAAGGCATTGTATTGATGGTCTAAGAGAACTGGTTCTAGGCAGTTACCAGTGTACAAAGAAGTGGAAGGGGATGGATGAGAAGAAACTCTGACTTTACCCAAGAACTCTGTACTCATAGCTGGTCACTGGGTAAATTCTTTACTATAGTGTATGGTTATCTATTATTATATGTGATTTCATAATCACAGAGTACTATAATAAGAAAAAGTTCTCAGAGACAAGTGGTATGCATACATAGAGATGGTGTCCCACATGTTCATAGCATGTGCAACTGTAATGAGCCTTACACATCACTTATTCTGAGTCCCTTTTTTGTTTCATCCAATTTTATTGATGCCTTTTGCTCATATAAGTCATTCCCAACATACCCCACCTGCCTATTCCCATTGAACCTTTCCCTTGTAAAAAATAAAATGCAATGGAGGAAAATTGATCTACAAGGTAAACACATCTGGTGACATATACAAGTGCCTTTATTCACTCCTTGCTTCCTGTCCCTTATAGAAGTAGTCCCTGTTCTCCTGTTTCACTTTTTTTTGGTCACCTGATGATGGCATCCAGGAGAATGTGTTTAACAGTTGGTAGCTAAATAAGAAAGTCATTTTTGCTGGGGGGTTTTGTTTATAGGAAGTGATGGGGGATTTCTAATCATTCTCTAAGGAGAAACAATATTTCATCATGAGACAGAAGCCCTAGGGGTGGCAGCATCTCCCAGACCATCAATATTGATTCTGATCTAGCTGTCACAGTCATCATCCAGCCAACAACTCCTGTGGAGAAGAGGATCTTCTTCAATAAATGTCAATCAACTGTCGTTCACATGGTAAACAATCCAATCTAGCTATAGCCATAAGGCACCCTGAGGGAGAAGCAAAAGTCTATTTCTCCAGGCAAATCAAACCATTTTGACCACCTCTTCTTCTCAGAGTCAGTTCAGAACCCAAGAGTCTTGGAAATAGGACTGTCCAGGGCCCTTGGGTATCATCATAATCAGAAGCAACCCTTGTGGTGGCAGCCTAGACCTTTTCCTTCAGGGACTAGAGACACAAGGAAAAAAGGTCTTGGCACCAAATTCTATGGCCCTGTAAAATGGTTCAGCATCAGAAACCGAGGTGATTTTATCATTGGAAATGGTATTAAAAAGACATTGCCATCAGTTATGCCACTCTATCCTAAGAACAATGAGACAATTCTCTCTGTCCTGTACCTTCCTCTCATGTTATGTCTCCCATAGAATGTAAGCTCTTTGAGAACCAGGACTGTCTAATTTTTCCACTTGTTTTATCATTGATATGTAAATAGTAAGCACAGTAAATATTCCGTTAATTACTTATTTGTTTTTCCAGGAACAACCTTCAACAACCTCATTTTACAAGGCAGGAAACTGAGACAGAGGTTTAAATACATTGCCCAGGGTCAAATTTGCTTCTAGTGAGAAAGTCAAGATTTAAATCCAGATCTACTGACCTCCCATCTAGTTAAAAATTTCTTGCATAATATTTTGTACTCCAAACTGATTGACAGAAAATCTGGTCATATTGCAATGAATAATATTAAGGGGGGGATTAGAATGCAAATTTGCCTTCAACATAATGTCATTATAATAGACTAACATAAGGACTCAGTAATGTGCTAGCCCACCAAGACTCCAAGCCAGGCCCTGGAAATAAAGTTACAGTTGCAGGTCAGAGAAATGGAGGGGTTGGAATGGAAAGAACTCTGGACATTGAGCCAAGAATTTTGAATACAACATTAACTTTCTAGCTTGGTGACTGTAGTCAAGTAATTTAACTTTTGAGGGGCTCAATTTATTTATCAACAAAGATTCATTAAAATGTATCAGAAAAATTTTATCAATAAAAGCAAGTATGGAAGTGGAGTGGACTGGGTAATTGAGAGGAAATGTAGTATAGTATTAATAGTACATGAGTTTGAATCCTGATTTGACATTTCCTATGTGATGAATTAAATAATGCTCTGTCATTCTCAGTCTTCCATTCTGTAAAATGAAGTCATTATATTAGATGGTTTCTGAAGTCCCTTCTGTCTCTATATCTATGATCCTATAATCTCTGAACTCTAAACTGAATGAAACAGGGAACTCAGCCAGAGACAAGTGACCTTCCTTGATTCCTTAAGGCCTTCCTTATTAGATCTGGTAACTGAATTGTCTTTGAGGGTCAGTGTTTACCTAGAATCCTGACAAGAGCCCTCTTTCTTAATCTCCTCAACCTTTTTGATTCTTTCAAACCAATATCCTGTCTACCCTGATCTAACAACCAAATGAATCCATACTAATAAGTATTTATGAAGATATTTCCATAAACAGGGCACTGGAAGTTAAAAAGAAAAAAAGGAAAAAGAGTCCTAACCTCAGGAAGCATACATTCAATCTATTGTATATGTAAACATGTGTCTATATGGTCATTTTTAGAGGATGAAGAGAATAAAAAGAGCATTTTTAGTGTTTCAAGGCTTGCAAAGTACAATACATATAGTTTGATTTTTCCCTCATAACAAATCTGGGAGATAGGCATTATTATTATCTCCCCCTTTATAATTAAGGAAATTGAAGTAGATGCAGATTAAATGACTTGCTCAGATCATCCATTTAATAAATGTCTGAGCCCAGATCAAGATTCCACTTCATGATTCCAGGGCCACCACTCTATCCTCTAAATTACCTAACTCCCTCAACATTATCAAAAGATAAGAGGTCCAGGAAAGTTTCCCCAGGATGGGGTTAGGAGATCACATATGAGCTGATCTTTGAGGGAAGTGTATGAAATCAAATTTGAATGCAGGAAACTAAATCTTCTTGGCTCTAGGCTTGGTACTTTATCTACCACAGTGCCATCTAGCTTCCTGAATAGAGCATCAACCCTGGAGTCAGGAGGACCTGAGTTCAAATTTGACCTCAGACAATAATTGCCCAACTATGTGACCTTGGCAAGTCACCTAACCCTATTGCATTAGTTTAATAAAAAAAATTAAGTACTATATATAAGTCATTGCTACTGTTATGAGCAATTGATTAAACAGAGAAAGGGTGGAGAATATAGCAAGTGAAAAAAAAAAGACTAGAGAATGATTCCAACAGTATGAGAAAGGAAGACCAGAAGGATGGCTGTGTCTTCAATTATTTCTTCTTCTTAATTGCTCAGACTCATCAATAGACACAAGATTTGAAAATTATAGTAAATTGCAATGGGTTAAATTTTATTCTTCCTATTCTGAGAAGGCAGACTTCCCCACCGCTCATTAGTTTGAAAAATCTCTATTGTTAACTTTGGGTCTTTCCTACCAAAATTGTTTCTTCCACTGTAGAATAGACAGATCTGACCTTCTTTTTGAAAGTATGGAATTATAATATCTGTATTTCATTCAGTTGCTCAACCACTTAGAATAGCTGTCATTTTCTAACCAAGGTCAGAAAAAGACAGACTCACCACTTAAACATATAAATTATAGACTTTGACGTTCCTTAAATGACCACCTATCATTATGGATACAATAATTTAATTCAAAGTCTCAAGAGTAAGCACATAACTTACAATGCACAAAATAATCCTTTCCTAGAGAATGGGGTTGCTGATTCAGCAGGTTGAGATGACCAACAAAGAAAATGTCCTAGAGTATATGGTTCATTCCAAAAGCCATAGATTTGGAATTGGAAGGGACCTCAAAGATCACCTATTTCCTTTTAGAGACAAAAATCCCAAGGTCCAGGGACAGGGATTGTTTCTAATCCTCTTTTCTCTGTGAGGGATCAGACTCTGCTCTAGCTTTTCTTTGTACTCCCAGTGATTTGAAACATTACAGCTTCACTCCAAAGAGTGCTTAATAAAAGCTTGTTGAAGCAGGATGATTTCAAAAAAATCTTTTAAAACTTATATGAACTGTTGCACAGTGAATTGCACAATGAAGAACTGTGAATGACTTAGCTATTCTCAATAATACAATGATCTAAGATACCAAAGAACTAATGATGAATCATACTATCCATTTCCTGAGAAAAAAATGAAATTTTCATTTTCTTACATTTGAGTTTTCTTATAAAATGACTAATATGGAAATATTTTACAAATGTATAACATATCTGATTGCTTACCATCCCAGAAAGGGGAAAGGGAGAGAGAGGGAGAGAGAGAGAGAGAGAGAGAGAGAGAGAGAGAGAATTTGAAACTCAAATTGTTACACAAATTGAATGGGTTTTTTTTAGGTTTTTGCAAGGCAAATGGGGTTAAGTGGCTTGCCCAAGGCCACACGGCTAGGTGATTATTAAGCGTCTGAGACTGGATTTGAACCCAGGTACTCCTGACTTCAGGGCCGGTGCTTTATCCACTGCACCACCTAGTGGCCCCTCACAAACTGAATGTTAAAAATTGTTTTAACATATAAATAAAATGTTTAAAAAAGTAATAAAGGCTTGTTGACTTCAGTTCTTTTGCTTTCTTTTACTTCTGAGTCATTCTGCAAATTTGATTTTAACCAACCCAGAAATTAAAGTGTTCCTCCCAAAAAAACCCTTTCAATCCAAAGATAATGCAACACAGTACAATGCAACATGTATTGTTTAAGTTCATATAGGTGTTATCTAAAAATAGCCAATTCTGCCCAAATTTAGAGAGAACACCCTCTCTTTTGTTCAAATAAATTTCATTTGTCAAATGAGTGTTAAGTCTGAAGAGTTACCATTTGGGTCAATAAGAGACCCCTAGAATAGAGGCAAAGAAATAATGTATATAATATGGCTCCCTTGCCTTTAATTACCTTAAACATTATTATATTTCCTGGCATCCCATCAAGTGAGAGCTGAATAAAAACACCTTATTTCAGCCCTGACTATGACACATGAGATATATAAGCACCAAAAAAAGTAGTCATGTCATTGTTAGATATCTCCCCTTTTGAATGTTTAAGATTGCTTATAGATTAGTGATAGCTAGGTGGTGCAGTGAATAGAGCACCAGCTCTGGAGTCAGGAGTACCTGGGTTCAAATCTGGCCTTGGATACTTAATAATCACCTAGCCGTGTGGCCTTGGGCAAGTCACTTAACCCCACTGCCTTACAAAAAACCTAAAAAACTTTAAAAAGAGATTGTTTATGGATTATAATTCAAAATAATCATTAGTGCTAATAACTTTAGTCTTTTGGCTAGCTGTAAGTTTACCCATTTTGTTATCATTTTTTTTACCTTTAGTGAAAGAGACTGTACACTTTAAAACTCTGAGTAGAGGGGTTCAAGCATCTTACTCTTATCAAATGAATAAATTCCATTGTTAAATTTTCATATTACAAGCGAAAACTTGATTTATTGCTTTGTTAATTATCTAGATGTAAGAACATGATACAGAGAAAACTAATAATGCAGATTAAATTTAAACTTATAAGGTCTATTTTTCAGAGTCAGTTGTTAAACATTTACATCAAATCCCTTGATTGGAGACTATTGATATTTTCTAGTTCTATATTGGAATTATAGTCTGGATTACTGAAGCAAGTTGACACTTGGATCAAAAGTTTACAAACTTATCCATCCATACTCCAAAACCAGTGAAGTAAAGAATTAGTTAGGAAGAATTTTGGAGATAATGAAAGTTAATCTTCAAATATTCAGAAAAATAAAGATTACACAGTTAGATATTAAAAAGGATGGAATTCAGATCCAAATCTTGACACTAAATCAGGGTTCTTTCCATATTTTTCTAATTGTATTTCTCCACTATTAGATGGATAGGATCACTTCCTTATAACCCCATTGCTAAATCCAGAATTAGAGGCATTACACAAATGTAAGGAAGAAAAGCATGCTTTTTGCTTGCAAGAAGAAGCAATGCCTTAGACAGATTTCACTAATAATCTATTGTCTAAATCTACAAGATAAATAATTATAAATGATGTATGAATGCATTGAAAGTATATATAGCTTCAAATCCGGTCTCAGACACTTAATAATTACCTAGCCGTGTGGCTTTGGGCAAGCCACTTAACCCCATTTGCCTTGCAAAAACCTAAAAAATATATATATAGCAATTTTCCTTTCTTATGGGCAAACTTCATGGAGTAAAATTGGTTTCTTATTTTCTTCAAAATCTCTAAATGTTAAATAGTTTACCCTTATTGGCAAGACTATAGGAGATCATCTTGGAGAGAGGAATGATTCTTTTCTTCCAGAATTAGTTCATACTTGTTCAGCAATCACAAATGATAAAATAAAAGCCCTATGAACTACTAAAATGAAATTAACCCTAGGGCCAAAAAGGGGGAGTTGGAATGATTCAGAGTCTGATTGTAATTGCATTTATTGTCTGAAAAGAAGTTTCCAAAAGGGAATAGTTAGGCAATGTTATTAGCTGCTAAAAGAAGAGTGACGAAAAAGTGAGGCTATTTATATATATTTGAGGGGTTTTTGACTATTTTAGGTATTAATGGCTAAGTGAGGGTTAAGGGAGGAATACAACACATCAGGATGTTAAGGGAGTGGCGATCCAAAGAGAAGTCATCTGCAAACAGAACATTTTCAGCTCTTTAGATATGTTAAGAACCAAGATGTTGCTGCTCTTTCTGAGATGGTCTACTAGATTCAGAAGTTATATGAATTTCTGAATTCAGTTAAAAGGATCTTACTTGAAAAGAATCACTTGAATGTGGTCCTGGGTTTAGAGGTCCCCCTGATTGGCAAGTTGCTGTGCTACTCCATTATCTGGTTTTCCTGTGATAAAAGGAAGGTCTAGTTAGAATATGTGATCAATTTGTACAGGCAATACAGAGCTCATGTTCAAACAGTCATGTTCAACTCTTCAGACCCTATTTGGGGTTTTCTTGGAAAATATCTTGGAGTGAATTGCCATTTCTTTCTCCATCTTGTGGTGACTACCAAGGTTCAGTGATTTGCCCAGGATCACACAGATATTCTGAAGAGAGGCCCAGCATTCTATCTACTGCCCCACCTAACTGCCCTACTAGCTTATATGATGATATATCAAATCAAAGAGTGCTCCTGACTATTTAAGAATTTCTTCCCAAAGTCCTCTATAATGTATACTTGAGGGAAAAAATATCTGGATGAAGCAAAAGAATACATCAAATGCTTATTAAGCTTAAAAAGTTCTTATAAGTAGAAATTCCATGTAGAGCATTAAACTCAAATTGTAAGACCAACAAAGTTTAGATAAGACAATGTCTGCCTTCATGGAGCTTGGAATAAAACAGGAAGAAAATATGGGTATGGAGATAATTTGATTCCACATTCAGGTACCCCCTGAATTGCTCTGAATCTCAGATCCATTCTTGATAGCTACCTTGCCACCAATCCCAGAGAAGCATTCAACTTTCTCATCTTTGGAAACTATAGCCTGGAATGCCACTAGACTAAGTTGTGAATGCCAGTTCCACATATGCTTTCATTTGTTCTCTAAGCAAACCCTGAATATTATCCATGCTTTCCAATTCTTCTAGAGTCACCTTCCCCTTTATTATTATCACCATTTCCCAGTTATAGAATCACAATCAAATTAATACTGCCATGAGAAGGAAAGTAAACCACATCCCTATGACTATTCTCTCTGTCCCTATGATTTTCCAAACCTAAACACACTTCCTTGGCCATTTCTCCATTATGTGGGTTAGTTCCTTCCTTTAAGATCCTCCATGAAGGCAAGGACTCTCTCTGTTTTTGCATTTATATCCTTAATGTTTACCACAGTTTTTGGAATAAGTAAGTGCTTATTAGTTACTTTTTATTTACTGATTCATTAACTAGAGTTAGTGTGACTGCATATCCCTTGGGCAAAGTTATCTTCTGCATAGACCATATCTCCCAGTATGTTGGAATGAAACTACAGATCACATGCTATTTATAACTTCAGTTCAGACCCTGAGGACCCAGTCATCAGAGTCAAAGTATACAACTGTCAGAGATTTGAAGCTTTGTAGGCATAGGACACATCAACAGGCATTTTGAGATTACTCAAAACTAAAGGAAGTCTGGAACCTTTGGAATCAAAAGCACGAGAGAAGTGTCAAAACCACCACAGATAAGGAAGATGAATCTGAGTCCAACATGGACCTTATATTTTGGGTGTGTTTCTATCCTGGGATGATGTTGCAGAAGTAGTGTCAAATTTGAGACCATTATTCCAAAAATCCAATCACCAGGAATATACTGATAACAAAATGCCCACCCTGATCTTCCACCTGCCTCAAATCTCAGTTCACATATATATGGAAAAGAGAAGCTTAAAAACAAGTACTAATTCTGTCATATCAAGACTTTACTCAGACATCATGCCATAAGACCCTTAAAGATAGGGAGCTTAATGAATTCTCTCTTCCTCTCTCCTATGCCTAAGAAATTTAAAGCTAATCATCCTCTAATTTAGATTATCTGCAGTCAATTGACTCTTCCTTCATTTTCATTCATTATCCTGTCATATCAGTCCTCCTTTTCCCTTTGTCCCTCCTCTTCCTTTCCTTCCCACTATTGCCTCTGAAAATCCCAATCTATTTACAAAATTTCCTTCATCTTGGATTGATTCATTCACTTCTGAAGCATAGAAAATCCTGAATAAAATGTTCATTAATTGATTCAGCCAGTTCAAAGTCTATCATATTGTTCTATTCTCTATTCCCATAACCTCTCCATTTTATTTATATTAATATTCTATGAAATTTGCTCAAATATTTTGCTGAAGCCCAGATAATTCTAAAAATTTTCCTCATCTACCAATGTAGTGACCATGTTAGTAAAGAAAATGAAATTGCTTCTACATGAAATATTCTTCATTAAACTGCTTTATGATGACTGCTTACCTTTCTATATGTCCAAAAATCATCCCTTCAACAATGCATTCCAGGATTTTGACAGAAATCAAAATTAAATTCACCAATGAATAATTACAGACTATTATCTGGAAAATTGATAGATATTTCCTGCTATACAGTCCTGTATTTTTTCTCCAATTCCCCAAGTGTCTTTTAGAGATTGTTGACAATGGCTCAAGAAGAATATCTGTCAATGCTTTCAGCACAGAGGATTTAGTTTGTTTGGGCTCGGTGACTTTAATTTATTAATACCTCCTTTTTATCTTCCTGTCTTGGAAATTGAATAAATTTTAGAAAATATTTTCACTAAGTGAATAGTTGGTCATTTCAAAATACATCTATTTTCTTTCTTAAAAACTTTAAGGGGTGCCTAGGTGGTGAAGTGGATAAGGGCACTGGCCCAGGAGTCAGGAGGGCCTGAATTCAAATCCGGCCTCAGACACAATAATTACCTAGTTGTGTGGACTTCAGCAAGGTACTTAACCCCATTGACTTGCAAAAACTAAAAAAAAAATCTTTAAGAATCAATATTAAAGCCTAGTCTTTGCACTTAGAAATAAATCCAACCTTTTATGCAATGTATGGCATAGTTACACAATGAATAATACCTACTTTGTGGTCCTACACTGTGAAGAGAAACTATGACCAATTCTTTATGATTGCTTGTTTGCAATTGCTGGCCCCAATGAAGTTTTGCATATGATGTAATGTAAAATCATTATACTTGGTCATCAGACAATGGTGCTCACATTTTTGCTCCTTATTCTCTTAGTCTTCAAAAACTCTGACTCAACTTGGAACAAGAATAGAACTCATTTGCATTAATCCAGCCATTGATTTGTTCATGAAAAAATGCTTCCATATCAAATTGAATTGCCCCTTTCAATATTTCCTCAATAACTTTGGCTAAATTCACTTGGTATCTTTGTTTGTAATGTTATAAAATGCCTTTTCAAAAAAGAAAAAGAAAGTCCTTTTTCCACCTCTGATACCTCTTGGACATAATTTATCATCCCTACTTATTTCATTCTATCCAAGAGGGAATTGTTCTTTTCTCCTTCATGGGATTCAACTCATGACAGTGGTAAAATGGTGATAAATGAATATACTGGTCTAGGAATCCATTGGCAAAAATTTAAAACTCTTTGGGGACCTTTCCAGTTCCAAATTTATAATTCTCCAGTCCTAAAATCTCTTAAGACTAGTCATAGAAATAAGCATGTGACTACCATATCAAAAAGGTCATGAAGGTAACCAGGAGGTTAAGGATTAAATGCAAGTCAACTCAACTTATTTCAATAAATTTAGAGGAGAACCATCACTACAAAAGAGTTAAGTTGTTCTGGGTTCAAGTGTAGGCAAAGAGACCCTGTAGAGAGGCCCAGCTGTGTCAAGGGATGGCATTGTATGACTTGAAGAAGGTTGAATACATATCTATAACATCTCCTCTTCTGACTCTTCTCTAAGGGAGACTATAATTCCTCCAAGAGAGGAAGAAGGGAATTAAGGCTGGAGGTTGCTACTCTATTCTCCTCTGAGAGAAGGAAGACCAGGCTAGAATTATATCTGTTCTCATAAATGATGTTAGTCTAAAGTATACAATCAGGTACACTCTAGCTCTGATAAATTTGTCATGTTGGAGGTGCCATAAAAGGAACTTTAAGCCCTATATCCAAGACTTACTTCATTTCCCACATCATAGAAGTTACATAATGAAAACACACAGTGCATAACGAAGAAGTCCCTTTATCCAAACCAAAAACAGAACAGAAATCAGAGAATGTATCCACAGGAAAATATATTCCAGCAATACAAAATGAAGGAGCTCTCCCCTTGAAAGTGAGTTAATTTACTCAACCAATGGAAAGTCCTTGATTTCTTTAAAGAGAAAGCTCCCCATACTCTCTGGAGCAGCAAGTTGGGAGTAGGGACACAACAGAGACTACCAACTCCTCCCATATCTTTCCAAAGTCTTTTCCTTCAGCACTCTTCAATGCACTTGACCCCTTCCATTTTTCTCTTGAAGATGGAAGCCAGAAGTATCAAAAGATACCCAAAGAGCCCTGAAGTCTTGAAGATTAGAGTCCCATGAAAGAGGCTGGAGACCTCCTGCTTTCATCAACTCCACCATGCCCCTCACGCAGTTCAGTAAATTCAGTGAGGAAATAATCCCAAAATAAATGGTTCTGGGGACAAAAGGTATACACATAATCAAATGGACCAGATTTCATCCTAGAGTGAGCATAGACTCAAGGACTAGGTAGTCATCATAGTTTTTTCCTCCCACATCCCCTAGATAATTATGCTCTCCTTTCCAAGATCTAGGAAATATCTCTTAAATAGATCACGTATATGGTCAATCCAAAGGGAAAAGACAGATGTCCCTTTTATCAAGTTACTCAGCATACAACGTAATGCATGTTCATTATCAGGATAGTTATTAATTTTCTGCAACTACAGAAAATTTTAAAACACAAACAAAACATAAATATTTATTAGCATATATTGAAAGCATAAAATAGTAACTCATATAATCCATAACTCCTATTATACTCTTCTAAAAGCTAAAGAAATCTAAGACACAAGGATTCAAAGAAATTCACAGAATTTCAAAAGCAATACCAAAAGTAAACCAAGAGATTAACAGAAGCTCACTTCTCTTATGCACCACTGAAAGATTAAATACTCCAGGTAATGTGAGATTACTGAATATATTTTAACTTTCATATCACCATGTATTGTCTAAACAATAATTCAGGATCAGGTCTTCTGTTTTCAAGTTCAGGAAGATTCTACCAATGGTGATACAACCCTCAAAGCAGGTCATATCTCTCATAGTTTGGAAGTCCTGAAATCTTGAGTTCATGAGACACCCACTAAGGCAAGAAACATCCATTTCATAATTGTTGTTTAGTCATGGGAAAAAAATACAAAGCAAAGGAGAAAGTCAGGGTGATGAAATCTAATCTTGGGCTCATCTAGGCAAGTGCATGTGGGTAATGTACCATAAGTGGAGAAGAGAGGGATAGAGAAATTTCTGGTGAATTGGACTAAATTAAGTGACATGTCTCAGGCCATGGACCTCACGAGGCAGTGTAATAATTAGTATGAGCATTAGGTCTGGAATCAGAATTCTGGGTTCAAATCCTGCCTGAGTCCTTTCAATTCCATGGACCTGAGTTTCCTCATTTATAAAATGAGGAGGTTGGACTACATGGCTTCTGAATTTAAATTCCAATCCTAAATCTATGATCCTTAGAGATAGAGTTGGGACTTTGATTTTTTAAAAAGGAATTCTAGGATTCCTTTTGAGAAAACTTCCTTTACCAATGGAGCTTGGCAAACCCTAATGTTAGAGAATTGCTCTAGAGCACTAAGAGACCAGGCAACTTTCCAAGGTCACACAAATATGTCAGAGGCAGGATTTGGATTCAAATCTTCTTGACTTAAATTTGTTTCTTGTGATCCTATGATACCTTTTAGATAGTGAAACAAATTATTCTAACTATATTGTCAGGAATCTGCTAAACCATAGTGCCAGCTCTAGCTCTTTCCATTTGTTTGTTATTAGGCAGTATATGTCATTTTTCTGGACCTTAGTTTCTCAATCTGTAATATTAGGAGGTTGGACTACTTGACTTCTAAGATTCCCACTGAATCAAAAGCTATGATCTAATGTCATGACTTAACTTTCAAAACATTTAAGCCTTTGGTTCCTAGAATTTAAAAGTTTGGAATTGTCCTATATAAAAATTTAGGAAAAGAGATATTTCTATTTGTATCACTAAATGGATACTGGAAACACTATATGGAAATCATACCAGTTTTTGTTTCTGTCTCTGGATCATGCCTATTTTGAATATTGGCTGCATGTTTCAGAATTTGAGGTATATAAATAATGATTTAATAGAAGGGGATGAGTAGTTTCTATTCCTACACATAGAACTAACATTCATTTCCTAATAATACCCTTGTAGATACAGAAGCAATTAAATCCCCTAAGGAATCAATTGAGCACCTCTCAGCTAGATCCATGCATATTAACATCAGAATATGGTGGGGAAAAGCTTAGACTTGGAACTAAAGAATCTAAGTTTGAATACTAGGCTTGCTAAATACCATTAAAGTGACTTTGAGTAAACTATTTCCTCTCTGTGTACCTCAGTTACATAGGATTTAAAACTAAAAACAAACACCCTTAGAAATAATTTCTAGTTCAGTTTCTATCTTTTGTTGAAAAGAAAACAGGGACTTAAAGAAGAAAAGTGACTCACACATGGTCACTCAGCTGTAACAAAAGCTCTGACTCCAAAATCAGCATTCTGGTGATTCTAACCCATCCTTATTCTTCTTTGTAAAATTAGTTATTGAACAAGGGATGCACTTGGAAAATTTTAGCAACTGGCTTTCCAAAAATAATTTAACACACCGTTTTGGATTAATCTGCATTATTAGCATTTTCTTAAGTCTAGATAATCAACAAAAGAGTAAAACAAGTCCAATTTGTAGTGTTTGCCAAATTCTGGGGAAAGTTCCATGCTGAAAATTTAACAATCAGTTCTCTCAAGTTGATAAAAGATTCCTAGGCTACACCAAATGAGGGCCTATGCTCCCATAAATAAAACACTAAATATTTTAAATATCTCTAAATGAGAAAAATAGCAAGCAGGTGAGGCAGGCAGAAATTAGAATTTGGCTTAGTTCCTAAAATCACAGAAGACATCTGCTGCTCTCCAAAGTACTACTGATGTTTAAGCTTCATAGAAAGATTGATTAAACTGAACCAAGGAATTGACTCAAGCATTTCTCCATAACCCAGAGCAAATAGGGGTTCATGTAAAAAAAATCAGAAATAACACGGGTGAGAAGTCATTGAGATTGAGATCAAAGCATGATAAGCAACAAACTCTTAAAATTATTTCCAAATTCACTGCAAAGTTTTTTCTTGTTTTTTTTTTTAGATTTTGCAAGGCAATGGGGGGTTAAGTGGCTTGCCCAAGGCCACACAGCTAGGTAATTATTAAGTTTCTGAGGTCATATTTGAACCCAGGTACTCCTGACTCCAAGGCCGGTGCTCTATCCACTGCACCACCTAGCCTCCCGCAAAGTTTTTATTTTTTAATTGAAATTTTATTGTATTTTTCCAATTACATGCTATGGTAGTTTTTCAACATTCATCCATTCACAAATTTATGAACTACACATTTTTCTAATACCCTCCCTTCCCATTCTCCTCCCTTTGGTGGTGAACAATCTAGGAAAATTTGTACTTGTACATTAGTGTTCAGTATATTTACATATTAGTAATTTTGTATAAGAGAAATTAGAGTTAAAGGGAAAGAAGAAAAGCATGAAATAGAAAGGAAAAACATAAGATAAATTTTTTAAAGATCAACATAATGTGCATTTAGATTGTGTTTTTTTTCCTCTGGATGTGGATGGTGTTGTCCATAGAAGGTCTCTAAGGATTGTTCTTGTTCTCTGAGTTGCATCCATGATAGATGATAATCTCACAACATTGTTGTTAATATGCACAATGTTCGCTTGGTTGTGCCTTCACTCAGCATAAATTCATGTAATTCTTTCCATGTTTCTCTAAAGTCCAATCATTAAAATTTTCTTATAGAACAGTAGTACTACATAACATTGATATACCATAACTTGCTCAGTCATTTCCCAATGATGGGCATCCTCTCGATTTCCAATTCTTTGCCACTACAAAAAGAACTGCTATAAATATTTTTAAGATTTTTGTGATTTCTTTTGAATATGGGCCTAGTAGTGGTATTGCTACATCAAGGCTACGATCAGTTTTATTACTTTGGGGGCATAATTCCAGATTGCTCTCCAGAATGATTGTATCAGTTCACAACTCCCCCAACAATGCATTAATATGCCAATTTTCCCATATCCTCTTCAATGTTATCCTTTTTTGGTCATCTTAGTCAACTTGATAGGTACTCCATGATTGTTATAATTTGCATTTTCCCCTAATCAATAATTCATAACCTTTGACTATTTATCATTTGGGGAATGACTTCAAATCTTATAAATTTGATTCAAGTCTCTATAATCTTTAGAAATGAATCCTTTATCAGTAACACAAGCTGTGAAAATTATTTCCCAGCTTTCTGTTTTTCTTCTGATCTTGGCTTCATTGGTTTTATTAATGTAAAACTTTTTAATTCAATATAGTCAAAATCATCCATTTTGCAATTTATAATGATCTCTATTTCTTGTTTAATTATATATTTCTCCCTTTTGATATGTATAATAGAGTGTTTCTTGATTTCCTAATTGGTCTATGGTATCACTCTTTATGTCTAAATCCTGTAACCATTTTGACCTTATTTTGGTATAGGGTATGAGATATGGGTCTATGCCTATTTTTGCTCTACACTTTTCCAATTTTCCAAGTAGTTTGTATTGAATAGTGAGTTCCAGAAGCTAATGTCTTTGGGTTTGTCAAACAGTAGATAGCTATAGTCATTTACTACTGGTTTGTTTGGGGGTTTTTTTGCACCTACCCTAATTCACTGGTCTATTACTCTATTTCTTAACCAGTACCAGGCAGTTTTGATGATTGCCTCTTTATAATATAGTTTTAGATCTAGTACAGGTAGGTCACCTTCCATTGCATTTTTTCATCAATCTCTTGATATTATTGATCTTTTGTTGCTCCAGTTGAATTTTATTTCTATTTTTCTAGCTCTGTAAAATATATTTTTGGTAGTTTTATTGGTATGGCACTGAATAAGTAATTTAATTTGGGTTGAATTGTCTATTATTATAGTAGTTCAGCCTAACCATGAGCAATTGGCATTTTATCAATTATCTACATCTGACTTTATTCATGTGAAAAGTTATTTTGCATATTTTCATATAGTTTCTGAGTTAATCTTGGGGGGTAGATTTCCAAATATTTTATGTTGTCTTCTATTACTTTAAGTGGAATTTCTCTTTATATTTTTTGTGTTGGGGCTGATTATTTATGTGAATTTATTTTATATCCTGTTAATTTGCTGAAGTTGTTAATTATTTCAAGTAATTTTTCTTTGATTTTCCAGGGTTCTCTAAGTATACCAATTTATCATGTGTAAAGAGTGAAAGCTTTACTTCCTTGTTGTCAATTCTAATTCCTTCTATTTCTTTTTCTACTTTTAGTGCTAAAGCTAATATTTCTAATTCAATATTGAATAGTACTGGCTATATTGGGCATTCTTTTTCTTATTGGAAATTTCCTAATTTATTACCATTAGATTTAGTGCTTACTGATGTTTTTATATTTAAAAACTACTTATTATTTTAAGGAAAATTCCATTTTTTCCTATACTCTCTGTTTTTAATAGGAGTGGGTATTATATTTTGTCAATGGTTTTTTAGAATCTATTGAAATTATATTGATTTCAAGAAGTTTTATTATTGATATGTTGTTCAATTGTGTTGATTGTTTTCTTACTGTTGAACTATCTCTGCCTTTCTGGTATAAATCCTACCTGATCATAATGTATTATCATAGTAATAACTAGTTGTATTCTCTTTTCTATAATTTTATTTAAAAATTTTGCTTCAGTTTTCATTAGGGAGATTGATTTATGATTTTCTTTGATCTTTCTAATTTGTGTATTGGTACCATGTCATAAAAGGAATTTGACAGAACTCCTCCTATTTTGTAAAAAAAAAAAAAAACTTCATTTAAAAATGAAATTAATTATTCCTTACATGTTGGGGAAAAGGAAGGAAGAAATAAAAGAAGAAAGGATTGAAGGAAGGAAAGAAGGACCTCAAGTACCTTGATGACCAAAATATTTCTACTGACTAGCAATCTATCTTTCCCATTTCCATAATTTTTTCTACTTTTATTGCTATTTTAATTATTCCAATTACATGTTATGAAAGTTTTCCACATTCATCCACATGCATAGCATATTTTAAGTTACATAATTTCCTTCCACCCTCCTCACTCCCTTGTACAGATCATTTTCTGTATGAGAATTTAGGATTAAGGAAAAAAGAAGAAAACCATCAGATAAGAAATAAAAACATAAAAGAAATTGTTAAAAGTGAATGCAGTTTTCATTAAGATTGTGTAGGGTTTTTTATTTGTTTTGCTTTGTTTTTCTTTCTCTGGATATGGATAGCATTGTCCATAGCATATCTTCTAGGGTTGTCCCAGTTCTCTGAACTGCTGAGAGGCACTGCATGCATCAAGGTTGATCAATTCACAATGTTGTTGTTGGTTCTACTCCCTTCACTCAGCATCAGTTCCTATAATTCACCCAAACTTCTCTGTAGTCCAACCATTCATGGTTTCTTAATGAACAGTAGTACTTCATAAAATTCATATATCCATAATTTTCATATGAAAATATAATAGTTTATGTAGATATTGAGGGTTTCTTAATGAAGGTATGAGAATGAACCAGAAAAGCTCCACAAAGAGTAGGTACATTCAAACCACATTCAGTTAGTCAATTAGTATTTATCACTACCATGTGTCAGATATTACAATAAAATCTGGGGATTAAAAAGAAAGGTAAAATACAGTCCCTTTTCTCAAAAAGCATATAATATAATAAAAAAGAGTCAACATGCAAACCAAACAACTATACGTAGGCAAAGATATATAAATTGAGAGAATTGAGAATTGACAAAGGGAAGGAACTGATTTAATGCAAGGATTAAAAAATTAAAGGCTAAATTAGCTAAGGCTGGAAGAAAACTATGTATGGTGAGGATAGATAGAGAATCAATGATTGGGAAAGCAGCCAATGGGAAAAAGTCAAGAGAAGGAATATCCTGACCAAGAAAAACCAAAGAGGCCACTGCTATTTGATCACAGAGAATGTGAGATGGGGAGATGGGGGAAGGAGTATAATGTATAAGAAGATTGCTCTAAAAAATTATAAGAGGACTTCAGGGTGAAGTCAAAATGATGCTGCAAAACTAGGAAACTCCTTGAGTTTTCCCCAAAACAATTTTAAATGAAACCTCTAAATAGATTCTAAAGTAACAGAACCCACCAAAAAAAAAAAATGAATCAACTTTTCAGTGAGATATCTTGGAGAGACTTCAGGAAAGGTCTGTTTTTTGAGTAAAAGGGGAGTATAGCCCAGTGCAGGCTGGAAAATTGGGAAGTCAGTAAGAGATTTTTGACCATAACACATCTAAGGTCCTGACATAACAACTTCATCAGTGAGGGTCCAAACTACAGCTCCGAGAGCAAATTTTGAGCCCAGTGAAGTTGGAATAGTGTTGGGCTACCCTAGTGTAGGCAGCAAATGGAGAACACCAGAAATACCAGAGTGGAAAATCAGGAAAAAGAATCTAGGCCTCCAATAAAAAAAAAAAGCTTGGGACTGTATATCTTATACCACAGTAACAGAGTTCAATCAACAAGATGACCAAAAAATAAAAAAGGGATAATCATTGGTAGTTACTATTTTGATAGGGTGATAAAAATGCCATCTCAGAAGAGGAAAGCAGTGGCAAAATGCCCTCATGTGAAACCTTTAAGAGGTTGCGGAATTGGTCTCAATCCCCAAAAGACCTTTTAGAAGAGCTCAAAAAGCATTTTAAAAATCAAAGAAGAGAGCAAGAAGAAAAATAAAGAAAAGAAATGAGTCATGCAGGAAAATGATGAAAATTCATTGAAGAAAATAATAATTTTAAAAGTAAAGCTGACCAGCTGGAAAATAAAATTAGCCAACTGGAAAAAGAAACAGAAAACTAACTGAAGAAAATAAAATGTTAAAAATTTGAATTTGACAAATGGAAATGAATGACTATGAGATACCAAGTTCCATCAAACAAAACCAAAAGCTGAAAGAAAAAAAATGTAAAATACCTCTTAGGAAAAATAACTGACCTGGAAAATAGATACAGGAGAGATAATTTACCCAAAAATCATGATCGGAAAAAAAGCCTAGACAATATCATGCACAAAATTATCATGGAAAACCCCCTAATTACCTAGAACAAGAAGGTAAGACAGCTCTTGGACAGAATTCATTGAACACCCACAAAAGAGATTTAAAAATAAAAATTCCAAGGCATATTGCAGCCAAATTACAGAATTCTCAACTAAAGGAGAAAATACTGTAAGCAGTCCAAAAGGAGGGCACAATAGAGCACCAGTCCTGGAGTCAGGAGGACCTGAGTTCAAATCCAGCTTCAGACACTTAATAATTACCTAGCTGTGTGACCTTAGGCAAATCACTTAACACTGTTGCCTTCAATATATTTTTTAAAAAAGTAACTTTAATACTAAGAAGCCAAAGTCAGGATTACGCAAGACTTAGCAGTTTCACTACTAAAGAATTGGAGGACCTGAAATATGTTATTCTGGAGACCAAAGGAGCTTGGATTACAACCAAAAATCAATTACCCTGAAAATTCAGATTTTCAATGAAATAGAGGCCTTTAAAACTTATGTGATAAAAAGACCAGAACTGAATAGAAAATTTGATCTTCAAATAGAAGACTCAAGAGATGCATAAAAAGGTAAACAGAATGGGGTAGATTTTAGCTAACTCTGAAGACAATTGAAAGAAACACATTTAGACAAAGGGTTTGGGTATAGACTCTGACATGATCAAATTTTTAACTCTTGAAGGTTGCATTTCTATTCATCAGTGGAAGGGAAGATATTTGAAAAGTGATTGTGAATACAAATTGACTGTGTTGTGATCAAACTCTGCTCTTAAAAGTTATATTTATATTCAAACAGATGGAAGGATATAGATTATGATGAAACATGGCTTTTGAGAATTGTACTTCCATGAAGACAGTTGAAAGGAGTATGCTTTGAAGAGAGAGTGGATCCAAAACAGCTTTAAAACAATTAGGACATGGGAAAAGAAAAAGAATTATGCTGTGAAAAGAAGGTGGAGGCATTAGAAGAGAAATGCATTTCTAATAGTACAGTTGAGGGGAGGGCACTTGGACAAAGAGTGTCAGTATGCAAATCTTATAAACCAATCACTCAGTCCTTTAGAATTATACTTCTATCAGGACAGATAAAAGAAGCATGCTTTGACAGAGGGTGTGGATACAGGTCAGGTATAAAAACAATATATGAAAAAGAGGATTATACCAGGAGAAAAATGCATTAGAAGATAAATAACATCACATGATGGGGCACAAAGGACCTATTATATAGTAAAGGGACAGAAGGGAGGGCATGAGGACTGAGTAAATCTGACTCTCAATGGACTTGACTCAAAGAGGGAATATATGCCTTCCTAAATGGGTTAAGAAATGTATTCTACTCTACAGGAAAGCAGGGGAAAAGGGGAAAGAAAGAAGGTGAGGTTGATAAAAGGGAAGGGGTAAGTAAAGGTAAAGTTAAAGTAAAAAAAGTAAAGTAAAAGGGCAAAGGGAGAAAGAAAAGGAAAGAGGTCTGGTAGAAGAGAGAGCAGATTGAGAGATGCAGCCATTAGAAGAGATAAGGGGAAAGGAGAGAAAAAGTACAAAAGAGGGGGAAGATAGGATGGAGGGAAATACAGAATTAGTAATCTTAACTGTGAATGTGAATGGGATGAACCTTCCCATTAAACAGAAACAGATAGAACAGGGAATTAAAAATTAGAATCCTAAAATTGTTTTTTAAAAGAAACCCATTTGAAGCAGAGAGATACACATATGGCAAAGATAAAAGCCTGGAGCAGATTATATTACAATTTAGTTAAAGTAAAAAATAGCAAGAGTAGCAATCCTGATCTTAAACAAAGCAAAAAGCAAAAATCTAATTAAAAAGGATAAGGAAAGAGAAAGACATTGTTAAGCTAAGGCTAAGGCTAACTAATAGATATATTTGTGAAATTATGTGAAATACTCCTTAAAATGCTTAATAATTGGGGAATGACTGAACAAACTATGGATATGAATGTGGTGGGGTAATATTGTTTTGTAAAAAATCATATGCATTCTGACTTCAGGAAAGCCTGGAAAGACCTGCATCAACTGATATTGAGTGAAGTAAGCAGAACCCACAGAATATAGGTCACATCAAAAGCAACATTGTAAGATAATCAACTGAATGTAAGCTACTTCTCTCAGCAGTTCATTGATCAAGGCCAATCCTGAGAGACCTGTTAAGGAAAATGTCATTCACAGTCAGAGAAAAAACTATGAATTCTGAATGTGGAGAAAAGCATACTATGTTTACTTTAATTTTTTTTTATGTTTTCCTTTCTTTCTCATGGTATTTTCACCTTTAGCTCTAATTCTTTCACAACATGACTATATGGAAATATGTGAAAAATTATTGTACATGTATAATCTATATCAAATTGTTTGCTGACATAGGGTTGGGGAGGGAAAGGAAGGTGGTAGAAAAATGTGGAACTCAAAGCTCACAAAAGGATAAATGTGGAATACTATTTTGCATACAAAAATAAATTAATTTTTAAAAAGGTATAGGAATATTAAGAGACTGGCTTGGAATCTTCCACTTTGAAATGAAATAGAGTGAAACCTCTATCATTTACAGGGTAAAATGGTGGGGATAAAAGTAGTATTTGATTTGGCTAAGCAAAATGTGTCCTTGAAAAGTCAACTACAAGTTGTTTTTCATTCATACATCAATCAACCAATGAGCCAAATACCCCCAATAAGTATTTATTAAACATTTAATTTTAGCTAAAGCAAGCTAGACTAAGTACAGGTACAATATTTGTGCACCAAAATCATAGCAGATTCTTTCAAATGTGCAGGAAAAGAAGTAACTTTGATGATTCCCTAGCTATTACAATTAAATGAGGCATTATCACTGAGACATGTTTGCCAATGTTATTTCCTATCATCATGGATGATGTCCATGTAGAGTTCAAATAGAAGGTGAAGTACTCCAGATGCTTCTGTTTGTGGATAATATTTTAATAATTGTATCAAGTCCTGGAAAAGTACTGAGCTTCCTGGATAAGTGTCATAAGAATCTGGTCTAACTATTCACCAAATAAAAACCAAATGGATGAAGAATGCTTATTTTCTAGATTGTACTATGCAGTTGAAGGGACAAGACATATAACTTGTCCCTCAGTAAATACATTTTGGGCAAGTACTATGATACCAAGATTGCAAATAATAGGAAGAGTGATCAGCATTGTTTTTGGGAGACTATAGAAGTATATTTAATGATATCTAAGTTACCCTGAAACAAAGACTTATCTTTTAAACAGCAAAATTATTGAAAGAGAAGATTTTACCAAACTTCTTTTATTAGTCAAATATAGTTTAATGACAAAAACAAGAAAAGATAAAGTAAAAAAATGAAGATGGTAGATCAAATATATTATTTATTATTGACTCAAATATTTTAAATAAAATCCTATCTCAAAGACTACAGCAACCAGGATTTTTATAAGGAAAGAATGAATGGCTTATCACTAGGAAAAATACTAACATAATTTTGATATTAAAAGCAATCTGAACCATATGATTATATCAATCAATGTAGATAAGGACTTCAACAAAGTTCAACATTCATTAAATCTAAAAACCCTACAAAGTATAATGATAGAAGTTATTTTTTTCAATATGATTGAAAAATATGTGTATAAAACCAAAAATTAGAATTTTATGAAATGGAAATAATTAAAAGCTTTCCAATAAACACAGGCATAAAGTAAGGATGTCTCTTTCCTCAGATGTTTGTCAGTTCAAAAATTTTACAGAATAGTTAAAGAAACAAGAGAAGAAATTGAAGACATAAATATTAGCAAAGAAGAGGAAAAAATTTTGACTCTGTTGTTGACATAATAGTTTTCCTTTAAAAAATCAAATTTTCAAAAAAGAAACTAAGCAACTGAAACTTTCTGAAGTCAAAAGGATACAAATTTAATCCACAAAGAAATAGAATTCCTCAAATAAAATAATAAAATCCAGACCAAAATAATAAAAATGCCATAAAAATAATCATAAAGTGTATAAAATATTTGAGAGTGCATCTGCCACATGTGATAAAGGTAACATAAAAGCAGAAGATATCTATAAAAATGGTTTCAAGTCATGAAATTTCATACTCTAAAGAATTGAATTTCAGAGACATGCAAAGGGCAATGTAGAAGTGGACATGACAGAACTGTAACATTATGAGTCAAGAATAGCACATGACTTTGAAATGGTTTAAAGCATGTCATCTGAGAGATTTGAGACCAGGGGAGAAAGCAGTTTGTCATGTAGTGAAAGCAAAGAATAGCTGATGGACAGCTACAACATTCTATTGCTATTCCCCAATGCCAATAAGAATTAAAGGAAGGGGGCAGTTAGGTAGTACCATTGTGGATAGAATGCTGAGACTGAAGTCATGAAGTCTCATTTTCATGGGTTCAGATCTGGTCTCAAACATCTTAACAACTTTGTGATCCTGGGTAAGCCACAATTTCCTCATTTATAAAATTAGCTGGAAAGGAAATGACAAATCAACCCAATATCTTTTTTCAAGGAAATTTAAAATTCAGTCACAGAGTCAAATATGACTAATCAACCAAATAAAAACACCTCATGACAGACTTCCAAAGGGAGGAGAGGCATGGCCAAGAGTCACTCAGGATAAAAGGGCTTATATGGATGACAACTGGCAACACCAGATGAAGAACCCATAACAATAATGTCACAGATATAAAAATATTGAAAATATATTGCTGGGGGCGGCTAGGTGGCATAGTGGATGAACCCATAACAATAATGTCACAGATATAAAAATATTGAAAATATATTGCTGGGGGCGGCTAGGTGGCATAGTGGATAAAGCACCAGCCTTGGAGTCAGGAGTGCCTGGGTTCAAATCCGGTCTCAGACACTTGGTGATTGCCTAGCTGTGTGGCCTTGGGCAGGCCACTTGGGCCCCATTTGCCTTGCAAAACCCTTAAAAAAATTGCTGAATAATATAAACAACTCTAGATTTGGAGTTAGAAACCTGAGTTTCAATTATTTTTTATAGTTTATTTGTTTTATATTATTACAATAATCTTGTGAAAGTAAACACAACCCCCCCCAAAAGATAGAGGAAACCTCAAGCAAAGTAAAAGAGAAAAAAATGTACTTCAGTCTGTGTTCAGATTCAATTGACTCTGTCTCTGTGATGAGTTAGTTTCCTTCTTTATTATAAAGTCCACCAGAGAAGTTCCTCTGATATCTTTTCCTATAGTCACTATTACTTGTTGTATCTCTCTCCATTACAATCCTCTCCACTCTCATTAATTATATTCTCTCTTTCCTTTAATCCTGTTCCTGCTCAGAAGTTTGTAATATCTGATTATCCTCTCCCATGATCTTCCCTCCCTTCTATCACCTACTCTCCCTTTCTGTTTCCCCATCCCCATTATCAAATTCTTTTCCTCTAATTTTTCTCTAGGGTAAGATAGATTTCTATACCTATTAAGTGTGTCTATTATTTCTTCACGCCATTTCTGATGAGAATGAAGGCTCACTTATTCCCCCTTACCTTCCCCCTTCCACTCTGATGCAAAAGTTTTTTATTGACTCATATATGTGAAATATCTTAGTCAATACAACCTCTCCTTTCCCTCCCCCCCGTACTTTTCTTTATCACCCATTGACTCCATCTTTATACTATATTATACCATTATATTCAATTCTTTCCTGTGCCTTATATATGCTCCTTCTAACTGCTCTTATAAATAAGAAGGTCCATATGAGTTATCAGTATCTTCTTCCCATGCAGGAATACACACAGTTCTGCATCATTAAATTTCTCATAATTAGTCCTTCTTGTTGAACCTCTCTATGCTTGGAGATCAAACTTTCTGTTCAGCTCTGGTCATTTTAACATGAAAGTTTGAAAGGCCCCTGTTTCATTGTAGGTCCATCTTTTCCCCTGAAAGAGGATGTTCAGTTTTGTGGGGTAGTTGATTCCCACTTGTAAACCAAGCTCTTTGGCCTCCTAGAATATCATATTCTAATAAAATCCTGTATAATCCTAGCTTTAGAGCCACATTAGTTGATTTTTTTTTGTTTCTGGCAGCTTGTAGTATTTTCTCTTTGACTTGGGAGTTTTGGAATGTGGCTATAATATTCCTGGGAATTTTTCTTTGAGGATCTCTTTTAGGAGGTGATCAGGGGATTACTTTAATTTCTATTTTATCTCTGCTTCTAGGATTTCAGAGCAATTTTGCCACATTATTTCTTGAAAATGAAGTGTAGGGAGCGTCCTCGGGGGCGGAGCCAAGATGGCAACATGAAGGGATCCAGTCTAAGGAGCTCTCTGATAAAAACTCATAAACTAAGGACTCTAACTAAACTTTCGAGAGACAGAACCCACAAAGGGACCCAGTGAGGCAGTTCTCCTACTCAAGGTAACCTGGAAAAGAGCAGAAAAGCTCTGCTCCCCGGGGTGGGAGGGGTGGCCCGCCAGAGGGGTGGCCCACCAGAGCCAAACAACTTCAGCCTCCCAGAGGCAGCCCCAAGGCACTGGGAGCTGCTGGAGCAGCGGGGGAGTTTCCTGAGCTACACCCCGGGGAGCACTGGGCACAAATTGGGGTAACAGTGGGGGACCTCTGCTAGAGTGAGCACATGAAGCCCAGCCCTCAGGGCACACAGCAAGCAGCATGGCCACTGCATTCCAGATCCAGGAAACAGAAGCAGGCAGAGCCAGTAAGCAGGAGCCCCCAGGGCATGAGCCCATTGAGCTGAGGGAGGGGAGTGAAGAGAGAGAGAGACTTCCTAGCTCTGTCCTCTACCTCTGGAACAGGACTCTGGGGCTCTGACCACATTCAGATCCTGATCCCAGTCTAGGCCCCCCCATAGAACAACAGGGCACCCCCACCTCGGCCCCATGGCAGAGGGGGGCACTTATGGTCATTCACAGACCAGGAGGGAGGACAGAACCTCACACACTGAGACCCTTGTGGGAGTGTCCCAAAAGCTCAGGAAGCACCCTAAAAAAACAGGCTTAGGCTGGGAAAATGAAAAAGCAAAGAAATAATAGGAAGACCATTGAGAAATATTTTGCAAATGAGCCCAAGAAGGATCAAAATACTCAGTCTGAAGATGAGGAAGCACAAGCTCCTGCATCTAAAGACTCCAAGAAAAACAGAAATTGGGCTCAGGCTATGATAGAGCTCAAAAAAGACTTTGAAAATCAAATGAGGGAGTTGGAAGAAAAACTGGGAAAAGAAAGGAGAGAGATGCAGGAAAAACATGAAAATGAAGTCAGCAGCTTAGTCAAGGAAATCCAAAAAAATGCTGAAGAAAATAGCATGCTAAAAACCAGCTTAGGTCAAATGGACAAAACAGTTCAAAAAGTTATTGAGGAGAAGAATGCTTTAAAAAGCAAAATTGGCCAGATGGAAAAAGAGATAAGAAAGCTCTCTGAGGAGAATAAATCCTTCAGACAAAGAATAGAATTCAGGGAGATTGATGAATTTACCAGAAATAAGGAATCAATACTTCAAAACCAAAAAAAATGAAAAATTAGAAGAAAATGTGAAATATCTCATTGAAAAAACAACTGATATGGAAAACAGACTTAGGAAAGATAATTTGAAAATTATTGGAATACCTGAAAGTCGTGATCAGGAAAAGAGCCTTGACATCATTTTCAAAGAATTACTACAGGAAAATTGCCCTGATATTCTAGAAGCAGAGGGCAAAATAGAAATGGAGAGAATCCACCGATCCCCCCAAGAAAGAGATCCCAAAAAAACAACCCCTAAGAATATTATAGCCAAGTTCCAGAACTCCCAAGTCAAAGAGAAAATATTACAAGCAGCCAGAAGGACACAGTTCAAATATCATGGAGCTGCAGTCAGGATCACACAGGACTTAGCAGCAACTACATTGGAAGCTCGTAGGGCTTGGAATACAATATACCAGAAGGCAAAAGAGCTTAAAATGCAGCCAAGAATGAACTACCCAACAAGGCTGAATGTCCTCTTCCAGGGAAAAAAGATGGACTTTCAATGAACCAGGGAAATTTCAAAGGTTCCTTTTGGAATGGACAGAGCTGAACAGAATGTTTGATCTTCAGATACAGGACTCAGGTGAAGCATGGAAAGTGGAGGAGAGTGGGGAAATATGAGGGACTTAATGAGGATGAACTGCATGTATAGAAAAATGATACCGATAATATTCATATGAACCATCTCAGTTAATAGAGCAGGTAGAGGGAGCTTTTATATTTGAAGCACAGGAGAAAGCTGAATTTGAAGATAAAATATGGTGTAAAAATGGAGTCAATAGGAAAAAAAGGGAAATGGCAAGGGAGAAAGAAAAAGGAGAGGGGGAATAGTCCAAGATATTTCACATAAAAAGATTTTTTTTATTACAATGAGCTATTGCAATGATATGGAAGGGGGGAAGGCAAGGGGGAATGAGGGAACCTTTGCTCTCATCAGAGATGAGGAGAGGAGAGGAAACAGCAAATATACTCAATAGGATATAGACATCTGGAGTAAGAAGGAGGGGGGAGCAGGGGGAAGGGGTGGGGATGTGAATAAAGGAGGAGAGGATGGACCATGGGGGGACAGTGTTCAGATATAACACGTTTTCTTTTCTACTTCTTGCAAGGGGCTGGGATTGGATGGCCTGCCCAGGACCGTAGGGCCAGGTGGATTCTGGGCCTAAGGGGTGGTATGGGGGCTCAGGGCCTCTTGGCCCCAGGACCAGGGATCTGTCTGCCATGCCACTCAGTGACCCTACAGCAGAGTCAGAGTGAAAGGAGAAAGAAAATATAGTACATGGTAGTGGAGAAATATGAAAGGAGAGAGTTGCGATCAGCAATGGCAATGTTGGAAAACTTTTGTGATGGATTTATCATAAAGAATGGGATCCACCCACAACAGAGTTGATGGTGTTGGAACAAAGACTGAAGCACATTTTTTGTTATTATTATTTGGGGGAGGGTGCAGGGAAAGTGGGGCTGGGTGGCCTGCCTGGGGCCACATAGTGGAATGATCTTTGGGTGTCTGAGGCCAGATTTGGACCCAGGTACTCCTGGCTCAAGGGCCAATGCTCTGTCTGCCACCCAGCCACCCCTACTATTATTACTATTTTATTTTCTTTTGGGTCTTTTTTTTCTTTCTTCTTTTTGGTTTTTGCAGGGCAGTGGGGATCGGGTGGCTTGCATGTCACATGGCTGGGTAATTATTGGGTTTACGAGGCTGGATATGGACTCGGGTGCTCATGGCTCCAGGGCTGGTGCTTCGTCCATTGCACCACCTGGCCATACCTACAATTATTACTATAATTCTTTTTATTTTAATTTTTTTCTCTCCCCTTTACTTTTTCGCCCAAGCAAGTCTATCTATATTCATGGGGGAGGGGTATTTTGTTTACTTGTAAACAAGTATATTTTATTAATGTAAAAAAACATTTGTACAAAATGAGAATTAAAAAAACATTAAAAAAAAAGAAAAAAAGAAAATGAAGTGTAGGATCTTTTCTGGTCATGACTTCCAGGTAGCCCAATTTTTAAAATTATCTCTTCTGGATCTGTTTTCTAGGTCAGTTGTTTTTCCAAAGAATATCTCACATTTTCTTCTAAATTTTCATTCTTTTGATATTGTTTCTTGATTCCTCACAGAGTCCTGTCTCTTCCTTTAACTCCATTCTACATCTGAAGGAGTTATTTTCTTCAGAGAGATTTTTTTATCTTCTTTTCCTGTTACTCAATTCTTCTTTTTAACACATTTTTCTCCTCATTTGCCTTCTGGGTTGCTTAATCCATTTGACCTAAACTAGTTTTTAACATGTTATTTTCTTCAGTATTTTTTGTATTTCTTTTATCAAGCTGCTAACTTAGTTTTCATCATTCACCTGCATCCCTCCCATTTCCCTTCCCAATTTTTCTTTTACCTCCCTTAGTTGTTTCTCAAAATCATTTTTGAGCTCTACTGCCTGATCCCACTTCATTTCTTATTTGTCTTGAAGGCTTTGGATACAAAAGCTTTGACTTTGTCATCTTCTGATTGTGTATTATGATCCTCCATGGAACCAAAGAAATTTTCTGTGATCAGGTTCTTCTTTTTCTGTTGTTTGTTCATTTCCTCAGTCTGTGACTGATTTATTGTACTTCAAAGACTTTGGAGGTTTTGGGATACCCCACAGGGTAACCTTCAAGGTCTTATGAGAGGCTCTCACTGTTCTCTTGCCTGTGCTCTGGACTATGGATGACCACAGGTCCTCCCCTATGCCCTGGAGTTGTGAGGAGAGTTGCTGCTCTTCTCTGGTAGTATGGAGGCCCAGACTGCAACCTGGATCTGAGTGTGGGCAAATAATAGAGTCTTACCCCAGGGATAGCAGAGAGACCTTTGTAGTCTCTACCCATCCCCTTACTGTCTGTGGGCTGCACATTCTGGAACTGCTGAGTGGTTCCACAGATTCCTGCCACAGGTTTCCACCACAGGGCTGCTCTGAAGCTGATGCTGGCCAGGGCTCCATGCTCATTCTGGTGTGACAGAGTTATCTCACTGCCCCCTTCAAGCAGTCCCTGGTGATCCCTGGGTCAATAGGTCTGGAAACTTCCCCCTTTGACACTGACCAGTTGCTCCAGGGACCCAGGAGCCCCATGGGCTGTTCCTGGAAGACTGGAGTTGATTTGCACCAACCAGCTACACTATAGTGGGGCTTCTTCCAACCCCAGGTCCCAGTGAAACAGACCTTTCCTGTTTTCTTCTAAGTTGTCTTGGACTGAGAAATTGTATCAGTCAGTCTTTCTATGCATTTTGCCCCTCTAAATTTTGGCTAGTGTGATAATTTGTTGGCTTTTGGAGTTTTGGGGGGACAAGTTTCCAGGAATTCCTACCCTTATGTCATCATCTTGGTTCTGCCCTGGTGAGTTTCAATTCTAACTTTACAATTTACAAATTATCTGGCTTGAGGGTAATCATGCCCTCTGTTTTAAGCCTCATTTTCCTCACCAGTAAAATGAAGAGTTGATCCTTGTATTTGATTTCACCTAACTTTGATTTGCTGTTGTTGGTCCTTCATTCTCAAAGAGGAAGCACTGAATTATGTGATATTAATGTAATGAAACATAGTACAAGAAACTGACAAGCATCAATAAATCCTGAACCCATCTACAAGAGTACTTCATTGGATTTCTCACTAAGTAGTCTTCATTGGATCGCTGAGTTGAAAGGAACTTCAAAACTCTTACAGTCTAAGCCATAGTTGCTCAAGAATTCCATCTTCAAAGTCTCCCTAAAGTCCTCAAATAGGTTTTGCTTGGAGGCCTTTGAAAAAAAAAGGAAACTACCAACTCCAAAGGCAGTCCATTCTCTTTCAAGAGTTTTTTCTTTCCCCCTTATGTCAAAAATTCTAAAAGTTGTTTCTCTACAATTTTCACCCATTTCTTCTGTTTCTGCCTCTTGGAGACAGAGAACAAAGCTAATATTTCTTACACATGACAGCTCTTCAACTTGTTTAAGGCAGCCAACTTATTTTGCTAGAGGTATTTTTTTCCAAGTTTAAGAACTCCAGCTACTTCAACCAATCTTCACATGAAGTCATTTTGAGGCTCTTTCCTATCCTAGGGACCCTCCTCTAAAAGCTCTCCAGCTTATCCATAACCATTTAAATATATATTAAATAGAAATGAAGTCAAATTCTGATTAGGGTCTGAAGAGGACACACTGGCTTTTAGGACATATTGCCTCAGTGGTCTTCTCCAAGATTATAATTATAGAGAAGGGACTCCCCACACAAATGGATGAGTTTTTCTTATTTGAAAATTCCCTATACCAATGAAATCACAAATCCAGTTCAGATTCCATCTCCTAAATTGTTATTCTGTGTGTTACAGTTCCTCCCAGTTTAGTATCATTAGGAGCTTGACTTCATTCAAATTATTGATAAAAATATAAAACAGAATAGAATCAAGAACCTATTCCTGTGGTACTCCATTAGAGATTTCCATCCAAGTTGACATTGCATTATATTAAATTGTTCTTGGCTTATTATTGGTAGAGTTCCTTTTCATTCCTCCTCCCACATCTTTTTTTTTAGGTTTTTGCAAGGCAAATAGGGTTAAGTGGCTTGCCCAAGGCCACACTGCTAGGTAATTATTAAATGTCTGAGGTCAGATTTGAACTCAAGTAGTCCTGATTCCAGGGCCAGTGCTCTATTAACTGCACCACCTAGCCACGCTCCTCCCACATCTTTTTAAAAGAAATCAGGCATGTTGTTCTTCTACAATCCTAAAAGATCTCCCCCCCTTCATTATCATTCATAGGGGCCAAGCGATATATTCCAGTCCTTTCAAGTTCCTGGGAATACAGTTCATTAGGGCTTGAAAAAAGTTTGGACTCATTTAATCCTTGTTTACCTTTGGTTTCAATTTTCTAAAATCAATCTTTTGTTGTCCTTTCTAGTACAAAGATGGTTATCCTAGGCTGAGAAAACAGAAGTAAAATTGGGAAGGACCACCCCATCTCAAAGAGGATAAAGGACAAACCAAGAGCATTCAAAGTCATTCATGATGGAGACCTTTTCTGGCTTTGTTTCCTTTTCTCCAGACTCCACTCAAACAACATTTCAATATTTAAATATTGAATTGACAATCTTATTGACATACATCTAGTCAGACTTTTCTTTGATTATCTATTTTTACCATAACTTATGCTCATTTCACCTTTGGTAATATTCTGTATCATGTTGATGCAGACCAGAATTTTCTCCATTCTCCTTTTGATGCCTAACTATCTGAGTTATTTGGATACCAAGGAAATTCGTCACAAGAAAATAGCATTAGCAGAACAATAAAATTTGTGATAAGAAATTAAATTTTATTTCAGGGAGATGCTTGGTGTTATTAAAAGTAGTGAATAATTTCCAAAATACAATTCAACTTGCTCTCAATCTTCTATTCAATTATAAGGTCAGTTCATTTATAATGGGTAATATTTTTCCAATATAAATGTGTCAAAAAACATACTCTATGGGTTGACTATACAACAACTTGTTTAGACAATAACCATTCTTTATCTACTTGTGTGTTTCCTGTGTGATTGGTTACAAATTTCTTTTTTAAGTAGTGGTGGTAAATCTTATTTAAATGTCTCCCTATTTCTAAATTCTGGGATTTTACAAAATTTGCAAAAGTGTCACCCATCAAAAAATGCATACAGAGGAATTTAGTTAGAGGAATTCCTTCCTCCGTTTGTATTTTTTGGTTGAAAATCTTTCATGCTAACAGTAAAAATAATTGTTTTGTAATAATTATTATTATTATTGCAATTATTATAATTACCATTATTACTACTTCAACTACCATTTGTATATATCACTTCAAGTTTTGCATAGTACTTTGCCAATATTATCTCATTTTATTCTCAAAACAATCCAAGGTGGTGGTGGTTGTTTAGTCATTTTCAGTCATGTCCAACTTTTTGTGAACCCTTTTAGGGTTTTCTTGACAAAGACACTAAAGTAATTTGCCATTTACTTTTCTAGTTCATTTGACATGAGAAACATTGAGGCATACAGGGTTAAGTTTCTTGTCCAGGATCACAGAGCTAGTAAGTATCTGAAGTAAGATTTGAACTCAGGTCTTCCTGACTCCAGGCCTGCTCTTCTATCAATTGTTCAACCTACTAATAGTAGTAAATAGTTTTAGTGTATGTATAATTTAATATTTTACAGACCTTTGAATATTAATGAGAAGTTTTTCCCAGTAGATAGAAAGCTAGTTTACATTGATAAAAATGTGGTTTCAAGTTCAACTTCTGTTGGACATACTCTGACATCCTTGGTAAGTCATTTAACATCCCAGAGTTCTAATCTAGGCAATTCTTCAGAGTATTGACTGCTTAGGTAGATGAAGTTTCTTTATCCATGACCTTCTAATACCTGTGAAATCACAGGTTCTTCCCTATCTCTGTTTCTAAGAAAAATAATATTCAAAGAATCACTCCACAACATTATTTCAGTTGCTAGGTCTATCAAGGAATTTGAATGATCATGATGAAATTGAAGCCTCAGAGAAGACTTCAGAAAATACTTAAAATTCATAAGGGGCAAAAAAAACTGAGACTGGAAATGTAAAGAGGGAGACTTTTAGACGCAAAATAAAAATTCTAAACCCTATGATGTATAGGAGGCATGAATAGTTCCAGAGAAAGGCAAGAGGAAGCAAGAATCAAAAGTACAATGGAAAAGAAACATTTTGCTTAGCAAATACCAAGAATTTTCCTCTCAGGCACTCAGATATGTTTCTTGGCCATTCATCATTGCATTCCACTGGAAAATATAACTGATTAGTAGCATAAACCAAGGTGACGTGCCTTTCTAAGGAAAGACTTTGACTAATGAGTGATTGCTGAAGAGTTAATGCTAGACCTTTCCCATACTCCATTTTGGAGCCAAGGTTCTGAGACAGTTAAAGAAGAGGGCCACCCTCCCAACTGGGGCTAAGGGACCTTTGAGTATTTTAGTTCAACTGAATAGCAAATCTACTTTGTTACCACTCATCCTTTCCCAGTGATCCTACCATGGATATCACTGCACAGAAAATTTTTGGAGGGTTTGGTGGGAATAAAAGGCCATCTTGTGATTGTAGATCCAGAGTTAGAAGTTGCTGTGTTGTTCCTTATATGTGTGCCTCAGTTGCATCAGTTCAAGCCTTCTTTGTTGAACAGACTGTGTGTTTGTGCAAATATGTTGGCTCTAACATTACTGAGGGAGAAAATAATAAAATTCTTCGTAAAGGTTCTTTATGTTGTGTTGCTTCCACTTTCATCTTTAAATGATCTCAGCATGATATAGAATAATTGAGTATCACACTAAGCTTTCTGCAAGATTGGTTTTCCCTCCAGTGCATCTTATTGTTTTGAGGGGTGATACTGCTCATTATCTCCCATTAGCCTTCCCTGTAAAGTTATATAAACCTCACATTCTAAACCAGTGTTGCCTTTAGCTATCATGACCTTCTATTTGGCAAAGAGATCAAATATTTGCAAAGGGTCATAATTTCAAGTTAAATTCCCCTAAGAAATAGTGACAGTCTGTACTCATTACTGTTTCAGCATCAATTACTTGTTTAAACAGGTCAGGTCATAATTATTTTATTGACCTAACACTTTTTTTCTTAATTTAGTGGTGATTTTTGTTTTTGCTTAAACAATGAGCTGATTGTGACCACAAAGGTGATCTTCATGACTCCTTTATAGGCATCTAAACATTTATGGCCTGATAAAATATAATCAAGTTCTTTTTTTTAGCTACATTAAGTGACCTGTGATTCTCTTTGTGAAAAAAAAATTTTGATATAGTCATATCTCATACAAACCTTTGGTCTCTTTTTATCTTGATTCTAAATCATGCTTTCCAGTATATTTGTCTTGAGCTTTCCAGTATATTTGTCTTGATCCTCCATGCCTAAATTTGCATTAATATATATTTAATTTTTATTATATTAAATTTATTTATATTATAATAATAAATTACCTTTATTATATTTAATTTAATATTAATATATATTTAATTTCAAGGATCTTATCATGTTCCACATGAAATTTCTCTGTTAAAACAAAACAAAAACACGGAGCCTGAGATACAATTATCTTCATAGTCTTTTTTGCAAATGTTCCCAATGAGAAGAAAAATGTAAAGTGACCAAGTGTTCCATAATATAAGGTCCTTTCTTACCCTTGGGATGAGAATAAACAAAATCTGGAAGTCTCCCTTTTTTTTTTCCTCCACAAGGAAAAACTGTGAAGGAGACCTTTCTTCATTCAAGATGCAGATTCAAGTACCATTTTCTACATGAAGTCTTTTCTTTTGTTAAATGCAAATGACATCCCTATCAAACTACCTGAAATGGAACTCCTTTATATTTATTCCCTATAATGTGGTTGATATGTATTTTCTATCTTTCATTTTAGAACACTTGCCAGTAGGGAGTCTTTTTTGTTTGTTTGTTTGTTTTTGGTATTTCTTTTTTTTTTAGATTTTCCAAGGCAATGGGTTTATGTGGCTTGCCCAAGGCCACAAGGCTAGGTAATTATTAAGTGTCTGAGGTTGGATTTGAACCCAGGTACTCCTGACTCCAAGGCCGGTGCTCTATTTACTGCGCCACCTAGCCACCCCTATTTTTTATATTTCTTTCCCAAGAGTGGCACATAGTAAATGATCAAGGAATTCTTATTAATTGATTATTTAAAGAAGTGAAATCAAAACATGGGAATTGAAACAAAGAACAAATCTGATCCCATTAAACTAAAAAAGAAAGAGGAAGAAGGAAGGATAGGAGTATATGATAAAGAGGAAAAGAGGAAGGAGGAAAGTTATATTACCCCATGTGGATGCATGAGAGAAGGAGTATACAGATATGAGGAAAGGATAGAAGGAATAACCATCTCATAACTTCACTTTCATCTCAGTTTTTCAAAAGAAATGGGAACACACCCACTCAATAATTATATGCTCACCCATGTACATAATTTCACATAGAAATATATTGAATGCAGTGGGCAAAAAGGAAAGAACAGGGAGAGTAGAATTTGAAAGAGAGTAAGATTGGTTCAGGATTTTCATAAGCAAAACAAACACAGGAGGGTGGAGCATGAAATGTATAGAGGGAGAGAAATAGATTAAAGAAAAGAAAAGTAAAATCCTATGCTCTGCAATGAGGCAATATGGAAGAAGAAAGAGGGGAAATGAAACAAAGCAGATTGCTTTCACTTATCTATACCAGTTCCTGAGGAAGATGGGCCAAATAGTGGAGGGGAGTGGAGGGAAGAATGATACAAGTTTCAAGGATTTGGAGTTTTCTGTTAGTAGACTAATGCAAGGAAATACTTCATTGTTTGGGACTCAGATGGGTCTAAAAGGAATATCCATAAAATGGAAAAAGAAAATACATTGAGAGGAGGGAGGTGGCGTCATTTCCCTTATTCCTATATTGTAGCATCTGTAGTGATAGCAAGAATGGAGCAGTTTGATAAATCCAACTCAATAGTTTCCTTCACCATATACAAGACAAAGGGCAAGGGATTAGACTCGTTTGTCATTATTGTACTTGTCATCCTCATCTTAATCATTATTGTATTCTGGTTTAAATTTTATCATGGTCTCTAGCTGAAGCCTGAGAAAAAGCAGATATATTTTAGGGAAATGTGGGAGAATTGGCAGTATTCATTCCCTTATTTAGCCTTACTTTGCCTGGGCAGTAGTGGCACCTGTTTCTATGATGTTTTTAAATCATAGAGGAGCAGCTAGGGAGCACAGTGGATAGAGCACCGGCCCTGGAATCAGGAGGACCTGAGTTCAAATCCAGTCTCAGACACTTAATAATTACCTAGTTCTGTGATCTTGGGCAAGTCACTTAACCCCACTGCCTTGTAAAAATAAAATTTTAAAAATATGATTAAAGATTGAATCTGACTAATTGAATCTTATTTCTCATTAAAAACTCCTACAGTTGACATGATTAGTTCATTTTTTCCTTTGTCTATGGTAATAGGGAACTGGAATAACTTAGGAGCAACACTGTAAATAGCAATCTTTCCTAAAGCAGGGCTGGGATCTCAGATTACCTCAGATTTGTTAGAGGGCTTTTCTCACTCCAACAAAGGGATAGAAGACTAATCAGCAGTCATTGATTTTTATGTTTCTTGATATATAATCTCAAGGAAAAAAAATTTATAGAAAAGTGGACTTTTAGTTTACATGCATCAGACTAGTCTATTGGTTTACTATGTTAAAAAAAAAAACCATCCCCAGTCATTCCGATTGATATCTGGTCCCTGGACCCAGATGCTCTGGAGGAGAAAGTGAGGCTGGTAACTTAGCACAGCCCCCTCCACTCAAATCCAATTCATGTGCTTGTCATGGCATCACCTCCCTGATGTCCTAGTCCTCTTCAAGAATGAAGGAAAAACATTATTATTATTATTATGATCCACTAAGAGCAATGGATCCATTGGGTTCTATAATTACATCTATTATTACACAGCAATCATTAGTGTTAGGCAAACTCCTCTTTCACTTTCTTTTTCTTTGTTAAGAGTGGGGATGGGGGAGGAACAGCCAGGTTGCACAGTGGATAGAGTACCAGACCTGGATTCAGAAGGACCTGAGTTCAAATCTAACCTAGACACAATAATTACGTAGCTGTGTGACTTTAGGCAAGTCACTTAACCCTGTTGTCTTACAAAAAGAAGAAGAAGAAGAGTGAGATGAAAGAGGGGAGAAATAAAAATACAAAAAGACAAATGAAAGAAAATGCAAAATTAACTATTTTAACCATGGATATAAAAGGGATGAATATAATTCAAAAAATAAAAGAAAATAGGAAAATGAACAAAATCCAAAATATTCTGCTTATAAATTGAACATAAAGATTTACACCATTAGGAGATGGAGCAAAATTTATTGTTTCAGATGAAATTAAAAAAGCTGGAGTAGCAATAATTTCATGTAACATAACAGAAAAAAATGCTCAAAAACAGATGACTATGCTTAAAGGTACCACAGACAATGACTTAATATTGATATTTATTAAATATGTACAATGGCATAGCATGGAAATGTTTAAAGGAAACAATTAAATGAGCTACAGAAAGAAATATATTTAAACTATGATGATAAGGGACATCAATATACTCTTTTGGATCTAGCAAAAATGACACAAAGATAAATGAAATAAATTAAGGATTTAACTAGAACTTAAGAAAAGGTAAGTTTCTGGTGATTTCTCAATGAGAACAGAAATGAGTTTACATAGTTCTTGACTGTGTCATATTTATAGAAAATCAATCATATATTGAAGCACAAAATACTCATTAAAATGCAGAAAAGTAGAAATAGTAAATATCATTAACTATACTGTAAGCAAAATTACATTCATTAAAGAATCTTTCAAGAAAGGATTAAAATTGGAAATTAATTTAAAGAACTGGAAGTGGTTGAAGAAAAAATCACTGTAACAATAGAAAATCTCTTCAAAGAAAATTAAAATAATCAAATAACACACTAAAACCTTTAGGATATATATATATATATATATATATATATATATATATATATATATATATATATAAAGGGTACATTGGGGAATATTTTTATCAGAAAAAGAAAGAGAAAGAACAAATCAGTGAAATGTAAAAACAACTTTAAATAATGTAAAAAACCAATAATTCAAAATTCTCCAACTAAACATCACAGTAGTAATCCTAAAAATAAAAAATGATTAACAAAATTTTAAAAAGTCTATTAATTTTTTAAAAGAAGAAAATCAAATTAGACCAAAATAAGAGAATTGACAATTAAGATAAAAAAAGAAACTATTATAAATTATTTTTCCTGTCTTATGCCAATAAAATGATTAACTTAGATGAAATGAAAATTTACCAAAAAAAAAAACTAAAAAAATGGCTGTAGCCTGAGGGGCATCAGGAAAACACAAACACTAATACTTTATAGGTTAATTGACTGTGAGTCATTGTGGAAAGCAATTTGGAACTCTACTTAAAATTTACTAAACTGTGGAAACTTAGATCAAGTAAAGCCCCACTAATAGGTCTATACTCCCAGAGATAAAAGAGTATCTGGTACATAAGAACATAACAAATAATTACTGGCTGACTATCTGTATAAATGACTGACTGACAAACACTGTCCTCAGGCAGCTTACATTTTCTATTTAAAAAAGTAGTCCAAGTGGGTGAGGGACAGACATAATATATATAAAAAAAATAAGTAAACACAAATTCATTTCTAGAGAAGCAGAATACTAATTCTATAACTGGGGATCAGAAAAAGTTTTACAGAAAATGTGGACCATGAACTGAACCTTAAAGGAAAATAAATATTCTAAGAAAGGGTCAGACATAGGGGATAACCTGTACAAAGCATCAGAAACTTTAGGTGGAATATCACATTTCAGGGAATATCTAGAAAAGCAGTTGGACTAGAATATTAAGGGTCTGAAGGAGAATAAACTGAAGTAAGTGCATAAAAGTAGACATAAGTCCTGATATAAAGTTTCAATAGTAGGCAAAGGAGTCTGTACAGCAGTTACTTCTACTCCATTTCTGGATAGCAAACAAATGCCAGAATCCTTGAGTTTTTAATGACTGGTAGGAACACTTAAATAATATCTATAGGTAGATAGCCTCTGGTGTCTCATCTTGCACTGCGTTTGTGAAATTATTTAATGACATGTCTGAATTAAATGTGACTTAAAGTAACAATAATGACCTTGAAAAGTGAACAATGAGATGTACAACTTCTTCCAATTTAAATAACAAATAAATAAATCGTGTATTCCTCTCTACCCAACTCCCAAGCAACCAATCACAGGATCATAGATTTAAAGGTAGAAGAGATCTTAAAGGGAGTCAAATTGAACCCACACACTTGTGAATTTCCCTTAGTCAGAGAGTTAGGAACTGATAGAAATAAGGTTTAATCCAGGTCCTTGGATCTCAAATCCAAAATTTTTTAATGAGTCTCTCTAATTAATTGTACCTACCTGAAATATAATATTCAAATATGATTTTTATTTATAAGATAAGGAACTTTATCTAATTAAAAAAGATTCCATTATCTTTACTTTCCAAAAGTTCAGGAACTTAAGGGCACGTCAAGTATCTGATTTGCACTCTGGTCTTCCTGATTCCAAACCCAGCCTTTCATCCAGCAACCTCTAGCCTGTTTTATCAACTCAATTATATAAATAACTTAGAACTTTGTTCCCAGATTTATTTCTCCTCCTTGCTTTCCTTTTCTTTCTTCTCACATGCATTCAAAGAAATAGTGCTAATCCTCCTATATGTTTTTAACATAGTCTGAGACAAGAATTTACATGCAAGCCACTCATTTTGGAGTTAGAAAAGGCTTTCTCTCCATTTCACTCTGTTATCTACTGAAATGGGTACAAGAAGGAAGATACCATAATAATAGTTTACATTTACAGAGTGCTTTCTGTGATAAATACTATCTCATTTGGTTCTCACAACAGCCCTAGAAAGGGAGTGCTACTATGATCCTGATTTTACAGTTGAAGAAAATGATGCAGATGTGTCAAGTGAAGTGACTTGTCTAGGGTCACACATCTAGTAGGTGTGTGAAGTTAAATTTGAACTCAGGTGTTCCTGACTCCAGTCCCAGTATTCTATCCACTGAATTGTTGGCTCCAGACTGTCCTTTCACTGTATATGTTCCCTGGGTTCTAAGGCTCTTTTAACCAAAGTAGTAGTAGCAAGTAGCCTCTCACCTCACAACTTAACCCAATGCATTCAGCATCCAATGCCCCAGCTCCCATATCACTATTATATTTATCTTCAATATAAAGTCGAAAGCTATGGGGTAGGGGCAGCTAGGTGGACCAGTGGATAGAGCACCGGCCCTGGAGTCAGGAGTACCTAAGTTCAAATGTGGCCGCAGACACATTATAATTACCTAGCTGTGTGGCCTTGGTCAAGCCACTGAACCCCATTGCCTTGCAAAAAAACTTTAACAAAAAGCCATGGGGTAGAAGGAGGATCCCAAAAGAGAACCTTGGTCATTCTCTCAGAACTAGGAGAGACCTCCGACAAAAGCAGCCCTCCCATATTGAAGAGCCACAGTGGCCTCTGGGAAGAGAGCTGCAATTGCTCCTGGGCGATCTCTGAATGGTGATCATGGTGATCACTTTAGTTGCCTTGATTGCCTGTTTAGAGGAATGAGATAAATTTGCTTCTGACCTGCTCTTAAATCCCTGAGCTTTTGGAAAATAAAGATAATGGAATTTTTTGTAATTAGATAAAGTAGCTCCATGCTATTAAGCTGATTGAAAGAGGTCACTAATTAGAGTGAATATAGAGAAATAGTTCCACATGGATGAAATAATCCCTGTGTTCTAGCTAGTCCACACTATTGGCTAATAGCAAATAAGCAACCAGGTTACACAATGGGAAGGGGTCTGGATCTTGAGTCAGAAAAACCCTGAGTACTGATCCTGATGCATAATGGAGAAAAATTACTTATCCTATCTGCCTCAGTTCCCTCATCTGTAAAATAGAGATCATAATAATGTTATTACAAAGATAAAATGATAAAGTCTAGGAATACATAGAGGAAACTTGTCATCAGCTTCATCTGCTTAAGCTATTACCACATGTTGAAGTCAATTTACTTGGGACAACATTCTATGAATAAACAAACTATTTTCATAGATCCGGTAGCAAAATTGACAATAAAAATTGGCATTAAAAAAATGAAGCTCTGGAATTCTGGCCAAGATGGCAGAGAGAAGACAGGCAGAGTTCTATACTCTCCTGATCTTTCCCCATCTATCATATGAAACAAACCTCTTAAAAGAAATCTGACCCACAAAACCCAGAAAGAAAAGCCAGGAGAAAGAAAATCTACCTCAGGATGTGACTCCCCCAGCAGCACTGGACGAATTCGGGTAGGTGAGTCTGGGCTCAGAGGGAGGATCAGCCCTGGATCAACCAGATTAACAGCTGAATTGGAGCTGGGAGTCTGAGGGCCTGAGAGCCTGACCTGCTGGATCAGTGGTGGGGCTAGACAGCAGGGGCTTGAGTCAACTAGGGAGCAGAGGCACTGGTGTTGGTGCTGTCCCCTGGGAGATTGAGGACAGGTCTGGGGGCAGAGTTCCTGTGCAGGAGAGCTTTGAACACAATGCCTAGGCTCCTCTAGTCTGAGAAACTCAGAGTCCATGCCTCCATTACAGCTGAGGCCACTTCCCAGAACAAACAATTGCAGACTACTTCTGCCTCAGGCCCAGGTGTGTGAGCAGAAGAACCAGCCCAGCTGACAATCTAGAGAGGAATGACCTCAGGCTACAGTAAAGCCCACCATAGATTGAAGGCAAAAGAATTCAATAGCTCCAACTCCTCCCTTAAAGCAAAGGGAGAAGACCTCAATCAAGGTCACAGACACTCCAGAGAGAGCAACCAACACCTCCTACTGGCCAGCTAGAGAAATTGCACTCAGTGAGTAAAGACTTTAGCAATCCCGAACCCTGCCCCACCTCAAGGTCTTAGAAATGAAGAAGGGTCAGTTGAAAGGTGGATCCATAGAAAAATTCTTGGAAGAGAAAGACCCTAACTCAGAAAGACCTAGAACCTCTGAGGAGAAGACAATCTGGTCTTCAGCACAGAAAGACTTCCTTGAAGAAATAAGGAAGGAGTTTAAAAGTTTGGGAGAGACAATTAATACCATGCAACAAGAAAACAAATCCTTAGAAAGTACAATTGGACAAACACAAAAGGAGAATAAATCTCTCAGATCCTCAATTGGACAAATATAAAATGAGCATAAATCTCTCACATCATCAATTGGACAAATACAAAATGAGAATAATTCTCTCAGATCCTCAACTGGGCAAATGCAAAAAGAAAATAATTCTCTCAAAAACCTCAATTACTCAAATGGAAAGCTCTTTCAAAAGTAGAATTGACCAAAGCAAAAAGGAGTTGTAAAAGGTTAATGAAGAAAACTCCGCCCGCCAAAAAGAATGGAGTCTACAGAAACTAATGACTCCATGAGACAGCAAGAGAAAGTTAAAGAAAATCAAAAAATAGGAAAAAATAGAATAAAATGTAAAATACCTCATCAACAAAACCACTGAGCTCAAGAATAGATCAAGGAGGGGCAACCTGAAAATTATAGGACTTCCTGAAAACACTGAAGAGAAAAAAAGGCTGGAATTAATCTTACAGGATCTAGTGATGGAAAACTGCCTTGATATCATGGCATTGGAGGGCAAAGTAGTTGCTAAAAGAATATATCGATCCCCTCCAAAAAAAAAAAAAAGATCCTAAAATGAAAACACCAAGGAATGTTGTGGTCAAATTCCAGAACTATCAGGTAAAAGAAAAAATCCTGCAAGCAGCCAGAAAGAAACATTTTAAATATCAAGGAGCCACAGTATCACACAGGACCTGGCTGCATCAACATTAAGGGATTGAAGGGCCTGGAACAAGATATTTCAAAGAGCAAGGGAGCTTAGAATGCAGCCAAAAATCTACTTTCTCACAAAGCTGAGCCTTCTCTTCCAGGGAAAAAAGATGGACATTTAACAAAATGGAAGAAATCCAAAAATTCCTGATGACAAGACCAGAGCTAAATAGAAAATTCAGACATCTAAAAAGAGGTTCAAGAGACACATTAAAAGGTAAAAAAAAAAAAGAAAGAAAAAGGAGGTGGTAAAAGGAAAATAACTGCTATCCAGTAAGTTGAAACTGGCTATATCCAAGCATGAGGAAAAAGACTCTCATAAAGCTTGGGAATCGTAACTCTAACAGAGAGAATATACCTAGACAGCAATGATGGACATTCATGATCTATCCATGAGAATACTATCTAAAGAGATGTAACTGGCTTTAACCTCATTTAGGAGAAAGACTCTAATAACTCGCAAGAATTTTAACTCTATTTCATAGAATATACTGAACTAGAAGGGACAGACACTCAGGATTTTCTATGACTTAGAATGATCTAAAAAACACTACCTCCTTAAAAGGGGATACAGGAAAGAGACAGGAGGAGGGAGGGGATTCAATGGCGTAAATCTCATTACACTAAGAGGTACAAAAAACATATGGTAATAGAGGGGAAGAAGGGAACAGATGAAAAACACCTGAATCTTCTTCTCATCAGACTTGGCTTACACATACTCAGTTAACTTATAAAACATCTAACCTTTCAAGTATTAAAAGGGGAAAAGGGGAGTGGGGGGGGAAGGGGAAATAACAAAAGGAAGGGAAGGGAAAAGGGAAAAAGGGAAAGGGGAAAGAAAGGGGAGGGTGTAATATAGGAGGGCAAACACACTGAAGGGGGTGGTATTCAGAAACAAAATAATGGGGAATATGGATAAAGGGGGGAGGGGGAAAATAGAAACAGACAGAAGATAGCATGGAGGGCAATAAAGAATTAGTAATCATAACTTTGAATGTGAATGGGATGAACTCTCCCTTAAAACCTAAGAAAATAGCAGAGATGGATTAAAAACCAGAATCCTACAATATGCTGCTTACAAGAAATTCATTTGAAGCAGAGAGATACATTTAGAGTAAAGGTAAAAGGGTGGAGCAAAATATATTTTGCTTCAGCTGAAATAAAAAAAGCAGGGGAAGCATTCCTTATCCCAGACAAAGCAGCAGCAAAAAGAGATAGCATTAAAAGAGATAAGGAAGGAAACTTTATCCTCCTAAAAGGTACCATAGATAATAAAGCTATTTCAATACTGAATCTATGCACCCAGTGGGACAGCACCCAAATTCTTAGAGGAGAAGCTGAAAGAACTACAGGAAGACATAGACAACACAACTACTAGTGGGAGACCTCAACCTCCCACTCTCAGATCTAGATAAATCAAATGATAAAATAAACAAGAAAGAAGTTAAAGAGGTAAATAGATTGTTAGAAAAATTAGATATGGCAGACTTATGGAGGAAACTGAATGGGGATAGAAAGGAATATACCTTTTGCTCTGCAGTACATGGAACATATACAAAAATTGACCATGTACTAGGACATAAAAACCTAATGATCAATTGCAGAAAGGCAGAAATAATGAATACATCTTTCTCAGATCACAATGCAATAAAAGTCATATGCAATACTGAGCTAAGGAGATACAGACCCAGAACAAATTGGAAACTGAATAACCTCATTTTAAAAATATGAGTGGACCAAAAAACAAATTATAGAAAGAATTAACCATTTTATCCTAGATAATAATAATAATGAAACAACATACCAAAACCTATGGGATTCATTCAAAGTGACTCTCAGGGGATATATTATAGCTCTAAATGCTTACATGAATAAATTGGAGAAAGAGGAAATCAATGAACTAAACATGCAACTAAAAAAATTAGAGAAAGAACAAATCAAAAATCCCCAATTAAATACCAAATTAGAAATTCTAAAAATTAAAGGAGAAATTAATAAAAGAAAAAGAAAAAAATACTGAATTAATAAATAAAAGCAAAAGTTGGTATAATGAAAAAACAATAAAATTGATAAACCTCTGGTCAATTTGATTTTAAAAAAAGAAGAAAATCAAATTGCTAGCCTCATAAATGAAAAAGGTGAACTCACCACCAATGAGGAGGAAATTAAATATAATCAATATATTTGAAATTATTTTGCCCAACTCTATGCCAATAAATTTGATAATCTAAGTGAAACGGATGAATATTTACAAAAATATAAGTTGCCCAGGTTAAATGAAGAAGAGATTAAATACCTAAACAACCCTATCTCAGAAAAAGAAATTCAACAAGCCATCATTGAATTCCCTAAGAAAAAATCTCCAGGGCCTGATGGATTCAGAAGTGAATTCTACCAAACATTTAAGGAACAATTGGCTCCAATTCTATATAAACTCTTTGTAAAAATAGGGAAAGATGGAACTCTGCCTAACACTTTCCATGAAACCAATATGGTACTGTGACCTAATCCAGGAAGAGTTAAAACAGAGAAAGAAAATTATAGACCTATTTCCCTGATGAATATAGATGCAAAAATCTTAAATAAAATCTTAACAAAACAATTACAACAAGTTATCACTAGGATAATACATTATGATCAAGTAGGATTTATTCCAGGAATGCAGGGTTGGTTCAATATTAGGAAAACTGTTAGTATACTCAATTATATCAACAGCAAACCTATCAGATATCATGATCATATCAATAGATGCTGAAAAAGCTTTTGACAAAATACAGCACCCATTCCTATTAAAAACACCAGAGAGTGTACGAATAAATGGACTGTTCCTTAAAAATAATTAGCAGTATCTATCTGAAACCATCAATAAGCATTATATTCAATGGAGAGAGGCTAGAGGCATTCCCAGTAAGATCAGGGGTGAAACAAGGGTGCCCATTATCACCACTACTATTCAATATTGTATTAGAAATGTTAGCATCAGCAATTAGAGAAGTAAAAGAAATTGAAGGAATTAGAATTAGGAATGAAGAGATACAACTCTCACTCTTTGGAGATGACATGATGGTCTACCTAAAGAATGCCAAGAAATCATCCAAAAAACTACTAGAAACAATTAGCAATTTTAGCAAAGTTGCAGGTTATAAAATAAACCCTCATAAATCCTCAATTTTTCTCTTTATGTCTAGCACGATACAGCAGGAAGAGCTAGAAAGAGAAATCCCATTCAAAGTAACCTCAGACAATATAAAATACTTGGGAGTCTATTTGCCAAGATAGACTCAGAATCTTTTTGAAAACAATTATAAAACACTTCTCACACAAATTAAATCAGATTTAAATAACTGGGCAAATATCAACTGCTCATGGATAGGTAGAGCTAATATAATAAAAATGCCAATTCTACCAAAACTAAACTATCTGTTTAGTGGCCTACCAATCAAAATTCCAAAAAATTACTTTAATGAGTTAGAAAAAATTATAAGTAAATTCATATGGAGAAATAAAAAGTCAAGAATTGCCAGGAACTTAATGAAAAAAGTATAAAAGAAGGTGGCTTAGCCCTTCCTGATCTAAAATCATATTATAAAGTATCAGTCATCAAAACTGTTTGGTATTGGCTAAGAAATAGAGTGGTGGACCAGTGGAATAGACTAGATATAAAAGCAGGAGATAATTGTACTAATCTGCTGTTTGATAAACCCAAAGAGTCCAGCCATTGGGATAAAAACTCCCTCTTTGATAAAAACTGCTGGGATAATTAGAAGTTAGTATGGAAGAAACTTATATTAGACCCACAACTAACACCCTTTACCAAGATAGGATCCAAATGGTTACAGGACTTAGACATAAAAAACAATACTAGAAGAAAATTAGAAGATCAAGGACTAGTTTACCTGTCAGAACTATGGAAAGGGGAGCAGTTTATGACTAAGGAAGAGTTGGAGAACATCACCAAAAACCAATTAGATGATTTCAACTACCTTAAATTAAAAAGCTTTTGCACAGATAAAACCACTATAACCAAGATGAAAAGAAATGTAGTAAATTGGGAAACAATCTTTACAACTAGTGATTCTGACAAAGGACTCATTTCTAAAATATACAGAGAACTGAGTCATATTTTTAAAACAAAAAGCCATTCTCCAATTGACAAATGGTCAAAGGATATGCAAAGGCAATTTACAGATGAAGAGATCAAAGCAATCCATAGCCATATGAAAAAATGCTCTAAATCATTAATTATTAGAGAAATGCAAATTAAAGCTTCTCTGAGTTACCACCTCACACCTCTCAGACTGGCCAATATGAACAGAGAAGATAATGATCATTGTTGGAAGGGTTGTGGGAAATCTGGGACACTATTACACTGTTGGAGCTGTGAACTCATCCAACCCTTCTGGAGAGCTATTTGGAACTATGCCCAAAGGGCAACAAAAATGTGCATACTCTTTGACCTGGTAATACCACTACTGGGTCTATACCCTGAAGAGATGATGAAAAAGGGTAAAAACATTACTTGTACAAAAATAATTTATAGCAGCCCTGTTTGTGGTGGCAAAGAATTGGAAATCTAGTAAATGTCCTTCAATTGGGGAACGGCTTAGCAAACTGTAGTATATGTATGTCATGGAACACTATTGTTCTATTAGAAACCAGAAGGGATGGGATTTCAGGGAAGCCTGGAGTGGATTTGCATGAACTGATGCTGAGTGAGATGAGCAGAACCAGAAAAACACTGTATACCCTAACAGCACCATGGGAGTGATGATCAACCTTGAAGGATTCACTCATTCCATCAGTGCAACAATTGGGAACAATTTGGCGCTGTCTGCAAAGGAGAGTGCCATCTGTATCCAGATAAGGAGCTGTGGAGTTTGAACAAAGTTCAAGGACTATTCCCTTTAATTTAGGAAAAAACAGGTATCTTATTGTCTGATCTTGTTACCTCTTAGACTTCTTGTTTCTTCTTTAAGGATATGATATCTCTCTCATCACACCCAATTTGGATCAAGGTACAACATGGAAACAAAGTAAAGACTGATAGAATACTTTCTTTGGGGGGGGAGGGGGGAGGGAAGTAAGATTGGGGGGAAAATTTTAAAACTCAAATAATATCTTTAATAAAAACAAATTTAAAAAATAATTAAGCTCTGTCATTTGGAGAGAATGTGGACCTAGACCTTTGTCCTGGTTCTTTCCTAAGCCAATGGACTCAATAGTTGATCTGGGAAATATTTTAGACCATGGAGACTCAAGAATGAGTTAAGCCTCACTGAAGTCCTGGAAGGGAGGTCCAGCAGGTCAATTCCCTTGTTCACAAATAAGTAAACTGAGGTTCCGGCAGGAAAACAGACCAAGTCAAGGCCACCATTTGAATGTAAGTCCTTAACTCTAAATCTAACATTCTTTCCACTCCTAACTTGTATGAATACGGACAAGTTCCTTTCCCTCTCTGGTCCTTAATCTCCTTTGTAATATGAGGAGATAGGGTATATGTGGTGTATAGGAAGTACTAGTCCCTCTAGCAGGGCTTGCTGAACCCTATTCAAAGTAGCTTATCCATATTTGTGACCACCTGTCACTTAACTGTTACCTGTGGCTCCAAAACCTGGAGCATATGCAGTGACCATCTCAGGCAAACCCAGATGGAGGATAACTGACAAGGTTCATATTCACTGATGAGCATGGAGCAAACCATGAAGACTTCTTCCAGCTACATGGGAAGGTGAGAAGTTTGTTTCAAATGCTACAAAGGCAGCTGAAGCAGGTTCTGTGGAGTGCTTAGATCCTAGACAGATATTAAGATGCCAAGGTCATCCACCTTATCCTGGACTATGTTCAGTCATCCTAATTTTTCTCTTAATGTTGGACTTCAAGAACTCTGGAAGAGAATGTAAGGCTGATGACTTTGCTGAACTCTGGATTTCAATCTAATTTCTAGACAAGTCAAAATATGACCTATCATTTCTGCCCCTTGGGTCATCAAGGGAGACATTCCCTTCTCCCCTTAATTCTCAAAGATATCTCTCTCTCTCTCTCTCTCTCTCATTCTCCACATTTACTCAGGTGTGGACTCATATGTTTATATAAACTGGCTGTTAGGTAACCTAATAGAATACAGAGCTTAGAATCAGGAAAACCTGTATTCCCCTCCAGTCTCAGAAAACTACTAGCTGTGTGATCCTAGACAAATTATTGAGAATCTCAGAGCCCCAGATTTCCCTCTGTAAAATGGGGATGATAAAAATAACTCTATTCTTCCAAGGTTGTTGTAAAAATCAAATGAGTGAATATTTGTAAGGTACTTCTTATAGCAACATATATAAAGAACTTTCTATAGGGAGTCCTAAAAGTCTTAGTGCAATTTAAAGTTTTAAGAAGGTTAAAATTTCATTAAGACTTTATATTAATATATTAAATGAGCTTATATATGTACATAGGTAAGTGTGTGTATTACTACATAAATGCTAACTATTATTATTGTTTTTTCTAATTACTCTATACCATCCTCATCCCCGCCCCCCAGTAGATTTTATACTCTTTGAGGAGAAAAACAGTTTTTTTTTTCCTTTCTCTTATCCTCCATACTTTGAAGATCTTTACAAAAGGTCTGTCTTGGAGTCAAGTTGACCAGGGTGAAAATCCTTTCCTGGGGAGTCACTTAATCCAGTTCCCTAGGCAACTCAGGAATGATTTGTGGTAACAGGAATTTCCTTATGAGGAGCTACCAATAGAAATGAAATCACAGATCCAGACCAAAATTCCTTTTTTAAGAGCCTTGGACCATCAAGCCTGTGATAAATGATCATTCATCATCAAGGATGAATGCATAAAGTCAGTCTGGGTGAGGTAAGGCTCTAACAATCTGCTGATCTCAGACATGAGCCTTGAAATCCCCATTGTCTGTGGAGCACTTCACTATGTTGGGTAAAGAGGAAACATCTGAGATCCTGGCCCAGCTCTGGACAGTTTGCAGTCTATGCCTTAAGAGAAGACACATCCCTAAGAAGCTGATGACCCAGCTCAGAATTTACAAAGACAAGTCCATTCCTACTCCAGTCCCTATATTGAACATGTCTAAAGTTCTTCACCCACCTTCACATCTAAGGCTAGCTGTTATTTTTATTATCTCCCCACTGCCGCCACCACCCAAGCAATAACTTCACCACCACCACCCCCCATCTTATAATGCTTTACTCTTCAAATATCCTATTCATGACTTCACACACACACACACACACACACACACACACCCCTACAATAAAATGTGAGCTTCCCCTATGACATATTTGTGCTTTTAGAGTCATTTTTTCAATGTGTCTAACTCAATGTGACCACACTTCAAATTTTCTTGGCAGAGATAACACAGTGGTTTGGCATTTCTTTCTCTGCTTCATTATACAGATGAGGAAACTGAGGCAAATAGGATTAAATGACATGCCCAAGAGCACACAGCTAGCAAATGTCTGAAGTCAGATTTGAACTTAGTAAGTAAGATAAGTCTTTATAACTCCAGGTCTGTTGTTCTATTCAATGTACCACCTAGCCACTCACAGGAGACATTTAATAAATGATTACTGAATGAATTGCAATTCAAAATACTAAAATAATCAATACCTAGGTAAGGTTTAAGTAAAATACTGTGTGAGCCATGAATGAAAGAAGGTTTCATGGAAGAAGTTGCATTAAAATTGGGTATGATAGGATGGATAGAAATTCACTCAAGGTGGAAGGAGGAAGCAATGAGGGTATTTTCATTTCATTCCAGCGCTGATATTTTAATAATTGAAACCAGCTTTGGTTCTATGATTGGTCCCCAGGCAGAGGGGGTGATACTTTTTAAAAAATTTTTGTTAAAGGCTATTGTTTCATTTGTTTTTTAAAAAATGAAAAGGCTATGTCCTTTTCTCCAAGTCCAGTTTTCCTGGGTTCCCCAGCAGCTGCCTTCCCACACAGCAAGTGGTGTTTGGGTGTCTGTCAGCTGGGGTTCTAAGCAGGTTCAAACACTCCTTCTCAAAGAGAATACAACTATGGAGACTGGGAGCTGGTGACCCTGTCCACAGTTTTCCAAAGCAAGCTCACACAAAAGAGCTGAGGGCATTGAAAAGTGAGTCCCAACTTTTATGGGTTTCATTCTCCCCAGACCTCAGACAACAGCATTGTCAGGAAACAGGAGCAAGCCCAAAGGGCATTCCAGTCATTGATATGCAAATGTGTGCTCCCAAGGTCCCCCTGGGCTTCAGCATTCCTGGCTCTACCATTGTCACACAAATGGTTTGTGAAACTGAGCAGGGTGTATTCAGCTCCAGAAATATGTGTCTTACCCTGTGAACAAATTTTGTTGGCTACCCCTGAGCTACCCAGAAATGAAATAAATACATGGAAGGGAGACTGGGAAACAGCCCTCTTTCATGAGCAGCTACTTTTCAATGTTCAAGCAGCTCTCTCAAAAGGGGAATGTCTCTGATGCTGGATGCTTTGTATTATTATTTTTAAAATTTAAGTTCTTTTCATTGAGAAATTGGCTAGGACACTGTCTTACTTTTATGATAGAGGTGAGTGTAAAAATAATTTTTGCTCACACATTTTGTTAATGAAATATGAAAATTTCTTCTAGTCTTCTTAATAGATTTGTGACATTTTTAAAAATAGATTTTATTACTCCCACTAGTTTTTGCTACAAAAATTATAAGTCACATGAGAAGCTAGATATTTTCCAGTCATGCATTTACCCAACTACACACACATACACACACACACACACACACACACACACACACACACACACACACACATCTACAGTCATACCAAGGAAGAACTAGATTAAGCATTTATTAAGTGCCAACTGTATGTCTTGGAGTCAGAAAGACCTCTGTTCAAATAGGACCTCAAATAACAGATGTGTAACCTTGGACAAGTCCCTTAACTATGCCTCGGTTTCTTCATCTATAAAATGAGCTGAAAAAGGAAATGTCAAATCACTCCAGTACCTATGCAGAAAAAAACCCTAAATGGGGTTACTCACAAAGAGTAGATACAACTGAACCAATAAAACAGAAAATAAAAATAAAAACAACAATAAAACAGAAAACAAACGCTTAAATCAAACAAAAAAGTTCCAAGTACTCATTCACATCTGTCTCCAGGGCACAGGATAGAGAGGGACCACATTAGTTTCATACCATAGCAAGAGCAGCATATGAAAAGTTACTCACATGAGGGTATTAGATCAGCATCACCAGCAGCAACACTACATAATTATGGGCAGTTAGTTGGCACAATACATATGGTATATGTCCTGGAGACGGGAGGACCAAAGTTCAAATTTAACCTCAATATTTACTATCTGTGTAACCCTGGGCAAATCACTTAACCCTGTTTGCCTTAGTTTCCTCATCTGTAAAAATGACCTGAAAAAGAAATAACAAACCATTCCAGTATCTTTGCCCAAAAGACCTCAAATGAACTGGTCACAACTAATCTACCAAATAATCTATACACACACACACACACACACACACACACACACACACACACACACACACACAAATACATACCCTACAGCACTTTCCATTCACATCTAAATTGGGTAAAAAGCACTGGTCACTATGGACCAAAAACCTGGAGGCTCTTTTATGGCTTTGGACACCCTGAGTTTGCAGCATTGGTCCATTCTGGTCACCACCAGAGTTTGCAGAGTATAAACCCATGAGTTAAGGAAGTATGAGGATTCTATAATTAGTACTCCTACTAGTACCTATGGTAAGAAGTTTTCTAGCTTTCCCTCCTTTTGGCTTCTAATCTAAATTTCTCCCAAGTTTTTTTTTTATTCTTTCTTTTTTTAACTTGCTCTGGAAGCTCATCTTTTAGTGACTAGGGCTATGTCATACTCATGAACTATTCACAAACAGACCTTCAACACATGAAAGCAAACAAACAAGTGCATAGGATGAAAATGAGTTAGAATGCATGAAATGTTCTATAAATCAAATGTCTGATCTTCTTCAGACTAAAAGAGTCAACCTCAGAATCAGTGTGAAATTTTACAATTACCATAAAATAAAGCAGGATTAGGGAAGAAGAAAGAACCAAGAATTTGTGTAGCACTCACTATACTTCAATTATTGTGCTAAGCATTTTACAAATGGTACCTCATTTGATTCTCACAAAAAGAGGTAGATGCTATTATCCTCATGTATAATTTGAGGAACTGAAGCAGGCAGAGATAAACTGACTTGCTCAGGCTCACACAACTAATGCATGTCTAAAGACAAATTTAAATGCAAGTCTTTTTGACTGCAGGTCTAGAATTTTATTCATTTTTTCACTTAGCTGTCTTTAAGGAAAATAGTTTTAATAGCAAAAGAAGGAGGGATGTTATATAAAAACAGAACTATAAATGAAGACTCCTCTAATGTCATAAAGGATTCTAAAAAGAATTCATTTGAAAAATGAATGGAGGATTTCTAGGACAGAAGCAAGATGGTGGAGTGAAGCTAGCATGCTCCCAGATCTTTTCCCAACACAACTTTAAATGAAGATTCTAAACAGCTTAGCCTTACAGATCCAACCAAAAAAAGAACAGAACAAATTCTCAACTCCAGAAATTGTGGAGGAGCTTAGGTAAAGGTCTGACTCTTCAGGGGTAAAGGAGAAATATAACCCAGCATAGACAGGAGAACAGGAAAGACAGCAGGAAGCTCTTAGCCAGAGAGCAGTTTAAGTCCAGGTTCAGCAAGTCAGGCAGATAGTGGGCCAGCAAGGAGGGTTCTAACCCCAGACAAAGACCAAGCCCTGGGAACACTGGGGAAACAGACAAGACTGGGTTAGGAATAAACCACTACATAGTGAGAACAAACCACTACTTTATGCCAAGCCTTGGTATGAAGGAAGAAACAAACCTCTGTAGAGAGAACACCTGCTCTGCATAGACAACACCTTGGCAAGTGATAAGCCAGGGACCTGGTTCTAGTCCCAACACAAAAAATTCGGGACTATATTTCCCATACACCAGAAGTGGAGCTCAACTATCAAAATGTGCCAAAAAAAAATAAATAAAAGGCTAACAATAGAAAGCTACTATTCATATAGGGATAATAAAAGTGCCATCTTAGAATAAGAAAACAGTCATAAATTACCTTCACGTGAAGTCTCAGAGGAGTTTATAAATTAACCTCAAATCCAAAACTTCATGGAAGATCTCAAAAAAAGATTTTAAACACCAAAGAAGAGAGAAAGCACAAAAATGGAAAAAAAGAAATGAGTGCCATGTGGGAGAATTTATGAAAATTTGACTAAAGAAATCAACTCTTTTAAAAGTAAAAATGACCAACTAGAAAAGGAATGAAACTCATTTAAAACTAAAATTATCCCAAATGGAAATGGAAACCCAAAGGTTAAATGACAAATAGTAACTAATGACTGTATGAGACACCAAGATTCCATCAAACAAAATCAGAAGACTGAAAAAAAAATAGAAGAAAATATAAAGTACTTCTTAGGAAAAACAAACAACTTGGAAAATAGATCCAAGAGAGAAAATTTATGAATTATTGGTCTATCCAAAATCCTCAATCAAAAAAAAGAGCCTGAAAAATATCTTTTAGGAAAACTACCTTAATACCCTAGAGCAAGAAGACAAAATCATCCTTGAAAGAATTCTAGACTGCCTCCAGAAAGAGACCCTCAGAATAAAACTTCACAGAATATTGTAGTCAAATTCCAGAATTCTCAGCTAAAAGAGAAAATACTATAAGCAGTCAAAAAGAAACACTCTGTATACTAAGGAAGCACAATCAGAATTTCACAGCACTTATCAGTTTCAACATTAAACGATCAGCAGGTCTGGAATATTATTTTCTGGAGGGCAAAGGGCCTTGGATTAGAATCCAGGACTAACTATTCTGCAAAATTCAGTTTATTCTTTCAGGTGAAAAGATGGATTTTCAGTGAAATAGAGGACTTCAAAAATTTTCTGATAAAAAGACCAAAACTGAACAGAAAATCAGGTCTTCAAATACAAGACTCAAGAGATGAGTAAAAAAGTAAATGAACAGGCAGCTAGGTGGCGTAGTGGATAAAGCACCGGCCCTGGAGTCAGGAGTACCTGGGTTCAAATCTGGTCTCAGACACTTAATAATTACCTAGCTATGTGGCCTTGCGCAAGCCACTTAACCCTGTCTGCCTTGCAAAAACCTAAAAAGAAAAAGTAAATGAAAAGGGGAAAAACACTAGTCAAGAACATTCAATTGTATACATCTTTTCAAAGGAAGTTAATACTTGAAAAATTAATGGGTTAGAACACATGATCCCTAAGGATCCTTTTAAATCCCAAATCCTTTGATTCTGTATTTAAGAAAGTATGGCATATATATGGAGTCTGGAATATGGAGACAGAATCATTTAGGAATTATAGATACACATAGACCACAATTTGGAAAATATACTAAATGTTTTGGTTAATCATAAGTACTAAGTTTATGGTATATAAAAGTTAACATTTTGGGTTTTTTTTCTATATGATCAATTCTTATAACATACTGAGTTTAGTCATTCCAGCTTGAGCAGCTTTCATTCTCAGCAATTGATCTAATAAACAGCTTTTAAGTCAGGAAGTCCTGGGTTCAAAACCATCCTCTAATACATATTGTTTGGACCCTGGAAAAATCACCCTCTGTGTCCCCAGTAATTCTCCCAAACTTTGATTTATCAAGCAATTGCAGATCTGTGATTGTATCACGAAAACAAAAAGCATGAATATAGCTAGACTTCAAGAGATAGTAGAGGATAGAAAGGGCCTGGAATGCCATGGTTCATTGGGTCACTAAGAGTGATACAACTAAATGACTGAGCAATGATTATTAAAGGCAATTTCATCACTAATGGACTGTTGGGGAAGGAGACTCCTGATAACAAGGACATTAAAAGTCTGGATCATCCATCAATGTTCCCAAAATATCATTTTCTCAAAAGTATAATATAGTAAATAATACAGTAAATAAGTTCCATACAATTGCCAGTGTGGTAAATTTCAAAGGAGCTTGAGGGGGAAGCTAGATGATGCTGTGGACAGAGTACTGGCCCTGGAGTTAGACGTTCAAATCTAGCCTCATACACTTAACAACTGCCTAGCTGTGTCACCTTGGGCAAATCACTCTTAATCTCATTGCCTTAAATAAATAAAAATTAAAATAAATAAAAGGAGCTAGATTTTTCAGTCAGTGGACAACTGCCTGAATCTTGAGATTTTTCTGTAGCTAGTTATCTGGATAATCTTGGGTAAGTGAATATTCTCCCAATGGGCCTAAGTTTCTCAACATATAAAATGAAAGCATTGGACTATGATCTCAAAGGTCTCTTCCAGCTCTGAAAATAATCAAGTAAAATGGCTAATTTTCCTCTCTTTTTATTATTATTTATCATAGGGAGAATAGCAATCCAGCAGTGATAGAAGGGGGGAGGGGAATGGAAAATGGTAGCCTTTTGAGAACAAAGGTTATCAATTAAAAAGTCATTTTTTAAAAGATGAATAAGCTAACATTAATTCAACTTGCAGTGTGCTTTTTGAAAAGGAATGTAGTTTAGAAAACATTTTTTCAAAGAATTACCTTATAACCTTCATTTGATCTGCTAAAGCTAAAGCTTATTCTCCCTACAATCCAAATTCCAATTGTCCAGGGAATAGTAGTTTCCTTTTCCTTAAACAGTTCATTCCCAACAGTATATTCCCTCTGGGTTTGATAAAGGGAATCCAAAGAAATGGATATCATGTCATGTTTCTCAGAGAAGTTAGAAATAGTTCAACACTGAGATAGATTTAGTTTCATATAACACTAAATAAAGATGGTGGGAGGGGGTAACAAATTCAAAGAAAAATAGATCCCTTTCAAGTAATGGAGTGGGATGGGGGAGAAACAGTTGCTCCCTTGAAGTCCACAAACTGTCAATCATTCCTTTGGGAAAAAGAAGACAACAGGGTCCAGGAAGAAGGATGTTATGATGATTATGAATCAAGGCTACTCATGCCAAGAACACTTTGAGCAGAATTCATTATCTTGCATCAGATTTCATAACTCTCATTTTTCCCCTTCTCATTCTTCTCTCATTTTTGCCAAAGGGCTCTCTCTTGGCTGAGACTGGGTGTAAGGGCATCCCAACAGGAAAACAAGCAAACTGATCTTGACAAGGAATCATTTGGAATAATGAAGTAAAAGAACATTTTTATGTATGAGTTGAATTTGTAGTTTGTTTGTTGTTTTTGTGTGGGGAGTTACTGGTCATACATGACAGAAATCTTTTCTTTTTGGAATGTTTATTATCATTTGTTCTTGGATGCTTTCCCATTAAATAATCCTACATTTTTCTTCATTTGTTCCCTGCTATCAGATATTCTCTCTTCTGGGAAAATTTCAAGGAATTAAAAAGTTTAAGAAATTCAGTAACTTATTTAAAAGATAGCATGACATTATGGTTAAAGATCTGGACTTAGAGCTAGAAGGACTTTGGTTCAAATATTACCTCTGACCCATACTGACTGTGTGTGTGAACTAAACACAACATTTAATCACTTACTATTCCAGCCATCTCTCTAAGACTGTCCATTGCAGAGGAGGTGATAAAGTCCACCATACCAATAAAATTATAAATTTAGACCCCATCTCTATGGAAAACCTTGGCTTTTCTCCTCCATTCACTTGGGTGGTTCTTAGCACAGAGATTATCTTTCTTTTATAACACCTGCCTCTTCCCAAATAAGTTTAAAGTGGTGTTTTGGGTGGGTGGGTTTGTTTGTTTCACTTACTGCATTTTATATCCCAAATATTAGGCCATTATTTGGTACACTGGCTCCATCTACTGGACAGGAGAAAAATCGATGAATTCTGAAAGAACTGTTTTACACCAATCAAATGAGACTCTTGTTTCTTATAACAAGCATGTCTTTAATGTATCTGAAATCCCTATGGAAACCTCTCAATCCACTCTTGAAAAAACGTTGTTTGAACATTAAGTTACTATGAGCATTTAATGAAATGATGCATCGCAATCATTGGCATCATTAAGATACTCTATGGCCATGGACCTGGAATCTCATCAATGTGGGCATTCCTTCCAATGAGGTAGTTCACAACCCTTCCATGGTGGCCAAAAATCTAAATGAGATTCTTGTGTCTGTCTTCCCAAATGTTCCACAAGGGACTTTCTCCTGACATAGAAAGGAGTATATAAGTTAGCCACTGGTCACCTTTCCCTTTCATCATATGACTAGCTTATCTTCTTTTTCACTTAAATTTTTCTTTGATGACATCTTTGACTTCCTGTCTCCTTTATGTGTTGCATGCAGCCTTCTCCTACCCTCCATTTATCACCCTCTGGATGATTTTTCTGTTCCAGTTCATGAAGATGCCATGACTTCTTCCATATGAAAACATTGGAAGAAAACTGCTTTTTAAAAGACTGGACTTTGTTAAAAAGAAGATAGCAAGGGTCATTAAAAGAATTTCCAACTTTCTGTCTTTCATCCAACTCATTTTTCAACTATTCAGTTCTAGGCTCATGTCATTTTCAGTGTCTGTTCAATCTGTGTGTGTGTGTGTGTGTGTGTGTGTGTTTGTGTGCAGAAGGGGAAGAGATTTGTATATATATATATATATATATACATATATATATATATATATATATATATATATATATATATATATATATTGCTAGAAGAATATTTTAGTCTGACTCTTCAATGTCATATCACAATGTGCCTAATAGATTTTCTTCATCCACTTGAATTCCCCTGTGTGGATAATCAGGTCAAATACTTTTGAGTGAATGATTAAGATAATAAATATAAATGGGTCAGATTTTATTTGCAAACTCATTTTTTTAAAAATCATGTTTTAATTTGAGTATAAGTCAAATATTTATTTTAAAGTATATGTATTTCAGTCAATTCAAAGTCATACATTAAGAATCATCTGTGTTCTTTGTTAAGACAATATTTAAATAAAACATAAGACTGTCCTCTGGAAGAAAGGGAGACCAGGAGATAAGGTATCCATGCAAATTGCTATAATTAACATTCATTACTGAGAAATTTGCATGGAAAATTTACTTCTCTTTATTTACAAGAAGAAGACTCTTTAGAGATTATCTACTCATCAAACCAGTATCAAATTCAAATAGAAATGGGACCACAAAATTACATATAAGGATCCCTCTAGGCTACAAATTGACAAAAAAAAAGACACCAACATTATCTATATACTATCATATAACTGTGCATTTTGCTAATTTTTTCCAATTATATGTTAATCTGGTTCAACTACACTTGAATTCATGTTTGACATCTCTGATTTAATCAAAATCTTTCACTTTTCAGAAAAAGAAATTGTGTTTCAGAGAGAATAATTGTTCAGTCATTTCAGTTGTGTCCAGCTCTTTGTGACTCCAATTGCAATTTTCTTGACAATTGATTTTTAATAAAGTTACATGTCACAAAGTCACAAAAAGTCCATTATTCTCATTGTTATGGCTAGCATTTGTAGAATTATATTAAATAGTAGTAAAGAAAATTTACTCTATTCCTTAGCTTATCATAAAAGGCCTTGACTATTTCTCCTTCAGAAATAACACTATTTATGGGTTTTAGATAGTTATCCTGTACTTAAGGAAAGATCTATTTGCTGATATGCTTTGTAATGATTATTACATAAATCAATATACTTTGACAACAACTTTTTCAGTATCTATTGATATATGATTTCAATATTTGCATCTAGGTGATTTTCATTTTTTGGTTGTTATTAATTTGGTCTACCATGTTTATGGTTTGACAATATTTATTAATAATTAATAATCAATAACAATTAATAGTGCTGCATTTCTGGCATAATTTAACCTGATGATAGTATTTGAATCTGTTCAATATCTCTTTATAGCTTCTCTCCTTAGATTTGATTCCATATATTTTCATCAATCCTGATCAGAAATATTGACCTATTGTTTCTTTTTGCGTTTTATTCATTGCTACTTTTGATTACAACAAAATCTCTTTTGTCCCATTGAAGGAATAAGATCATTTCTTTCCTTTTCATGGCAGAAAAGAACAATTGACCTAATAATGAATAAAGTGTTCTTTGAATGTTAGAAAGAAATAACTTATACATTCATTTTATGCTAACAGTTCTATTCTTTAGGAATTCTTTTATGCCTTGTCCAACTTCAGTCTTCAAGAGTGGGTTAGTTAAATTCTCTATTTCTTGTTCTATTAATCTGGATATTTTATATTTTTTAAGTACACATCCATTTCTTCTTTATTTAGTTTAACTTTGATATGTCATTTAAGTAGGAAAATAATTTCCTTTATTTCCTCTTCACTTGCTGCAAAATCTCCTTTGGCATTTTTCATATTGACAATTTCATTTTCCTCACTTGTATCAGATTAATTTGGTTTTATTTTTTGAAGATATAATCATTTGGTTGCTTTTACTATTAATTTTGGTTTCTTACTATCAATTTTAAATCAGAATCACAAGTTACATTCACTATTCATTGGCTTTTTTTTAATTGATTAGTTTGTTAAGTTAAAAATTTTAATCTTTTTAATGTAAGCTCCATGAAAATAGGGGTGGATTTATTCATTATATTAGTAGCTTTACTTCTAGCATAGTGGAGCATACTTCATAGATTAAATACTTGATGAATTGAATGTCTCCATCTTTTCTTTAATGAAATGATCTATTGGTTTTTTGATTTGTTCTGTGACCCATTAGTTAATTAGGATTAAATTGGTCTATGTTTAAAGTCAAATTTGCTCTTCAAATGCCCTGTAATAATTATATTTTTATCACTTTGTGGGCAGTGAAGTAAGCATCAAGTATGTCTAATATTTATTAATGAGGTTTTTAACAACATAAATCATATTCAATTTTTGTGTAGGTGAAATGAACAGCTCAGAAATGTGGATATTTGTTTATATGCTCATTCATTGATAACCAGAGATCTATCATATATAACTTTTGCAAAATTCTTTGGAGATCTTAAATGGTTCTCTTTCATTTACATTTTTATTAAAATTCTCTAGATCTTAAAGAAATACAGTAAAATCCCAAATCTTTATAGTTTTGCTATCTATCTTTCCTTATAATTTAACTAACTTTTTTCTTCAAGTTCTTAAATGCTATGGTACTGTACATCTGTGCATGTGTGGGTCTATGGGTGTCTGTGTATGAATATGGGTGTGCGTGTGTGTGTGTGTGTGTGTGCGCGCACGCACACATAAAGTATTGACATTACTTCTTTTTTTTCTGGTTCCCTGAGGAAAATTAATTTTCCTGTCTATGTCTTTTAATTCTGTTTTTATTATTGCCTTTTCTGAGATTTTGTTTGCTACTCCTGGTTCTGGTTTTGCTTTTGATTTTGGCTTGCTTTGAGAAAAATAAATGCTATTCCAGCTCTTTCTTTGAATTCTATGTGAATCCCTAATATTTTATAAGATATTGAGTGATGCGGAATTTAAATAAAATACAACCATAAAAATAGTTTGCAGACTATTTACCAACATTAGCTACTGAGGATAAAGAGATAGAGGAAAGCTCTTATGAACTTGGTTAGACTCCTACATATAAAGTCAACATTCTACCTGATACCTATTGACTTTAATGTAAAGTGGTGGTGGTGGGGGAAGTGAAGATAGTGAGAACAAGATGAGAAAATATGGTTCAGGAGGAAAAAAGGAGAATGGTCAAGGATTTTTAAATTATACAGGTCTTATTCCTATGTATCATTAACACTTTTTTAAAGAAAAGATACCAAATATGGTGAATATCAAAAAAATTCATAATGAATGAATTTAAGTACATTTTTATGAACAAGAAAAGATATATTATTGACATGACACCATGGATTTGACTCAAGTATAACTTTTGCAAGAATAAATGATAATAGGGGTGGCTAGGTGGCACAGTGGACAAAGCACCAGCCCTGGAGTCAGGAGTACCTGGGTTCAAATCCAGTCTCAGACACTTAATAATTACCTAGCTGTGTGGCCTTGGGCAGGCCACTTAACCCTGTTTGCATTACAAAAAAACCTTTAAAAAAAGAATAAATGATAATAATCTAAATAAATGTTCACCACTGGGGTGGAAGAGATCTAATAGGTTGTCCAATTCCAGAAAGGATTCCAAGTAAATGCTAATATTTTCTAGATGTTCCTGCATACAGATTACATTGTGTTGATTACATTAAAGCACTGGAAGATTGCAAAGCTTCCTGAAAATTTCTATAATCACTCCAAGGAATTTGGCTTATACATTTATTCAGGAAAAACCAAATGGATGAAAAATGACTTTTGCCCAGATTTCAATAGGCATTTTGGTGAATGCCCTATAGAGTTTGGCTAACAGTGTGAGTAAATGGGAAGAAATAATACTGATGGTCAATGATCTGGGTTCAGAGCTAAAAAGAAAGAGTGAATGAATTATATTGCTTTGAAGAAATTGCAAAGTCCTTTTTATGGAGTCCTGTGAAAGCAAAAGCTCATCTTTTCAGTGCTAACAGGTTACTAGTATTTTTATACTACTGAAAGATGTGCAATACAACTGCTACTAAAGAACCAAAAATTAGCATCACACAGGAAGAGAAAAATTTATATAGTACAACATTAGAAAGAAAATCATTGACAGACATAACAACTTTAATTAATGTGATCACTAAACATGATTCCTGCAGACTAATGATGAAGCAGACTACCTACCTTCTGACTGAGAGAAAATGGACTCTTAGGTGCAGGATGAAACCTATATGTTTGGATGGCAAGTGTTTAAATTTGTTGGTTATAGTTAGCTATATTTATTTGTTACAAGGAATGCATTTGTTTTTCATTTGACCTAGTGGGAATAGATATAGGTATAGAGAGGAACTAATGATAATTCTGCCAAAAAAAAAGCAATGAAATATAAAAGGATTACTTAAATATTTTAATAAACAGATAAGAACAGTTAAAAGTTCAGAAACATCACAAGGCAAAGAGCTCTGAAATAGCATATTGAATTAATTATATACTTTGTAAAAGTAAATTATATATAATAGAGATGTTTTTCACATATAATCATCTTTTTCTTTTATACTTTGCACATGGAAAATGTTCTCTTTTTTGGTGTTTATAAAATTTATAATATACATAGATGTATATATGTCTGTGTATAGGTAATATGGGTGTATGTTTGTGTGTATGTGGATGTGTGTGTGGATGTGTGTGTCTATGTCTGCATAATTATTTTGTTGTTGCTGCTGTTGGGCAGATAGAGTTCCTGGTTCAAAGCCAGAAAGACTCTTCTTCTTGATTTCAATTCTGGCCTCAGACACTTACTAGCTATCTGGCTATGAACAAGTCATTTTAGTTTGTTGGCCTCAGTTTCTCACCTGAAAAAAATGAGTTGGTGAAGGAAATTGTAAACCACGCCAATATTTTTTGCCAAGAAAATTCCAAATGAAGTCAGGGAGAGTCAGACTTGACTGAAAGGACTAGCAGTGAGTCACCAGCAATTGCCCTAAGATATTTAAATAGCTGCCCCCAGCAAGAGAATGAGATTGTCCTACCATACCTATCATCAACCATCTATTGTGGGAGGAACAATGCAAATCCAAGGTGAAATATAAAATGTTTATTCTGAAGTCTTCAAAAATTTCTTATTCTTAGATGAGTTTTAAGAATCAGTTTTCCAGAAGAAGATATTTATATATGTGCAGACAAATTCAAATATATTCAAGTATATTCAAATATATATGTATCTATACATTCATATACATTTAAATCTTTTAATATGTTGTCAGTGTCTCATCTTTAACATTTCCTTTTTTTGCATAGGAAACAAATTCCTATCCTACACATGATTCACATTTTACATTGGATACTTTTTCCTTTCCCATTGGAAAAGAACTTAGAAATACTAAAACCTAAACTTTAGGCAAATCATTCTTTTTTTTTTAGGCAAACGGGGTTAAGTGGCCTGCCCAAGGCCACACAGCTAGGTGATTATTAAGTGTCTGAGACCGGATTTGAACCCAGGTACTCCTGAATCCAGGGCTGGTGCTCTATCCACTGCGACACCTAGCCACCCCTAGTCAAAACATTCTTATCATTCCAGAGTATGGTATAATGAGACAAAGTGGATGAGAAAAGGAAACTGAACTCCTCACCTTAAAGGTTAGCCTTCTTCAGGACTAAACTTGTCCTAAATGAGTGGATGACCACACTAATGGAGAGGGAGAGGGAGAGGGAGATTATATCAACTCCCCTGAGCCTAGCAGTGATTATGACTGGGCTTTAAACATTCTCTTATAAGAAGGTCATTTATTCATATGCTGTCATCCACATTATACTGGGTCAAGTCTTTTCTTAATTTTAGAGAGATTTTATTTATTTTGAGTTTTACAATTTCCCCCCCCATCCACCACAGAAGGCAATCTGTTAATCTTTTACATTGTTTCCATGGTATGCATTAATCTAAGTTGAATGTGATGAGAGAGAAATCATATATCCTTAAGGAAGAAACATATAGTATGTGATACAGCAGAATTACATAATAAGATTACTTTTTTGTGTACCCCTCCCCCTATATCTACTCTACCATCCTTTCACCTATCAACTCACAATTCCCTTTCTTGATATTTGGGACATTTTCTAAGCTGATTCCCCTCACCTCACTAATCTCCCAGATGGGATCTCCTAGTCAAAGCAAAGTGAAAATGTCATTTCTTGGCAAAAATGACTCATGACTATATTGCCCATTCTGAAAGGTGATTGCCATTTCATAGGGACAAGATATATTTCTCCTCTAGGTTCTTTATCAGTCTGTATCTCTCCTTTAGAGTTTGTTTCAAAATTCAACTTGATGTTTTCATTCCTTTTAAAATCAGGATAGTTTCAGGGTAGCTAGGTAGCACAGTGAATAGAGCACCTGTCCTGGAGTCAGGAGTACCTGAGTTCAAATCCGGCCTCAGATACTTAATAATCACCTAGCTGTGTGACTTTGGGCAAGACAATTAACCCCACTTGCCTTGCAAAAAAAAACTAAAAAAATTTTTTTAAAAGAAAAATCAGGATAGCTTCTATTTCACTTTTCTATACTGAAATTCCTTAGACAATAGAGACCTTCCAATAAAATTTCAAAGGAATAAGTTGTCCTTTAGCATTTGCTTGAATATGTCCAATGAGGCATCATTGCTATCCTATACACTTGAGCAGTTCTGATTCTCAAGATTTTCCTCTGAAACCCCAATCTGGATTCAGACTGCCTTTTCCATGATGTTATAATTACAGAGACTTCATTGGTTCCAAATAAGGCCTCACAGACATTATCAGAGTCTCCCAAATTTCCATGGCTTTTGATCTTAAAGAAATTTCTATGAGGGGCAGTTAGGTGACACAGTGAATAGAGTGCCAGCCCTGAAATCAGGAGGACCTGAATTCAAATCTGACCTCAGACACTTAATAATTGCCTAGCTGTGTGACTTTGGGCAAGTCACTTAATCCCATTGCCTTAAATAAATAAAATTTTTTAAAAAACAAATTTCTACAAAGAAAGTCATATGGAAAATTCAGATAGAAAGGTAGAAACAATTATTTGGGACTGAGGATAGTCAGGACAAAGTACCCTCTCAGATTCTAGTCTAAATTATATGACCTTGGAGAAGACAAATGGCCAGTGACTGTTATTCATATGATAGACAGAAGAGAAGAAAATTGGAGCATGGGATTTAGACAGGAGAAAAGGAAAAGTCCAGATGGCACCAGAATCAATAATCTGAGAGTAGAGTATGCCTAAAGTCAATCCATAGCACTTTCTTCCCCCTCTTTTCTTGGAATAGGAAAACTGATCTTCATTTATTTTTCTAACCACTCACTTCCTATTTCTCTGCTTACTATAAAAGTATATAAATATATATACATATATATATATATATATATATATTTGGATATAAGACATACGTATATCTACACATATATATGTACATGTATATATACATTGTGTGTATGTGTATTTATACAAGTGTGTATGAATGTTGTTTTGTCCTTCATTATCAAAGAAAATTATGACATCAAGGAGATGATGCCATGACAAGCACTTGAATTGGATTTGAGTGAGTAGGTGCTATGCTAAGTCACCAGCCTCATTTTCTCTTTCCAGAATCATCTGGGTCCAGTGGTCAGATATAAATCAAGACAACTGGTGATAACCCTGGTTGCAAGGCAATAAGGGTTACTTGACTTGCCCAAGGTCACACAGTCATTAAGTGGCAAGTGTCTGAAGCTGAATTTGAATTTCTATCCTCCTAACTCCAAGGCTAGTGCTCTATCCACTGCACCTCTGAGCTGCCCCCCCCATACACACATACCCACCATGATGGCAGATAATTGCTGGCATTTGTAGACCATTAATTATCTAATCATATGACTATTCTATTAGAAGTTCTTATTTAAACTATGTAGTCGTTTCCATTAAGTTTATCTAGAAATCTAAAGAGTTTGATTGAGGGGAATAATCCAGAAAGGAAAAGAAAAAAATGACTTTCTTCCATTAAAACTGAAATGGAGAAAGGCAATGAGAGACAGGCAGAGACAAAGAAAAACAGAGACAGAAAGAGAATCTGTTATTTTAATAATCCCCCAAAGTGGGCATGGAGGGCCAGATACCCTATGCCCTTCTGTTTTGAACTAAGAAAGATAGACTTTAAACAAAATAATTGTAATTTGGGGTATGGTCATAATACAGTGGTTTGCCTGAAGGAACCTTGGCACTAAAACACCTGAGACAAATTCTTCATGATCCCATTTGGGGCTTTCTTGGTAGACATACTGCCATTTCTTCTCCAGCTCATTTTACAGCTCAGAGACTGAGGAAAACAGTTCTAGGTGACTTGCCAAGGGTCACACAGCTTGTGAATGTCTGAAGTCAAATTTGAGTTCAGGAAGATGAGCCTTCCTGACTCCAGGTCAGGCATTTTATCCATTGTACTACCTAGATAGCCTACTAAGTCTCAAAGGTGAGATTTAAATACACATTCTCTGATTTCATAGTCAGTGAATTTTCTATTGTAATATGCTGCCTAATGAAGACCTAATTGTAGATTAGTCCCAAGATTTATAAAAATAGGAAACAAATTTCAGAAATGATATTCATTCCTCATAGATCAAGCTATTTCATCCAGATGGGTCAATTTACTTATGAACTGGTCAGTGTTGGTAACTCTGCTTCTGGGAAGTTAGGGACAGACAGGGTCTCAGGAAGGGCACCCTACCACTGGGTGGCAACTCACTAGGCTAATCCAAAAAAAAAGCTATCAACCACCATGCTGTTCTCCAGGCATTGCATCTCCAGTGGACAGTTCCATCACCTGAGCTTTCTAGCTTTTCCTTCAATGGACATTTGTAGTCTTCCATTAGTTTTTCATCAGATGATTCTGTGCTCTCTCTGCAGTGTCATTTCTTTCTTTGACTGGAACATTTCTATGCTCATGAAGCCCATACAAAGATGCTTAATCTAGTAATGGAAGAAAGCTCTCCTCTCCATTCCCTCAAAGATTAGACTCAGGCTTGGTATCTCCAGCTAGGAGGTAGGAGAAGTCTAATCTCACTCATCTGATAATACTTCCTTGTTCAGAACCACTTCCCTTGGCCAGGGAAGTGGCCAAGAACCACTTCTTCCTTGGCTCTCAGTAAGAAGTCCTGATTCAGTCATTTATATATCTCAAGCTCTAGTTGAGTTTTACAGATGAGTGGCTAGAAATGAAAATGGAAATGAAGCCAGAGCTTCATTGTCTTTGTTGGCCATTTCATATGCAGCTGGGCTTTTCAAGTCACAGAAATTTTCTGAAGTGTGGAAAGTTCACTTTCCCTTCCCCTTTTTATTCAATGTCCTTTTTTTTTATGGCTAACCAACCTTTCAACTTTGCTGAAGTCTCACTGGGGCACAGGATTACACATGCTTCCCCCAGCCCCCTTTCTTGTACTTGTGAATTGGTGGTTCTGTTGTTATTTTTAGCCCAACCATAGAACTCTAGGTTTTTTTAATCAATTACTTAGAGGAAGACATGGATGGCATTACCATCAAATCTATGAGAAAACAAAGTTTGCTGGATTAGTTTTAATGTAAAATGACAGACTCAGGATCCAAAGATATATTACTAGGCTAGAATCATGGGCCAAATTTAATGAGAGGAAATTCAATACAGGTAAATGTAAACAGCACAGGCCAAGGACAGATGCCTTTCAGACTCTATAGGGCCAAGAAGAAAACAGAACACCTATAGAATAATACATGCATGTATGCATGTGTGCATGTTTTATATGTATGTAGATATAAATACATGTACTTAGATGCATACATAAAAACTACAGATATACATATTCATAAACAAATTTGAATATATACATTGGTGAAATTATCAATAGGTCTCACAAGAAAGAGGCAGCTAAATGCAACAGTGAATAAAGCACTAGCTTGCAATCAGGGAAACAGCTTCTTAAGTTCATATCTGGCCTCAGATACTTACTAGCTGTGTACCCTGGGCAAATCACTTAACCCTGTTTGCCTCAGTTTCTCATCTATAAAATGAGATGTAGAAGGAAATGACCAATTGCTTAAGTATCTTTACAAGACTCCAAATGAAGGTACAAAGATGTGGACATAAATAAACAACAATACAACAATAATTTACAAGAAAAGATAAAGCTACCAACCAGTGAACTCTGTGTGACCCTAGTGAAGTGTATATGTAACTAAACTTGATTTAGAAAATTCTTGAAGTCAATAAAGAGAACATTGATGAACATTTAACCAGGCAGCAAAAAATTTTAAGTGTCTACCATATGAAAGGCATTGTAAGAAGCTATCTATGAAGAGAAATGGTGATTTCAAAGAAATAGCATGATTTTGTAAAGAATGAGTCACACCAAAGAAAGTTCATTTTCTTTTCTGATGGGACTGCAAAACCAGAAGATGAAGAATGCTATAGATAGAGTTTATCCAGATTTTAACAATGCCTTTATTAAAATATCTCATACTATTCTTATGGAGAACATAAAGAGAAGTAACAAGTGAAATGAGTTCACCACTGGTCAAGTGATTTGATTCAAAAAGTAGTTTGAAAGCTTCAATGTCAATGGGGCTGGAGGCCCCCAGGAAGGAACCCTACCCAGGACCTGAGTTGTTTAGTATGTTTATCTCTATAAAGGAAGAAATGGCATTCTCACCAGATTTGCAGAAAACATAAAGTTAGGAGGGATAACTAACACAACTTGGAGAACTAGATTAAATCTATTAAGATGAAACTCAACAAGGGTAAATGGAAATGATTGCATTCAGTCATATTATTTTTACAAGAACAAAATGGAAGAACTATGAAGATAGCAGTTTTCTGTTAATAATTTCAGGGCTTTATGAATCATCAGTGCAATATAATAACCACAAAAACTCCTACCATCAATAGAGGCATAGCTTGAAATTATAGGAAGGTGATAATTCTATTGCACTGTCCTATCATTGCCCATCATTTGGAGCATTGCATGCAACTCTAGTCTTTTTATTCACCTTTTGTTCAGTCATTTTCAGTAATGTTCCACTCCTTGTAACTATATTTGGGTTTTCCTGCAAAAATACTGGAATAGTTTGCCATTTCTTTCTCCAGTTCCTTTGACAATTAAGGAAACCAAGGCAAATACATTTAAGTAACTGCCCAGAGTCACATTGATAGTAAGTGTATATTTAAATTCAGGGAGATAGTCTTCCTGAATCCTGGCCCTTGCACTCTATCCATTGCAGCACCTCCTAGCAGCCAAGGAATGTTCTAAGAATGACAACCAATAAAGTGAAGGGTCTTGAGCTCATTGCATATGAGAATCAGTTTAAGATACTGAGGATACATAACCTGGAAAAGAAAAAATCCAATGGTTATAAGATGATTATCTTCAAGTGTTTGAAAGACTATCATACAGATGATGGATTTGATTTCTTCTACTTGGTACCACAGGGAAGACACAATCACAATGGATAAAAGCTGGAAGGAAGAAAATTTAGGATCAATATGGGGAAAAAATGTCTTAATTTTTCAAGTTGTGCACTGGAATGGGCTTCCCTTAGAAGTGGTGAAACTCTCTTTGTTAGAGAGCTTCAAGCAGGGGCTATGAGTCCATTTGCTGGAGATATTACCATGAAGCTTCCTTTCATGTCTGAGTGGATCAGATGGCCATTCAACTCTAAATGATTTGAACCTAGGATCTTTGAATTAGTTCTAAAGATCCAAGTGATTATTGAATCATTGAATTTCCATGATATGAGAGGCAGTATGCCACAGAGTCACAAAGTATACTGACTTTGGAAACAGGAAGAACTAGGTTTAAGTCCTATCTTAGACACACACTGTCTGTATGACTTTGGAAAAATCAGCTAATCTTACATTGCTCTAGGCAACTCTAAAGCCATAAATTGTATATTTGCTGCATATCATTTTTATACTTACAAAAATTGCCATCATTCATTGATTTTCCTCATCCAGAAGTTTCCGGTATCAAAACAGTTATCTCATATCTTTACAGCCTACAAAGGATTCCTCCTACCAGATGTTATAATTCACTATTTATTAAGTACCTGAGTGAGGTTCTGGAGATAACAAAGGTAAAGATAAAACTATCCTTACCCTCATTCTACTAGCTTATGTTCTACTGGGGAAAATAAAATATCTACCCCAGTGAGCAAATGCAAAATATTGACAAAGTGATATAAAAATTTCAGGAAAGGGAGATTATTAACAACAGGGAACATCAAAGAAAGCATTGCTTAGGAGATATTGCTGAACTGCATTTTAAGTAAAGTTAGGGATACCAGAGGTGTAGCTTGGAGATGCTGCAGTGGATAGAGTACAGGGCCTGGAGTCAGGAAGACACATTTTCCTGAGTTAAAATATGGATTCAAACACTTACTAGTGTGTGTGTGACCTTGGTCAAGTCTAAATCTTTTTGGCCTCAGTGGAAAATTATTCCAGGATCATTATCAAGAAAACCTCAAATGGGGTGACAGAGCATTGAATATGACTGAAAAGAAATGACTGAAGGAATACCAGAAGATGTGGTATAGGGAATCCTATGCTAGAGTTGGGATCAGAAAACCTTAAATTTAAATCCTGTCTCAGACACTTCCTAACAGTGTGACTTTGGGTAAGTCACTTAACTGCCTAGGTCTAGAATGAATAAGTTAGAGTCTTTCTAGATAATACTGATCCTTTCCACATCTAGGTCCCATTAAATAAGGTGGAAATTAGCCCATAAGCAAGGAAGTTTTTTGGATACTGAAAGTCTTGGGGCTCAAATCTCTAATCTTTCAAAATACTGAATTATGAAAAATATCATGATTAGAAAGATAGGACCAGTTATTTTTCTCTTTCTGGAGGGGAACCCCATGAATAAAAATATTTTGTGGTAGTAAAATTAAGTAGCTTTGTTAGACTTCATGTGAAAAACATACATAGATAAGAAAATATACTATGCACGTGTACATATAAATTTAGAACATATGTGTGTATGTTTTAAATAGCAGATTACTCATAAAAGTTCTAAAAGAATCTTACAGATAAGCCCCCTTGAACTGTTGTCTAGACCTAGTATCTGATGATTATTTTGGGGTCTATCTAAATCTATGATGTTATGGTATGCAAGTGAATAAAAAAATTAAAGTAAACAAAAGTAATTTCAAAGAACATAAACTCAGAAGAAAAAAATGTTTCATCTTACATGAGAAAATGTGTTGAGTTTCAGGGGGGGGGGGTCCCTGATGCTGCACAAAAGATCACAGATGGAGAACAGCAATGGACCATACCAGCCATCAAGTTCACTCCATTGTTCAAAAGAGGAAACTGAGACTCAAGGAAGTTAAACATAACCAATATTCTGTAACTTTGCATGTTTTTTTTAAATAAAGTATATGAAAAGAAAAAAAACACATCCCACAAGTGGTGGACATTACAGAAGTTTACAATTTGTGGATGGGTCAGTTCCAAAAGGTATAGGATTCATCTGGGAATCCATCCAAACAAATCACACAAGAATTCCTTAAACAAATATAACAAATCAAAGGCTGTCTAATTGAATCAAGTTCTGGGATAGACTATTCTGGAATTTTCTTCAGTATGTCAAAAGATAATCCCCCTTGAAAGGATTTCCCTGGCCATGTTCAGTCTTATAATGAAGAGAAGTAAGTCATCTATATACAGAGCCACCAATAAGGGTTGCATGAGGCCATAACTACATGGGATGTGAAGATCTCTTTTGAAAACCAGCAGCTTAATTTTCCAGACTGGAATACATTATGGATTTTTGAAAATGTCCCTCCATAGTGGTTTTTGCCATCACGAAATACAGTAGAAGAAGAAACTGCTTATATAATGGCATCTCCTTTCGTCACATTTTAGAAGTTCAACCTGGGGCACATCTCTGGAGGGCTCTGTTCCATGATGCTTTTTGGATTTGCAAGGCTGATTTAATGGGACACAATGAAGCCATATCTGTTCATTTAACTGAGTGTATCAGTTGGCTCTCTGGAATCCATAATAGGGAGGCAGACAACACTGCCTCCCTCAAATCACACACCAGAAGAACATGAGAGGAAAAAGATGAAAGCTGGTTTGGGTATGGCTTGAGGGCCCTACAATCAGAGTGAAGACTTTTTAGGCTGAATCCTGGGGTCTTTGTGACAGGGTAAACCTCCAATTATTTTAAAGACCCAAATTATTACATGCAGAGCCAGCCAGTTTTTCTTTATATTCAGTATGTCATAACTTAATTAGCATTTAAAGTTACAAGTAATTTGATTAAGGCCTTGTACATAGTTATAACAAAAAATCCCCACCTTCTGAAAACATGTTGCTAACAGACCCTAAAATTTTGACTAGACCTTCCCATACATGCTAGGGCTGAGAATCCCTGTTTATATGCTCTTCATTCACTAAGACCGTGGTATAGTACTGGAGAAAAACTACTGAAGTGGGGATGGGGGCAGACTGTAGAAACCAACTAGTTAGAAATGGACTACCTAGCTAACCAATGTATTAAGGGAAACAGCATAAGAACTGGGTTCAAATTCGTACTTTCACCTAGCAATCTCTTTGGGTCCCAATTTCTTCATCTATAAATACAAGAATATAAATAGATACTTAGTAAACAAATATTTATTAAACAGGTACTATGTATCAGAACTTTGGCTAAGCCCCAGAGTTGCAAAGAGAAGCAAATTGTGTTTCCTACTCTCTTGAAGGAGGAAACAATGTTGATAACTACATACGTACAAGATATATTTGGATTTGTAACTATATGAGATACACTTAGATTAAATAATTAGATAAATCAAGATGTTGCTATGGATTTAGACTTATAAATACAGATATAAATTTTATAAATAACTAGGCACTTAAAAACTATATACTTTATAAAAGGTCACCCACCAACTGGTGCCTTCACTTTCTTCTCTCTTCTTTTGTTTAGTCATGTCTGATTCTTCATGACCTCTTTTGTGGATTTCTTAGAAAAGATACTGAAGTGGTTCACCATTTCTTTCTCTAGTTTATTTTACAATTAGGAAACTGAGACAAATAGGGTAAAGTGACTTGCCCAGGGTCACATAGCTAGTCAGTGTTTGAGACTATATTTTAACTAAGCTCTTTCTGTCTCCAGATCCAGTGCTTTATCCACTTTCCTACCTAGCTGTTCTCACTCTCTTCTTAACCCACTGAATTTTGCATCTGATCTCATCATTTAAATGAAATTGCCCTCTCCTTAGTTACCACAAACCCTCTAAAAGGGGTTAGGTATTAGCTGTGGGGAAAGGTGGGTGCAAGGTGGTGGATCAGGACAGGCCCATAGAAAGTAGGCTTTGAGCTGAATTTTGAAGGAAGTCATGGAAAACAAAAGGTGAAGTCGATGGGAATAGAGGATAAACATTGCAAAGAGAGTTGAAGAGTAGTATTCAAGAAACTATAAGCAGGATAGTATAACTGGATCATGGAGTGTTTAGAGGTGAGTGAGGAGCAATGCAGTGGACAGTGCACTGAGCCTAGAGTCAGAAAGACCAAAGTTCAAATCCAGCCTCACACACTTACTAGTTGTATGGCCCTGGGCAAGTCACTTAACCACTGTTGCCTGCATAAAATTGAAAAAGGAAATGGCAAATCACTCTAATACCTTTGCCAAGAAAACCACACAGACAGTTTTGATCCATGAGTTCACGAAGAGCTAGACATGATTGAACAACAATAATGATGAAAGAAGACTTGAAAGGTGGGACATAGCCAAGTTATGAAGAATTAAGAGAGAATGAGACTAAAATTTGACAGACAAAAAATGTACTAGAGTGGGAAAGAACTTGAGATAGTGCACGAATTAGAATTCTAGGGTAGTTGTCCAAGCAAGAGGGGATGAAGGCTGGAGCCAAGTTAGTGGTTACATGGAAATGAAGGAAGGGACTATGTTGTGAAGACAAAAAAGTATACAATTTGCCCTATATTCTACATATCTGGGATTAAAGAAAGTAAAGAATAAAAGAAAAAATAAAGAATCAGATGTGATTGAATTAAAGAAGAGAAAGGAAAGTTAAGGTACCAGTTGTGAGTGGTCTTGGAAAAAGGAGAGAGATCCCGTATAGTACTTCTCAGTGAAAGAAAGGTCAAGTGAGGGTGTTTTTTTAAACAATGGGGAATTATGGGTATGTTTGTAAACCACAGAAAAAGAACCATTAGAAGTTGAGTTAAAACACAGAGTGGGGTTGATCCTTGGGATGATTTGCTGAAGATAGCAGAAGGTGATGGAGTCAAGAGTTTGCCTTGGCTAGAAGAGGAGTTAGTTTTTCATCTGACATCAGAGTGAAGGAGGAAATAGTAAATGATTGAATGATGTGGGATTTGGAGGGATAGAAAAGGGAGCAATTTTTGTTCGATGAAATATGAGGTAAAGTTTTCAGCTGAAAGTGTAGGTGGGAGGGGAGCTTACATTTCACTGGAGACTTTCAACATGTTCACATAGCAATGATCATTAATATTTTTATAGCTCTCAAGCTATACCTTAAACTCTTTGCTTATATGAATATTTTCTATACAAACCAAAGTACTCTTATTCTGAATTTTCCCTTGGAGTCTCACACACATTACAATCAATCATTCAACAAGAATTGATTAAGTACTTAAGATGAACTTAGGTGGGGGGCAGCTAAGTGGCACAGTACATAGAACACTGGCCCTGGAGTCAGGAGGACCTGAGTTCAAATCCAGCCTCAGACACTTAATAATTGCCTAGTTGTGTGGCCTTGGGCAAGCCACTTAACCCCATTGCCTTGCAAAAAAATTTTAAAAAGATGTATTTAGGTGGGATGCTAGATAGAGTCCTGTACTTGGAGTTAGGAAAATGGTCTTTCCAGTCCAGTCTTAGACACTCCTTAGTCATGTGACTATGGAGCAGTCACATAACCTCTGTCTTCCTCAGATTCTTCATCTGTAAAATGGAGATAATAATGACACCAACTTCCCAGAGTGGTTGTCAGTATAAAACAAATACTCATTGCAAAGCACTTTGAAAACCTTAAAGTGTTAAATAAACATTGGCTATTGTCATTATCATTATTATAGTGTGCCATTCCTGATGCTAAGTGGGGAGGAGTGGGGTGTGATATGGAAAGAAAGACAAAAACAGTCCCTGCCTTCAAGGATTTTATTTCTAATCAGTTAATTTTATTCTGTAACTTTGACTTGTAAAACATTCAGAAACTCATGGGAATGTTTCTTAATGTTTTTGTTGCTGTTGAACACTTTTAAGTTCCAGCTAATTCTTCAAGACACCATTTTGGGGTTTTCTTGGCAAAGATATCAGAGTAGTTTGCCACTTGCTTATCCAGCTTTTAAAATTTGGCAGAACATCATATGAAGGTGGAATAATGAAATATAATATAATTTGTCTGCATATAGTGATTTTAATAACCCTAGGATCTAAAGAGAAGAAATCAAAAAAAGTAAAATTACTTGTAAAGGTTTCATGGGGAAAAGGAACACATTTTAATCTGGATGAGTTGAGCTTGAGGTTTCTGTGGCCAATAGTATTCGAGATATCTAAAAGATAATGGTGATAGGAGACTAGAGCTTCTGAGAGAAATTATGGTTATATATAAAGATCTAGGAATCATGGGAGCTGATGATATACCAAATGAAATATTATAGAAAGAGATTATAAGAAGTTCCATACAGACCTTGGAAGACTGCTAATTGTTCTGTAATTGTCTGAGACCTTTAACTGCACTTTCCATTAGCATACATTCGGTTTAGGTTAGTTAGACCCAGGTGTGGTAGTATAAGTTAGACTATAATCTATGCATATGTATGATGTCCTCCAAATATTACCTTAAGTGGTTCATCTACTAATTTATCTCTAAGATATTCCAATCACTTCCTAATCTTGAAGTTTGGAATTGACAGCACCAGATCTAGGACCAAAGAGAAAACTTCTAATAACATTCACACCTCATTCAACCCTGATATTTCACTGACTGAAGGTCAATATCACTTCTTCCTATTTGGCATCCATCTTTATCCAACCCCAAAAGCTTTTTGGCAAAGTGACTCCTCCTCTTCCTCTTCCTTCTCTTTCCTTCTCTCTATGCCCCTTTTCTCCTCTTCCTTTCTTCCTCTTCCCATTAATTGGACAATTCTTTGAATTATGGCAAAGAGAAGGAGATGGAATGATGGAGTAGCTTAAGCTGAATTATATTTCATGGAAGAAATAGCCCATTTCCTACTTCAGTTAGTTCTTAGAGACATGACCATCCCATTCTATTGGAAATCCCTTGCCTGAATGTCCTTTCTAATTTTTTTCTAGGTCACCTATATATAATTCAAGAAACTTGGAATTAGACTGGAAATTATTCTTAAACACAAACTAATTTGCATTCCCCCTCCAAAAGTTTAGAATAAATCTAAAAAATACTTTGTAAACCTCAAGCCCTAAAATATTCTGCCCTTTTTTCCAATTTTATAAGTAGGTTGTAGTTTTTCTGACTTTAATATGACAAAAGGAAATTATCAAGTCTCTTAATTTTAAAAGCAACAACATGGTCAACCTCTGGACCTATCTTCTTCCAGAACAAGGGTTAATGACTCTTGACATCTATGTGCCTCCTTCCTCACAACAGTTCTATGAAGAATGTAATACAAGTAATATTATTCCCATTTCAGTGATATATAAAAAAAGATTTTGAAAGAGAAAGAAAATTGCCCTTGTTTACATTGCTAATAAGTATCTGAGGTAGGATTCAAGTTTAGATCTTCTCAAATTAAGAATAATCATTTTTTGTTAATAAACTCTTTCCAATTACCTCACAAAATAAGTTCCTGCCCCCCAAATAAGTGAAACTACCTAATAGAATGAGTTTGACTGGTACTACATAAGTATTGTGATGTGTACACTTGATTTGTTATTAATAGAAAAGAAAGATTTGTGCTTTAAAATTTTTAGGGGGGTGGCATTAAGCTTAAGTGACTAGTCCAAGATTCATACAGCTAAGTGACTGAGGTTAGATTGGAAGTCACATCCTCCTGACTTCAAGACTAGTAACACTGTGCTATCTAATGCTGCTACTTTAATCTTTAATTATTTCTTTGTAATATTATCCATTATATTTTCTTTTTTGTTTCCATTTAGTTACCATTTTCTTTTATATTTTAGTCACCATATACATTAGTTTTCTAGCACTGCTTTCTTCCATTCAGATTTACTGTTTCTTTGTTTTAATGAAATCTTTCTATTTGTTTTTTTGAATTCTTTATAATTGTGCTTATTATGAAATTATCACCAATGATGATAAATCAGTAGACAGAAATAGATTTATAATATGTATAAAAATGACTGCTCATCCACCTTCTATCAAAATTTTTGATGCTAGAATAATTTTATTAGGGATGCTTTTGGTTCTTTCTTCCTAACATTCTTAGATATAAGTCTAACAAGCAATTTCTGGGTTAAAGGGAATGAATAATATAGTATTTTTCTTGCATAATTCCAAATTGTTTTCCAGAATGATTGAATCATTTTTCAATTCCAGCAGCAACAAATTAGTAACCCTATCTCCACCCCATGATCTTCAATGTGAATTTTTATTTTCATCATTTCCAAATTTGGAATTTAATCAAAATTTCAAATTGATCAAATAAATTTAATTAAAATTTTGAATTTTTTTCCCTAATGATTATTCGTCATTTTGCTTTTTTCTTTGGGAAACTATTTGATCCTTTTCTATTGGGAAATAAATCTTAATCTTATAGATTTGTGTCATTTCCATAAAGATTTTAGATATTAGATTTCTAATATATTTGTAATTAATTGACTGCTGGATCTGTGTGGGGAAAATGTCCAGTTTCAAACCCTGCCTCTGATACTTCAAAGTTAAGTGATCATCGACAAATCATTTAACCTTTCTAAGACTCAATTTTCCCATCTTTAAAATGAAAGTAATGCCTAACAACATTGTTGTCTCAAAAAGAATCACTTCATAACCTTATAAAGCTTTTAAAAGCTATTTAAATGAGTTATTTATTAATAATATAAATGCAAACTCTCAATCCATATCTTTTCTGTTAATTCTAGATGCATTTATTTTTTTGTTGGAAAAGATTTTTAATTGTAGATAATGCTGTTTTGCCTTTTATAATCTTCTCATTCAGGCCTGGTCTTGACTAGCAATTTCCACTAAAATATGATGCCTGTTTAGAAAGTCTCAGTCTTCCAAACAGGGGAGCTACGTTATATTAACTATTGTGATTTGAATATTCTTCTACATTACTATAGAAAGGAGGGGAGAATCAACTCCCTTCCCATCACCACTGAGGCTATCATTTATCCTAAGTCAGTCACAAATGATATATTATCCCATATATTCAAACAGGTTTGGTGACTATCATATATCCCTAGCAGAACTTGAAGACAGACTTGAAGGTGGCCATGAAGGCTTCTGGCTACAGGTCAGTGATTGTCTTCCTGGAGCAAAGTCGAAACCCAGAAGAAAATATGGGAGAGGATGGAGGAAGGAGTTGTTCACATCTGTAGCTCATCAGTATACACTGTTTCACTATTCAAGTACGAACTAGCAGAGAGAACTGATCAAGTAATTTCCCTTTTCACAGAGGCTTCTCAAAAGTATGTCTGAGTTAGGACTCTAAGTTCTTTCAGAAAGAACAGTTCAGTACATGCAGGAAAAAGAACACTTTTAATATTAGTTGAGAAATTGAGCTCAGATTTAGAACAAATCAAACCAAAATAAATTCCAGACTTCGCAATGAAATAGACTTTAATACCTATGGTGTGGCATAAGGAATTCTCTGCCAGATGGTACAAAAGACATTTACCATCAGGAAAAAATGGGGAAAACCAATTGTGAAAACAATTGACAAGGAGACCCTGAGGGAGTTATAAAATAGAATATGCTACATGTTTGGCATAGTTAATATTTTGTTTTTTTAAATAAATAACAATAAAGTATATTTTGAGGTATATTGTTCATTATATCTTGCTAAAATATTTACTTGTAGTAAGAAAAGCAACACTTTAAGAATATTAATAAATAAACAAATGAAAAATTTAGCACATCTGGTCTGAAGGAAGTGAAGGAAGTGATGGTTTATAAAGAGTGAAATTTACAACCCAGTGATTGGAAATGCTCCCCAGGTGTACAACCACAAAGCTCAAAGGTTAACCAGTGACCTAAGGGAGGACCAGAAAAAGTCAATAAATGATGATGATGATGATATCAACAATGATGGCATCATAAGATAGATGCTTTAAAACTTTAAAGCACAATATAAATAAGAACTATTTCAATATGTGAAATATAGGAAGTTTCTATATAAATGACTGAAGAAAAATTTAACTGAAGAAAAGATGACTGATGCTTAAGTTAGTCTTTGAAGACACTGCCATTGAATTATCTATGAGCCTGGGCCATGCATTCTATTTCCAAAAATATTGAAAAAATGTTGTTTTTCCTTCAGTACTTCTAAGGGTTTGTGATATGGGCAAGTGACCACTCCATCCAGTCCTTGCAGAATGAAAATCAGTGTATCAAAGACACTTCTCCTTGAGGGAGCAGACAGAAACACAGAGACGGAGAGATAGGGAAAAAGACAGAGAGACAGAAGCAGAGCTAGAGCCAGAGACAAAGACAGAGGCAGAGACAGAGAGCAACTAAAGAAGGGGGGGGGGGGGTAATATCGAAGGAAGGAAGGAAGGAAGGAAGGAAGGAAGGAAGGAAGAGGAAGGGAGGGAAGGAAGAAGGGAGGATGGGATGAAGGGAAGAAGGGAGGAAGGGAGGAGGGGAGAAAGGAGGAGGGGAGGAGGGAAGGAGGGAGGGAGGATATGCCTGGTATCCAGTCTTCTCATTTTAAGAGATTCTCAGTAACCAATCATTTATGAAGCAGCTACTTTGTGCTATTCTCTGTACTGGGTATTTGGGATACAAAACCAAAGTGGAGCAATCCCTCAAGTATATCCACACATGCCCAAACAAACATTGGCCTCTCTGTGATCAGTGGTGATTGATGCCCACACCTGGTTGAGTGAAGGGGTTAGAGTTGATGCCAATAAGGCAGTTTCCATCTTGTCCATTTCCTTCAGGTCTTTTTCTAGGCTTTTTTGAGTACTTTTCAAGGTATTGAGTTTCTTTGGGTTCTGCATTAACTTCAAGCATGTTTGCTACCAGTTTTAAGATGGAGAAAAGTTGTGGAAGAAAAGGTTAAGGTTGTTTATTCTGCCTCCTTTCAAGTCAAGCAATGTCAGTCTTATGCTACGTGTAAGTCACAGCCCTCATAAACAAAGATTTACATATATACATATGGGGCAGCTAGCTGAACAGGGGAGAGTACCAAGTTGGATTCTGGAAGATCTAAGTTTAAATTCAGCCTCAGACATTTATTAACAATATTACCCTGGACAATAACTTAACCCTTATTTGTCTCAGTTCCTCATCTATAAAATAGGGGCGGGGGCACCTTGTACTTCAGCAGAATTTTGAGGGAAACAAAAGATTCTAAGTAAGACTATTTTCCCTCTATTCCCACTTCCCCAGTCCCAAGATGCCAAAAAACTACCCCAGACTTCCACAGTTGGAATATTTAGCATAACTAGAACAGTCCTCTTCCCTAGCTTTACCCTCCCCTAGCTTTTCCCTGGCTCAGAATCCATCTCGGTTGCTTGACAGCTCACAGTGTTTGAATGAGATAGTAGTCAGTGACTTCATTATTTCTGAGGAGATAGGAGATGACCAGGACATAACATCTACCCTATCTTTATACCCTCCATATCTTTAGCTGATCTTGTCACCTAACCTACTGATTTAATCACAGGACTCCAAAGCCTTTTCATCTCCCCATTGCTGACCATTTACACCCCCTAAACCTTGCCCTAAAGATAACCTATTATAAATTGTCACTTTTACTTAGTGGGGAACTCCCTGAAAGCAGGGTTTGCTTCACTTTTTTTCTATTAGTATCATCAGTACTTAGCACAGTCAAGAAAATACTAAGAGTTTAATAATTACATTAATTCATTCCAGGTTTGAGGATCAAGGAACACAAAGATGTAGAGGCAAGAGACTAAATGGTAACTGTTAGATGTGAGTGTCAGTAAACTTGGGCAGGTTAACAGGATTGTAGAGCATGGAAAGGGTTGTAATATTCAATAAGTTTAGACAAGTAAATAGTGTCTGGGAAGAATTTTAAAAGCCAAGGAGGGGTTGGTATTTGGTCCTAAAAGTAATACAGAACTATTGTAGTTTATTGAGTATGAGAAGCAAAAACAATCAAATATGAACTTTAGGAAAATCACACTGAAGATTGAAGAGGTTAGAGATTTAGATCTGAAAGGGACAATATAAGTCATTTAGTCCAAATTCACTTTAGAAATGAAGAAATTAAGTCACAGAGGCTTCCTCACTATCACACAGCTAGGAAGTATCACAAGAAGGGTTTTACCTCAGGTCTTCTTAACTCCAAAAATAAATAAAAATTCATCCACTACACATTCTATATCTTCCTCAGGCAATGAGAAAAGGAGACCAATTAGTTGACAATTTTGACATTCCACTTGAGAGGTGATAAAGGGCTAACTAAGGATGTAGTCTTGAATAAGGAAGAAAATTTGACAACTAATTGGACATGTAGTTTGAGAGAGAATGAGGATTTTAGGATAAAACTATAGTTTTGAACTAAGAATTATACATCAAATGTGCAATATGCTATTGATTCCATATTTAATTTTTCCCCATTAGATCAATCTATTTGCATTTATTAAGAGCTGACCTTGGCATTATGCCAAACACTGGGGTATCAAAGAAGGATAAAAAATATAATCTGTGTCTTCAAGGAGCTTGTATTATAATGAAGGTACCAATATGCTAATAAGGATACAAATACAAGAAATATGAAATATAGCAGGAGATAATCTCATAGAGAAGGAGTTAGCTGAGGGAGGGACAAAGAAAGGCAACCAAATGAGAGTGGAATTTGAACTATATCTTAAAGGAAGAGAGGAAAACCCAGAAGAGTTTTTCCCAAAGGGGAGTAGGGAGAGAATTCCAGAAATAGCATGTAAGGAATGGAGTCAGAAGTTGGAGTGTGGTATAATGAAATGAGAAGCCAGTGTTGCTGATTCATAGAGTATGTGGATAAGACTAGAAAGGTAGGAAGAGGACATGTTGTAAAGGACTTTAAAAACCCAAGGATTTCATATATTCATATTTGATATATAGGGAGGCAAGTTCATATAGATGTTCATATAGATGACAAGTTCAGACTTGAACTCTAGGAGAATCACTTGGGGGGGGGGGGGTGAATGGAAGGTAGATTGGAGTGGGAAGAAATTCCATTGATGCTAAAAAGACATAGGGTCACCACTATGAGGAGGCATTGAAGAAGGATCTGAGTTGAGTCTCCTTTCGCTCTCAAAATAAACTTAACTTTTCAAACTGTAGATGTGGCATTGATATTAACTAATGCACCAGAGAACTAATCAGGACTGATATAGTGCTAACATTCCAGCAAGGGGAGAAGGACAAATTGTCCCTTCAAAACCCTAATACTTCAAAGGAAAGTGAGAAAGTTTAATCTTAAAAAATAAACGGAAGTCCTGGGCAAGAAGTGTTCTTTTTTGAGGGTAACAAGAGAGGATAATAAGAAAGGACAAGAAGAATGATACACTAATATATAAAAAAAGAAAGAAGTAAAACTCATCTCATAACTTGATGTGTAAGAAGGAAAATATAGAAACAGGGAGAAAGGAGGTGACCTGTTTTCTGTCATTAAATTATCTATGAGCCTAGGCCAATGCATTCTATTTTCTGAAAAGATTGAAAAGAAATATTGTTGTTGTTGTTGTTTTTCCTTCAGTACTTTGAAGGGTCTGCGATATTGGCAAGTGACTCCTCCATCCAATCCTTGCAAAATGAAAATCAGTGTATCAAAGACACTTCAGAGTTTTACTTCTTTCTTTTTTATATATTAGTGTATCAGACTTATAGTCCCCACCCACCCACCCACACACACAGAGTTTCATGTAGAAATACATCAAACTCAACAGGAAAACAAGAGAGAATGAGAATGACAGAGGAGGGATTAAATGAGAGGAAAATAGTAAGGAATAGTCACAAGCAAAATAAAGAATCTTTTTGATCCTGATCAAAAAAAAAAGAGGAGATTCAATGGATCTATGTTTATCATGTAGAGCCTATATTAGATTGCTTTCTGTTAAGAGGAGAAGGGAGGGAAGAGAGGAAGGGAGGAAAATGTAAAACTCAAAATCTTGCAGAAAATCATTGTTGAAAACTGTCATTGGAAAAATAATTTTTTTTAAAGAAAAGTAGACAACTAGAATTTAAGGGGATACAAAAACACTGGATTGAAGGACAAGTTACAGCAAGTTTCCAGTGAGACATTCACTCACATTTGAATTTATTAGAAGCTGTTGATGTTTTGGATTGAATCTTCCCTTCCAAAACATTTTTCTCTCCTTTCTAAACAGGTATCTCAAGAATGATAGTGATTGGGGAACCTTCCCATGATGGTAGGAATCATTGTGTATGGAAATGTAAATTATCTTCACCTGGTGTCTTTGAACATCAGAAACTTGTTCTACTAAGTGCCACAGGAGTGGGAGTGGATTAGAGACTGGAAAGGTATTTAGACACTGTTGTTTTGGTGAATAAAAAGAGAGCACTTGGAAATCTTGATGGAGTACTTGTCTCCTTTGTAATCCTTGTCTCCTGCCCATCCAACATTTGCCTGGGAAAGATAAGGGAGTCCAGAACTGTGACTCAACATAAGAGTTGAGACAGGGACTCTACACCATGACATCCACTCAACTCAGGTTTATCCTTTGTTGTTGTTGAGTCATTTCAATTGAGACCAAATCTTTGTTGACCCCTCTTGGGGTTTTCTTGGAAAAGATACTGGATTGATTTGCCATCTTCTTCTCCAGCTCATTTTACAGATGAGAAAACTGAACAGGGCTAAGTGATATGCCCAGGGTCTCACAGCTAATAAGTGTCTGAGGCTTGATTTGTATTCAAGATGATGAACCTTCATAATTTCCTTGTTGCCCTTGTTACTTACTAGTTTGATAAGGATTATAGATCATATAATAGTCCTTCCACCCCCTAGTTTACAGGGTGAGGAACTGTGGTCCACAGAAATGAAGCAATTTGTCACGATGACATAAGTATTAAATGACAGAACCAAAATTTGAACCCAGGACCTTTGGCTCCAAACCCAACATTCTTTCACTTATTACCCCATTTGGGTAATAAGCACAGGGAGTATTATATGAATTTTGCTTGGAATTATTTAATATGAAGTTTAGAAAAATATAACTTTAAAGAAACTATGCTCTTTGAATGCCAAGAGTTTGGTTTCCTTAGATAAAAGTCCTCATATGACATGAGGTTTTCTACATGAAATAAAAACTGAAAGATGATCACTTAAGCTTTCATTCCCAAACTTCACACATCTCTTCTTGTGATGCTTGTAAAATATTCCTAGTTTTAAAAGTACACATGGTATCACAATGAGAGTTCTCACTGCCATTGAGTTTTACATTTTGAAAATCAATTTGCCTACAACAGTCCTGGAAGTGAAGAAGAGAACTACGAGAACAATGAACTATGATCTAAATTGAAAATTGAAGAAAATGATGTTTTGAGAGATTAACTTGCCTATGTCACACTGCTAATATCAAATCTGGGGTTTGAATCTAGTTTTTCTGAATAACAGGAACATTCATCCCAAAATTCTCAATTTATGAAATTTACTTGAAACTGGTGTTTCATAAAATATCAGGTATACATTCTGAAAATAACTGTTTTTTGAACTTAGCATAAAAATTAGCCAAGATTTTAACTAAACTTGTAGACTAATTTTTGTATTCAATTAAATCTTGCTCCTAGAGTCATGAAATTTGATTTTGAGTCACTGTTCATATTGCTTATGAGTTGTGTGATCCCTAAGTCACCTTCTGATATTCTACTCCAGTGCTTCATTATGGAAGAAAAGTGATGCTCAATCTTCAAATACAAGCTCTGAGAAATACTACCATGCTTGAAAGTCACAACAGATCAAGAATGTCAAGGGTCACCCCCCAATTGGTTGAACATTATAGTGATGGAATTTCTTTGCTAGGGCAACCCTTGAAACAATGAAATGGAGAGCATGGCTTCCAGGTGCCTCAAAGTCTCCTTCCACTTCAACAATGGAAAAAGAAAATAGAGTGTGGTAAGAATTAGAGTTCTTACTTCATCTATACTCTTTACTGTATTTCCTAGCATTCTAATTATGAGATCTTTTTTGTGTGAACAACAAATGAGTACAATATTGGAACTGAACCTCATCAATATTGTTATTTTCTCAACAAGTGAAGCCAGAAAATATAAGGAAATAATAACCAAGAGGATAGATAGCTCTTATATTTTTCTTAGAGAGATCTTTAAAAAAAAAGGAGTTGACAGAGTTTGTTTTATAATCCTTTAAAGGCAACAAGAAACATTTTCAAAAATACCGGGTCATCTCAACTTGTGAGGTTCATTATTAGCATAATTTCAAAAAATCATACCTGTAGAGAATGAGACAGAAAAATTTGAAAAGAATTTGACAAGATCCCAGAGAAGTAAACATTCTTGATATTTATTCAGTAAATCCTTCATGATAAGTTCACATAAATGTAGATGTTTGGTGACTTCAGCAAAAGATGATTATGAGAGCATAACAAAAATATGTGAAGGAAAGTATGTTGCAAAAGATAGCTCAAGCATAAGGAATGAAATAGGACAAATATTTGTAGTCTACTCAGAAGCCTCACATCTTTTTAACCAGTCTTATTCTTCAAGAGAGAATGGGTAAATTGTAATGGTAAGAGAGAATGGGTAAAATACTGAAAGCTTTACCAGTCACAAGTGTTTATTTTTATAGCTATAGCTATACTTATATCTGTCTCTATATCAGAAAAGAAATGAGGAATTCACAACAGAATCAGATGACTGTGCAAGTGAAATATTGAACAATTAGAGTGAAAGTTAAAATTGACATCAAATAAAAGATAATATGAACAAAGACAAAATTGCTTACTGTTAGAACAGTTTCAACCTGAGATATCCAAATGAGCATATTCCAGTTTGTGCTGGGGAAAAGAGAGAAAAGATATTAACTCTGATTATTTCCATTTCCTACAAAATACTCTCTGAAATAAAGTAGTTACTCAAAGGAGGAAAGTCTCCTTACCTTGTTGAAAAAAGACAAAAGCAACATTGACTTAGAGAACAGATTTACTTCTAAACTTCAAGAGATGAATTTGGTAGAAGATGAGGAGTATCACCTTATGAAATAATCAAAAGCAAATACAGGCCAGCAAAGAGCATGCCATGAGATGAAGCAATAAGAAGAAAAAATATAAATGCATGCGAGCAACACACACACACACACACACACACACACACACACACATGTTCATATTTTACACATTTAGATTTGAAGATGTAATTCCCAGGTATCCTTAGGTGAAAATGTAAAGTTAATATTTAAGACTAGGCCAATTAGAATTAGAAGTAATACAATGTCATAACTGGGTGCCACAGAAGGGACAGAGTACTGATTAGAGTCAGCAAGAACTACATTTAAATCCTTCCTCAGATACTTATTAGTTGTGAAATGCCAGGAAAGTCATAACTTTTCTCATCTTTTTTCTCATCTTTAAAATGGAGATGTTTGTATCTTCTTCATAAGGTTGTTGAAAGGAGTAAATGTGCAAATGTCTATAAAATGTTTATAAAAATTTCATGTTAATTCATAATTGTTATTAGTATTACTTCTTCCAAAAAGATAATGGAAAAGAAATTAATAACTACCAACTCATATTGACTTTCAAAATCACAGAAACTTATAGTTGGAAGGAAAATCAGAAGCCATTTCATCTCAACTCAGCCATTTCATATCCCCCTTAACAACATGATTATCTAACAAATGATTTATTCAGTTTGGGTTTTCTTAAGGCCTGAGAAGGGACTGGGCCTTCATTAGATATCTTGACTCTGATGACTCTGAAGGAAAGTGTAAGGCTGATGACTCTTCAAAACTCTACTTCACTTAAAGCCAATTCATATGCAAGTCAAGACAACAATCCCAGAAGATATCATTTGTCCTCTTCCAGAATGGATGAATAACAACAGCAAAGTAAAAAGAAATATACAAGCCTTTCCAAGGTAAACCTTTCCATTGTTGGATATCTAATTGTTGGGAAGATTTTTAATACTATATTATTATTTTATTACTGTTGTTAATAATAGAGTTATTATTATTGTTGTTGTTGTTATTATCACATTATTATTATTTTATAGTTAACCTAATTCTGCTACTCAATCTCTTGCTTGTAGCTGTGTCTCTGGAATCAAGATGAATAAGCCCTCTTGTAGCAATCGGTATTTATTAATATTTTACTCTAGTCAACAGCAATTGAAATATTTAAAGAAGTCATTCTTATAGACAGTCTCAATTTGGTCTAATCCAGCATGTTTAAAGATTGCAATTTTTGTTTTTTTGCTTTTTGGGTTTTATTTTTTTTATTTTTTGAAAGGGAGGGGAGAGTTATAGGAGGTATTCAATAGGAACTCATGAACCATAAAATCCAGTTAAAACTACTTAAATGATTGAAGTTTTAAAAATTCAGGAGGGAGCAGAGCCAGGATGGTGGCACAAAGGTAGAAATTCCCAGAAAATTATTCCACAAAAAAACTCCAAAAGTCTTCAAATTAAGTCTCTAACCAAAATTTAAAGGGGCAGAACCCACAGAATGACTGAGTGATACAATTTCCCAGTCCAAGACAACTTAGAAGTTCTACAGGAAATATCTGTTTCACCAGGACTGGGGGTTGGAAAGAGCAAAAGTGCAGGTGCAATGCACTGTGGCCAGGTTGGAGCAAACCAGTTCCAGCCTTCCAGGAACAGACCCCTGGGTCCATGGTAGAGGGGCAGTTTCCAGACCTCTTGGCCCAGGCATCACCAGGGACAGCTTGAAGGGGTGGTGAGGAAACTCTGCCACACCAGAGTGAGCAGAGCTGAGCACCAGCCTCAGAGCAGCCCTGTGGCAAGAATCTGGAACCAGAATCTGTGAAGCCACCCAGGACTTCCAGAGCTCCCAACCCACAGATGGTATGGGGGTAGGGTGGGGACACTGTAGAAGTCTTTCTGCTCTCCCTGGGGCATGACTCTGCTGTATGCCCACAATCAAATCTAGATTGCAGTTTGGGCCCCCATACTACCATAGCCAAGCAGGGACCCTCCTCATAGCTCCAGGGAAGAGGGGAGGGCCTGTGATCATCCACATATCAGAGTACAGTAGTCAGGGCCTCTCATAAGACCCTGGAGTCATTAAGGTCCCTGTGGGATTTCCCAAACTCCCCTAAAGCCTTGGAAGTGAAGTAACAGTCATTGGTTGAGGAAATGGGCAAACAACAGAAAAAGAAGAATTGGAACATAGAAAATTACTTTGGTCCCTTGAAGGACCAAAATACATACTCAGATGATGACAAAATCGACAAAATGGCAAAAGCTTCTGTATCCAAAAGCTCTAAGAGAAATAGAAATAGAAAATGGGCTCAGGTTATGGATGAGCTCAAAAAAGACTCTGAAAAGAAATTAAGGGAGGTAGAGGAAAAATTGGGAGGAGAAATGAGAGCAATGCAGATAAATCATGAAAACCAAGTCAGCACCGTGGTGAAAGAAATATAAAAAATACTGAAGAAAGTAACATGTTACGTTAAAAACCAGTTTAGTTCAAATATGAAAAGCAGCCCAAAAGGCAAATGAGGAGAATACCTTAAAAAAGCAGAATTGTCCTACTGGAAAAGAAGACAAAAAAACTCTCTAAAGAAAATAAGTCCTTCAGATGTAGACTGAATTTAAGGAAGGTGATGACTTTGTGAGAAATCAGGAAGCAATAAAACAATACCAAAAGAACCAAAAATTAGAAGAAAATGTGAAATATCTCACTGGAAAAACAACTGACCTCGAAAACAGATCCAGAAGAGATCATTTAAAAATTATTGGGCTACTTGAAAGTCACATCTAGGAAAAGAACCTAGACTTCATATTTCAAAAATAATACAGCAAAATTGTCCTGAGATCCTAGAAGCAGAGAGTAAAATGGAAATTGAGGGAATTCACCAATCATCTCCTAAAAGAGATCCCCAAAGGAAAACTCCCAGGAATATTACAGTCAAATTCCCAAACTCCCAAATCAAAGAAAAAATCCTAAAAGCTGTCAGAAACAAACAATTCAACTACTGTGACTCTACAGTCAGGATTATACAGGATTTGACAGCATCTACATTAAAGGCTCATAGGGCTTAGAATATGATATTCCAGAAGGCAAGAGAAATTGGTTTACAACCAGTAATCAACTACCCAGCAAAACTGTACATCCCTCTTTCAGGGAATGTTCAAACTTTCCTATTGAAACAACCAGAGCTGAACAGAAAGTTTGATCTTCAAGTACAGAACTCAGGTGAAGCATTGGGGGGGGGGGGTGAATGAAAAGGACTAATTATGAGGAACTTAATGATGTTGTACTGTTTGTAGTCTGGCATGGGAAGAAGATAATGATAACTCATATGCTTTATAAGAGCAGTTAGAAGGAGCATATATAGACAAGACACAGGAAGAAGTTGAATATAATGACATAATCTGGTATAAAGATGGAGTCAATGCATGATAAAGGAAAGCACTGGGAAAGTAGAGGAAGAAGGCTCTAAGATATTTCACATAAAAGAGTCAAGAAAAAGCTTTTGCAATGCAGTGGAATGGGGAAGGTGAGGGGGAATGAGTGAGTTTTTGTTCTCATCAGAAATGGCTCACAGAGGAAAAAAACAAGCCCACTTAATAGGGTAAATAAATTTATTTTATCCTAGAGAAAAATGAGAGGAAAGGGATGGGATAAGGGGGAATGGGGAGAGGGGAGGGGGAATAGGTGATAGAAGAGAGGGAAGATCAGAGGAGAGGGTACTCAGATACAACACACTTCTGAGCAAGGAGAGGATGAAAGGAGAGAGAGAATAGAATAAATGAGAATGTGGAGGAATAGAGTGTACAGCTAGTAATAGCAATTGTGGGAAAAATATTGAAGCAGCTTCTCTGGTCGACTTAGGATAAAGAAGGCAACTCATCCCAGAGACAGAGCTGTTGACATTTAAACACAGACTGAAATGTACTTTTTTTCTTTCCCTCACTATTCTTGAGGTTTCTCTATCTTTTTGGGGGGAGAGGGAGTTTATGTTTACTGTCACAACAATATTATTGTAATACTATAAAATAAACCAAATTGTCACTCAGAAAAAAAACTGAACCAATGGGTTCTGAAGAAAATATCTGTGACAGATACAACTCAGCAGTTTCAATGGTGGTAGGATGCCATGCAAGACCCCAGTACAACTATCATTCCAAAGAGACCTCTACTCCTATCACAACTATGTCTTCATTTGTTAAGGTGAAACATTTCCAGTTCCCTTAATTCAACCTGTTTTCTTTCTTCTGATAGTAACATATCCTGACTTCCACCTCCTACTTTTTACTAGGTTATTCCAAGCCCCTGGTATATGAAAGGAGGATATAAAGTAACCAAAAATAGGGATTGTGCGCATAAATATAAAACTTTTTATAATTCTATCTAGTACAAACCAAAAAAGGGCTGAAGCAACTAGTCAACTTCACTGCAGAATAACTTTTTATCATTGATCTAATCAAATAGTTGCTCACTCTTTAATGGAGACAAAGGAAGTAAGGTCTTGTAGTCCCAGGTGTCTGATAGAAATTAAAGGGAATTAGCTAAGTCAAAAGTTAATAAAGTGAGATCTGATACCGTGGTGGTTCTTGTCCTTTGATAATGAAGAAGACCAAAATGACATCACCATGTTTGAGACAAATTACAGTGTGTTCAACTGTGGCTAATCAATCCAATAAGAGTTCAGAATGTTCTACCACAGGTCAGGCACAAATAGTCCATGTGAATACCTGAGGTGGGTATTCAAAATTTGATGTTGTCATGTTTCCTTTGACATGCTTTATTTCTGCCCTTCTCATAGAATGCAGCCCCTTCATTTATTTACATGCCATGCTGTATGGTTCTGTCTCCCATGCTGCACAATCAATTCCAAAGTTCTTAAGAGAGACCTTCAGGGCATACTGATATCACTTCTCTGACCCACTCTGTGAGCACTTGCTCTGTGTGAGTTCTCCATAGAATGGTCTTTTTTGGCTAGTGTACTTCTGGCATTCTAACAATATGATCAACCCATAGTAGTTGCAATCTTTGTAGTAATGTTGGTAGTTTAACTAGGCAGTTTAACTCAAGAAAGTAACTCAGTGGCTGGTATCTTCTACTGCCAATGATCTTCAGAATCTTCCTAAAACAATTTCAATGGAAGTACTTCAGTTTCCTGACATGGCTCTGTTAGACTGCCCATGTTTCATAGGCATTATAACAATAAGGTCAGCACAATGGCTCTGTAGACCTTTACTTACGTAGTTAGTCATCTACCTCTTCTTTTCCACACTTTCTTTCAAAAAGCTGGCTCTGGCAATGCATGTGTCAACATCATTGTTAGTGTGTACTTCCCTAGAAAGAACATGACCAAGGTAAGTGAACCTGTCCACAATACTCAAATACTCCTTTTGCTGTAATCGATGGTTCCAGAAATAGATGGTGTTGGCCTGTGTTTTCTTGGTGTTAATTGTTAGACCAAAATTAGCACAAGCAACAAAGAATCAATCCATACTTTGATGCATTTCAGCTTCAAAGGCTGCATTGAGTGTATAATCAACAGAAAACAGAAGATCATTCACCAATACTCTCTCTATTTTGGTATTAGCTTGTAGCCTTTCCAAGTTCAAGAATTTGCTATCAGTACAGTAGCTGACCGTGAGGTCATGTTCATCCTCAGCAAAAAGGATTTTATAACATGGATGAAAAAACCATGTTAAAAAGTATGGGAGCAAGGACATATCCATGTTAAACTCCATTGATGACTGGGAAATCTCAAGAGCATTGTCCACTATCCAGAACCCAATTAAGCATGCTGTGAGGAAATGGATGTAAAATACTGATGAACTTCTCCAGGCAACCAAATTTTGACATAACTTTCTATAGACCCTCACAAAGGCCTTGATCAGATCTACAAATGTTGTATACAGTCCTTTGTTCTGTTCCTGGCATTTTTTCCTGGAGTTGTAGGACAGCAACTACCATACTGACTATTCTTTGACCCTTTCTGAAGCCACACTGGCTCTCAGGGAGGTGACCACCTTCCAGGTAAAGGATTAGTCTTATTGAGAAAGATTCTGGAAAGAATCTTACCAGCAATGACTAAAAGAAAATAATCCTGTGATTGTCACAGGATAATCTATTTCCTTTACCTTTATAGAGATGGACCATGGAGCCATCCTTGATTCTTGGGGGATAACCTCTTCATGTCACATAACCTGGAAAAATTTCAGTTTTTGGATGAGCATTGGACTGACACCTTGTGGATCTCACCTGGAATACAATCCGCACCAGGTGCTTTACCACTTGAAAGGAACCTAATGATATTCAAAACCTCATCTTTAGTTGGAACTTCATTTAGGGACTGATTGACTTCAACGAGGTAAAGAATCAATGGTTTCTCCTTTGATTGAGGATGGTCTGTTAAGAATACTATGGAAGTGTTCAGCCTGTCTAGGATTATGCCTCTTTGATTAATCAATGTGAATTCATCAGCACTAAGTAGTTGAGATGCAACTTTAGGCCATAAATAGCCTTCAGGACATCATAAAAGCATTTTGGTTTATTATTGTCTACACAAAACTGAATTTCATCTGCCTTCTTACTGAGCCAGGAGTCTTGAATCTCTCTAAGCTTCACTTGTGCTTTACTTTGATGGAATTAAATGCTGCCTTCTTAGAAATGGATGAACCAAGGGTGGCTAGGTGGCATAGTGGATAAAGCACCAGCCTTGGAGTCAGGAGTACCTGGGTTCAAATCCAGTCTCAGACACTTAATAATAATTACCTAGTTGTATGGCAATAAGCAAGCCACTCAACCCCATTTGCCTTGCAAAAACCTAAAAAAAATGGATGAACCATCCTGCTGGTAAATCCTGGGGAGTTCTTGTTTTTCATTTAGCAACTTCTGTATTTCTGCATCATTTTCATCAAACTAATCTTGGTGTCTGCAAGTGTTCTGGCCCAGATGAGCAAATGCAGAGCTGTGCGTCAGATCTCTGTAAGCTGCCCATTCTTTTTATGCTCCACTATCGTCAACTGTGTGTTGACTCAGTTTTCAGTCCAAGTTAGCAACAAACTGTTTCCACTCAGAGAGACACTGTAAAGCACTTGAAGTAATTCTTCTAGTAATTTTGTCTTGGTGTTGCTGCTTTGGTTGAATGTGAATATATAGCTTACAGAGGATGAGTTTATGATCAGTTTAGCACTCTGTATGACACATTGCCTTTGTCACTCTCACATCCTATCTGACTCTTCTCATTATGATCACATAATCCATTAGATGCTAATGTTTAATACAAGGGTACATCCAGGAAGTTTTATTGTGTGTAGGGAAAACAAAGGCAGTGTTTGTGATGAAAAGGTCATGAGATGTACAAGTCTTCAGTATTAGGTGAACACTGTTGTTGCTGTTTTCAACTCCATTCCTCCCAAGGATTCCCTGCCATGTCTAGTAATCTGAGTCTACTCTAGCATTACAGTCACCCAGAATATTGTGTTTATACTCTTTTGGTACATTGATGATAAGGGTCTCTAGGTCTTCATAAATTTTTTCTTCAATTTCATCAGTATTCATCATAATAGGAGTATAGGCATTGATGGCAGTGACATGATATTTTCCAGGAAGTGGTAATCTCACTGTCATGAGCCTATCATTCACTCTTTTTGGTAGGCATTCAAGAATGTTGAGTAGATGAGGTTTACTGTAAATCCTACCCCATCTTCATGGCACTCTCCTTCACTGTGGCCACTCCAGAAAAACATGTATCCAGCTCTTACCACAGTAAACTGGTTTTCATTTGCCAGTCTTGTTTCATTCAGGACTGCTATTTGGATATGATACCTGATGATTTCTCTCACAATAAGAGCTGCTTGTCTTTCAGGTCTATTAGATCTTGTGTTGTTTTTGAATGTGCACACATTTCATGCATTGATGTTGAGTGGAATCTTCTTTGAAGAAATTTTTGTAGATTTTTTTTGTGTGTCTTTACTGTACTACGGGATGTCCATGCACTTCAATAATCAGGTCAAGGTTGGGAAAGCAACCAATTTTCAGCCTACCTTTCCTAGTCCTTTCCTCACATCAGGAGATGAGCAGTGCAATCCTTAAAAGAGCTACTCTGACACTAGGGGGCTGCCAAATCTCACTGCTGCTTTGAGTGAGAAAATGACCCTAAGGCCTGGGCCACCTCTGTGCAGGATTGTGACCATAGCTCCCAGTGTACTCACCCCTGCTACTTCTTCATTTGCCTGCTGCCACAGAACTTTAAGGAATGGTAAATTATGGGTGATTTTTTTGATGTATTGGTAAGTTGAGTTTAAGTGAGGCAGAACTGCACAAAGTCATCCACCTCATTCTCAAAGCCACCATCATCCAGCATGACAAGACAGAATCAAGATAACTGGTAATGGTTCTTGATGCATTAGATGACCTTGGTGTCTTTGATGTTTAACTAAGCTCTTGGCACTCCATAGCACCTGTTTAGGCTGGCTTCATGGCCTTTGAAACAAAGTGTTCTTATCTGTACATTCCACTAGTAGAAGACTTCACATGCTTGAAGTAGACACTCCCCATAACTCACCGATGAGTTTGAGACTCCCTCAGTTACCTCAACCTGGTTTAGCTCACTTACCAAAATGATTTACTAGGGTATGGCCACTGTGCATATTACAACTTATTAGAACCCAGGTGAGAGTTAGGTTGCTCAAGTGGATATCAAAGATGGAAAGCAACCCTGAAAAGGGCCTGGCAGCCCTCACATCAAAGGTACTAGTCTTCCTTGAACACACTGTACATCCCAGTAACATTCTGAAATATAAAGGATATGAATGTCAGCATGAAGACCATCAGAAAATTTAAGTCCATACCCCATTCAGGCTAGTTATTAGTGAGGCTGAGTTGTTGTTTTAAAGTAAATTATCTATTAAAGGGCATAATGCAATTCCCAAATACTATGGAGGGAAGAAAGATGACTCAAAAATCTATGATATAAAGGAAATCAAGGGAATAAATTCTATGAGATCCTCAAAAACAATGAGAACAATAGTAAGAAACAGCATAATACAAAATAGAAACAAAAAAAGAACAAGCTTGTTTCTTTGATGGGGAAGATTTCTATGTCTTCTTTGAAATATTGACATAAAGTTTTCTGGGTATAAATTCTGATTTTGATGCTTGTTACTTCTATGATTTTTTGGACAACTTATTTTCACTCTCTCTGGGCTTCAGTTTCCTCATCTGAAGATAAGGGAATTGAACTAGATGGCCTCTGAAACGACTGCAGTGTTGAATTTATGATCCTATTAAATATGGATAGAGTGGAAATCTTAGTTGACTGAAAAGAAAGAAATACAGCAAGCAGGGTGGTAAATAATTTACAACTTTTGATGAAAAATCTCAGCAAAACAATAGATAACTGTGAAGGAAAAAATAAAAGATTCAAGATTCAAGATTATAGTAGTGGAATAAAACTTGACTGATAAAGTAAGCAATATTGGCAGAATATAGTATGGCATTCCGCAATCTAAGGTGATTACCCTTAAATACAGTAAGGACGAAGATAATCTAAGCATCATAGGCTTCACAGAAAAAGAAATGACTTTTCAAATCTCAATACAATATATCAAAAATAGTGGAAGAAAGTTGTCTTGAAGTATTAGAAACAAAAAGTAAAAAAACTGATGGATAAATTGTAGAAAATTTTTTTTTAGTTTTTGCAAAGCAATAGTTTTGCAAGTTTGTCCCAGGCCACACAGCTACGTAATTACTAAGTGTCTGAGGCAGGATTTGAACTCAGGTACTCCTGATTCCAGGGCCGGTGATCTATCCACTATGCCACCTAGCCACCCCAAAAATTCTAATAAAGAAAATCCAAGTTTAATGCACTAAGAGATATAGTGAACAAACTTCAAGATGAATATATTAAACAATAAAAGTTGCAGGCAATCTTCAAAGACATTCCTTCAACTACTAAAAAAAATTATTTCAATATCCTGACTAACATCTGATATATATCCAAGCCAAATTTTGTATTCAGTTCTAATTCCCTTTCTAGAGTCCTTTACCAGTGTCCCACTCTGACAAATATAAACTATCTGGGGAAATTTTTCCATTTAGGATTATATGGACCATAGTTCCTCTCTGATTTGGTAGTTTCTAGTTTGATATAGCAATATGATATGCACTTATTTCTGCCAAGAACACTGTTGCCTTCCATGACATTTGTAATATGAGAACTGCAGGTTAATGTTGAACCTAGCCACAACTGCACTTTTTTCACATTCCTTTCCCTATTCAAAGTAGATGGAAAAACATAGAAACTTTACTGCAAAAAATATAAGAAGGTACAGGAGAGCCAGGTACCTTAAGCCAAGAAATTGTGTGCCATTCAAAGCAAGCCAATATCCAGATGGGCTATTTGACAATCAGTCAAAAAATCCCCTTGGGAAAGAACTCCTCAACATAGATAGATTGATTGATTGAGCCAATTTTAAAAAGAAGCATAATACTTTGGAATGACACAACTCCATGAGGAAATAGAAGGGAATTCCAAAGACAAAAAAAAGAGGAAGGACCTTGTAAATGAGATTATGATCACATATGCTAAACTGGAAATATTTCCAGTGCCATAAATCAAAAAAAAACTGGCTAAAGCTAATAGTCAGCTAACTTCCACAGCAGGAAGCCTAGAAAAAGAAATTAGAAGAAATTCTGATAATGTATCTTTAGAGAAACTTCATGGAACTCAAAAAACTCTCGGAATTCAGTCTCTAAATGACATCCCTAAAGAAATGAAAAGAAATTCCCGCACAAGGCAGATGAAGAAACTCCTAAGGAAAGAAAGGCTATCAGTGAAGGTATATAATCATTATAAATTAAGAGATGGTTATGAAAGCATACATAAAAGTGGTCTATGGTATTAAATTCTAATTTAGCTGGTAATGATAAAAAGTATGGGTCTAAATTTAATCATGAGATCTCAGTTTTACAGTATACTTCAAATGATGACACGTTATATTCCCTGAAATTTATCAGTACAATAACAACAAGCATCATCTCAAATTCACAATTCTACTTTATAATGTACTGTATATATGAATTCCAATTAGTAAATCCTATCCTAGTGAACAGACATATTTGATTAACTATATTCACAGAACCATAGAATCTAAGAGAAATTAGTGATCTTGAATGCCCATCTAGTCCAAGCTATACTCAAATGAGAATCTCTTCTATAACAAACCCAAAAAAGTGGACATCTATCCTTGACTTGAAGAGATGAATTTTGAGGTTGGGGAAAGGAACCCATTATCTTCTTCAGGCATTACACTTTTTATGGAAAGCTGTGATTCTTATAAAGGACTAATATTTCCCAGGGTTCTCTGCTCTTCACCTGGACTAATTTAGTTTAGGCCCTAAAAGATTCCAAAGCTAGGAAATCTGTTGGCCTGGGGGTTGGGCCAAGGCTCAAACTGAGCTTCTTTTGGCAATTTCCTAATGACTTCTAGCTGTAATGATGTGATGTTCTCATCACCTAAGATATAAAGGGTCCCATCTAATTGGTGCCAGACCGTTTCAATTTAGTATTATTTCAAAGACACAATCTACCTACTAAACAAACATTTTCATGTGGATTTGAGAGGGGCTATTTAAATAGAAACTAAATGCATACTTTTTGCATACCCTTGCTTTATTAAAGTTAAATAGGTCTCCTTTTATAAACTGTACAATAATAACTTATGAATGATCTGGGATGGAAACCACATCCATAAGGCCAATGATTTCCACAACATTCAGACATCATCAGAAGTCTTGATTCCTTTCAATCAGGCCAAGAGGTAAAATGGTTTTAGAAAAGGTAGTGAGAAGGATGTCTTTGTACAACCTTCCTCTCAGTATAATACACATAATGTGCAAGTCATGACCTCATGTATAAGATGATATGTTTCTCTTCAAACATGAAGGACAAAACTTATCATCCAAATATTGAACCTGAAGGAGCTTACCCATAAAATAAGCCTTTAAATACATAATAGTTATTGTGTCCCACTCACCTCTTTCCTCTCCCCATCCACCATTTCTAAAGTAAATATCCCCAGTTCTTCAAACTTTGTATGCCAAAATTTAGAGCAAACTCAAATAGTAATGGGTGCCAATAAACTGTTGAAAAGGATTCTTTTCAGCTACATGCTGACTTAGAAAAACACATATTAACCTAATCTTTATCCTATTGTAATTTTATTTATTTTGTTAAATATTTCCCAGTTAACAATTTAATCTACTTTGGCTGCATTAGAAATTGTTGAGTGCTTCTGAGCACCCATGAGTCACGTGAGTAAAACCACTAATCTGGAGAACCTTTATCAATATCCTCAAGAACCTACTCCCTGATATAGATATATACAAATACAGATATATATACATACACACATATCAGAACTCAGTTCAAATTTGGGGTCACTTATTAGCTATGTGATGTTAGACAATGGCCTTTGTGTGGACCTCACTTTCCTCATTCATAAAATTGGAATATTAACACCTACATATATTTGATATGAGGATCCCATGAAGAATCCTGTGAAAAAAATTCTTTATAACCTTAAAGTTATTACAGTATCAACTCATTATTTATACAGTTAACTCAATTTTGAGTTTTCTTTCCTCTCCTTATCACATACACATACCCCAAAAGTCTATAATTTTAGCTAAGCTAGGGAAATCTTGCCATCCAAGTCTATGCCTATGTAATCAAGTCCTCAGGATTGATCCAAAAATCTATGGAGGTTAAATGACTTATCCAATGTCCTCAGTAAGTACCAGAGGCCAAATATAAAACCATATCTTTCTGAATCCAACCCTAGCATCTAGATACTATGTATTCTGTCTTTTCATCTCACATTGACATAAATACAATCCCCTGATATCATGATACCCTGGACAATCCTATACTCATGTAGTAAATATAGGGTCACCTAACCCAAGATTAGAGCCCATTACAATTTGCCTACTACTGCTTTGCTTTCTTGAGCTGTACTACCCTTCAGAAACAAAAACAATAGCTAGTCTGGGCTAATGGTCCTATAGAAGTTTCTGTCATAAATGGTACAGTATTGTGAGGACTTTTGGGTAACATCCTCTAGGATTGGTGGGAAAAGGAAGCAAACATATATTTGGAGTTTTTCTATTGAGTGGATTTGGCTGTCTCATAGAAGGAGGATTTTTTATTTTAATTCCTTTCTAATATTAAAAATAATTATAGGAAAATGACCTCAATTGAAATGCAACATAATGGGATGACTTAGTGTTTCTTTAGTGAGTGTATACATTGTGAGCTGTGATCTGATTAAACAATTTTATGTATAACTATAAATTGGTGAAAATATCCTGGCTCCCACAAAAGACATAGAACTATAAGAACAGGAGGTAGTCAACTCACTGAGAGTCAGAGAGATCTTGATTGCTACCCTTGTATACTGTCTCTGGGTGGTGAGCACAACTGGAGATAAGCATTTGATTTACAGATGATGAATGATTAGTTCTAAGTATTACTTCAAGGAGTCCTGCAGCTATCACATATAGTTTAATCCTCATCACAAACATGAACACATACAGAAAGACAAAAACCCTTGATCCAGCAGCCTAGCTTCCCTTTGTACCCAACTTGTGTGCCTAGAACTGACATTATTTGTGCTCATTCTTCACACTCTAATCTTGCTCTCTACTCAATCACAACTCCTTATTCTCATTCCACCACATGAATAAAAAATCATTTCTTTTAACAGGATGCTGCAAGAAGACTTGGTTAAAATCTCTGGGAAGTAGAAATTGATTGCCATGGGTCAGGCTGATGAGTGGATGGATGCATAAAATGATACTCAGAATTTTATAAAATAGCAGACGGGAGAAAGACAAATGAGAACACATTATGAATTTAATAATTCAACAAATATTTATAATAAAATTCCTGTGTCTATTAAGAAGGGAGGAGACTGATAATTAGATAATAATTTTGTTGTTTTTCCTTTGTTCTCAAAGAGAACCAATAACATAATGTTGGAATCAAGGTATAGTGTGTGTTCCACACATTATATCTTATTTCTAACATGAGACCAATAGGAACCACATCTCATCCTTCCTTAGGGCTATTGCAATGCTGCTTTTCTCATAGATCACAACACTTTCTTTGATGTGGGGGCATGCCCTGTTGGATGATCCTGTACCAATGACTCCCATGTCTCACAGTGTATACCAAAGTTCTTCAGACAGACCTTGAGAATATCCTTGTATCACTTCTTCTGACTACAATGAAAGCCTTGTGTGAGTTCTCCAAAAGTCTTTTAGCATCCTAGAGTTGAAATGCTTGATAGTTCAGCTCTAGAAAGGACTTCAGTGTCCAATACCTTATCTTGTTAGATGATCTTTGGAATCTTCCTAAGACAACTAAAATAGAAGTGAGGCATGTCACTGGTAGACTCTCCAAATCTAACAGGCATACTACAAGCTGATTTAATGACTCATTAATCTTCAGGCTAGTATACAGCTTAATATCTCTTCTGTCCCATGTTTTCTTTCAGAGCCTCACAAATACTGAGTTAACTCTGGCAATATGCATTGAGGTCAACTTCATAATCTGTATTTACATCTCATTTTATATTCACAACAACCCTGGAAGTTGGTACTATTAATATCATCCCTATTTTTACAGATGAGGAAATTGAGTATTTTGGTTCTTTGGTCCAGGATCATACAAATACCAAGTTTCAAAGGCAGTATTTGAATTCAAGGTTTCCTGACTCCAGATGAAGAGTTCTATCTACTCTGCCACTAAAAACCTCCATAGGCAAGACATTATTCTTACTTTAATAAAGTTTATAGGCTGGGGAAGGACCATAATATACAGAAATAACTGTATGAAAAGGTATATTATTACTCCAGAAGAATTTTTTTTCAGAAGAATTTTTAAAGTATTTTTGATACAAAGTTCAATATCATTGTTGAAATGATATCATGGAAGACTTTCTCTGGTATTTAGACAGCTTCTGGGAAAATTAGGACAAAGGAAATGGAAGAAAAGACTTCTCTTTGAACCTAATTTTGAACAGGGAAATAGAGTCAAACTATAATGAGGAAACTTGCAGAGCAAAGTTGAAATGTGCTATAGTAGCAAGAGCACCAAAACATTCAAGTCAGAGAACCTGGTTTCAAATCTTGACATTACTATTTACCACCTGGGTAACCTTCACTAAGTGATTTTTCTTCTCTTAGGTGTTTTTTTTCCCCCTCATATGCAAAATGAAGTTTTGGGACTATATAATCTCCAGGTATCTTCCAGTTCTAAATATTATCATGACAGGTGCTTAGACAAGTCAATTATGCAGGGGTACTTATAGAAGTTCTTAGGGAAAGATTTCAAGTAGCCAGCCTACACCATCAGGAACTCAAAAACTCCAAAAGTATTTTGATGCCAAGGTTGGCATTTTAAACAGAATAGTTTTGCACTTGGAGTCAGAAAGATGAATTTAAATTGCTATATCTGACTCTTACCAGCTATGAGACCTGGACAAGGAACCCAAATTCTCTTAAGCTCACTTTTTTCATCTGTAAAATAGGGATAATTTTACCTATATCACATGCTTGGGGATCAATTGAGATAATATCGCAAAATGCTTTGTAATGATTACATAAATATCAGCTATAGTTATAAAGTAATTTCAGTAGGGGTAAAATAAAACAAACAAATATCTTCTATGCTTGCTGGCTATTGCCTGGATTCCTGTTAACAGGGGACAAAGCTCTTTTATATTATTGTTGTTCTCCTGACATTGCACCATGGCTATTGCCAAAAGTATTTGAGGAACCTTAGATGGTGGGACATAGTGAATTTTTTTAAAAGGACAATGGGGAATAAAAGAAAACCAGAGCTCTTACAGGGAGCAGAAGACTTAGAGAAATATTTTGAGACACTAAAGATGGCTAATTGAAACAATTGGGCATTGAATTGACTCCATATTTCTTGGCAGCTAATTCAAAAATGTAGGACATTCAGTTAGAATATTTATTGTCTGATACCAGAGGAGTTCAGTTTTTGGAACTTTCCACCATACTGCAAAGTCTTAAAGTTAGAGGCAAGCAGAAGAGACGAACCAGGATGGAGACTTAGGAAGAAACTGTGCAGTTCAACTCTCCCAGCTACTACATGACTCAGTCCCTGGGTACAGGAACCATAACTCTATTACTCCAGTATTGATACTTAAAGGAGGGGAGTCCTAAAACCCAGACCCCAGATAGTAAAAATAGGCGCCTCAATATTGTTACTCTGGCCGCCCCAAGTAAGAAGAAATCTGAGACTCGATGCTGAGAAAGTCCTCAGTGAGCCCTGATTTCATTTACTTGATGTCATGATCTTCTTCAAACAAGGACAACAACAATATTTCCCAAGACACAGGTGTCATAGCTCTAATTTAGAAAAAAGAATAACTTACCATAGTGGTTATAAAATATTACCCCAGTTAGAAGGCTCCATGAAAATTAGTATGGCTGGTAAAAACAAACTCCATGAGACAACAAGGAATATTAAAACAAAATCAAAAGATTAAAAAGAGTAAGTCATTATATCCAGATCAGTTGAAGTAGAAAGGAGGTCAAGTAGAGTGAAAATCATCACACTACATAAAATAATAAAAAAAAATGGAAATAATGAGAGAAAAACATCCAGAAATACTGAAATAATGGGGCAAAGAAAATATAGGAAGAATGCACCAACTAACTTATGAAAGAAATTGTGAGGAATGTCACAGCCAAAATCAAGAGCTTCTAGGCCAAATAAAAAATATAGCAAGCTTTTTCAAAAAAAAGTACTAGAAGATCACAATCAGAACAATGCAAGATTAAGCAAATATAACCATGAAAAACCAAAGAGAACAGAACATGGAAATTGAAAAGGCAAAAAATACAGACTTATTATCAAGAATAATTTTATGCAGAAAAGCTTTGTATGACCACAATGAAACATTATACCAAAAGTTGAAGGACATGGGCAAAGAAATCCTTAAGTAAAAAATTTACATATTTAAACATTTTAATGAATGTAGAAGAAAAATAGTCAATGAATTAGACATCCAGATGATATTTTTGACTTCCAGCCAAGATGGCATCCCTGGGCTCCTCTGGTCTGAGTCCCATTACAACTCAAACTTCTTCCCTAACAAACAAATGCAAACTACTTCTGCCTCAGGCCCAGGTGTGTGAGCAGAAGAACCAGACCAGCTGAAGAATGACCTCAGGCCAGGGTAAAGCCCACCATTGACTGAAGGCAAAAGAATTCAATAGCTCCAATTCCTCCCTTCAAGCAAAGGGAGAAGACCTCAATCAAGGTCACAGACACTCCAGAGAAAGCAACCAACACCTCCTACTGGCCAGCCAGAGGAACTGCACTCAGTGAGTAAAGCCTTTAGCAATCTGAAGTCCCTGTGAACCAGCCCATCCCCAACTCAGGTCTTAGCAAAATGAGGAAGGATCAGCAGAAAGGTGGATCCATAGAAAAATTCTTGGAAGGGAAAGACCCTAACTCAGAGAGACCTGGAACCTCTGAGGAGAATACAATATGGACTTCAGCACAGAAAGACTTCTGTGAAGAAATAAGGAAGGAGTTTAAAAATTTGGGAGAGACAATTAATACCTTGCAACAAGAAAACAAAACCTTAGAAAGTACAACTGGACAAATACAAAATGGGAAAAAATCTCTCAGATCCTCAATTGGACAAACACAAAATGAGAATATTTCTCTCAGATCTTCAAATGGGCAAATGCAAAAACAAATTAATTCTCTCAAAACCTCAATTGGTCAAATGGAAAGATCTTTCAAAAGTAGAATTGACCAATTGGAAAAGGAGTTGCAAAAGGTTAATGAAGAAAACTTCTCCCCCAAAAAAAAGAATGAAGTCTACAGAAACTAATGACTCCATGAGACATCAAGAGTCAGTTAAAAAGAATCAAAAAATAGAAAAAATAGAAGCAAATGTAAAATACCTCATCAACAAAACCACTGACCTCAAGAATAGATCGAGGAGGGGCAACCTGAAAATTATAGGACTCCCTGAAAACATTGAAGAGAAAAAAGTCTGGACTTAATGTGATAGGATCTAGTGATAGAAAACTGCCCTGATATCATGGAATTGGAGGGCAAAGTAGTTATTGAAAGTGTACATCGATCCCCACCAGAAAAAGATCCTAAAATGAAAACACCAAGGAATGTTGTGGCCAAACTCCAGAACTATCATATAAAAGAGAAAATCCTGCAAGCAGCCAGAAAGGAACAATTTAAATATCAAGGAGCCACAGTAAGAATCACACAGGACCTGGCTGCATCAAAATTAAGGGATCAAAGCTCCTGGAATGAGATATTTCAAAGAGCAAGGGAGCTTGGAATGCAGCCAAGAATCTACTTTCCCACAAAGCTGAGCCTTCTCTTCCAGGGAAAAAGATGGACATTTAACAAAATGGAATAATTCCAAAAATTTCTGATGAAAAGACCAGAGCTAAACAGAAAATTTGGACATAAATGGGAGGTTCAAGAGACACATGAAAAGGTAAAAAAAATAGTGGTAGTAAAAGGAAAAAAAATGCAATCCAGTAAGTTGAAACTGGCTATATCCCAGCATGGGAGAAAAAAGACTCTCGTAAATCTTGAGAATTGTAACTCTAACAGAAATAATATACCTAGCCAGAAATGATGGACATTCAGGACCTATCCATGAGACTGCTATCTAAAGAGATATAACTGGCTTTAACCCCACTTCGGAGAAAGACCCTAATAACTCTCAGGAATTTTGACTCTATTCGATAGAATAAACAGAACTAGATGGGACAGACACTCAGAATTTTCTATGACTTAGATAGAATTATCTAAAACACACTACCTCCTTAAAAAGGGGGACAGGAAAGAGACTGGAGGAGGGAGGGAAGTGAATGGGGTAAATCTCATTACACTAAGAGGGACAAAAAACCTATGGTAACAGAGGGGAAGAAGGGAGCAGATGAGAAACACCTGAATCTTCTTCTCATCAGACTTGGCTTAAAGTCAACCTACACATACTCAGTTAACTTATAAAGTATCTAACCTTTAAAGTATGAAAGAGGAAAAAGGGGAGGGGGGACAGAAAAAGGGAAGGGGAGTGGGGGGGAAGGGAGATAAAACAAAAGGAAGGGAAGGGGAAAAGGAAAAAGGTAAAGGGGAAAGAAAGGGGAGGGTGTGATATAGGAGGGCAAACACACTGAAGGGTGTGGTATTCAGAAACAAAATACTGGGGAATATGGAGAAAGGGGGGAGAAAGGGGGAAAAATATAAACTGAGGGAAGATAGTATGGAGGGCAATAAAGAATTAGTCATCATAACCTTGAATGTGAATAGGATGAACTCTCCCTTAAAATTTAAGAAAATAGCAGAGTGGATTAAAAACCAGAATCCCACAATATGCTGCTTACAAGAAACTCATTTGAAGCAGAGAGATACATATAGAGTAAAGGTAAAAGGTTGGAGGAAAATATATTTTGCTCCAGCTGAAGTAAAAAAAGCAGTGGTAGCAATCCTAATATCAGACAAAGCAGCAGCAAAAATAGATAGCATTAAAAGAGATAAGGAAGGAAACTTCATCCTCCTAAAAGGTACCATAGACAATAAAGTCATTTCAATATTAAATATATAAGCACCCAGTGGGACAGCACCCAAATTCTTAGAGGACAAGCTGAAAGAACTACAGGAAGACATAGACAGCAAAACTCTACTAGTGGGAGACCCTAACCTCCTGCTATCAGATCTAGATAAATTGAATCATAAACTTAACAAGGAAAAAGTTAAGGAGGTAAATAGATTGTTAGAAATATTAGATATGGTAGACTTATGGAGGAAACTGAATGGGGATAGAATGGAATATACCTTTTTCTCTGCAGTACATGGAACTTATACAAAAATTGACCATGTACTAGGACATAAAAACCTAATAATCAACTGCAGAAAGGCAGAAATAATGAATACATCTTTCTCAGATCACAATGCAATAAAAGTCATATGCAATACTAGGCCAAGAAGATACAAACCCAGAACAAATTGGAAACTGAATAACCTCATTTTAAAAAATGAGTGAAACAAAAAAACAAATTCTAGAAAGAATTAACCATTTTATCCCACATAATGATAATAATGAAACAACATACCAAAACCTATGGGATTCATTCAAAGCGACTCTCAGGGGATATATTATAGCTCTAAATGCTTACATAAATAAATTGGAGAAAGAGGAAATCAATGGACTAAACATGCAACTAAAACAATTAGAGAAAGAACAAATCAAAAATCCCCAATTCAATACCAAATTAGAAATTCTAAAAATTAAAGGAAAAATTAATAAAAGCAAAACCAAAAATCTATTGAATTAATAAATAAAACCAAAAGTTGGTATTATGAAAAAACCAGTAAAATTGATAAACCTCTGGTCAATTTGATTAAAAAAAGATAGAAGAAAACCAAATTGCTAGTATCATAAATGAAAAAGGTGAACTCACCACCAATGAGGAGGAAATTAAAGTAATAATTCAAAATTATTTTGCCCAACTCTATGCTAATAAATTTGATAATCTAAATGAAATGGATGAATATTTACAAAAATATAAGTTGCCTAGGTTAAATGAAGAAGAGATTAAATACATAACAACCCTATCTCAGAAAAAGAAATTCAACAAGCCATTAGAACTCCCTAAAAAAAATCTCCAGGGTCTGATGGATTCACAAGTGCATTCTACCAAACACTGAAGGAACAATTGGTTCCAATTCTACATAAACTCTTTGGAAAAATAGGAAAAGATGGAACTCTGTCTAACCCTTTCTATGAAACAAATATGGTGCTGTTACCTAAACCAGGAAGAGTTAAAACAGAGATAGAAAATTATAGACCTATTTCCCTGATGAATATAGATGCAAAAATCCTAAATAAAAATCTTAGCAAAATGATTACAACAAGTTATCACTAGGATAATACACTATGATCAAATATGATTTATTCCAGGAATGCAGGGTTGGTTCAATATTAGGAAAACTGTTAATATACACAATTATATCAACAACAAACCTATCAGAAATCATACAATCATATCAATAGATGCTGAAAAAGCTTTTGACAAAATACAGCATCCATTCCTATTAAAAGCACTAGAGAGTGTAGGAATAAATGTTCCTTAAAATAATTAGCAGTATCTATCTGAAACCATCAACAAGGATTATATTCAATGGGGAAAGGCTAGAGGCATTCCCAATAAGATCAGGGGTGAAACAAGGGTGCCCATTATCACCACTACTATTCAATATTGTATTAGAAATGTTAGCATCAGCAATTAGAGAAGAAAAAGAAATTGAAGGAATTAGAATTGGGAAGGAAGAGACAAAACTCTCACTCTTTGCAGATGACATTATGGTCTACCTAGAGAATGCCAAGAAATCATCCAAAAAAATTACAGGAAACAAATAGCAATTTTAGCAAAGTTGCAGGATATAAAATAAACCCTCATAAATCCTCAAGTTTTATATATATATATATATATATATATATATATATATATATATATATATATATAGCAAGATATAGCAGGAAGAGCTATAAAGAGAAATCCCATTTGTCGAGTCCGGAGGAGGGAACCCAGGCCGACATCAATATGATGCATAAGCTGGTTCGTTTATTGATCACAGGATGCATACTTTTATACTCTACTTTTACGTAACCAATTACATCAGTGTTTTAGCAAGCATTTTTTTCACATGCATACCTTGTGTATGTCTTAGGTGATTGTTTTGAGAACCAGTGTTCTGCTAAACAGAGAGAAGACTGTTTGGAGAACCAAACAGTGATTTGATAAACAAAGTGAAGAAGGTAATTATCTCAGAATGCGCTATCTATCTGAGCCTAGGAATATACCTCCTTAGCTCAGACATGCAGCTACTCCCTTATCTAAGCTCTGAAGTACATCTTGCTGGTTAAAGCACATAACTATTTCTGTGTTAACCCTTCATAGCTCTTAGACTGGAATACATATGACATAACATCTCCCCCTTTTTGTTTAAAGGCCTGGGAGAGCATGTTTGCTAGAGATCTCTGACAACACAAAAGGATGCATGGTCCAAACAACAAGAATATAACAAGTATAAAGCAAATTACAATTATAGGTTTAACAATTGCCAAAGGCCAAGTAGGTAATCCTAAAGATTTTAACCAATCCTTAAAGAAATCTTCATGTACAGTTATTTTATCAAGATTTTCTTGTAACCTTTTAATTTTAGCATAGACTGAAGCACTATTATCTGAAATATTAAAGCAACACATGCCTTCAAATTCCTCACAACCATGATTATGTAATAAACGCAAGAAATCTATTGCAGCTCTATTTTGTAGTGTAGCCTTGCGAATGCTCTGTACTTCCATAATTATATCCATTAAAGCCATGGATGTAATGTCAGCCTGAGCTTTTGCCCAACATGCAAGTTTTTTTCATGGTATTATAATTAATAGATGCCATTACCCCTGGTGTGAAAAAGGATGTGGCTACTGTTTCTGATATTGATAGAAATTTAACATTTTTATTACAGTTGGAAGCCAGGGGAATGCTCCTTGTTTTCTTAGGGCTTCTGGAGAAATTAAGGTATGGTGTGGACACTAGTGCTAATTGGCCTAGGTAACAAGGTCCTCCTATAGGACACCATGGGATGGAACTGTATGCCTTGTCTTCACATATCAAGAATACTCCAGAGGGTAATGACTTTGCTACCTCAATTTGTACTTCAAGGGGCCCCCGTTCTGTTTTTGATAAATTCCAATGATGAAAATGCCCTGATACATTAGTGAATCATTCCCACTTAGGGGAATCTCAAGGTGCGTTTTCTTTAAAATACTCTAAACCTCCAAATATAAAAACTCCTGTAGCATTATAAAGTTGTGGGGAGCTCACAAGACTACAATGTGGGAGATGAGTGATATTCTCTTTTATTCCAGGGGGAACACTCCACAAGAAATTTATTTCCTGTGGCTCCTGTGTAGTTGGTTTATTTAAAGCCTTTAATATAGTTCTTAATCTACAACTATTTTTCAGGGATGGCCAGGTATAATTTTGCTGTTTATCACACATACATGCACAAGAACTATACTGCTGAAAACTCCTACATATTTCCTTTAACTGTCCATAGTGACCTTTCAGTCTCTGTTTGATGTCCTCTGGGTCCAGGGGGATCCCTATGAAGCATGTCTTGCAGGGATCACTAGCTGATTTCAGGGAGATACACATTTGATGCTGTAGATATTTAGGAATCAGATGAGTCACAAGAGCCGTAGCAGGGCAGGATGCAAGCACCAGCAGAAGAAGTATCATTTTTCAGGTGAGGTTTTACCCACTTTGCAGGAACCCACTGTGGTTTCGATGAACCTGAAACAACACACACATACCCTCGTCCACAGGTTAGTAACCAATAGGAATTGTCCCATTGGGCAGTCTTAGGATCAAAAACAGAGACAGAAATGTCAACACCAGCAAAGTGTGCCACGTTCTTAGAAAAGTGAAAGTAAAGAGGCTTATTATCTGAGATAGAGTGCTTAGGGTTAAGCCAGTTCAAAACATAAATCACTTTGCTCACTATGTTATGTGGTGATCCCCCAATCTCCCCCTTTTCTTTTAAAAACAAGGCTAAGTATTTCTTAGCATCCTGACGAGCCCTGTCAGCGGCAGTTGTGCTAGGCAGACTGAGGTGAATGAGACGTGGACATGAAGCAGGGTGGGAGGGGGTTAAGTCCTCCTCCCTCCTCTGCCAGCCTAGGGATGATTCACTGCGGCTGCTGAGTCAAGTCCTCATTAAGCAGGAGAGTCATTGTTCTGCAGTCAGGGCAAGAGGCAATAATCATTCTCATCTGTGTCAGGGGCAGGTTAAAGGTTTTCGCCAAAGCCTTGGCTGAGATGAGCAGGATGCAGCATGGGGAGGGAGTGGAGGCACGGCAGTGGCCGGACTAACGGAGTGGAGGGGGGAACAGGATTGGCTTTCCTCCCCTCGGTCAGTCCCCACCCAGGCCACAGAGTGCAGGTGGAGTGCTGGCGGCCCGGGGCCCCTGATCTGAAAAGCCTGCGAGAGACAAAGGCAGCAGCGGGAAGGCTCTGGGGCTGCCCGCCCGCTCTCTTCCAGGCCAGGTAGTGGTGGGGATTAATTAACACTTTTTCTGCTAGAGGAGGCACATCCAAACTTCCTCCAATAGCAGTTCTTTCAGCATCAGTCACAGCGGGGCAAGCCCACAAACTTTCAAAGTCATCATAGACAATTTTGCACAGTGTGCCATACGTTTCTGCCAGTCTCTGGGCTTCCTTGTTCTTAGTTTGGACTGCTTCCCATAAGCTTTTTCCCAGCTTATCCCCTTTTTCCAAGGAGAAGAGTTCTTCAGTCTTAGTAATTATGCCCTTATCTCTTCCCCAGTGTATCACCCAAGAAATTTCTGATCTCTTAACAGGCAGGTTATATTTTTTCGATAAGTCCTCTAAGGTATTGAGCGCAGTGCACTCCGTGGCTGATACAGCCATTCCCATCCCAAATTCCCTGATTCACAGGTCAGCCATGGCCATGTCCGCTTTTCTTCTAGCACTGAGTGAGGGGGTGTTCAGCACTTCCCTACCAACTCAAACTGGAATGTCTTTTCCCCATTCGACTCACTTCCCTCATGTCGGGGTCACCATATGTCGAGTCTGGAGGAGGGAACCCAGGCCGACATCAATATGATGCATAAGCTGGTTCGTTTATTGATCACAGGATACATACTTTAATACTCTACATTTACGTAACCAATTACATAAGCGTTTTAGCAAGCATTTTTTTCACATGCATACCTTGTGTATGTCTTAGGTGATTGTTTTGAGAACCAGTGTTCTGCTAAACAGAGAGAAGACTGTTTGGAGAACCAAACAGTGATTTGATAAACAAAGTGCAGAAGGTAATTATCTCAGAATGCGCTATCTATCTGAGCCTGGGAATATACCTCCTTAGCTCAGACATGCAGCTACTCCCTTATCTAAGCTCTGAAGTACATCTTGCTGGTTAAATCACATAACTATTTCTGTGTTAACCCTTCATAGCTCTTAGCCTGAAATACATGACACAACACCCATTCAAAGTAACCTCAAACAAAATAAAATACTTGGGACTCTATTTGCCAAGACAGACTCAGAATCTTTTTGAAAACAATTATAAAACAAACACACAAATTAAATCAGATTTAAATAACTGGGCAAATATCAACTGCTCATGGATAGGTAGAGCTAATATAATAAAAATGACAATTCTACCAAAACTAAACTATCTGTTTAGTGTCCTACCAATCAAAATTCCAAAAAATTACTTCAATGAGTTAGAAAAAATTGTGAGTAAATTCATATGGAGAAATAAAAAGTCAAGAATTGCCAGGAGCTTAATGAAAAAAGTGCAAAAGAAGGTGGCTTAGCCCTACCTGATCTAAAATTATATTACAAAGCATCAGTCATCAAAACGGTTTGGTATTGGCTAAGAAATAGAGTGGTGGACCACTGGAATAGATTAGGTGTAAAAGTAGGCAATGATTATAGTAATCTGCTGTTTGATAAACCCAAAGATTCCAGCCATTGGGATAAAAACTCCCTCTTTGATAAAAAACTGCTGGGATAATTGGAAGTTAGTATGGAAGAAACTTAGATTAGACCCACAACTAACACCCTTTACCAAGATAGGATCCAAATGATTACAGGACTTAGATATAGAAAACAATACTAGAAGCAAACTAGAAGATCAAGGACTAGTTTACCTGTCAGATCTATGGAAAGGGGAGCAGTTTATGACTAAGGAAGAGTTGGAGGACATCACCAAAAACCAATTAGATGATTTCGATTACATTAAATTAGAAAGCTTTTACACAGATAAAAGTAACCAAGATGAAAAGAAATGTAGTAAATTGGGAAACAATCTTTACAACTAGTGATTCTGACAAAGGACTCATTTCTAAAATATACAGAGAACTGAGTCATATTTTTAAAACAAAAAGCCATTCTCCAATTGACAAATGGTCAAAGGATATGCAAAGGCAACTTACAGATGAGGAGATCAAAGCAATCCATAGCCATATGAAAAAATGCTCTAAATCATTAATTATTAGAGAAATGTAAATTAAAGCTTCTCTGAGGTACCACCTCACACCTCTCAGATTGGCCAATATGACCAGAGATGATAATGATCATTGTTGAAAGGGTTGTGGGAAATCTGGGACACTATTACATTGTTGGTGGAGCTGTGAACTCATCCAACCCTTCTGGAGAGCTATTTGGAACTATGCCCAAAGGGCAACAAAAATGTCCATACCCTTTGACCCAGCAATACCACTACTGGGTCTATACCCTGAAGAGATGATAAAAAAGGGTAAAAACATTACTTGTACAAAAATATTTATAGCAGCCCTGTTTGTGGTGGCAAAGAATTGGAAATCAAGTAAATGTCCTTCAATTGGGGAATGGCTTAGCAAACTGTGGTATATGTATGTCATGGAACACTATTGTTCTATTAGAAACCAGAAGGAATGGGATTTCAGGGAAGCCTGGAAGGATTTGCATGGACTGATGCTGAGTGAGATGAGCAGAACCAGCAAAACACTGTACACCCTAACAGCAACATGGGAATGATGTTCAACCTTGAAGGACTCACTCATTCCATCAGTGCAACAATCGGCAATAATTTGGGGCTGTCTGCAAAGGAGAGTGCCATCTGTATCCAGATAAGGAGCTGTGGAGTTTGAACAAAGTTCAAGGACTATTCCCTTTAATTTAGGAAAAAACAGATATCTCATTGTCTGATCTTGTTACCTCTTAGACTTCTCTTCTCTTTAAGGATATGATTTCTCTCTCATCACATCCAATTTGAATCAAGATACAACATGGAAATAAAGTAAAGAATGACAAAGTGCTTTCCATGGGGTGGGGGAGGGAAGTAAGATTGGGGGGAAAATTGTAAAACTCCAAATGATATTTTTAATCCCAAAATAAAAACTTAAAATAAAATAACGAATTAACAAATTTCAATAAAAACCAATTAATATATATAAAATTGGAATGTCTTATAGCAAAAGCAATAAAATAGATAAACTATTAAATAATGTGATTTCAAAGAAGACAAATGAAGAGTATATTACCATTATCAGAAATGTAAAAGGAACATTCCCAAATGACAAAGAAATAAAGGATGCTATTAAGAGAAACTGAGGGGGCAGCTAAATGCTGCAGTGAATAGAGCACCAGTCCTGGAATCAGGAAGACCTGAGTTCAAATCCAACCTCAGACACTGAATTACCTAATGGTGTGACCTTGGGCAAGTCACTTAACCCTATGCCTTGCAACTCCCACTCCAAAAAAAGAGAAAGAACAATTAAGAAGATTCTTGATGAGAGTGAATGAGGGGTATAGAAAAACTGACTTGAAGTTTAACATTAAAAAAACTAAGATCTTGAGAAATGGTGCCATTACTTTCTGATAAACAGAAAGAAAAAAAATGGAAGCAGGATAAGATTTTATATTCTTCAGTTCAAAGATCACTGCAGATAGTGACAGCAGACATGAAATAAAATATATTTATTCCTTGGAACAGAGGTTATGACAAATCTGGACAACATACTAAAAAACAGAGACATCACCTTGCTGACAAAGGTCTATATAATTAAAGTCATAATTTTTTTTTCCCAGTAGCAATGTATGGCTATGAGAATCTGACTATAAGGAAAACTGAGTACTACATAACCAAAGAGTCCTTTGGACAGCAGAGAGATCAGCTCAGTTAAAACTCAGGTTATTCACTGAGAGATTAGATTCAGTTGCTAAATATTAAATACTTTGACCACATAATGAAAAGATGGGACTCATTGGAAAAGATACTGATGTTGAAGTCAAAAAGGAAGAGAACAGCAGAAGATGAGATGGATAGTATCATAGAAACAATGAACATGAACAGACTTTGAGAGATAATGGAAACTAGAAGAGTTTAATACCTTGTGGTCCATGGAATTACAAAGAGTTAGATACAACTGAATGGCTGAAGAATTTTACATATACATTTTTACAAATGAACATGTGTGTTTTCTCTGTGTGCACCTTACAGTAATCAGATTGACAAAATTGACAAAAAAGAAAAATGACAAATGTTGGAAGGGTTGTAGGAGAGTGGGTCTACAGATGCACTGTTGCAGGAGATGAATCTCCACATTCAACAACAAAACAAAGCCAACCCCCCCCCAAATACCAAATATTTATTGTCTTTAATATTCCTTTTGTTCAGTCTTTCTACTGCCCAAAATATGATAGGTTTATCTGAGGTCAATGTGAATTTTTGTCTAATTGTCAATGAGCCTCTTCAAGTTTGATATAAACCTACTTCGAGCTTCTGTTACCTATTTGTTCACTTCCTTTGTCAAGGCAAAAGTATCTCTTCCTGTTGTGATCACCTCTTCTTGTGATTGGGATTCAAGTGCTTTCTACTCTCTCTGATTATTCCTCTACATCTCCAGCTTCATCTGGGCAATTGGAAAATCAAATTAATCCAAAGGCTATTATTTCATTTCAAAGTAAAGGGTAAAACCCACTTCTCTGCTTCAGAAAAAGGGAAATTTATGGGGTTTTTTCAATTTATTTATTTATATATGTCACAGGAAAACCAGTTGATGGGATAGCAAATATTTAGCCCATGGAAGAGACTACTTATGAGGCATATGATTCTCATCTCCAAATATTAGAAAGACTGCTATGAGGGAAAGAGATTAAACTTGTTATATATTGCTCCAGAGGGAGAAAAATGGCAGTAATGAAGGGAAATTGCAGTGAAGCAAAGTAAGGTTTGATTTAAGGGAAAATTGGAAGAGAAAATGAGATCTTCTCAAACACAGTCTATCACAGAAGGTTTTCTCCTCACGGAAGATCTTCAAGGAAAGAATGGATAAATATTGGTTGAGTACATTATAATAGAAATTCTTTTGAGGGATATGGGTTGGATGGATGATCTATGAAGTCCTTATACTTGCAAATTCTGTAATTTTCAACAGAAAGATGTGCATGTATGTCCTTACTTTATATTCACTGGAATGCTGAAGAACAAAGTATAATAAATGTTGAGTATAAACAGAAGCAAAATCATTGAGCTTGCCTAAATAGGCACAACAAACAAGAAATAATGAACTCAGAAAGAAACCAATCACTAAGAGCCATGTAAATGACAAGATCAACAAAGATGAATTGTCTGGAAACACTCATACTTCATCTTTGTCACCACTTGAGTAAAACATAGAAAAACCTTATAGATTACATTTCCTTAAAGACTAAAGAAATAATTTGGCATTTGTAATGACAAGACCCTGATTGATGTGGAAACAAATTCCTCAGTTGTAATAGAAAATGAATTTTTTTAAGTAAAGAAAAATCCAGTCCCTCATCCCAAGCAGAGATCACCTATACTCCATAGACTGAAAAACATAAAGTGAAGCATGATATCCTCTTAAATATCTCCTTTACAATAAATGATTTCTTAATTATGTGGCATTTCTTAGTAGCTGGGAGCCCTGAAGAACAAACAGTAATATGTGGAGATTAACATCTTAACCATGTTGTCTACCTATACTTTCCAATTGTGTCATTTATAAATTAAATTAACATATGTGCCGATATCCAATTCATTGATTTAAAAAAACCAATAATACAAAGCTAAGAATAGATCCCTACTGTACTCCATATTCCTCCTGTATATAAACATGCCTCTTGATGTTCCCCCCCCCCTTCCCCTAACTTACATTTTTATAAGTAGTCTGGTAATTGACTTTTTTCTGCTCATATAAATCTTTCTCAGTTCTGGTCTTCCATGGACTTAGATTGAATCACTGAGAACTGTTTGGCTCCAAATGGTCACAACTCACATGGCATCACATCCCACCAGAACACTCAATTGGCACTAATGGAGGACCTGCCATCCACACATGCTGTTAGTTCAACTCTAAACCTTTGTCTTGGTGGAGCAAGAGAGAGCAGATCTTGCTTCTCCTGCTGACAATTTAGATCCCACAGACTAGGGAAAGGAAGGGTAAAGAAAGGGATAAAGAGGGAGTCTCTTTCTGCTTTTCCCATGGGAGGTTCTGCTACTTATCTAGTCTCTGAAGAGAGGGAGAAAGATCCAGGTCATTCATAGTTGCCTCTGACCTCCATTTTTAGCATCTCCCTCCCAACTCCAGATGTCCCTCTGGGTAAATAACATTTAGGATCACCTACAAACAGAAAACTTCATGGAATTCACCCCTTCAGTCACAAGACTTTAATTTCCATTGTAGTTCCTAGGAATGTACTTCTAAGAAGCAAAAATAAACCAAGAGTTACTTATTCAAAAGTGAACAATATGTGAGGTATTGAAAATGACATCATTTCCTAATGTCCTCATTCATGATAAAATTGTGAAGTGGATTATGACACTGAGAGAATTACTGGGAGAACTTCCAAAATTCCATCTGGCAAATTGAGATACTGTCTTTTAAAAAGTGATCCCTCTGTCTATAAATGTAATGGGCCAAGACTTAAAGTCTTGCAGTCAAGTCAATAGGAAAAAGTAAACCTAGACAATGATAAATATAAATGATAGCTCTAAATCCAAAAAAAGGAGGAGAGCTATTTTATTTTGTTGTATCTTGGTTACCATGGGATGCATTTCTCATTTCACAACTCCACATCTATCACATCTCTGGAAGGCGTAATAAATAGCACCTCTCAATGACGCTCCAGGGACATGCATTCTTCCATTCTGGCATGTAATTCCATTGCACAAAATAGAAATGTGCTGTTGTACTCTTCATATCCTATTGATGTTAGTCTACTTTGGCTTTCTATTCACAAACTTTTACATGAACAACAATTTCAATATTTCTTTTTCTTCATTCTAGAGGTATAGGTTTCATAAGAAGTAAAAAAAAGATACTTCAAAGATAAAATTTGTCATTACCCTTTTAATGATAATGTTTGCCCTTCATTTTCAAAGAAGACATCACTTCAGGGAGGTGATGCCATGACAAGCACGTGAATTGGATTTGAGTGAGGGGGTGCTGTACTAAGTCATCACCCTTACTTTTTCCTCCAGAGCCATCTGGGTCCAGTGGCCAGATATGAATCAGGACAACTGGAGATGGCCCTGGATGCAGGACAATCGGGGTTAAGTGATTTGCCCAAGATCACACAGCTAGTAAGTGGAAAATGTCTGAGGATGAATTTGAATTCCTGTCCTCCTGAATCCAAGGTCAGTGCTCTATCCACTGTGTCCACCTAACTGCCCTTTGGTGATTTCTCAAAGACTGACTTGGTTTCTGTAAGTGTTAAATATGGATTAAGTTCAATTTAAGCCAATTATGGAATCATGTACCTATACACAGATTCTACTTCCTCATTTCCCACCTGTCATGGAGTCAGGAAGACCTGAGTTCAAATCCAACCACAGACACTTAATAACTACCTAGCTGTGTGACCTTGAGCAAGTCACTTAACCCTACTGCCTTGCAAAAACTAAAAACAAAACAAAAACAAAAAACAAAACAAAACCTGGACTCCTGAATGAAACCATAATCTTTTTTAAAAGGATGTTTCCATTGACATAGATCACATTGTCTCCTCTCATTCTATATAACATTTCTCTGTGACCTATCATAAAAGACTCCACCTAATATGATGAAGGCCTTCCACTAATTGAAAATCTTTTAATCTGGAGTCCATGAAAGTGTGCTTTTTAAAAATTTATGTCTCTTTTTTTTACAAGGCAATGGGGTTAAGTGACTTGCCTAAGGTCAAACAGCCAAGTAATTATTAAGTGTCTGAGGTCAGATTTGAACTCAGGTCCTTCTGACTCCATGGCTGGTGTTCTATTCACTGTGCCACCTAGCTGCCCCAAAAGTATACTTTTTAAAACTTTTTGATTAATTTATTTCAATATAATTATTTTCTTTATAATTCTCATATTTTATCCATTTATTTTATTCATTTAAAAACATTCTTCTGAGAAGGGGGTCTGTGGATTTCATCATCTGGACTACATGCAAAAAGTAGAGTCCCTCCTCTGGATCTTTTGGTATTACATGCATACCTACAGAGCACAAGGAATTTCCTTAAATTTTCTCATTCTAATTCTGGATGTCTTTCTATCATGGAGAAATTGAACATGGAGAAGGGGAAGTCTATAAACTGAAACAGAGTGGAGCTATTGAAATAAGCAAAAGGTTCAGCAGGGTGAAGAGCTAGAGGTTGAAGGAGACATGGGATAGACTGAAATTGAGGCCCTGAAGAATGGAATAACTTGCTCAAGGTCAGAGCCAGGATGCCATCCTAAACCTCTCTTGAATACATTCTGTTAATAAACATTTATTAAGCTAAGTCCTGGAGTTATAAAAAGAGGCAAAAGACAGTCCCTGCCCTCAAGGGGGCTTGCAATCTAATGGAGATAGCATGAAAACAAATATATATAATTATATGCAGGATAACAGGAAATAACAGGAGGAAAGTACCAGAATTAAAATGGGTTAGGGAAGGTTTCATGTAAAAATGAAGATTTTTGGTAGGGCTTAATGGAAACTAGAATATTCTGAATGGAGAAGGTAGAGCATCCCAGGTATGGGGGGGGGGGCAGTCAGAGAGAATATTTGGAGCTAAAGATGGAGTGTCTTGTTAATAGAACAGGCAAAAGGCCAGTGTCACTAAATCAAAGAGTATATACTAGAAAGTAAGGTGCAGGAAGACTGGAAATGTAGGAAGAGGCTAGATTATGATGGGCTTTTAATGCCAAACATAGCATCCTAGTGGCAGTAAGGAGTTATTTCCCATTATTGGGAAGTGGGGGGTAGAGGTGGGGGGCATTGTGTTATATGAATAGATCTATATTTTAGGAAAACCACTTTAGTGACTGAATGAAGAATGGGTTGGAATGGGGAACGACTTGAACAGGCAGACTTATCATCAGAATATTGCAATTATCCAGGAATAAAATGATAAGGGTCTGTACCAGGATGGATGTCATAGGAAAGAATGGAGAATATTCAAATGATGTTTCAAAGGTGAAATTTATGGGCCTTGGCTATTGGGTGGTGGGGATGGGGAGGTTAGAGATAGAATCCAAGATGACTGACTGAATAACTACGAACATGGTATTGCCGTGTTAAGGAAGGAGGGCAGAAGGTAGGATTTTTAGGGGAAAAATAATTAGTTCTGTTTTATACATATGTATGTATGCATGTATATATTTTTTCTTATTAGAATTAAATAAGGATCCTTTATCACCTCCCAAATTGTGGTAGACTGAAAGACTCAAAGAAATTGGGTGAGATTGAAAATCATCCCAAATAGAAGAAAAGTTGAAAGAACTGGAAATATTTATCCTGGTTGCTTTTATATTTAAGGACAAAAATGGTAGCCATTTTCAAGTATTGTAAGGATCCAAGAGAAGAAATTCCAGGTTTGTTCTGCTTAATCTCAGAAGACAGAATTAGTAACAAAGGGCAGAAGTAGTCAAGAGGCAGATTTAAACCTCATGGGGGAAAAAAACCCTTTTCCTTTAAGCAGAGGTATCCAAGAGTGGGACAGGGTTTCCTCAGGATTTAGTGGGTTCCCAATCACTGGAGATCATCAAATAGATGTTATAGAGAGGATTCTCCTTCAGGTATGGATCTCACAGATTCCTTCAATTCTGACACTTTTAGATTCCAGGAGTAGCAGAGTACTGTGCATAGAAAACACTGGATAAGGGGCAGCTAGGTGGAGCATCGGCCCTCCTCAGGAGAACCTGAGTTTAAATCTGACCTCAGACACTTATTAGTAACTTAGCTGTATGATCTTGGGCAAATCATTTAACCCCATTGCCTTGCCAAAAAGAAAGCACTGGATAGATCAAAACCTCTTTATATGAACCTTGGTTCTGCCTCTTAATAGTTAGGTGAAATTGGCAAATCACTTAGCATCTAATAGCTTTACTAATCAGTGAAATAAGAATAAGTACTGTACTTCCTATCTCACAGGATTGTGGTAATGATTCAATAAGAACAAATTCACTTAGATCCCTCATACACTGCTGATAACTAGTTCAATTTAGAAATTACATTCATCAAGTAAAAATCTTCCAGTAACTTCTGTTAATTAGGTCAATTTTGCAGAAGCCTGAGTATGTCCATCATCTCCTGAAGCTATTATAATATCTCTAATTGGTTTAAAGATTTAGAGCCTTGATTTCAAAAGAGAAAAGGTATGGGAGAGGATGGACTCTAAACATTAAGTTCAATTTGTCAAGAAAAATACAAATAAACTTAGAAATGGTTTTTAGGCAAGTTCTCATTTAACAAAGCACTAGTAGAGGAAAATGTTGGTGCAAAAGGACAGAAAAGCACCAATCCTAAATGGACCACAACTGGGAGATTGCTAGAGTTTGTTGTTTTAGTTGTCCTTCTATATTACAAAAAATCAAACAAACTTTATGAAAAAGAGAACTCTTGGTAGCTTGTTTAATTTGATAGTTGTCTTTTGTTTCTTTAAGTTTTCCTAATTTAGATCTGAAGTTCTGTTTGAGAGGCTATGAATTCTCTCCATTTCAAACTCTACTTGTAGTATTCATTTTCAAATTTTTTAAGTTTGATTTTCTATTTTTTTCTTTTCTATTTCTAAGAATGATGAGCATGATGACCATTTTTATGATCACAAATGCATTTTCATCCTAGTTCCTTTTCTTTCCTCACTAAACTATTCCTTGATCTCATGAACTCCATTGGGTTCATTTATTATCTCTATGTAGATGATTTCCAGTTTTCTAGAACAAGTCTTAAATCTGTCTTCTGAGCTCCAATCCTGAATACCTAACTGCCTATTGAATATTTTGAACCAGTTATATCATAATTATCTTAATATCAACATCTTAAAAATTGAATTCAATGTCTCTTCCCCCCAAGGGTTCTTTCCTCGTTTCCCAATTTCCCTGTTATTGCTGAGAGTACCACCATCCTCTCAGTTTCCCAGGTCTCTACTTGTGTCTTTCTTGTCTTCATAATACTCATTTACCCAATATATGTGATCATTTCAAATTTATCACTTGAACCATTTCAATCTCTTTAAATATGTTTCCTTTTTTTACTTATTTAGCCAGAAACCTAGTTCAAATCAATCAGTTAATAAACAGTAAGTGCCATGGATAGAGCTCACAATTTAATTAGAAAGAGATAGCAAACATATATATATATATATATATATATATATATATTATATAAATAAAATGTATATATATATAATATATAAATAAAATGTATATATATATATATATATATATGTATATATATATACAAACAACCAACATATAAGATAATAGGGAATAATTAAGTGAAAGAAAGTACTAGAATTATGAGGCATTAAAGCTTCTTATAGAAAATAAAATTTTTTCTGGGACTACCTTTAGGAAGACAGAGAAAGAACCCAAGGAGTGAAGAGGAGGAAAGAGAGCAAAAAGCACAAGGGAAAATTCTAGAGTTGAGAGGGGAGGGTCTTATTCAAAGAACAGCAAAGAAGCCAGTGTCACCAGATCAAATGGTACATAAAAGGGATTATGGGGAAAAGACCATAAAAGGGAGTGGGCTTACAAAGAGTTTTGAATGCCAACCAGAAGATTCTGTGTTTACTCTTGGAGACTACAAGGTACCATTGGAATTTATTGAGCAGAGAAGCAACATGATTAAATCTGTGCTTTAGGAAAATAACTTTGATGGCTCAATGGAGGATGGATTGGAGTATGGAGAGGTTTTCCTTTGACAACCTTACCAGCAAGTTATTGAAATAGTCCAGGCATAAAGTGATGAAGGTTTACATTTGAAAATTGTAAGGTGAAATGAGACACAAGATACAGAGCATGATCAATTTATTAGTTAGGATATCAGTAACCTATAAATTGGATTAATGGATAAAGACCCTGAGTGAGATCAGACAGGGTCTTTTAAATCTAAGCATGTCTTCCTTCTTATTGGGTTATCAGAAAAACATTTGAACCTCCTCTGGCAAAGTTAAGACAATCCTGATTAGTAGACATTTTAATGACTGTAGGATGAGAGTCACTTCAGCTTTTCTCGATTCAGAAAATGGGATTGATTCTCAGTAATATAATTAGGCTACTGACAATGGGAGCAGTCTGCAGGAGCTTTGGTTGAATCAACTGGAATTTGATCAAATTGGGAAAGGGTGAGGATACAAGGGGGGAAATGCCAGGATGGAGATACAAATTAAAATAAAAAATCAAGACCCAAATGACCAGAAATTATAGGGCAACTTAGGTGGGCAAGTTCTCCAAAACCTAGATGAAGGGGGAAATTACAAGGACAAGGAGTTTAGATTCATAAGGTTTGGGAGAGTATTGAATCTATACCAGTTTGACTATGTCTTTAGAAATAAAATTAAAATTTAAGTTTTATAAGGAATTTCATCATGGTAGTAGCAGTATGGAAAGAAAAATGAATTTTATATATAAGAAATGTTGCAAATGTGAAATCAATAAGTTTGGCAAAAGATTGGATACAGTGGATAAGAGAGGAGTCAAGGAGAGTCAAGGGTGAGTCATCAGTTGGGCACCTGAAGGACTGGAAAGATGTTCTTACTTTATATAGTAATAAGGAAATTCAGAGAGTGAGAGGATTTGAAGGAAAAAAAATGAGTTCAGTCTTAGACATATTGTGTTTGAGGTATCTATAGGACATCCAATTCAAGATATCTGAAAGGAATTTGGAGATATGGGACATTGGAGGTTAGCCTAGAGGTTAAGGCAGGACAGGCAAATTTAAGAATCATCAGCATGTGGGGCGGCTAGGTGACATAGTGGATAAAGCACAAGCCTTGGAGTCAGGAGTACCTGGGTTCAAATCCGGTCTCAGACACTTAATAATTACCTAGCTGTGTAGCCTTGGGCAAGCCACTTAATCCCATTTGCCTTGCAAAAACCTAAAAAAAAAAAAGAATCATCAGCATAAAGATGGCAATCAAATCCATGGAAGTTGATGAGATCACCAAGTAAATTAGGTATAGAGAGAAAAGAAAAGAGGAACCAGGTTAGAACACAGGCTAGACACCAACAGTTAAAAAGTATGTTCTGAATAAGCATATGGCAAAAGAGATTGAGGAGTGGCAAGATAAATAGGATGAGAACCAGGACAAAGGGAGAATGCCAAAATCTTAGAGAGAAGAAAGTGTCAAGGAAAAGAGAATGAACAACAGTGTCAAAAGTTGTAACAAGGTCAGTAATAATGAAGATTAGATATTGCTATAAAGATAACATTTGTAACTTTGGAGAGAACAGCTTTATTAAAAGGATCAGATCAGAAAACCAAATTGCAAAAGGGGTAAGAAAAGAGCGAATGAAGAAAAATGGAAGTATTTATTGTAAATGACCTTTGCAAGAAGTTTAGCCACAGAGGGCAGAAGAATATAGGATAATAGCAAAAGTTGTAAGTGAGGATTTTTTGAGGATGAGTGAGACATTGGCATATTGATAGGCAGTATAGAAAGTGCCAGGAGTCAAGGAGAGTTTGAAAATAAATGATAGAATCAGAAAGACAGGGGTTAATCTGTTAAAGGAGATAAGATTAAATAGGATAGTTTTGTGCAGTGAGAGGAGTTAGCTTTGGTAAACTATAGAACTACTTCATTATGTGAGACTGGGGTGAAGGAAGTGATAGTGAGAGAAGGCATCTGAGTTATAGGAGATGGGGAAGAAGGGAGGAGTTCACAGTAAATAGTCTCATTTTTTCTGAAAAAATATGATGGACAATTATCATTTGAGAGGTTGCAAAGTCATGGGAGGTTTGAGGAGGAATGAAATTGCTAGGAAGAGTCATTATAAGGGAGGAATATAATAGGATTGCCTAGAAGTAGTGAGGACCCAATTGATAATGTGTAACAAATTTGTACTAGATCTAGTCAGCATTGTTTTGTGATTTTCTCCACTTTTCTTTCAGTGCATGTATGCAGAAGCAAAGGAATTATTTACAGCACAATCAGTGAAAAGATAAGGAGACTAGATACTCCCTAGAAAAGCATATTACTTTACCAAGGGTTCAAGATGGAGAAAACAGTATAGAATAGTATTGGGGAGATGTCTGGGAAGAGAACTGAGAATTTAAGAGATTAGAAGTCACAACATGGACAAAGAGTAAGATTTCACAAAGGGATTGTCTCTGGAATTTGGTGACTCTGGAAAAGAGAATAAGGCTGATTAATTTATGCAAACGTGCCTCACTTAAATCCAATTTATGCACAAATCAAGAAATCACTCCATGATGTTTTTGGACCTCTTCAAAAATAAAAGACAAACAACAACATATAATTCCCTTCAAGGTTAAACTCCAACACCCCTTCTAAGAAACCTTTCCTATTGCCCCATGGTATTGGAGCCTTCCCCTCTAAGGCTGTCTGCTATTTACTCTGGATGTATCTAGTGTGTGCCAAAATGTATACCATGTTGTCCTCCCCAACTAGAATGTAAACTCTTTGAAGGCAAGAACTAGTTATGTTGATCTTTAATGTTTCCCATATAGTAGGTAATTAATAAATGCTTGATTTTTTTAAATTTTAGTTTATGTAATTTTTGTGGATGAAATTGCTATTTATTGTAAGATTTCTGGGGGGGGGGGAATTATTAAAATCAAGCAACAGTGAAGTGATATTGAAGAATGTCCTTTAGTATTAATCAATTTGTAGATAGAATCTCCCTTTGTATACTGCATGCAAATGGCTCTGCTCTTACCATTAACAATTGTTCTTCAGTGATTTCAGTTATGTCAGACTCTCCATGACCCCATTTGGGCTTTTCTTCACAAAGATACTAGTGATACTCATCATTTCATTTTACACATGAGGAAACTGAGGTAAACATGGTTAAATCACTTGCCCAGGGTCACACAGTGTCTGAGGCCAAATTTAAACTTAGATCCTCCTGATGCCAGAAGTCAGAATTCTATTCTCTGAGACACCTAACTTCCCAATATTAATCAGATTCTGAATTTCAACCCAGTCCTACAAACCAGACATGACTGTTTACAGTAGGTAGCTCAACAAATAAGTATTACAAACCAAGCCCCAAACACAGGACTGGGAGTATAGTGCAGAGACCAAGAAGAAAAACAAAAGGAGGCAACTTCAATGAGGATGTAACATTCTTTAAGGAGAAGTTGATCCTCATATTAACTTCTTATTTCCAACTTCTTTGACTTAGAAGCCTCTAGAACTACAGTCTCAAAATTCCACATTCAAACACATTCCAACCAATTGGTGACTTCTGCAATAAAGTCTGTACGTGCATATCATCTCCACTTTGATACAATGTTCTCAACATGGGTGACAATTATATTGTATAATGGTGAGGGAGCCAATCAACTTTATACTATATTTCTCATCTTATAGGGTTCCTTCCTTTACTACTTTTCTTCAGCCTTCATTTCTAGCACCTTTTTCATTCCACTTTTTTCTTTTCTTTCTCTTTTTATTTTGAGGTCAAATCAGCTTTTTTTCCTACTTAGGGGTAGACACCCTGTGTACACAGAATCCCTAATACCTATTTAAAAACTATCCTAAGGAACTCTTTTTTCCCCTTTTAGTTAAGAGAATACTCTAGTTTCATCCTTTCAGTAGATTAGATGGGCCAGAAGAACCCTAGATCCAGGGAATTAGTCTCATGATCTGTAAGGTCTCTGAAAGAACATACTTTCTTTACAAAGTCTCCTTTTTGCCTCTTTCTCCACTGATTTTTCACTCAAAAGTTGGATGATAAGACATGATGCAAGGTTATGTTACCATATGGGATCTAGTCTACTGCCATCCTAACTTTCATTTCCTAGTTTTATGGCCCATGGTGTTGATATGTATCATTCTCTATGAATGGTAGAAAGGATACATCAACTTCAGAACCATAGCTTTAGATTATGAAGCTTGTGATGGATGACTGCCACCTGGCAGGTCTCCAAACAAAAGAAGCTAAAACGGTAGACCAAAGGGGTCTGGTAAGCCATTTCTCTTAGTAGTGCATTACACATCATAGGTGTGATTTTTACTATTTTCTCTTTATTATTTTTCTCCCTGTGTTTGTTTCTTGGGCAAAATCAATAAAGTATGTATTTTAGTAGGAACAGATCTCCTCTCCCTTTGCAATAACACCTGAGGGCCCTCCAAACACTCCAAAGGAAACAGTATTACAGTCTGACAGATTTCTCGCCTAAGCAGTCCCAGTAACACACCACAGTAAATGACAGGAACCATTTCTCTGGGTGTTGCTGAATTAGAGAAAACAGTTACTGTCTTCTGCCTAACAAAGTAAAGCAAATGAGATGTAAAAATTCAAATTCAAAAGGTTATATAGGTCTTCATTCATCCACAAACCAAATTAACTTATGAGTTATCTCATCTTTCTGAAGTCATGGAATAAAAACCGAATCATGGAATTTCAAGTAAAATATAAATGAAAAGGAGGAGTCAGTAGTTTAGCTGAAGCACACCAGTACATGATAGACTGGGAATGAGGACATCTGGTTTCATATTCCAGTTCTGATAACTCCCTTAGCTTCACTTGTCTTCATGTGTAAGATGGGGACAATTTTACAATTACTAATTCCTAAGGTATCACAATCTATGAACTCATCAAAACAAGTATGATTCCAATGGCACAAAACTTAAGTCTTCTATACTGGCTAAATTTGTATGACTGGTTCTTTTTTTGTGTACATGTGTGACTAGATTTCTATCTTATCCAGAATAAAAGTATAGCAATCACTTTCAATCCCCATCCCATTTCTGGTCAACCTGTAAGTTTTGACCAGTTTTGTTTCTTCTGATCCAAGTTCCTCTTTGGGAGGTCTGGGGGTCACCATATTGATTTCATACTAAATTCAGACACCTTATTGGCCCATTACAGTTCCAAATTACCAACTCAAATGATTCACTAACAATTCCCAGTAGCAACTCAGGTAATATGACTCTTGATCATGTCTTCTTTATTTCATTTTATAAGGTTTGTTTGATGTTAGTGATATTTTCTTAGTTTATCTTGAATTCATAAGTAAGAGTTAAATAAACACAGGCTGCCTATAAGATACTTTTCTTGCACAAGTTTTATATCCAAGGCTTGACTCCTTTTCCATCAAATACCAATTATAAGAATACATAGTAAATAGCACAGAAATTCATATATGCATATAAAATAGAAGAGAGAGAGAGAGAGAGAGAGAGAGAGAGAGAGAGAGAGAGAGAGAGAGAGAGAGAGAGAACACAGAACAGAGAAGGAGAATATAAAAACAATACCAAATGAAGGAGCTCTTCTACAGGGAACAAGATAACTCAGCTCAACCAAGAGAGTCTCAGATCTCTTACAAGGGAAAGTTTCTCTAAATCTCTAGTGTAGCAAAGTAGGAATAAGAAGATGATGGAGACTGCCACTCTCTCATGTCCATTGTTTCTTCATTTGTTTTGATCTAAATTGGGAGGAAAGAAGGGTTTTTAAATAACTGGAAGCTATAATTGCTTTCGATTTTCAACACAGCACCATGCCTAGCACACACTTAATACAAATGCTTACACATAATGCTAGTTGATTTCATTGGCTGAAAGACTGTGAGTAATATCAGAAAGATCACAAAAGTGGAGGAGGGTACCACAAGATTTGTTGTTGTTCAGTCATTTCAGTTACTTCTAACTTTTCATGACACCCTTATGGGTCTCCTTGGAAGATATCAGGGGTTTGTTATTTTTTTCTCAAGTTCATTTTATAGATGAAGAACCAAGGCAAAAAGGGCTAAATGACTGACTCAGGATCACAAATCAGGCCCAAAGACTCATTTTTTTATTTATTCATTTATTTTGAATTTTACAAATTTTCCCTTAATCTCGCTTCCTTCCTCCCACCCCCCACAGAAGGCAGTCTCTTAGTCTTAACATTGTTTCCATGATATACATTGATCTAAGTTGAATGTGATGAGAGAGAATCATATCATTAAGGAAGAAACTTAAAGTATAAGAGATAGCAAAATTATATAAGATAACTTTTTTTAATTAAAGGTAATAGTCTTTGGTTTTTGTTCAAACTCCACAATTCTTTCTCTGGATACAGATGGTATTCTCCATCACAGATATCCCAAAATTGTACCTGATTGTTGCACTGATGGAATGAGCAAGTCCATTTAGGTTGGTCATCACCTCCAAGTTGCTGTTAGGGTGTATGGTGTTCTTCTGGTTCTGCTCATCTTGCTCAGCATCAGTTCATGCAAATCCTTCCAAGTTTCCCTGAATTCCCATCCTTCCTAGTTTCTAATAGAACAATAGTGTTCCATGACATACAAATACCGCAGTTTATTTATTTTGGGGTTTTTTTTTTTTTTTGGTTTTCACAAGGCAATGGGGTTAAGTGACTTTCCCAAAGTCACACAACTAGGTGATTATTAAGTGTCTGAGGCCGAATTTGAACTCATGTCCTCCTGACTCCAGGGCCAGTGCTCCATCTATTGTGCCACCTAGCTGCACCTATATACCACAGTTTATTAAGCCATTTCCCAATTGATGCACATCCCCTTGATTTCCAATTCTTTGCCACCACAAACAAGAGCTGCTATAAATATTTTTGCACAGGTGATGTTTTTGCCCTTTTTCATGATCCCTTCAGGATATAGACACAGTAGTGGTATAGCTGTATCAAAGAGTATGCACATTTTTGTTGCCCTTTGGGCACAATTCCAAATTGCTCTCCAGAAAGGCTGGATAAGTTCACAGCTCCACCAACAATATATTAGTGCCTCAGATTTTCCACATCCCTTCCAACACTGATCATTGTCCTTTCTGGTCATATTGGCTAGTCTGAGAGGTGTGAGGTGGTATCTCAGAGTGGCTTTAATTTGCATTTCTCTAATAGTGATTTAGAGCAATTTTTCATATGACTATGGATCACCCAAAGACTCATTCTTAACGGTTAAACATAGAGATCAGCTAGATGGTGCAGTGGATAGAGCACTGACCTTGGAATCAGGAGTACCTGAGTTCAAATTCAGCCTTAGACATTTGGACTTACTAGCGGTATGAACTTGGGCAAATCACTTAAATATATTGCCCCACAAAAACAAAACAAACAACAAAAAAAGATTAAATATGGTAATGATTCAATATCAACATAGAAGCAGATTTCCATTCAACAAATGACCCTTGCCCTTTGTTTTTAACATTTTATTAATGACTTGGATTAATATATGCTCATTATCATCCAATGCCTTGTGCTGAATCTAAAAATAAAAAATTCAATAAGGATATATATATATATATATATTCTTGCATTTATATACAAAAATCAATTTGGCAAATGTAAGATTATATGGGAATGAATAGATAGTTGCTCTGAAAAAGACTTTGTCATCATAGTAGACTAAAAGCTCAGTATGAATCAGCAATATGATGTGACAATCAAAAAGTCTAATGTGAACTTGATACATTCCGAGATGCCTAGCTTCCAGAGTAGGGAGGTGATAGTCCCACTGTACTTTGCTCTCATCCAATCTCCTTTGAAATACTGTGTTCACATGTTTTAAGGACATGATAGGCTAGAGAATATCAAAAGAAGGGCAAGATTCTTGGGTCTTTGTTATAAGAAAATCATTCTTTTGTTTATTTGACAAACATTTTTAGGGTTTTTTTGCAAGGCAAATGGGGTTAAGTGTTTTGCCCAAGGCCACTTAGCTGGGTAATTATTAAGTGTCTGAGGCTGGATTTGAACTCAGGTATACTCCTATACTCCTGACTCCAAGGCCAGTGCTATATCCACTGCACCACCTAACTGCCCCTGACAAACATTTCTTAATAATTTATATATATATATATATCAGGCATTGTACTAAATTCTAGGAATTCAAAAAAGAGGCAAAAGCCACTGTTTTGCCCTCAAGGAGACTGCAATCCAATGGTGGGGAGACAACATACAAATAAATACAAAACTAACAATATACATGATAAATAGGAACAGAGAGAAGGTACTAGAATTGAGAGATTAGGTTCCTGTGGGATTTTCATTGGAATTTAAACAAAGCCAGAAAGATCAGCAGTTGGACCAGAGGAGGGAGAGGTTCCAGGTATGGGGAACAGCTAGGAAAAATGTCCAAAGTAAAGAGATGGAGTATCCTATTCATGGGATAACCAGAATACCAGAGTCATTGGATCAAAGAGAGATTAGAGAGAGAGGTGTAAGAAGACTGAAAAGGTTGGAGAGGCCAGGTTATAAAAGACTTTGAAAGTCAAACAGAACATTTTGTATTTGATCTTAAAGGCAATAGGGAGTCACTGGAGTTTATTGGGGAGAGAGGGTATGACAGAATAGGATTTCTGTTTTAAGAAAATCACTTTGGTGTTTGGATGGAGAAGTAATTGGAGGAGGGAGAGACTTCAGGCAGTCAGATCTACCAGCAAGTCATTACAATAGTCCAGGTATGAGGTGATGAGGACCTGTATCAAAGTGGTGACAGTGTTAGAGGAGAGGAGGGGCATATGAGAAAGATGTTATAAAAGGAAAATTGACAGACCTTGGTAACACAATAGCTGTGGGTGGGATAAGAAATAATGAAGAATCCAGAATGACTCCTAGAATATTAGCCTGAAAGGAGTTACCTTCAAATGTAACAGAAAAAGTAGAAGGGGGAAAGGGTTTGAGGGGAAGATAATGAGCTCTATTTTTAATATATTGAGTCTAAATGTCCACGGGACATCGGTTCAAGTTGTCTGAAAAGCATCTGAAAAACTGGAGGAAAGAGTCTAAAGATCAGCACAGAGTTTGGAGATAGAATTTGAAAATCAATAGCATAAAGATCATAATTAAATCCTTGGAAGCTGATAGGATCACCAAGTGAAGAAGTATAGAGGTAGAAGAGGACCCTGGACAGAACCCTAAAAGACACTTATGGTCAGAGGGTGTGATCTGGAAGAGGATCCAGGAGTGGAGACAGAGAAGAAGTTAAAAATGTAAAAGAAGAATAAGAAAAAGAGTGGTGTTCTGAAATTCTAGAAATAAAAGAATATTAAAGAAAAAAAATTGAATGTCAAATGTTTTAGTGAGGTCAAGAGAAATGAGGACTGAGCAAAGGATACCAGATTTGGCAACTAAGAAGTCATGTAGTAATTATAGAGTAGCTTCAGTGGAATGATAATGTCCAAAGTAAGATTATAAGGGGTTGGTTTAGAAGATAGTGAGAGGAAAGGGAGTAGAAACACCTCCTGAACATGGTCTTTTTGAGGAATTTAGAAAGAAATGGGCAGAAAAAAGATAGGATGATAATTAGTGGGGATGGAATAATCAAGAGATGTTTTTTTTCAGGATAGGGGAGATATGGGTACAATTATAGGCAGTAGGAAATGGGTCATTTATCATATTTGGGAGGAGGGATGTCCTTTCATATATGGGTTAGGCCTAGTGGTCATTAAGACCCAGAGAGAGGATGAGACAGTCTCAATGTCACCAATTATTAGAATTGGTATTCAGTTCCAGTTCTCTCTATTCCAATCCAGGAGATTTTTTTCTACTATTTAGGTATTTAAGCAAGATATCTTATCAGAAGATACTAGAGAAATAATTCTTAAACCTGATGAGAGAAGCAAACAAACAAAATGTCCTAACTCAAGATTTTGGAAATGTTTTCAAATTACAATAGGCAGTGTGGTATAGTGGATAAAATGTTGGTCTCAGAACCACAAAGAATATATACTGGCTGTGTGGTCCTGGACAAATCATTTGACCACTATAAGAATGGGGATAGAAACAAAGAATGGACTTATGACTATTGGTATAGGGGATTCACAGATGGGAAAGTTCCTCTACCACTATAATGGTCAAGTGATTTGCTTTCCCATTCTATACATCAAAAAGATCAATATTCAAATTTCTAAGTCACTAAGAATAACTATGACAGTGACCTTTGCTTTTCAGCAGCAATACTACACAGACTTAGGACTCAGGACTACAACAGCCAAACAGTCATTTCTTCTCAGAATCTCTGCAGTTAAGTGGCACAGGGCATAGAGCGCTGTCCTTGGAGTCAAGAAGATAAGAGTTTGAATCTGGCTTCAAAACACTTGACATTCAATCTAGCTATGTGATCTTGAGCAAGTCAGTTTATCCTGAATTCCTCATATCCAGAGCCATCTTCAGTCCTGATTCATATCTGGTCATAGGACACAGATAGCTCTGGAGGAAAAAGTTAGGCTGGTGACCTAGCACCCCCTCACACAAATTCAATTCATGTGTTTGTCACAGCATCACCTCTCTGATGTCATGGTCTTCTTCAAGAAAAATGGACAAACATCATTATCATCATCATCATCATTATCATCTTCTAAGAATCCTCAAATATTGGTTATACTGAATGTGTAGAGGAGGATTCTTGGAGAGACATAGAGATCTGGAATCTATGTCACCTAACCAAAGAGGAGGGAAGTCAGGTACATGGGGAAGACAGCAACCAATGAACATTTCTTAAGAGCCCACTATGACCAGGCACTATGCTAAGCTCTTGGGATACAAAAAAAGGCAATAAATAGTTCTGACCTTCAAAAAAGGTAAAAGCGTGCAATCTGATGAAGGAGAAAACATGCCAAAAATAACTATATACAGAATAAATAAGAAATAATTACAAAAAAGGCACCAGTGTTAAAAGGGGGAAGGCTTCCATTAAAAGGTGGGATTGTAGTTGGGAGTTAAAGGAAGCTAAGAAGATGAGTAGTTGTGGGAAGAGGAGGGAGATTGATCCAAGCATGAGAGATGGCCAAAGTATCCAGAGCAGAAAGTTTGAATTCATGGATTAATCAAGAGGCTAGAATCACTAGAGCTGAGACTACATGTCAAGAAATAAGGTGTAAGAAGACTGGAAAGGTAGGAGAAAATTAAACTATAAAGAACTTTGAATGGAAAATAAAGTATCTGTTAATGTTTTGACTTGCATTTAAATTAGATTTATGTAAGGCAGAGTTGATCCTTGAGTCAATAAGGAGCCACTGGAGTTTATTGAAGAGGAGGGTGTTTCAACAATGCTTGGTGTGATATCATCAAAATTGTGCTTTTAGAAAAATCATTTTAATGACTGAATAGAGGCTAGATTGGAAAGGTGAGAGTCTTGAGGCAGACCCACCAGAAAACTAAGGGGTCCAAGGGGTGAGGGCAGTGTCAGAGAAGAGAAGGGGGGTCTATTTGAGAGATGTTTCAAAGGAGAAATTAATAGGCCCCTGGACATGGGGAAAGGGTGAGAGAGAGTGAGGAGTTTCAGTGGAATGATGAGGTAGGAAGCCAGAATGTAAGGGGTTAAAAAGAGAATGAAAGGAGAAAAAGTAGAGACACCTACTGTATTTGGATCTTTTGAGGTGTTTTTGAGACTTTTGAGAAGTTTACCTACAACAGACAGAAGAGATATAGGATGATAGTGAGGATCAAAGGATTGAATGAGAGGTTTTTCAGGATGAGATACAGGTAGGTAGTAAGGAAGAAACCAGCAGAGAGGGAAGATTTGCAGATAAATAATAGAGTAAGGATGACAAGAGGGAGCAATCTGTTGAAGGAGATGGGGTAGAAAGGAACTGATTATTTAGGGAGAAGGGTTAGCCTTAATCAGAAATGGAGTCACCTTTGTCTTGTTGCACTGTTCAATCTTCATTTTTGAAAAGCACCAATGAATGACATCATGGGATGATATTTTGACTTGCATGTGAATTAGATGAATATAAGGCAGAGTTATATCTCCACTCTCTCTTCCTGAATTATCAAAGTCCAGTGAAAAAACAGAAGTCAGGACAACTGATACAGTGAATGACATTGGCTTCTTTGACATCTGACTACTCTATAAGTGCTCTACAATGCCAGCTTCAGCTACCTTCATGGTCATTGGAACACCCCATATACCTCTCTGTCATGGGAAACAAGTGTGAATGAGTAGATGATAGTAGAAGGCATTTGAGTGGTGGAAAAAGAGGAAGAGAATAGAAGAGAAAGTTCTGTAAAATATGAAGGAAAGTTCTTAGCTGAGAAAGTAGGGGTAGGAAGAGCCACAGAAGGTTTGAGGAGGGATGAGAAGGTTCAGAATAATGATTGGGAGAGTGGCAGTAGGTTAACAAGGGGGGTATAATAGGGTTGCTCAGTTAAGATTATATAATTTAGTCAGAATGGTTGGGTGATTTTCTCAATCTTCATTCAACAGTACATGTTCAGGAGTGAAGGTAGCAGGTAGGAATAATCCAGGACTGAGGTTTGACTAGGTGTGATCAATGATCAGATTCAAGAGAAGAGGACAATGTAGAGTTGAATTGGTTTACCAAGGGGACAAGAAGAAGAAAAGAAAATAGTGGGGATAGTGCAGAGAAAATGGGGTTGAGGGATTGGGGGACAAGGTGTCAACAAAAAAGTAGGTTTTGGTAAGGAAAGGCAGAGGGGGGGGGGTGAAAATATTAGAGATATATTTGTCCAGCCTTTCTTTTAACTATAATCTGTGCTTGTCTAGCATTTTTTGTAGACCTTAGACTTCTTCCCCATAATTCAGGCTAACTCTCTTCTCAAATATAAATTCACTCAGATAACAGAAGGCAACCTCCAACCCTTCTCCCTATCCCTTCTCCTACCCCTCTGGCTCTTAACCTTCCAAGGTATATGCCTGACTCCTGTCACATCCAGGTAGGTCACTCCTTAATCCCTTCCCTCTAGCTCCTCCTTGAGATAGAATGGAGTGCAGCCAGTACTAGAAAGGTTGGTCAGAGGAGGTTGTCATCAGAGAGAGGCCAGGTTTTGGCAGTAACTAGCAGATGGAAGAAGCATGAGAGGAAAAGTTTTAAGATGAAGGGACATTTGTTGTCTAAGGAAGAGATGTTCCAGAGAGCACAGGAGTAGGGAATATAGTTTGGATGGTGATCTACAGGAGTTCCAACTCACAGGAATATGAAGGGTATGTCCATGTGTGAGAATATTCAACAGTGAATGAAAGGTTCCGTGCTTCCTCCCAACCAAGCTTGAAGATTGGGATGGATGCAAGAACACTATGTGATGTGGAAGATACAATATGGTCAGATGTGTGGCCCTACTTCACAACTCCTCAAAGTTTGAGGAAAAGTCAAGAAAAACCACAGCTGGAGATTGAAGTCTCATTGCTTACCAAATTTCCACTTCCTCTTCCCATAAAGGATAGGTATGAGGAGATGGGAGGCATGAAGTCAATGGTTCGCTCCTATTTACACTCGAGTTTCTCCATAGCTCAGTTGGAATATTGGACTGGAAGCATGAGGTAAAAGTTGCCTTGGGCTAGAACAAATGGAAGTCATTACCAATAGGACAGATAGAAAACATCTAGCTCAGCCCTTGCAGTCTTCCTTCAGGGGACATGCTGTACCCAGGATGATATGGAAGGTACTAGGCTCTTATGGACTCTGGAGCCTTCTCTTCTGAGGGGGCTGACTATAAGGAAGCAGAAGAAAGTGGTAGCCTCCCTGTGCAGGAGGAAGTACTTTGGGGAGAATGGAACTCACCAGGCTTTGTCCCTTGCAGCCTTCTCTCGAAGGTCATGTTGTGCCCAATAGGAAATGGAAGATGCAAGACACTCACAGACAGAATACATGGAGATGGAAAGAAACAGACAGAAACAGAGTCTGAGTAAGAAAAATAGAGATTGAAATGCAAGAGAAAGGGAGGAAAGAGGGGAGAGACCAGAGAGAGAATAATGTGGCTGTGGATTTTCTACCTAGCTTACCTAGTGGTAGGGTGATTCTCTATACCAAGTACAACCCACTCCCCCCCCAACATTCATACAAACCCTGCAAGACAAGCTGTTACACATCACATGTGTGCTGTATTACAAAGGAGAGCCATTATATGTGGGGACTCCTTACTATTAATCCATGAAATTGAAAATAGGATAGGGAAAAGTGGCTACATAAATATTTACAGATACAAAATTTATATTTATAAAGAAATCTTTCAGCCTATTCTGTTTTTTTTTAGGAAGCAATCCTCTCTCCAAATTACTAAACACCTGTTCACAAGGCAAAGGCTAAGTAGACTAAAGCACATGATATTCTCTATGTTACTCTCTCTCTCTCTCTGTATGTGTGTATCTGCCTCTCTCTGCTTCTGTGTGTGTGTGTTTCTTTCTCTCTCTTCCTCCTTCTGTCAACCTCCTATTCTAAAATATGCTTTAGGAGGGGAAGTGGAACACTCAACCAGGTAAAAATCAGAGATTTTTTGATTATCAGTTAGAAATAATGAAAAATGAAAATTTTTTCACATCACACTTTCATCTACAATAATGAACCACAAAAATGTAATTTTAAAATATCAATTTTCATATTTAATTTATAAATATTAATAAAAACCAATTAAAGTACAATAAAACATAGATAATACTTATATGTGACTTTCTAAATCAACATGAAATCCTCAGGAATTCAAAGATTTATTTCTGTATGGTTCAGTGGTCCCATTCTGAGCTTGACATGACTTCTCTAGAGAAGTAGGGTACTATGTTAAGTGATGCTGTAATCTAGATTCCTTGCACTTAACAATTTAATCCAACATACTAAGACAATTTTTTTTCTCTCCCCACTTCTAAAATATGACTTTGATAGGTTTTTACAAGGACCTTTAGGGTCCAATCATGGAAGGAACTGTTCCATTTACAACTTCCCACCTAAGTGTCCCCAGGTGTCCAGTTTAAACTCTCTCTTATGTGGCATGGATTTTGATCTATCAGATGAGTTGTTATGATTTATTAATGACTGTGGTCTTCTCTGAGGTCAATAAGGCCACTAAGCTGTTTGTCTACAATTACAACTTCATCAAACGAGTGTGATTGCCCCGATTCTGTTGATATGTATATTTTTAATTATATGCTATGGTCAAATCAAGTCAGTTCCATGCATGCCATGTAACAGGCACCATGCCATTTCCAATGGGCAGCCTGAGAAGGAGTGACAAGTGAAGGAGATCAGCTGTTGGCTATAATTCTTAAAGCTTTTTATTCTGGCTGCATAAAATATCAATACGAGAATTCTGGGGAATTGTTTTTACCAAGGTCCACAAAATTTGAGAAAGTGGTTCAATTTCTATAGATCAGAAAAGGTTTACACTTTGAAATGTTTCAGTGTTGGCTATCTCTTTATTTCTAAAAGATGTCAGAGAAATAAATAGTATAAGGCTTTAACAGGAAGAAAGAACTGTGCATAGTTGTTTTTTTTTTTTTTTTGGATCATGAATCCAACAAATGAAGGGCAGATTTGTTTAATGCAATTAAATCAGTTTTCCTAAATTGTAGGTCTTCTTGTTGGATAGGATTGTGCATTTTAAAGGTCAGACAGGGTTCCTTTTCTCATTATAATGTTAGAAATCTCATTAACGTTGGTGTACTCTACTCACTACACAGGTTTATATGCTGATCAGGTAAAACCTCTTAGGGAAGAAGTTTTGGAAAAAACTCATTTTCTAAATTAGGCCAGAATCCTATTAGGGCATGGGAGAGAAGGCTGCTCAATTTTTGTCCAAGGATCAGACTAGCTGATATCTCAAAGTTCAGCACCAGATTTTCCACAAGGGCATGGACTCTTTGGACTCGGGCAGCTCTAGGAAGCTGCATCAGTTGGGGGAGCATCCACATCCATAAAATGAGAGATCCATGAAGTGACAAAGTTGGATGAGTAATACAACTGAGTAATAGCTTAAAAATCCAGGAACAGAACTTTCAGGAGAAAAGAATGAAAACTTTTAAAATAGGAGAGGACCTATAAATGCTGGGCACCAACTTTCTCACCTTCATCAAGAAATATTTCTCACCCATGGGGTCTAGTACCATGAGAATATCTAATCTTGGAACAAAACTACAGTTCAGATTTATAGGGGGAACGATAGCTTTGAATGGGTAAGAAATATTTCTCTAAAAGGTCAAGGAATAACCCCCCCTTTTTTATTTCAAGCTTCAAACACATTATTTTCTGTGAGATTCCTCTTAGGGTTATTAAAAAGGCAAGGACAATCATGAATGAAAACTTAAACTAAAATTAAGAGACTTACAATCCAAGGTTTAGGAATAAAAACCATTCCTTCACTCATTCAGGAAATACTAACAAGCCTCTATTAAGCTCCTACTATGTCTACTAGACTTTGCACTGACTAATGGGGGAATACAAGGAAAGACAAAAAAGTAGTCCTTGCTCTCAAAGCATTCATTATCTATGAAGACAAATGTGAACTGTGTACAAAGAAGCTATACACAGATTAAATAAGGAATAATTATGGATCTATGGGCAGAATTCATGACCCCATTGCAGTATTTTACCTCATCAGTGATGCTTGCTTTTGCCCTTTATCTTTGCACAGTATACAGCATCAGGACTGCTCTGTACTCCATCTATGTCTATTCCTTACCTGGATACAAACCCTAGATGAACATCTTCCCCAGTTCATTTGACTTTTCCCTTGTACCAAAGAAGACCAGTTTCTTTATCTACTGCTACCCATTCTCCCCAGTGACACAGTCAGCTTCAAATCACTCCATAAAAGGTGCAGCCAAAGGACCATATTAAGAATCTCAGAGTGGCGGGGCAATTAGGTGGTGCAGTGGTTAGAGCATTGGCCCTGGAGTCAGGAGTACATGAGTTCAAATCTGAACTCAGACACTTAATAATTACCTAGTTGTGTGGCCTTGGGAAAGCCACTTAACCCCATTGCCTTGGAAAAAAAACCCTAAAAAAAATATTTCAGATCGAGAGGGAGATTAAGTTCTCTCTCTCTCTCTCTCTCTCTAAATCTAAAGAGTCTTCCAGCTACCCAATGGAATGGAGCACAGGTTGGTCTTAATGTGCAACCAGGAAAAGCATTCAGCTTTGTCATCTAGACCCAAACCAGAATCAGGAGTTTGATTAGAACAAGGTCACACTTTACCACAGATGAGTCTAGTTAAGGAGCATTGAAAATCTGAAAATCCTCTTCTAAACCACCCTGAGTTATAAGACAATTCAGGACCAAAAATTCCAACCAGGAATATGCAGAGCCTAGCCCTGACAGAAAGCCCCATTTTAGTAAATATTTTATTGTTGTTTTTCAGTCAAGTTTATCTCTTCATGCACCTTTGTGGAATTTTCTTGTAAAATATGTGACTTGAAACTTTCTTCTCAGCTCATTTTACAGATGAGGACACTAAGATTAAGTGGCTTGCTTCAAGTCATCCAGTTATTAAGTGTCTGAGGTCAGATTTAAATTTAGGAAGAAGAGCTTTATCTACTCTATCCACTGTACTACCTAGCTTATTAAAAAATAAGGGTGGAAAAATGAGTAAACAAAATCAATGTGGTACAGAAGAAAAAGCCTAAAAGTCAAAGCCCATCAAAGGATCTTATCTATCTGGCTATACAAATGCCTTTGGACACCCTTTCCCAATTTCACTTTCTCGTACATTAAATAAAAGAGTTAGATTTCATTTCAAAGATATGTTCACTCTCTGCCTAATACTTCCATAACTGCATGATTTCATCAGACTGGGTTACAACTGACTACAACTAGGCTACAACTGACTATAACTGGCTACAACTGCCTACAACTAATCCACACCTACCCATCTTGTGTGATTTGCCCATGGCTGCTTATTAGCTTGTCATAGGGTAGAGGCTGGGGGGGGGGGGTCACCCTATGTTCTTTCAGTGAATTTGATCTTGGTCCCTTGATGTTACCACCAGAATTGTGGCTAGTCTACCAGTTACCTTTCAATATGGTCATCCCATCTTCATTTTTGCTACTATATTCCCTTTATGACCTCCACACAGCCATCTCTGGAGGGATCTTCAATTTTAAATCTTCAGAGACTGTAGAATTCCATAACTCTCAGTCACATCACTAAGTCTATAGCATTGATCCCCAATGAAGAGAAAGATTGGATTATACTACATTCAGAAAACTGTGCTACATTTTCATCAATCTATAATAGCTCTTCACTTTCAAAATCCATTTCTTAGACACCATTATCCTCCCAGTAGCACTATAGAGCTCAGAATCATGGGATGAAGAGAAAAGAATTAGTATTTATATATCCCCCTACCATGTTACAAGCTCTGAGGTTAAGTATGTTTTACAAATATCTCAATTGACCATGATGTTGGAAGAATCAAAATTAAGAATCACTTCATTTTCCCACATACTACTAACAAGGATCCTCATGTGAGAAGAGGAAAGACCACAATAGTAAAGACATATCTGATAGGAAAAAGATGGATTGGTCAAGAAGGAAAAGTCAGTTGAATTCAATAAGAACCAAGATATAACAGACACTAGGCTAAGCACGGGATGGGGTGGGGGGAGGGTTAAGAAAGGCAAAAATGGTCCCTGCTCTCCCAAAACTCACATTCTAATGGGAGAAACAACAGGCAAACAACTAGCCTAAAATGAAATGTCAAAAGGTTGAATTGGGGATAATCTCAGAGGTAAGGGACTAACATTATTCAGGAGGAGACAATTGAGAATAAGTTGTATAATATGAATGGGATGGAATACTATTGTGCCATACAAAAGAGGAAATAGAGGATTTCACAGAGACATAGAAAAACATATGAACTGATGCAGAAGTAAAATAATCATAAAAATTTATGCCACATGAACATGATAAAAATGAATAATTTTGAATACTTTATGAGCTAATGAATAATTAAATGAGCAGAACCAAGAGAACTTACACATAGTAACAACAGTATAAAAACAAATTTGAAAATTATAATTACTATGAAAAATATAGTGACTAATATTCCCATGGCCTAATGATAAAACATGCTATCTGCCTCCTGAAAGATGGATTTGGGGGTCAGAATAAGACATATTTTTTAACTTGGTCAATGAGAGAATTTGTGTTTCTTAAATAGGAATATTTGGTACATTTTTCTTTTTACATATTTCCTTTTCACTTGTTTTTTCCCCTCAATGGGATAAAGTATGGAAGGGATAGAGCAAACCTGAATTTAAGAGGAGAGGTCAAAGGAATAAAGAGAATGGAGAGACCATGAAAAGAATGAAAGATGAATCAATTGAAGCAGGTCTGGTGGTTTAGGATTAGTCAGGTGCTCTAGTAGGTTTAGTGAGCTAGTTCACACACACACTCAGGCAGCAAAATTAAGTAGATTAAGCCTTAGGGCAGAAGCTCTGATGATGAGTGGATTCACTTCACCTGGGAGCAGAATTCGACTTCTAGAAGATTCAGGTGTGGAGGTCTATATCTCAAGTAAGGCACAGAGGATGAGGATTCAAGTGGAGATAAGATCAGTGATGACTATCAGAGGAGGGAGGGTGGCCTCAGGTAATGACTGGATGGGATGTGAAATTGAAGCATGAAAGCCCTTCCTTATCTCTATCCCCACCCCTAACATAATCTTTCCTATAAGATGAAAGACTACCTTGCTTTATCATCTGTCCTCTAGTGCACCCTAAGACTAGACCTTGTCATCAGTTGTGTAGCTGAACCTTCCTGGATGCAGTCTCCTCCATTAGAATGTGAAATTCTTGGGAAAGCAGGAAATGCCTGAATTAGCTGTCTGTATCTTTGGCACTTAACAGTACTTGGAAGGTAGTAAACACATGATAATATTTTTTTCATTCATTCAAATAAATTTATATAAAGTTCCAATTACAGACAAAGGAGAAAAAAGCCTTTCTCTAATCCAGGAGGTATTGGTTTGGCCTGGTTATGACTGAAGAACTGAAAACCTGACCTTATCAGAGAGAGACTTCTAGACACCACATATCAGTTAAAAGATCATGACAGTTTAGTGACTTTTTAGAAGAAACTGTAGGAGAACATACTGCATTTTGTAAACGGATGCATCAAAAATAGTAAAATTATAAAAATAAAGTTTAATTGCATAAAGGGACAAGCATTAGTTTATGAGGAAAAATTTCAGTTGTGAGGAATAGCTCTCTCATTGACAACATCAGATATATGAAATATACATGATGTTTTGCTGAAGTGGTTTACAATTCATCTGGGCCAAGCTCTCTAGTTTCCATTTCTGAAATGAAGATGAAAGGAGACTTTTAAAATAATAATAACTTCTAAATACAGCAATGGCATAACACTCTGAAAAATATTGAGTGTTCAGTCACATTGGTGATGTCTGTTGTGTTTTTAAGAGAGAAAATCCATTAGTGCTATCATCTCAAGTATGGATTTGGAGAGTGCTAAATTCTCCTTCTCCTCAAAGGTGGTTGTCTTTCTTTAGTATGAAGACATAGTAGTGCACTTTTGGCCCAGTGTGAGACTTTTAAGTGTGCTATAAAAATTCTCCTTGAAAATAGTTTGTCTTTTTATTCTGACCCAAGAAGTCCTCTTTTGACTAGAGTTCATATTACCCCTTTAACACCATCACCAACAAAATTCCTAAAGGGAAAGTGTCCCAGAGGTTTCACTGCCTTTAAATAGTTGTTCAGAGACCTATCCTGTCCCTCTCATTCAGAATCAGTCATTTGTAAAAGGGTGGAGAAAATGTAAAGGAAGAGACCCAGTGATGCTTATCCACTTCATATGGCCTGAAAATTGAAATTATCACCATTCAAAATTTGCATAGAATCTAATAGTTTTTTGCTTATGCACAATCCTCCAGTGTCAGCTCTATGGGGTCATTACTTCTTGAAAACCTTTGGGAATCTCTATATTAAATCCAAAACAAAGAATTTTGAGACTGCAGTTTTCAGTCTAGAGGAAATCCTTTAAGGTCTACAGTATCAGAGAACTTAGGGGTCTCATGGCAATCAGGCAACTCCACTTTTTCCGAACAATCAATCCCCAAATTCTCAATAAAACATATTCATTCAATTCAATTCAGCACCCACTTTTGTGAGTTAAATGCAGAAGTGTCAAGAGACAAAATGAGAATTATACCCAAAGAATTATTAAACTATCTACAACTTTTGACCTAGCATTATTACTACTTGGCCAACTTTCAAAGATGATTAGGAAAAAAGGGTAAGAACTTATCATCTCTCTTTGAGGTGGCAAAGAACTGGAAATTTCAAGAATATTAATCATTTGGGGAATAGTTGAACAAGTTGTGGTAAAAGATTGTGATGGACTACTACCGCACTATAAGAAATAATGAGTTCAGTGATTGTATTAAAACATGGATAGATGCACAAAATAATGGAGAGAAATAAGCAAAACAAAGAGAAAATTGTATATTGTTTTAAGAATAACCTTAAGGGGGCAGCTAGGTGATGCAGTGGATAGAGCACTGGCCCTGGAGTCAAGAGTACCTGAGTTCAAGTCTGGCCTCAGACATTTAATAATTACCTATCTGTGTGGCCCTGGGCAAACCACTTAACCCCACTGCCTTGCAAAAACTAAAAAAAAAAAAGATATATGAAGGAAGACACTATCTACATTCAAAGGAAGAATTGATAAATAGATGTATGTATAGAATTGATTTTATATCCATATGTGTATGTATACATGTACTATATATGCATTTACACATACATATCTGTGTTTTATGGTAGGGTGGGAGAAGAGAAAAAAGAAATATACATGATATCATATATCTAAAAGAAATAGCAAGTTGTACATAATTGATTTGCAGTTTCATGTGCACTCATTTTTTATTATTCTATAATATAGAAATGTTTATTGTCCTCCATAAATTAAAAATAAAATTAAAATGTTTTAATTTCTAAAAGACACAATAAGATAATCCTTGCCCTCTAAGTGAAGAGGATAAGACATATTTATATAGACAATACAAATTATCTACAAAATTAACAAAATAATTTCAAGAAAGTGAAAATGGAGAAGATGAGATATGATTAGAAAAGGTCTTGGAGAGCTGGCACCAAGAAAGATGACTAAGCCTTAAAGGTACCCAGGGATTCTATGTGGTAGAGGTAAGTTGAGAGAGAATAAATGAATCCTATAAGGTGCTTCAGGCCATCATGAATAATTCTGAAAGGCTGTTCAAGTGTTGATATTGGAAGAAAGGCAGCATGAATGAAACAAAGGCTAGATTTGTTATTTAAAAAAACCCTGAACCAAAATCAACTCTTACCACCTGTGTGACTTTGAGCAATTTGGGCTAGGGACTTTTCCTTTTTGGACCTCAATTACTTTATCTATAAAAGGATGAAGGGTGACTTTAGATGTAAGTTTAGATGATTTCTGGAATTGCTCACTGTCCTCATCCTATGTTCGTGTATTTTCTTTGGCGAGAATATAATATTTTCAAATCCAGAATGAGAATGGAATCTCATTCTAGCTAATCTGCTCTTAAAATTGGTGAATTCATCAAAAGTTCAAGTAAACTTCATAATAATCAGACATTTATTATCATTCATTAAAGTGGATTCATTCTTTTTAGGGTTCATACTCAAAAGAAAATTAACTCCAATGGAAATACATGTTCTTCTCATAGGTCCAAAGTTCAAATTTTAACTTTTCAGAGTATTATAGCAGTCCTGAAATGAGCACTCATTTTTAATTTTCTTCTGATTAAGAAGACAAAAAAACAAAGAAGTTCCATTCAGGTTTTGGACCCTGATAACAATTCCATATGTGGAAAATGTTTGAAATAAATCTGGTAGCATTTGAATGGGTCCATCTGGAATTCATTGAAATTGAGCTGATGCTAATAAATTCATGATGGATGAGTATTAGTTTCACAGGTAGGTTCATAGGTGTTCTATTAAAAGAAATGTTATTTAATGGTCTCTTGAAGTGTTAGTGTAAAATCTAATTTTAAATTGTGACTTTTTTTAGTGTTTACTATGCTGTAAAATCTCAACAATTCTTTAAAAACACATTATGGTAATGTCTACTTTGCATACAAGCAAATCATACAATTGAAAATGGATCTATATGTCCATGTAGCTCTAGGTTATCTCTTGACAATATAATTTTGTATTAAAATATATGAAAAGATATAATTATACAAAATATAATTTTTGTATTATAATTTTAAGAAAAACAAATCTTTAGAAAGCAGGAAGAAGGAATTAATAAATCAGGTGATTTCTTCCTGAGGCAGCATAATGGTATGGAGAGAAAATTGTGCTGCAAATTAAAAGACCTGAGTTTGAATCCTGGCTCAGGAGACCTAAGGATGGTGACAGGCACCCTAAGAGAGAGGCAATTCCTTTTCTTGCCTGATATTCCCAATGTGGAAACACCTGGTAAGGGAAGGGTCCCCATGGAACCTAGGAACTGTGAGAATCAGCCAGGTCCAAATACTCTGTGTTAAATTTAAGAGGAATGGGAAAAGTAGTTACTCATATAACTAAATGACATCAAATTATTATAATTCATATAAAGTGTTTTGTATATTCTTACTACCAGGAGGTGGTATTATGTAATGTATAATGGTTATGTAAATAAATTTTCATTTCCTTTCTGTAAAATAAAGAGGCTGTATGAGATGGACTCCATGATTCTATTTGACTCTAATTCTATGCCCTTATTTAAAAGCTGCTCTTTGTATACAAATACACAATTATTATTGGTAGTTGCTCCTTCCTTAATTATGGCCCTTCTAAAAAGTTATGCCAGATTCTAGGTATCCTTTCCTACAACATATATTCAAAAATATAAATCTTGACCTCTACCAAGGGGTAAATTTATAATCATCAAAGAAAATGAGTAATTCAAAATTATGGAATAACAATAAGGAAAACTGCAGTAAAATATTCTTTTCTTTGACCTACTCCCCTGTCCCCCAAATTTGAAGAATATACACAGGAAAAATATGTTTCCCAAGCACACACAGAAGGGCACTCATCAGGATCATATCTGTGCTGAGGAATATGAGGCTACTTGAACTTTTAATGCTTCCAAGCTGCCAATTTTTGCTATTGATGTCATCATGCTCTTCTTGCTGCATGTTTCCTGTTGACTACTGTTTTCTGATATCTGTGTACCTATGCATCAATCACACTGTATCTCTTTTACTCCTTCAATGTATGTTGACTTTCTGATGTCCCCTGATCCTCACTGTCTCCAGGTCTTCTTTGCTCTCTCCTGGTCTTTGTTTTCTCAAAGGGATGTGGTCTCATTGTCACTGCTGGACAGTGTTGCCTGATTCATCTCTTCAAGACATCTTGTCTACAAGGGTATGTCACCTAGAAAACCCATTTTTGATAAGGGAAGGTTCCAGTTCTTTAATCACAGACTGACAGTTAACAGTGAACAAAAACCAGTCAGAGTTCACCTGGTTAAAATAAAGATGTGGCTTTTTTTTTCTTTTTAACTCCTCTCTTTAGAGTTCACATCACTGTCCTTGTCCTTTGTTCTAGAGAAATATATAATTTAGAATTGGAAGTTCCCCAAATCCTTTCCTACTTAGAATACAACGAAATTCTAGCCAATACAAAGATAAGTGACAGATAAGAGCAGAGTTGCTAGATCACATATCCCACATTTCTGTATTTATTAGGTCTGCTGATCACCAGAAAAAAAATATCTAAAAGTAGCTTTGATTCCCTATTGGTATTTAAGTCAATTAAATACCTCACTATCAGTCTTTATTTGTTTCTTTGTTTATTAGCAAACTTGGAAGAGAAGCAAAGAAACAAAGAATGAAGAAAATAAGCAATTGTTAGGCATCCACTGTATGCCAGACAATATGCAGAGCGCTTTACATATGTTATTTCATTCAATCCTTACAATCCTGTTCAATTCTATTATAATGCCCATTTTACAATTATGGGAATGAAGCAGGCAGAAGTCAAAGGATTTGCTCAGGTTCCATTGCCAGCAGGGTAGCTAGATGGTACAGTGAATAGAGCCTTGGCCTTGGAATCAGGAGGACAGGGTTTGAAATTCAGCCTCTGACATTTACTAACTGTGTGACCTTGGGCAAGTTACTTAGTCTTGATTGTCCCACATCCAAGGTCATCTCCAGTCATCCTGATTCATATCTGACCAATGGACCCAGATGGCACTAGAGGAGAAAGTGAGGTTATTGACAGTACAAAACTCCAATTTATGTGCTTGTCATGGCATCACCTCCCTGATGTTCTGGTCTTCTTCAAAAATGAAGGTCAAACATTAGTTATCTGAGTTAATCAATAAACATTTATTAAGCATCTACTATGTACCAAACATTGGAGCTACAAAAAGAGGCAAGATAGTCACTGATCTCAAGGAGCTTACAATCTACTGGAGAGACAACATCAAATGGATATATGCACAGACTATACACAGCATAAAAAGAAAAAAAGGAAAGCACTGGCATTAAGATGGGTTCGAGAAGGCTTCTTGTATAATGTGGGATATTAGTTGAGACTTAAAAGAAGTCAGAGAGATAAATAAGCAGAGCAGAGCAGGAATGGGGGACAATCAAAGAGAACAATTTCTAGTTCCACTTATTTTTTCAATTTATTTTTTTATTCTTTTGAGGTAGTAATTTGACCCTAGAACTAATTTTGCTTATTCATCCTCAGTTAATCTATTATAAGATTTTTCTCTTACTCCTATTTACTTCTCCTATTTGTTTTAATTATATTTATCTTTTTTTTATTCATATAACTACTTCTGTCCTTTTGGAGCTCTTCTTCCCCCCCCCCACAGATTCAATGATTCTAAATTTTCACCCCTCCTTAATTATACCTCAGTCTATTACTTTAAGTGACTTTCTTTTACCATCATTTCCTTTCCCAACAAGTTTCATTTGCTTTGTCCTCTTCAGTATTTTTCTTTTCTTTCAAACTATTCTGAATTTTATTTTGTGATTGATAGTCTATACTCTTGTTTGTTCCAGCCCATGTTAAATCTAGTGCCTTTCCTCTATTAATTATTTCCTATTTCTCTTGCATATAGCTTGCTTAATATATTTCTGCAAGTTGTTTTCCCCAATAGATTATAAGCTCCTTGAGAATAGGAACTACCTTTTGCCTCTTTTTGTGTCCTCAGCACTTAGCAAAGTGGCATATAGTAGGCACTTAATGTTTAATGATTGATTATGTACAAGAAGAATACTGATACTGAGTATTGAAGAGTTGTAATTTTTTAAGTAAAAGGTGACCCACTGAGAGTCAAGATGTTCTCATTTAAAGCACTGAAAGAGGAAGAAATAGAGCAGCAGGATAAGAGACATTTGGGAAGAGGAATAGAAGAAACACTAGGGGAGTTGAAATTTCTGAGCTAGGGCAGCAAGAAGCAGTCACCTAAGAAAAGGCTTCAGCTGAGTAATTCCTGGTTGGTTGGAGAAAACTAATTTCATTGGTCAAGAGCTTCAATGACAATGGTAGTCCTTTAATGCCAAGTAGAATGAAGTGAAGCCTTCCTTAAGGGCATGTTGCGTCTAGTTTGAGATGGAAGGGAGACTTTGCCTTTGCCTTTTGTATCCTGGTGAGGTAGGGTTATTGTAAATTCCATTCTGATTGGATAGTGTGGTATCCAGGTGATGGAATAATTGGTTGGACCAAACATAGCCTGTCTAATAAGCTTAGTAGTTCTCTGGATTAAAGAGAATTACTATTCACATTAGAAGCTAATACTTTCTAAACACACTTTAAAGGGTGATGGGTAATTGAAAAAGCTTGTAAAGATTATGTGTCAGAAAAAGATTTCCCCCAGCTAAAGAGTGATGAATATTAATAGTCAACAGTGACTGGATAAACAGTTTCATGTGGTACTGATGTTCCTGAATGGAACAATGACATTTAACCTGCATTCCAGAACTGTAAACTATCCTAAGCACCTGATTTCTTCCCTCATGCATTTCCCTACCAGGTCCCCTCTCTTCACTGTAGTTTTTTTGGGTACACTTTTGGCAAAGGGTGATCCAGCTATGAAGTGTATTGTCATGTATTTTATTATGTATGCATCTGCTTTCACATAGTGATATCATTTTATTACCTTATTAAGTAAATGGTTATGTTTAATATGAAAACAATGTCATTATTGTGATGACTGGTTGTGTAACTATCAAGCATTTTGTGGAGGAATTACTTTTTGAGTGACTGGCTGAGTAGATAGAAAATATAGTTAACAGTTTCAAGAGCAAAAGTGGTGAGTGGAGGAAGTACATTGCTTCTCAAAGTTTGCTGCAGGCCCTTGAGAGAGTTTAAATATAACCAGGTGGTGGTGGTCTATACCTAAGAACAAAGATCATTTAAAGTGAAAACAGACTGGAGTTAGCAATGCAAATACAGAAGAAGAATAGAAGTATTGATATTTCACTTTAATGTTGGCTCCATAGTTATATAATTACATTTGGGGGGCATCAGAGGAGACCACCCAATATCTGGTGGCAGACTTTGTATCAGTGTGAGTTTCCTACACTTTAAGTTCATTTTATATAATTATATTATTACAAAACATTTATACGTATATGTGTGTGTTTATCAACAAATATGATCCATTCTGCTTTACTTCTGTTTTTATTGGTGAATTCTTTTCATCAACATTCACATTTATATTTTCCATGCTGGGTTTTTTCCTCCATCTTTTTACTATATTCCTCTACCCCTCTGCTTCAGAGTACCACAAGGCATCTTTTTTGGTTATAATAACATACCTTTATTTTATAAGGTCATAGGATCACAGCCTCCACTATTCTGCCTTCTCCAAAAACTAAAAAAAAAAAATCTTGCCTTTGTTTATAGCAATCCAAACTTATATCCTATATTCACACACCCTGCCATCTCCTACCAATCCAAAAACACAAATCTGGGTTTCTTCTGTTATTGAATCTTCCTTTTTTTAACAACCTATCATAAATCAGATAAAAATTTGGCTTAACAGTCTCTATCTCTCCACCCTATCTTCAACCTCTTTGATTGAATAACCTTCATTTCTGATGCCCTCACATAGAGATAGATAATGATTTCCATTCTTCTTCTCCATATTCCACCTTCCCTTTAGTTGTTCAAATGCTATGATTCTGTCTGTTCCATGTACAATGGCCTCTCCCTTCAAATTCCAGCCTCTGTGTTTTCAATAATCTCTATATCAGGTATGACTTAAAAGTTACATTATCACCCCATCAGTATGTAAACATTGAATGTTCCTTTCTTTACCACTTGAATCATTCCTAATCCTTACGGAAGGGAATGAGAATCAAAGATCTAAGACTGAAAAGGACATCACAGAACTCTAACCTTTGACAGATGAAGAAACTGAGGCACAGAGAAATTAAATGACCTGCCTCAATTCATACCAAAAATAACCATGCTAAAGACTGAAAATTATGGTTGGCAATTCAGCACTATGATTAAACGCAGTCAACTTTCTACTGAAAAATATCTGACCTTAGAATCATAGACTTAAGAAATTTTAGCAGTCATCAAGCCACAAAATCACAGAATCCCCAAATCACATCATACAACATCCTCATAGTTTCCATTTCCCTTTTCTTTAGTCAAAGTATCAAATCTGATTTTAAAAATCACTATACTCTTTCAATTCTCTATCATCCTGACAAGGGTAATCTTCTCTCCACTTCAGATCCCATTTTTTCCCTCTGAAGCCTCACTGAAAAATCTGTTCTTTCCTTCCAAGAGGGAGATCAGCCTCCCTTTGGAACACAGATAGTGGTCAATCAGCTGTGGCAAAAATACAAATATCATACCCCACCCCCCATCCAAGTCACTGAACAAATTCCCTATTATCCTTTCCTAGTTAAGATTTTGCTATCTTTTTAAGCTATTTATTTGTGTTTATATTTAAAATTGAAGGTCAATAATCTTTGTTAGTCTGATAAAAGCTATAAACCTCTTCTCAAAATAAGATTCTTTTAATGAAATAAAAAATAGGTAGATCATAAAGGAGATGAATTATATTGAAAAATAATTATCAAAAATAAAGAAATTTAAGTTCATATACCGCCCCCAGGTTAAGAGCCTATTTATACTCATAGAATCAATACCATTTCTTATTAACTTGATAACCTCATTCACTTCCTTAGATAAGCAGTTTCACATGGTGCAGATATTCCTGAATGGACCACAGTGCACACAGACATGCACACCTCAGGTCTTCACAATCCTCCTTTGTTTCATGAAGTGTCTCCACCTACAATTTATTCTTATTAACTTGCTTTACTTTCCAATTGTTCTACCTGCCTTTTTGTTTTATTTTGTTTTGTTTTTTGCTTTGTTTTGCCAACTACCTTCTCCTTTTTCTTCTTGAGGTTCTACTTTCTTTTTCAAGTTCTCCTCCATGGTTCTTCTGTCCTATTTAATCTTTCTAAATCTTCTGTGATTTTCCTTGATCCTGTTTCTTTTTCACTTGAAAATAGAATCTGGACTAGTATCTGGGCCTGGATATTGTTCTCCAAATTTTCTTCATTTTTCTCCGAGTATTATCAAATTTCACCTCACCACATTGTCTTTGACCTACCATATTTCCCCATATATGCACTTAATTTGGGGGCTCAAAATTTTGAAAAAAAATGTATTTCATAAAGTTATTGACCACAAGTCTTATTCATCATGAAATTTAAGAACCTTCAGCTCATAGCTTTTAGGCATCTTTTGGGCAAGTCTGGTTCATGGACTAATGCTTAGTCCATTCCATTTCAGGAACCTGAAGCACCAATTATGTCTTCCTTGGAAATCAGTAACTTCTTTTTCATCAGCAATTCTTGCCACCTGCTGAATTATCTTTGTGGACACAGAAATTTCAATTGCCCTTTGCTCTTCAATCCATCTCTTCAGTTCCCTCTCTAACTCAGGCCATTTGTCTGCATTGCCTCTCATGGCCTTCTTCTTCTGGGGCATTTTCAGTTGGGCTTCTTCTTCCTGTAGCCAGTTTTGGATTGTTTTCTCAGTTGGAGAAGGACCCAACTGATGTTTAGCAGCATAATTTCCATTCACTTTTGCAAACTGGATCACTTGGAACCTGAATTCAGCACTAGGAGAAAATCTTTTCTGAGCCATTCCTGGGCAGAATGTGGCAAAATGTAACCTTATATACCATAGCAAATTCGAAACAATGAGTACAAAGACAAAAGGTGCAAAAAAGCGGGAAATATGAGTAAAAACATCTACAACCATTGTATAAGATGCTCCCCATTCTTAGAACCCAAATTTTTTGAAAAAGGATACCTTAGATAAATAAGGTATTTCACTGGTTTAAAGCCCTCCTCAAGTCTTTCTTTCCTCCCACCCCCCACACACCTTTTCCAACAAGCTTCTCCCACAGAAAAATGTAGAAAATAGTATCTTCACCCTTCATTTTAGAGATGAGGTAATTGAGAGTCAACTAGTTTGGAAAAGAACTAATACAACCATGTACTTCCCCAAAGATGACCAATCTAAAGAGGCCCTAAAGATGGCCTCTTTAAATTCCCCAAGGTATGCCTATAGCCTGGGTGAAGTATTATTCAACTGTCCCTTTCAAAGATAATACAACCTACAGATCCCAATCTTTCCCATCTCCCTTGTCCAGAGTGCTGACAACAATGACTCAGCCCAGGGCTTTTCTATTCCATATCACAGTGCTTAGTGACTACTAAGTACTCTCCCTTACAGCGACTGGCACCAGTGTGCATTTATAATCAAGAAATCCTCATTAAATAAATGAGTGTACTCTAGTGAATTATAAAGAAATGTCTCAACAACATACAAGGGAGTATTTTTCGTGCTGAACTGAATCATTAACAAAGTAATATTGATTGCTAGAATTTATATAATGCTTTATCATTTACAGAGCACTTAACATACATTATCTTATTTGAGCTTCACAACACCCTGTGGGGCATAGTACTGCTGCTATTATCCCCATTCTACACATGTGGAAACTGAGTTTTAAATCAGTTCTTCGGAGTCACATAGCTAGTCAGTGTCTGAGACAGGATTCAAGGTCAGATTTTCCACTAAACAACATTGCTTTTCAATATGGTTTCCATCCCTGAATACTTGAGACCTGGCTCTTTTCTGGAAACACTCCCAGCTAATACTAGCTTATTATAGTGCAAAAAATACAGTCTTTCAAGATCCTAAAAGTAAGATTACCAGGAAGTTTGTCTTTCTTCATGAATCCATGGAGTTAATTAATGTTCCTCCCTTTAAAAAAAATCACACAATTGCTTTTAAGTACAGCTAAAGAGCAATGTTTATATTACCTTAAATTCAATCTTTAATTAGTGATGGCAAGATCAGTAGGTGTGCAAATGAAACCGGAATCACAGCCCAGACTATTGCTGCTTCCAGAGGTGTAAATGAATGCCCAGTGGATTTTTTTAATTGCATGAGAACAGACAAGGAAATGTCTCCATAAAACTGTCACCTCTACAGGGAAAAGTGTTAATTTTATGCTAATGAAGATTTTGTAAAGTACACTTAATTGAAATCAGCAACAAGAAGGATTTTACATGTGGAAAAAAGTAGCAAGAAGCTCATCAGACCTGGGACTAGCACTGTTGGCACACTGGTCACCTGGCAGCTTTATCATCTCAATATGAACTCCACCCATGCCCAAATCTATGCTTCTCCTCCATCCCCTAGACTTTCCTCCTTCTAAGTCTCAACACAAAGAAGTCAGGACAAAGAAGAGAGGAATCATGAACTGGAAGGGCAACTCCTTAACCTAAGACAAGAATCAGTCCTCTTTGTCAAGATCCTAAAAATAAAAATAACAATAATAATAAAAGTAATAATGATGATGATGTTCTGTCTCCTAGAGGGTGGTGGGGGAAAAAACTAACTGTGTTTCATAAATGTTATCAATAGTGCAAATAGCCTACTTTAGGCAGGAATTTCTATAACGAGAGTCTTGAATATACTTCTATCACTTCCTAAGTCAGATATGATAAACTCATTTCCAAATAAAAGACATCTGTCTTTGGCTTAATGATGTACTTTTGCTTTTAAATAATTTTAGTTTTTAACTTTAAATTTTATTGGTCTTGTTGTTCAGTTGTTTGAGTTTTATCAACTCTTCATGACTCCATTTGAAGTTTTCTTAGCAAAGATGCTGGAAAAAGAAAGAGGGTTTAAGTCATTTGCTTAGGGTCACACAGCTAGGAAGTGACAGAGGCCAGATTTGAATTCAGAAAGATGAGTCTTTGTGACTGAAGACTAGGAACTCAATACATTCAACCACCTATGCCTAAAATTGAAAAGTAGTATTGGGTTTAATTAAACACACAAATTGGGTTTAAATTCCTGTTTTTCCACATATTACCTGCATGACTCTGAACAAATCACTTAACCTGTCTAGGCCTTAGTTTCTAGTTGAATGAGATAGCTTCCACAGTACCTTCTAACTACAAAACTTTAATTGATGATTTTATAGAGTCTCTAGAATAAACATCTTAATTCATAATCAGCAGTACTCTGTTCAAACCTACTGATGGGACAGATAGTGCAATGGATAAATCACAGGCCCTGGAGTCAGGAGAACCTGAGTTCAAATTTGACCTCAGACACATACTAATTACCTAGATGTGTGACCTTGGGAGAGTCACTTAACTCCATTGCCTTGAAAAAAAGCAAAAGAATAAATAAAAACAATAATGGAAAATCTACTGGTAACTGTGTTTACAGCACATTTGTTACACTGAGTTTAACCTACATAAATTATGGTTTAGCATTGACTGTGAGAAAACCTGGGCTCTCCAACTAATAAAATAATGCAACAATAATAAAGCACTTACTGTGTGACAGCTATTATGCTAGACACTTTACAATTTTTATCTCATTTGAGCCTTAAAACCCTGGAAAGTATGTTCTATTATTATCTCAATTTTACAAATGAGAAAACTGAGGCAAACAGAAGTGATTTATCAATGGTAACACAAATAATAACTATCTAGAAGGGAATCTGAACTCAAGTTCTGATTCCAGACCTAGTTCTTAATCCACTCTACCACCTAATAGCAATACAAATTATTGGATTAAGAAGAGGTTTCATGGGGCGGCTAGGTGGCATAGTGGATAAAGCACTGGCCCTGGAGTCAGGAGTACCTGGGTTCAAATCCGGTCTCAGACACTAAATAATTACCTAGCTGTATGGCCTTGGGCAAGCCACTTAACCCCATTTGCCTTGCAAAAACTTAAAAAAAAAAGAGGTTTCATAAATTTATTTGTTTAACAGTTATATAAGTACCCACCTGTTTAAGGGAAAGTGGAGGAATGGTGAGGGAGGAAAGTAAATATCATTTTAAGAAAATCATAATTTTAAGATATCTACACACCAAAAGTGACTGTTTTTAAAAAATTATTTTCATTACTGCCAATAATTCCTTGTTGGAAGTGGGGATTTGCATTTATGCCATAGTTTGTCTTTAAGGGAATAAGTGTCTAAAAATTCAGCACCCAATAGGAATGCTGCCTTTGGAGTCAGAATACCTAGTTTAAGACTCTATCTTGGCCTTCTTCCTAACAGTATGACTTCAAGTAAATTCCTTCATCTCTCTGGGCATCAATGGTAAAATAAATGTTTTGTCCTTCATTTTCAAACCTGACCACAACATCAGGAAGGTGATACCATGTCAAGCACATGAAATGGATTTGAGTGGGGGGGGGCTGTGCTAACTCACTTCCTCACTTTCTCCTCCAGAGTCATCTGGGTCTAGCGAACAGAAATGAATCAGGATGATTAGAGATAGCTATGGATTCAAGGCAATCAAGGTTAAAGGTCTTGTCCCAAGGTCACATAGCTAGTAAGAGTCAAGGGTCTGAGGTTGGAGTCAAACTTTTATTCTCTTGTCTCCAAGGTCAGTGTGCCACCTAACTGCCCTTAAAATAAAGGAGTTGGGATCAAAGAATTCTAGGTTTGATTCGCACTCTAATTCCTTAAGATTATATCCCTCAAAAACAAACCTGGGGGGGGTGGCAGCTAGGTAGCACAGTGGATAGAGCACTGGCCCTGGAGTCAGGAGGACCTTAGTTCAAATCTGACCTCAGACACTTAATAATTACCTAGCTGTGTGACCTTGGGCAAGTCACTTAACCCCATTGCCTTAAATTAAAAAATGTTTAAAAAAAAAAAACCTGGGTGATGAACCCAAGTCTAGGTGCTAAATCAGGCTGGTCCTCAATCAGTACAATCAGTCACCTGATGGAACTGTAATTTCATCTGTCCGTTTCCTGCTTCCTACTCCCTCTGCAGTCCCTAATTGTGTTTTTTTTATTCTGAACTTAAATATCAAAAAAGTTTATTTCAATACACATAAGAGAATGCAAAAGAATAATTTTACATGAAAATACAAATCACCATTTCATATCACTTGCTCTTTTTTAAAAATCTAGAATGAGGAATTCACATTATTTTCAAAACTAACCTGTTTTTCTGTTTCCTTCTGAAATTCCTTTTCTATGCATTTATTTTTCAAATGTTTCAAAAAAATGTTTCCATGCCCATTTTTACATCATCATTGCTTTTTCCCTCTTCCCTTGTACTCCTCAATTAAAAATTGAAAAAAAAGTAACTCTTAACAAATAAGCATATCAAAGTATAACTATTCCACACAATAACCATATCCACAAATATTTCTACATCTTGTGTTTACCACCTCCCTATCAGGAAGCTGATATTTGTTCACAGATCCTCTGAAGATGTGGTTGGCTATTGCATAAATCAAAATATCAAATCTTTCAAAGTTTTTTTTAGGTTTTTGCAAGGCAAATGGGGTTAAGTGGCTTGCCCAAGGCCACAGTGCTAGGTAATTAAGTGGCTGAGACTGGATTTGAACCCAGGTACTCCTGACTCCAGGTCCGGTGCTCTATCCACTGTTTTTCTTTACAATAATTTTGACCTTGTATAAATTCTTCTTCTCATCCTATTCACTTCACTCTGCATCAATTTATACTACTCAGAATTCTCTTCAATTTTCTCTTTCTTCATTTCTTATGGCACCATTATCATCATCATCATTATGGCATTGATATAACTTTTTAAGTTTTGCGATTCATACAATCATAGCTTGATCCTCATAAAAAACTTGGAGGGTAGATATTCTCATTTTAGAGATTAGGAAATTGAGGCATTCAGAAATCAAGTGACTTGCTCAGAGTCACACAGCTAAGAAGTGTCTTAGGTTGGATTTGAATTTAGGTCTTCCTAACTTCAGGTTCAGTTCTCTCTCACCTGAACCACTTAGCTACCTATAGTATTAAATTTTTGTGCCATAATTTGTTCAGTCATTTCCAAATTATCTCAGAGTTAATCTAAGATATCCACCACCCTGGATTCTAGTTCTTTGATTTTTCTTTACAATTTCACTTTTAATCTCCTTTACAGGATGAATAAATTTATTTTGCTTGTACAAATTCTCTCTCTGGTGTTAATATTCCATTTAAATCCTCCCACCCATTACCATTGGTTTCGCTATTGAGATTGATGTATTTCTATATCAAATTCTGACCTTTTCAGATAAGAGTGATGCCACTTCCTTTATCACTTCCTCCATGATCTTATACTCTTCTCATGCATGCCAATCATGAATACTATCAAATTCCCTCCCCTTCTTTCTCCTTTCTATATGTGTATTTCTTCTTTTAACTCCCTTTCTTTTTCCTCTTAAAGCCATCAGATGAGAAACTTTCCACTATTCAGACTTGTTTTTCTTATTTAATTGCTTTAGTACCTTTTGAAAATATTGAGTTTATGAATGGAAACTGTTTCTTCTACTCATATTACAACGTTAGCACTACATCATCATACAGAGTTACTAATCCTTTTTTCAAAATAACTACAGTTCATTTTAAATGACTCAAGTTTATCCCTAGTGAAAAAAAAAGTTCTGGGATTGGAGTCATACAACACTAAATAGCTACTATAAACCAGGAATTGTCTTAGCTCCTATTGGACCATGAATTTTAGACAGGCATACAGTAAGTAGTTGTCATTAAATTCCTGAATAACTCTGTGCATTATAGCAAGTGATAACAGATTTGGAATTCAAGAATTTTTCCTCCTATTAAGTATGAGACTTTATCGTTTCTCAAAATGATGCTTCTCATTATATTTGTGCCATTCTTCTGAGACCACTTTGCCAGGGATCTAACTGAAAGGCAGTTTTTTAAAAAAGGCTAATTCCCAGGGAATTATCCTTGCCTTTCAAATACAAGCTTCAAGTCTCACAGCCCTCTCAATAATAATAAGACCATTAATACTACTACCCCAGTCCTTTGAGGATCTGGCTTTGCACTCCTTGCTCAAAGCATTAGCAATTTCAAATTTTTAGTGATGAATATTTGTCTAATTTTCTTCTCTGTTTGGTATTTGAAAATGTAGAAGAAATACATAAGGAAATGTGATAGCTTCTCTGAACTAATGTCTAAGAATTATATCTGTCTGAAAAAACTTTATTATTATTGTGTTGTTCTGTTGATCAGTTGTTCAGTCATGTCTGACTCCTCAAGACTTCATGGACTATCCACCACCATGTCCTGAAGTCTATACAAACTTGTGCTCATTGCTTCCATGACACAATCTATCCATCTCACCCTCTGCCACACCCTTTTTTCTTTTGCCTTCAATATTTCTCATCATCAGAGTCTTTTTTTTCTTTTTTTGGGGGGGGTCTTGCAAGGCAATGGGGTTAAGTGACTTGCCCAAGTCACACCACTACATAATTATTAAGTGTCTGAGGCTGAATTTGAACTCAGGTCCTCCTACTCCAGGGCCAGTGCTCTATCCACTGCACCACCTAGCTGCCCCTGTCAGGGTCTTTTTCAATGAGTCCTGTCTTCTCATTATGTGGTCAAAGTATTTAAACTTCAGCTTCAATATTTTACCTTCCAGTGAATAGTCTGAATTAATTTCTTTTAGTGATGACTAATTAAGTTTCCTTGTTATCCAAGGGACTCTTTAAAAAGTCTTCTCCAAATCCATAATTCAAAAATGTCAATCTGCAGTTCTCAGTTTTTAGTCCAACTCTCATAACCATACATTGCTACTAGAAAAACCATAGCTTTGACTAAACAGACAAACAGACTTTTGTCAGCAGGATAATGTCTGCTTTTTAATGTACTATCCAAATTTGCCATAGCATTCCTTCCAAGGAGAAAGAATCTTTTAATTTCATGGCTACAGTTACCATCTGCTGTGATCTTTGAGCTGAAGAATATAAAAATCTGACACTGTTTCCATTTCTTATTCTTCTATTTGCCAGAAAATTATATGACAAGTTGCCATGGTCTTAGTTACTTTGAGATTAAGCTTCAAACCAGCTTCTGCCTTCTCTTCTTTCACCCTCATCAAAAGGATTCTTATTCCTTCTTCACTTTCTGCTATCAGAGTAATATCATCTGCATATCTGAGACTTTTGGTATTTCTCCTGAAAACCTTAATTTTAGCTTTAGATTCACTTAGCATGGCATTTCAAATGGTATACTCTGCTTGTAAGTTAAATTTAAAAAGTGCCAATACACAGTCATCTTGTACTCCTTTTCCAATCTTAAACCAGTTATACCATGCATGTTTCCAATTGTTTCTTCTTGGCCCTCAAGAGACAAGTAAGATGATCTGGTATACCCTTCTCTTTGAAGACTTGGTACATTTTATTGTGTAACACTCAATCAAAGGCTTTAATGTATTCAAGAAGAATAGATGTTTGTCAGGAACTCTTTTGCTTTCTCCACAATTCAACAAAAGTTGGCAATTTGGTCTCTAGTTCTGTTGTCTCTTCAAAAACCAGTTTGCTTTTCTGGTAATTCTCAGTTCACATATTGCTGAAGCCTAGCTTAAAGAATCTTAAACACAACCTTGCTAGTATGTGAAATAAGCAAAATTGTTTAATAATTTGAACACTCTTTGGAATATTCAAATTTGCTGGCATATTGAGTGAAACATTTTAACAGCATAACCTTTTAGGATTTTTAACAGTTCAAGTAGAATTCCTTCACCTCCACTGACATTATCCTTAGCAATATGCTCTAAGATTCACTGGACTTCATTCTCCAGGATGTCTGATTCAGTAGTTCAGTTTACTTACATCAATAACCACATCATTGTAGTGATCAGTATGTTAAGGGATCTTTCTTCTGAAAACTTCCTGTTCATATCCTTTGATCATTTATTAATTGGGGGATGGTTCATATTTTTATAAATTTGATTCAGTTCTAAACTCAGTATATGGTTGATAAATGAGACCTTAATGAGAACTTGCTGAACAAAATTTTGATATTCATTTTTATAGTACCTTTTTAAGCAAAATTTAGTTGCTGTGATTATCTCTTTTAATTATGTCAATTTATTATTTTGTTTTGTCTGAAATCATGATTGCTACCCCTGCCTTTTGAAAGTTCACTTGGGGCATAATAGATTCTACTCCATATCTTTATTTTTAACTCTATTTGCATCTTCCTGTTTCAAGGGTATTTCTTATAAACAACTTATTGTTGAATTCTGGTCCTAATGCATTCTGCTATCCACTTCTGTTTTATGGGTGCATTCAGCCCATTTAGTTATGATTTCCTTCCATCCAATTTTCTTCATCATTAAGAGCACCAACTATAATGAGTTATAGTAATTAGCAGAACACAGATCAGAGGATTCTGTCTATGGCAATGTTTGACCGTGTATATAAAAAAGTCTATAGATGCCTTTTCAAATACTCTGCTTAAATATTTACAATATGACGAGTTGATTACAAAAACACACAAAAGATTAATAAAGATTTCATTTTTCCCATCAAAGTTCACAGACATATATATATATAATATATGTATATATATATATATATACATACACACACACACACACACACACACACACACACACACACACACACACACATACATATATCCTCAGCCCCGATGGAGATTCAAGGACCCTAAGTTAAGAATCCTTGCATAGGAAAATAGTATGATGCTATAGGTCATGTTCTACTTTCCTTCATGTAGAGGTGAACCTGGGTTATGGCAATTCTGCCCCACAATCTTCCAGGATGGTTTGAAGGACTTGGCTACTCTGATCAATACGTCAATCCTAGAAAATTCCAAAGGAATCATGATGAGTGAGAACTGATGAACTCTAAGTGCAAATTGAAGTATAATTTTCTTTCTTCTTTTTTCCTTTGTTCTTATGGTATGGCTAATGTGGAAATAAGTTTTTTTAATGACTTCACCTGTATAACTGATATATTGTTTGCCTTCTAAATAAGAGGGTAGGGACAGAGGGAGAGAATCTGGAACTCAAAATTTAAAAAGAAAAGAATGTTAAAAATAAATAATAAATTGTAAAGAAGAATTGATTAGCCACAGTCTGCCAAAACCCACTCTCCCCTTTTTGTTTGTTACACCCTCAAGATATTTGCTATCTGTCTAAGCTCCAACTTCTTCCCCAACAAGTAATGATGCTTATGCTTTCCTTGGCTTCAGGAGGTTGCTTTGAAAGCTTCCCATGAATTTCTTCTACAGAAGTATGGAAACATGGAAGAGGGCCTTTATTTCAGGTTGTAACTTATTCAGGTTCACACACTGCCCTAATGATAATCCTGTCCCCCTGATTTCTAACAATTGCTATCTGCATATATGTATTGTCACAGAACAAGTAACTGGCAGGGAGGGACCTGACTTTTGTCAACAGAAAACTGGAATCAGGTCATCCTACCTCAGACACTTATTAAGATCATGAACAATGATATACTCTCTAAACCTCAGTTTACTCATCTGTAAAATATGAATTATCTCTGTAGTACCAGGATTGTTGTAAGACTCAGATGAGATAAAGTGTATATAAGCTCCTTATAATCTCTGGAGTGCTCTATGAATATCAGTCATTACAATTATGATTATCACCACCACCACCACCATCATCATCATCTATTTAACCAAACATCCTGCTTTTTCAAATGAAGAAAATAAAACCATCCAATGATACTGCTTTCCCAATGTCACAGAACTAGTTAAGGATTAAATCAATGTTAAAACTCAGCTGTCCAAAGTTCCGTTAGCCTGGCTTTAGTACAATATGCTCAGTCAAACTGCTAACTCATTTTCATCAGTAAACAGATTACTTCTTCCTTGGGAGAGTTCCCATTGAAATAATATGTATGGAAAGTCCTTCCACTACTCTATCCCCCCCCAAAAAAGATGGCATGAAGTAGGAGTAATGGAAGTATTTCAGGAAAGGTTTGAACAGGATCTCAAGCTCAGAGTGGTCTCCATCTCTGTAAATTCCCTGAAGTTTATGAAGGTATGATTGGTACAGAGAGTGCTCCAGCTGACTGATGCAATCAGCCTGGGGTTCCTTCATTTTCTTGGAAACTATGAAGATAGCAACAGCACCAGGAGTCCCCCACATGGTAAGGAAAGGCAGAATAATTACAGTAGCATCTTTAAAACGGAAACAAATGTAAATGTTTTTGTAAGTATCTCACAGCAGGGCAATAACACATCTATGCAGAATGTATTCATAGCTCAAAAGCATATTCTGTATGCACAATGAAGCCAAATTTATAATAGTGATTTCCTGCTCTTAATGTTCTGACATGCACTAATGTGAATTCATCTTCTTTCCCCATGAATCCTATAATACAAATCATTGTAAATGTCACAGTTTGCTGGAAATAAATTCATATCATTTTTCTTGTGAGCTAAATTGTATTTAAATTCAAATACTCTCCTAGAAGCTTAAATCCATTCTCTTCTCTGTGGCATATACCATAATATTTAAATTGTTATGTGTACAGAAGATGAAAACAAAAAATCAAGTATGTGTAAGCAATTATATAACAAAAGATCTACTTCAAGCTAACTCAGGCTCCTAGATATAATCTACCAGGAGCCATTTTCAGGAACATTGAAAAAGTTAAGGGTTTTTTTTTTTTTTGGTTCTCTAGTATAAAAAACAACTGAGAAATAGATAATGAAAGTCATATGGACAGGAAATTTGATTCAACTTTTGTGATGTGAGTTAGATTTATCTATAGATAGACTCTCCTCCATTCTACTCCTCCATTTTGAAGTCTTTTACAGAGAATCCCAGAAGACAACTGAACAACATGTTTCAATGATATTGAGGAAGAGGCCCAGATTTATAGAATTTCAAAATTGGAAGGAGCCATGCATAGAAGCTATTTAATCCAACCTGCACCTATAAAACGACTGCACATTACAACATATGTGGCCAAAGGTCACCTAGATCCTGACCAAAGACATCCAGAATTACATTCAATCTTTGAAAAGGCCTAATTGTTTTTATTTTTTCTTTAAATGTCAGCAAAAAATGTCAAAGTTCAGTTATTTCAGATGTATCTGACTCATCAAGAACCCATTTGGGGTTTTCTTGGCAAAGATATTGTAGTTGTTTTCTTCTCCACCTCATTTTACAGATGAGGCAAACATGATTTGCCCAGGATCGCACTTCTAGTAAATGTCTGAGGTTGGATTTGAACTAGTTTTCCCAAATCCGGATGCTGAATTTTAATTACGGAAACACCTAGCTGCCCTCAAGCAAACTGAACAAGTACAAAATGTTCAATAAACAAAGAAATGAAAATTGAAGAAATTCAACTTTGATTCCCTCAAAATTTTTTGTAAAGTGTATGAAATTTAACTTAATAATACCAACACTGTCCGTCTTGACCTTTTGAAAATCTTTATGAAATTCCTTCTGCTCTCTTCTGTTTATTTTAATGGATTTTTTAAATAACCATCACTAAGCACTTATTGCTTCTCCACAATTTTATCTATCACTCCCCAAAATCAAAGACCTCCCTTTGATTACATTTGAAATGTGTCTGCACAAACAAAATCAATACACCTAAGATAAGAAGGAAAGAAATTGAGTGAGAAAAAAATCTTTGTATTAAATTTCTCTTAGAAAGCTTGGTATCCAAGATATAAAGAGAGAGATAGCTATAGCTATAGATGTATACACACAAACATACATACATACATACATACACACACACACACACACACACACACACACACACACACAGATATATACAGTTTTACCCTGGATTTACTTAGAAATTTTTTGGATGATTTGCCAGATTCCAAAAGTAACCAAATAGGGACACAAATGAGAGCCTGAACACCAAAAATGACTAAAAATGTTTCACTTGAACCAAAAACAAAACAGGTATGCACAAGGGAGGGAAGGCAGAGTCTGATCTCATTTAGTCTCATATATGTGTGTCAAGCTGCATATATCAGTTTACTCCACTATAGTCACCACTGTGCGTAATTATCATATAGATATGCAGCACATATGTCAAAGGTAAGATGCTTTCAAAGACATTAATTAAATCAGAAATTATAAACAGGCTTAAAGGGCAACTTTGGAGTAAATGCTATTTCGGGTAGATGTAGAGGCAGAGTGAGAGGAAATTGAAGCATTTCACCATTTTTTTCTCAGTCTACTGGTTATAGTTTAACTACAACTGTCAGGGGAAGAGGAGGCACTTGGGGTATAAATAAGACCTGGTTCTTCTGTCACCATTTTTGCATCTAAGTTTTAATGCCCATATTGACTCTTTAACAGAATTCCCTCCATCCCTCTCCAAAATAAAAACCAAAAAAAACCCCCCAGAATTCTTATTATCACTCACATTGTTGCCATCTTGCTCATCACCCCTTCTCACTTCTTCACACCAGTCTCTGTATTCATTCTTGGGATTGTAACTACCTAAAAGATTCTGTTCTGCCCTCAGAATGTCATATCCCACCATAGATTTCTCTGATGCCCTTGGGGCACCTGAGTTAAATTTAGAAGTCTAGAGAGGGCAAATTATGAGATTGAGGCAAAATCAACCATATTCTAGGTCCATTATTTTGTTGTTGTGCTTCTAGAAACTCAGCAATAGTTCAAATAGTTCTGGGGAGCTTGGCCATCATAGCCTGAGGGGCTGTGAGAACCCACTGCCTCTAAATATTGTAAAAGGTTTATGCTTGCTTGCCTGTATAATTTTGATAATCAATTATCTACTAATACTTCGGCTTTTTCTAAATACCTCAGAGGCTCACACTGAACTGAACTCAGTAGTCTACTTTTGAAAGCATTATCATGTGAACAGTTTTATAGATGTTATGTTCATAAATAAAGGAAATAAACTTTGTTCTTCCTGAAGCAAAGAATTAGTGGTTATTTGTTCAACACCTTATATCTTATATAGGATGTGGTTTCTGTGAAGTGTATTTATTGCTCTTCTGATGGAGTCCACTGATTGGTAATTTGGGAATTTTCCTGGAATGCTCTTAGTGAAATAGGCCCTTTACCATTTAGAATTATGAAAGTACTTCTATAAAACGTGGTGATGAGATTTTTGGGTGTTTCTTTTGGATTTGAGATCTTGAGTGACTGCCAAGGCAAGAACAGCATATTGAACCCAGCACCATTTTGCTAAGAGAAGAACCCTGCCTAAATCCATAAGTATTCAAAATGGCTGCAGGGAGACAGACACAAATTGGCAGCTGAGTTTCTAGGATAAAAGATTTCAAAATAAGAGAAAATTTATTAAGGAACAATATAAAACTTTTTAACTGTAATTCTTACCAGAAAAGAAAGTTGAATTTGGAGTGAAAAAATCCAGATTCAGGTCCACATTCTGCCATCTCCTCATTCCAAAGTCATATCTCTCAGTCTCAGTTTCTACAACTGTAAAATAGTAATAATATACACTCTCTGCCTCCTAGCAGTTTTATAGGAACCTCAAAGTTCACCCTAAAGTACAATAGAAATGGGAATTTAAGTTATTGCTTTATAATAAGAAAGGAATAGAACCTAGGGAATTTTCCTCTTTCAAAGGAATTCTCTTTGAATTCTCTATTTCGTTTTTCATCTCTGTATTTTCTGTACCTAACCTTGTGTCTGACACATAATAGACACTTTATACATCTTTGTTGATTGGTTGATTCTCCCCTAAAATGAAGAATATTCTTTCATTAAAGTGAAAAAAATACTATTTTATTAAAGTGAATTATATTGAAGATCCAAAGTTCTATTTGGACCTTAAGCTACAGTACCTTCCACCCCAAACCCTCAATTTGGCAACAACCTAAACAAATTTAAGGCACTCCATTAATCTTAACTAAAAGACTATTATATTATTTTAATCAGTCAGAATAAACCCAAGTGAACCACCATGTAAGAAAAAAAAGAATTGATTAAGCACTAGTTCCTATACTAAGAATTTGACAGAGAGTATTTAATTTCATCCTTATAACAACCCTGGAAGATAAGTGTTATGATTAACCCCATTTTTCAGTAGGAAAAATTAAGTAAGATAGTTAAGTAACTTGTCCAGGATCACACAGTTGATGTGTTTGTGTGTGTGTGTGTGTGTGTGTGTGTGTGTGTGTGTGTGTGTATCCAAGGCAGGACTTGAACTAGGGTCTTCCTGACTCTGGACTGAGGACTCTATCCACTGTGCCTCTTAGCTACCTCCAGCCATCTATAGCTTTCTATGTGTCCTTCTATGTTTTTCCTTTTAAAATTGTGTTTATTTCTTTAGTTTTTACATCACTCTCATTTCCCAATATTGCCTTCCCTTAACCCACTGCCAAAGAGTCAACCCCAACCAAAATTAATTAATTAATAATAATAATAATAGGAAAATAGCTTAGTAAAATCAACCAATTCAGGTGGCTAGGTGGTACAGTGGATAGAGCACTGACCCTGGAGCACCTGAGTTCAAATCCAACCTCAGATACTTAATAATTACCTAGCTGTGTGACCTTGGACAAGTCACTTAACCCCATTGCCTTGCAAGAACCAATAAATAAAATAAAAATATATCATAAAAGTCTAATATTACATATAATATTCCCTACCACAGCATCCCAACTCTGTGAAGAAGGGAAGGAAGCATTTTCTCATATTTCTTCCTTAGGGTTAATTTTGGTCATTGGACCAGTTCAGGACCTTTAGTTGTTCATTACTCAAACATCATTGTAGTCATTATATAGATTGTTTTCCTAGCTGTTTTCTTCACTTTCCTTTAGTTCATATAAATGTTCTTGTGTTTCTCTGTACTCTCATTGGTTTCCCAGCAAAAAATATTCCATTAATTTCATGTGCCTTAATTTGTTTTAAAAGTTCCTAATTTACAGCTATTTGTTTCCAGTTTTCTGTTACTAATTCTATTACTACCATTACTACTATTACTACCATTATGAATATTATATATTTGAGGTCTTTCTTTTTATTACTGATTTCTGTGTCATAGGTGCCTATCTCTGAGTCAAAGTCTGTGGTCACTGTCACTTTCTTAGCAGGGTTTTGGATTTTATTATTAAGAAGTGTCTGTGTCTTTAAAAAAAAAAAACAACTTTTGCCAGGAAGATGTCTAGGTTTGACATCACATTGTTTCTCTTTGCTCACCAGCTTGAGATTTTAAAAGTTACTTAGAAAAATAAGATAACTCCATAAACTTAATGTAATTTGATTTCAGGGATTGGTGAAAAGTTAGCAAATGATTAGTGCCAAGCTTCTCACATTACCAACCCATCTGTTTTTAATGTTTCCCCCAAGGTTTAATCGAATGGTATGGATAATACCATCGTTGCAGAGAGAAGATAGGACCAAGAATGAACCTTCAATAGATTTGATGAGATTGAAGTAATTTCCATTACAAAAATCCTTGTCAGATCTGACTTTTACACAGAAAGCTGTCAGGAGACTTCTCCCCTGGGTCTAGTCATGACCTAGAAAATGAAGGGATGGCATTCAAATGATTCTAGTAAGTCTTTTCTTCTCTTGTTTTTCTTGGCTACCTTGCGAAGGTTCCAATGGACTGCTTTTAATTGTTTTGGGAATCCAGAAAGGAAATAAACACATTCTTCTGTGACCTCCTGGATTCCTTATTTATTTAATATTCACAAGTGACACTGCAGGGAGTCAGAAAATAAATTCCAAAGGAGAACTTTACAGTTTAAGATGACTCACTTTAAAAATTTTTGATTTAGAAGTAAATATCTACCTAATGTTGTAATTAAATAAACCAAATTTCTAAGTTTCATTATTATTGAATATAAAAGGTTGTCTTACAGACTGTGGTATTCAATCACTTCCTTACTGAATGTTATCTTTCTATCCATGTGCATCTACTGGATCAAAAGAAGCATCCATAATGATGGTATCAAAAAAGTAAAAACAAATTTTTCAAAACTCAGCATATTATACCAGGTACCAGTACCACTAAAATTTTTAAAAACACATGAAAGCTAAAGATGCACATTTATGGAAAGTGAAAATTAGACACTATTTCTAGTCTATCTTAAAATCATGTCCTGATATGATTTGGGACTTAAAATCCCTGTATGGATTGATGCAGATGTTTGGACAGGCTAGACAAACCGATCACAATTTTCACTTTGACATGGATGGCTCTTTCATTCATTTTAGTTTATCCAGTCCAGGCAAAAGTCTCCAGAAGCATTTGCTCTGGTTTGAAAGTGTTCTCACCCCATATGCAAACTGCACTCTGCCTTCAGTACAAAACTGCTTTGGAAACCAAGCATTCATTGGCTAAAACAAGGCATCTGCTGTTAAGGAGATTGATTATTCCAGGGCCTGACCTAATTGGGAGATTAGATATGGTTCTCTGCTCTGGACAGCATGGTTAATAGAAAAATGGGGCAAAAAAAGGGGGGGAGGACTTTTCCTGAATTCTCACTGGTTTTTACAAAATTTTAACTAAAGCCAACAAATCCCAAGTGGTGATAAATTCTGTTTCTAAGGATGGCAAAGGGAGCGATATTAAAAGACCCAAATTTAGCGAATAGGCCAAGCCACATTCTACTCTGTAACAAGGTAGTGAACGTTACCATGCTTTGCACCAGCCAAAATCCTCCCATAATATGCAACTCAGCCAATACTCCCATTTTAGAAACAAGAAAAAGGAGACAAGGAGATTAAGCAAGTCCCCATAGCCATGGAACTGCTTTCTTTCCTTTAGGTGTGTTAATATGCATGCCTCCATCTGATGGGGAAGAGAGATGGGGGGAAAGAAACCCACTTGTTTCACACAAAGAAAGCTTCCTGGCCATCTCGAGGGTGTATCCATTTCAATGTAGCTCCTGCCTTTGAGGTGTCAGTGTTTTCTGAACACAGACATCACCTCATGGCTGGGGCTAACCAGACCTTTGTTAATGCTATTCACCAATATCTCAGACTCAGGTCATCCATCCAAAAACATGACAAAGGCCCCAGATTCTCATGGAAATTGCACGGCCCAAAAGGACTGCCCCCTCCGTCCACTAAGAAACAGATTCATGACCTGCCCCTGCTATTTGTGTTCCCATCTTTTGTTTTCACCTAATCTGTCATGCTTAGAGAAAAAAAAAGTTCACTCAAGGCTTAAGCAAAACTTTATGCTTTTATATAGACCATAAATCATAGGAACGGTAACTACCCTAGGCAGTCAGGGATCACAAACAAGGTAACAAATGGTGCCATTTTTAACCCAGAGAGAAAAAAAGGCAATTTTAGTAGAGCATCCAGATTCTATTTTTCAAAAAAGAATTACTTTTTCTGCTTATTTTTTACCCTTTCTTGAACATCTCTGATAAAACAATTTTGGGGTTGTCCTCATTTATTGAAGGAAAGAGGAAGCAGTTTCTGAGCAGAAGCTGAGGATTTATTATTATAACTGAATCAGATCTTGGGAGTATAACTCATTGAAAGCTTTGCTTATGCCCCCCAGAAAAAAAAAGAAAAGAAAGAAAAGGAAAGAAAAGAAAAAAAGAAAAGAAAAGAAAAACTAGCACAGATGCAATCTTTGAAAGATCCTAACATCACGTGCTTGACTTGGTTAAGACAGAAGCTGGGTTGTGATAGTCAAATGCAACAGAGGAAATTCTTCATTTGGACACATTGCAAAGATATTAAATCCTAGGATTCTTTTAATTCCTCCCTCATTAAATGTTCATAACCTTTGATGACCAGAGGTATACTGGAGGCAAGTTGGACCAGATTCATGAGATTCCATTGTTAAATTTTCTGTTGTGAGTGTTTATACTTTAGAAATTAGCAAACATCAACAAATTTTAATTTTATTGATAATCTAGATTTAAGAAAAATGGGGAAAATGTTAAAAATACAGATTAAATTGAAAAGTGTGCCCTGCAGTCTTTTCTTTTTTCTTTAAAAAGTCAGTTGTCAAACATTGGCAAGCATACCTGGAAAGGAAGGAAATCAGTGCACTACCCAACTTGAGCTGGCCAGTTGGGTTCCCAGTGGAAGTTGCTGTTTGTTCCAGAAACCCTAAGGGTATTCCCTTTCCAGACTAATTTTTTTTTTGACTAGGTAAAAGAGGTCACTTTTGCTACATTTTTACCCAGGCTTAACCAATGAATGAGTATTGTTTCAGTCAAACTGAGACTTGGGAAAGACTTTAACTTAAAAAGATCAAGGTCTTCTACTGCAACAGTGACCATCTCCAAAGAAAGTGAGGAGGAGGATGACTTTGCACAGCACCCCATCTCTTAAATACAATTCACTTGCATGTCATGACATCCCTTCCAGATGTCAAGGTCATCTTCAAGAAGGAAGGAGAAGCAACAATAATAACAGCAGCAACAATAACCACACCAACAACACAACCCTGTGACTGTCTCATCTGAATACAGAGAATATTAAACCTTAATTTTTTAGATGAGTTCAGAACATCTTAAATTATTTTTATTACTATTATTATTATTATGAATTTTTGAAGGACATGTTAGCAGAATCAAATGATAGAGGAAATGAGCTTTATGAATTTAATGTGCTTTTTTCCTCCAATGTTCATCTTTCTATTTTCTTAAAGATTATTTTCAGAGAAATACCAGGCTGTTCCAGTTGTTCCAACAAATCTGGGTTCACAAAGTCATAGAAGATGAAGAATGATTTTGTTTTTGTTTTAAGACTAAGTCCCTTATCTAGGAGACAGAGCAGCATAGTGGGTTCAACTTGGGCCTCAAACACTTAATGTCTGTGTGACCCTGGGCATGTCACTTCAATCTCTTTTCCTTATCTATAAAATAAGTTGGAGAACAAAATGACAAATCACTCTAGTATCTTTGCCAAGGAAACCCCAAATGGGGTCAGAAAGAGTCAGATATAACTGAAATGACTGAACGACAACTTCCTATCAAGAGCTAGTCCACAGTCTGATCCGACATGAGCGTTCTGGGTCAACCAAGATGACTTATTTAATGATGATGATGATGATGATAACAACAACAACAACAACATCAATAATAATAATAATAACAACAACAACAACATCTGTCCTTCATTCTCGAAGAAGACCACAACATCAGGGAGGTGATGCTGTGACAAGCACATGAATTGGATTTGAGTGGGGGGGGTGGTGCTGTCCTATATCACCAGCCTCACTTTCTCCTCAAGGGCCATCTGAATCTCCACTGGCCAGAGATGAATCAGGATGACTGGGGATAGCCCTGGATGTGAGGCAACTAGGGTTAAGTGACTTGTTCAAGGTCACACAGCTAGTAAGAGTCAAACTTTATTCTAGAGCACTGACCTTGGATTCAGGAGGACAGGAGTTCAAATTCAGCCTCGGACATTTACGAATCCTGTGACCTTGAGCAAGCCATTTAACCCTGATTGTTTCTCATCTAGGGCCAACTCCTAATTCATATATGGCAACTGGACCCAGATGGCTCTAGAGGAGAAAGTAAAGTTGGTGTCTTAGCACAGCTTCCCCCTCACTCAAATCCAATTCATGTGCTTTTCACAGCATCACCTCCCTGATGTCATGGTCTTCTCAAAGAATGAAGAGCAAACATAATAATTAACTTACTTAAATGCAGAACTCAAGAGATCTGTCAGTCTCAGCCTCCCTTGAAATTGGGATTATTGCTTTGTTCCAGGAATATGGAATGATTAAAAGTAGTAGGATGCTACAGTCAGAATGTTGACTTTCTCGGCATGATTCCAACCAACATGACCTTGGCCAAATCCCTTAACTTCATTGAGCCAAGTTTCTTCCTCTGCCAAAGAAGGGGGCTGAACTAGATAAGCATCTCAGGTGCCATTCCACAGAATATCTGATCTGAATGAGTGTGATACTAAAGTAAAAACATGTTGGCATTTTCCAGGGAGGATGGTTAATCACAGAGCAGATTTTATCATCAAATTTTCACATTTTAGTGAGTACAAAAGGTAACTCAATTAAAAATTCATTTAAATGGAAGTTGCAAAACAGTTATTTATCTAAATGGCAAGAACATTACAAAATTCCAATTACAAGGTAGTCCTAGTTACCTTGAGACATCATCAATCAAAAGCAGTCCTTTGGATTAGATAAAATGGCACCTTTAAGAAACAGCAAAGTCACATGTTTCTTATCAATAGACTCAGTGACATGATATTAATCTAGCAGAGATCACAGAAGTAAAAACTCTCCATTCTCCAAAACATCCAAATGAAGAACCTCTGCTGCTGCATTTAACTACCATAATCCATCTCTGTCTTAACCAAGTCAACCCTGTGATTTTCAGAACTTTTGAAAACTTTTCATCTGTGCTAGTTTTCCTTTTCTTTCCTTCTTTCTGTTATTTTCTGGAGACATAAGCAAAGCATACAGTGACTTACACTCTCAAGATCTGATTCAGTACAATAATAAATACTCCAAGCTTCTGGAGTGCAAAATGATGAGTTTCTGATGAGGTTCAAGAAAGCAGCTAATTGGAAAATGAGGAGGAGAATTCCCTGAATATCCTTCTTAAATGGTAGGGTAACAAAAAGTTCCTAGAGGTCCATCTCCCATCCTCTTCAACCAGAGGGAGGGGCCTCAGTGGCAAAGAATGCTGAAGATGTGAGTCTCCAAGTTGTAATGCTAGCCAATAAATTCTGTTAACACCTAAATCTTAGCAGCAGTTAAGAGCACTGGACTCGGGATCAGGTGGTCTCCCTATTTGCTGAACACATGACTAAGACTAATTGGTTCTTCATGTCCAATTTCTCAGTCTCAGGTTATCACACAAAATGTGACAAAAGACCTAGCTCCTCATGGAATTTATACCCCTGGTAACTAACTATGAATATAAATTGCAAAGGAGGTGCAACTAGCTTTGGTAGAAAAAATTTCCTCATCCACAAGTTCCTTATGCCTAGGGGATCAAAGATCCAGTTACTATCATTATTTCTTGCCTTAGGAAAAACATGGAGAATGAGGGGTGTGAAACATTAGGGGAAGAAAACAACAGATTTAAAAAATATATAAAATTAACAAGTGATGCATATTTACATGAGTTCAACATGTGGTTCTTAGATACAACTGTAAAGGACTAAGTCTCTCTTTTCATATTTCCTTGAAAGCCTTTCCATTAATATTAGTTAGCTTTTTTTTTTCAGTTCTCTTATTGTAACAAGGTCGATTGTCTCAACCTTGTGAAATTTTCTTCCCATACTCTCAATAGTTGTAGGGCAGGCAGTACCAGGCTACTCGTCATTGATTCTTCATCCAAGATCTGCAACTAATAGAGCTAGGAATGTCCTTTAATCCTCCCCTTCCCTGTCCACATTCACAAATGAAGATTCTACCCTCTCTGAACCATTCTTCCTCAATCTCTAATTCATTTTGCTCAACAATTTTAGATTAAAGTTCCTAAATAAAATACCACTTCAGTTTTCTGAAGCAGATTTCAAATTCAAGATTAAATTTCTGAGTTACAGAACTCTATCCTCTACACAATCTAATTTAAACACAGTAGGTCTCTTTTGTCCGTGTTTTCCAGTGGGAAAAAATGGCTGAGTGGATAGACACATCCTTGGAGTCAGGAAGACATGGATTCAAGTATCACTTCTGACACAAATTGGCTACACAAACTTGAACAGTCATTTAACCTCTCAATCTACATCATTTTCTATTTCAGTTTTTACCTAGCTCTTGGTCATTGAATGGATACTGCCTCAGAAAACCTGGGACTTGAGAAATGACCTTGAACATCCACTGCACCCTGGGTCATTGCCATCTTGACTTTTGCCTTGCACTGGACTTTGATGCTCTAGAGGCAAAAACAAGATTGACAACTTTGCACAACCCTGCCCTACTTAAATCCAATTCACACACATGCAGGACGTCATCCTTGTGATGTCTTTTATCTTTTCAAAAATTAAGGATTCTTTGAAACAACAGCAACCTCTCAGTGCTCTAATCAACTCCATAAATTGTAGAGAAGATTCAACCTAAACTGGTATGAGGATCTCTTCCTTTGAGAAAGAATTCTTTATCAATGAAGTCACAGGTCAAGTCTATCCTCCTTTAAGATACTGTCCAGAGTCTCTACTCAGCTGCTGGGAAATAACCCTATATGATATTGTAAATAGTATCAAGTATCTTTGGAAAATCCCAAATTATGGCTTTTATTTCTGTTTTTTTGTATCCTATAATTTTGAAGATTTTTTTTATCTGCCCAAATTGACTAGAGTGTACTTATTTTTATATGGTTTCCAAAGGGCTGACTTCCCCATCTCTATTCAAAAGTAGAGAGGAAAATGTGATCCTTCAAGTAATGCATCCAGAAACAACTCACTAAAATTATGCAAATAATGGCATATAGTGGTTGCAAACTAGCTTGCTATAGTTAATGTACAGCTATAAAACCAGTTAACATGTTTAATTTACTTGTTTCTGTTTTTAATAGCAACCATGGCTTACTAAAACTTAATAGGAGCTTGGCACTTTCCATTTCTGGCATGCTCTGGAAGGGCCCTGTGCTGTTTTAGATTTTATGCTCATTTGAAATCTACTGAGATTGTCAGAACTCAAAGGGAGGGGAACCACCCCTTCTGGGCTTGCTTATATCTGGGCTTGCATATATATATATATATATATATATATATATATATATATATATGTTTTCACATACCTCCACATCTATATACACACATAGTCTAGAAACTGAAGAATTTCTTGGGGAATATTTATGTATAAGATTCAAAACTGAATCAAAAATGAGAATTGTAGAGAATGACTAACAATATATTACCCAAATTAACCGATAGCATTTCATTATACAAGACAAAAGTATTTTCATGTGAGAATGTCAGAAGGAAATTTTTCTCTCGGAAGTTACCACACTAACTTAGGACATAGCAACATTTATTTTTACATATGATATATTTCAGTTAAAAGTGGATCATTCTTATATAATTGCACCATTACCAGTTGAATTGGGCATGTCTGCTGACCTTGTAGGCTACAATTTTTTTAACAAAATGCTATAGTTTGAATTCCTCTAACATATCATTATGTGCAAGGTTTGATAACAATTAAGGAACTCTTAATAACTACAGAAACAGTTTTGCTTTTTATTTTATTTTGTAAATTGTATCTTTTTTCTAGTTATATGTAAAGATAATTTTCAACAATAATTTTTATAAGATTTTAAGTCCCATATTTTCTTCGTTTCCTCCCTCCCTTCCTTCTATTCTCCTCAAGATGGCAAGCAATTTAATATAGGTCATACATGTGCAATCATGGAAACAAATTTTCACACTAGAAAACTTTTTTAAAAGATTTTTTACATTTAATTCTTAAACTCTTAGCATTGAGAACCATAAATTACAAATAATCAATTTCTACCAAAAATCCTACGTCCACAAGATAATCTTAAAAGAATTAAAATCCAGGGAATAGGTTGATCTCCTTTATAATAGATTTGTATGTACAACATATCAAACAGAATGGTTAGATTTCTGGTAGCATCTTTTAGAAAAATGGAGCTGTAGTATTAGGTACACTTTTTCGTAAGTCATGTGAATAAGTGTACAATAAGGCACCGGAGTAGGGGAATCTAACTTAATATTATAACTGCAATTTTCAATGAGATAAAAGTCAAGTAGAAAGGAGGGCATGAGAGAGACTTAATGAGTACTTGAAAGCTTATGGATTTTCATTAAGTTTTAGCTCAACACAAATATGTGCACCTATTTTCCCAATGAGTTACATAAATTAAGATTATAAAGCTTAACAGTCATTCTTAGAGATGGTAACATCATGCCAAATTGTAGATTGAGGGCTGGCCCTGGAGTCAGGAAGACCTGAGTCTTCCTTGATCTTCCAGTCAAGTCTCTCTGTGACACAAATTGACTGTGTGTGCCTGGGCAAATTATTTTCCCTGAGTAGATCTCTAGGCCTAGAAGTTGCTGGCTAGTCATCCATCAATATTGTTCAATGGAATTTTCTTTCTTGTTCTCTATTCCAAGGAAATCCCTAAGTCTGGATCTAAAGGGAAAGGATTCCAGTCCATAGGATAAAATTACTCTCCCAGTGGCCAACCAGGTTTGCTTATTGGAAATATGTTCCTTGACCTCTAGGTCAAAGTGTGGGGGTTAGCGGGTATAATGATGAGTTTTAGTTTCCAGCATAAAAATAGAATGAGTGAATGGAAGAATGAATGAAGCATTCATTAATTGTTTATTTAATGCCATGGCAATACAGAAGCATGCAAGTGAGACAGTAACTGCCCTCAGTATGCTCAGATTAGAAAAGATAATACATAAAACAGAACTAGATTCAGAAAGTCAGGACATAGGAATGGAGCAGTTTTGAAATGGTGGGAAGTGGTGTTGAGACTTGGTTCCAGAAAATATGAAGTGAAAGCTCCCTTCTCGGAGACCAGGTCAGAAGAAGAGGGCCAGAATACATGAAGAAAACTGAGGGAATGAAGGATGAGATGTCCAATTACTCTCCCCTTTTTAGTTTTATCACTTTTGGCCTTTCTGGCCAATATGTCTAGAGATCTCTTTTTATCATTATCATTATCATTATTATTATTATTATTATTATTATTGTTGTTGTTGTTGTTGTTTTTGTTTTTGTTTTTGTTTTTGCAAGTCAATGGGTTAAGTGGCTTGCTCAAGGTCACACAGCTAGGTAATCATTAAGTATCTGAGGTGGAATTTGAACTCAGATCCTCTTGACTCCTGGGTTAGCCTTCTATCCACGGCACTACCTAGTTGCTCCTTTTCTTACTATTAAGACTACAGAGAAGCCTCCGAGCTGGTAGAAAGAAGAAAATTGTTGCTGTTAATCTACCATAAAAGAGATAGTTCCCCAAAGAAATCATTTCTGAAAAGCAAAGAGAAAAATTATATGCCAATTCATTCCATCCTTTTATTGGTTTTTGCAAGGCAATGGGGTTAAGTGACTTACCCAAAGTCACACAGCTGGGTAATTATTACGTGTCTGAGGCTGGATTTGAACTCAGGTCCTCCTACTCCAGGGTCAGTGCTCTGCCCTAGCTGCCCCATTACATTCTTTACACTGCCTGTTAATGTTCTTCCTTCGTTTTTGAAGAACAATGACATCAACAGTGATATCTTGACTTGCTGATGAATTGCATTTAATTGGAGAATCCCATAAAGAATTGGAAGGAGTCTCCAGAATCAAGTATTTTAGCAATGAAGAAACAAGATCAAAGAGGTTGTAGTTTGCTTAAGAGACAGCATAATTTGACTACTAAAACAATGAGTATTCCACTTTACCATGCTGTCTCTCTTAAAACTTCTTAAGAAATTGAAGTATTTTTATATGTTCCTGGGGAGAAAACTTAATAAAGACTTACCCTAGGATAATTGGTCTCACAGGGTTATGTTAGTCCTGCCTTTCAGGCCTCCCCACCCTCCCACATCACTCCAAGGTTCACATTTTTAAAATAACATTCCCTTAGAATATACATCAAAATCATTTTTATCTGCAGATGAACCCATTACAAAAGTACATGTAACAAATAAGTTTTAAAGAAAGCAGCAAATTCCCCAGGAAAGGATGCCAGTCCTCTAGGCAGAAAAGAAATGAAGAGTAGATCAATTCAGCAGGGATCTACATGGGTAAGGAAAGCACAGGTAGGGAAATAGCAAAATTGTGATTAAGGACATCACTCCTTAAGCCAGTCAGAGACTCAGAGAAAGCTAACGGCCTATGCTAGCTAGCAAAGCAGCAGCAGCAGCAGCAATATCCTTCACTTACAAACAGCAAGCCACTGTGTGTCCAGTCTCTGGACCCTCTTCTCTTCAGGTTCTTAAGTGTTTTTTGTCCCATGATCCCACTTGTCCTACTGGGAAAAATTGTTTCCTTGCCAATAAAGAGTTATAAAATGAACCAATTTTTGTTTTCTTCTATGCCTGAAAAGGACCATAGAAATAAATGAGTTTAAACCTTTTAATTTGCAATTGAGGAAGTAAAAGACACAAGTGGTTAAAAAAAACTTGCCCATGATTATGGAGAGTTAGGTTAGTGCCAAATTCAGGATCAAAATTCAGATCTCCTGATTCTCAAATTAAATTAGAAACAGTGCTTCCATATATGTTATAGAACCCAGAGGGAAAGAAGGCCAAATACCAGTGGACAAAGTAATGTCACCTTTAAAGATTTATTTACTGAAAAATTTATTTTACCCCTACTCTCATCATTTTTATAATCACTAATAGGCACTGGTCCCTGGAGCAAGACAATTTCATGATGAACTAGAGCTGAATGACAGGTTGACTTCTGTAACTTAAGTCTCATGAGACAGGAAGGGAAAGGAGAGAAAAGGAAGAAGAGGGGGAAAAGGAGCAGGAAGACTTGAACCTGGATCTGGCTCCTGCATCACTACTCAGTTTTGATGTAATGCATCTTTAAGTGGCCATGAAAATACCCCATATACCTTACTGGTATTCCTAAACAGATTAAAAAATTTAAATACACTAACTCCCATTTAAATATTAATTATTAAATGAATTATTAAAAATGCATATCCTGCTAAAGAAGAACCCTTTCTTTTCAACAGCTTTCTACAGAAATTTTGAAGGGTAGGGATGGATCATGATTTTTTCTTTTGTTTCCAACATTTGGCAATGCCTAGGACAAGGCAAATGGTTAATAAATGCTTCTTCAATGAGTGGTTGCTGTGAAGAGTGGAAGGGACCTAGAGATGAACTAGATGAAGGTTTTGATGTCTCATCTTTTATTTACTAGTCATGTTATTCTGGACAAGACAGCTCATCTTTAGGAGCCTCAGATCATTGCCTGGACCTTCCTTCTTTGACTTGCTGCTAGCTGAGTCAGAGGAGGGAGTACCCTCACTGGAACTACCCCCAAACTGATGAAATAGAATCTTCAATACTCTTTATGCAACTCTAATCCAAAAATGATCACATCATTTTACAAAAGGGGAAATTGAGTCTCTGGTTAAGTGACCTAATTAGAGACATACCCACAAGAAACTGTCAGAGGCAGGATCAAACTCAGGTGTCCTGACTCCCAAAGGCAACACTTGTTCAACCACATTGTTTCCTTGCAGATAGAGGGGAAGTTGGGCAATCACTACACACAAAATGGTCATCCACAGAAATCCTAGTCCTCAAACTGAATTCTGTTTGTTATTCAAGCAAGAGGAATCTATGGTATCAGCTTTAGCTAACTTCAGTCACTCCCCTCTTCTTCTGCCTTCTGTTCCCCTTCCTCCACTTGGCCCCTCATTCAATCATTGGATTCTTCTCCACTTTAAGCCCTTTTGATGAGATTTGGCAATTGAATTGAATTGAATGTAATACACACAACACACACACACACACATATGTACACATACACAAAGAGATATGAGAGACTACAGAGAGTGAATAGTGAACTGGTGGTAGAATCAAGAGGAGCTGTCTCTGCCACAAACTCTGTAACCCTGGGAAAATCAGCTTAACCTCTCTGGGCTCCAAAGTTACTTTTCTACTTAAGAATTTGTGCTTAAGAATTTCCTTACCTGAGAGTTCTCACCTCCAGTGAAATCACAGTTCAGGATCAAAAAGAAATAAACAAAGGGACAATAGAGTGAATGAATGAGTCAATCAACCAATTCATCAATCACTATCTATTAAGAACCTGTCATATCTATGCAATGTTTGAATCTGTATTTATAAAACAAATTTATAAAAATTCCTTATCTGAAGGCACTGAAATTCTACCAAGGGGCATAAAATGCTGGATAGGAAGTGATGGGGGTAAAAGTAACTACCAACAACTCTGGGGATCAAGAAAGGTATCACTGAGAAAAACAGAACAACTCTAAAAATTCTAACCCTCAGATGAGGAAGAACTCCACCCAAGGAGACCTTTTGCAAATACATAAAGGAGAAAAGGGCATGGGAAGATGAGGAAAAGCTAGAAGTCCAATTTTAACAAGGCATAGACTAAGCAAAGGGAAATTCTGGGAAGTAGGGGTGAAAAGGGAGTTTGGAACCAGTTTGTGGAGGGACTGTCTAAACTTTCAAGAGAAGGAATTTCCATTTTCTTGGAGGCAATCAAGAGTTCCTGGAGTATAACATGGTTATGTGTAGTTCGAACCCCGAACTTGAGATCTGAAACAACCAAGTTCCAAAGAACTCATATACACACTCCCTAGCTGTGTGACCCTGTCCCTAGCTTTGTCTCTGTAAACTGCAGTTTATCTATTCAATAAGGATAATATTCACCTACTTCACAGAGTTGATGAAAGAGCCAAATGAAATTATCTATTGTTAGCACTTGGCAAACCCTCAAGTTTTATATAAATGTTAGCTCTTATTATTAACAAGTCATGTGCTCAGACTTGTGTCTTAGGAAGATTGTTTTGACAGCTGTGGAAGGGTTGCATATTTAAATATTATGAAATTATGTTTAAAACTACAAGCCTGATGTCCATCTTATTTAGTAGATCAATCACCTTTTTAATATATGATGCCTCATATTCAAGCCAGGAAATGGAGACATTTGACCCTTGACTGACTATGACTTTTCCCTTTCCACTACTTCCTGAGACAAAGAGAGGGCCTAGAAATGAAAGAGTGAGACTCAGAAAAGATGCTTCCTTGGGATAACTTAGATGACTCAAAAGCAGCCCCAAAGAAAGGACTTAATAAATATGTATCCTATCCTACCCCACCTTCCTAATATACTTTTTTCTCCTAAGTAAATACAATAAGATGACTAGGAGTTATCCTATATATATACTTGGTCTAAGTTTATACTTGACTTGAAGTATAAAATAAAAAAATTAAGTTAAGAGTATGAATGGCCTGGCAGAAAAGGATTGATTCAGGGGATAAAGCCAAGATGGTAGAGTGAGAGTTTATGCCAAGCTCTCTCAATATACCTCTCTAAATAACTTTTAAAAACTTGTCAAGGGGGCAGCACTAGCTCTGGAGTCAGGAGGACCTGAGTTCAAATCAAGCCTCAGACGCTTAATTATTAGCTAGCTGTATGACCTTGGTCAAGTCACTTAACCCCACTACCTTGCAAACCCCCCCCAAAAAAACCCCTGTAGAACCAAATTCTGAGTGGGATAAATAACAGCAAGTCATAGTGGGTCATTTTTCTAGCCTAAGGTAGCTTAGAAGGACAGAAAAAGGGGATTACTATACTGGAGTAGAGGCTAGTTGGGAATATGACAGAACTAGAAAGTATCAAAGGTAGTCCTAATATGGAAGTACATTTAACATGATTGTATACATATAATCTACATCAACCAGATAGCTTACTTTCTTGGGGAGAGGGGAGGGAAGGAAGAAGGGAGAAAAATTTGGAACTCAAAATTTTACAAAAATGATGGTTGAAAAGTATCTTTATATGTAATTGAAATAAAAATAAAATACCACTAATATTTTAATTAAAAGGAGAGGTGGTACTGAACTAGCAGCTGCCATGGCACTAGGAGCACTCAGAGAATACAGGGCTGGTAAGGGGAATGAACACCTGGTCAGAAAGAAATTCCAGGAAACTCCTGTATCAGCACTGGGAATGCACCACTTGTCAAGTGAAATGCCCATTACCCGCTTCTGGGTCCCAGTTCTAAGAGATCAGGAGGGAGCAGGGCTTTCACCTATATAAGGACAAAAGCATAGCCCAGAAAGGTAGTGACCAGATCCCCACTCAGATTCCAACACTTTGGGAGCACTGAAAACTTATAGGTATTCATTGAGCTATAAAAGTAACAGGAACTCATAAAAGACAGAAACTCAGGCCAGACATCTCCTAATCTCCAGAAGTGAGCAGAGCCCAAAGTTCTAACATAAAAAGTCAATAAATAGGCTGGAAAAAACGGGCAAATGGCCTGGGGGTGGGGGTGAGGTGGGGATTGGGAGGGGAGGAAAGGTAACCATGAAAAGTTACTATGGTGATAGGGAAGCTCAAGACACAAATGCATAAGAAAATCACTTGAAAAAAATCTACAAGCTAAGACACAAAACAAAAGGCAGATTGGGAAAAAGTTAACAAAAATTCCTTGAAGAGTTAAAGAGATCACCTAGGAAACAAAAGTTACTAAAATCAACTAAAGTCTTGTTTGCCTCAGTTTTCTCATCAATAAAAATGAGCTGGAGATGGAGATGGCAAACCACTCTAGTATCTTTTCCAAGAAACCCCAAGTGAGGTCATGAAGAATTGGACGTGACTGGACAAAATGATAATTGGGGTTAGATAATAGATGTCTGAATCTAGAATAATTATTTTAAAAGTCAACCAAGAACAACAGAGGAAAAATTGGGGAAAGAAATGATAGCAACCCCCCAAAATATGAAAGAATTAATAGCTTGGTAAAAGAGGCACCCAAAATACTGAAGAAAATAACTCTTTAAAAATCAGAATTAGAAAAGTGGAAGCTGATGACTCCATGAAATATCAAGAAACAATAAAACAAAATAAAAACTGGCAAAAAATGAAAATGTGAGATAACTCATCAGAAAAATGAAAGACCTGAAAAATAGATTGAGGAGAAATAATTTAAGAATTATCTATCTGAAAGACATAATAAGACGTAATTAAAAAAAACAAAGGAAAGAATACTACTGAGGAGATTGGGCATCAGGAAGGGAGGTCTTTAATGCTATCAGTTTGCATGCCTATTTCACTGTGTTCCTATCATTAGGCACTATTAAATAATATTCCAGTTCCAGATAACCAATTAATTTTTTGTTTGTTTTGCAAGGCAATGGGGTTAAGTGACTTGTCCAAGGTCACACAGCTACATAATTATTTAGTGTCTGAGGCCGCATTTGAATTCAGATCCTCCTGACTCCAGTGCTGGTGCTCTATTCGCTGCCCCCCAGATAACCAATTAACATCAATTAGATTTTTACAAAGGGTATGAACATTGAAAATATAGCCATCACAGAAGCACAAATAGTTCTTCTCCAACAACTTTCCCTTCTATCTGCTCAGTTTCTTAACTCAGACTTAACACAATCACTGATCCCACCTAGTTCATGTCCAAATAGGGTAGATGAGTCCCTCATTCAGCTACCAATAGATTGGGTTCTAAAGGTTACTCCCCAAGACCTCAGAGCTGAACTAGCTGCTAGCCCTAATCTGGACTCCACTCCTAGATGACTGCTCTCTTTAGCCAGGCCTCTGTTGTATGCACCTTGTCCTTTTAGCTTCCTGCAGGCTCTAAATGAGAGAGCACAGGTCCCCAGTTATAAGTATAAATACAAAATAAATATGCTGTGATTGTGGAAGATGGAAATGAATTGCATCTCGAAGATCAGCAAAGGTCTCATATAAGAGATGGAGGCACTTGATGGGAGCCTGGAATGGAGTTAGTTGTGCCAGGATTCAGAAGTGAGGAAGGAAAGTATTCTAGGAATGGGGGACAGTTGGTTGAAAAAAAGGGAGGGACAAGATGGAATATCATTTAAAAGGAAGAACAAGTGGAGTAGTCTGAGTTAGGTGTATAGTGCATGAAGGAGAGGGGATAGGCAATAAGACTGGAAAAAAGAGACTGGAGCCAGATTATTAGGGCTTTAAATCCTAGAGAGGAGTTGATAGTTTGTTCTAAAGGCACTAGGGGAGGCAATAAAGCAAGAAAAAAGATGCACTCTTGGAGTTTGAATTAGATGAAGAAATTGGAGAGGGAGTCTGGAATAAGGAAGAACAATTAGTGGGCTAACGGAATAAAAAGAGATAAGGGCTTGGACTAGGGTACTTCCTGTGTGAATGAGAGAGAATACGATTGATGGGAGAGATGTCAAAAAATGGCATCAAGGCTTGGCAACTGATCTAATGGGAGTGGGAGACAGTAAGGGATGAATGAGATTGAAGAATCTAGGATGAATCATAGTTTGACAATCTGGTGGTGCTTTTCAAAGAAATAGGGAAGTTTGGAAAAGGAGTAGTTTGGGGAGTAAAGATAAAGAATTTTGTTTTGGACATGTTGTCTTTGAGATGCCTACACTTCCTTCAGGTGGAGATAGATGCAGGCAGCTGGAAATACTGGACTGGATCCCAGAACAGATAAGAGGGCTGGATATATAGATTTGGGAATTATTGGCATAGAAATGATAATTGAATCCATGGAAAGTGATGAGATAACTAGAGAGAAGATGAATATCCACAGCAGTGTTAGGCTATATACATATATATACATGTATATATGTATATTCTTTCGTAGGGTAGAGTTCTAGAGCAGAATGTGACCTTAGAAGTCATCTAGTCTGAAATAGGGGAAGAGGAAGACCTAGAGGGGTTAAATGTATTGTCCAAAGCCACATGGGTGATAAGAGGCAGAGGCAAGGTTTAAAACAAGGTCTAGGGGCAGCTAGGTGGTGTAGTGGATAAAGCACCGGCCTTGGAGTCAGGAGTACCTGGGTTCAAATCCGGTCTCAGACACTTAATAATTACCTAGCTGTGTGGCCTTCGGCAAGCCACTTAACCTCATTTGCCTTGGAAAAACCTAAAAAACAAAACAAAACAAGGTCTAGTCAATCAGCCAACATTAAGTAATGATGATCAGTTAGGCACTGTGAAAATTTGTAAAAATACAAAAAAGGGAAGAACTGTCCTTGCCCTCAAGAAGACCCCATTCTAACAGGGAGACAAGAATAAATAACTAGGCCCATACATGACTTAGATAGAAGGGAACCTTAGAAGAGAGGGCACTAGTAGCTGCTAAGACCAGGAAAGGCATAGGTGAAATTTAAGCTGCTTCTTGCAGACAGCCCTGGATACCAGGGGCCAGAATATGAGGGTCAACCAGAGCAGAGGCACATTCAAGGAAATATCACAATCATGGATCATGGTTCCTAGATTCTAGGGAAGGGCCTGAAAGGTAAGAAGGCCATAAAGGGTGGAAAGGGACAAGTTGTGAAGAGTTTTCAAAGTCAAACCAAGGAAGGATTTTTATCAGCTTCTTTAGGATTTTAATCTCAGAGAATGTGAACTCTTTTGTCATTTGTCATTCAAACACAGACTGAGAGTGCTAAAAAAATTATCTCTTTCTCATTTCTTTAGATTTTGTCTGAGCCTCCATTTCCAAGCTGTTTCTGTCTGCTATTTGATCCTAGGAGGATAAAGAAATTTCTTTCAATTCTATGGCCCTCCCCTCAAGTCAATCATGGAGGTCCAAAAAATCACCAACCAGGATGAAACTGAGTTTCTGAGAGGAGATGAAAATCTGTATCCCTCCCAGGAAAGAAAACTCTAGCCTTTCCAATGGCTCTGAATCTGGTCATGCAAGGAACAAACACACACACATGTATTCTGTCCAGTAACTCAGGAGGCTGCCCATCTGACTGCATGTTGAGCAACATGTATTTTTCTTCCACATTCCTTTTACAGTGAGGATATTTAGATAGATCTCCCTCAAGACTATGGACTTCATACCTTGTAATGTTTTGGGACCTGATATAATTGGTGTATCAACTGTACCAACAAAGCCTCATTGGTATATCACGAGGCATCACCAGAGGCACAAAAGCTTTCCTAGATTCTACCAAAGTATAGAGATTTTGGGAAGAGTAACAAGAGGAAAAGGGTTCAAATTCCAACCTCTGTCACTATCCCCTGTGACTTTGGATAAGTTCCTCTTCCTCTCTGGGCTTCAATTCCCCAGTTGTAAGATAAGGTGATTGAATTAGAAGACTATTAAGGGCCCCCCAGATCTAAATCTATGATCCTTTGAGCATGGGCCAGGTGACAGCCAGGATCTGTTCTTCAAGACTCAATTTAAAATCCATCTCACTACATAGAGAGAGCTAAGAACATCAGAAGATGGTTAGGCAACGCCATTTTCCATGATAGCAAGCCACAACACTAAACAACACAGCTATATTTTTTAGAAGGGGCAGGGTATTTGAGGATGCTATAGCAGGGGTGGGCAGGAGAGGAATATTATGAATTATTTTATTCAAAAATTTTCATAAATATATAAATATGAATTCATAACTTCCTGATATGTTTTCCACCACTATTAGAAGTTAGCAGAACTGTCTAAAATGAAAATGATTTTAAAACTAGAAATACTAGAATGAGTGGATTGTCAGGAGCTACACATACTACTCCTGATTGTTTCCTCTTCTGCAAAATGGAGAGGGAAGGAGTGTGAAAGAGGAGAAAGAGTGTCAGATGGGCACAACTAATAGCCTCCAACTTCCAGAGTCCTTAGTTCTAAAAAATTAGTTTCAAATACCTAGAATGAGGTTTTAAAGATGCCTGTTTGATAGCTAAACAGTGCCATCATCTGGTCAAACACCTTTAATTTCCAGAAAGATTTCTATTAAAGCAAAATTTCCTTTTACTGTCCACAGAAGGAAAATATTAACTGTAATGATTTAGAGGGACTTTAAGGTTCACAAAGTACTATGAACCATATCTCATTCAAACTTTAAAATTGGAAGATTTATTATTATTATTATTATTATTATTATTATTATTATTATTATTATTATCTCTGTTTTAGAGATAAGGAAACTGAGGCAAAGTTAAATAACTTGCCCTGGATCAAACAGATAGTATAGTATCTGAGGTGGAATATGAATTCAGATCCTCCTAACTCCAGGTTCTGTTCTACTGTGCTAACAGTCAATTTAATTCTGACTCTGGCAATTAATTTGGTATGATGAAAGCACTTTTATATTTATAGTATGACCAGTTAAGTTTATTTTTTTTAAGGCACTTCATTTTAACTAATTGCTATCAAGTTGCCTTTTTTTATGACTCTTAGCCTCTTGGGGCATTTCTTACTTCTGTTCCATTCTAGGTGAGTCCAATAAATTAGTCTAGGGTGATTTGAGAAATTTCACTCAAACACTCCCATAAAAATTTTGGAAATCCAAGACACATATTTCTAGAGAATTTAGGATGCTTTATCCAGCAGAGAGTACTAACTGGGGTTAGGGACCCCTTTTGCAGGTCTCAAAGAAAAGAAAGAATAGTGAGATTTAACTATGTAAAAAGGGTCTCAGATTCTGAATGGCAACAAATTCTGCAGGAAATTGCCCCTCAGGTCTCTTCCATGTACTCTGGGATCTAATGACATTATCCTGGCTATTCCATCAAGAAGACACACCATCTCTGGACTCAGGGACTTCTCTCTAGCTGTTCCACTATGCCTGGAAAACTATCCCTTCTCATCTTTGCCTCCTGCCTTTATTCTTCCTACTTCAAGTCAATTCATTTCCTCTGAGATTACCACAGATTTACCCCATTTACATCTTTGCATTTTCTCTATTCCATTAGACTGTGAGCTCAGAGAAGGTGGGGAATGGGGATCTGGCAGGGGAAGGGAGGGGAAAACACATAAGCATTTATGGAGCAATGAGGTGGCACAGTGGATAAAACCCTAGCTCTGGAGTCAAGAGGACCTGAATTCAAATTTGACTTGACACTTACTGTGTGACCTAGGCAAGTCACTTAACCTCAATTGCCTTGCAAAAAAAAAAAAAGTAAATCATGTAAAAGAACTACTTGAAAGAGATAGTTGAGTGTCAGTGGACAAAACAATATGCTGGAGTTAGGAAACCTTGAACTTAAATCCAATTCCAGCTATTTACTACTTGTGTTATCCAGATCACGTCACTAGCTCTCTTAGCTTCAGTTTCCTTATCTATGAAATGGATATTATAATAGCATCTACCTTCCAGGGTTGTTGAGAAAATCAAATGAACTCAAAAATGTAAAATGCTTTGCAAATATTAATGTGCTATTATTATCTATATTACCATTAAATTATTATCTATATTATATTTCTTTTGAATAACTCCAAAAGGCAAAACTGCCACTAATGATAGCTCATGTTTATATGACCCTTCCATGTATCAGGCATTGTACCAAGAGTCAGAGAAATATTATTTCATTTGATCTTCATTGCAATCCTGGAGGATGTGTACTATTATTATACTAATTTTACAGTTGAATAAACTGAGGTAAACAGGTTTACATGATTTGCATAGGGTCACAGAGTAAGCATCTGAGTTGGATTTGAATTCAGATCTTCCTAAATCTAGGTCTAATGCTCTATTCACTATGCCACCAAGTCGCCTAGGAGTGATGGTAAAAAAATTATAGAGGCAAGTTTTGGTACAATACAAAACCAAGTGGCGTAGTGCTTAGAGTGCTAAATCTGTTGTCAGGAAGACTCTGAGTTGTAATCTAGCCTCAGACACTCACTAGCTACGTGACCCTAGGAAAGTTATTTAACCCAGTTGGCCTCTGTCCTGTCTGTAAAATAAGCTGCAGAAGCAAATGGAGAACCACAAGGGAAAAAAAAAACTGAGGTCATGAAGAGTCACTCATTGGAAATAAGAACCATCCAAAGATGAAATTAGGAAATGATAGATTTTTCATGTAGAGAAGACTTTGAGCAGAAGTTAGATGCTAGTATTTGGACTGGTGGGGACATCCCTATCCAGAAATGAATGAAATCAGATGGCCTCTGAGAGGCCCTCTTAACTTTCAAATATAATTCTGTGACTAAATAGCTGCTGAGGTCACTTTCTGACACATTCGACATAGAGTACTTAAAACTAGGCAGTTTTTATAAAGTTTTATAAGATTCACATCTTATAGACCATCAGAACATAAGATTGACTGCTATGGCCCCATTAGAATATTAGAATTCCAAGAGGAAGGGCAACAATATAGCCATACATGAGGCTAAGTGACTTACCCAGTCACATAGTTAATCAACTGGACTCTTAATTCAGATCTTTCTAACTACACTAGTTGTCCAATACTTTTTATCCTAGGGTCTCTTTCTGGTGGAAGTCTGTATATTCTTTCAATAAGTTTTCCCTAACAATTTCCCAAAAGATGTTTTCCAGGTTCTCATTTTGATCTAGGCTTTCGTGTAGTCCAATAATTCATAAATTATCTCTCCTGGATCCATTTTTCAGGTAGTTTTTCCTTAAAGGTATTTCATATTTTCAATTTTTTCAGCCTTTTTATCTTGTCTGATGTAATCTTGTAGTCTCATTAGCTTCTATTTGTCCAATTCTAATTTTTAAAGTTTTCTTCAGTTACCTTTTGTGTATCCCTTTCTAGTTGTATTCTTTTTCCAGTTGGTTATACTTACTTTTAAAGGAGTTGATTTCTTTGGTCAATTTTTCAGTTTTCTTGCACAATTCTTATCTTTTTTCCATTTTTCTTCTTCCTCTCAGCTTTGGTTTTTAAATTATTTTTTAAGCTTTTCTATCAGCTTTTGAATTTAAGTCCAATTCATATTCTTAGAACTTCTGTAATTTTTCACTGCTTTCTTCTGATATGGCATTATCATCTTTATCTATATAGTAACTTTCAATACTGAGCAATTTTAGTTTTGCTCATCCTTACTGTTTGAGCTCTGCTCCTGGGGTATAAGGAGTATAGATTCAAGTTTTTTATGCTGGGGCCTGATCCTTGGAGAGGTTAGTTTCCTCCTTCATGTCTAGGTTCTGCCTATGCAGTTGTTGGTTCCAATCCAATCCTGTCTTGTGTTTGGGGCCCTCCCTGATGTGCCTCCCCCCCATAGTTTTCAGGACCTAGACTGCCCTGTGCCAAAAAGCCTCTCACTGGCTTTCCAGCTCTCCTGCCTCCTGGGCTTTATTTCCCCCTTTCCCCCAAAGAGACTGAAGATCCTCTGCAATGTCTACAACTGAAAACTTCTTTGGGTTTTTTTTTTTTTTTTGGTAGGATTTGTAGCTTTAATGTCTGTGCAGAGGCTTCATTTAGCTCCAGGAGCATGCTAACTTCATACTACCATCTGCCCAATGTTTTTAAATGAATTTGAATTTCATTAATCACATCTCCATAAAGTTGTATATGTGTGTGTACACAAAATATGTAGTCTACAGGAGAAATGTCTGCATCTTATTTTGAGCAAAGTTTGATTTTTATGAGAAGTAAAAAAAAAGATTAAAATGATATCTGGTACACATAATAATTCCAATTCAGACCTAAGGCTATATCAGAAGCCCTTCCTCTTAAAATTCTTGATCCAAATAGGAGTCATGGATAGTCAACCTGACCTGTCTTGCCACTGAACTCCAATGACTCTGGAGGAGTGAGGCTGATGATTTTTCCAACCGGTCCTCACTTGGACTCAATTCACTGGTAAGTCAAGTCATCCTGCTGATGTCACCCATCCTTTTTAAGAACAAAGAACGACAACAGTAATCACATGATTTTAATAATCAGCTGGTGTCTTTGAAAGAGAAATGATTTGGGGTCAGCAGTCCTAAATTCAAATTCTGGCTCAGCCATTTACTTCCTCCATATGTGACTTTGGGCAAATCATTTCAACATTCTGCAGCTGTTTCCTGCTTTAGAAAATGATGGGCTTAGGAAAGGTGAGCTTTAAGGTCGATGGCTGTTCTAATTCCTAGGAGATTTTTACTATGTTTGGAAAAGGTCAAGATCTTTGATATGAAATGGTCAGCAAGTCATTCAACTATAATTAGGCACCCGTCCCTGACGTCAGAGAGCTCTTAGTCATGGAAATGGTCTAAACCTATTTGTCCGCTGCTCCCCACAAGATAAGCCAAAGGTACTTTCAAGGGCACAAAACATTGTTTTAATTTTTTAAAAGGCCTTTGCTCATGTCAGTTTATTAGAAGGTGCATGGCCCGTGGTGAACCCGCTAGGTGGTGGCACCGGCCCGACAGGGTGCGAATCTGAGCCTGCCTCAGTTTCCTCATCTGTAAAACAAGCTGGAAGAGGAAATGGCGAACGCCTCCAGGGTCTCTGCGAGAAAACTCCTGATGGGACCTCACCCTGGAGAGTCGGTGCACGGTCTTCCATCGGTCCGTCAGGGGTGGGGAGGGTCCAGCGGGTACCTGGAGGCCTCGGGTCTTTTAAGTCTCTTTACAAACTAGGAGGGGAGGGGACAAACAGAGGGGGAGGGGGGCAGGGTCCACTCGTGTACGTGGAGGTCTTAAGTCCCTTTACAAAGTGTAGGGGGAGACAAGAGAGAGGAGGAGGAACTGGGAAGGGGGGAGGGGGCAGGGTCACCAGGGTACCTGGAGGCTTTGGGGGGGGGGTGGAGAGGGGAGGGGCAGGTCCAGCCTGTACCTGGAGGCTTTACCGGCCTCTAGCACACACAGAGTCAACAGACATGTCTAAAGCGCTGGCGCGTGCCAGGTGCCCTCAGGAGGCGCTTCTTGGGTGACTGCGCCCCGCAATTATGCACGCCCGGGCCTCAGTTTCCCCATCGGGCGGGCACCCGGGACAAGGGGCTTCTTAGCCTTCCCCGTCCACGCAATCGGAAGGATTGCGCCTGCGCAACGTCCCAGGCTAGAGGCGGGGGGGTGGTGAAACGCCTAGGGAGGGGTTGCGCCTGCGCCGTGAAACGGCGGCGTCCTTCCGCCCACAACAATCGAAGGTCGAAAGACCGGCGGGAAGCGGCCGACCCGCAGAATGTCCCGTTGCGCCTGCGCGAGGGTTGGGGCCGCCGCGGAAGGCGAGCTACCGAGCCCCGGGGGCGCGTGCGCAGAGTGAGAACTCCGCGGCGGACGGAAGTGCGCGTGCTTCGAGGCGGAGCCCCGCCCCGTTCCGCGCTCGCGCAGGCGCGCGCGCGCGGTGACGTTCCCGGCGCGGTTGTTTTTGAAAGCCGCGGCGGAGTTGTGGGAAGGGAAGCTCGGCCTCCCGCGGCTCCGTGGCGACCGTGACCGCGGCCATGGAGCAGCAGCTCACCCGGGACCAGGGCATCACCCTGCGCGGCAGCGCCGAAATCGTCGCCGAGTTCTTCTGTGAGTGCCGCCCTCCCCCTTCCCAGGGGCCAACGCGGCCTCAGTTTCCCCGCCTGTCACGGTCCGGGCGGCAGAGGCCGGGGTGGACATCCGGGACCTCGCGGGCCGCCCCGGGGCAGGAGGCCCCGCCCCCAGCTCCGCTCCCCTGAGCCACGCGGGATGCCGCCGTTGGCAAGGAGGGGCCTTCCCCAGCGCGGCTTACCGAGCCGGAAACTGAGGCAAGCGGGGTGGGGCGACCGGGGCCCCGCCCCTCACACCCGGGGAAACCGAGGCACGCGGCACAGGGAGGCAGTGCGCGCGTTGTCTCGTGGTGGGAAACGAATGACTCCTTCAACTCAGCCTCAGAGGAGCGGCATTTCCAACTAACCGAGCAACTGTACTAGGCCCAATTTGGGGCTGCCATTTTATTTTATTTTTATTCTTATTTTTTTATTTGTTTTATTTTATTCTCTTTTTTTTTACTTATCTTATTTTATATCTTGTTTTATTTATTTTATTTTATTTTTGCAGAGGAAAAGGAAACAAGCTGATGTCAAACTCCTAGTAGCTCATCCATCCTTGGTGGATGTGGATGAGCTCTCATCAGCCTGGGCCAAAAGGCCCACTTGGGTGCTGCCTCCTGGTACCGGATCCATCAACCATCAGAGTGCACCCCACGTGTACCCCCTTTGACTCGTATGGGAAACCTCTGAGTGCCAACCTAGTGCTGAATTTTCTTTTTTTGTTGTTGTTTTTTTTTTTTTTAGTTTTTACAAGGCAGCGGGGTTAAGTGGCTTACCCAAGGCCACACAGCTAGGTAATTATTAAGTGTCTGAGGTAGGATTTGAACTCAGGTCCTCTTGACTCCAGGGCCAAGGCTCCTCCTAGGCATCCAGGCACTGTATGAGGGATGCCTTTTGTTTTAAGTGAATTTAAAATCTGTAAATATAGAAGATAATAAGTATTTGCTACTTCTATTTTTCATTATTTCAGTATTGTTTTGAAATAGAACCGTGAGAAAATTGGCATTTTTATGGTCATACCTCTAAGCAGAATATTAACACCATAAATGTTTACTGACCATAAAAATCAAAGTAGGAGTGGTGGGTTTGCATTTAGTATAAAAATCTTATTTTTAGCTGTGGGTTTCTTTTATAGTAAATTGAACTTAAGTTGAAGCATTTTTCTGACCTTAAAATAACCAACACATTCCTATTCTTTTTACTTTCAGCATTTGGCATCAACAGTATCTTATATCAGCGAGGGATATACCCATCTGAAACCTTTACTCGGGTACAGAAATATGGACTGACTTTGCTTGTAACAACCGATCCTGATCTCATAAAATATTTGAATAATGTGGTGGACCAGCTGAAAGGTATTTGAGCTGATATAAATGGTTTTGTCTATTTCCAATCCTTGCCAAAAGATATGTAGGAATATCTAGGTTCTTAGTCCCAAAGATCCTGTACTTTCAGTCCTTAACATACTATTTGAAATTTTGATGGCAAAAGAGAAATCATGTGTCTGGTTAGTCAAGAAATATTTATTAATTTCTACTAGTGTGCTAGGGCTGTCTTGTGCTAAGCACTAGGGGGCTAAAGAAAGATAAGACTGTCCTTGTTCTCAAAAGGCTCAAGGTAGTGGAAGACCAACAACTATGTATAAACAAGCTATAGTATTGAAAATGATTGTTTGAAATAAGAAGTAAACTGAAGACAAAATTACTGGGCCATCTACAAAGCTAGTACTTGCATATTAAAACGAGTCACCTGACTCCTCAAAGGTCAGAAAGTGATTAACATGATTTTTATAATAAACAACTTATTTTGATCATAATTCATTTGGACAAGGCAGGTCACCTGACTAGTCGGTTCTTCTAAATTTTCTTTATCCAATACAGATGTCCTTTTCTTCAGGTTGTCCCTTTTTTAACCAGAAGTATACTGGGAAAAAGAAACTTGTGGTCACTGGTTAGCAGTCCCCACCATCTTCCTTAGCTTACTCCATTATTCAAGTTAGACTCTAGCTGAAGAAAAAGAAAAAGGTCTTAACCAGACCAACCTTTCTACCAGAAAGGGGAACTTGGCCTTTGGTCAACTCGACTTTCTGCTAGAAAGGGAGTCTTAGCCTTTTGAAAAACTTTATAATCTTATGATTATTTAATCCTTTTCAAGTATCTGCTACTAAATGATAAAAAATATTTTCAATCTATTTACTAAATTTATAGGTAACTTAGACTTAAGAGACTATAAATCTGACTTAGTTTAAAACTAGTTCTTCATAAAGAAGGAAACTTAATTTTATAATGAAACAAAAAGTCAAAGTAATCAAAAAGAGATTTATTTTTCAGTACTTAGATTAAATTGAAAATAAGCAAAAGAGAGAAGGCAGGAGAATTAAGGGGGATCTGGAAAGGTCTTCTTTAGAAAGTGGGAGATACAGGAGTGTCTTAGAGGAATAGCACGGAGACCAGTGCCATTGAATAGTTGGGCACATGCTGGGGGAGGGAGGTTTCAGGTGGTGATGACTGTAATTTGTTCTTCATTCTCAAAGAAGACCATGACATCAGGGAAGTGATTCCTTGACAAGCAATGAATTGGATTTGAGGGGGAGAAGCTATGCTAAAACATCAGCTTCACTTTCTCCTCCAGAGCTATCTGAGTCCAGTGGCCATATAGGAGTCAGGATGGCTGGAGATGGCCCTGGATGTGAGGCAGTCAAGGTTAGGTGACTTGCTCAATCTCACAACTAGTAGCTGTCAAGTGTCTAAGACCAGATTTGAACTTGACTCTTCCTGACTCCAGAGCTGGTGCTCTATCTACTGCACTACTTACCACCTAGACTGAAAGAAGGGGTAGGGAGTGATGGTAACAGAACCAGGATTTTAATTTTGATCCTGTAAGTGCTAGGGAGCCATTGGAGTGTACTGAACATGGTTAGAGGCTGTCCTTCAGGAAGATCACTTTATCAGCTGAGGAGAGCATGGATTGGAGTGGACATTGACCTGAGGCAAACACACCTTTCACCCCACCAGCAGCTACTGCGGTGATCAGGGATGGGGAGAGAAGGGGGCACAGCTGAGAGATGTTGCAGAGGGGAATAGGCGGGCCTTGGCACCAGCTGAGATATGAGGGTGTGTGTGTGAGAGAGAGAAAGAAACACAAAGAATCCGGAATAACCCCTGAGGTTGTGAACCCGAGGCACTAGGAGCTAACTTCCATAGTCCTGAGGAAGTTAGCCAGAGGGAGTATGTCTAAAATTGACTTAATTATAATGAGCAAGAGGTGATTAGGTAGCACAGTAAAGAGAGCTGGAGACAAGAAGACCTGTGTTTGAATAGTGCCTCAGATAAGTGACCCCAAGCCTATCATTTAATTTCTGGCAGCCTGTTTCTTCATCCATAAAATGAAGATAATAAAATAGCAACTCCTTCACAGAAAGCTAATTAGTGAACTGAGAAAAATGCTTTGCAAGCCTTAAGGTATTATATAAGTAACAGCTGTTAATACCATTAAGAGTATTCATTGGGATGTATTTTTTATTTTCTAGCTTTAGGATTTTGTAATCATGATCACTGAGAATTCAGGGAAATTAAAAATATAAAATTCCCCAAGCCCCATATTGTTGTGAGGTGGTATGAGAGAATGGGAATGATGAGGTCATCCTGGAGTGGATGGATATACCCCCTTCAAGAAGAGTGGCAGAGATGATTTGATCTTGCTTCCAGCACTGGGGGTTATTTGGGGAGAGTCCATCTCCTATTCAGAAAGGCAGGACCGCAATGGGGACCTTAGGGACCTTATCTGGGGGAGGGGGGTGGCATTGAGTCTTTTGGTGAGGGGACTTTAGACTATGTGACCAGAGTAATGGAAGAGACTTGGGTACATTGCTTTTCTTTAAACTTGCTTATTAGTGTTTCAGAAACAGAAATCTATCTATTATCGGTCCTTCTTTAAGCCTGAAGAATGTGAGCCCATGTCCCTGCATTTTCTACTCCTCTTTTTTAAAAAGAAGTAATAGAAAGAAGTCAGATCAACAGACATTGCTAAGTACCTAATTTCTGTGCCAGGCTTTCTTCAATGAGTACATCCTAGGTATCCTGGAAAGGCCAAAGTCCTTGCTCTCAAGGTGCTCACCATCTAATGGAGGAGACAACGATGTTCAAATAAAGTCTATTCGGAATACAGTATAGATCATTAACAGAGGAAGGCATTGCCTTTAAAGGGGCCTTGGGAAAGGTTTCTGGTGAGACTGAAAGGAATCCAAGAGGCCGAGGCGAAAAGCGAAAGGGTATCAGGCATTCGGCCAACCTGAGAGAAGGGCAGAGCTGAACCATGGAAGATCTCACTGAAGACCAGCCAGGAGGTGAGGGGCACTGGTGTCAGAAATAGGAAGGGTCCTGCCAGGGTGTAAAGGGGTTAAATTATCACAAGAGAAAAACATTTTTAAAAGTTATTAAACAACAAAAATTATCACAGAGAGGATTTCCTATTTGATCCTGGAATTAAGAAAAACACTAGATTATTGAATTTTGAGAGCTATGGAGGACTTGAGGCAGGAGACCGTCAGAATAATCCAGGTATGAGGTGATGAGGGCCAGCATTGGCTGGGGCAGGGGCAGAGGAGAAAGGGGCATGAATACAAGAAATATGATGAAGCTTGGGTCAACAGAACATGGCAACTGAATGGATATAGAGTTAAAAGAATAAGAAATTGGGGGGGAGGGGGCACCCTGGTTTTGATCCTCAGTGACTGGTGATAGTGTTGCTCTCCAGAGTATCAGGTACTTGAAAAGAGGAAGGAGAGGGTTGGGGGTGGGGGGGGCAAGAATGAGTTTAGTTTTGAACGAATTAAGTTTAAGATGTTCAATAGGAGTTTAGATATCTGAAACTGGAATTCATGAGAGAAATTTGGGGTTGAATAAAGAGATTTAAGAATCATCTGCATGTGATGACAATTGAATCTATAGGATTTGATGAGATCACCAAGTGAAATTGTTTTGAGAAGAGAGTGAGAAACAGCAGAGAAGACCTGGGACTGGACCCAAGGATACCCACAGATATCAAATATGACTTGGAAGAAGATTGAAGAGAGCAGACAGTGGAGGAGCTGTCAGCCAAATAGGAAGCAGGATTCAGAAACCTAGAAGAAAGGATCAAGAAGAGGGTGATAACTAATGTCACAGAGGGAGAATGAAGTCAAAAAGGCTGGGGATTGAGAATAGACCAGAGGATTTGGCAAATAGGAGATCGTTAGCACTTTAGAGTATTAAGAGATGAGTTGGAAGCTGGATTGTAGAGTCATGAAGAGAGCAAAGAAAGACTGGATTTAGAATCAGAAGATCTGGTTTGGAATCCTATGACTTTGGATGACAGATAGTTACAAACCGATTAATAACAACTCCTTCCTTTTCTGTAGTGTTTTTTTTTTAGATATTTAAAATACATTTTCTTAGTTACCTTTCTTTTCTATCCCAGACTTTTATTCTTAGATTCAGGACCTTTGTATTTAGTCCTTCTTTAATCCCTCTATCCCTCTTGGAATTACAACTTTTAAGGTGCCTGTTTTCAGTTCCCTCTTCACTTTTTGTTATTACCTTGTAGATTATGGCCCCAGTTTTCTTTTTTCCATTTGTACCTTACCCATAGAAATACCAATTCCTGTAGGTGATAGAGAAAATATTCCTCCACAGGATTGTGCATTTCAGTGTTAACCTTTGCACTCCCTTTGGTCATTTTTTTCCCCCATTTGCTTCAAGTTTTCTTTCTCAGTTCATGCCCTCCCCCTCAGGTGATAAGATTGGTTACGGTTTATTGCCTTAAAATATTGCCATAACTTCTGTTAGCAGCAGACAAAACCAGACAATTTGTCATGTTGCAGACTGGTTGTACAGTTGTTCTGTTCAGAAATTGGTGGTGGTGATTTCGAATATTGAAAGTAATGAAGTCCTTGAACGGTGGCAGTTTGATATTGAATGTGACAAGACCGCAAAAGAAGACAGGTAAGTATTCGTTTATTTTTATTTAAATTCACTTTTTCCATTATATCCTCGAATGGAACACTTACATGGTAATAGCATTTGTTTTGTGTGAAACTCTTTTTGAGACTTAGTCTCCTTTTGCCTCAGCTAGAAATGTTCAGTGCAGGAGGTTAATCTTGGCCCTGCCTGGGGTCCCCAGCTGCCAGAGACTGCTTCCCATCTTAGTGTGGAGCCCCAGTGGACTTTAGTCCTCCTGCAGCACAGAGCTCCCAGACTCAAACAATCCAGCAGCCTCAGTCTCCCCAAGTAGCAGGGATTCAAGCAGCATAACCCCAGACCTGAGAAATACTCCTTCTTAACATAGTTGAACTTTATGAAAAGTAACAAGGTTAACTTCTAAATTTTATTAAGCAATTATTTGCAATATTTTAAGAAGATAGAATCCAAACATAGTTTTTGCCAGTGGAAGTGAGGTAGAATAGTGAATGGGAGGGAGGGGGGCCTACCCTCCATGACCCTAGGCCCAGCACTTAACCCACTGAGTGCCTCAGACCATTTACCTCCTAAAATAATTCCAGGGATAGCTGCTAGTTTCCTAATCTGATGATGTCACAAGTGCAAACCTCAAAGCAGAAATCAAGCTCATAACCACAATCAGGAATGGAGGTATGTGGCCAGATCTGAAAAAATAGAAACGAATAAAGAGACTGGATTTGGGGAGGTGGTCATGAGGACTACTACCTTTTTTGTTTGCTCATTTTTTCAGTTGTGGCTAGCTCTTCATGACCGCATTTGAGGTGTTTTTGGCAGAGATACTGGAGTGGTTTGCCATTCCTTCTCCAGCATATTTTACAGATGAGGAAATTGAGATAAACAGGATGAAATGACTTATCCAGGATTTCACAGCTCAGAAGTGTCTAAGGCCAGATTTGAACTCGGAAAGATAAGTCTTCCTGCTCCAGATCTAGCTACCCCAATGAGTAACTTATTTTTAATGAAATCAATGTCAAGTCATTATCTCCTTCATATTTCATTCTTTGTATCCCTAGAACCCAGTTCATTAACTTGCACATAACGGTCGTTTGTTGGATTATCCAAAATATCCACATAAAGAAACTAGAATTGTAATGTTGAACTTTAAGAAATTACTCTGATATGGCAAGTTGAGTCTCTTAACTGTACAATTTGAAACAGTGGGGGTGTGATCTGAAGACTTTTGTTTTTGGAAGTGGACTTCCTCAGTTTTTCTCAGGATTAACTAATAGAGCTAGCCTGTTTATTCTTTTATCCATCCATACCTTTTTATTCCTACCAGATGTTTGCTTGATTTTATAATGATCTTAGAAGATCATTTCTAGTTTTCATTCATTCAAAATCATGAACTAATATATTTTGTTTCCTTTGTAGTACACCAAGAGAAAAATCAGTGAAATCTATCCAAGATGAAATTCGTTCAGTGATCCGACAAATTACAGCTACCGTGACATTTCTGCCATTATTAGAAGCAGCTTGTAAGTATTTGGTATAACCTTGTTGGCTCTGACCACATTTGAATAATTCTGGGTTTGGTTCCCACCCTTTGGAACCTTCTGCTTGACTTGAATAATCCCTTGAATATGATTTAGGGAATTTTACAGATTTGTGGTCATGTAATTATTTGACCAGTAGCTGTGAAGTCTGTTAGCATGATGGATGAATTCCCACTTATAAAAGGACCTGGATAAATCTTAGAGCTAGTTAAGAGATGATAAAACCATGAATAGAATTCAAGGCCTCCTATTCTTGAAAGCATGGTGTCCATTGGAAAGAACTTCTCACCAACTCTATTATTTTCCTCCTGATTCAGGTGCATTTGATCTACTCATTTACACAGACAAAGAACTTGTAGTCCCTGAAAAATGGGAAGAATCTGGGCCACAGTTTATTGCCAATTCTGAAGAGGTTTGCCTTCGGTCCTTTACTACTACCATCCACAAAGTAAATAGCATGGTGGCCTACAAAATTCCTGTCAGCGAATGAAGGGCAAGGGGAGGAAAATAATGTATATGTGATTCTCAAATCAAATTTCCCTATTTATTAAATAGAGTTGAGGCATTCGTTTCATTGATTAAACTTTAAGTGGGCAAACGAATACTCCATTGCGCTGGGCATAATTATACCACTTTCTGTGCATACTTGATAGGACTGACATCATGGATTAGAGAGGATTCACTTTCTCCTAATTTTATTGTGTTTTTGGCTAAAGTAGATAAGCACAGAAACACAGTTCAACATTGCTCAGTAGATGGAAGAAGATACTCAGGGCTGAGTGCTAACTCAGCATAGCTGGTGTTCAGCCTGTGTTTTATTCATAGCTTAAGTAAAACTTTTAGTAAGGAGGTAATGAATGTACCAAATGAGGGAGAAATATTAGGATTCTTTGTTTTTAAATTTTTATTTGTTCCTGGGGGTAGCTAAAAAAGATTTTGATAATATGAATGAATCCAACAGATATGACGACTAATTCATTTTGTCCCAGAATATCACTTCTTTGAGTCTGAAATATTTTTATTATCAGGATCTGTAAAAGCTGTACTGACAGTATTTTAGATTTTTCTGTTCTTATTTGAGAGAACAAAATTCTGGTTTTTAAAAAATGTCTTTTTATATGTTGTGCTATAATCAAGCCTTAAATAACTGTATAATTTTGAAATAAAGTTAATTTTGTGGCTTTAGTTTGTGTCCATTATAACCAGTAACTAAATTTTATGTCCTAAATATGTAAACTCTTAAATTTAACAATGTATTCCAAGACTGGAATAGTGGAAAGAACTGAATTTAGAGTCAGAAAATTTTGCTTCTGCTACTTTACTGCTTGATTATCTAATGGAAATTCCCCACATTGTTAGGATCTGAGAAAGGGCTGAATTACATGATTTCAAAGTTCCCTTGTAGCTTTAAACTCTTAAGATTTTGTGGTGGTGGCCACATTAAGGTCAATTTGGATCTTTTTTCTTTGTCTCCTTGGTATTAGTATTCCTTCAATATCTAGGTGGCAACTCTGGAGTTCAAGGATGTGCGACCGTGAACAAGTAATGTAATTTCTCTTGGCCTCAGTTTCCCATCCACTTTCTACTTTAACTCTATAATCCTATGAACAATTAGTTTACTAGGGGTAGCTAGTGGATAGAATACCAGCCCTGGAGTCAGGAGGACCTGAGTTCAAATACGGCCGCAGACATTTAATAACCCTACCTGTATGACTTTGGGCAAATCACTTAACCCCATTGCCTTGCAAAAACAAAAATAATGAGTTTACTAGAAAGCATTTATCTATTTAACATATTATCTACTTAACATAAAATAGATTTTTGCATAAAAGTGGGTAAATAAGTTTGATAATTCTTCCTAACAGTTGTCTTTGCTTGAGGTTAAAGTGTCTTGCTGAAGTTTCCAACTCAGAGCAATCTCTTGGCAGCCCTAGCTAGGCTATTCTCCTTTTCACTCCTGTTCTCTGCAATGTTTTCTTTTTCCTGCACCTACCTATACAACCAAGACACACTCTCAAGAGCCTTCCTTTTATTCCAGTCTTGAATCATCCCCTTTACTCCTTACTGCACAATTTAGCATTCAATATAATGAGTCAGTAAGCTCCCATGATCCGGACACTGTAAAGCCCTGGGGATACAAAGAAAGGCAAAAGAAAACACAAGCCCCTCTCTTATAGAAATATGCAGACTAATGGAGATTATATGCAAACAACTATGTCCAATTAAGCTATAAACAGAATAAATAATCATGGAGCAAAGAAACTAGAATTCAGAGGAATTGGGAAAGACTTCAAGAGGAAGATGAGATTTGAGTTGGGACTTGAAGAAAGCCAGGGAAGTCAAGAGACTGACTTATAGGCCCAGGGTAGAGACAGAAATGAGGTCTGGAGCTTAGAGAGGGGGTCTTGTTCATGGAGCAGTCAGGATCTCTGTCACTGAGTCAATGTGTGGGAGGAAGGAGGGAGAGGGCTCAGTTGTGGAAGGTTTTTTGGTTTTGTTTTGTTTTTTAGGTTTTTGCAAGGCAAATGGGGTTAAGTGGCTTGCCCAAGGCCACACAGCTAGGTAATTATTGAGTGTCTGAGACTGGATTTGAACACAGGATTTGAACCCAGGTACTCGAGACTCCAAGGCAGGTGCTTTATGCACTACGCCACCTAGCCGCCCTGTGAAAGGTTTTGAATGCCAGAGCATTGTATATATAACCCTAACCTTTATTGAGTAAAGGGATGACATGGTCAAACTTGTATTTTAAAAGTTATTTGGGGGCTGAATGGAGGATGGATTGGGGTGGAGAGGGACTTGAGGCAGATAGATTCATCTATGGGATGATAATGTCAGAGGAGAGAGACTGTATTCAAGAGATGCTGCAAAAGTACAAAATCAATTTCTCTAGAGCATCCAACTCAATATGTCTCAAGCAAGTCTGAAAGTAGTTAGGGCTGCATAAGCAGATCTGAGAATTATCACTGTAGAAACATTGATTAAATCCATGGAAAGTCAAGACCCATGAAAAACAGAAAAGACTGTTGGAAAGGATTTTGACTAATAGGGCAGATCTGGGGACTAGGAATTGAAGAGAAGCCAAGACAGACTGAACTTCTGTAAGCTAATTGTCTAAAGTGGAATCAGCCATGGTTTAAAATGTATAAAAACGTTGAATATTCAAAGTCACTACTTAAAAAGTCATTCTTCAATAAGTAAATGTTCAGAGGATATTGTAAATCAATTAGAGTCTCAAAATGTAGCTACATTGGAAACAGAAAATTGGCAAAACACAAGAGAGTGATAATCAGAACTGAAACCTGCCCTGAGAATATAGATAAGAATGAATATTAAGATTACTCTTTTGGATTAAACAAGATAGAGACAATCCTAAAAAAATTTGGACACATTACACAGAATTGAAAAGCTTTTGCACAAATAAATTAGTATTAGAAGAAAAGGCTCCAAATCAATACTCTGGTCTACTTGTTTTACAAATGTTTACTTTTGTCTTCCACAATTTACACCATCTTGGGAATTTCTTTTAAATGACCTAAGAGAGAATTTGAATTTCATTGTTCATCCTTAATTCATCTTGGGTTCTCTGGAAGGTTTAAGAGAAAGGAGAGGTTGGGGAACCTGTGTGGGTACAACCTCATAAATAAGAAAGAGTGGTTCAAATTTGGACTGCCACTCTACCGGTCGCTGCTGCCATTCTTCTCAGGGCTCTTCTACCAATTCTCCACACTTCTACAACCCTCCTCCCTCCCCTCTACTTTTGGTAGTCTCTCCTCATTAGAATGGAAACTAGGGACTAGGGACTGACTTTTTTAATTGTAATGGTATTCCCTGTTAACACAGTTCCTGGCAACATAGGAAGCATTTAATATTTGTCTTCTAACTTGACTAGTAGACCGGAAGGACTTTGGGCAAATCCCTTCGCTTCTTTGTCAGTCAACTTTATATTTAATAAGCATCTACTAATATGTATTGTACTAAACAGCAGGAATGCAATAAAAGACAAAAGATTGTCCCTGCTTTCAAGGAGCTCACAATCTAAAGAGCTTCTGCTCCTCAATATTTATATATAAAATGAAAAGACTGAACTAGTTTCTATAGTCTTCTCTAGCTCTTAAGTCTATGATCCTAAATCCTCCATTCTTTTTTATTGATAGAGGGAATTCCCACGTGAGCTCCACTATGTCACTTACCTCCTACATTGAAAAAGATGATATCAGGACAATATGAAGGATTAATGAAGTATAGTTTATTTCATTTTTTAACTTTCTATTATCACTTCATCTTGAAAGTTTTCAACGAGTTGTTATATTCTTGTTATATTGACAACAATAAAATAATAGTATATGTTTTAGATAAGTTTATCTGGAGGACATTTCAATTATATGTATATTATATATATATATATAAAACCTTAGTAACAATCCCACCTTATTCTCCTGCATTGCCTTTATTTTCCACCAGAGGTCACCAGTGTTGCATTTTTAAAATTATGATACTTGAATTATTTGTTCAAGAGGCACAACCTATAGGGGTTTTTTGTTTTTTAGCATTTTGCAAGGCAAATGGAGTTAAGTGGCTTGCCCAAGTCCACACAGCTAGGTAATTATTAAGAGGCCAGATTTGAACTCAGGTACTCCGGACTCCAGCGTCAGTGCTCTATCCACTGCGCCACCTAGCCGCCCCTTAACCTATGGTTTTTAGTCTCTATCAATTTTTACATTACAATTTAGGCTCCATGATTTATTACATTATATTTTATCCATCGCTTCCATTTTGTATTTAATATTATATTATTGATAGAAGTTAATTTCCCAGTTAGATTGTTAATAGAACCATTGTATTGAAAGAGTTCTGCATTTGGCATCAGAAGATCTGGGTTCAAACCATTTCTTTATTACCTGTGTGACCCACCCAAGGTATCTCTGAGCCTCAGCTTTCTCCTCTGTAAACTGATTACACTAGATGAGCTCTAAGGTTCCTTTCTGTTATACCTTTTTGCTATTATGACTCAAGTAATCTCCACCCCAGGCAAAGAATACCATGCCAAACCTTAGTTTCTTGACTAAGGGAATGGTTGAGGAGATTGTGGAAAATAAGGAATATCTCAGGGTTAGCCAGGTATTTGATAAAATCTCATGTGGCACCTTGGACAAAATAGCACAATAGCACAGTCTATCAACTGTGTGATAGGATCATCAAATAGGTTTGTAACTAACTGGAGAATCATACCAAATAGTTTTAATTAGCAAATCTATTATCATCTGCAAGGAGGTATCCAGAGCCTGTCACAAAATAGGCTGCTCTTTATCTTATTGTGTTCAGTATTTTCATCAAATATTTGGATGAGAATGAAAAGATTTTCATATTTCCAGGGGCCACACTGCTGACAAGTCAGCTGATTTGTTAGATTCTATCCATTATATCTGGAAAGCTAGAATGATAGGCCTAAATGGATATGAAATTTTCCACAGATATGTACACATAACATCTAAAATTTAGGTATTTTTTTTAAAAAAACCTATCTATGCATGGGAGCCATAAATTTGACTAGATTCTTTGATTTGCTGATTTCTAAAGAAATAGTTAAATGTTTGTATATGTAAGTGTGCATATGAATCCCTATATATGCATTTAACTATTTCTTTAGTTCATTAGTTTTATATAAAGACATATAGAAAGATACATGTAACTGAAAACGAAACATTTAAAAAAGTCCTAGTTTAAAGGTCTAGAAATCAAGAATAATGAGGGAGCCAGTCAATGAATATTTCTTAAGCAGTTACCTTATGCCAAATACTTTGCAAAGGGCAGGGGAGGGGATAGTGAGAGCTCCTGCTTTCTTTGACTAAATTTAAATCTATGTAAGTGGCCACATTATATTTCAGGTAATGCTAGAACAAACAAATGTGATTTCTGGAGCATAGTCCATATGCAGTAGTAAAAATCTGAATACAACCTAAATATATAAGAGCTGGAGAATGACTGAACTGCAATGAATGAACAAATGAGATGAATGAATTACAATGGATTTGTCCATCACCATTATAAAGTATTAAAAAATTCATGTATTCACACACCGGGGAAATATTTTACAAAAGAAAATGGAGAAAAAATTCTCAATTAGGAGCACTATAGTCACTGATTACAACTGTAAGAAATGTGCTATAGCTATACCATACATGTATTAGGGACAGCTAAATAGCACAGTGTATAGAGCACTAGAGCTGGAGTCCAGATGATCTGAGTTCAAAGGTGACCTATAACACTCACTACCTGTGTGATCCTGGACAAGTCACTTAACTTTGCTTCAGTTTCTTTATCTGTCCAATGAGCTGGAGATAGAAATGGCCAACCATGCCATTATCTTTGTCAAGAAACCCCAAAATAGGGTCATGAAGAGTCGCACACAAAGGGAAAAAAAAACAAGACTGAACTCTACCAATAAATAAACTATAAATATATCAAAATCTGTTAGCTAATCTTAAAACTTCATTGCTACATAGAAATCTTTTTCTCTTACCTCTCTATCAAATCCCACAAAGCATCTGTTTGAAACTGTCTCTTCTATCCTAAAGCCACCAGTCTTCCCCCTTCTCCCATCTCTCTCTCTCTCTCTCTCTCAGCATAAGAGGGAATTGAAGTTTAGCCCCTTCATGAAGAACTCTTAACTCTTTCCCACTTCTATACTTCCACCCTCTTTGACACCATCTTCCAGTCTCTCATAGTTTTCTCTGGTCTTAACAGAAGAGGCATCATCACCTTCATTTGTCTCCATGACACTATCTCTCACTTGCTTCAACCATACCCTCTCTCTCTTTAGCCTTCAGGTTCTTGTGGAACACTGGTACCTTCTGAATAGCATACAAAAATGTCCAGGTTCTCCCTTGTTTTTAAGAACCTTCCCTTGGTCTCCACATCCCCTCACACAATTATACTCATTTCTTCTTTCTTCCACTTCCAAACTTCTAGGAAAAAAACTGTCTTCCCTCATTGCCTCCACTTCCTCACCTCCCACTCATTTCTCAACTACTCAATCTGACTTCTCATTCCATCACTTAAATGAAATTACTTCTCCAAGGTTACCAAGTATCTCCCAACTACCAACTCCAATAGCCTTTTCTCAGTCTTCATCTTCTTTCCTGGGAGTCCCTTCCCTGGCAAACTACTTTTCCCTATATTACCTCTTAGTACCACTGATGGCCTCTGCCACTCCCAGACCCAGCAAGCATCTCCACCACCCAAGCAATATCCTGAACTGTAGTGTAGGGATATGATGGGTATGAGTATAAGGTAATGAAGTCTCCCCCACTACCCCGGATTATTAGAGCAGCAATGCTCTCCTGTCCCAACTCCAATCCCCCTGGAGAATCTTAGATGATGTCTTTATTTTCTCCAAGGGACATCTTCAAGGGGGGGGGGGCATTTGACCCCCTTTGCATCTTTGTGTAACAAGGAAATGCAAATAAGGCAAATTTTTCCAAGCATTCCTAAGTTTTCAGCAATCGAATCATGCCTCTGGGAATCAGAGAGCCTGGATATCAATTTAGGCTGGCTTAGAGAAAAGATCCTTGTTCATTTTTGAAGCAAAAATAAGAAATTGGATCCCAAGTACATTTTTTAATGCCAGATGAACATTCTTAGGTCAAGGCTTAGTAACTAAGTTAATGTTATTTAGAAGAGAGGAGACTAGACAAGGATAAATCCTTCACAAGCTCTTATCCAGTCCTCAATCAGTCAATCAATAAACCAACCAAAAACATTTATGAGTCCTTAGTAGGTAGCATGCATTATGTTAAAACATTGGAGATGAAAAGGAAAAGAAAAAATGTGTCCTGCCTTTAGGAACTTGAATATTAATAATGGGAGCAAAATGCACACATATATTAGAATAGATGAATAGTAGTATAGAGAGGAAGCCTCTGGCATCTAGGGCTGGGAAAGACCTCCTCTACAATGTTCCTTTTGAACTAAGTCCAAAAAGCAGCCAGAGATTCTAAGAGGCAGCATTCTGGGTGTGGAAGAGTAGAAGGCATAAGGTGAAATATCCTGTATAAGAAAGAAAGCAGAAAGTAGTTCAAAATAACTAGTACACAGAACTCACGGAAAAGAGTAAGATTTAAGAAGACTTTATTGGTGGAAAGGCGCCAAGTTGTGATGAATTTTCATTGTCCAACAAGGACTTGCGATCTGATACTGAGTCAGGGAGACTGGTTAGAAAGCTATTGCCTTGTCCAAGAGGTGACTTAAATCCGGTGGGAGAGAGAATGTGAGGACTTGACAATTGTTTGCATATAGGAGTTAAATCAGAGTATTTGTGGATGATGCCAAGATTGAAATTGAGTGATTGGGAGGATGGTGATACCCTCCAGGGTAATAGGGAAAAACAGAAGGGGCTGAGGAGATTCCCTCTTCACAATTCTGGGTATATGTGTCATGTATGTGTCCCTAACCAGGACTTTTAAAGACAAAGCACCAGAAGGAGAACTCATTGGACAATCTTGTATCTTCCAAAGTATGAAAGTGTATGGTACTATTCATGACCATCTCCCATCTCAACATTGTGACATCGTGGAATGATATTGAAGAAACAAGTAACTGGCAATATGATAAAAAGAAACGTAACCACACATGTTCATCCTCTCAACAACCTAGCCCACACACTTAGCTTGTTCCCTTTTCTCAGTACTTTTGGCATGCTGACCTTCCTTATACCAGGTGCATGTCAGATGCAATCCCCCACTCTTTGTTATTACTGTAATTTAACTGGATAGTAACAAAGCTCGATAATAAAGTTAAAAATAAAACTCTTTTAAGAGCAGTAGTCCTACTGAAAGTCTTGTGGGAATTTTTAATGCAAAGATCCCTCCTTATCTCCATAAACATTAACATTTCCTTAGGAGCACCCCAAATACTCCCTCATTTCCATGCCCACTCCAACTATGGTAGCAAAGACTCAATTGACTTTTGGCAGAATTATTCATCTGACTTGGCTAATTCAGCCTGAGCTTGATCTCATGATCCTAGGGATCTGAGGATGATCTCCAAGAAGTCCCTTTGCTTCAATAACCAGCCCCTCATCTTCTCTACCCTCCCACTCTCACACAGCTGATGTCTTTCCCTGTCACCATTTATATTGTGGCTTTTTTTTCTTTTCCAGGCTTCCATTTCCCTTTGGTGATCTCACTGTGATCCATATCACCCACACTTTGATCCTAGGCAGGAATAGGGCTGATTTTCATTTGCATTTTTTTCTTTTGGCCCAGTCTCAATCACCCTGTCAGACTAGCACACCTCCCACAGCTCAGTTCTCACAGCAATACTCTCTCCTGGTTGTCAAAGACATGATCTTTCATTATTTCAGAGACTCAAAATTTTCCTTAAATCTCCTTTCCCTTAGCCTCTGCTTATAGCCAAAATTAATTCAGGTAGGGAAAAAAATATGTAGGATTCATTCAAGTTAGAGTATTATATCTGAAATCCTGAGCTCTATAGGAGAAACCCAATTCAACATTTAGGAAAATAAATGGAACTAGAAATCACATACATTCCTTCAATTTAAAAAAGATGGCCTAATCACCAAATATTTTCTTTGGATTTTGGTTTGTATTCCTCTGAATTGGTAGGATACCTCATTTTCTTTTTTTTTAATAAATTGATTTTAACACTTTTTTTAAAATTTTGAATTCCAAATTCTTTTTCTTCCCTCCCCCACCCGTTGAGAAGCAAAAAAAAAAAAGTATCTCAATTGTTCATTTGAATATATACATATATTTCCATTTTGGTTATATTGCAAAATAGAAAAAAGTGAAAAAATGATATTTCAATTTGCACTGAGTTTATCATTTCTCTCTCTGGAGATGTTTAGTATTTTTTCATCATGAGTTCTTTAGAATTGTCTTGGATTATTGAATTTACTGTTTTTTTATGGTTCAGTCATTTAGTCATGCCCTACTCTTCATGCTCACTGGATTCCAGGTCCTTCTATCTTCCACTATCTCATTAAAGTCTATCGAGGTTCATGCTCATTGTTTCTGTGACACCATCCATCCATCTCATTCTTTCTTGTCCCCTTCTCCTTTTGCTTCCAACCTTTCCCAATATCAGGGTCTTTTCCAGTGAGACCTGTCTCCTCATTATGGGGCTAAAAGATTGAAGCTTCAGCTTCAGTATTTGATTTTCCAGTAAATAGCTTGAGTTAATTTCTTAAGTATCAACTGATTTAATCTCCCTGCTGTTCAAGAGACTCAAAAATCTTCTCCAATATCATAATGTGAAAGTTTTGATTCTGCAGCATTCAGTTTTCCTTATAGTCCAATTCTCTCAGTCATGCATTGCTACTGAAAAAATATGGCTTTGGCTATCCAGATCTTAGTATTAAGAATTGTACTGATCAATGTAGCCAAGTCTTTCATATTTGATCATCATTACAACATTGCTATTACTATGCATAATGATCTTTTGGCTTTTTTCTCTTTGCTTTGTATCAGTTCAATAGGTCTTATCAGGTTTTCAGAGACCATTCCCCTCATCTTTTCTTATAGCACAATAACATTTCATCACAATCACGTACCACAACTTTTTGAGTCATTCCTCAATTAATGGACATTCCTTCAATTTCCATTTTTTTGCCAACACAAAAAGAACTATAAATATTTTTGTATATATAGATGATTTTCTTTTTACAGACCTAGTAGTATTATTGCTGAGTCAAAGGGTATATACATTTTATAGCCTTCTGGGTACAATTTCAAATTATTCTTCAGAATGATTAGATTAGCTCATGATTCCAACAATATACGGTGCACCTCTTTTCCATCACCCCTTCCAGCATTTGTCTTGTCTGATAGCTGTGAGGAGATACCTCAGAGTTGCTTTCATTTTTGTTTCTTTCATCAATAGAGAATTAGGGCATTTTTTTCATATTGCTATGATTAACTTTGATTTCTTCTGAAAATTGTTCATATCCTTTGATCAATTTTTTAGCTGGAGAATAGCTCTTATTTTTTTTATAAATTTAACGCAATTCCTTACGTATTGAGAAATAAGATCTTTAGGGAAACTTACTCTACAAATTTTTGATATCACTTCATTTTCTATGACATCTTTCAGCAATATGAAATTTCCTTGAATATTTCTTTTGATGAAGTCAGTTTTTGCTTTTGCTTTGTCTGAAATCATGATTGCTACTTCTGTCTCTTTACATGATAGGTTCTGCTCCAGTCCTTTCTTTTAACTATGTGTGTGACTTCCTGTATCTTATAAGCAACATATTATTGGATTCCAATTTCAAATCTGTTCTGTTATTCCCCTTCTGTTTTATGGGTAAGCTCTTCCCAGTCACATTCATAGTATTTCCCTCTATCTTCTTTTCTTCTGTTTAACCTTTTTATACTATCTCTCTTCAAAAAGTCTGTTTTGCTTCTGATTGCTGCATCACTTAATCTATCCTTCTCTTATCTTTCCTTTGCCCCCATAACTTATATTGGGCAAGACAGATTTCTGTACCTAGCTCGGTGCATATTTTTTTTTCCTCTTTGAATCAGTTTTGATGAAAGTGAGGTTCAAATATTGCCACTCCCCATTTCCCCCTCCACTATAAAACTCTTCTTCCTTGTATTCCTTTTTTATGTAAGAAAAGATTTTCCCATTCTACTTCTCCCTTCCCCCCTTTCCTCAGTCTCTCTCTCTCTCTCTCTCTCTCTCTCTCTCTCTCTCTCTCTCTCTCTCTCTCTCTCACACACACACACACACACACACACACACACACACACACACACTCTCTTCTTTCATTCTTTTTTTTTGTGGAGGAGGGAGATTATTCCAACATAATCAACTTACATTCATGTTCTTTGTCTATATAAATTTCTCCTAACTCTCTAATAATGATAAAGTTCTTAGGAGTCATATGTGTTATCTTCCCATATTGAAATGTAAATAGTTTAACTTTATTGAGTCCCTGAAGACTACTCTTTCATCTTTATCTTTTTGTTTCTCTTGAGTCTCATGTTTAAATATCAAATTTTCCATTCATCTGGTTTTTTCATCAGGAATACTTGAATGTCTAATATTTCGTTAAAGATCTACTTTTCCCCAGAAGGAATATGCTTAATTTTGCTGGATAGGTAATTCTAGCTCCTTTGCCTTCCAGAATAGTGTATTCCAAGCCATCTACTCTTTTAGTATAGAAACTATTAAATCTTGAGTCATCCTGCCTTCTGTGGGGAGTGGGGGGTAGGAAAGCAAGAGTAGGAGAAAAATTGTAAAACTCAATAAAAATCTTTCTTTAAAAAAAAAATCTTGAGTGATCCTGACTACAGTTCCACAATATTTTAATGCCTTCCTTCTAGCTCCTTGTAATATTTTTTTTTTCCTTTATCTGATCTAGCACTGGAATTCGGGCTACAATATTTCCAGGAATTTTCATTTGGAGATCTCTTTCAGGAGGTGGATTCTTTCAATTTCTATTTTGCCATCTGTATTTCTTGAAAGATAATGTCTGGGTTCACTTTTGATCATGACTTTCCAATAGTCCAATGATTCTTTCTCTTTTTTGGTTTTTGCAAGGTAATGGGGTTAAGTGACTTGCCCAAGGTCACACAGTTAGGTGATTATTAAGTGTGTGTGGTCTGAATTGAACTCAGGTCCTCCTGACTCCAGGACCACTGCATCACCTTGCTGCCCCAGTCTAATGATTCTTAAATTATCTCTCCTCAGTCTATTTCCCAGGTCATTTGTTTTTCTGATAAGACATTTCACTTTTTCTTCTTTTCTTCATTCTTTGATTTTTAAAAATTGTTTCTTGCTGTCTTGTGCAGTCATAGTTTTCATTTGCCCAATTATAATTTTTAAACAATTATTGTCTCTAGTGAACTGTTGTACCCTCTTTTTCCATTTGGTCATTCTGCTTTTTAATTAATTTTTTTCTCCAGTGAATTTTTATGCTAGGAGGCTCATAGTGAAACCTTATCAGAAAATAAAAATTTATAAGACAGCTAATTAGATATTTCACATTTTACCTCCTTTCTGCACTACTTCCAGTATATCTATTAGTTAAAATGACAGACTTTGGCCAGTCCTCTAGTCAGTTGTCATCTTTAAAAGTGTTAGAGTATTTGTCAAGGATTTGTTCTCTGCTGTCATTCAGCATATATTCAGTGGGACCTCACATAGTTGTCTCCAAGCCTAGACCCATCCATCTAGAGAGAAATATAATTAATTGAAGAATAAACAAAAAAGACTCAGTCTAAACTCGAACTCGGGATTGCCTAGCCAGGACATATGTATTAGATGGCATGTTCTATTACATAACAACATGAAGGTTGGGGATAGGAAGGGATGGCAATAGGATAATTTGGTACTTCCCCACATTCTCTTCTGGGGAAACATTTCAAAATCATCTTAATATAATTCATAACTAGAAAGGCAAAGAGAGATAGAGGTGATTTTTACACTCTGAGTTATCACTCTTTCATTTCCACAGAAAAAGATTTTGAATGGCAAAATTACACATGGCCAGTAGCAGACTCTAAAATTCCCACATTGACTGGAACTAATAATGCTAACAATGAGTATGCCCCATGTGATCATCCTTATCTGCTAAAACAAGATTGCTACACTGATATGCATATTTTGTCTCCCTGATAGAAGGAAAGCTGGTTGAGGACAGGCCCTGTTTAACTTTGTTTTTTTAATCCCCAACATCTAGCCTAAAACAAAATAGGAACTTTATAAAGTCATATTAAATTGAGAGTGAAGGATAACTATTATCCCAGAAGTAATTGATTGGTCACAAGGTTATGTTATGGATATGTTATTGGATCAGGATTCCAATTTCTCCAGATAGCAATAATAGAAATAGTGCAGAGAACTCATGAATAACATAAAGAAATATAGAAAATATATAGAGGGTCTTAAGCTCTTATTAGGATATGCTTATTAGCTTTTATTATGGCTGCTAGCTGGACAACAACCCAACCTTTTGGTGGAAGTCCTATATCTTCTTGGCTCTGATACAGTTCTTCAAAGATTCGTCTTACCTTTCCATGGTTTAGACTTCTCCTGAAATGCAAACCTACTTTGCAGTTGCTAGAAAGGCAACTCTCTTCCTACCAGGTCTATACTGTTGGGATTATCCATTATAATAGTAGAGTTGGCAAGGCCCCCACTATCTTGCACCCCTTATCATGGTTTTAATATAGATAGTTAATAATCTAGATTCCAGCAATGATACTTGGGAAATATTCTTTCTTTAAAAACAAATCTCTTGGGGTAGCTAGGTGGTGCAGTGGATGAAGCACCAGCCCTGGAGTCAGGAGTACCTGGGTTCAAATCTGGTCTCAGACACTTAATAATTACCTAACTGTGTGGCCTTGGGCAAGCCACTTAACCCCATTTGCCTTACAAAATCCTAAAACAAAAAATCTCTTTCACTGAGTCAAATTTTCAAAAAAACAAGCCATTCCCGAATTGACAAACAGTCAAAGGATATGAAAAGACAATTTACAGCTGAGGAAATCAAAGCAATCCATAGTCATATGAAAAACTGCTCTAAATCATTACTTATAGAGAAATGAAAGCGTCTCTGAGATACCACCTCACACCTCTCAGACTGGTCAATATGACCAGAAAGGAGGACAATGATTAATGTTGGAAGGGTTGTGGGAAATCTGGGACACTAATACATTGTTGGTGGACCTGTGAACTCATCCAACCTTTCTGGAGAGCCATTTGGAATTATGCCCAAAGGGCAACAAAAATGTCCATTCCCTTTGATCCAGCAATACCACTATTGGGTTTATACCCTCTTCAGATTATGAAAAAGGGTAAAAACATCACTTGTACAAAAACATTCACAGAAACCCTGTTTGTGGTGGCAAAGAATTGGAAATTAAGTGAATGCCCTTCAATTGGGGAATGACTTAACAAACTGTGGTATATGTATGTCATAGAACACTATTGTTCTATTAGAAAACAGGAGGGATGGGAATTCAGGGAAGCTTGGAAGGATTTGCATGAACTGATGCTGAGAGAGATGAGCAGGACCAGAAAAAGATTGTACACACTAACAGCAACATGGGGGTGATGATCAACCTGGATGGACTTGCTCATTCCTTCAGTGCAACAATCAGGGACAATTTGGGGCTATCTGCAATGGAGAATACCATCTGCATCCAGAGAAAGAATTGTGGAGTTTGAACAAAGACCAAAGACTATCACCTTCAATTTAGAAAAAAAAGCCCATCATCTTATTATGTAATTTTGTTATCTCTTATACTTTATTTTTCTTCCTTAAGGATATGATTTCTCTTTCAACACATTCAGCTGAGATCAATGGAAACAATGTAAAGACTAACAGAATGCCTTCTGTGGGGTGGAGGGAGGCAAGAATGGGGAGAAAATTGTAAAACTCGAAATAAATAAAATCTTTCTAAAAAAATAACCAGGGGGCAGCTAGATGGCACAGTGGATAGAGCACCAGCCCTGGAGTCAGGAGTACCTGAGTTCAAATCCAGCCTCAGACACTTATTACCTAGCTGTGTGGCCTTGGGCAAGTCACTTAACCCCATTTGCCTTGCAAAAAAAAAAAACCTTAAGGAAAAAAAAAAAGAAAAAAGAACCAGGAGGAAAAAATAAATAAAATGCAGGGAATCCAGAAAAAACAATCTCTTTCAAATACCCAAATTCTTTAACCTGAGGATTATTTTCAGGACAACTCTAAAAACTTGAAAGAATTAAAAAAGCATGAAAGCTCGAGAAATCTCCTTTCTCTGCTTAGAAAATTAGATTCCAAAATTGCACTAAGACATATAGATTCCCCTTAGTTTAAATATTCGGTTTTGGTAGCATTCCCTTCTCTGATGATGCTGGCAAGCCCATATTTTATTTGTCATGTGCTTCTGTAGGAACTCAATACATCACCACTATCATGGCTGTTGTCACCTCTTACACTGGGAAAGTCCCCCTCTTGGGCACGATGACAAGAATGCTGTAGGTAATCACCTGTATTTGCCAAGTTGTTCTGCTTTTTGGCATCTATTAACAGGGCATAATCATTCTATTGCTCTCTGCAACACTTCCCCCACCCCAACCCAGCTCAAGTTCATTCCTGTCTCTCCCCTGTACAGAAGAAGGAGGGAGGGAAAAGGGACCCTCTGGGCTCTGGATTGAATTGGAGCAAGCTGATCCCCCAATTAACCCCACTTTCCCCTTTAATTTATTATTATTATTAGCTTCTGAGTAGGGAATGATTCTAATTATTATAGTTAATCCTGACATCAAGTCTAATTAAGACTTCCTTCACCTGATTTCAACCTTAATCTGCCACTTTGCAATTTCCAAATATAACCAGAAGCTCAAGCCCATTTGAATAGAACTCTCCTCCTTTGGAGAAATTGACAACTCAGTGCTCTGTACTTTGCACCCAAAAAATATTTCTTTCAGAATCAAAATATTTAGAGGCCAGACTCTAGTCCAGTTCACCATTCTGAGAAGAGCATAGTCAGTCTCCAGCTCCAACCTTTGTCCCCCAGATCCCAGTAAGGTCAAAATTTCCCTTGGAGAAGGGGGGATGGTGGAGGAAATCATAGATAAATCATCTATCTGGTTCTCCCCAAGAGCTTCATCTAGATAGAGTCATGTGGACACACATAACTGATATGAACAACATACATACCTTTCACAAACATTGTTAATGGTTCTTTGCAACTCAGAGCCAAGGAGGAAAGTCTAGTCCCTTTATCTAATGAGAACCCTTCAAATACCTGGAGACATATCCTTTCCTCCCAAGTTTTCTCTTCTACAAACTAAATTTCCTTTATTCCTTCACCCATGATCTCAAGACCCTTCCCTATAGTGATTGCCCTTCTCAGGATCATGGTGCCTAGAATCAAACAAAGTACTATAGATGTGGTTTGACCATGGCAGAGAACAGGAAAGCTATCATCTTCTTTCTACAAGCCCGGGTTATCCTAATGAAGTTCATTCATACTCTTCTCTGTAGGATGACTCTTGTCCATATCTGACTGTTATCCTACAATAAGGTGTACCTCTATCATGCAAGGAGCCCTGTTTTCATTTATAAGATCATACATTTTGTGTGGGAAGGAACTTTTAAATTCAGCCATCTCATTTTTGATTAGGTTATTGCCTAGGGTCATACTGCTGATAAATGGATAACTCAAATTTGAACCCAGATCCTCTGACTCCAAAGACAGAGCTCTTATCATTACAATATGCAACTGCTCTTAATATTATATAATCTTCAGGGAAGCATTGGATGGGCTACTTATCCCTTACTCTTCCTAGGAAATGATCCAAACAACTTTTATGGTCTCACATTATTGGATGATGACATGCAACACTTCTGTGTAATTCTTTATAGACTTCTCATTGAATTTGCCCATACACTCCTCTACCTCAGGAAGTTTCTGCCCTTAGACAATGATAGCTAGTTCATTATAGTGCTCTAATGGTTTCTAGGTGATCATCATCTCATTTGATTCTTATGATCCTGTGAAGCAAGGTCTAGAACTATCCCAATTTAACATTGAGGAAGCTGAGGTTGAGAGGGGTTAAATGACTTGACCAGAGTCACACAGCTAATAAAATTTTAAAGCAAGATTCAAACTCAGATCTTCTTGACTCTAGACTCATCACTCCATCTACTGAGCAACCTGGTCAAGTTAAGTCAACATTTGAACAGGAGTAGGAGAGCAAACTAGAGGGTAGATGGCCTTCAGGCTGCCAGAGCTTTTAATAACCCAAAACTTATATCTGAAATCTAGGCTCATCTTTTTGTTACCCTAATATAGTGTTAAAACAGTATGACTACAAGTTATGAAATAACATTATCCAAAGAATAAAAGATGGTAGTAGCCCAAAGGACCATGGAGAGCTACAAGATGATTTGTCACTAGGCTATAATATAGAACTAATGAAGGTTTTTGTCTTGCCCAAACAGAATAGATCTGATGATGTTCTTTATAGTCCATAAAAAATGCCTGTCACTAGCCTTGGCCTACAGAAGCAGGATGTGAAGGAATTCTACATAGGACCCAAAGTCCAGTTCCAGATCTGCTATTGCCTCCTCATGTGTCCTTGATCAACAAACATCCTCTTGGATAAGTTGGCTCTCCCTTAATGAATGATCTCAGATATTTATTACAATGTGACCCTGAGCAAGTCACTGAACCTCTATTTGGTTCAATTTCTTCACCTATTAAATGGAGTTTAAAGTAACCCCCAACCCAAAAGGATTGTCGTGAAGATCAAATGAGTATTTGTAACACTCTTGGCATAGTGCCTAGCCTATAGTAGTTGTTTAATAAATGCTTGTTTCCTTATTGCTTTATAATTGCAGAAGGAAAGCTAAATATTATTGCTGCTGTTTTATTATTATCATGCTTATTGCACACTAAAACTGTAAATACAACCCCAAGACCTTTCCTAAATAGAAGGGTTTTTTTTAATTAATTAGAATTGTTGTATCCCTTCCAAGGCTATTGTGAAATAAATTGAGATAGTATTCATAAAGTACACAGTGCCTGCAAATATTTACTTACTAAGTATTTGTTAAAATTTAAATTAAAATAATTTAATCCTTTTGCTTTCATGTTACGAGTTAATAGTTTTCTTTGAGGCTTGGCTCCTTGTTCCCTCATAAAAATCAATAGGGAGCTATGAAACATTTTTGAGCAAGAGAATTACAGGGTCAGTCCTACATTTTAGAGAATTTAATTTGGCTTTTGTGTAGATTTGGAAGATCAGAAAGCAGATCAGAGACCGAGCCAATTAGAAGGCTATTGCAATCACTCAGTTGAGAAGAGATATATATGAGAAACTAGACTTGAACAAGACACATAAACCATTAGTTCTTAAAGTTCAGAAAGTCCAAATGTCTTATTTTATAAATGAGCAAACTGAAAAGTTCAGAGGTGGTACTGTCTCCAGGCTCATACAGAAACTAGTGACAGAACCAGCACTCACATCCTGGTTTCCTTGACTACCACTTTAGTGTTCTTTCCATACCACCGATCTCCTTCTCTCTGGCAGTTTGCCTTCTCTTTTCTGCCCCCACTCTTCCATTATCCCTTCTCCTCTGCTCTACCCTACCCCCAACTCCCTACAACCTCAAGCCAAAGTTTATTTTAAAAAGACAGAGGTTAAATGTTACAGGATATTAATTCCTCAATTCATATACAAACACCTTTTCTTTTGGCCTGCCTCTATGGATTTTTGGTGTCTGGTATATATTATACTGTGAAGCAGGCTTAGAAAGAGAAATGTGCAGCCTGGAAAAAGGCAGACAGTGAGTGTGAGGTGATCTCATTACAATGAACTCAGTTTAATATGGTCACTGAGAATCTAGGAAAGAATGTTCAATGACTTAGGAATGAACTCAGGTATATTCCAAGACACTGAACTGGTGGGAAAATCCATCGTCATTTAGGTTCTGCTTGAAAAGGATGAATTCGATGGAAAAGATCCTAAGGGAAATGCTGATGGGACCCAAGTCACTCCATGAGAGTGGACTGCATTTGGAAAGCAAAAGATTGTGTGAGAAGCAAAAGGATGAAGAGTCATTAGAAAAAAGCTTCAGACCCACCCAGCTGTTGAAGTGTGACAATATTTGGCAAAAGAACCATTTCCAGGGTGTGAATTTCAAGATTATGGAATAGTATAAAGTGGAAGTGGGGACAGGAATTAGGTTCTCATACACTAGCCCCAACAAGGTTGATATAAATAATCACAAATGATGATGAGCTATTAGCATACCAAAGTGTAAACCACAGGTGATTCTTTTATGAAACAGGAGTACTTTTTCTCTCAATCAGAAAGGAATAATGCCTATAGATGGGCAGTGATGGGCTATGCCTGCAGTTGACTCTTAAAAGATAAAATCCATTTAGTTTGAAGCAGTAAGAGCAAAAGCCAGCAGAGGAGAAAGAAGTACCTGAGAAGGATGCAAACTTGGAGTGGGAAGGAGAAAACCTTTCCTTCCCATTGACAACGGAATAGATCTAGTAAAGGAGAGAACCCATCCAGCAATTAGAGATTCAATCTGAAAAAATTCATTCCCCAGCTCAGGGAGAAGAGACACACACTCCAAACAGACATGAATCTAGAGAGACAATCACTCAAGGTCACAACCATCCTCAAAGAGCATACTTTATGTCAACAGAGAAGAGAGCTAATGATGAACCCAAGAGAAAGCTAGGCCTGGCAAGGAAGAATTGGGTTAGAAACATACTGAACAAATACAGAGACGTCTTTGAAGGCTGACCATCTGAAATTGTGAGCTACCTTAGCCACATATGTTCCCTACAGACATACCTCTCTATTCCATTTTGTGCCCTCTCTCCATGGACTTCTCATGTCTTTGTGAAAGAGCATTGCCCAAGTTAACAAGGGGAGTGTTTTTAGCTACCATTTTTTACTGTGTTGTTGTTGTTGCTCAATTGTTATTCACTCATGTTCAACTCTTTGTAACCCATTTGGGGCTCTCTTGATGATATTGGCCTGGTTTGCCATTTGCTGATCCAGCTCATTTTACAGATAAGGAAACAGAGGCAAATGACTTGTCCAAGGTCACATAGCTAGCAAGTGTCTGAAGCCAGATTTGAATGCAGGAAGAGACTGGTGCCCTATCCATTGCAGTCCCATCTATGTGCTTAAAAATCATCTTAGTAAATAACTTTGCCAAGGGTTATTTGTGTCTTTTTGGTGACTGTAAATGGAAAGCAAACTAGTGAGGGCTTGTGAACTCTAGTTTTTAAAAATAATTATCTGAAAGGTACCTCTAAAACTTTTAAGAGTGCTCCTGAGGACCTAATCCACAAGTATGAATCAAAGAAAATAATTTCTTGTAATTGAATTTTAGATGTTGGGACCCCTGGGTTTAGGAGATAGTTTTATAAGAAGAATAAATAGAGAACTCTCTAGCCTCTTTAAATCATTCCTGGTGGTCATTTGCTGGTACGTAAGACCAGTCTTCAGTTGAAGAACCCAGAGAATTCAAATTATTATTGCCTGATTTGGTTATTTAGGAAATCCAAAGTTTATTTTCTGTTTCCACTTGTGGTATTTTTTTTTTACTGTTAATTCCAATTGCAAGATTGTGAAGATGGAGAAAACTTTTGAGATCCCTTTGGATAGCCAGGAGATCAAATCAGACAATGCTTAAAGAAAATATTTATACTATTCACTGGAAGGTCAAATACTGAAGTTGAAGATTAAATACTTTGGCCATATAATGAGAAGATGGGATTCATTGGAAAAGACAATGCTGGAAAGATTGAAGGCAAAAGGAAAAGAGGATGGTAGAAGAAGAAATGGATAGAGAATGTCATAGAAACAATGAATATGAACTTGGACAGACTTCAGGAGATAGTGGAGGCTATTGAGGTCTGATATGTTATAATACATGAATCACAAAGAATCAGACACATCTGAACAATTGATGATAATGTTTGTCCTTAATTCTTTTTTTAGGTTTTTGCAAGGCAGTGGGGTTAAGTGGCTTGCCTAAGACCACACAGCTAGGTAATTATTAAGTGTCTGCGGTCGGATTTGAACTCAGGCACTCCTGACTCCAGGGCTGGTGCTCTATCCACTGCATCCACTGCATCACTTAGCCGCCCCTGTCCTTAATTCTTGAAGAAGATGGTGACATCAGGGAGGTGCTGCCATGACAAGCATGTGAACTAGATTTAAGTGATGGGGACTGTACTCAGGTGTCAGCCTGAGCCTTCTGGGTCCAGGCCTGATGTGAATCAGGATAACTGGAGATGACTTTAGATGTGAGGCTGTCAGGGTTAAGTGACTTTCCCAAACTTACTAAGCTAGTAAGTATCAAGTATCTGAGGCTGAATTTGGACTCTCATCCTCCTGACTCCAAGACCAGTGGTCTACCCTCTGTGCCACTTAGCTGAACAAGTGAACAAAAAGAAATAATCAATATGGTGTAGTTTCTCAATGTAAATTTCTAGCATTCACGATGTATTTATAAACATAATTTAATTAATTTCTAACATAAATTCAGGTTTAATTAATATATCACAACCCACATATAGATCTTACTCTCCCACCAATGTATCCAATATACCTGGAAGAGAGTGGGCATAGATTTACAAAAATCTAGTTGGGAAACACAAGAGTAAAGAAAACCACAAATCTGGTCCTCCCAAATTAGAGGCTTGATTCATATTCTTTGACTGATTGGTCATGGTGGGGGAGACAGAAAGCTTCTTGCTCTCCACTGTCACTTCCAGGTCTTATCCACTCTTCCTTTGAGATCAATGGAATTAAAATTTATCCCTCAATCTAGTTTCTGGTGGCCTATATCTACCCCTAAGACATTCTCCTGTCTTCATCAATAAGTTCTGTATCTGCCTCACAATGTTTCTTTTCCATTATATCTTTTGCCTTTATAATAGAAAACTTCAACATATATAATGATGTTCTTCCAATACCTTCCCCTCTATCTATTCAATTCTCATGATGTTGAAATTTCTCATGAATTGAAATTTTCAATTTTCCAGTCTATCTTAGCTATAATTGTAACTTTGATCTTGCCATCCCTCACAGGTGTTCCCTCCTGGTAGATTTCTGCACATAGTTCCATCAGTGTTAGCTTATCTACTCCATTGTTGGGTTTTTATTCTCCTACATGATTGCTTTGACTGGATAAAATTGAAACCTTATAGTATTCGCCATTCCCTTATGGGATAAAACCTCATCAATTCTCTTTTCCATTCATTATAAAATTATCCTATCATCTTCAAAAAGTCATTAAGAATGGGGCAGCCAGGTGGCGAAGTGGATAGAGCAGGGCCCTGGAGTCAGGAGTACCTGAGTTCAAATATGACCTCAGACACTTAATAATCACCTAGCTGTGTGGCCTTAGGCAAGCCACTTAACCCCATTGCCTTGCAAAAAAAAAAAAGTCATTAAGATTTTATGACTTTAACCTCTTAATTCCCTTCCATTTGCATGTATCAGTTACATTCCAATGAGTTGATGGACCATAATAACCTCTGTCCTCAAACATTCCATGTCTCTGTAAACTGTTTTAACTTACAATTTATATGTTTTTCTAGTTTAAAGAAATGTTTTCTTCCCTTTCCAAGCATCCTTTACAAAGTGTTTTAAGCTTTTTTTATTGCCAGGAAAGTTCATGTTCTGTTCCCTTTGGCAACCAAACTATTCACATCTAATGTGAAAACTGCTTTTTTACACATATAACAATTTTTAATTAAGCAAAAATTATTTTTCTGCTCTTTTAGCCACCAAAGTCTTTTATTAGGATATGAACAACATCCTTTACATACTTCATAAGTTGAATTTTCTTTTTCATTTTTTAGCAAAAATACTTCCTCCTCCCCCTCTTTCAATAACCAAAGTGTTCAGGTCTGAAAGGAAAAATCCCTTCCCTAAGAACAATGCAAAAGGAAAAAGAAGTCTTATGGAGTTTTAACTACATTTGTTGACTCAACCCCACTGCTGGAAGGAAGACAGAGGAGAAAATTCTGTTTCCCAAACAAAGACCCACAATAACCAAAGAGGGATTGGAATCCTACCTTTCAAGGCTGTCTCTCCTTCTGGGCACTTGCTCAGCAGGCCAGGCCAATTACACTTCAGCTCTTGAGAATATCAGTGCCAAGGCTCTGGTCCACTGCCAAGGCATCCAGTTCTCAAATGTATACACTGTTTAAAATGATTTTTTTATTCCCTGCAAAGCTTTCATGGATTTAGTTTAGAATCCAGTATGGGAAATAGCAGATTGATCAGTGACAGTATTTTTATGGTTATGGAAAGAGTACTAGGTTATTGAGTTTATGAACAAAATTAAGGCTCGGTCTCTGTCTACAGAGTCTGCTAGGACTAGACCTTAATATCCACCATATAAAAGAATCCCCACTATATAAATATATTGTAGCACAATCCAAGCATCACAGATTTAAAGTTGAATAAAACAAAACATTTCATCTTGCAGACAGAGAAACTGAGAACCAGGGGTGTTAAATGTATTGGCTGAAGTCACACAACCAGTAAGCCACAGAGACAAGATTGAAGTCAGTACTTATGTCCTGAATATCAGAAAAAAGGTAGCTCTAATCTACTTTGGCGTATTCCATCCCAATAGGTATCCATGAATGGGATAGGTTTATTATGCTGGGATGAATTCATTTCTCTTTGTAGTGTTTGTTGAGGATAGAGAGAAGTGGGGAAGACCTAGGAACTGAAACTCCTTGTTTAGTCATACTTTCTGTGCAGATATGTAGAAGAGGAAAGAAGTTAGCAATTCTAGGATTCTGTAACCCAGCATATTCCCTTTCTCTTTCCCCTCATCCATCCTATAAACTCAGGGTCTGCTCTCCTACAAATATCCACACCTTTAGTTGGTGGAGTAAATGAATCCAGAGGTTGCAAAAGAAGGGGCACATGTAGATGGTGAGTTAAAGCAGATCCCTATTGTCATTTGTGATGTCCCCAGAGTCATACCACTTATGGGCTGGGCATGTTGCTCTGCCAGGTCCGAGTGGCTTGCTCTCTCCTAAGAATGTTGCTCTTCTGGTTTCCCTGCTGTTATCCACCTTATCCACAACTGTTAGCCATGCTGAAGTCCTTAGCTAAAGCTGTTGCTTTCTGCAAGAACCAGAGCCTCTATCCTGGGACTAGTAAGACATCTCCTAGTTCTACTCTCTCCATATCTTCATTTTAAGGACCTGTCACTTCTTGAGTATCCCTACCCATGGTGCTGCTGTATTTCTCCATGTATGACACACCTTAATTTGGGGGTCTGAAATTTGAAAAAAAAGTTTTATATATGGTTATTGAACTCAAGTTTTATTCATCATATCAAATATAAAATATCACTATCAAAACTCCCATCCATGAGCTTTTCCTCATCTGTGTTTGATGACGACTCAATATCTTTAGAGATGCTCTGATCGCTCTCCTGCCTATGTTCTGGTCTGGGACTGACCACAAGCTCCCCCTGGGTAAGTCTGGTGTATGTTTAGTCCCTTCCATTTCATGACCCTGAAGCACCAATTGTGTCCTCCTTGGAAATCAGTCACTTCTTTTCCATCAGCAATTCTTTGGGCCTCCTGTTGAACCATTTTTGTGGACACAAGAATTCCAATGACCATTTGCTCTTCAATCCATCTCTTCAATTCCCTCTTGAAATCAAGCCATTTGGCTGCCTTGCCTCTTATGGCCTTCTTCTGCAAGGGTATTTTCAGTTGGGTTTCACCAGGCTCAGATTATGTTCTCAGTTGGAGGAAGACCAGCACGATTTCCATTCACTTTTGCAGACTGGATCATTTTAAACTTGAATTCGGTAATGGATGAAAATCTTTTCTGCGTCATTTCTGGGCAGGACATGGCAAAACATCATCTAATACATCACTAACAGATGCGAAACAATGAGTGCAAAGACAACAAGCACAAAAAGTGGGAAATGCAGGTCAAAAAAATCTATAGCCATTGTATGAGGCACTCACAGTTTTTAGACCCCAAATTTTTTGAAAAAGGGTGTATCCTAGGTTGCACACACATTATTGTGGGGACTTGTGCTTCTGTGGCAAGATGCTATTGTTAATGGGGGAAGATGGAAAAAAATACTCATCTATCCTGAGATTTATGGGGAAGAGGGCAGGCGGGGGACAAGTCTATTGTTTCTGCTAAACTACTCAGTCTTTCTGACCATTTAGCCTTATGAGGTAAAAACTCATCAATTCTCCTTTTCTGTTCACTATAAAATCATCCTATCATATTTAAAAAGTTATTAAGATTTTGTAAATCTTATGTAAAGATTATGTAAATGAGGCCACTCAAAGTCTAAAAAAGGTTTTTTTCCTACATCCTTTCAGACTGCCATTGTGGCCACTCAAATTCTGGGAACCTAAAATGTATCTGGGTTCCACTCATCTGTTCCCTACAATGCATACATAGGGTTTTTCCCAAATAGAATGGAAGTCCCTTATGACCAAGAACATTTCCATTTTTATTTTTCTACTCCTAGCATGTATATTGTTGCTTGTTGATTAATTGATTAACTGATTTGAGAAAATGTACTTTTTCAGTTTTTCTCTTCTTCCCTCCCCTCCCTCCTTCTATACCTCTCTTCTTCTCTACCCTAATTTCATCTTATTCTTAGAAGCAATGCAAATCTTTTTCTCCCTCTTACCTCCCTCACCCCTATCCTTGAGAAAATAAGAAAAACAAAACTTTTGTTACAAACATGTTTAGTCAAGCAAAACATTTTTTTCATTGGTCATGACCACACACACATGTGTATATTTATATATGTAGATATTATGTACAGTGTACGTATAGGTCAGCTAGGTGGTGTAATGGATAGAGCACCAGCCCTGGAGTCCAAAGAAGTTCAAATCTGACTTCAAACACTTTATATTGATAGCTGTGTGACCTTGAGCAAGTCATTTCACCTTGATTGCCATGCATCCAGGGTGATCTCCAGTCATCCTGGCCTATCATATCTGACCCCTGTATCCTTCCTGGTGAAAATAAAATGAATTCTGATGATTAGATCATCAAGAGAGAGAGAGGTTTGGATGTACTGTGTTGCTGCCACTTTGTCACCAGAAAATCATAAACTGGTGCTTTGCCTAGCCATGCTGAAGAACTGTGGTGCCTTGCTGATGTGGGTGGGACCCATGTCCATAAAACCAAGGATTCCCACAGCATCCAGCCATCACAAAAAAATCCTGTTTTGCTATCCAATTAGGTCAAGGGGGTGAAATGGGTCTGGAAAAGGCAATGAGAAGGGTGTCATTGCACCACACTACCTTCACTGTAATAAATACAATGTGCCAGTCATATCATCATATATATGACAACATGGTTCTCTTCAATTACAAAGGATGAACCTTCATGAATAAGTATATCTATTACTCATGTCTAAATCTCATCCACATAGTTACTAAGGAGAAATAAAAAAAGATTTCCTCAATCTTTTCTTTACTTTCTAGGCTGGCAGCAGAATCTGAAAACCCAAACATGCAATACAGTGGAAAGAATAAAGCATTTGGAGTCACCAAATGAGTCAATAACTCATCTGTTGAATTATGCATGACCCTGGAGGAGCTCACTTTTCTCTGGCTTTAGTTTTGTCAAATAAGGGAATTGAACTTGATGATCCCCAAGCCCCTTTCCAATGCTAAAATCATAACAGATTAAAATTAAACCTGAGTTGCTTGTTATGTGAGATTTTAAAAAAGTATTTAAATATTTGCTGGTTTTAAAAATAGAAATCAGCAATCTACTTCTCCTACCCATACTTTCCTGCTGCCCCTGCCAAGGCACCTCCTGTTCTTTGAAGAACACATTCTCAACCCTGTCTCCTTCAGGGTCACATTCTATTGATCATCAATTCTGTTTCTGGCATGTTCAAACTCCAAGGAAACTCCAGGTGGAACTTGAAATTCAATAAATCTAGATACTTTTTAAGGGTGAACTAATTAAATGTTTGACCAAATATAGCAGGCTCCTTTTTAAGTTGATGATTTTGTTTGGCCAGAGAATGGTGTTATAAATATCCAAATGACCCTTGGCAGAAAAGAGGTTCTTCACCCCTGGTCTACTCCATGGGCACCCTCCTTTCTTCTAATAATCCTAACAATATAATTTTCCACTTGTTTTTTACATAGTCTTCCCTTTCATACTCATTACAATCCAAGTTTCATACTTTTTCTCACACATGGTGTTCCCTCTCCCATCTCCTGCTTCCATATTTATTCCTGAGATATGACCCATACCAACAATTCCTACTGTAATTTACCCTACAAATGGACAGCCAGCATCTTCCTAGTGAGAGGAAACTACCATCATGACATATAGTTTCAGTCATGTCCAAGTCCTCATGACTCATTTGGAATTTTCATGGCAAAGTTACTGAAGTAGTTTACCTTTTCCTTCTGCTGTTTGTTTTATAAGTGAGGAAACTGAGGCAAATAGGGTTGTGACTTGCCCAGGGTCACAGAACTAGAAAGTATCTGAGGCTGATTTGAATTCAGGAAGATGAGTCTTTCTGACTCCATGCCTGATGCTCCATCTATTGTGCTGCCTTGCTTTTGGACAGTTCCAATTATAAGAAAGTTTTCCTGACATCAAGTCAAAATCTCTATTTTTTTAAAAAAATTTAGCAAGAATTTAAGTGTCCCCTATCTGCCAGCCTCAGTGGTAAAAGCTTTATAAATATTATCTTATTTTGGCCTCATGACAACCTATGAAGTTGAGATGGGTGCTATCATTATCCCTATTTTACAGAAGAGAAAACTGAGGCAAACAAGTGGTAAATGATTTGCTTAGGGTCACACCTATAAATTGCTAAGGTCATAAGTGAATTCAGGTCTTCCTGTTTTTAGTCAGGGTTTTATCCATTTTACTTCCTAGCTGCCCTCTCTTACAACTTCCACCCCATGGTTCCTGGTTTTTCCCTCTGGAACCAGAGAGAGAAAAAACCCAATTCCTTTTCCACATAAGAGCTCTTTAAATACTTAAACAGAGTTATCATCTCCTCCCTCCAAGATAAATAGCCTATTGATTAGTCTAGCCAATAATCAATCAATTTTTAGTTCAACAGTTTCTCTCATGAACCAAAGACCCCATGGCAGACTTTGAAACAACTTAAATCCAATGGTTTCCATTTAACCAATGAAATTTGACCTTGATTGATGAACTCTCCACTGGCTTATGAGACTCAGAAGCCTCAAGGCATCTGGACTAAGGAAGTCCTTTCTTCTGGACTTCTCTGGCTAGTTTTCTCCTTGGTGAGCTTAGGGTCACTCTAAACTCTAATGGAGGGAATCAAGGACTAGAATTCCTTCCCCCAGGGAAAGAACTCATCTAGATGAAATTCTGTTTATCAGATAAACAAAAATCTGGTTTCCTGGTTAGGGGTGGGATCCAAACCAATCTAGTTAACCTGCAGGAGCCTTGGAAGCTAGGAGTAATCATCTCACTCAATAATTCCCTTTAGAGACTAACTTTTCAGGTGTAAGGCCTTAACAAACATAGGAGGAAAAGGATGACTCATGAATTAATGTTATGTAATAGTATAATATTATACCCAATCCTCAAAAAATAAAGATTCAAGGTCCTTCACTATCCTGATTTCTCTTTTGACACTCTCCAACTTATAAATGTCCATCCTAAAATATGACCCTGAAAACTGAACATAATATTCTAGTTGAGTTTTTCTGAGTCAGTGAGGACATACCTCTCTGTTCCTGAAAGCTGTGCCCTTCTTTTGGAGGCCAAGTCTCCATCAGTTTTTGTTTTGGTTGCCATATCCCATTCACATCAAGCTGGCAGTTCACTAAAACCCTAACATCTTTCAGATAAGTTGCCATCTAATCAAATCTCCCCAAATTGTAGTTGGGAAACTGATTTCTTTTGGATCTAAGCATATTACTTTATATTTATCTCTATTGAATTTATATACAAGAATCACAGTTTTAAAGATATTTATAAACACTAATTTAATTATCTGTAGTCTAAATGTCACATCCTCCTCCAGTGACTGAGTAGATAAGTTGAAAAAAGAGATGATTCATATCCATCTTATTCTTATTATAATTGAAACTAGAAGGAAGGACACTATAGATAAATGAAAAGATAATCCTTGAAGATTAAATGAAATGTATGACTTCTATACTGAAGGTTAAACTACACAAAATGTCCAAAGACAAGAAACATAATTCTATGGGATATTTGCTCATTACAAATTGAAGTACTAAGGATAAGTTTTGAGGGAGGGAGGGAGGGGTAGGGAAGATGGAAGGAGGAAGGAAAAAAGGAATGAATGAATGAACAAAAGAAGGAAAGGAGAGAGGGAGGGAGAGAGAAGGAAAAGAGGTGGAGAGAGGGAGAGTTGTTGAAGATCCTGAAAGGGACAGTGATTTGCCCAAGATCACATAGGTACAAATTAATAGAGCAAAGAATTTGAACCACCAAGCCTTCTGATGTCTAATCTATGCTTTTTCTACCATCATGTGGCCTGCCGACTAGATTAAAAGTTTCTTGAAATCTTCATTATGCTTTTTGGCATCTTTATATTTGCCAGAGTACTTAGAAAACTTCCTAACATACAGGAAATACTCAATAAATATTTGTCAAGTGAACAAATGAATGAGAAAATAATGTTTCTTGTGAGAATAACCACACATGTGACTGCTATTCATTTTTCTTCATAAGTTGAAAAAAAGCTATAATTACATTTGAGCTGAGAATGAAAATAACTATGTGTTTTCTTCCCCCTAATTAAGATCCTTCTGTGTTTGGAATGAAATGGAATGGAAAGAAAAGATCTTGGGAATCTAAAACATCAGCTGCTACCCATCTTTGTTATAAAAAATGCTTAAAAAAGATTTAGAACATTTAGAAGACATGGCTTTGCAATGTTAGTGGGAATATCCACCTCTTCCCAGCTGTCATTTCTGGAAATGGTAGAATATAGATTTTCTTCTCTTTTTGCCTTGATATTGTTATTTCTTAGCATTCAAGTATTTTGTCTTTAAATCATCTACATTTCCAACATATTATTTTCCCCCTTATAACTAAGAGAGCCATCCCTCAAAACAATAAAAAAAAATCTGAGCAAAATGCATAAACCATGTCCATCATTTTATGTATTATTCCATATATATTTTTCTTCTCTTTCTCAAATAAGCAAAGAAGGTGCACTCTCATATCTCTGGGACCATGCTGGTTCATGATGGTTTCATAGCAATCCTGTTTCATTTATATTATAGAAAAAAAATTTAATTGTATATATATAATGCAGTGACTGGTTGGGAAATGTTCAATCCTTGGGACATGTAAAATATCAAATATCCAGGTGGACACTTGGTGAGCCTATTTCCAGGATGGAAGATAGAAGGGGTCTTTTCCCTTCATCCCATTCATAATATGCACTGTTACCCTTTGTTTCCTCTCAACCTACTAAGAGATTACAAAGATGCTTTAAATTGACTGATGAGACATAACAGAATAAGCATAAAAACACCTAAATTCTTTTTCTTTTCCATAGTTGTGAGCAGCCTTTGATTGAGGGAAAAAGTAGCAGGTACAAAACTTGAAATGACCTGCACTTGATCACTTTTTTCTTTTTTCTCCTAACCCAACTGCCATAATAACTGTGGTTATTAACACATAGTGCTGCTGCTTCTTCTTCTGATGTTGTTTCCTTCTTTTCTAATCTTTGATGAAGAAATCTGAGAGAGAATAGAAAAAGTCATGACCTCATGAATCAGAAGAATCGTCAGCAAGCAGAGACCCAGGAGGTAGATAGCTGAAGAACCTCATCTGCTTTTCTTCCAGATTTGTGTAGTTTGACCTTCAATATCTAGGTCACACATTCATTTTGAACGTGTTGTGTTTTATGGTGTAATGTTTATCTAAACTTAATTTTGCCAAAAATACTTTTCAATTTTACTCCTAAATCCTTGAAAATACAGTATTTTTCCCTCAGACATCTATATTCTAAGGATTATCAAATAATTTGGTTATGAGTCCAACTGTTTCTGATTCTTCTGTGATTTATTATCTTGCTCACTTCTCTTTTTTTAATCAATGCCAAATGATTCTGGTCACTACTTAATAGTATGATTTGCATCTATAATCACTATTTCTCCTTCATTCCTTAATATACATCCTTCATTCAATGTTTAAAATTATCCCCCCTTGAGATGTTTTTGTTACTCTAAATGAACTTTATTATTTTGACTCATTTTATCAAGAATTTTCCTGATAGCTTGACAAGTATAGCATTAAATTTATATATAAAAATTTAGGAAATAGCCTTTAAAATCTATTTTGATATATGTAAGGCAGCTAGGAGGCATCATAGTACAAAGCGATGGATTTGTAGTCAAGAAAAATCTGAATTCAAATCCAGCCCCTGACTCTTACTTGTGACCCTGAGCGAATCACTTAAACTCTCCACCTTAGGCTCCTTATGTGTGAAGTGTGGATAATAATAGCACCTGCTTTACAGGGTTCCTGGGGAGGTTGAATGAGAAAAGATTTGTTACATGTTTTTCAATCTTAAAGTGCTGTATAAACCTTAGCTATGATGATCTAAACATGAACAGTGAATATCCCTCCTGTATTCCTTTAAAGGTCTATTTTGTACTTGTCTCTCCAAAGGTCTTGAGTGTGCCTTGGTAGCCTCCCAGAAATTTTGTACATTTTGTAATTATTTTAAATAAACTCTGGTATTTTGCTATCTTAATGCTGTTGATTTTGGAGGCTAATTTTATATTCTGCTACTTGACTAAAGTTTGTCTCGGTTTCTTTGCTGATTCTCTGGGATTCTCTAAGTAAACCATTAATCTGTCAACAAATGAGGATAATTTTTGCTCCACTGTGCCTATTTTTATGCCTTTCATTTCTTTCTTCTGTCATTGCTATGGATCGAGAATGATGTCAAATAACAGTGGGGGAATAATGGCATCCTTGCTTTACTCCCATATTTATTGAGAAAAATGTTTAATGCTTATACATTTCATAGAATTCTGGCAGATAATATGTGCCAACATACATATTATATTTATTTAGTATTTAATATATATTTAATGTATCTTCATAGAATGTTGGTATATGCCAACATTCCATGAAATGAAGATACATATATATATATATAATATATATATATACATATATAATATATAAATAATGTAATATACTCATATATGTTCAATCAGAAAGCCCCCATTTGTGGCTTTCTTGGCAAAGATACTGGAATGATTTGCCATTCCTTTTCCAGCTCACTTTAGAGATGAGAAAACCGAAGCCAACAGGGTAACTTGCCCAGGATCACAGCTAGTAAGTACCTGAGGCCAGATGTGAATTTATGAAGATGACTCTTTCTGACCTCAGGCACTGTTGCATCACCTATACATATTTATTTATTTGTTACTTTTTAAACATTTTTGGTATAAGTAATGTGCCATAAGTGACTTTTTTATTTTTTTAGGTTTTTGAAAGGCAATGGGGTTAAGTGGCTTGCCCAAGGACACACGCCTAGGTAATTATTAAGTGTCTGAGACCGGATTTGAACGCAGGTACTCCTGACTCCAGGGCTGGTGCTTTATCCACTGCACCACCTAGCCGCCCCCATAAGTGACTTTCAAAGGCTTTTTCTGCACCTACTGATATCATGTGAGATTTTTTTAAAACATTTTTCTAATTTTAAACCATTTTTATAACCCTGGTATGAATCCATTTTGATTATATTGAATAGTTTTTGCATTTTTTATTGTAGTCTTTTTCTCAGGACCTTATTTAATATTTTTAAATTGAAATCATTACTGTCATTGGCCTGCAATTCTGTCTTTTCTTTATTCTTCCCTGTATTAGTGTTAGAACTATGTTGTTTTTTCCCCTTCCATTAAAGAAATTTGATAAAATATTGTAGTATGACTATCAGTTATTCTACATATAATTTTTTTCTGGAGATTTCTTTATCTGCGTTCCTTAATTTCTAGTATGTTGTCTAACTAGCAAAATTCTCTTTTATTTAATTATTGTTTTTATGACTTATTCTTTGAACCACACATTATTATGTCATTATTAAATTTTCATGTAGGTCAGTGTTTTCTTTTCAGCTCTGTAAAATTGTTATTTTTATTGGTGTATGACCTGTAAATAGTGGTTTACAATATTTCTGCCTTTTACATTTATTTATAATTTTTCAAGCTGTTCATATTTATTTTTATAAAGGTACCATGAGTTACTAAAAAAATGAATATTACATAATGTTGCTATTGAGAAAATGCCATGTCAATTCTAAAACTTCCAAAAGTTTGCACATTTCTCTATAGCTTTTTAATAGCCTTTTTGTTGAGAATTAGAGTTTTACTGGCATTATAACTCTATAGAGCAAATTTGGGGCATATTTTATTTTTGCCCACCAGATCAATTAAGGCAAAGACTCAGGTCAATGAACCCTGTATTTCAGTAATGTTGAGGACACCTTTTTAAAAAAAAAATTTTTTAAAAAAGGCTCAAAAAGCAGAAACAAAAATTGATAAAACCCCAAGGAAATAATAAAACTCTCTTCAGATAGTGAGGTGGAGTAATAGGTAGACTGCTGGACTAGGAGACAGGAAAACGAGTTCAAATCCAGTCTTAGACATGTACAAGCTGTGTGGCCTGGACAAGTTATTTCTCTATATACCTCAGTTTCCTCAATTGCAAAAATGGAGATAATAACAGCACCTGATTCCCAAGATTATTGTGAGGATGAAATGAGATATTTGTAAAACTCATGGCAGAGTGCTGCTTAACATGATGATTTCTTCCCAAAGGCTTCTTCCCTCTCTCTCTCTCCTTTCCAAATATTATGTTATATATGAATTGGTGAAAGTCAGGATCATGTGGATCCTTTAGAGAGCATGGAACAATATCAAGAGACTCCAGAATGGCTCAAAAGAGGAATAAAATCCATGAAAGAAAAAATTAGGAATGCTTCTATATCAGAAATTAGAGCTCTTGGTGTAGAATTGTAAAATACATTTTAAATCATATTACATAGGCTCTATCTAAAGAATCAAAAAAAAGTAACAGATTTGGGACGCAAAAATAGTGGAGGAAAACTGACAAATGAAAATTAAAAGGAGATAATATTAAAATAACAAATGTATTCAGAACAAACCAAAACTGACTGACCTAGAAGATGAACTATTCAGAAGTAACTCAAAGATAATAGATCTCCCAAAATAATGATGTCAAAAAGCCTGGACAACATAATGCAGGTAATAATAATAATATAAGAAAACTATCCAGAACCTCTGAGCACCAATCATTGTTTGAAAAAAAGATGCAAAACACTGGAAGAAAACAAAAGACCCACACATCAAACTTCAAGATAGTGGTTAAACTTGACAATTTCAAAGACAATTTATAAATTTTACAAGTGATGAGATTTTTTTTCAAATATTAAAAAAAATATATAAATAAACCAAGGTAATTCCATAGTCACAAAAAACCCTAAATCAAAACTGAACATCATGGGTTTATAATAATCAAGATTAGCACCAAAGAAGGAATATAAGCACATATAATATACTTTACTATCATCTTTGCAACTGGGGGTCTAGGGAAGTAGAATAAGACGTATGCTATTGGACTTATTTGATTTGTTAGTTTTGCTGAATATCTTATTCCCCTACAATTTTTTTTCATTGCTTATGTTTCTATAAGGCAGGCATAGATTTGGGGAAATGGGCAAACTCAAAGAATAATCTGGAAAATGAAAGCAATGTAAAAAAGAGATAAAATTTTTAAAAATAAAATTAATAAAAATTAGAAGTTGAAGAGAAGGAAGGATGGAAGTATAGGGAAAGAGAAAGGACAAAAAAGAAAAGAATAGACAGTGAAAGAAGGAAAAGGAAATATAGAAGTAAAATCCAGGAATATGGAAAAGAGTAGAGAAAAGGGAGGGGGGAAGGGAGAAATAGTTCACCAAAATAATTAGTTTAAGCAAAATTGTAATGACTTAAAAGATGAAAAGGATATTAAACACAATAGCAATACTAAAGAACTAGAAGATACAAGCCTAACAATCCTAACTTTACACTTGAATGGATTAAAGTCTATTAAAATGAAAGAAAGTGGCAAAATAAATTAGAAAACAAAACAAAATTTGATTGTATAAAATAAATGCATCTAAAAATTAAGAACACATATAGAGTCAAATTTTATTATACATTAGATTTCAAAAAAAACAAGAGTTGGAATTAGGCTATCAAACAAAGCAAAAATAAAAAGTCACTCTCAGTAGAGAAAAGCAAGGAGATTATATTGTGCTTAAAAGAAATAAAAATCTATGAACTAGAATATGCACTAAGCATATTTATACCAAATGACTTAGCACCTAAATTCATTAAGAAAAAAATAATTGAATTGCAAAAAAGAAATGAAGGATTGGGACTCCTCACCTACTTTCTCCTCTTTCCTCCTTTCCTTCATGTGGCTAAGCTGCATCAATGCCTTTTCCACTTCTTCTAAGGTGGGGAATGCAAGGGTGTGCTAGCAGAGCCCCTGAAGTCTTGGGATGTCCTTCTTCTTGAAGCATCACATTTTCAGCCCATCTGATTATTTCTCTATTTTCTCCACCTCATCCACATGGCAAGGAATAGTCAGTGTCTGTTGCTTTTATTGGATGGGCAGGGAAAGAAGGGAGCATTTGGACAATCACTGCAAAGTAAAGGATCCGAAGATTGGCCCTCTATCAACTGATGAATTTGCTAGTCTTCTTGCTACTGTTGTGGAGGGATCCTAAGGGATGTTCAAAATGATTCAAGTTCTCTGGTGTTAATTGACAAAGAACCTCATCTTGTGAGAGATTCTGTCTTTTCTTCTGTGAATATAATAATAGCAGAACAACTTTTATATGGTGTTTCAAGGTTTGCAAGGCATCACACATAATCTACTAACTCATTTAATCTGGTCAAAAGCCCTATGATGTAGGTGCTGTTATTTTACCATTTCACTGATGAAGAAATGAGTCACAAAAATCTTTAAATATCTTGCCCAGGGTCACATGGGTGCTAAGTATTTAATCCAGGATTTGAACCCTGGTCTTCCTGACTCCACTGCCATCAGTCCACTATGACATTATTTTTCATCTAGCTCAAAATTGCTTTGGAGGGGAGGAGTTGAGATGGACAGTTGAAGGGGTTTGGAGAAAGTGACTATGTTACTAGTTTTTTTGCATCAAGATATATGTGTATGATGTTTGTCCTTTGCTCTCTAAGAAGACTATGACATCAGGAAGGTGATGCCATGACAAGCACATGAATTGGATTTGAGTGAGAGGGAGGTGTGCTAAGTCACCAGCCTCACTTTCTCCTCCAGAACTCCCTGGATCTGGATAAGAATTAATATGACTGGCGACAGCCCAGGATGTGAGGCAGTCAGGGTTAAGTGAGTTGCCTAAGATCACACAGCTAGGATATGTCAAGTGTCTGAGGCTGGATTCAAACTCAGGTCCTCCTCACTCTAGGGCTGGTGCTCCATTCACTGCACCATCTAGCTTCCATGTATGTATTTTGTGTGTTTGTGTGTACATATGTAGCAAAGGATCACATACATATGTATGTAGAAGTGCTGGGCACATGATGGATGTTTTTCAAAGGCTTCTTCCCTCTCCTTCTCTCCTTCCAAAATACAACAATATGAATGAAATTTTTCCTATTGAAAGCGAGGCTCGTGTGGATCCTTTAGAGAGCATGGAACAATACCAAGAGAGCCCAGAATAGCTCAAAAAAAAGAAATGAAATCCATGAAAGAAAAAATTAGGAATGATTCTATTATCAGAAGTTAGAACTCTTAAAAAAATTATAAAATAAGGGGGCAGCTAGGTGGCACAGTGGATAGAGCACTGGACCTGGAGTCAGGAGACCTGAGTTCAAATGTGACCTCAGACACTTCATAATTACCTAGCTGTGTGGCCTTGGGAAAGCCACTTAACCCCATTGCCTTGCAAAAAAAAAAAACTTAAAAAAATTATAAAATACTTCTCTAGTCTTGATTCAGACCCCTTTGGATATTGGTGGACAATTACACCCCCAGATTCATCATTCAGCATCTAACTTCTAGGTATGGCTTCTCCAGTTCTTGATTAAGTCCGAATGCTGTTAAACCAGACAGTATTGCCATCTTTGCCCAAGATGCCCAATACTGTTAAATCATTAATGGCAAGATCTGTGTGTGGACTAGTTGGAAAATAGGAAACGCTCTGTCTTCCCAACCAAAGAGACCACCAGGATGTGTGTTGCTGCTGATCACACTATCACTTTTACCCTGACAGATGTATGACAAGAGGAATAGGAAAAGGAGTCCAAGGGATTTTGTTTGTGACTTAGCATTTTCCTCTCTTTGTGGAGAGAACTTTTTACTTTGATAGTGCTGGAAACTGTAGGAAGTTGTCATACTAATTTTATTTAGGTTTTGAGAATTCAACGTTTGTTTGTATGGAATAAGAGTATTTCCCTTTTCAGCTTCACCCAAATGAAGGTCTTTTGGGCATACTGGGAATTCCTGTCTATTAATGATTTTTTAAAAAATCCCCTGACTACCTCTTTCCAAGCTCTCATTATGGTGTACAAGTGATTCTGGGTTCTTGATATCAATGCTCTGGAACCCAAGCTCCTCTCCAAGCAACTGGTGTAACTGATTCTCCAGGCTTTCTCTACTATACCAATAAGAGTCTAAAGTCAGGTTTAAACTCAAATCTTCACTATTCCAGACCTTACATTCTATTCAGTCACTGCATCGCCTAGAGTGACATCAAAGGGGTCCACAAAGGTTTCTCAAAATCATAGATTTTAAAAGATGACACATGATTATCTAGACCAAATGCCTCATTTAAGGATTTTAATCATATTTTTTCTTTTTGCAAAGTAGGGTTAAGTGACTTGTCCAAGTTACATAGCTAGGTAATTATTGTCTGAGGCTAGATTTGAACTTAGGTCTTCCCGAGTCCAAGGCCAGTACTTTATCCACTGCACCACCTAGCTGTCCCTTTATCAGATTTTAAGTGATTTGCCCAGGGTCTTGGAGTTACTGAGTGACCATCAGTCAGTTAATGAGCATTTGTTAAGTGCCAGAGGGCAGCTAGGTAGCACAATGGATAAGTGCTAGATCTCCAGTCAGGAAGACCTGAGTTCAAACCTAGCCCCAGACACTTATTAGAAGTGTGACCCTGGGCAAGTCACTTAACCCTATTTGCCTCAATTTCTATATTTATAAAATGAACTGGAAAAGGAAATGGAAAACCACTCCAGTACCTTTGCAAAAAAAAAAAAAAATAGGATCACAGAAGTTCAACAAAACAGAAATAAATGAATGTTAACAAATGCAAGTGCCTCCTAGAGGCATAAGGAAGACCAAAACTGTGTCTTGTGTGATAGTCCTCTGCATTTTGGTCATATTAAAATGTCTCTCTTCCTCAAGTAATCCATTGTAAGCTCAAGTTGGCTCCTGACTTTCAAGAGATCTTCTAGTTGAATGGATTGGATTGATTCCAGGGTTTGAAACTTGTGATTCATCAAGAAGTCTTCAAGCCAGAGAGAGAGGCTCCATTTTGATTCAGAATTTTTGGGATTCAAAGTAATAATAACTGGCATTTAAAGAGAATTTTAGCATCTGTAAAATATTTTTTATATACTTCATCACGTTTAAGCCTGACAACAACCTTCCAGGGCAGCTTGCACTGAAATATTATTAGATAGATATCATTAGGCCCATAAATATGACTTTGTTGGTTTATTATCTTTAATGAAGAAATTCATTACTCAAAACCATAGCAAAATAGCAACCAGATAAAGTATACATGAAAGAATATATACCAGACAATACAGAATACAGGAGCTCTCCCTTAGATAGTGAGGTAACTCAGTTCAAGCAAAAGGGAAAGTTGCAGATCTCACCCAAGAGTTATTCCAAGACTCTAGTGCAGCAGCTGGGAACAGAGGCATGATAGAACCTGCCAACTCCTTTCACCTCGTCCCAGAATTTATTTCTTTACCAGCTTGAAGTAGGATTGGCTGCTTCTATCGTCTCTGTCAAAGCTTGGCACCAGATGCCCCTGAAGCAAATCAATTCTTGAAGAGGACTCCTAGACCTTCTAAAGAACAAAAGAGCCCTCTTCTCTTTCACTTTCAACAACTCTGCCTTCCCATCTCACATAGGGCAGAGCATTTATCTCAACCAATGAGAAGAGAGTCCCATTCCAATGGACTTTGGCCATAAACAACTTTATTAACAAGCATTTATTCACTCTCCCTCCCACTTATGACCTTCAATTAAACAAAAAGAAAAAACCTTCATAACAAATCTGCACAGTCAAGCAAAACAAATTCCCTATTTGGTCATGATCAAAAATGTGAGTCTCATTCTGCATTTTTGAGTTCACCACCTCTATTTTTTTCTTCAGCTGAGATATCTCACAGCACAAGCTTTTCAATGGTTGTTCAATATTTTATGAACAAAGGTGTTTTTTCCCCCTAAACTTTGTAATCTTGTTTTACTTGTCTTTGAACAAATCTGAATCTTATTCTGACTCTTAATTTTTGGTACTAGTTCCATGAACATTAGCTTTTCTTCAACTAAGTGGCCCTTACTCTTTTGAAGTAATCCAATATGTATGAATGACCAGATAATCCATAGATATGACAAACATTAGTTCTAACTGTCAGGGTCCAAAAAATCTTCATCCTTGGGTGCATTTCCAAAGTCAACTTTTTAGAATATAGCTTCTCATATACCAAAACTGCATTCCTTTCCCCTGCCTCCATCATATACATCATTTTTATTCTCATCTGAGTCACAATTTTAACAATTTACATTTGAGTGAGATCCAACTGCCAGTTCAACTTGGACAATGCTCTTCTTGTTATTCTTGTTCTTCCCCTTCTTCTTCTTCTTCCTCCTCCCCTACCCCTCCTCCTCCTCCTTCTCTTTTCTACTTCTTCTTCTTCTTTTCTTCTTCTTCTTCTTCTTCTTCTTCTTCTTCTCCTCCTCCTCCTTCTCCTCCTCCTCCTCCTTGTGCTCCGCCTCCTTCCTTCCTTCCTTCTTCTTTTCATTACATGTGGTCCTGCTCTCCATGTAGGAAGTTATCCCCTTCCATGTGAGTGCTTAGTCCAAAGGAATATAATTTTAGGTCACTTGTATTTTGTAAAATATCTTAGGGTTTAGGGGTTTGATCTTTTTAATTTCCTTTTTTTTTTCAAAAAACTAGGACATTGAACTCTGGCTTTGGCAGTTTTCATTTATGACTTCTTGAAATATAGCTCCAAAAAAACAGCCCTTGATGAAGCTCATTAGGATTCAAATGGAGCTACTTGATTAAGTCTTTAAACCCAAATCATTCTAGTTTTCATTGAATAGATGATAATAATAGGTTTCAGTCCAAACCTCTTTTGCTCACTATTGGGTTTTGATGGCTCAGAGTGAGTGTAAATAGTAATTGGTTTTTGTTCTGACCAAAAACTGTGAGAGTTTTTCCTTCCCAGATTGATTCTTTTGTGATAGCAAACTAGATCATCTTTTATCTTAGTTCTAACAACCCTTAAGCACTGAATGGCTATTTCCTAAGAGATACTGAGAAGTGGGGAAGACCTTAGTTTCTAAAGGCCAAAGTCACCTAAGGCGTCCTGGGCCATTTCAGTTGGCTTAACTTTTGTCCTAGCACTGGACTCCTGATGACTTTGGAGGAAAGGATGAGGCTGATGATTTCTGTAGCTCTGCCTTACTTAAATCCAATTCATGCACAATTCAAGACATCACCTTCATGATGCCTTTGGTCCTCTTTAAAAAGTAAGAACCAGCAACTACAACAATAACAATAGAAGAGGGTACAGCTTTCAAACTAAATGAAGATTCTCCCTTTCTTTTCCCAAGGCAGCCAGAAATGGTGAAGATCTTGTTAATCCATAGCAAGGATGCTGTTATAAATGAATGAAAGAAAAACCTGCTAGAGTGAGAGAAAATTGTGGATTTTATTCATGAACCTTGCAAGGTATGGTTACCTCACCTGGCATGAGGCACAAGGTGGCCTTGGAACATCAGGTATATAGTCTTCAGAAACTCTTTACCCTCCCTCTTCTATTTTCATAGGCTCTCAGAGTTTGAGTTACAATCTAAGAGGTCCACCCATTCCATGACATGCCCCTAATATGATTCCCCCCCACATCATATGATGCATGATATGCTGATGAACCCCAATCATCACAGAGGGTGTGTGGGTTAATATTCAGTTACCTAATTGCACAAACTCAGTTGCATTAGATCAAAATCCCTAGGTCACTCTTGACCAGTTGAAAACCCGTTTTGGATTTGCCATCTCTAGAATGGGATTAAGAAAACTTTCCTAGTTTTGTGATTAGCTGGGCTATTCCCCCTTTGTAATGGATTCTCTAAGGGCCCCCCTCCACACCCTGTGAAGGTCAACACCCTACAATCCTCACAGGTGCCATGAACTGAACTGGGTGGCAGGGGGACTACTTAGCTTAGATATTCCCTTTTACTCTGTAGCCCCCAAAAAGGGACTGGGGTTGGGTTGGGTTTGGTCTGTTACATTTCTTTTTTCATCTCTAGACCAGGTGGTAGATTACCCACAGGATTCAGAATTAAGCCATGGCAAACATGGAGATAGAATCCAGGATGGATAAACAGCAAGTCCAACTACGAAGCTCTGAGAAACTAGGGTACTGGAACTTGAGTCCAACATGAGCTTTGGACTTGGAATATGTTAAATGAAAAGTCAAGTAGAATGCCCCCCCCACACCCATTTAATTTGTTTTTAACTCTGGCTCTTGCAACAGGGATTTTTTTTTTCTTGTTGGGCTCTGTAGCAACTGTTCTTTGATTCATAGCATATCATGGGTACTGGGTAAATGCTTAATGAAATAAATTCTATTTCCTAGAGAACACTCACCAATCTCTCAGGGTTGTTGAGGGGCTTGTATGAAATACCAATTGTACAAATCTTAGCAGTACCTGATACATGTAAATGCAATATAAATGCTAGCTATTGTTGTCATGAGTATGATTGCCAATCACTGCTCCTCTCTCTCTGAACTAGGCTGCTCCTCAGAGGACAGAAATATCATTAATCATTTGGCTTCATCTCAAAGCCTTACTAGGACCTGCCAGCACTTGTCCTAAGGATTATTTTTAGCTATTCAGAAATACACTTGAGAAAACTTTGTCACCTTTGGCGGGGGAGGGCAAACAAAATACCTTTGAGAATGAGGCAGTTTGATTTCTGTCCCTTTGGATTTTTCCTCTCTCTCTTAAGGGGAGATGGGTAGATTTTATCTCTGGTAGGCTTGTGCCAATTTTAAGACTTTCTCTCCACATTATGGTGAGTTATCAGAGGAGAACTCTAGGGGAGAATCAAAGTCCTCCAGAAGCTAACAGGGTCACAACTGGGTGGCCTGAAGGTGTAAAGAATAACCAGTGCTACAGGTATATGTGAATCCTTAATATCCTCCCTCTACTACTAAGAAGCTTCTTTCATATCTCTTAGGGTTTCTTTTCTCCCCGCTCCAAAATCAGCAAGAATAAAATGTCTGCTTTCTATGATCCATGTTAATAGAGAGCAACTACTAAACAGATGCTACAAATCATCAATTAAGAAAAATTCCTTGATATCTTTGGCAAGCAAGCTATGTATTTTTTTCTGCACTAACTCAACTTGTTGAGTCATTATTAATTAAGTGACATTTCCTAAAATATAGAAACCAGTGATGGAAAATAGTTGGCAAGCCAATAAACCAGGATTTCAGAGTTATTTTAATTTGCTATGTTGAATGGCATTGCCCATGGCTGAATTAATTATCAATGAGCAAATATATCTTCTTTTTTTGGTCAGGGAAAGTTTTAATTTTAAAAAAGTTTGTAAAGGGAAACAGTTAATCACTAATTACAAGAACAGTATTATGAAAAGTAGAAGGGGGGAACATGAAGCAATAGACAGAGAGAGAGAGCCTTAGAATCATGTAAGATCTGGGTTACAATTCTTCCTCTAATGCAGTGGTGCTTAAAATGTGGTCCAGGGATTTCCTAGAGGTTCTCAGGACCCTTACATTAAAATAATTTTCACAATAATACTAGGATACTTTAATAATTATAATAGTAATAATAACTAACTTTTCTATATCAATTACTATGTTTCAGGCACTGTGCTAAGCACCTCCTTTGATCCTTGAAACAAATGGTATTATCCCCATTTAACAGATGAGGAAACTGAGGCAAGCAGGGATTTAGTGACTTGTTCAGATTCACACAACTAGTACCTACTATCTGAGACTAAATTTGAACTCATCTTCCTGACTCCAAACCTTATATTCAATAATTTTTTAGGGGGTGGTGTCAAAATGGCATAGTGACAGGAAGTATTTTTATTTAGCTTCACATGTCTCTTCCATGACATCCTAGAAGATGCACCAGATTGAATTTTGTTTGGAATATCCAAGAATCCATTATAGTGAGTTAATTTTCCAGTCCACTGAAGCTTAGGAAGGCAACTTATTTGAAAAATAGAAGAGAAATAATTTAAGAATTACTGGGGGAAGCTAGGTGGTACAGTGGATAGAGCACCAGCCCTGGAGTTAGGAGTTCCTCAGTTCAAATCCAACATCATACACTTAATAATTTACCTAGTTGTTTGACCTTGGGCAAGTCACTTAACCCCATTGCCTTACAAAAAGCCAACAAAAAAGAATTACTGGACTATCTGAGAGCCATGAATAACCAAAAAAAAAAAAAGAGCCTAGATATTATATTAAAGAAAACTACCCAGAAATCTTAGAATCAGGGCAGAATAGAAATTGAAAGAATTCACCAGTTACCTCCTGAAAGAAACCTAGGATGAAAACTATCAAGAAGCCTATGGCCAAAGTCTAGAGTATCTAAGGCAATGAGAAAATACTAAAAGCATTCAGAAAGAAACTATTCAAATCTCAAAGAGCCACAGTCAGGAACAAACAGGATTTAATAGTTACCACTCTAAAGAAAAGAAGGACTGGGAATGTGATATTCCTAAAGGCAAAGGATCTAAGGTAACAATAAAGAATAACATATCCAGGAAAAAATAAGCATATTTTTACAGGAGGAAAAGTGGTTATTTAATGCAATAAACAACTTTCAAACATTCTTGTTAAAAAGACATGATGAACAAAAAAGTTGACATGCAAATGCCAGACTCAGAAGAAGCATAAAAAGAAACATGAGTCAGAAATCATAAAGGACTAAACAAAATTAAACTGTTCACATTCTTATATGGAAAAGGTGCTATATGTAGCCCCCCAAAATGCTATTGGTACCAGGAGCTTTAGATTTTAATTGGACAGAGTCTGAGTATGATTCTATTATGTTCAGATTTTTATAATCTACTATATTCTCAAAAGAAACATGAAAGGATAGGGAAGAGGAATACACTAGGAGAAGGAGAGAGAGAGAGAGAGAAAGAAAGAAGGGATTGGGGGAAGTATCTCATATAAATAAGACATGCACGGAAGAATTTAGACAGTGGGGGAGAGCATCTGAATTGGTTGAGCACAGTGTCTGAAATGTACATACATATCTATTTTTCCACATTCCACATAAGAATAAACATACAAATACAGTTGAATACAGAAATTCATCTTGCCCTCCAGGGAAGTAGGAGGGAAAGGGTGTAAGACAAATTTGGGGGGCGGGGGAATAAGAGAGAGACAGAGAGAGAGAGAGAGAGAGAGAGAGAGTAATTTAAGAGAGACAAACAATGTAAAGAAAGGGCAATATAAAAAAAAGAAAGAAGGATAAGCATAAGAGAATAAGATGCCCAGATACTAGGGAATGTATAAACAAATTTATGGCAATGACATATAAATGTATAGTAGAACTTATCTCAGTGCCAATCACATATTAAAGCATTTAATAATGGTGTACTGACTGACTGAATGTGATGGAAGCCTTTTGTGCTATTGAAAATGATAAAAGAAAGTTTTAGAAAAGTCTGAAAAGATCTGTAGAAATTGATGCAAAGTAAAATGATGAAAACCAGGGGAACAATTTATACAAAAACAGCACCATTGTAAAGACAAAGAATTCTGTTCAGTGCAATGATCAATCACAGTTCAAAAAGGACTCAAAATGAAACCATTCTATTGACTTCCATATAGAGGGTTGATGGACTCAGAATGCAGATTGAAGTTTCTTTTCTTTTGTTTTTCTTGCCTTCTCAATGGATGGGAAGGGAAGAAGATAATTCAGAACTGATAAGAAAATGAAATGCAATTTTTTTTTAAAAGGAGGGTAAAGGAGTTCTGAAACCAAAATTTGGGGGAACTACTGCTCTAATAGACCCTGACTGGGTAACCCATAGGCAAATTATTTGATTTAGCTAGGTCTTTTTTTTTTACATTTAATTCTGATTTTAATTTTCTGTTGCATATTCTCTCCCTCCTTTATCCTTTCCCCTACTCATTGAGAAGTCAAGTAATATGAAACCCTCTCAGTGTACATACACATACATGCACATATACAAACATATATAAAGAAAAACATATTTCTACACTAGTCATGCTAGAAGAAAAATAGAAAGATAAAGAAAAGCAAAAAAAAATATTTTTGATCTGCATTGAATCCCATCGTTTGGTGGATCATTGAATTGATGAGTTACTAGGATGATTTTCCTTATAAAATTATTATTATTACTATATAAATCTCAAGTTTTTCTGAAATCATTACCTTCATAATATCTTTAACACATTAGCCTTCCATAACATTTATGTGCTATAACTTGTTCAATTATTCCCCAACTTATGGAAAGTTCTTTGCTAATATAAAAATAGCTGCAATAAATATGTTTGTACATATGGGTCCTTTTCTTTTTTCTTTGATCTCAATAACTTAATAACCAGCAACATTGTTGGATCAGAGGGCATGCACAGTTTTATAACCCTTTAAAAATAGTTCCAAGTTGTTTTCCAGAATGATTAGATCAGTTCACAACTCCACCAACACAGCATAAGTATATATATCTATTTTTCCACATTCCCTCCAGCATTTCTCATTTTCATTTTCTGTCATCTTAGTCAATCTGATGGATGTGAAGTGGTAACTCATAATTGTGTTAATTTGTATTTTTTTCAAGTATTAGTGATTCAGAGCATTATTTCTTATGACTATAATTTTTTATATTTTAATATTTTATTATTTATTTTATTATTTTATTTTTATTCATTTATTTTTATTTTTATTTATTTATTTGTTTGTTTATTCATTTATTTATTCGTTTATTTATTTTTTATTTATTTTTATTCATAATTTATTTTTATTTTATTTATTTATTTTATTTATTTATCATGTTTTATTTATTTATTATTCCATTGTTTTTTATTATTTTATTAATAATATTTTATTTCTTTTCTAAAAACTAACTATTCATATCCTTTCATTTAGTAACTGGGAAATGATTCCTATTTTTTTTTAATTTAGTTTGGTTCTCTATAATACTTGAGAAGTTTCTGCCATAGGCAGGGCACATAGGAACATTTGGAATTGGAGATATTTATAAATTTGTACATCTCATATTTTTTGAGTTACTACAACCAGTGTGTGGAAATCTCTTTGACTTGTAAAATGCACACACAAAAAATCAAAAATAAAAATAGCATTCTTTGATCTACATTCATATTCTATCAGTTCTTTTTCAGGAGATTGATAACATTTTTCATCTTAAGTCTTTGAGCACTGTCTGAGCATTGTTTTGCTGAGGATAGCCAAACCATGCACAGTTGATCACCATACAGTATTACTGCATACAATGATCTCCTGGTTCTGCTCACTTCACTTTGCATTTATTCATGGAAATCTTTCCAGGTTCTGAAAGCATCTTGCTCATATCTTATAATATTGCAATCATATACTACAACTTGCTCAACTATTCCACAATTCATAGAAATTCCTTCAATTTCCAATTCTTTGCTGCCACTAAAAAAGCTGCTATAAATTTTCCTTTTTTTAATCTCTTTGTATATAATAGCATTGCTATTGTTGGGTCAAAGGACATGCACAATTTTATAGCCATTTGGGCCTAGTTCCAAGAGGATATTTAGCCCCAGGTTCTCTGACTCCAAAGCCAGTCCTCTTGGCACTGTATCACACTGCCACCTGTCTTCCCTGATATCTGGAAAAAAAAAACAAAGAGCAAAGGTCATTGTCCTCTGTTGCCACAGAATTATATTAGTGAGAGTCCTGTCCAGTGGTATTTTGTCCATTTTCTGATTAATAAAATCCTTCCCAGATCCATGTAACCTAGTCTCTCTGCCTCAGATGAAACCACTTTTCCACTGCAATCACTCTATGATCCCCCAAACTTCTCTTGCCTCTTTTTCTGCTTTGTAACTCCTATTCTACTGTTAACATACCTTGATTTACGCTAGATAACTTCCTCTAACACCAGTTGCTTCTTCTCCTGTCCTTCATTAGACATTGAATTCTTGAGCAACCTTGCCAATACCAGGTTCCCCTTCTCTCACACTCTCAATATATTGGCTTTGGATGAAGTTGTCACCTTCCTTGCTCCTCCTGACCAATCTTTCATCTTCCCCCAAAACTTCATTCCCTCTTTATCTCCCTATACTCCCAATTCATCATTTTTGCTCTGGACTCACTTTCCTCCCTTCCTAGTCTTCACTCTATGGTTGAACCTTTCAACTATAGTGTTCTCTAGCTAGAATCCCTTATCCCTCCAAGACTCATGCCTTGCTAAATCTTTGCCATCATCTTTTTCCAATCCTGCTCCTACATCACTAGGTAATGTCACATGTACCAATTAGGTCCAATACAAATTCATGTCTTCTGATATCAGTTGTCTCTTAACTGCCATGTAAGAGCTTTGATTCTTCTGTGATTGACTCTTTCATCCATTTCCTTCTAATTGCATCAGACTTCCTTTCTCCTCAATCTCTTAGTATCATGAGCATCTCTTTATAACTCACCCCATTCCCCCACTCTTGACACATACTGAGTGTGGACCAGTCACTTAATTGTTTAGTAACCTAGGCAATCCATCTCTAGGGAAAGAATTGATGGAGTCTGAAGGCAGATCAAAGGATTCTATTTTTTTTTACTTTCTTATTTTTTTGTGTATTTTTTGTTCTTATTTTCTTTCACCATATGACTAATGTGGAAATACGTTTTACTTTACCCAATGTGTATAACCCATATAAAATTGTTTACCTTCTCAATGAAGGTAGAAAGGGAAGAAAAGAATTTGGAATTAGACTATATAAAAGAAAAAATGTTTAAAGTTGTTTTTACATGCAATTGGAAAAAATAAATTGCTTAATTTTTAAAAATCCACCTCAAGCAAGTCACAACCTTTTTGCATTTAATTTTGCTTCACTGTAAAATGAGGGATTTAACCAGATGGCCTTTGGGCTTCCATATATCTCCACATCTATGTATGACCCTGATAATCCTATGATCCTATGTTGATTCAACATAACAATCAGATTAGGCATCTAAGTAAGTGAATACCTGGTGTTTAGTCCAATTTGTTTGCTTTATTTTAATGTCACAAACCCAGAAGTTACTGTGTGCTTCCTGAATATGAATCCTGCCATTCTCCTGGTAACAAAGGCCATGCTCCTAGAGGTCCTGGTGGAGAGATATCTTGTATCTGAAGTCCTGATCTTAGATAGAATTCTGGGGGAAGAGACTTAGCCTACATTTTCCAATGCAAAAATTCAGTCCTTGAAGATTGGCTGGGTTATTTTCACACAATATTCATCTAAGAGAAGCATTTAAAAAAACTCCAAGATGTGCAACAATGGATGGGATTTGATAACAAGAGGTTTGTCCCAAGTGCTATCCTTGATGACTTCCCTTAAGGTCCTTCCAGTTGCTCACTTTGGGAAACTTTACCTTTTTCCTACCCAACAATCCTTTTTCTGCCATCCCGGAAGTGTTATGTTTAGAATAGAGGTATAATAACCAACCCAGACTTCTAAACTTACCTTGCCAACTTAAGGCTCTTATGGATAACTATTCTAACAGACACCAAGGGAAATCTGTACCTCAGAGCTTTTACCATTTCAAGTCATAAGCCTGACTGATGTGCTTCCCATTAAAATTAGCCAATAAACACAATTGTTGTTCAGTCCTTCAGTTTTGTCTAACTCTTCAGATCCTATGGATCTGATGGTGAGACTGAATTGGTTTGCCATTTCCTTCTTCAATGGATCACCTTTGGTTACAACTCTCCACTATGACCTGTGCATCTTGGATAACCTTGTTTAGCATAGCTCATAGTTTCTTTGAGCTATGCAAACTCCTCTGTTTTAACAGGCAATTCTTTATTGTACATTCTTTTAGAAAATAAAACCAAACATTTGTTTATCTGGGGGAGAGGAGACAGGAGAGTCTGGGGAGTCACATAAATATAAAGACAAATAAGAAATGAAGGAGGTAGACACACACACACAGTGACTAATGTAATGAGACACAATTTTAAGGTACACACATATGTCCTTCGATTTCCTCAGGAGACCACAGGTCCACATCAATGATACCATTAATCATAACATTTAAGAATTCCTTATAGAATCATATAAGAAATTCTGTATCATTACTTTGTAATCATTCCTCAGTTTTTTACCTCATGAAGGTGGCCGACCCAACTTTATTTACCAGATCAAAAAAAACTTGGTCATTTCAAGGGGAAAGGAGTAAATTCTGTTTTTTTTAAAAGGTTTTTTTGCAAGGCAATGGGATTAAGTGGCTTGCCCAAGGCCACAGGAGCTAGGTAACTATTAAGTGTCTGAGGCCAGATTTGAACTCAGGTACTCCCGACTCCAGGGCTGGTGCTCTCTCCACTGCACCACCTAGCTGCCCCAAATTCTGTCCTTTTAAGAATAAAAATTTGTGGTCACTGAGGAAAAAAACAAACTATATATATATAAATAAATAAATGTGACATTACTTCCAAATTCCAAAAAATGTCTTAAGCAATGGCATCCATCTGGAGATAAAGTTATAAATGAACATTCAGAACAGTTAAGTGCTGAGACCTGTTTAAAGTGTCACATTAATTTACAGTCACATTCCATAAAAGGCAGGAACTTCTCATCTGCAACAATCTGAATAACAATATGGAGAAAATATTATATAGACTGTGATCATTAGCAGAGAAAGTCAACTTAGTGTGTGAGAGATGGTTTTTGTGGTTGAAATTTGAGCAGTTTCCGAATTGGTGAGGCTTCCAACTGCTGGGCTGTCCTCTTTTCAAGTTTCATTGACAACTTCTTGAAGAATTGGGTAGTATCTTCTATAAAAGAATACAATAGCCTTATTGATCCTTGTAGTTCATCCATCACCATTTCCATGCAGCTAAAAATTTCATTCTGGCTGCCTAATATTTTCTGATAATCAGGTTTTGTGCTAAGAATTTCACTTTGTGATGACTGAAGATACAGAGCAGGGTCCAGTTCTATATCAGTAATTTTGGCTTCCTCCAATGACCTAGAGATATAGTCTTTTATCTCTGTCATTGATGCTTCCAAGGTAATATCTGTTGACTGCCCTTTTGATTCTTCAGAACATTTCTGTAAGGTCCCATCATCTTCAAGTCTATTTGTAAAATGTCTGAATTCTTCAGAAATTGAAGATACTCTGGCTTTAAAAGTATCAAGGCTGATGCCATCGATGTCTCTCAGAAAAGGTTCAAGTTTCTGTGCAGAGAACTGAAAACTGGAGAGTAGGAGACAGCCAAGACGTTTGCTTTCAGCCAAGTCTATGCTGATAGATCTGCTGAGCTCTGTGATATCTTGGTGAAAGGGAGGCAGTGATTTTCGACGGCTTGTTTCTTTCATACTAGCCCTATGCCATGACTGACGCTTCGTTTTTTTTATTGTAGTTATATTCTTGTGGGGTCATGTCAGTGGGCTTGAGATCTTGATCTTTTCCTGCTTTAGGGCTATTCTCAGAATTCTTTCTTTTTCTTGAGACATCTTTGGTGATCTCCAGGGAGTCAGAAGATGCAGTACAAAGATTCAGAGGAGTGGGGTTTGATGTTAATTGATGATCTTGAGTGGGTACCACTACATCCTCTTCAGGCACTCTTGCTGCCTCAGTACCATTCAAAGAAGTCAGCTTGGGTGGAGAGCCTTCGGAATTCCGTCTGGCCGCGCTGCAGCCCCCGCGCCTGCCGTCCCCGCGATCGCGAGCCACAGCCTGGGCCATCTCCCCGGCGGCGCCGCGTCCGAAACTCCCGCGCAACGCGCCGCCGAGCTGCGCCTGCGCAGGGGCGCGACGCGTCCCGGAAGGGGGAAGGAGGTAAACCCAAACTCCTCTGTCGAGACGGGGAAGTGATCCAGGAGGGGAGAAGCAGTTTGATCCTAACAAAAACATTTACAAAGATGGAATGGTAAAAATAGTAGCCCCAGAAACTAGAGCATATCCTCTCACAAATATACAGAGAAGAGCTGAGACAGCATACAACAAAACTCTTACAGAGGCAGAAAAAGAATGATATTCATCCGGAGGAACAAAAGTTCAGAAATCTCAAGCAAGATTGTAAAATAAAACAGGGAGAAGGAAGGTCTAGCAATAGTGAATCTCAAATTATATTATAAAGCAGTAATCTTCAAAACTATTGGATACTGGTTTTTAAAAATGTTTAAAGTTGATCAGTGGAGCAAATTAGGTACACAGCATGCAGAAGCAAACAAATAGAGAAGTATAAAATTCAAATATTGGGGAAATGATTCAGTATTCAACTGAAACTATGGAGAAAACGATAAAGCAACTTGGCAGAAATCCCTTTGAGATCCAGACTTTATACTATATAAGTTACAAATAATTCAGATATAAAAGATCACATTATAAGTAAATTAGAGGGGCAGCTAGGTGGCGCAGTGGATAAAGCACCAGCCTTGGAGTCCGAAGCACCTGGGTTCAAATCCGGTCTCAGCCGCTTAATTACCTAGCTGTGTGGCCTTGGGCAAGCCACTTAACCCCATTTGCCTTGCAAAAACCTAAAAAAAATAAATAAATTAGAGAATAATTTTTAAAAAAAGGATAAAAGAGTTCAAGATGAAATAAGGGACAGAGAAGATCATAATAGATAGAATGGGCAATCTTCATAAAAGTACAGATTTTTTTGCACAAAGAAAATCAATGCTCTTAACAGTTTTCCAAAATATGTAAGAAACTGATTAAAATATATAAGAACAAAAGCCAATCCCCAACAGATAAGTGATCAAAGTTTATGAACAGATAATTCTTAAAGGAAAGAACTCAAGCTAATGGTCACATAAGAAAATATTCTAAGTCACTAAATAAAGAAATACAAATCATAGCAACTTTAAGGTTCCAATTCACACCTGTCATGTGATCATAGGATCATAAATTCAGGTCCAGAAAAGACCTTAAAGTCCAACCCCCACAGTTGCAGATTATGAAACTGAAACAAAGAAATGACTTCACCAGAATCACACAGAGATTAAAATGTCCAAGGTAGAATTGTCAGTTGGGATTTCCTGACTCAAGATAAATTCCCTCCATTGTACCTAGTTGTAGAGTGGTAAAGAGAACATAATGGAAGATTGACCATTGGAAGGTTAGACTTTATGAGAATGTCTGATGAGCAACTCCCCCAATCCCACATCCACTTCCAAGCATGTGCAGTATTCTGTATTGTTTCCAGTCTACTTGATGTAGGTTGAGGAAGGACTTGACCTTGTCTTTCATTTGCCTGACTGTGTTCATCTAAGGAGGCAAAGGTGCTCCAAGTTTCCAAGTGGAGATAGAAAGAGAGCTACTGCCAGCTACCTACTCTCTCCTTTCAAGTTGACAGAAAGACACAAACGCATGACCCTGATGTTGTGTCTATTCAAGCTGTGGGCTGTTTTTTTTTGGGGGGGTAGTGAAGGAGTACTGGAAAAAGAATGGACCAGACCACAACTTTATGAGTTTTCTAAGATCAAAATAGTGAGCTTCCAGAAGTTCAAGATCAGGAGTCTATGTCAGGGTTTGCAGGTCTGGTGAGGAGCAAAACCTGGAACAACCTCTCTGTCTCAGTGTTGTTGTGGAGCAAAGACAGTCAAAGGTAATAATTTATTCATCAGCTATACCAGACTTAAAGTTAACTTGGTAGAAATGAATATTCTGAAGTACCTTTCTTAATTTTGAACCCATTTCCCCAGAAATCATAGTCATATAGCAGAATGATTTTTGGGAAAATATTATATGCATGTTCTTGCTGCTTCTTCTTAGTAAATATTCCTTGATAAAAAAATTTTATGTTAATTTCTTTAATGATATTGGTGAACTAATTATTGATAAGATATTAGAGGAAAACACAGAGGAATTGGAGCTTGAGCTGATGTTATTAAAAAGATACTTCCACTAGTAGATGTTTTCTGTGAATCTAATTTATCATCTTAAATAAGAGTTAGGATAAGGAATTCCAGACTCTAAGTGAACTCTAATGGCAATAAAAGAAAATAACAATTGTTAAAGAGGCTGTGGCAAAACAGGCACACTAATGTCATATTGAGAAAAAAACATCAATACAATGACCAGCTACTATTCTGAAGGGCCAACAATACTACCCAGATCCTAACAAAGAGGTGGTGTATTCAGGGTACAGAATAAAACATATACTTTAGAATTTAAGCAATGTTTTTTCTTGACTCTGTGTGTGTGTGTGTGTGTGTGTGTGTATACATACATACATATATATATATATACATATATATATATATGTATGTTTTGATTTTTAATTGGGAGGGCTCAAGGAGGGAAAGAGGAGAGAAAAAATAATGTCTCCCCCCAAAAAAAAAAGATGAAAAAAGGACAAAAGAAAACAGAAATAAGTATGATAACTTTGAAAGTTACATTTAGAATTTGTCATATATTTGAAAATAAAAGCAAATAATGTGTAATAGAGACTAACAAATTCATAGCCAGACCACTTTTTATGAAGAAATGTGAAATTTTGTACATGGAAATGCTCACTTTATTTGCTAAGCATTAAGATCAGAATAAAAGATATATAGTTATAAACCAGAAATATGAATTATTATTCTTAGAGGGGGGAAAAGCAGCCTGACATTATCTTCCTAGTAATTAGATCTCCTTAAGACTGTCTGTTTTCATTGTTGTTCCACCAACAATATGCTATGTCATCTTTCCTGCACTGGCATAAGGCAGATCTATGTTTATTTATGTTCATGCATTCTAATTTGTGTGCTGTCCTTTCCCTGAAATGCAGTCTCTTCATGTACAGAAATACGACCATCGCTAGCTTTCATTTTGCACAGGACTCAGCAAAGGCAAGTTATTTCCATGAGTATTTCTATATTTCTTTTGGTTTCAGTCAATGAGAATGGTCAAGGAAGGCATGTTCCCAATTTTTCAAACCTTACATCCTTGGTCACAAAATGTTCAAAATTACTTTTTTCTGTTTCTTCTTGTTATGGTCTAAGGATAAACTGTTATTCCATTTGGGAACAGGAAAAAAGATTCTGGGGAGTTCTGAATTCTGGTTATGTAAAAATTCTATTATGAATGCCTGTTCTTTAATATTTGCTCCTTTTGGAGTGTATGCATAGTCTAGATTGCTGAGTTTTTATCAATTGAAAATGTTTATGAGCTAATGCCTTTATGTAGAAGAAAAATACTAGGAAGTAAATAGAAATTGTGAAGAAGAGAGATTTGCCATAATTCTTTGCTAATTGAACTGATTCTTAGAAATTTGTGGCTATTTGAATTCACTCTAACCTAAAGTTACCCTAGGGCTGCTAGGTGGCACAGTACGTAGAACACTGGCCCTGGAGTCAGGAGTACCTGAGTTCAAATTCAGCCTCAGATGCTTAATAATTACCTAGCTGTGGGGTCTTGGGCAAGCCACTTAACCCCATTGACTTGCAAAAAACCCTAAAAAAACCCCTAAAGTTACCCTTTCCTCTAGTATGTTGGCTAGAAGTTGGAGTTGGTGTCAGAAAGTCTTGGTTTCCAATGCCATCTCAGGAGCATAATATCTGTTTGATGCAATCATTTAATTTCTCTGAGCCCTTGCTTCCCCATTTTACAAATGGGGATAATAATAGAACCTTACTCAATGGATTATTGTGGAGCTCATATGAGATCATAGATTTTAGACATAAAGGCACATCAGATGTCAACTAGTCCAAGCATCTCATTTTATAGGGGAAAACAATAACATCTAAAGGAGGTAAGTATGCTGAAGGTCACTCAGGTAATAGTAAATGATAGATTCAGGATTTGAACCCAAACTCTCAGATTCCAAATCCAGCCATATTTCTACTGTATCTTGTTACCTCCTTTCTGGTATGATGCAATCCTTTTGCCTTCTATCTTGGGTCCTTGGATTGTATGACTCAAATTCTGTCTTCCAAAACCTACAAAAAAACAGTTTCACTGTGAAAATTCTGTAGTAGGTGAGTGTAATTCTACCTTAGCTTCCCACCAGGTAGTCTAGTGCATATATGGAATAACCTTTCCAAAATATAATAAATGAACCCCCCAGAAATTCTACAATTGATTGGTTGGACTTCTAAAAGGAAGTGAAAGGTATCTGAAAGAGAATGATAGCAGGATTTCAATCTGCACTGATGGAAAGAATATTTACTGTGATCTTCAATCCATCTAAGTGTATATAAATAGATAATTAGGGTTTTAAGTGCCTAAAATAGATACTTTTCCAGGTAGTATGTAACCTGTAAAAATTATTTGAAAGTGTCAATAAATGACCGTCGATTATAATTTTTATGTTATTTTTACAAATTTTTAATGAAGTTCAGGTAGAAAAATGCCTAGACAAATCATTATTCTTCATTTATTTTTATATATTCATATATATATATAGGCATAAATAAATACAATAACTTTTGTGATTAAATAAATGCATGAGGATATAACATCCTCTGTAAGGTCACTTCTACAGCTGCAACATAAATAATGAACATCTCTTCCTCTTCTTACAAGGTCTTAATATCGTTTCCTAAGTCTCTGTAATTTGAAAGCCATTTTTCCCATGTAGTTTGGAGATTAGGAGTATTTGGAATGGTAAAATCCATTAGAAACATTGTTCCTGAGTTTTATAAGTCAATGTGCATGCTGAAAGATTGCAGTTCAGTCTGTGATAATGTTTAGTTGACATTTTGTTGGTTGAGCCCATGCAGATGTTGACCATGGCAGGGCTTTTGATTCCACTCTTGGATCTTAGCCATTTCATGGGCTCCATCCAGAGACAAATCACTTTCAATTTAATTTGATAATCTAAGATTATGTGATTGTGATCAGCCTTAAATTTCAAGTCTTCCAGTGATGTCTGCTTTTCCAAAAGTATTACTATAGTTCTTCCCCATGATTAAATGGATAAAATAAGGGAAAAAATACAAGATATCATGCATTTTTTACTATTATTGTCATTGAGATTTTCCAGTACTGTTTGGTGAGGAGGAGGAGAAGGAAGAATTAAAAAAATAATTGATGCAAAGCATTGCAATAGCTTTTAGGAGTTTAGAGTCTTAGAAGCTTTTATAGGAAAACTATAATTCTATATATATATATATATATGAGAAATCCCCTCTGTAAAAATTCTCTTCCTCAGTGATTGATTGTTTTCATATCCAGAACTTATACAGTTTTCCAGAATTGTTGGGACACTGAGAATTTCTTTCTTTGGTGATAGAAATCACAGATGGAATTGAATGCTTGACTTCCTATGTTTCCTCTATTGCCTACTCATGCTACTACCCAAGGAAAATGTTTACACTGCACAAAATATGATATTTTCTACCATTATTTTAGATGCAACTTTTACTTTTTTTAGAATTTTTATTTCCTAATTGCACAGTAGTCTTGCTTTTCATTAAATCAAATCCACTAAGGATCTTTTATAGGAAATATTTCATTAATTCATTTCAATAAATATATATATATTAAGACCTACTATGTGAAAGCTTCTGTGCCTTAGAACAGAGGTGAAATTGGAAGAGTGTTATACTCCCTAGCCTCAGGGAGGCTATAATCCAAAAAAAGTATAATCCAATTTAAGGTTTAATGAGACAAAGGCAATAGTTAGATCAAATAGGGGAAGGATATAACTTTTATGTAAGGGGAGCAAGGAAGCTTTATGGAGAAGGAGGAAGCTACCAAAAATTGAGGTGTTGAAGGAAGAGAATTTTGATGGATGTGAATGAAGAGGAATTTTATTTCAGTGTTAGAAAATAGCTAATCCATGAAGGGTATCCTAGTACTGTGTATGGAGTGTAGGCTGGGAATAAGGAGATACAAATTTAAATCCTAGGTTTGTGAGCATGGGCAAGTCATTTAATCTCATGGTGCCTCCATTTTTGCATCTGTATAACAGGATTAATCATCTTTTTTACTATCCACCTTATAGAGTGACTCCACTACTTTGGCAGCTGTTTTGCCTAGTCTTTGAAAAAGATTTGAAGCTCTCCATTTTATCAAGTTAAGTCAATAGGTCAACCAATATTAAAAAGTGTACTGGATGTGTATGGAGTGGAGTGTAGAGAAACTAGGGTGAGAAAGCAACAAGCTATTGCAGTAGTCCAAGTAGAAAGTGATGCAGACTTGAACCAGTGTGGTGGTAGTGTCAGGAAAAGAGAAGGGGTGAGGGTAGGGGAGAAGGAGGGAAGGATTGGAGGGAGAAAACTTCCCCAAAATATAAATATCTTTATATCTAACTAGAAAAATAAATTTAAAAAATAAATAAAAGAAAATATGAAAGTGATTTTGGAGGGGAGGCATTCACATTAAGGGGGAACTGGTGCCACTTTTTCAGAATGTGAAATTTTAGATGATATTTAAAGGAAGGAAATTAGGGATACCAGGAAATGGAGATGAGAGGGGAGAGCATTTCAGGCCTGGAAAACAGAGAGTTAAATGCCCAGAGCTGAGAGATGGAATGTCTTGTTCTAGGAATAGCAAAGAGGATAATATCATTAGATCATAGAATACATGGAAGAGAGTAAGATATAAGAAGATTGGGAATGTAGGAAGGAGTCACTAAGGACTTAAAGAGCTCTAAAAGTCAAACAGAAGATTTAATAATTGATTCTGGAGATATAGGAACCCACTAGAGTTTGTTGAATGTTGGAACATGGTGGGAGGGATGATATGGTCAATCTTTACTTTTGGAAACTCAGTTTGACAACTGAGAGGATGATAGATTGGAGTGTAGAGAAACTTGAGGCAGGGAGATAAAGGAGCAGACAGGTGATGAAAACTTGACCCAGTAGGGTAGCAGTGCAAAGAGAAGAGAAGGGGAATGTGCAATAAGCATTTTTAAGATAGAATCAACAGGACTTGGCAATGAATTGAATATGGATGGAGAAGAGAGAGACGGAGGAGTCAAGGACTACCCTTAGGACTTCAGTCTAGGTGACTGGAAACATTGTGTTGCTCTCTAATGAATAAGGAATTTAGCAATATGGGAAGGTGGGGGCAGAATAAAGAGATAAATTTTGGACATGTTAAGATGAGATATCCAGTTCAAGATGTCTAATAGAGAGTTGTAGATGTATGACCAGACCTCAGGAGAATGGTTTGGACTGAATTGATCTGTGAATCAACAGCATAGAGATGATAATTGCATTCAAGGAAACTACTGAGGCAACCAAATAGAGCCCAGGACAGTACCTTGGGAGACCACCATGCTTATTGGGAAAAACTTGGATGAAGATATTGCATTGGAAACTGTCAGGTAGAAGGAAAAATAGGAGAGCAAAATATGAAAATCTAAAAAAAAAAGGAGAGAATATTAAGATTAGCAGCATTCTCAAAGGCTGAAAAGTCAAAAGGGATAAAGACTGAGGTCATTAGGTTTGTCAGTTTAAGTAAGCCTGTTGAGGGGAATACAGATCACCAATTTACCACTTTAAATATTAAGCTACCACTGATATATATTTCTTTTTATACAATCAGCTGTTTATACTGACACTTTCAGATTTTAAGAAATCAGAGAGAAAGGCAGAGAGAGACAGAGACAGAGAGAGACAAAGATAGAGACAGAGATAAATAAGAGACACAGAAGCAAGGAGAGGCAGAGACAGAGGTCATTAGGATTTTTTTTGATTAAGAAGAGATCATTGAAAATTTTGGAGAGACCAGTTGGGGAGACAGAGAGAAAAGAGGAAGTAGAAGTGCCTATTGTAGATAGTCTTCTCAAGAAGTTTAACCACAGAAGGAAGGAAAAATAGGGGATGGCTGATCAAGGGAAGCTAGTTTGAGGATAGGAGAGACATTATCATATACAGTAGGAAAGCAGCCAGTAGGCAGGAAGAGATTGAAGCTAAATGAGAGTATAAAGATATTGGAAGGGGCAATCTGATAAAGAAAATGGAATAGCATCACTTGTACATGCAGAGGGTATTTCAAGGCCAGGAGGACCATCTCATTATGTTAGGAATGAAAGTAGAGTTAATGTGGAAGGCATGTAAGTCATGGAAGAAGAGGAAGAGAGGAAATTCTCTGAAAAATGACAATTTTTTTCAGCAAAATATGAATCAATGTTCTCAGTGGAGAAAGTGAGAGGGGGGAGCCCTGGGAGGTTTGGAGGAGAGGTGAAAAGTTCTGAGAAAACTACTATAGTGAGTGCATTGGGAAATCATTTTCAGAAGTGCAAAAAGGTTTGCCTTGCCACAGTGAAGGCCCAGTTGAGATTATGTAAAAACTGTATGATGGACCCAGTCAGCATAGATTGATGCTTTTCTTTAGCTTATTCAGCAGCACATGATTAGAAGAAGGGGCAGTAGGAGTAATCCAAGACTGGGATTTGAATGACTGGCAACAGGATAAGGAAGCAAGGAATTTGAAAAGAGTAGAGCTGAACTGGTTAATCAATGGGTCAAGATAAGAAAGTGAAGCTTGTAAAGCAAGCACAGAGCCATGGCCTGGAAAAGAACTGAGAGCTTATTTTGGAGGTCATGTTAAAGATGAAGAACAAGGAAAAGGATTACAAAGAAGAAACTGAGGTGAAATGATAATATTATGATCGGATAATGAAAATTTCATAGTTCATGAATAAAGAAGTGGAAAACTTGTGGGTTTTCTCCACTCCTAACACTCTAGACCTCTTCACCATGTCCCAGCAAACTTCTTACCTTGGAATTTCCCTGCAATTCCCTTCTTCATTAGTGAAAACTTCCCAGAACTTCTAGTTTGGAAAGACCAAAGTCCTGATCATCTCTATATGTATCCAAGGTAAAATTATATAGTCCCAAAGAGTTTGTGTTCTGCCTACTGTTTGTGGTAGGACATGATTAATTAGACATGATGTTTAGTGAGCTATACATGAATTCAGATTCAAGAACAACATCTGAGGCCATCTACTCCAAATCCTACCTAAGTTCAATGTCCTTTCCTGTAAGCCTTGTTGCTGAGTCAATGTTGTTCCAAATTTTAAGACAATCAATCTAAGGAACTAACTCAGACTTCTGAGATAAGGAGATAGGGACATCAGAATTGTTGTCTGATGGTGCAACAAATGAAATTTATCTAATTATTTTCAAAACACGAATAGAGATATGGAAAGAGAGAGGGGAGGGGAGCACAAGGACAGAATTCAAAACAGCAGTAGCTTAATGTAATAATGGAAGTGATCAAATCTAGCTTCACCTGCTATTGAAAAGCAAATCCAATTGATTAAAGAATCTACTTGAAGATTAAAAAAAAAGAAAAGAAAACTCATTCAGTTAATCATCTAAATTGACTGAAAAAGGTATCCAATGAGGTCTTAATCAAATGCAGTGTGGATGAACTCAGATTAGAAGTAGAAATATTGATTCCACAGGGAGCCTACCTGCATTTAGGAGCCTTTATGGACAGTTCCAGAGATACACAAGGGACACAGATGAAAGATGTGAAGCAATGCTCCAATCCATTAAACTATTTCATAGATTGAGACTAGGAAGGGACTTTGAGAATCCATCTCAACCACCTCCTACTTTTGCATATGAGGAAGGGGTTGGAGAGTCTGTAGCGGAATGAGATCTATGTCATTTGTCTGACTTTATGACAGTTTTTCAGGTAATACAAAGAAAAGATAAGAAGGGAACAGCATCATTACATTGGATAAGCACAGTGTGTAGGGCCAATAGAAAGGTAAAAGAAGTGGTGCAGTAGATAGAGCACTGGCCCTGGAATCAGGAGGACCTGAGTTCAAATGAAGCCTCAGCTACTTAATTTCCTAGCTGTGTGACCTTAGGCAAATCACTTACCCATTGCCCTGCCCCACCCAAAAAATCTTATTGTCCTAGATTAATTAAAATGGCCTTAATTCAGGGGCCTTAGGCTTTAGATTGTAAAGACCATAAGACTCAGAAGTAGTAGAAAATGCAAAGAGCATCTCATTCAATTGTCTCACTTTACAATTGGCAAAACTTAGGCCAGAGTCAAAAAATCATTTATCCAAGATCACATAATTAGTAAATAGTAGGGTCAGCTAGGAGGTAACGCAATATAGTAATCTATGGGTGTCAGAAGACATGGGAGTCAAATCCCAACTTTGTCAGCTGTATGATATTGGACAATTCAGTTCCTCATCTTCTTCATTGACCCTAACCCTAACCCTAACATTTATTCCAATGGCCATTATACTTAACCTTGAAGAAGTTAGTTACAATTGAGTTGTGTTATCTTGAAAGGTTTAAATTAGAAGTCATTCAGCTCTAAAGGGCATTCTCATTTATTTAACTCTGTATAATTGAACATCTCTTTTGTACTAAATTCAGCTGAAAAATAAAGGGATGAGATTATATTATTTCTATGGTTCAGTCTAACTATAAATGCTGTGAATATCCTGAAGCTTATCCCTAAACTTCCTCAGGACAGATAGATAATAACACAATTTGACCAATCAACAAGCATTATATGTAAGTGCCTATGTGACAGACATTGTGCTAAGCTTTGGATCACAGAACCACCATGAGAATTGCCTGAAAAATCAAAGACAATCAGAGAGGATAATAAAAGGAGAAAGACAACAGATGATGAAATAGACAGACATTTTGATCTTTTTGATAAAGGGGAAATCAGGAGTTTCTGGAAATTAAAGATGAAAGCATTTGATGTAGGGTCTGGGCAAAATTCTTGCCTGAATTTTTAAATTTGTTTTTAAGGGATATGGTACTCATCAAACCTGCCATGGAATCACCAAGACAAACCCAACCAAACTCACAGGAAATATTGTCATCTTCTGAAAGAAAAGTTTTCATCTGAGTCCTAAGAACTGACCCAAACTGACCTTCCCTCTGCCTTCATTTCTTGCCACTCATCTTCACAATCATTTCATCCTACATGTGAGCTGATCTGATAGACCGAGCCTCTGAACACAGAATTCCTGGATACTGCACCAAATGGGGCTAGCGATGCATTCATCACTTGGAAGTGCCTGGTTTCTAAAGAGAGTTTGATGCTGTTTGGGTCCCTTTGGGAAGCTTTCTCCTCCCAAGAAGTTTTATAGCTGTCATGCCCTTCCTATTTTATTGCACAAGTGTTTTTATATCACTTTATTTCTCAGAAGGATAACTGAGGTGCAGTAGTGAATAATGGATACAGGAGTCATTTTTTGCAAACTCTCAAAGTGATGGGCCTAACCCTCCTGGTCAAGGAGAGAGAAGAGCTATCTCTCTCAACACAGTTTTCCAGAAACTCTATTTTTTAAATTTAAATTTATTTATTTATTTGTTTGTTTGTTTGTTTGTTTGTTTATTGATTTATTTATTTATTATTCTAACTACATACAGAAACTCTCTCTCAATGAACCCCACTGACTTTGTTCAAGCTTTAGGAACTTTAAACTAAACTAAGACTTTTAGAATTTTCTGTATAGTTAAGGGTTAGGGGAAGAGGGTAGAGGAAGGGAACAAGCATTGATTAAATGCCAACAATATACCAGTCATGGTGCTAAATGCTTTATAAATATTATCCTATTGAATCTGCACAATAACCTATAAGCTAGGGGCTATTATTGTCCCCATTTTACACTTGAGGAAACTGAGGTAGATAGTGTTTAAATGACTTGCCCAGGGTCATATGGCTAAAAAAAATGACAGAGGCCAAATTTGAACTCAGATCTTCCTGATCCTAGGCCCTGTGCTCTTCCCACTGAAACATCTAGCTGCCCTGGGGCACCTAAGGAAGTTTATGGAGCTGGGAAAATGTAATCAGAATCCAATTGGAGTTTTCATGGAAAAGACACTGGAATAATTTGACATTTACTTCTCCAGCTCATTTGACAGATGAGAAATTGAGGCAGACGGGGTTAAGTGATTTGCCCAGTGTCATACAACTAGTAAGGTTGGATTTGAATTCAGGAAGATAAGTCTTCCTGACTCCAGGATCAGTACTGTATCATCTGTGCCATCTAACTGATTATTATAATCAAGTACAACAGATACAGGGACACCTACCATCCCCAGAGGTCATCGCTGTCATGGAGAGGCTTTTCTATAGTGTCCAAATAGAAGAGTGACTCTCCAGAGAAGTACATCTTTCAGATACTTCCTGTTATGATACTTTGCAGACCACATCTTGGTCCTCCACATGTCTGATCCTGTTGGATAAGATCAATGCTCACTGAAAAGAAATCAACCTAAGTGGCCATATCTAGAGGGATGGATGAGGAATACTTATTTTCTAATGAAATTCACTTGGAGACACCACTCCTTGGCCTGGCCCATCCGTGCATATATCTTGTGGACAAAGATATTCTAGTGAACAATGGGCTGGACCTAGAACTGATTAAAAGGAAGAGAATGAACTGGAATTCATTTCCTAAATTGTGGAGTGATTACAATGACTTTAACCTTCACCTTGAAAGAAAATCCCATCATGTGAAGGTCCACATTCTTCTAGGGATTCTATTGGCTGTGAATCACAGAATGCTATGGAGGAAAAATGGATCAAATCCCAAGGAAGTGCAGAGATAGATGGTGTCTATAAATAGCTCACACTATATTATGCATAACGAGTCTTGAATATGAATGGGGTCTAAAAGTCATCTTCCAAAATATTTATGACTGGAAGAAGGGGGAGACTGGTCTCGTGGTAAGAGCAAGGGATCCCAGATGGACAGCCTGGGTGGTGCACAGTCCCCACACACTGGGCCAAGAGATCTATAGGAAGATGCCAAGCATATTGAGTGGAGCTCAGACACTGACTTTACTAGTCAGTCCACCAGTGGCTACAGGAGGCAACTGATGAGGTTTACAAGGCCTGAGGACTTTCATTTGGAATCAAGAGAGACAGATAGTCACTAGAGGATTTCATTGTGAATTGAGGGGAGAACATGGATAAAACTAGAAGACAAGGGTGTGGGGGCAGGAATTGTCCAAACTGGTAAGGGAGCATCCATATTGATGAGGTCATGACTACACTGAAGCATCAGAACCCCCCACTTCACAATCATGGTAAGGAATGTGACGTGTCAAACTGAAAGAATCCAAGAAATGATAGTGACCTTCCTCTGATGTGTATGATGTGAGATTGTATGCATGGTATGAATATGTGAAATAACCTTGTGGAAGACAGCACAGACTGATAAACAGTCATGGTTAGAGCTGTGAGGACAGTGTTGTAACCATAACAAAGATAAGATAAAGAATTCCAGATGCAAACTCTAGACATCCATTAGGACTGTTAAACAGGACTCCTGCAATCCAAGTGGAAAAGACACAAAATAAATCATAATAATAACTAGCATTTGGTTAGTCATCTGAAGGCTTGCAAAGTACTTTACATATTTTAACTCATTTGATCCTTACAACTCAAAGAGGGAAGTGAGAAAATTATTCCCATTTAATAGATGAGAACCCAGAGATAGAGAGATAATAAGTGACTTATCCAGGGTCTCACAACTAGTAAATATTTCATGTAAGATTTGAACAATTTGTTCCTGATTTTGAGTCCCCTGTGATACACCTAGTTGCCTATGTGACTCTAAGACAAAAAGAGAGAGAGAGATTTTTGGGGTAACTGAGCAAATAAGCACCCATGGATGTGTCAGCTATTTTTTTTTTTAGGTTTTTGTAAGGCAAATGGGGTCAAGTGGCTTGCCCAAGGCCACACATCTAGGTCATTATTAAGTGTCTGAGGCCAGATTTGAACTCAGGAACTCCTGACTCCAGGGCTGATGCTCTATCCACTGTGCCACCTAGCCGCCCCCATGTTAGTTGTTTCTAAGCATAAATGTTAGCTCAAATATGTTCCACTGTTTCCCGCATTTCAACTCATCTTGCTATATACCACTGTCAGATGTGAGAAAAGGAAAGGATGTCTGATTTCTTTGGCACAGAGAATTCCCCCACCCAGTGAAAATCAGCATCTTCTCTGCAAGCTATGGTCCTGGAAAAAAGAAGTTACTGGACCAAGGTCACACATCCAGTACAGGTCACAAGTAGAATTTAATCTTAATTCTTCCTGGAACAAAGGCCATTCCATCCACTAGACTACTTTGCCTTTCAATGTATTAGACTAATATTTTCAAAACATCATAACATCCTAAAACATCTTGATCTCCCAAGCAAGAACCTGAAATGATCTTCTTTTGTCTATGACATGAAATCTAAATCTGACTTACCCTATCCCACTCTGTCTATCCATTTTTATTTTTTTCATTATTGCTCAAAGATATGGCCTTGACCAGGGTCCAAGGAGTGAGTAGATCCAGATTCTCATAGACTAGATTCACTTGTGTTATCCAAAGAAACTCTGGACTCAATTTCCCCATATGTAAAACATAAAGAATTAAATTAGATCAGGAACTTTTAGCCTGGAGTTCATGATTTTTATATATTTGGATCAACATAATTGGATTCCTTTGTAATTCTATGAATTTTAAAACATTTAAAAACATGATTTAGGAAAGGAGTCTGTAGCTCTGTATCAAAGATCTGAAACACATAAAAAAAGTTAAGAATCCCTGAATTATATGCTCTCTAGGGTCCTTTCCAAATCTAAAATCTCAAGAATTCTAAAAACCCTTAGTTTCTTTTCCCTTTTAAAAGGCAATGTGGAAAAAAGTGTTGGCTCTAAAATGAGAGGCCCTGGCTTCAAATTCGGCCTCCAGTGCTTAATCATCTGAATTATCCTGGCCAACTCACTTAATCTTTTTAGACCCCAATGAGAAGGTCCAATTAGATGTCCTTGAAAATTAATAAATCATGCCAGGAAGTCATTCCTTCTAATTATAAATCTTTGCAGTTAAAATAAGTACAAAACACTTATTAACAATATTCTAGTAATGTAACAACAAAAATGAAATGTTCCTTCCCTCCAAGAGTTTACATTCTATGAGGAATTACAATGTAAATAAAATGTAAGATACTTTGATACAGAAAAGAACTTTTAATGGGATGCTGAAAAAGAGCTTCATGGAAAATGTGAGACCTTGAAGGCAGACAATAAGAAAGGATTCTGAAAGGGGGATGGGTAAAGGGTTTGTATGCCAGGCCTAAGAGACAACTTCTACTAAGACTAGGAGGTATGGAAAGTTCAAGAAAGGAGTGAATAGGCCAATTTGGCTAGGATACAAAATTGAGAAAATGTGACAAAAGTTTGAAAAAGCAAATTGTGGTCATATTTAGGAGAGAAGAGTCTTAAAAAAGGCAGAGGCATTTATACTTTGTTCTAGAGGAAACAGGGAGCCATTGAAAATTGTTTTCCTTAGGGAGATGATTTTGGTGACTGTGTGGAAGATGTGTGTGAGGGAGGGTAGACTAAAAGCAACAGGCTAATCTGTGCTATTAAAACAGATATTAGGACCTGAGTTCAAATGTGAACTCAGACACTTAGTATTTACCTAGTTGTGTGATCTTGGGCAAGTCATTTAACCCCATTGCCTTGCCAAAAAAAGATCAGTCCGAAATGATATGGTCACTTTGGTTTGAGGAGAAATAAGGTAACAGTTCTGAGAGATATTGTGAAGGTATATTCAACAAAATCTGGCACCCAATTTGATATGAAGAATGTGGAAAAAGGAAGATTCTAAATGGACTCTATAGTCACATAAATTTGTGACTTGGAGAAAAGTGGTGCCTTCAATAGAAATAGGGGAAATAATGAATTGTTTTATTGGAAAGATGGATATGAGTTTGGAATGCTAAAAACAATATTTAAATTAAATGTCCAGCAGACATTTAGGGATGTGGTTTAATGTGACCTAGCATTCAGGAGAAAAAATAAAAGCTAAATGGATACTTTTGTGTCATCTGTGTGGAAATTAGCATTGCACCCATAAGAGTATATAAGTTCAGCAAGGGAGAAAGTAGAGAGTAAAAAGAGGACAGGGATGGAACCTTGATTAAAGGATCAAATATGGAAGATAATTCATTAAAGGAAACTGAGGAAGAAAACTCAGACAGATATAAGAACCAGAGAGAACATCATCACAAAAGTCAAGGAACTCAAAGAAGAGGCATGATTAACTGTGTCAAAAGCTTCAGAAGTCAAGGAAGATGAAAACTGATTTCCAATTAAGAGATCACAATTAATGCTTAACCAAACAAGGGTTATAACTTATCACAGATGATAAAATCAAAAAATGTATTAAAAGAAAATTTTAAAAGTTTTTTTTTTTACTGAACAAAATTAATACAGCTAGAATAAGAAGAAAAAGTAACATTTGGTAGAGGAAAAAATTTCACATCAATATCTCTGGTAAGGGTCTAATACCCAAGATATATAGAGAAGTAACACAAATATATGAGATTATGAATCACTCCCAAGTGGTTAAATGGTCAGATGGGTATGAACAAATGATTCTCTAGAGCAGATTTATAAACAATTAAGATTAAAGTAATAGATTCTATATTCTATACAAACCTAATATCTAATCTTGAAGATAGAATACACAGATGTAACAAAGATCAATAGATCTCCCAAAATAGTACAAATCATTGTATAATTGTTCTCTTCTGCCAAATTTTCCTCCTCATATTTTTGTGCCTATTTTCCAAATATTTTCATCTCCTTTGCTTCTTTAGAGTCATTTTTTATTATGAATTTAAACTTTCTAAAATTGTTTCAGGTTTTAAACTCTGATTTCTGATTCATTCCTTATTTCTCCTTTCCAGGATTTTATTCCTCTTTTGAATCATTCTGGAGTTTCTTTTTATAGTACCATTCTTTCTAGGAAATATCTATGATTCTATCTTTTATCATACCTGTTGATTGACTTTACTCTGGATTATAATATTTATGAAGAGAGTTTTTTCCCAGGTCTTTGTTGTCTCAGTTCTTTGAGCAGCTTTGTTCACAATTAGACTGCTTACTCCTGGAGTCCAGTGAGAATCAATGCTATAAGAGGGTCATGGTCTTAAGAAATGCTCCTCAGTTCTTGACCTCTGCATATAGTCTTTTCCATTCTAAGTGAAAGGAGTGGGACCTTTTAGGTTCCAAAAGCTCTGAAGGGCAAACCACAGGAATTCAGGATTTAGAATGTCACAATTTTATAACTAGTCCAACCTTTACAGAATTAGGAATAATCTTCAGGAGAAACCTTCTCTGATGGAGCCCAACAGAGGCTGAAATGAGGAATCATCTGAGAGTTGTGCCACAATGATTATAAATTTAGAGCAAGCAATACTATGTAGAAATTAAACTAAGTTTCAAGTTCACTTTCACAAAGATAAGTAGTATGAGGAGATTTTTACATGTTTTTCATTTGCTCTTGCTATGTCTTTGAAGCAAACATTATATAGTCTAATTGACTATGGAGGAGACTAGTAACTGACACCGGGGAACTGAATTCTTCAGGGCTCAATCTGATGGGAGTAGAAGAAAAATACCCTAAATTTCTCAGAGTACTCCAGAACCCTAAGGAGAAGTCCCAGCCAAAGAACCCTTGCAACTTTGATGATAACCACCACAATATAGACAATAATATATATAAATGAAAAGGACAAACAAAAAATCCTAAATTTCATATTTTCTCCTGAACAAGAGATGAGCACAGAAATTGATCAATTATGGATGTAGACACAGTTAATGTGTTGACTTTCTTCATTGAACTACTTTTTGGTTTGTTTCTTTCTTAGCTTTTTCTACAAGGTATGGTTTGCTGATTGGAGTAAAAGGAAAGAAATATTCAAAGATGAATAGAATATTAAAAATGAAAGATAACAAAAATATTTTAATTAATTTTAAAATTGTTTTATTCATTTTAAGCTTCACTACAGAATGTGAAAAGAAAAAGAACATTTCCACAAACACATCAGTACATGAGAGGATTCAATATGAATTTTCATTTCATGAAAACCTATATTATATATTCTACACATTGTTTTCAAAGCAACCTGGATCTTCTGTGCTTTCTGTTAGGTTTTCTTTATTCTTTGTTGTACACTTTTTATTCTTATTGTTTTCTCTCTTCACCATTTCCCCTGCTGGTTCCCCTCCACCTCCTTAGATAAGGCTACAATTAAATTGAATATGATTACATAGTCATACATGTCTATAAACATACACATACATACATGCATTTACATATATGTAAGATCATACCATGCATATTTCTAAGTATCGGTTCTTTCTCTGGAGGTAAATATTCCTTCATAGATCCAAGTCTTTTCATGTTTTTTTTAAAAATCATCCAACTCATTGTTTCTTTATCACTGCAGTATTCCATTACAATCATATACCATAGCTTATTTAGCCATTCCCCAATTGAAGCACATCTAGCATTTTAGCTAATCTTATTGATATAAGATAATATCAGGGTTTTTTTTAGATTTTTTGCAAGGCAATGGGGTTAAGTGGCTTGCCCAAGGCCACACAGCTAGGTAATTATTAAATGTCTGAGGTCGGATTTGAACTCAGGTACTCCTGACTCCAGGGCTGGTGCTCTATCCACTGCGCCACCTAGCTGCCCCCGATATCAGTTCTTTAAACTTGTATTTCTCAAATCAATAATGATTTAGAGAGGCAGCTAGGTGGTGTAGTGGATAAAGCACCAGCCCTGGAGTTAGGAGTACCTGGGTTCAAATCTCAGACGCTTAATAATTACCTAGCTGTCTGGTCTTGGGCAAGCCACTTAACCCCATTTGCCTTGCAAAAACCTAAAAAAAAAGTTAAATAATGATGTAGAGCATTTTCTTTTATATATATGTATTTATGTATGTATGTATGTATGGTCTTGATTTCTTCATCAAAAAGCTGCCTATCCATATCTTCTGACTCTTCACCAATTGGGGCATCACTTGTATTCTTGTAAATTTGACAGAGTTCTTCATATATTCAATATGAAGATTTGTCAAACAAAATACAACTATACTACTATAATCCTTTCCTACTATATATTGCATGTCTATTTTGTTCCACTAATCTTCCTCTACTTCTCCATTTTTTTAGCCAGTACCAGATAGCTTCATATTTTCTACCTTATAATGTAATTTTTTTCAATCAATGGAAACCCATCTTCTTTCCCTCCTGATCCCTTTCATTCCTACAATGAGAAAGATAAAAAGTAAAACCTCCTGCATTGTCCCTAACAAAAAAAAAAAGTCTCAATCTCTACTCTGAACCTTTTACCAGTCTATCAGGAGGTTTTCTGGAATCATAAGTGGTCACTGCATTGATCAGAGTTCTTAAGTCTTTCAAATTTCAAAAGATTTTACAATATTGCTATACATGAATTGTTCTCCTGGGTATGCTCCCTTCACTCTGCAGATCTTCCAGTGTCCCTCTCATCTCTTAGCACAATTGTATTCCACCATATTCAAATATCATAACTTGATCAGCCATTTTTCAATTGAAAGGCAAGGCTTAAGACTTTTTTTTTTTTTTGGAAAGAGCAGAGGATTTGAAGGAAGAGGACCTGGATTCGTATCTCATTTCTGATACCTAATAAGTGTAAATTAGATATTTAAACTTTGAAAAAGAGATCATCTTGTCCATTCTGTTTTTCAGAGGAGGAAATTGGGATTCATGGAGATGAAGTGACTTGCCCCTGCTCATAGAAGCAGCAGAAGAAGTCTTAAGCCTAGCTCCCCTGACTCTGAAACCAACTCACCTTCCACTGGATAATCTTGGGCATGTCCCCTCCCACTTTGGTCCTCAGTTCTGCCCTAAAAAAAAAAGGAGAAGCTTAGGTCAGATAACCCAGCCATAGGTTACATGATGGTACTTTAACTCAGACCTTGTACATGAAGACGTATTTGTTTACTTTCCTAAAAGTCTATTTGCCACTGTTGAAACAAAATAACTAATATCCCTGGGACAGAGATTTTGGAAATGAACTAGTGGTTCCAAAGCACCAATAATGCAGAAAACACATCCATGTTCAATTAGTTGAAGAAAGTCATATTGATGCATGGAACTGTCAGCAAGAGGGCCATGAGAATCTGGTTTTCCTACTTTATTTTGCAGTAAGTCCTGTACCCCCTGAACTTTGTTGTCTTTGGATGGGAGAAGGTTAGAGCAAATATCCCTATTGATCGCTTCCTGTTTGATGTCAGAGTAGTCAGCTAGGCCAAAATACCTTCCAGTCATATGAAAGACTGTTTTCTGAAGGTCGCCAGTACAAATGCATTTGGAGGACTTGGTAAAACACTGATTTCTTTTCCTACCCAGACTTGGGGAACAGAGTTTTATACTCTGGAGAGAAGCAGGGTATTGTGGGATGAGCCCTGGGCTTAGAATCAGATGGAGCTGCATTCAAATCCCATGTTCAATGCTTACAAGATGTGGGACTCTGAAAACATCTCTCTGAGCCTTGGTCGGTCAGAAATGGGAGGGATAATTCTTCTAATACTGACTTCAAAGGGTTATTTTGGATCTTAAAGGAGAAAATGTATGTATGTATATATATATATATATATATATCATTTAATATTATATACAAATGTATGGCAGCTAGGTGGCATAGTAGATAGATAGTTGTGATCTGGGCAAGTCACTTAATCTTGTTTGCTTTAGTTTCCTCATCTGAAAAATGAGCCAAGGAAGGAAATGGCAAACCACTCCAGCATTTTTGCCAAGAAAACCCCAAATAGGGGCCCAAAGAACCAGTCACAACAGAAACAACTGAATGATACCTAATATAAATATACTTATGTTTGTGATTTTTTCATACTTGCATTCAAAACACACACACAGCTTTATGAAGAACTAATCAAGTCAGTCAGTCAATAAGGATTTATTAAGCACCTATTATATATACAGTACTTTTTTGACTGTATACCATATATGTATTATGGATATATATTTATATATAAACATATATGTATATGTAGGTTTGTCTGTATGTATATATTTTTATATAATTGTATATACTGTTGTAAGCATTGGGAATAGAAATACAAGCAAAAAGAAAAACAGCTCCTGCCTTCAAAGAGTTTACATTTTATTTCTTAATTTTTCATTTTAAAAATTATTTATGTTGTTAATTTCCCAAATACTTGTAAAATGTTTACTAATCATTTTTTAAATTTTGTGTTCCAAATTCTTTCCTCTTTTCTTCCCTTCCTCCCTTTAAGTAAGAATGCAAGCACTTTGATTTTGATTAAACATGTAAGATCATGCCAGACATTTGTCCATATTGATCATGTTGCAAAATGAAATACAAAATGAAAGTTTTTAAAAACTATGCTTCAATTTGCATTCAGACTTAATTATTTCTCTCTCTCTCTCTGGGAAGTTTAGCATGGATTCTTTGGAACTGTCTTGGATCACTCTATTGCTGAGAATAATAGCTAAGTCTATCATAGTTGATCATAATACAATGCTGCTGTTACTGTGTACAGTGTTCTTCTGGTTCTGCTCACTTCACTTTTCATGAGTTCTTTAAAGTGTTCCCTTTTCAAGTTTTGAGGGATTCAAGCTTCATACAAGTCTTTCCAGGTCACATTTTAACTGGGGGAAGATAACACAGAAAAGGAAGCTGAAAGAGGGTGGAGGAGACCCCCAGCTGGAGGGCATGGTACAGAAGTTCCAGAGAGAGGCTGGAGAAAGGAGACATGACTGGTCTGGATAAGCTTCCTAAAATGGAATTTCTGGCAGGAGTTGGCCAATCAGGGAAAGAGGTGTAAGGGGCAAAAAGCACTTGCAATGTGTGGGTTCCAAGACTGGAGTGAGCTATATAGTACCTTTCACTAAATACTCAGGGGTATGTGCAAAATTCTCCTAGAAACATTTCCTAATGTTGCATCAAAATAAACTTATTTAGAGCCAACTTGGATCAAGTTGTTCGTTTTTTTTTACAACAGAGATCATTTATTTCCTGATTTCTACTTAGCTCACAAACTTATAATAATATTGGGACCCTGCTAATGAGCATCTTGTCTTCTAGTTACTTGGATCCAAACATGAAAAGGACCTTTCTCTGTGAAATATCAGGCTCTAATTGTGTATTCTATTAGTAAATTAAAGAAACAGCAAGTCATTCTTTCAAGGATATGTCCTTGATATTTGTTTGATGATCATAATGAGACCAAAAAATCCCTCCCCTCAACTTTATTACACCTCAAATTAATATGAAAAATGACTCTATCCTTCAATGGAAGGGGATGAGCAGATCCTTTTTGAAACCTATTTCAATTTCTTTTTTTTTGCAAGGCAATGGGGTTAAGTGACTTGTACAAGGTCACACAGCTAGGTAATTATTAAGTATTTGAGGTCAGATTTGAACTCAGGTTCTCCTGACTCCAAGGCCAGTGCTCTATCCTTTGCACCACCAAGCTTCCCCTAACCTATTTCAATTTCAAAATAAACTATTAATTCCAAATAATGCCCTGTCCCAAGTGACTTAAGAGGCTTGCAAACTTAGGAAATATCATTCAAATTGAAACAGATCAAAATAATTTCTTCATCACCTATAATTACTTCTCTACAAATATTTCATTCAGTAAAGGATATTAAATCATGGAAGAAGTTTTGACTCAAATAAAACTGTTTTGTGGAGTTTTCCTCTTATTCTATGAATAAAAAGAATTTGTAAGGAAGCATTATCAAAGAGGAAAATGTAAGCTAGAGCAAAAATATAGTGTTATGAAGATACTATCATATTTGCTCTCCTAATTCCTAAGGAATCAGTAATTTTTCTAATTCTAGAATGAAGATAAAAATAATATCCCTCCTTGGAAAGTTGTCATAAGAAGTAATTGGTAAACATTTGTTCTGTTTTTGCTTTGTTGTTATTCATTCATGTCTGAGTGGAAAGAGCATCTAAAATGGGGACAAGACATTCCTCTTTTGGGCTCAGTTGTCCCATCTATAAAGTGAGGATAATTATTCTTGCCTAACCTAAGTCTGATGGTTATGGATAGACAATACTTCAAGTATGATGGAGGAAAGAAAGGATGGAAGCAAGCAAGGAAGGAAGAAATAAAGGGGGGAAAGCAATAAGGATGAAAAGAAATAGGGAAGAAGGGAAGGAAGGAGGAAGGGAGAAAAAAGAGGGAAGAAAGGAAGGAAAGAAGGAATAAAGAAGAAGGAAAGAAGGATGAAAGAAAGGAGAGGCAAAATGAAGGAGAGAAGGATGGAGAGAAGGTAGAAAGGGAGGAGGGAAAGAGGGAAGGAAGAGAGGGAGGAAGAAAGGGATGGAGAGGAGAAGTCTGTTTGCCTCAGTTTCCTAAAGCACTTACCTCTCAAGATTAATATGAGACTTAAATATCTGTGAAGATTTCACATAGTACCTAGCACATAATAGGCACTAAATGAGTTATTATTATTATATCCCACTTGACCACTCCTTTTCATATATCAAAGTTAAGGGAAATTGCCTTTTGTTTCTTGGCTGCCCCAGTTTTGATTTTTCAAAGCAGGTGCTATCTATAATTGTGCCTGTGAATCTCATGATGCACCCATAACCATGCCATTAGTCTTACACCTCCCCCACACATACCAGGTGGTTTGATTGAAGCTCTTTTTCCTCAATACTTCATAGCTACCTCCAAAACATCATTGGAAATTTTGATCTACACTTCCTCTAACCAACAGTCCATCATTCAATAAATAAAAATGACCCTTCTCTTATGTGCAAGGCTTCATTGAGCAGTTTCTAATTCATCCCGTCAGAGCATTGATGACACAGTGTGACAAGGACACTAGTTTTGGCCTAGAAAGACCTGAACAAACTGATGCAAATTGAAATGAGCAGAACCAGGAAAACCTTATGCATAGTATCAGCAACATTGTGTGATGATCAACTGTGAATGACACAGCGCTTCTCAGCAACACAGTGATCCAAATACAAGTACAAAGAACTCATAAAGGAAAATGCTGTCTACAGTCAGATAAAGAACTGATGGATTCTGAATACAGATCAAAGCTGACTTCTTTTACTTACTTTATTCTTTTTCATGTTTTTTTTTCTTTTGATCTCTTTTTCCTTTCATAATTGTGACTTATATGGAAATATGTTTTGCATGATAGCACAAGTATAACTTACATTAAACTGCCTACCATTTTAGGAAGAGGGGAGGGAAGGGAGGGAGAAAAATTTAGAACTCAAAATGTTGTAAAATTGAATGCTAAAAATTGTTTTAACATGTATTTGGGGAAAGAACAAAATACTAGTCAAACAAACAAGCAAACAAAAAGAACATTGAGTTTGGGAATCTAAATGCCTGGGTCCTAGTGTCTATTTTCAAGTCCCTTCATAACTCTGGATCTCAGCTTCCTTCTTGACAATAGGGAGATCAAAATTCCATGCTGATTCCTTCATCCTGTTGACTATGAATACTCTCTGTGTCTATGAAGGTTATGCACCTGTAGATTACATATGTGTAGATGATCTATATGAAGATTTTATCTATATATGGATGACACGCTAAACTATCATTTTCAGAAAGGAATGTGTTTGGGAAACTTTCAAGCACCATGTCAGTGTGAGATGTTACTGTTATTTTTAGAAACAGCAGTATCCCACTGTAATTAGCAGCATCTTAATGTTAGAAGAGGCAGCAGGGTGCAAGAAATAGAGAAACCTCAAGGCCAACCAGACCTTGCTTCTGACACATAGAGGTCTGATGCTCCAGACAGAGGGACTTCCCTCCCCCGGGAAGTTTCATAGCTCCTGCTCCCATCCCTAGTTTAATGCTAATAGACATTTTGAAGGTGACCTAGTCTTCTTTTTTAAGTAGTATGCTTAAGTTGTGGTTTATGAAACCAGTGAAAAAACTAGATATGACATTTATTATAGACTCAATTTTTGAAACCCTATATTAAACTTGTTAGTAAGCACAAAAAAGTTTCATAGGTTTATATCAATATAAATCTGACCTCTCACATGTATTACCTATTACAGGTTATTACTGCAGGTCTAGTGTGACTAATGGCAGTAACTCATTTAATTTCCCTGAAGCTAAGTTTCCTTATCAAGAGAATGAGGACACTGGGTTAGATGAACTCTGAAGCCCTTTCCAGCTCAAGATCTAGGATTCTATGATTTTTACAATACTCAATTGATTTTAGGATGAAAGGACAAAAAGCTACTTTGAATTAAATAGCTCTTTAAAATTTATTATATTGTCATTATTGAGTAATTTCAGTTGTATCTGGCTCTTCATGACTCCCATTCGTGGTTTTCCTGGCAAAGATCCAGGAATAGTTTTCCATTTCCTTCTCAATTTCATTTAAAGATGAGGAAACTGAGGTAAACAAGGTTAAGGGACTAGTCCAGAGTAACTCAGGAAGTGTCTGAAAGTAGATTTGAACTCCAACTTTTCTGACTTCATGCTGAGAACTCTATACACTATGCCACCTATCTGCCCCTATTTTACTGTACTCATCATAATTGATTGTGATCATAATTGTCTGAAGGCTAGGAATATTACAAATCACTCTCCTTCAAGGTTCTTCATTACAAAAGCTCCAATGATTGTCTTCTCCCAATTTCAAGGGGCTCTAAGTCCCTGTTTCATTTAGGCACTAGTAGTTGGATTAGATTTTACAAAGAAATAGTAACTTCAAAGGTATAATAACAGATATAGAAAAAAAGTTAGCTCAGTTCCTATAAAGTACAATTCTAAATTCCAAATCCCAAAACTCCCATCAAGCTCCAGTCCCAGGCTAGCGCTTCTCTGCTGGGTTGGTCAACTGCACAATCCTGCCTGAAATCCTGACTTCAAGATTACCCTAGTTTTAACTTTACAGTCTGGTGGGTGGGTGAACTCTGACTACACTTGAAGCTAATTGAGACAAATGAAAAGCTAAACAAGACAACTGCCAAAGGCATTAAATTAAAAGGAGAACTGGGAAAAAGAAGGAATTTGACTGGCTTTCCCAGGGGTTTGTGACCCACAAGTTAGGAACCAACTTGTAAATGATGATATAAAATAGTTTTCTGCTAACAAATAAAGAATCAGGTCAAGTGAGCTCTGGAAGAAGGAAGACAGCAGTTACTACTAGCCCTAAAAATGCTATCCCCTCCCTCCCTCTCTGAGGTCAGAGATAGAAGTAGAGACGCCAAAAATTATTGGATTGATCTAATGGGGATGTTAAACTGTGACTGAAAGGTTAAACACAGAGAAGAGGAAAACTAACACTTATGGATGACCACTTCTTGGAAAAATTGATCAATGTCCCAGGATGACCCTGTGAGTTTGGGGTCATGTTCCCCTGTACTGTGCTAATTTGGGGGGGGGATTCTTTAATACCTATATTGTCACAACATCCTTGGGGATTCAGAAACATTACAAAGAGCATAAGAAGACTGGAAGGGATTAAATGAAATTCAGTTATCAGGAGAATTCACCATCATTGGAGACTTTCAAGCAAAAGAATGAACACTAAATGATTTCAGGCTTTTTTCAGGCCTCTTTTAAAGAGAAGGAAAATATGGAGGCCCAAGGGGGATAACTGACTCAACTTAGATCACAAAACTAATAAATAACAGAATCAACATTTGATTATGAGTCCTTGGATTCCAGGTCTTTATCACCTCTCTTAATCTTGTAGGGAATTCTTGTTCAGAGAAGATAAATTGGCTTTTGAAGACCTGTGCTAACTTTAAGATTCTGGTTTTGAGTAAGGGGGGACATCAAGGAGAAAGAGGAGGGAGGGCATCACAAAGTCATGTCAACTGGGCCCATTACATCTTTTACATATCATAAATTAACTCATCGCTGTACTCACACAATTGTTTTTCCAAGTTTCTTCATCCTTCCTCAAATCTCCCATGTCTCCCCCTTTCTCCATCCTCTTACCTGAGAATGTTGCCTCATATTTTACTGAAAAAATGAGGTCATTTGCTGAGTTCCCTCTTTTCCCCACTTTTATTTCACACCACTCCAATGCTTTCTGCCACTATCTCCTCCTTTACTGTTGTCTCACAGGAAAAAAAGTAGTTATTTTCCTTGTCAAAGCAAACCTCTCTATATGTACAAGTGGTTCCATTCCATCCTGTATCCTTCAACAGATTGTCCCCTTTATCATTCCTACCCTTTCGCCTAGTTTAATTTCTCCTTGTCTACATGTTGCTTTCTTTCTTTTTTTTAACAGGAACAAACAATTTAATTATTTGACTTAGACATCCAGAATATCTAAATAACTTGTATGAGCAGCCAATATCTAGAATTGTAAGACTTAAGAACATTTTTACCAAGAAAAAAACAAAATTTGAACTGCGAACTATTCAATGTCATTATTGATAAGCATATCAAACACTCACATGCACCACAGAGAGGCAGATTGAATAGTCCAAGCAAGCATCTTTAGATTACCAGAAAGTCAGAAGACAGTGGGAAACTTTAGAGCATACAAAACAAGGTAACTGCAAAAGGTAGAAGTCCTTAGAAAGCATTGTTGGGGTGATGGAAAGTCTTGTTTCATGTCCATACTATCTGAAAAACTTGGTGACTCCCTTATACGTAAGTTGTGTGAGCCATCAAGCAGTCTAGATTGATTTCTAGGGTCTGGAGCAAGAGTTGAGCCAAGTCAAGAGTTCATCTGGATCTGATAGAGATGGAACTATCTGCCTTCTTCTTATTTATTATTTTAACAATTTCTACAGTTGTTTTTTTAGTATACATTTCTTTTTAGTTTGTATTAAAGAAAAATTAAAATAGTACATAGAAAAACAAAGAAAGCATATGAAACAAATGACCAAAGATAGCCTTGGAATATACAACTCCAACAAGGGGGGGAGGGGAAGAAAGGTAAAGAGAAAATGGTTTAGAGATTATTATATTGTAAACAGTGGCATTAAAAAAAGAAAAAGAAACAGTGACACTATAACCTAAATTTCAATATCTGCAAGTATTTTCACTTCTTCTCAGTTACTTTTCTTGCTCATTTCTGAGCTGCAACATTACCTTCATCTTTTGAAGAAGCAGGTACATAATTCCACTCAACATTCATGTCCTGAGTCATATTATCCAGTTTACTGAATTGGTCTCTATGGACAACATCTTCTTATTTTTTATTAAAGATTTTATTTGAGTTTTACAATTTTCCCCCCATCTTGCTTCCCTCCCCACCACCACGGAAAGCAATCTGTCAGTCTTTATTTTGTTTCCATGTTGTACATTGATCCAAATTGAGTGTGATGAGAGAGAAATCATATCCTTAAGGAAGAAAAATAAAGTATAAGAAATAACAAGATCAGACAATAAGATATCTGTTTTTTCCCCCTAAATTAAAGGGAATAGTCATTGAACTTTGTTCAAACTCCATGACTCTTTATCTGGATACAGATGATATTCTCCATTGCAGACAGCCCAAAATCGTGCCTGATTGTTGCACTGATGGAATGAGCAAGTTCATCAAGGTGGATTATGACCCCCATGTTGCTGTTAGAGTGTACAGTGTTTTTCTGGTTCTGCTCATCTCACTCAGCATCAGTTCATGCAAATACCTCCAGGCTTCCCTGAATTCCCATCCCTCCTGGGGATTCTAATAGAACAATAGTGTTCCATGATATACATATACCACAGTTTGCTAAGCCATTCCCCAATTGAAAGACATTTACTTGATTTCCAATTCTTTGCCACCACAAATAGGGCTGCTATGAATATTTTTGTACAAGTGACAACATCTTTATTTTTACTTTTTTTCCAGTCATTTCCTTTCCATTTGTCAATCCACTCATTCATACCCTTGGTGACAAGTTAGCTATCTGTGCACACTATGATGTTGCCCTTATTTTTGGCCTTTGCTTGCTCAACCACTTTGATTGCTGCTTCTAAGGATGCGCTTTGCTTTGTCTGTCATCCAGAATACCTATCACTTATGTTTAGATCATGCCCTGATCTCCAGTTGACACCAATACCTCCTTGTTCCCCTTCTCTTCCATTATTTTTGCAGGTACCCTTGACATAGACAATGTTAGAGCTTGACCCTGGATGTGATTGCCCATAATGACTTTGATAGACACTAGTCTGCTAACAGCTACAGGGATTGAGTTTCTGACTCATCTCTAATCTCTAAAAGTTTGGTGGAAAAATAAAAGTGATCCTGGCCTTCAGAAAAGTGCACATACTGCTTTCTTACTGGCTATAATATGTCTATTCCATCATCAAAAATTTTAATTTGCTCTGTCTACCCTAACTAGTTATCATGTCCCATCATCTTTTGTGAACAAAGTCTGTGAGAAAGCTCTCTATAGTAGAGCCTGTACTTCCTTTCTTCTTTTTAACTCTGCATTCTGACTTCTGATCTCATCATTCAACTTAAATTGTTTTCTCCAAAGTTACCTATGGTCTCTTACTTACCAGATCTAATGACCTTTCCTTCATGCTCATCTTTCATGACCTTTTTGCAGCCTTTGACACTTCAATACTTGACACTTCAAAGATTCCTTATCCTCTTTTTTTTTTAGATTTTTCAAGGCAATGGGGTTAAGTGGCTTGCCCAAGGCCACACGGCTAGGTAATTATTAAGTGTCTGAGGTTGGCTTTGAACCCAGGTACTCCTGACTCCAAGGCCAGTGCTCTATTCACTGTGCCACCTAGCCAGCCCTATCCTCTTCTTCTGAACATCCTCTTTTCTCTATGAAGCTAAATATCCTGCCTCTCTTCCTGCCTATATGACCATTCCTTTTTCTTTTTTCTTCTCCTTAGCTGAATCTTCATCCAGGTTATACCCATTCAAGGTGGGTGTCAGCCATGATTCTACCCTGAGGCCTCTTCTCTTTTGCCTTTATACTAGTTCTCTTGAGCTCCCATGTTTCCAATCATCATCTCTTTACCAGTGGTGCTCAGATCTCTTTATTCAGCCCTAAGCTCTCTAACTTCCCAAAGAACATTTCCAACTCTCTATTAGATATCTTAAACTGTATCTGCCAAAGATATGCTTTTATGATTCCCTGAAGGCTATTTATGGGCTGAAGACACATGGTGCATCTCAACTACTCAGTGCTAATAGATCCACATTGATTAATGATAGGCACATGATCCTAGACAGATGGGTTGAGCACTTCCATACTGTTCTTAACTATCATCAATCAATGCAGAAATCACTGATTATTTACCTCAAGTAGAAATTTATCAGTCCCTAACTGAAGTTCCAACTGAAGAAGAGGTTTTGAATGCCATTAGGCTCTCTTCAAGTGGCAAATCATCTGGTGTTGATTCTATTCCAGCTGAGAGCTACAAGGTGTGGGGGGAGGGGCCATCGCTCATCCAAAAACTGACTGAAATTTTTCAGGCTATATGGCATTAAGAAGTTATCCCCCAAGAATTCCTTGTCTCCCTTGTCTTCTCTTTTCAAGTTCAAGAATTTGTCATCAGTGTGGTAGGTGACCTTGATGTCAGGTACATCGTCAGCAAAAGTGTTTGATAGCATGGCTGAAAACATCATGCTAAAAAAGCATGGGAGTGAGGACACATCCATGTTAAACTCCATTGGTGACTGGAAAATCTCAAGAGCATCATCCACTATCCAGAACCCAGTTGAGCACACTGTGAGGAAATGGATGTAAAATACTGATGAACTTCTCCAAGCAACCAAATTTTGGCATAATTTTCCATAGACTTTCATGACTGATGGTATCAAAGGCCTTGGTCAGATCTACAAATGTTGTATACAGTTTTCCTGACATTTTCCCCAGAGATATTGAGCAGCAAACACCATATTGGCTATTCCTCAATCTTTTCTGAAACCACACTGGCTCTCAGGAAGGTGACCATCTTCCAGGTGAAAGATTAGTCTATTGAGAAGTGTTCTGGCAAGAATCTTACCAGCAAAGACTAAAAGAAAAATATCCCTGTGATTGTCACAGGACAATCTATTCCCTTTACCTTTATAGAGAAGAGTCATCCATTTATGGAACCATCAGTTACAGCAAAAGGAGAAGTTTTGAGTACTGTGGACAAGTTCATTTACCTTGGCAGTGTTCTTTCTAGGTAGCTACACACTGACAATAAGGTTGACACAGGCATTGTTGGAGCTGGCTCAGTAATTGGGAATCTCCAAAAGAAAGTGTGGGAAAGAAGAGGTATTCAACTAACTTTACCAAACTGAAGGTCTACAGAGTAATTTAGACCTGATTGCTATATGTGTGTGAAACTTGGGCAATCTACCAGCACCACATCAAGAAACTGAATCGCTTCCATTTAAATTGTCTTAGGAAGATTCTGAAGACCACCTGGTGGGAGAAGACACCAAGGTTCTTTCTTGAGCTAAACTGCCTAGGATTCTAACATACTATAGAGAGGGCAACTATGATGGACTGTACATGTTGTTAGAATGCCAGACATACGCTTGCCAAAAAACCTATTTTATGGAGACCTCACACAGGGCATGCACTCTTAAGGGGGTCAGAAGAAGTGATACTGAGACACCCTGAAGGTCTCATTGAAAAATTTTAGAATTGATTATACAGCATGGAAGATATTGGCATAGGATCACCCAGTATGGCGTGTCCTTATCAGTGAGGGTGCTGCACTCTATGGGGAAGGCAGAATTGAAGCAGTTCAAAGGAAATGTGACATCTGTAAGTTTAGAGTGCCCACCCCAGGTGTCCACATGGACTACTTGTGCCCAGTCTGTGGTAGAGCATTCTGACAGGCTCATATTGGTCTGTTTAGCCAGTCAGACACACTGTAATCTGTCCCAAACATAATGATGTCATTTTGATCTTCTTTGATAATGCAGGACAAGACCCAGCCAAAGAAATCTTAAGCTCAACTTGTTCAAAACTGAATTCATTCCCACCCCAAGAATCCCCCTCCTACAAATATCCCTGTTACTCTTGAGAGCTCTATTATTATCCTAATTCCCCAGTCTAACAACCGACCTATCCTTCATTATCTCTCACTTCCCCATCTCTAATGTGTTGTCAAGTCAGGATGTTTCTAGCATAGCTGACAGCCTAAGCAAAGATGTGAAGGTATAAAGGGAAGTACCAGGACTATTCAGAAGATAAGAGTCATCCAGTTTGATTGGCTTGTCTAGTAAATGGGGAGATGAGCAGTCAAAAGGAAAAGAAGGTAGACAGAGAAAAATCAGTTTTGACATGAAAACTGATGCAACATCTCAATAGAAAGTTGGAGATGCAGGACAGAAGGAGCTCAAAAGAGACATCTGGCAGGAGTGAGACTCCAGTCCTGACAAAGATTGGCATCATCTCTGTAAGAGAATATATTTGAATCATTGAGAGTTCATGAGACTGCCAAGAAAGAGAGGACAGAGAGAGTAGAAGGCAAAGAGAAGATGAAAGTTTAATAGCTCTAGCATGCAGGACTAGAGAGAAGAAGGAGTTGCCAAAGCATCACCAGTCTCTGTGAATGTGCTTTTCCTTTCTCTTTTTTGGAGACACCTTGGTCATTATAACTGTGTCTATTTTCACTAAGCATCTACTAAACACCCACTATGACCAAGCAATTGGTAGAATGTTGGGCTCGGAATCAGGATGACCTAACTTCAAATACTTGTTAATTGTGTAATCTTGGGCAAGTTACTTAACCTTTTTTCAAACTCAGTTTCCTTATCAGTAAAAGGGGGGAGTAATAAAAACATATCCTTTTCAGGATTGTTGGAAGGGCTAAATAAATTTGAAAAGAGCTGGGCAGAGCTTAAAAAGTGCCATATAAAGGTTAGCTAATAATAAGTGCAAAGATCTAGGCTTAAAGGCAAAGTTTTAGACAAAATAGTCCCTGCCCTCAGGGAGCTTATTTTCTTTTGGGAAGTGGATACAAATTGTACTGGGGAAAACAGCATAAAATAATTTGTAGATGGAGAAAGACTCTGACCACTAGGGGGATTTTATAGGACATGGCCCTTAAGCCAGGAGGGAACCAAGGGAAGGATTAGTAAGGGAAGAGAGGATCCAAGCATGAAGGCTAGTACCCTCAAAGATGAAGAGACAGATGGTATGGGCAATCCATCAGCAGTTCTTCAAATGGACCATGTTCCATCTTTCCTGTTGCTGATTTGAACTGCTGTTTCATAAGGAGAAAGTGGTGAGCTGGTCCAGAATTTAACACATTCCACTGGGCTATGAATGCAATGCCTTTTCTCTATTGACATTCCAATTTCTCTGTTCTAAGTACTGCTATTTAAAGGTCACAGGTGCTGGGGAATGCAACATAAAATTCCCAGGAAATCATTCATTTCTCCTTCAATAGAGATGATTTTTATGAGGGGGAGCAGGGGTGAGGGCTGATACTGGAAGGCAGAAGAAATAGCTAAAGGCTTTATTCATTTGGTCCCTTGTACCTGTGATCCACACAATGTATCTTGAGCTCCCCTCTATCTCTTGCTGGATTTTTCAAGTATAGTATCTTCCCTGGAAAATCAGGGGGTCTTTTGAGTCTGATCTCCTGAGAAACAAGAAGCTGATTGGGCTGGGATCCTGTTTGTTGATGTACTTTTTTTAAGTATTCACAAGTGAATCTGCAAAAAATTTACTCAAAGAACAATCCCCCCCAAAAAAACAAACCCAAAGGGAGAAAAATGAAGAGCTTTCAACTCAGTTCAATGAACCACATAAGGTCCAATGGAAAGAAGTTATGGGGCCCCAGGACCTAGATTTAGAATCCACACCTTATTAACCTGTGTGGTTTTATGTATGTCACTTGACCTCCTTGAGACTCAGTTTCCTCTTCTGTAAGATGAGAGGGCTGCTCTAGTCCCCTGAGGTCCCTTTCAGGAGAGAGTCTGGGATTTCATGACTTTAATCTAGGCATTTACTGAGGAGAAACAAGGGTCTTCTGGAGATACTGAAATACAAATTTTCCATCTGAATAAATCTGCATAACCACAATGTAATTTTTTAAGAGTAAAGTTTATGGTTCTACTATTTTTTCCTAATATTAAGAGAATTCTATTTAAAATGACCTAATTTTAAACTAGAACTTTTAGTTAAGTGTGTCACACCTTGATGCCATTGTCTGGGAAAAATGATTATCTTTAATTAATTTCTCTCCTTGAAATTTCTTTCTCAACTAATTAATTTATTTTTAGTCATTGTGAATTGTACTCAATTTTTGCTCTAGAGCCTGGGAAAGAGAAGTTAGTTCATTTTAGACCTGGGGACAGATAATAGCTCTAACTCTCTAAGTGTGTGTGTGTGTGTGTGTGTGTGTGTATGTGTCGGGGGGAGTATCTCTGGTTCTCTCAGTCACTGTCTTACTGTCTCTTTTTCTCTGTCTCTCTGTATTTTTTCCTTTTCTTTCTCTCTTCCTTTTCTTTCTCTGTGTTTTATTTTTTAAAATTAACAACAAAATTTTTTTCCCTTCCCATCTCTCCCTTATCTATTGGGGTGGAAATATGCACAGATAGGGAGAAAAACAAGTATCCTCCTTGGTCATGTTTTACATCTATAGAAGCATTTTTCACCAAGTCCTCCAATATTGTGGTTGGTTGTTATGCTAATTAGAGTTTTCAAGTTTTTTCTAATTTTTTTTATAATGTGGTTGTTTCTGTACAGATCAGAGTTTTCAACTACATAGCTCAATGCTTTTAAGGGGCTACAGCACCCCAGAATGCTTTCTGATCCAGATTAAAATAGAACTGAGATTAAAATGATTAAACATGTATAAGCAAAAAAAAAAATAGAACTGAGGAGCATCTAACAAAAATAAATAAAAATATATTAAAACACAAATGATAAGAATATAATTTTTTAAGTCAGTATGTTGCCTGATGATTTGTCTCATGTTTGGTTTAGTGGCTCCATTTCTCTTTGAGTCTGACATCAGCAGGCTAATTTGTTCCTCTGTTTTGGCTTGCTTCTCTTTGTAGCAGTCCTAATGTTCCTGCTATTACTGGTGTCTTGCAGAATTTTACATTTCTGTGGGAAGTGATTATTTAATGATGAAAAACCACCCAACTTAGCCTTCTCTTCCATTCAATCTCCATCACAGCATAAAAGGCTGGATGGGCCTGGGAGAGGTCATTTGGTTGGATCATCATCAATCACTTCAACTTTGAAAGAATTTCAAAGAGAAGGTTATGTACTCTCTTCTTAGGGTTCAAGAGAGAATCCACACTATTTCCCACCAATACATTGCATCTTTTTCAGTCAGGTTTTCCTTATCTCCTCCCCTTTCCCTCCTATTTCATTGTCAGTTCATTTCCATTTGTTTTGATCTTGGGTGACTAGTTGCTTAATGTGCCTGGGTCTCAGGTTCTTCATTTCTAAAATGTTTACTGTGTACCAGACACTGCATTTGGGGATACAAAAACCAAAATAAAATAGGTCCAGACCTTAGGGAGTTTGCATTCTACAGAACCATGGACATACTTAGGTGAATCTATGATTTCATCAATGGGGGCATTCTTTCCTATAAAACAAATTGGAAGACTATCCATACCTTGTCATCCTATTCATTCCATGTCCACATCCCTCCCCAAGCTGTCCAAGGTCCCAGAAGAATTCCATGTGGAGCATGTGGGCCAACCTCAGCTATCTCTTTTTTTTCCCATGTGGCCAGCCCTTCTTTATCTTTCATGTATTCCTCTGATAACTTTCCCTCAATTTTTCCTCTACTTCTTCCTCATAATTCCTTATTTGAAATACAATGTAGGGGCGGTTAAGTGCATAGTGGATAAAGCACCGGCCTTGGAGTCAGGAGTACCTGGGTTCAAATTAGGTCTCAGACACTTAATAATTACCTAGCTGTGTGGCCTTGGGCAAGCCACTTAACCCCATCTGCCTTGCAAAAATCTAAAAAAAAATACAACATAGTCTCTTCTCATCAATGAGGTGTTTCTCACTACCTTTAAGGTGATATATTCATTTTAAATTCAAAATAAATTCTTCAGACCTTGAAAATAAGTCTATGACAATGGTTTTACAGAATCGAATTGCATTCTGATTAGTTGTTACATATTATTCTCCAATATTCTAATAGATCCATAATCTTATTGATTAGATGGACTCTTTATCTGCAATCTATCCAGGACTGTCCATCCTTTGCAATTTTGTCCATCTCATAAGTTTAGCACAAAGTATCCATCCATTCAATATACTTTTGGTTATAACTTCTTTGTCAGCCCACTCCTTAGGCTTTCCATGTTGAAAAAAAAATGTAAGTCCAACTTTAATGACAACAATTGACTATTCACAGCTGCTAGTTTCTTTTTTTGTGGGACAATGAGATTGTTACTTGTCCAAGGTCACCCAACTAGTAAGTATCAAGGCAGGATTTGAATTCAGGGCCTCCTGGCTCCAGGGTTATTGCTCTATCCATTGCACCAGCTAATACAACTTTCAATGCATTTGCTTAAATAAACTAGTAAAATTATTCTCCTTACCTTGGGAAATTGAACAAATGAATCAATATGCCCTTTTATAGCTCTGAGCCCCTCACCAGAAATTATGCTTTGGCAAAATACCATAAATCTTTCTTTCTCCTATCCCAGTTCCTTTCTCACAAAAAAACCCTTCATTTTCACAATAAAATACAATATAGCTGAGCTGATTTAAATACAAATGGGTAAACAAAATTTTAAAGGGATTTGGTTGTTCCTAAACCAACAAAACATTAATCTCAAATCCTTTAGGAAGAAAGAAAAAAATGTAAAAATCCCATCTGCCACTTTTGAGATTGTTTCATAGCCTGCCTTCATTGCTCTCCCTCTGTAGGATCTGTGCAGTTTCCTGCTTATGGTTTCTCAGTTTCTCCTTTTCTTATAATGCTAATCTTGAACCATTCAATTGTAACATATTCATTTCTAATTATTGCTTCTTTATCTACATAAAGATTCTTCAGGAGACAAATAAGATGATCTAGTCCTCCCATCTTTTTGAGGAACTGCCACATTTTATTGTGATCCACAAAATCAAAGGTTTTAGTGCAGTCAATGAAAAAAAGTATTTTTTTTCCTGAAACTCTCATGCTTTCTCCATAATCCAGTGAGTGTTGGCAATTTGATCTCTAGTTCCTCTACTCTTTGAAAAACTACCCTCCTCTTCTTGTAATTCTCAAATCCAAATTGCTGAAGCCCAGTTTTCAGAATTTTAGGGTATCTAGCCTCATCAACAAGTAAAATGAGCACAAATATTCTGTAATTTGAGTAATCTTTGGCATCTCCCTTCTTTAAGATTTGGATGTAAACTGATCTTTTCCAATCCAATGGTCATTGTTGAATTTTCTAAATATGCTGGCATATTGAGTCAAACATTTTAATAGAATCATCTTTTGGGATTTTAAATAGCTCAGCTGAAATTCTAACACCTCCCCTAGCCTTATTGTTATTAATGCTTCCTAAGGTCCATTTGACTTTATTTTCCAGGCTCTAGATCAGTAACCAAATTGTAGCAACTCCCAGTGATATTAAGAAATTAAGATCGCTCTCTTTCTCTCTCTCTCTCTCTCTCTCTCTCTCTCTCTCTCTCTCTCTCTCTGTCATTGTTAGGTTTTTGTAAGGCAAACAGGGTTAAGTGGCTTGCCCAAGGCCCCACAGCTAGGTAATTATTAAGTGTCTGAGGTCAGATTTGAACTCAGGCACTCCTGACTTCAGGGCCAGTGCTCTATCCACTGTGCCACCTAGCTGCCCCATTTCTCATTTTCTTAAAGAGTTCTCTCATCTTCCCCCCCCACTCTATTATTTTCTTATATTTCTTTGCATTGCTAATTTAAGAAAATCGTTTCTCTCTTTACTATTATCTGGAATTCTGCATTCTGTTGTGTATAGCTTTTATTTTCCTTCTCTTCATTTTACTTTCATTTCCCTTCCTTTTTCCATTCACTTTCCTTCTTTTCTGGGTTATTTGTATCTCATCAGACATTTTTCTTTTTTTGTTTTTTTCCTCTGAGATGTTTTCTGTTACTGCCTCCTGTACAATATTGCAAATTTCTTCTGTAGTTCTTCAGGCACTCTATCTACCACATCAAATCCTTTAAATATATTCATCACTTCCACTTTATATTCATAAGGGATATTTTTTAGATCAAACCTATACAGTCTGATGTTTTCCCCTGCTTTCTCCAATTTGTCTGAATTTTGCAATCAGAAGCTTCTGATCTGAGCCACAGTTAGTTTTAGGTCAAGTTCTGACTTCATAGTTTCTCCACCTTTGACTACAAAGTCTATAATTAATGTAACAATCTGGTGCTGGTTAGGAAATGGAGTAGTTGATTGAAGAAGTAGATCAGGTGCTTGATTTGATTGTTATCTTTCATAATCAAAGAAGACCAGGATATAAAATGAATGGGGGCAAGAAATGTACATTATGTTGATTATAGTGAGGAGAATATTGTGCAAAGATATCTTTCTCGCTGCCTTTTCCACCCACCATGGACTGATTTAATAGGAAACAGGATTTCTGGTGATGACCTGGAGACTGTGGGAAATCTTGGTCTCATGGATGTGGGGCCTTGGCTCCAACAATGCCAGCCAAAATGCCAGCCAAAATGATTTTTTCTGGTGACAAATTGGTGACCACGTGATATATCCAAATCTGTTTCTCAGTGAAAAAAATAGATTAGGTACACAAAATACAGAAGTATTCTCAAATGCAGTAACCTGGTGTTTGAGAAACACAAAGATCCAACTGGGAAATTGGGAAAACTAGAAATCAATATGGCAGAAACCACGTGTAGATCAGCATCTCACATTATATAAGCTCAAAGTGAGAACAAAATTTAGACCTCAAGAATTATTATCCTAAGCAATTTGGGGGAGTATAGAAAAAATTACTTATCAGATCTATGGATATAGGAAGAACTCAAGACCGAACAAAAGATAGAGAGGGTCATAAGAGATTAAATAGATCACGTTGATTAAATTAAATTTTAAAAATTTTGCACAAAATCAATGTAATCAATTTTTTTTAAAAAGCAAGAAACTGAGATAAGGGAAATTTTATAGCAAGTTTCTCTGATAAAGATCTCATTTCTCAAATATATAGGGAACTGAGTTAAATTTATAAAAAAGAATAAGAGCCATTTCCCAAATGACATATGGTTGAAGGATATCAACAGGCCATTTTCATAGGAAGAAATCAAAGTTATCAATAGTTATATTAAAAGAGCCCTAAATTCTTAATAATTAGAGAAACACAAATTTAAACAATTCTGAGGTGTCATCTCAAACATTTCAGATTGACTAGGTTGGCAGAAATGGAACATGACAAATGCCAGGGGTGGGAGGGGGAAAGGGAGAGGGGTGAGTGGAAAAATAGATACACTAATGTATTGTGGGTAGAACTGTGAACTGGGTCAACCATTCTGGAGAAAAATTTGGAACTACATCAAAAAGGCTCTAAAACTGACAACACATATAGGGAAATAAGAGCTAAGGAGGGTCATTTTTGGTTTGGAAGATTACTATGGGCATAAACCCATGGATGGCAGGGGAGTTAGAATGATACACTCTTTTGAGAAATACCATACCATTACTAGGACCATATTCTAATGAGATCAAAGAAAAAAAGGAAAACAGCTCTTTTGTGGTGGCAAAGAATTGGAAATTTAGGAGATCAGTTGAGGCATCTAGGTTGCACAGTGGTTAGAGTCTCAAACCTGGAGTCAGATAGACCAGAATTCAAATTTGACCTGAGATGATCAATAACTGTGTGATCCTACCTCAATTTCCTCATTTGTGAAATAAGGATAATAATGGCTCCACTTACCTTCCAGGTTTGTTGTGAGCATCAAATGACATAATATTGTAATCAATTAGCACAATGTAGTCACTGTACAAATGTTTATTATTTTTATTATTATTATATGATTGTGATAAAATATTATTTACTGGAATAAATAATGAAAGAAATATTTTCAGAAACACTCAGAAAGATATGAGCTAATGCAAAGTAAAGTGAGCAGAACAAGGGGAATGATAATTGTGAAAGGCCTTACTACTTTGATCGATACAATAATACAAGAAAGTTCTAAAGGATTCATATTGAAAAATTCTATCCACTTCTAGGGAGAGAACTGACCGACTCAGAATGAAAATTGAAGTATGACTTTCTAGTTTTCTCTATTTGTGTTACTTTTTTATTTCATAGCATGGCTAATGTGGAAATACATGGTTGGTTGGTCCTTGATTCTAAAAGAGGACCAAAATGACATCACTGTGTTGGAGTCAAAATACAGTGTGGCTGTGGCTGATCAAAGCAATATAAACTGGATGCTCTGCCACAGATTGAGCATAAATAGTCCATATGAACATTTGGAATGGAGATGGCTCTAAATTTGTGCATATCCCTTTTTTTGAGCTACCGTGGTTGTGTTTTGCTCATAGAACATGGTGCCTTCTTTGATACAGATGCGCCATGTTGGATGGTCCCATGCCAGCATCTTCCATGTCATACAGTGAATTCCAAAATCCTTCAAAGAGATCTTAAGAGTGTCCTTGCATCACTTCTTCTGATTTCCATGTGAGCACCTTCCTTGCATGAGTCCTGTAAAAATAAACATTTGGGCAAACATACTTTTGGCATTCAAATATTACCAGCCCATTGGACTTGCTCTCTCTGCAGTAGAGTTTGAATGTTTGATAATTTAACTTGAGAAAGTACCCTAGGGTACAGTATCTTCTCCCACCAGGTGATCTTTAGATTCTTCCTAAGGATTCAAATGGAAAAGCTTGAATTTCCTGGCATGACACTGGTAGACCATCCAGGTTTCACAGGCACACAACAATGAGATCAGCACAATGGCTCTGTATGAATAATTGGTATCATATTTCTGACTTACTCATTGAATTGGGGAGGAACTACATGGAGGGAGAAAATGTGAAACTGAAAATAAAACTTTTAAAGAGCCATATTTTAAAGTTAAAACAACACAAGACTGTTCTAAAACATTGAAAGCTATCATATGGACAGAAGACTCTCAAGGTTTATTCAAGAAAAACTTAGAGACTGAGCACAAAATTTTGTCAACATACATATCTATATGTAATATAAAATAAATATAAATAATGCACAGCATTATTCAAAGAGTCAATATTTTAAGCATGAGAATGTTTCAACTGAGTACTATAATGGAAATCACACTGGACTTGGAGGAAAGAATTGGATTACTATGGGCTTAAGTAATTTTACTTCTCTTTGAGCTCAGTTTTCTAAATTTGTAAAAGTGATCAGCAAGGTGGTGCTGTAGAGTGTCTAGTCTAAAGTTAGGAAGACTCATTTTCCTGAGTTCAAATCTGGCCTCAAACATTTACTAGTTGTGTGACCCTGGGCAGGTCAGTTAACCTTGTCTCAGTTTCCTTATCTTTAAAATGATCTGGAGAAGGAAATGCAAACATTTCCAATGTCTTTGCCAAGAAAACTCCTGATAGCTTCACAAAGTTATTCATGACTGAACAATAACAAAATTGAGATAACAATACCAGCAAAATTTACTTCATAGAAGTCAATGGAAGAAAATAATATTTACCAAATGCCTCCTATGTGCCGTGCCCAGTTCTGAGAATACAAACACAAAAGTGAAGACAATCTCTACCTTCAAGATTGCATTGTAGGGGCAACTAGGTGGCAGAGTGGATAGAGCACTGGCCCTGGAGTCAGGAGTACCTGAGTTCAAATCTGACCTTAGACACTTAATAATTACCTAGCTGTGTGACTTTGGGCAAGCCACTTAACCCCATTGCCTTGCAAAAAAAAAAAAAAAAGCTTGCATTGTAATAGTGGAAGACAACTCATATAGGGGAATGAGAGCCAGTGAGGGGCATTTTGGTTTGGAAGATTACCAGAATGGTGAGTGGAGTCATGGGGGGATTGAAGGATACACCCTTTTGAATATCAATGACAGTATTTCTTTGAAAATGGTTCTAGTAATTGAAGGTGGTCAGGGTGATATGGAAGGCACACATCCAAGGAATGGTGACCTGTGAAAAGACAGCAGAAAACAAAGTGAATCATAGCTGGAGAGTCAAAACTAGACAGAACTGGTTAGGAAGTGGACAACCAGGATGCAGGGACTCCAGGTGAAAGTTAAGTAGTTCAAAATGGTTAAATTCTCCAAGGCATGTCCTCTGATACAAATAGTAAGATATGCGGCTAGAAGATGGTAAGAAGAGGAAAGAATAACCAAAGAAATAATGGATGTGAAACATTTTTCAAACCTTAAATTAGTAAATGAATATCATAGGATCCTAGATTCCAACAGGAAAGTAAAGGTCATCAAATTCAACCTCTTCATTTTATAGCTAAGAAAACTGAGGCATAGAAAGGTTAAAAGTTTTCTATGGGTCTTGCATGTAGTCTCTTCAACTGGACTTGACCTTTGGTCTTTCTGACTCCAGGTCCGTCATTCTATGGAGTTCACTCTGTCACTTCTGCCACCATTTTGGGTGTCTATGCTCAGTCTACACATTTATGTGGACTTTTTTTTTTTTTAACACTATACACCCATAAGAGGATTCATGATATTCTGTGAAAGGTTTAAACTTACTATAAAACAGAAACATATAATTATAATATGCTCTAAAACTCCCAACTTGGAGACTTCCTTTCAGAAAATGAATAAAACATACTAGTTATAGAAGCAAATGATAACTTCATAGCCATAGCCCAAGTTGGCAATCTGATGATTAGTGCTGGGGTTTATTGCAAAATCATGGTTAGAATCTTTAATTCTAAACTTCTTGTCTTTTCTCCCCCTTCAAACAACTGGACAAAATCCAGATATTCCCTTGTGCCTAAGAATGTGTAATTAACATTTATTTCCTATCACTAAAGTGAAGGAATTAGGACCCAGTCTTAAAAAGAAGTACTAATGTGGAATCTTTGGTGAGTCAATGATGTAATGAGCATGGGAGGGAATATAATGGAGAAATCCATAATGCCTGAACTGTGTTAAGTATTTTAGATAAAAAGAGAAAGAAAAAAATCCTAATCTTCAGCAATAATATTAATTTATTTTCTGTAGTATTTTAAGCTTTCAAGAATACGAGGCACATTATCTCATTTGTTTCTCACACTGCCCTAGTGTTATTATTGTTCATCCTTCATTTTAGGAGAAGATTAATGACATCTCCTTATTTGGAAGGTAGATAAAATAGTGGATGATGAGTGATGTATTGATTTGCATGGAAGTTAAGATATAAGTGAGGAAGAGTTAGACAAAGTTTTCAGCCTCACTCTTTCTCACAGAGTCATCAAAGTGGCAGGAAAAAAAGTCAGGACAATTGTCAATGGCCCAGGGTAAAGTGGATGACCTCGGCATCTCTGATATCTTACCAAGCTCTTTCACAGTACCAAATTCAACTGCCTTCATGGTCACTGGAACAAATTATTCTCATCTATCCATTCCACTATGAAAAGTCTTCACAAGCTTGGGGCTGGCACTCTCCCCCCCATAACTCACTCTGCACTGACATCAAAGCTACCAATCCCACCAAGAAAAAAGAGAAGATTCAAAGAAGTTTTTAACAGTAGACATCATGGAAGCTCTTAAGTGAAGGTCTGCCTCTTTTTGAAGAAAAGGGGAAGTATAAAGCCCAGCAAGGTGAGAGAGTAGGAAAGCCAGTGAGAGGCTTTTAGCCAAGGTGCAGTCCAGGTCTCACCAATAGGTTCGAAGCATATTAGTTGCTCTCAATCTGGGTGCTTAGCCAATCTGCTGAAATGGTTTTCCAGTATGCTATAGCTTTTTGGAACCATAGATGAAAGTTGCCCTGAGTTATAGCTGCTGTTAATGCCCCATTTTACAGATGTGAAAACTGATGCCCCTTTCTAAGGTGATATCTGAATCTCAAATTGTCTTGACCCCCAGGTCCAACCTGCTATGCCTCAATGCATTTACTTACACAGACAAAAAATAAACACAAGCTCATTTGTTCTAAAATACTGAGAACTTTCAAATTATCAGAGGGCTTGCAGAGACTATTCAAGGAAGACTTGGAGACAGCACAATATTTTATCAAATTTTTTACTCAACAACATCATTCAAGAACTACTGTATGGAGGAATCAGAGAAACTAGCATTGAATTGAATATGGAAGCAATATAATGATTCTAGAAAGAGGTGGTAAGGAGAGAGTCATGGGATTCATAGGACAATACTTCCAGAGCCACATGGGACCATAGAGGCCATCTATTGCAACCACCTCTTTTAGTGAATGAGAAAGTAAGAGATGGGAGGTGGGGTGACTTGCCCCTGGTTACATAGGCAGTGTCAGAGGTTAATCTGAACTTTTACTCCAAAGTCAAGTGTACTCTCTGCTACCCTACAAGCAGGTGGTGCTGTTCAGTGGGTAGTGGGTAATGCCTACCTGGAGTTCAGGGAGGAGATAAAAGTTGGATATGTATACCCGGAAGTTTTCTCTGATGAAATCATGATCTCACTTCTGGAAGCTGGAGATGACCTCCAAAAGTGAAAATATGGAAGGAAGAATAGAGGACCCAGGACAGAGCCTTAGGAGGGTGTGATCTGGTTGGCGATCCGGCAACAAGCCAAAGGAGAATAATTCAGGGAAGTGGGAGGAGAATCAGAGGAGAGCAGATTCACAGAAATCAAGGGAAGAGAGAGGGATGGCTGGTAAAAACTCAAATGTGACTCTGTTGTCAGTCAAATGTCAGAAGACCCAAAGAAGGCTTCCGCTGCAGTAGACAATGCTTCTTAGAGGGTATATGGGAGGACAAGGAGAAGAACTGCAAGGGATGCCAACCAACCAATCAAAAAACATTCATTAAAGACCTACCTTATGTCAAGTGCTAACACTAAAGATAGAAAGATAGATAGAGTCCTAGCCCTCAAGAAACTTGTTGTGAGTTGAGTCAAACTTAAGTTAGTTTATGTTTGAGATACATAGTTTAATACACACACACATACACCATATATATGTATATATATATATATACATATATATATATATAGTTAAAGTTAAGTTGTTTATATTTGATCCTGGAATGAAAAGAGACACTCATATATCATTCATCTGTTAGCAAAAGATTTATTTAGACATAGCAAGGGAGGGATGTTCCACAAAGATATGTCCTGAACTCACCATATGCTGATTTGGGCAAACAAAGCCCCTGTTTCTTCTTTGTCTATTGAGACAAGAAGCACCTGGACCCACTCTTGACTGTTTTGTACAAGTGTGATCCAGAAGTGATGCCAATGGTCCAGATCTTTAGTTGCTGAACTAATTAATTGAGTCTTGCCTTTTATGTACAAATGAGTTACCCTTGCATAGAAACTGGGGGTTACTGTTTTGCTCCTACCACAGAATTTAAATTCTTTGATCCATCCTAGATAGGGAGAGTAGATTAGAGGCAATCTCAGAGGGGAAGGCCTTTCTAACTGGAAGGTCTCTGCAGAGGATAGACTTAGCTGGCAGAATAATCCAGACCAATGAGATCATATAACCAATAAATTATTAAACTCTGGAAATTGTATCTTTGCCACTTCTCAGTTGTAACAAAATTTGTGAGCTATACAATATTGTTCTTTGACCAAACTGTTCTTGAGTCTTCTCTTGCCTTGGGACAGGAGAGACATACCATAGGACAAAAGAAGACTAGGAATCTGCCTAATTCATTTAACCAATGGAGACAGCCAAGCCATGAGGAAAAATGCTTCTCTCCAAACTCAGTGTGGTGCCAACTGGTAACTTGATTGCATGACAGAGTCCATCTGCTGCCCTGTCAGTGACTCCTTGGCAGGATCCTGAGAAGTCCTTTCTTTTCAATTGCTCCACTGGTCATCAAGAAGACTTACTGGGAAGAATAAGGATCCTAGATGACGGGTTAAGGGCAGTTCGATGGCACAGTGCATAGGAGTCAAGATCTGAGTTCAAATCTGACCTCAGGCACTTACTTGCTGTGTGATCCTTGGCAAATCACTTGACTCTGTTGCTTCGGTTTCCTCATCTGTAAAATGTGCTGGAGAAGAAAAGGGCAAACTACTGCACTATCTGTGCCAAGAAAAACTCAAATGAAGTCATGAAGAGTCAAACATGACTGAAATGAATGGCCAAAAATGTAGACTTGGAAAGGTCCTCAGAAGTCATCTAGTCCAACCCCTCTTTTTTCAGTTGAGGAAGTTAAGCCTAGAAAAGTGAAGTTCCAAGATCACAGAGCATAAATCTCAGAGACCAGTTTTGTATCTAGGTCCCCTTGTCTCCAGAACTAGGTCACTTTTCACCATACTATATTAGGTGCAAGTCATTTCATCCAGATTAATTATTTTAATTTCTTTCCACTGTATAAAATAAAAATCAGATGAAAAAGGACCAGGGTAAATCTTTTAGTATAATTCTTGAAAACTCTTCATTGTTGAAGAGGGAATAGAGACCAGAGGGCATGGTACTTATTTCAGACACAGGAAACATGAGACAGGGTTTAAATGAAGACACCCCTAAAAGACCTGAGGAGATTCTTCCAAGGACAGGACTCTCAAGTGTGCTGTTCAGGCCATCTGGAGGTAGGTCAAGTGAATTATTGATCTCTTGAATCATCTAGAGTGTTTTCAAACAAAGGCAGCTGGTAAAATCACCATTAAGGGTGTCACAGTCAATACTGGCAGACACCTCTTGGAGCATACAACCTCCAGATTTAATGGGGCAGAAACAATTGAATTGCTGAAAAATACAGTTGGATCGGATGTACCCAGGCAAGCTTTGGAGTAGCCATCTAAGACCAATGGCCCTATTGTGTTTCTTGGAATATGTATACATTCTTTACCCAGGCTCAGTCGTAGTCACCCTGGTTGCGGAAGCAACATTATTTGCCCGATTAAGCTTATTTCACTCACTTGAATTGACTTTTTGCCTTGAGAACATCATCATCAAACCTAAGCTTGATAACATCAGTTGGTTTTAAAGGTTTCAACAAAGAATATCAAAATAGTTTTAAAATATTAAGGTTGGGATTATCCACAAAGCTCAATCCTTTTCGCTAGAATCAGGGAATCACCAATAATGCGGGGCTAACTCCTGATGGAAACAAAGACTGATGGGAAGCCAGGGACAGAGACACAGCTAAGATCTGGAGGAAGGCCAGTGTGGCACCTCCCCCTCTCAAGGAAAAGAGAAACTGGCACCAGATGGAGACACAGGATGATGAGGAAACAAAAGACAAATAGGAAGGAGACAGAAATGCTAGAGAAAAAGGACTGGCATAGCAAGGAGCTACGGAACGGGAATTCATACCTGTTTCTTGAGTCATGAGTCCTGTGTAAATCTCATTAGAAGATGATATGAATTCACAATTCCAATTTCTTTTTCCGTATAGGGGCCTTACCCCAAGTGGTATTATAAGTCTTAGGGCCTATATGTAGATTCCTTAGATCCTGAGTTTTTTCCCTTCATTTTTATAAGGGAGAAGAGGTAAACTATAAAGGGACCTGAAGAAGACAGAGACTGGCAACAGCATAGAAGGAAATCTTGCTCTTTAGGTTCTCAGGCACCACTTCTTCACTTTTCTGTCCTACTAAAGAAAAAAGTTCTAGATTAGACTTTCTGTTGGCCTCATCAATCAATGATCACTTATTGGGAGTGTACTTTGTGTTTGTTGTTAGAAATGTGAACTTAAAAAAAAAACATTTTCTCCTCAAGTAGCTCATATTCCTGTAGAAAGAGACGACAACCTGTTTGGGCAATAGTGGCTAGGGAAGGGATTTGGGCTGGGACTTCATGGGGATGAGAAGTTGATATATTGATTTGATTGTAATTCTCAGACCAAAAAAAAAAAATGGGGTCTAAATAGGGTAGAGAATAGTTGAGATAAGGATGCATTATTCTGGGAAGTCCAGAGCTGAGTAACTTGGATCCTTTTGAGTTTAGAATAGCAGTATCTGGCAGGAAAAGAATCCCAGGGAAGCCAAGGAAGCCTGCTCCTAGGGAAGACTAGGCAGTCATTTAGCTAGTCTTAGTGATAGTCTATGGAGTTTCTCTTAGAATCCAAGCAGAGTCACTGTGACATCTAGAGTACAGGAGTGACACAGTTAGATTGGATTTAGGAATATCAATTTGGTAGCCATATGAGATTGGAGAAAGGGGAGGCCAGGAGACCAAGCTAGCCCAAGAATCCAAGGGAAAGGAGATGAGAACCAGAACCGGGGAGGGCAACTATGTGAGTGGAGAAAAGAGGACAGAAGTGGAGACAGAGGTGCCAAGCTTAAGAAACCAGTTGAATGAGAGTAGTGACCAAGAGGGAAGATTTCAATTGACTGAGATTGCAAATCCAAGTAGCAAAAATGTCACTCTAAACAGAAAAAGAGAAATGAAAAAACACAGGTTTAAAGGAAAACAGTTTAGTCCTGTTTTGTTGAGGTTGAGGTTGAGATATCTATGAGATGTCCAGTTGAAGATACCCAGTATGTAACTGATAATACAAGACTTGGGTGTAAGAACCATAAAGGGGTTGGAGATAGAAACCGGAAACCCACCTAAAAAAGAGATGAATCCACTGGAGCTGTTGAGACCAATAAGAGGATATGGGAGAAGAAATGGTAGAGTCCTGGGGTTCTCTAACATATAGATGATCCAGTAAAGAGAACTGGAAAGCAGTCAGGTGGGTTGGGGAACCATAGGAGAATGGGGGTGGGGGTGGGGAGGGCAAGTAAGATAGAGTCATTGTGAAAAGCCTGGGGAGGAGGGTGTTTAAGAGGAAAGGATGGTCTCTTCAGAGAAGAAGAATGAGGACTGAAAAATGTCATCAGATTGCAGCTCTCTTTCAGAGACCTGACCCCAGAGAAAGCAGTGACAGTTGAGTGATGAACCAGATTAGAATAAAGGAGGAGACAGAGACATTTAGCTTTAATCTGAAACCCTGGGCTTCATTTAATAATCGCATAGAGAATTTGGAAGAGATGAAAAAGACTTTCGACGCCATCCAGTCCCACACACCTTATTCAACAGATGAGGAAACTGAGGTCCCGAGAGGGGAATTCATTTGTTCAAGATTTCCCGAGTGGTAAAGAGCAGAGCAATGAATGACATGACTGGAAGTCGAATGGGACCCTAAGAAAATGTACCCTCCTTCGGGGCCGAGAGAAGCTAGGTTAGGAGAGATTCCTAAGGAAGGAGTTGAGAGTTGGAAAAGAGCTTGGTCCTCAGACTCGGGAAGGGGAAGGGGAAAGCCACCTGGGTGGGAGAAACAGATGGAGGTCCCCGGAGAGTTGGGAGGCGCTCTGCTGGTGTGACTGTGGCAAGGCTGGCCGCGGGTCCCTGCCCTCCCAGGATGCTCTGATCGTTCTGCCCCGGCGGGGTGCCAGGTTCACGTGAGGCAGGCAGCCAGCTCTGCCGGTGCCTTCCCCTGCAGCCGGGCACCCCGGAGGGCTCCGGGCTCTCACGGCTCCCTTGGCTCACAGCGCACCCCGGTGGCCGAGGCCGCCCGCGCCCAAGCACCCACGCCCCGGGGCCCCGGGGCGGGAGCCTCCCCTCCCCTCCCCCCAGGCCCCCCCTCCCCGCGCCCGGCTCCGCGGCCGCCGTGTCAGTTGGAGAGCAGCGCCCGCACCGGCCACACCTGGAGAGCCGGGGCGCGCCGGGGAGGGGCGGGGAGGTCTGGGGGCGGCGCGGAGGGGGGGGCCGGCGCTCCCGCCCTCCGCCCTCTGGCCCTCCGGCTCCCGGGGGGAGGGGGGAAGGGAGGAGGGCCGGGAGCGGCGGCGGCGGCCGGAGCGGCCCCTGGGCGGGGGCAGCGCCGCGGGACCATGGAGCCGGGCGGCCCGAGCCCGAGCCCTCGGGGGCGGCGCCGGCGCCGGCGGCAGCGGCAGCGGCAGCAGCAGCAGCAGCGGCAGCAGCAGCCCCCCCGGCCCCCCGAGCCCGCCTGGCTGGAAGCCTGGCTGGACGACCACCGCGACTTCACTGCCTCCTACTTCGTGCGGAAAGCCACCAGGTGAGCCGCAGCTCCGCGCTCTCGCACCCGGAGCCGGGGCGGGGTGGGGGGCGCCGGTCCCGCTCCTCCCCGCCTTGCCCCGGCTGGGAGAACAAAAGCTCCCCCCGCCACGGGGGCCGGGACCCCTCCCCAACTGGGATCGCAAGGGGGAGGGGGCGCCGGGGGAGTCCCGGGGAGGGGGGGCAGCTCCGGGAGCCCCCCCAGCTCCCGGCTGCCCCCAGCCCAGACTGGCTGCTGGTTTCCGGCTCCCCGCTGCCGCCCGCTCCCCGCTCCCCGCGCTCTGCCTCGAGCCCCGGGCGAACCCCACCAGTTTGCCCTCCTGGAGTCCGGAAGAAAGGGCCACTTTCTCTAGTCCGGCTCTTCCTGGGGGATCTGGGGTGGGGGACGCTCGCGCGCGCGCGCGCGCGTGTGTGTGTGTGTGTGTGTGTGTGTCTGTGTTTGTGCGTCCGTGTGTCCGTGTCCCCGTGTCCATGTGTGTGTGCAGAACTGAGTGGGGTGCTGGAAGCCGGCCTGTCCCCCCGGCCTCTGCCCCAGCGGCGCCCACTTTTCTGAGCTTTGGGGAGTCAGGGGGCCAGCGAGGCGGCCGAGGCCGGCCCGGGGCTCCGGCCTGGCTCTCTGGCAGGCCCCCGCCGCCTGGCACCAGAGGGCCAGAGCCCGGGAGAAGGGCGGGGGCGGGGCCGCCCCAGAGGCGGGGTCCGGCCGGCCTGGGCGGAGACCCGGGCCCCGTGGCGGGGCCGGGGCAGCCCGGGCCCGGGGAGCGCGCCAGGCCCAGCCGGTCCGACTCTCCGGGGCGCGAGGGCGGAGGGAGAGCCCGCGAAGGAGGAGGGAGCCTGGGCGCGCCGTCCACTCTGACCAGTCGGCTTCCACTTCAGCCTAGCCCGGCAGGGGCGGAGCTTGCGTTTGAGTTTTTGTGTGTGTTTGTGTGTGTGTTTGTGTGTGTGTGTGTGTGTGTGTGTGTGTGTGCGCGCACGCCGTCTAACTCTTGGAGAGGAATCACCACAGCTGCAGAAGGGGGCGGACTGAGTGGGGGGCGGACTGAGGGGGGCGGGGGGCGGTGCTGTTCCCCTCCACTTCACTGTCTCTGCCCGTCCGGGCTGGACGCAGGAAGCTCGGGCAGCGGCGGCAGAGGCAGCAGGAGCGTCAGCATCCACGGCACCGACACCGGCGGTCCAGTGGGCCGGACACGGAAGCCGACCGTCGCTGGGCTTGTCGTCTGGGGCTCCCGCCAGGGACCGCAAGAGGCAGGGAAGCGCCGGGCGGGGTCACGAAGGGCTTGGGTTGCCAGGTCCGCGGGCGGGCTTGGGGAGATCGTGGGGTACTGCGGTGCCGAGCGCGCCCCGCTAGGGGGCAGCGTCCTCGCGACGCGGCGTGGGAGCTCGGGGAGCTCCAGGGCGTGTCCCCCATCACCTGGCGGCCGGGCTCTGAGCCCCGCCCGCTCTCACCTCGGGCCGCACGCCTCCCCGCGCAGCCCCGTCGAGGGCCGACCCGGGCGCCGGCGTAACTCAGGGGTACTGGATCGAGGCCGCATGGTCTCCCCTCGGAGCCTCGGCTATGCTGCCTTTCGGAGATAAAACGAGGTATTGTCATCCTTCCGGCCCGGCGATCCCAGACTAGAGGGGATGGGGAGAGAAAGAGGTTGGGGAGGATGGAGAAAGTGGGCACTGGTGGCCCCCTGGGGCACGGAGAGAGGTGACTGACCTGCCACAGGCTCTGCGCCCAAAGGAATGATGGGCTTGTGCCGGTTTCACCAAAGAGATGGAAATCCGGGGTTAAAGACCAATGGGCTTCCCTCCCTCCATTTTTTTAATCTCTTCCATCCTGGAGCAAGGGTGCAGGAGAGGTGAGCGCGACCACTCCCCAAAACAGGTTGGAAGATGTAGGTGGGCATGGGCTGCGCCTGGCAGCCCATGCTGTGGAGGTTGGCCCAGAGCAGGTTTTGGCAGAACTTTCGAATAATTAGAGCTGTCCAGGATTAGAATGGGTTCCTAGGAGAGAGTAAATTTCCCATCTCCAAAGAGGTCTCCAGATAAAGGGCTAGCTCAATCTCTCGAGGGGGCATGGTGTAGAGAGGAGGTTTTAGTCCTCTCGAAGTAGGACCGAATCAAGGCTTCCCGATTTCAGGAGGTCTCCAAACTGAATTTTCAGTATTTTGATGAACACACTTCAGTAGCTTGCTTTCCTTTGCAAGTCTGTGCTTGTAATTTTATTCATTTAAAAACAGTATTCCGAGATGAGGGGCCACCAGTCAGACATCAGACAAGGGGTCAATCTCACCCCCACCACACACACACAGAGTTAAGAATAGATCTGGTGACCAAGGTCTCTTCCAGTTTTCAAATTTAATGAAACCTCTGTAATCTCTTTCTGTTAATCCCCCCCCCCCCCAAATTTCTCCCACATCTAGTCGCTCCTAAAGACCAGAGACCTGAGACCCACTGTCTCTTTGGCTCTTAAGCTGGGAGGGCATTTCATTTATTTATTTATTTATTTATTTATCTATTTATTTGCTTATTTTTGGTCTTTGCAAGGCAATGGGGTTAAGTGACTTGCCCAAGGTCACATAGCTAGGTAATTGTAAGTGTCTGAGGCAGAACTAGAAGGGCATTTTAAAGAGAGTGGGCTTGCCATGAAACTCTAAAGAAGCAGTGTGAAGTCTTTACCTCCTGCCTGATGCCGTAGTATCTCTGCTCTGCCATCCTTCACCCCCTTCCCCATACACCTTGTAGTAGAGGGATGCTGATTTCCTATAACAGATTTCTCACTTTTTCAAATAGCTTCTCTAGGAGTGGTTTTGTTTTCTTTTTGTTTTCTTTTTCATTCTTTTTTTGGTTTGTTTATTGAAAACTCAAGGTCCTTACTTTCCCTCATAATGGAAATTATTATGTTCTGATGATGGGAGGGAGGTTCTCTCTCCTTTTACAGGTTCCCTATCCCTTAATGATGATTTAGGGGTCACTTTCAGAACATGCTGGGAATTTTCTGAAGCCTAGTAACTGTAGCACAACTTGGGACCCATGAAGTCCTAATCCCCTTTGCAATGTCATTTTCTAATTTTCTCTGACTCCTGTTAGAATTCTCAGGCTTTGAGCTCTACTCTGCAAATCCCCCTGCCCATGACAGAAAAAAAGAATTAAGCGGGGAGCCAGAGCCCAGAGAAGTTCTCTGCTCAAAGACAGTCTAACTCAGCTTCTGCCTCCCAGAGGATGACAGAGCCCAGTTATCTCACTTTTCAGAAGGATGTGGATTTCTGCCTTATGAGAACCGGAAATTGGTCCCATGTTTAGCCAGAGGGATAGCAGGCCTTTAATCTCTGAAGTGGCCAAGAAATACAAGCTCTCCCTTTTGGGATCGTACATTGTCCAGCTGGTTGGGAGCGGCCTGCAAAGGCTCCCAAACCAGTTTGGGTAGGAAATTGAGACTTTTCACATGGTGGGAGGGTGAGTGGGAGGCAAAGTAATAAGATTACAACTGGGTGATTCCAGATGGGACCTCAGACACTGACTGGGAAATCTCAGAAGCACAAGAATCAAAATGGAAACCCCAGAAATCACTGCAGCAAAGTTTCTGATAGTTTGATTATGATTTTAGCTTCACTACTGCCTAAATCTTAGACTATTTTTCTCTTTAAAAAGACTGTTCTTTCCTTCTCCATGTTTTCTTCCAAAAGAAAGAAAGGCATCAATGAGTATGTATTGGTTTGAACATATTAAAAAAGAAAAACTTAATTAGGTAGTTCATCTGCCCCACCAAACAAACCTATAATTGTTTTCAAAAAGTTTCTGAGTCTGCCTTGGCAAATAGACTCCCAGGTATTTTATATTGTCTGAGGTTACTCTGAATGGAATTTCTCTTTCTAGCTCTTCCTGCTGTATCTTGCTAGGGTTTATTTTATATCCTGCATCTTTGCTAAAATTGCTAATTCAAACAAAACTATAGCTAGATTAAGCTTCATAGTGATTTCATGGCACTGGACACTCCCTCTAAACAAGACAATTCAGTATCTCTTCTAATTTGCTTTCTAATTTTGCCTTAGAGACTCACCTGGAGCTCTGAGATTAAGTGACTCAACCAGAGTTTCATCTAGTCTTCCTGATCTGGTCTTTCATCAATTAAGCCATGTATCTCTCACTCATTTGTTTTAGGATACTTGGCTCTAGTTTTGGGATGAATCTGAAAGTTTTTCTAGGCAATCCCACTCCATTTTACATATAAGGGAAATAAAGCTTGTTGTTCAGTTATATGTGCAGGGTAGAGGAGGCTGTGGCAAAGATATTGGAGTCGTTTGCTATTTTCCTCTCTCACTCATTTTGCAGATGAGGAAACTGAGACAGTGTCAAATGTCTTGCTTAGGGTCACAGAGCTAGTAGATGTCTAAGGATGGATTTGAACTTATGAAGATGATTCCAGATTCTATGCTCTATCTGCTGCATTGCCAGGTCACCCCCAAACCAAGCTTCAAAAAAAGTGAATTGACTTGCTGGGAGTCACATGAAATGCTGCTACCTAATAGAATTCAAACTCTGGTTCTTTGAGTCGGAGTTCAGCTCTCTCCCATCTCTTTCCCAGTCTTTAATTGTTGAGTTTCAGCAAGTGTTTTTTGTATCTCATTCTGCTGCTAAACCTGAGACTTGGTTTAAATTCACCCACTTGTGGTTAGCAATTATTAACAAAGAATGAAGCAAGAGTCCTTCTCCTAGAGGTGGATGGTTAGCTGTCAGTATTTTTTGGTAGCTCTTTAAAAGGGAGCATCTGATTGAAGAAATACAAGACTCTTTACTTCCTTAGGATTTCTTTAATTATAATTGTATTTATATTCTATATTTAATTGTATTATATAATATTGTATATTTAATTATAATAACTTTAATTATTAAGGAGACAATGCCAGAGTTCCATCATCATTAAAAAGAGATTGGGGAATGGGGAGTGTTGGTGACAGCCTGATTCCCTCACCATCTTATTTATTGTACATTTGCTAGAATCAGGTAAGGGAATGATGTGAATGATCAGTATTTGGACAATTCATTTTCCACAAACCAACTGGAATGTATGGAGAACAATTTTCATGCCCTCTGCACCAGCCTAGATTCTTGGGAGGAAAAGGATCATTTCTTCCAATATGTGTTTGCATTTTCAATGGAAACCTCTGTGATTCTAAGACTTATGAAATGTGATTTTTTTTTCCTGTAGCATCTTAAAATAATGTTTATCTTTGATCTTTGAGAATAATACTGATGTGATATAAATATAATCTCCCCCTTTACCCCCAGTTTTCTAACAAGTGCAGATTGTTTCTCTGATCTTTAAAAATGGATTTGGCTTGTATCACCAAAAACAAATGCCTCTTTGACTATAGTTGACTGATATTAATTTTTATGGCAGCTTGGCTCAAAGTCCAGGAACAATAGGCAGTTTAATAGTCCCTAGTAGTTTTCCGGAATTAACTTTAAACTTAGCCTCCTAGGAACATAAATTTAGAACTGGAAGAGACTTCAGAAACCTGCCTCATTTGACAAAGGAGATAACTGGGACCCAGAGAGAAAAGGTGAACTGCCTGAAGTTTTATGGGGTTCTCTGATCCCACAGTTTAGTGATTGAATTTGCTATCACCAGGTCTGCTCAATATCACAATGATAGACTCCATATGTTGGTTACTGAAAGCTAAAAGGGGGATCAAGGTCTTAGATCCCAAATGTCATTAAAAAATTATTTTGCCATTTATCTCCCTTCTATTATCTGTTATTATTGTTGTTGAGTAGTTTCAACTCATTTGACAGACAAGGATGAGGTAGAATTAAATGACTGACCCAAGCTCACGCTACAAGTAAGTGTCTGGAACCAGATTTGAACACATGAAAATGGGTCTTCTTGATTCCAGGCCTAGCACTCTATTCTCTACACCACTGAGCTTTATTCTATTATCTGTAGAGTTTTTAATTACAAGATACTAATTTAGAAAGCAGTCAAAAAGGATATAAACAGATGTCTGGTACTATTCGATCTGAATTTTTGTTATTCTCCTATTAAGTTGATGAGATCTTTTTATAAAAGTAATTTCCTTACAAATTATATACATTTTGTTCATTTATTTGCTAACGAGCCCTTAAATTTGGAATCCCAAGACCTGGATTCAAAATTAAGCTGTGTTACTTACCAACTTGGTCCCCTTAATTCTCTTCTTAATTTTCTCCTTTGTAAATCAAGAGGCTTGAGCCTAATAATTTTCAAGGTCCCTTCACATTCTAAATCCTGTGCTTCATAGAGAAGAAATCTACTGTCCATGGACCAACTATCATTGCTTCTTAATTTCATGTTGTTTGTGGAAAAATGACTTACTTTGTGTGTGATGTATTTCTGTGTTTAATTGGATAATAGCTGTGTGGCCTTCTGTACTTTTGAATCAATGAGCCGATTTCTTTCCCCTGTACCTATATAGCAGCTACTGTAAATTAGCTCCAATTTATTCTCTCTGGCCTGTTTGGACCGAGTTGTTGGCCTGTTGTCTTCCCCTATTAAACTGGGAGTTCCTTTAGAAAAGGGTTAATTTTTTTTCTTTTCTCTGAATTTTTAATACCTAGCTTATTGACCTGACTAAATTTTTTTAAATAGGATATAGTGGGGGAAACTCTGAGGTCAGGAGAAGCTTTGTTTGGAGTTTGGAGAGAAGATATTTGTTAGCTGTATGTCACTGAGCAAGTCACTTAGCCTCTATCTTCAGTTTCCTCATCTGTAAAATGAAAATTAATAATATCACAGGGTTTTTGTAAGGATTAAATGAGATAACATGATTCCAAGATCTTAAAGTGCTATATAAATGCCACCTGTGGTTTTTCTTTAATTAGTAGTGGTTGCAACCCATTAATAACCTAAATATTTCATATTCCAACTTGAGATTAGTTTTAGATTGAATTCCTATAGGACTGTGTCTGAAAAGAATGTTCATTGTAACAAAAAATCTCTAGCTTTGTGAAATACTTTATATCTTATAACATCAGTCCTCACAACAGCCCTATAAAATAGGTATTATAAGTCTTGTTAACCTTATCTTACAAATAAGAAAAATGAGCCCCAGAGGGACTGAGTCACATACCCATAATTACTCAGCTAGTAAATAACAGAAGTGAGATCTGACCCCGGCTTTTTCCAGTCTCCAAGCCCAGCCAAACTGGTTCCCAGTTAAGACCAGCAAAAATTTCATTGAATCAGAACAAAATCCACCAAACTTTATATTATTATGCAACCATTAAAATAAATTTCTGCCCTAAGGGCTCAGGGGAAGGATAGTTGTGAATTGGCCGGAAAAATCTCTGGGCCTGCCATTATGCTCATGAGATTCTCTAGTTCAACAGAAAGCTTTTTGGGGGTTGTTGGAGACAGGTATTTATATTTTTCCCTTAGGTAGTCTCAAGTAATTTACTGGGTTGGCTTGACTCCATCTGAGAATTAGACATAGTCATTTGTGAGATGGCATTTCCTGCCTCCCTTGGGCTCCCATTGCCATGGACAACCCAATAGTCAATCTTTGAGGTTTGCCTCCATTTCAGAAAGGCTGACCTCCTCTGTAATGTAGTGACTATTTCTCTCAGTTTGTACAGCTATGCATTTGCTCCTATTTCCCCCAGGACCTTTCTTAAACTCTCTGGTATGTTTTTAGGATAATGTGGGAAAAAATGTTTTGCAATTGGTATTTTGTAACAGAGCTCAGGGCAGTGTATGATAATGATGTGGTTGTTGTCCTTCATGCCAGAAGAGGACCAAATGAACATTTGTAATTGAGATATCTTGAAAATTGTACATCTGACTTTTCTTTTGAGCTACTGCAATTCTGTTTTGCTCTTAGAGCACAATGCCTTCTTTGATGGTGGGCATGCCCTATCGGACACTCCTGAGCCATGTCTCCCATATTTCACTATTGATCATGATATAGGGTCAGATACCTCTAGGTATCATAAGGATTTCTGGGCCTTGCCATCTATCATGCAGCTCACAATGTCCTACATGTGTTGACTTCTCCCAGAGTAAATCTGTAGGTTGTATCCTCCAAGTCCATACTTTATTACGTTATTCTATTTTATTATTATATTCAGTGATCATATGGGCTACAATGTAATCATAAATAATGCTTAATTCTATATAGGCCCTTGACAAGTCTTTGGTTGGGCAATGGGACCCAGAAGAGCTAAAAGGTTGGACACCCATGTCCTGGAGTGTGAGCATCTTGAGAACAGGGGTATCATTTTTTTCTATGTGTGTCCACTCCATTTACTTAACACAAGCCTTAAGATGTAGTAAACAGGGTTTATCATATGCTTTTTCATTTATTCATCTAGTGTTGAGCTGATCAGGCTGTTCCTGCTTTAAAATCTTTATTTAGTGATCTCCTATTATACACTAAATAAACTTTGATGTTTTTGTCTGGAAATAAAGGTGATCTAAAAGCTGACAGCACCTGTCCTACCAATGAGGATTTCCTTCCTGACTTGTCTCTTTCCTTCCTTCCCTCCTCCACTTCCACCATCCTGGAACCCAGAATTCCTTTCCCTGTCCCTCTAGCAGAGGCCACCTAGAACCCATCAGAACTGCTTGACTGCTTACATGGCTTAGAGAGATAGGAGTCACCAACTCTATTCTTTCCATTGAGACAGAGGACTGTGCTTTATTCTCTGCCCTGCTTTTAGGTTCTTCAGACCTCTAGAACTGTCACCTAATCTACAGATACTACTTAGAGGGTCCCTTAGGCCTTTCTAGTTCCACCACGGTAGTACCTACCTATGGGACCATAGGATTTTTTCACTTCAGTTTTGCAGCTAGAATTCTTTTATATTTTATTCCCTTTCCCATCCCCACCATTTCATTAGATTGTGAGCTCCTTGATAGCTCCCTGTTTCTATCACAAGCATTCAGAACAGTCCTTGGCAAATAGTTAACACTTAAAAAATGAATCTTCATTCATTCATTCATTCATTCATTTGTAGTCAGGGCCAGAGTCAGAACTGATATGAGGTACCTAGAGCTTTAGCCTAAGGCTCTGTCATCCCTTCCTTGCTATAGTAACTTCAGAAACTGCATTTTACCTCATGGCTTATTCCTGGGCTGTGCCATCCTGTGGAGCAACCATAGCCAAGCCAGCACCTCCAAGTTCCCATACAATAACCCTCTCCCTAGGACTCACCTCCTACAAAATCTTGAGCAGATACCTTCACAGTCAGATCGCCCAGGATCATGGATCATAGGTGATGAGGAAGAACTTGAAATATTAAATAATTTGGCCAAGGTCACACAGATAGTAAGCAACAGAGGAAGGATTTCAATCCAGGCCCCTTGACTCCAAAGCCAATAATTCTTGCATTAGGTTTCCAACCCCCCCCCCCCTTGTTTCCAAGGTATAAGAATTCCTTATTTAGCAACTTGCCATGTCATTGGGATCTATCCCCCTAACATTCCTGGGCTCTCTAGCTCCTTGGCTCAGTTTGTGATTTGTCCCTCCTCCCCTGCTCTTATCCTAGATTGAGAGTGGCAAAGGAATTTTGAATGCCTACTTCCTTCCACCTTTGTCAAGAAGCTTCCAGATTATCTAGGTGGCCACCTAGCTCCTCTCTGGCAGTTTTTTAAAATAAATTCTAGATTGAGAACTTAAAAGGCTGTTAGGTGATAGAGCCATCTATTCAAGGTCTGATAGGCAGCGGCAGACAGAATTGGAACCCACATCTTTTTGTCACAACACCATCATCACTGTTGCCTCTTCTTGCCCTGGATTTTGTTCTCTTGTAACATTGTGTCTTCCTCCTGATTCAAAGTGTGGGCTGTAATTATGGTACCTAAAGTTTGTATCTCTTCTAGGACTTGGCCATTAAAGGCAGGCCTTAGGCTCTTGTTCTTCCTCTTTCCCTCACTTGCCTTCTATTGTTGGACAAAGGAAGACACTGAACTTCTTGGGGATTATTTCCTCTTCTGTGATTGAGATGATCTTTCAACCACCATCATTTTCAATCACTCCTGAGGTCTATTTCAAATCTATGCTCTTTTATCTTTATGATAGTGGAGATGATGGTGTTTAGTCATTTTTCAGTCATATCCAACCCTCCATGACCCCATTTGTGGTTTTCCTGAGAAAGATACTGGAGGGGTTTCGTTTTTTTCACCAGTTTATTTTATAGATGGGGAAACTAAGGCAAATAGGGTTAAGTGACTTGCCCAGGGTCACACAGATAGTAAGTATCTGAAATCACAATTGGACTTGGGAAGATGAGGTTTCCTGACTTCATCTAGTTCATCTAGCTGCTCCTTAAGATGGTGGGTTGGGTTTAACAAAATGAGTTAAAACACTGCTATTCTTGGCTAGTGGTTGGTGTATTTGCCTACAATACCCAGTGTGTCCTCTTTTTTTTACTCTCCCTCCAAGAACCCTTTGCTTCCTTTAAAACTCAGCCTAAGTGTTGCCTCCTACAAAAAGCCTCTCCAGGTCCCCCTAATGGTTAATTTGAATTTCATTTTCTGTGAATATGTTTTCTCCTAAGTTCCTTGAGGGCAGAGAGTGGCTTCATTTTTGTCTTTGTGATCCTGTTGCCTACCTCACAGTAGGCACTGAATGAATGAGTATATATAGAATATATATAAAAATAAATATATTTTATATATTTATTAGATAATATATTTATATATAATATATATTATTAATATATATTATATATATGTGTGTATATATATATATATATATATATATATATATATATATATCATGGCATACACACACACACACACACACACACACACACACACACACAGGATGTCTTGATCTTTTTTGAGAATGAAAGCCAAAACAGCAATCTTCAGAATTAGAGTAATTCCAAAGGTGGAAGGGGCAGAGAGGCAGTGGACTCCTGTCCTCACTAGAAGGCTGAAAACTGGATGACCACATGTGTGTATATACATATGAATAAAAACATACATAAATGTGTTTATGACATGTGTACATATATTTATAGCGCATATACATAAATGTGTTCTAGACAATAGTTTTTGGATGGACTTGATGGTTTCTGAACTCCTTCCAACTCTGAAGTTCTACAGGATGGACAACATTGTTTGAATCAATGGCTATTGATATGATCTTGCTGTGTATTTTGTCCAACTTCGTATGGAGTGGTCCAGTAAGAGGGGCACCGTCACCCTGTATTTCATAGTTTATTGGTTATTGTCCCAGATAGATGCAGCTTTGAGAACATTAAGCTGTCATTTTTCAATCGCCTAATGAAAAAGGCATCTGAGTTGTGTATTTACCCATCATGCAATGGGTGGGTAAAGTTGAATTTCAGGCATTCACTACCAAAAAACCCACTGATACAACACTCTGGCATAATTTGTATGGAGCAGTATTCTTGAAAAGACACTAGTTCTTTTAAAAAGTCAAACCACCCAAATTTCCCTTTTTTGCCTTGTGTTTGAGAAGTTATCAAGTTCTTCAGAGGCCTGTGTTTGTTAACCTTGGATTTCTAATTTTATTTATTCATTTATTGTTGCAAAGCAATTGGGTTAAGTGACTTGCCCAGGGTCACACTGCTAAAGTATATCAAGTGTTTGATGCCAGATTTGAAATCCTCTTGATTTCAGGGCCAGTGCTCTGTCTGCTGCACCACCTTAAAAAAAAAAACTAAACAAAATTCTTCCTTCAAATTTGTTTTTGTGCAGAATTAGACTTTTGCTTGCTCCTCTTTGAATCCTGCTTTAGAGACTTAATACCTTTGAGATCTTAGACAATGAAATCACCTTCCTCTCTGCCTCAGTTTCCTCATTGCTAATAATATCTATGAGGGAAAAATGATATAATATCTGAAAAGCATTTTGCAAACCATAGAGACCTCTGTATGTTAACTATTTTTATTATTGTAATTAAGAAGTATGTCAGAAACAGTTGTGGTGGTAGTTTGTACAGAGCTGACCTTGAAGTCAGGAAGACCTGAGTTCTCCCCTCCCCAGCCCCCAGGAACTGATTGGTTTGTGACCCTAGGTAAGTTACTTCACCTTTTATTGAGGCAACTAGTCGGCACAGTGGTTAAGCACACTGGACTAGAATCAGGAAGATGCAAGTTCAAATGCAGCCTCAGACACTTACTGGGGCAATGTGACTCCTGGGCAAGTCACTTCACCTCCATCTGCCTCAGTTTCCTCAATTGTAAAATAGGAATAAGAAGAAAGCCAGAGCTGTTATGAGGATCAAATGAACTAATATATGTACAATGCGATGCAAACTTTCAAGAGTCTTAGAAATGCTAACTATAATTATTCTAGGCGCTTTCCTAAGATTCAGCAGTGAAGAACTGCATTGAGGGAAGGAATTTCCTGGCTTGTTTTTCTTTATAATCATTTGCATTTTAGTTTATGCATTTAAAGACTTTATTCTGAGTAGGGTCCATGGATTTTACCAGATCCAGAGAGGTCCTTCACACACACACACACACACACACACACACACACACACACACACACAAACACAGAAACAAAAAGAAACACAAAGACTCCTTTTCCTAGTCATTGGGATAAAGTAGAAATAAGGCCCAAAAGGATTAATTTCCATGTGAATTGGTGAAATATGTGCCATTATGTTGTTGTTTGATCTTTGTTCTCAGAGAACATCAGAGAAGTGATGCCATGACATACAAGTAAATTTGATTTAAATAAGGGGGTGCTGTGCTAAGTCACTAGCCTCACTTTCTCCTCTAGAACTATCTGGGTTCAGATGCCAGATATGAATCAGGATAACTGAAGATGACCCTGGATGGAGTGGAAGACCTTGGCCTTTTTAGAAGAAGATCTTTCTAGGTCTCAGCTTGTCAGAGGCAGAACCCATTCAATGATTTAAGTCTAGGTAAGGAATGAAGCAAAATTTTAAAAAAAAATCAGTCTGGGAGGAGAAGCCCCTTGGAAATTTTGGCCAGATGTTTCTGGATGATTTGCCATTTCATGCTTCACTGCTGAGATGTTGTTATCTGGTGCTTTTTGTTAAAGAAACCATCCCACACTCTGTGTATCAGGATACATGGGGTACTAGATACTCCTTACAAGATAGGGGCCACCTGTTCTAATGGGAAGAACACTGGATTTGGAAGCAGAAAACCAAGGAGACCTTAGTTAAATCACTTTCTCATTCTGATGTTCCCTTTCTCCATCTGCCAAATGAAGGATGGGATGAACTAAGTAATTCAATTCAGTTCAATTCAATAACTATGTCCCAAGACCTTCTGAGAGTTCTTTTAGTTCTGAAATTCAAGGTAAAAGAGTCAGTGTGGTAATAACAATAGCTACTATTCAAATAATGCTTTCAGGTTTGCATATGTTATCTCATTTATTGAAGGGAAGGCAATAATCTGTATCCTTCATGTAAATCCCCTTCTTCATCATCATAAATTTTATGTGTTTTCCAACTGTGGAAGTCTTGGAAATACTGACTAAATATAGTCTGAATGGTTAAATTCTTGTTCTGGGTCAGACCCAGTGTGCCTTTGACAATGGGACAGGGGATCTGTGAAGGAACACTTGAAAGTACCAGCTAAATATAGTCTGACTAGCAGAATCCCTGTTCTGGGTCAGACCCAGTGTGCCACTCAATAGTGGTAGTGAGGGACCTGTGAAGGAAGGGTGTTACTAACCTTGGCGGCTAGTTCCTGAACATCCTAGTTTCCCTCCATAGCTAATTACAGAGCTGGGCTCAAAGGAGTCATCAAAACCTGTTTGAAGCTATTTCTGTTTTCAGCATCCACCCCTTTAAAATAATGAATTCTCTCCTTTACTATTTAACTCTGGGATGTATTTTTCTTCTGTGACCTGAAAGTCTTCCCATTTAAGATTCCATGAGTGTTCCCTGGTTTTCTTTTGGGATATGATGAGCAATCAATCCCCTCTTCCCCCTCCCCACATCTGTTAAATTGGTAAAGGCCTAGATCTTGTGTTGGGAATTGGGGGTGACAAAAATGCAATTTGGCAAACTCCTTCCTCCCTGATGGAGCTTACTGGGAAGATAGGACATGAACATAGATAAACAACAAAAAAAGGCTTTTTGAGAAGGGACAGAACCATTAACATCTGGGGAACCAGGAAAAGAATTCTATAGAAGGGGTCCTAGAACTGTTCTTAGAAGGAAGATAAGGATACTGAGAGGTGGAGTTAATGAAGGGAGAACCTTCAGACATGTGGAAACTCTATGGAAGCTTGGGAAAAGGAGATAAGCAAGGACAAATTAGGGAAGAGCTGGTCAACCAGCGTGGCTAGAAATTTCAGTCAATGAAAAGAAATTGAATTTAGAAAAGTAATTTGGAGCCAGATTTTGGAGAATTTTAAATGCCAAAGTGAAGGAGGGAGTTTTTAATTCCCTAGACAAGAGGGTTTGTTTGTGTGTGTGTTTGTTTGTTTTTTAAGCAAAGGAGTGACATGGTTACCTTTTTTTCCCTTGGGGAGATTACTTTGGCCACTTAACTAAATAATGAGAAGAGTTGGAAAATAAGAGGTCCAGATGAGAGTTTATTGTAATATTCTAAGTGAGAAGAAATAAGGTGAACTAGATTTCAGTGGACCAGAATGGAAGGATATGGTCTTAAAAACTATGTTTTAGTCAAATGGTCTTTCACAACTCATTGGATCTGGTGAGTTTTTGACTTGGAGGACATAAGTCTGATTCTGAGGTGAACCTGGGTGACTAGGAAAATAAAAATGGGAAAGTTTGTATTAGAGAACAGATCAGTAGGGGTTGGGAGATGATGGGGTCCTTTTGGATATGCTATGTTTGAAATGATGGTGTAATGGGTTTATAACTGTATTTTGGAATTGGGAAAGCCTAGGTTTAACTCTCATTTAAGACTCTGGAATAATTAATTTAATCTTTCTGGGTCTCAGGTTCTTCTATAAAATGAGGAGATTGATCTCATTGACTTCTCAGGTTCTTTCCAACTCTAATCCTGTGAAAAGATGAAGTCCAACAAGTATAAGTTTGGAATGTTGGCTTGTAGGCAACAGAGACAACTGATTTGCCCACACAGCTAGGTAATTATCTAAGCATCCAGATCCAGTGCTCAGTCCACTGTACCACCTACCTATCTGGTTGTGGTTATTAGCAAAATACAATATGTATGATACTACATTTTGCGCCAGCTTGCTCAATTAATTAATTAATTGGTAATTGATTATTAATTCCTGAATTCATAATAAGTTGTTTTTTACACTCCTGAGATATATTCACACATGCCTGTTTTTCTTCTGCACACAGTTTAAAAAGTACTTTTGCTTATTTGTTTTTAATACAAATTGTGAATCCTTTTTGTAAAGTGCACAAATATGTATAAACCTGTTTTGTTTTCTTTCACTTTCTTAAATTTTAAAGCATTCATTTAAAATAATTGAATTCCAAATTTTCTTCTTCCCTTCCCCTACCCATTGAAAAAATAAGTCAGGTAATGCCTAATATGCACATGAAAACATGAAAAGCATATCTCTATTTTAGCCATGTTGTTAAAAAAAGATAAAAATAAAGTGAAAAAAATCTATTTTAGGATGAACTAAGAGTTTGTCAGTTCATTCTCTGGAGGTAGATAGCATTTTTATGCTGTTCTTTGCAATTGCCATGGAGCATTATATCAGAGGAACTAAAGTGATCATTCTTGGTCACTGTTATGCATATTAATCATCTCTCTCTCTCTCTCTCTCTCCATATATATGTATGTATGTATGTTTGTATATATATTTTTATGGTATCACTGTTGATCATTGCTATAATAATGCTGTCACTGTGTACAGTGTTATCTTGGTTCTGCTCTGTCTACTTTGTATCACTTCATATAAATCTTCCAGATTTTTCTGAAACCATCCCCATCATCACTTCTTATAGCACAATGCTATTCTATTACCATAATATGCCTATTTTGGGATATTTTACCAGCATTTTCAAGCTTTATTAATAGATATGGGATATCTCCTAATAAAAAATGGTGGAATGAGAGGCATGTTTCTGAGAGAAATCTGGCAAAGTTCCTCACCAGTAATTCATACACCTCTATGAAGCATCTGATCCAATAATGACTGATCTTATCCAGACCAATTGCTTTGCATTTTGTACTCTAGAGTTTTCCATTTGCCTGGATATAACTACTCCATCCATTATATCAACAAGGTACAGCTTTGTTTCATTTAATTTAGCATGACTTTTCATTTTGTTACACTTTTTCCATCATAAAAGTGACCAAAATTTTTCCATATCCTGTGCAGTTTCTCTCTTAATTTTGTTTTTATTCCTCAGAGCTAAAGTGTTTGATTAATATTGATTTTTTTTGCAAGACAGTGAGGTTAAGTGGTTTGCCCAAGGCCACACAGCTAGGTAATTATCAAGTGTCTGAGGCTGGATTTGAACTCGGGTACTCCTGACTCCAGTGCCGGTGCTCTATCCACTGGGCCACCTAGCCACCCCAATATTGACTTTTAAAAAACTTTTATTCCATTTTAATTCCTTATATTGTCTTATCTTTTGACATTACTTCTAGTCACTGATTAAAGAAAGATAGACTTTTGAATGGCCTTTTGTTTTCTGAATTCCTTTCCTAATGTTCATTTTTATTACCTTTAAAGGAATAGCATGGCATTTGAATTTTCTATGTATGTGCCAGCTAGATATTGATATAAGCTTGAAACCCTTCCCACTGCTCCTAAAAAACTCTCCCAAGTCACGCCCACTATGTTTTAGCTCTGTCTCAAGTCCTCTGGAAGAATGTCTCCTTCTTGATTTCTATTGCAAACCCCAGTATTTAAAAATTACTCCATTTTCATAAAATTGGTCTCCTGGTTGGGTCATTCCATCAAATTTAACAAAGGTCTTTTTGGAATTCTAACCTAGTCTACCTCTTTTTCAACATCATTTGAATCTTTAATAATGATTGAGACATCTATTACTTTGATCAGATTTCTGGGAATTTGCCTTGAAGGAAGACTGAACAAATTTAGGCTTATCATTTTCCTCTTCACATTTTAGTAGCTTTTCAATTTTACAGTATTTCATATCTTCCTTTAGAGGTAGGTCTTATAAAATGTAATGACTGTCTTACATTGTTTGGTAATGTGTACAGTGTGACTTAAAGCTGAGAAGAGTATCATTGAAAAAGCATTATAAAATCTTTGACTAAAGTGGTGAATATATTAGTGTGACTTTGCTGCTGTTATCTCATGGTTCTAGATGGCAATCAGATAGAGTTAATATTATTCTGACTGCTGTGTAGGTGGATGAATTGCCTTCGATATAGTCAAAAGAAAGTATTAGGTATTAAATTCATCTTTTGTGGGTTAATGGCAGGCTATAGGAAGCATCTTGTACAAGTTTCACACCAAAAACAGGAAGCAGGACAAGTGGGATGACATGTGCAGTGTATTGTTCTCACATAGCTAAGTCTTCATATTTTGAAAGCTTTTCATTCCAAGCATTTCAGAAATTATGAATATATGGTCAACTGACATCTATTGGAAATGTTTTTTTTTTCAGTTTTTAATGGATCAATGTGGGTAACAATCACATCTGTGATCATATTCACTCCCCAATACAGTTGTTTGTCCAGAACATTAGGACACCAGAACTCTTAAGAGTTCTATAGTTCAAAGACTGTGTGCATAGGGTCGAAATTTGTTATTCATTAGTCTCTGAAAAAAAATAGTGAGTTTTTGCTGTTTAATTTTAGTCTTGACTTGCTTATTGTTTTGTATGGACCAAATGTTTATATTTTGCACTGATTTGTTGTACAATTTTTCTTTTAGAATATTCTGATTACTAAATATGGGCTCTTCAAGTGTAAACTTTTTTTTAATAATTTATGTTTGTCGTGACCTGGTCCTGAATTAAAATCCTAAAATTCCTTGGTTTCCATTTAAGAAAATCCACATGATTCAGACATTGATTTGAAATTTCATTAGACAGTGGTGTTGTTGACATATTGTTAGCTGAGTTCATGTGGCTATCACCCTTGGAGGGTCTTTTGATTCCACCATTGACTTAAAGAGACTATATTCAGAAAACTAATTTTTGTAACAAGAAAAAGCCAACCATGTATGCCTGTTTTCAACTTTTACTCTTGTTTGTTCTAAATGCATTTTTCTAGGCTTTTAATCTTTTTATTCTATCAATGCTTTTCTTCCTTTTGGGGGAGAGCTGTTAATCTTTCTGTTACTGCTTGTGAGTGATTAGCCCTATATTTCATTAATATTTTTGATGCAATACTTTGCAAATTAATGTTTTCATTATTTTAATTTTTTTCCTGAAGATGAGTAGTAAATGCAAATCAAATCCCACAAATATTTTCAGCCATCCCAACTTATCTACCCTGCTTCCTGGAGCCATGGTCATTGTCTCATGGTCATGTTCATGCAGAATACCTAATTCTGGAAGGTTTCTCCCCCACCCCACCCCATTAAAGACAAGTTCATTTTCTTTTTCATTGACCCTCTTCTCCTTTTTCAGAAAAAGTCAATTTGATGTTAGGTCTGGTTGGAGGTTAGTTATTAAGTTATATGATTGATGAACAAGAGCAATAGATTAAATAAAAGCAAAATAACATTTTGCAGAGTTGGAAACACAGGAGATGTGATTATGTCTTTGGATGATTCAATGCCTATATCTTTTCATTATCCCTCCCACAATATCAGTAGTTGGTGTCTATCTAGGGATTAAAGTTTACAAAATACTTTCCATCCATTATCTCATTTGACCTTCACAACAACAGTTGGTGAGGTCAGTATTCTGGTTACCATCATTCCTATTTTATAGAAAGGTCACTGAAGATCAGGTTCAATGATTTGTCTGCGACCTCTCAACTGGTAACAAGCAGGATTTGAATCTGATTACCCTCCTACCCCAGGTAGCCTCTTGTGTCCAAAAATGAAGTTCCCCTAATATAGGGGTTCTTAATTTGGGTCCTACCATCTCTGGTAGGAAGGAAGTGATGTGGAAGAAAGGAAAAAAAGGAAAGGAAAGGAAAGGAAAGGAAAGGAAAGGAAGGAAGGAAGGAAGGAAGGAAGGAAGGAAGGAAGGAAGGAAGGAAGGAAGGAAGGAAAGGAACTGATCTTGTGGACCTCTTCAGTACTGAAGGACTAGTATAACTTTTCACCAGGAAGACCTGGGTTCAGGTCCTGCCTCTGACACATACAGATTGTACAAACCTGAGCAAGTCACTTAATTTTTAAGTTCTCTAAGCAAATTCCTAGAACAACCATATAGTAGAAAGATGCAAGTCTGTAGGGAGTTTCTTCTTCTAGGCATTCTCTATTCCAAGGAAATCACAGGGTCTATTATAATCCCTTCAATTTATATTATTGTGGTTTTTATGCATAGGGTTTTTATTTTTTATTTAATTATTTAAATTTTTATTAAAGATATTTGAGTTTTACAGTTTTCCCCCAATCTTGCTTCCCTCCCCCACCCCCACCCCACAGATAGCACTCCGTCAGTCTTTACTTTGTTTCCATGTTGTACCTCGATCCAAATTGGGTGTGATGAGAGAGAAATCATATCCTTAAAGAGAACAGAATTCTCAGAGGTAACCAGATCAAGCCATAAGACATCTGGGGTTTTTTCCGAATTAAAGGGAATAGTCTTTGTACTTTGTTCAAACTCCACAGCTCCTTATCTGGATACAGATGGTACTCTCCTTTGCAGACAGCCAAAAATTGTTCCCAATTGTTGCGCTGATGGAATGAGCAAGTCCTTCAAGGTTGAACATCACTCCCATGTTGCTTTTAGGGTGTACAGTGTTTTTCTGGTTCTGCTCATCTCACTCAGCATCAGTTCATGCATAGGGTTTTATACTGCATCAGTATATATCAGTTTTTCCATGTGTCTCTGTATTACAATTGAAGTTTGTTCAACTCTCCACAGTTGATGGGCAAATAGAGTTTATCTCTATCACAAAAATATTCTTGCACATATAGGAACTTTTTTTTCATTTCTTCTGGTTTAAGTTTTTACTGAGAGTATCTTGTTCATCATTTCCCATTAAAAAAAAACAGCATTTCATTTCAATCACAGACCACCATTTGTTCAGCTCTTCTGCAACCACTGGGTATCCCCCCAATCTCCAACTCCCCATCACCAGAAAAGAGTTGCAATAAATAATCCTATTAGATATAGCTTCTTTTCTTCCCATATTTCATCTCTTTTGGAATATAGCCCCAACAGTGTCATGGCTAGGCCAAGGGTAGTCATGATTTAATAATCCTCTTGGGCATAGTTCCAAATTGCTCTACAGATTTGTTGAATCAGTTCACAACTATTATAACAGTATATAAAGTCTCAATTTCCCTACATCCCTTCCAACATTTGTCATTTTTTCTTTCTGTCCTATTAGCCATACCAATTGGTAGAGTGTAGTAACCATAAAGGACCTTTCTTGGTTTTAATTTCTAACCCAAGGAGATATAGATCAATAGTAAAATCTCTGGATCTAAGTAGATAGATAGTGCCTTTTTTGCATATATATATTTCTTAATAATTCAGTCCAATTTTGGTTAAATGTTCATTACATATGAGGTATTGTGCTAACTGCATACAGTATCACTGTGAATAGTGGCAAATAGATGACCTTCTTACAACCAGTTCATCCTCTGAACAACTTCACCTCCCAACCAACACTTTGTCTCCTCTTTTCTCTTACCATAGTTTTGTAAGAATCACTTGTTTTATTCACTGACCAGGTCAGCTTTCTCTGCTTAAAAAAAACAAGCTTTGATGGATCCCTATCACCCCCCAGGAAAGATGATAAAACTTTTAGAAAACTGAAGATGAAAGGCCTTCTGAAAGGACCAAATCTAACTGTTCAAATTTCATTGAAAAGTTCTATTGATAGAATGAATTTAGAATGTATGATTTAATACTTGTTGACATAATTAAATTCATTTCTGATGGTCTCAAGGATGTTTTTCCATTTCATTTTAAGAACAAAAATATACACAAGCTCCAGCCCTCCATCCTCTATCCGTCTCTGTGTGTGTGTGTGTGTGTGTGTTACAACTTCTTTGTAAATGAGCAATTTGGTTGCTGAGAAGGATAGAGAAAGACCATGTAAGGAGAAATGAAAAAAAATCACCTTTAGATAAACAATCCCTCAGAAAAAAATATTGAGTTGATGCAGAGAATTGTTCTAAGGTCTAGAGAGAACTATCTCTTTTTCTGACAAGAACCCCAGGGTATTATGGTCTTTCCACTCATTTGCAAGTGCCTGTTTTTAGAGTTCGGAAATTTATAATTGGCAATTAGGAATCAAATGTGTAAAGTTTGTATAAATACTGTTGGACTTATAGATGACAGAAAGATGGATTTCTTGAGGTAAAGATATACTCCTGAGATTCCTAGTTGAGGCATTAGAAACTTTGTTCAGAATTTTTGGTTCTTATTGCTCTCTGGAGTCTGATAAGGGGCAGATTTCTGAGGGTTGGCTCTTTTGCTCTCTACTGACCTCTCAGACTTGATAGGAAGAAACAGAACAGGAAGACTAGCTTTGCATTTGTTTTGCTGGGAATCCCTCTTTAGACTTGGAGCTGATTTGACAAAGAAAGATTCCTTGGTATTTGTGGATATGAGGAGCCTGACAATTCTTTGGCTCATGGGAACCAGTCATTATTAAAGGAGTGAATCATTTTTTTTCTCAAAATACTCTGTTTAGGGTGGCCATGAATGAAAAGAGATCATTACTATTTCCTTTACTGGAGAGCAGAGTGGGAGAGGCTTTGGTCAGCAGGAGAACAGGGAAGAGCAGGTAGCAAGCCAGCAGCTTTGAGTAGTACCGATCTTTCTTAAATGAATCAAAGATATCAAGGCCTGAGGTCCAGAGTTTCGAGTTGTCCCAGTCACAAAGATTTCTCCATTCCTACACTCCTAAATCCCTAATGGATCTCTCTAAGGGTGTATCTACTCTTTTCAAAAGACACTACATATGTTGATGAAACAGTGTTACCTAAGTTTATAGGTTAACTGTGATACTTGATTATTCATGCTTTTACCTTCTGTTGAGTAAATGTTATTTGTCTTTTGATCAGTACGTTATATGCGTATTCCTGTTTTTACAATAACTGTTAAGTAAATGTTTTATGTTTAGGAGTTAACAGTTGTATGACAATTGATTTCATAAAAATGGGAAGTTCACTGGTAGGGGCTCATGAGCTATCATAGTGAGTATTAGTAAGGGTTACTCCTAGGACCTTGAGAGAGACAGAATCCTGAGCTATAGTAACATAGTAACAGTGACTCCACCTAGCTGACAACTCACTTCCCAATTACAAATTCACTCTGAAGTTATATGTTCAAAATATGTAAATTGTTCATATCTTGAATGTGTGCCTTTTTAAATTACATAACTGTCAAAAGTGGCTTTTACTTGTTTAGTAAGCAACTTTGCTCTGAGGATTCCATTGGCCTTCTGTAACACTCACTCATACATTTTTTATCTTTTGTCCTCCACTCATTTTCCTATTCTAAACAGTCTTAAGGGTCTGATACTGGAAATGTTATTGTTTGCTCGGCCATGGATTGTGATAGCACTGGGTTGCATGTCCCTCACAGCTCATGAAGCCCGTTGCTCTTTGGCAGCACTTTGCCGCCAGTGGTTTAACATCATCCCAGGGGCTCAGCCTCTTGAGGACTGTAAAGACGTCTTGTGGAATCAGAGTAGGCTAAATATTACTCCTAATGATGCTGCTTTTCCTATTAAGTTGTCGTTGGCTTTTCTATTCAGGCTATAACATCTGGAATCCCATCTAATATTGGATAAAAAAAATATGCTTCTCATGAAATTCACTGTTAAATTTAAAACTCGCTTATAATAAGGAATTTTGATGTTCAGTTGCTTCTGACTGCTTATGGCCCTATTTTAGAGATTTTCTTGGCAAAGATAATAGAGTGGCTTACCATTTTATTCTCCCCCCTTTTTTTGTGGCTGTTCCTGGCAAAGATACTGGAGTAGTATACCATTTTCTTCTCCTGCTCATTTTACAGATGAAGAAACTGAGTCTCAGAAAGGTCATGTGAGTTGCCCAGGGTTAGTAGTAAGACAGGATTTGAGAGCCAAGGTCTTGATTCCTGTGTCTGGTGTTCTTTATACTACACCAAACTGCCCCAGTTATTAAAATTAAGTTTAATAAAGACAGGACAGGGTAAGTAATGGGAATTTTACTGAATAGTGGAATTCAGAGTCAGAATTTAGAATCAAACCAGGCTCCATCATTTCTTTGCTATAGGACTGTGGCCAAATCAAACAACACTGTAGTTTTTCTATCTATAAAATGGGGGTGATGATACCACATTACTTAGTTTACCGGTTAGTTTCATAAAAAGTGCCCACCACTATAAATATATGAATTCAGATCGAGAATTCAAGAAGACTCATGGTGCCTTCTCAGTGTCCAGGACATTAATATCTTTAGAGTAAAATGGAAATTTTCTAATCTACTGTCCCAAGGGTACCCAGGGTGTTGCTAGTTTCCATTCTGGTTTGATTTTGTTTAAACAGTTTTTTGTGAACCTTATGAAAGAAGCAAACTCTTTTGAACAAAAAGCATTTTTAATTGTAACTTGGAAGGATCTTTCGGCAGAATTCTGCACCCAAATGTGATCCAGGCCTTGCTTTTGTCCCTCAGCCTCTGCCTTTGGCCTGGCTCTACTTGAATAGAACATCAGACTTGTTTCTAGCTGGCTTAGGAATCCATTCTTTGCTCCTTTTCTCAGTCTGCTCCTATGAGATGCCCATTTTCATCAAAGAGTAGTAGGAATAAAGAATGAAGTGGGAAGGCAAGGAAGATGAGCCTTTGCTGGGTCAAATTTTATCAGCCTTAGTCAACCTGATACCATGAACTGCTGTGACTACTTGACAAAGGTCAGTAGTAATCAAGAAGTCAGGATTTTTGGCTGAAAGGAATCATTGAGATCATTTAACAGGATTTAACCACCCTGACATTATAAACAAGTGACTAACTGAAGGTCATAGACCTGGTTAAGGATATGTCTGATCTAGGGCTCTCTACATTATGCTGTCATATTTTTGTCATTTTCAATGGCTTTTCCTGTCCACTTTTTTGCTATTGGGTAACTATAGAAGTTCTATGAGGTCAGTGGATGGTGGCATACCCATTTTACAGAAGTGAAAAGTGAGGCACAGAGGCATTCTTTATTATCTCGAGAGAACTGACTGGAGAACCTTGATATCTAACTCTCAGACCTCACTAAGGTTGAGTAGTAGAGAAATAAGATTCTTGGAGCATGTCAACCAGTTCCTACTTTATGTAATCAAAAGGTTCTTCTGTTACTTTTCATACTTTAGACCTTTGCATTGGCATAAGGCATAAATGTCATTTAGTCGTAATCTTACAGGATGATAACCTCTGTCTCTGACAACTGATGGATGCTTGTCTAGTCTGTTTGCTGCTAGTGAAGCCGAGTTTAGGTATTGAAGGAAAAATAGAAGATTATTAATTTAAAAAATATTTTTAAAAGGAAGCAATCCATTGGATTTTTTAAAAGCTCTCCATTTTTAATGAGCACTTTAAGTACCTATAAAATAGATGGCATTTAAAAACAATTTGAATATAGTAGCAATCTCATCTTTTACTAACTTTACAATAAATATAAGTGGACTAAGTAGTTTGGTTCACAACTGTACAAGAATCGTCTTAAAGACAAACAAGTTGTCTATGGTGAAAGTGGGGAGGAAAACTCTTAAGACAATATTTTATTTCATGTTTTTCTTACAAATGTTCTTTTGACTCTAGTCAAAACCAGTCAGTCCTAGACACTAAAGTTTCCACAATTCTACGAGAAAAGGAGGACACAAATGCTTCCTGAATTATGTTAAAGTATATTATATTCCAAAATATGCCCCATCTAAAAGTAATGAGAACTACTTGAGTCTTGGGCTTCTAATTTATTAGTCATTAATTTTTAAGATTTGAGAAATATCAATATATCACCCAAATAAGTTACTAACTCAGCTCCCCTAATTAACTCTTGGCTACCAATGATTCAATACCTTGAATCACCTGGAAAACTAGTTTCCATAAAAAAATCCAATCTTAGATATTAAGATTGTGTCTGACTTTGGAACCAGGTACCTCTGATTGATTTCTTTTTAAACATAGCCTCAATGTGAGGTACCTAGGATTACGAAACATCATCAGCACAACAGTAGCATCTTTCCTCTTAAAGTTTGGGTTTTTCCTAGTATTCCTGATTCATGGGTAAAACATACCAAGTCATTGCTTCTGCTATAAAGCCTTGGGCTCCCACATGTATGTGAATCACTGGACAGACATTTTAATATTTCCTCTGTTTTTCAATCTATATAATTCATATGCAACAATAGCTGAAGAACTTGTCATTCTAATCGGCATAGTGTTTCTTTAGCCTTTTGAGTAAGTTTTGATCCTGAAGGCTTAATCATAAAGAAAACAGAAACACCCCAGTCCGTTGACATTATGGTTCATGGAAAAGCTTTCAGAACAAGATGAAGAAAAAATGCCATACACTTGGAGTTGCTGGCTTCTCCAATCCATTGTTTCTGACAAGTTCTAGGTAGAGAGATAGCTTTGTGAAATGGATGGGGAGCTGACCTCAAATCAGGAAGACTTGGGTTTTAGGTCTGACTTCTGAAACATATGGGCTGGGTGATCCTGGTACAGTGTTCTAGGGCACTTTCTAGAATATAAACTGAAGAGAAGGTCCTGATGACCTGCATTAGCAGAGAAGTTTCCTTCCTTTACCAAAAACATCCCAGACTCTATCCCCTTTTCTTATCTATTAGGAATTTCTTTATTCATTCTTAGGATTCCTTGGGAGAAGGTACTATGAAAAGGACAAAGAGAAGAATGAGATTAAAAGAAGGGAAAGAAAAGATTGGGAGATTGGGGGTTTATGTGGAAGTTCCAATAATAAATTTCTGGAGGGGAAGTGTATTTTCTTGAATGCAAAAAGGGGAAAATTTGAATTAATGAAGGTAATCATGGTTCAGAAAATCAAGTAAATTCTGGCAATAAAATGACATTAGGAACTCCTAGGCCATCCAGAAGGTTTCACATACACAGAAATTCAAATTAACAACAAAACAGGGTTGTGGTTAGGCACCAGGGACATAAAGGCCAAAGTCCAACAGTGCTGACCCTGAGGAAGATTATATTCTATTGGATGATTTTGAGTGTTGGAAGAAATTATCTGGCCAAGGAAGGCTTTACATAGTAGAAAGAATGTTGGACTTGGAGTTCAGATACTTGGGTTTGATTTTAGACCTTTGCATTATATTAGTTGTAGCTTTAGGTGAGACTTTTTTGGGCTTCAATTTTCCCAATCTTTAAAATAGTAATAATTATAATACTCAGAGCCACACTGAACCAGCATGGATCAAACAGTTTCCTTCATGGATACCATCATTGAGGAATTCTGGGCTTCAACTCTGCCATATCAGCTGTCTCTGGGATTCATCTCCAAGTCTCATTAAAGTATAAGGCCTGGTTTTTACTACTGGACTGTCTTGGGAAATAGTCATCCTCAGTGAGATTATATTCCCATGATGATGCCATCTGACCCCCAAATGAATTTGCAACAGGTGCTGCTCTGACTTGTTGGAGCTCTTTGACTACCTATATGGTTATTGTTCTGTTCAAAAATCATGAACAACTCAACTCCAGAAAAGCATGGAAAGACTTGTAATGAAGTAATGCTGAGTGAAGTGATCAGAACATTCATTATACACATAAATGGCATCCTTTGAGATGGATCAATTATGATAGACAAAGCTCCTCTCTAGAGTTCAGTGATCAAAGAAAATCCCAAGAGACCTGTTATGGAAAATGACATCCACATCCAGAACCAAATAAACTATGGAATCTAATTGCAGAGCAATGCTTAGTCTGTTCACTTTTAAAATTTTCCTTTCAGTTTTTTCTTTCTTTCTCATGTTTTTTCTCTTTAGTTATAATTCATCATTCACAAGATAACTAATATGGAAATATGGTAAATATGGTTGTATATGTACAACTTACTTGTTTGTTCAAGGCCATGGGGAGTGGGGGGAGATAGGGTGTTATAAAAATGGGAAATTCAAAACCTTGCAAATGGATGAATCTGAAAACTACCTTTGCATGTAATTTTAAAAATTAAATAAAATAATGAACCAGAAAAATAGAAAGAATACCTCAGCTTCCAAGTTAGCATGAGAAGAGGGCTTTGAAATGAGACCAGATAAGTGAAAATTTCCCCCATTGTTGGCAAGAAAAGAGAGGCAGAGTGACTCACTGAAAGAGTACCGACCTGGAGGGTTTCAGAAAACCCCCCTCTGAGATTTACTTGCTATGTGAATTGGAGAAGTGCCTTAACCACTTCATCTAGAAAATGAAATGGAGGGGGTATGGTTTGCCAAATGACTGCTAAGATCCCTAGCATCTCAAGGTCTATGAGTTCATGAATATATGGGTCATACCTATTTTGTGTTGTTTTCATTACAGTATTCCAAACTTTTTGTAAAATTATATGACTGCAAATAAGCCTTCAAACAGAATAGGACATTGCATAACTGGCTGCCAAAGTTTGTTGGTTTCTATAAAACTTTTTTGTTTCTTTTTTTAGGAAATTCTTTCTAATTCAAAATGAAGTTTTTGACCCTCAGACCTGGCTTCTCCTACATGCTCCATGTTGTGGGTGAAAGGAATTCAAATTAGAGACTTAGCATATGGAATGGGCATACTTGTGGAGGGTGAGGGCTTTTGGGTTGACCTTGTTGCTGATTCCGTGGGCTGGATACTGGGCTTCGTGGATGTGGTTTCAAGTCCAATTTCTCAAGTTTGCCTTTTTCATTTGGTAACCTCTCTCTTAGCCATCACTCCCATAATGATGACAGGAATGTTTTATGGTCAGTGCTCTCTTTTCTGTCCTTGGAAATATTTTTGGTCTTCACAGGAAAATAGTAGCATAGGTTTAGGCTTGGAAGGGATTTTAGAGGTCATCTGGCCTGGTGCCCTCATTTTCTAGGTGAAGAAGAGGAGGCCTGGAGTATCTGCCTCAATAATTAACTGCAAGACATCATACAAAAGAAAGAAATGTCCATTCAAAATGCTCTATGAATGTGAAACATTTTAGTAGATTCATTACCTTTTTCCTTCCTCTATTTTGCCTATTTCTGTTTCTTAGATATATTAAAGGCTTCCATGAGTTTAATTATTATTTCTATGTAGATATCTCTAATCTCTAATCTTGCTTGTTTCTTTTGGAAAACAAATTCCTACATTAGTCCTTTCCAAAAAGGAAAGAAAGAAAGACAAGATAACAAGCATCAGTCTTTACTCTGAGTCCATCTGTCCTCTATCTGGAGATGGATATATATTCCATTATGAGTCCTTTGGAATTGTGGTAGATCATTGTATTGATCAGAGTTTCTAACTCTTTCAAAGTTGCTGTTACTATGTGTATCATTCTCCTGCTTCCACTCTCTTCTTTTGTATATGTTTCGTGTATATTTTTACTTATGTGGATATTTTCCTTTTGTTAAAATTCAAGCTTCATGAGATCAGAATCTTTTGTTTTTTGTAATCTTTATCTTCTAACACTGCCTGGAACATAGTAACCCTGGAATTAGAAATGCTTTTTGTTTTATTCAGTTGTTTCAGACTCTTCATGACCCTATTTAGGGTTTTCTTGGCAGAGCTCCTAGAATGGCTTATCATTTCCTTTTCCAATGAATTTGACAGATAAGGAAATTGAGGCAAATAGGGTTAAGTGCTATGCTTAGGATCACTCAACTAGTAAGTGTTTGAGACCAGATTTGAGCTCAGAAAGTGAAGTCTTCCTGATTCCATGCCCAACATTCTTTCCAGTGCACTACCATGCTAGTTGATTGATTAATTGGTTGTTCCTTATTCTTCCCTCTGGTGCTATAAAATGTAGATAATCTTTTTTCTAGATGATAAACTTCCTATATTTAGAGGTAGTGATTATGTCTGCTCCAACTCTTGGCCCTGATTAACACCCTCAATTCAGTCAACCTTTCATTATGTGAAATGGTTTTGCATTCCTTTACCATCCTCTATTGCCCCATCCTGGATGCATGACTGTAATGTGGGTTCCATTTTCTCAAGACCCCTTTGAAACATGGTTCTCACAACTGATCATATTGCTGCAGAGATTATCTGATTTGATCATAGTACCCTGGGGTTGTTTTTTCCTGTCTCCTGAAGGCTCCTATTAATAAAGCCTAAGATTGGGCTTGATAGCCTTGGCATATTGTTGATTCATCTTAGGGGTATAGTCATCTCAAATTCCTAGGTCATCCTCTCAGCAACTACAAGATAGCCGGTCCTATATCTATACTTAAGTACAAGACTTTATTCTTTCTTGATTTTAAAATAAATAAGTATTTTTATTGACTTAATTTTTTTATTTCCAGATTCTTTCCCTCCCTTTAGTCCTTTTACTACTACTACCACTACCACCACCACAATTAGGAAGACTTGTTCTACATGTGAAGATACACAAATTTTTTGTTGTTGTTCAGGCATTTCAGTTGTGTCTGACTTTTCCTGATCCCATTTGGGGCTTTTTTGACAAAAATACTGGATTGGTTTGCCATTACCTTCTCCAGCTCAGTTTACAGATGAGGAAACTGAGGCAAATAGGCTTGAATGACTTACCCAGGGATATGCAGCTAGTGTCTAGGCTAGATTTCAACTCAAGAAGATGAAACTTTGTGACTCTAGGCCCAGCACTCTATCTACTGCTCCAACTAGCTACCCCAAAACATGCAAAATATATTTTAATATTAGCCATGTTGTAAAAAAAAGAATTGCAAGAAAAATGAAGTTAAAATATATTCTTCCATCTACACTTAGAGTTTATCAGTTTTATCTCTGAATATGAATAGCATTTTTCATCCTGAAATTGTGGATCATTGTATTGATCAGAGTCACTAAGTTTTTCAAGGTTGACCATCATTAAAATATTGCTATTACTGTTTACAGTGTTCTCCTGGTTCTGCTCCCTTCTGTATCAATTCATATAAATCTTCTCAAGTATTTCTGAAAATATCCCCTTGTCATTTCTTATAGCATAAAAGTATTCTATCATAATCATATGCCATAACTTTTTCAGTCATTCCTCAAACAACAGACATCCCTTCCATTTCCAATTCTTTTTATCCCAGTTCAGCATTTATTTTCTTTCCTTCTCACCTTCCTCTTCACCTATTGAGAAATGTGAAAAATAAAACCATCATAATAAACATTCACATTCAAATAAAACAGACTCCCACATAGGCCATGTCTAAGACTGTATCTCATTTTTGTAGCTTGAGTATACTGCTGTCAAGACCCTTGGTAGTGTGCTTCATCAGGTGTTCTCTGGAATTATAGTTGGTCATTGTGTTATTAGTTAACAAGTCTTTAAATAATGTTCATATTTTATGGTGTTGTTATTATTTTATAAATTGTTCTCCTAAGTCTGCTCAGTTCTCTCTGTGCCAGTTCACTCAGATCTTTCCAGGTTTCCTTGACACTATATATTCCTAAATTCTTATGACACAATAGTATTCCAATAAATTCATATAGCATAATTAGTTCATCCTTTCCCCAAATAATGAGCATTCACTTAGTTTCTAGGTTTAGTAACTGCAAAAAGAAAACTATCAATATTTTGATATATGTGAGTTCTTTTTTCCTCTCCTTACTCTTATTGGAGTATAGACCTACTAGCACCTCTTGACTTTTAAATGCTTATAAGCCACATATTTAGTAGATATTTGCAGATTTTTGCCTAGATTGAAATGCTCATCACATCTATAGTTTAAACCTTTCTTTATCTTGCCAAGATCAGAGCACCATCTGTGTAACTTTGGGTCAAGCTTCCTCTCCCATTTTGCTGAGTTTCTCAAGGATTGCTGGTGCTCATTTAGCTATCCCACAAAGTTGTTTTAGTCTTTGGGAATGCAATTCTCAGCTTAGAGAGTGGGATTCATTCAAATCAGCTACATATGGTCTCCTGTTGACTCTCACCTACCTCAGATTTCAGTCCTTTTTCAATCTTATTACTACTTTGAATGCTATTTTCCCTGGTGGAGAAGATCAAAGGAGGAAATGGACAGCTCTGTCATCTATAAAGATTAGGTCACCTGCCCTGTTTTTCCTTGTTTACATGGCCCTTTTCACACATGTTTTTAATAATCATTTAAAAAACACTTTCATTTGATCTTCCTTTGCAGTCACATTTGTCTCTTTAGATGTTCTCTTTCCATTGCCAGCCATTTTCTTCTTTATTTTGTCAGAATTCCATATTTTAGAACTCCTTGTCCTTTTGTATATTTCTTTTTGATGTCTCAGAGGATATGCTTGATTTGTTGCTTATAAAAACTATGAAAAATCTGTGTTCTTCAAGCCTAGGGTTTATGTGTTTAGGATAGGCCCAGAATTTTTTCTCTCAGGTATCATAGATTTTTAGAGTCAATGACATCTCTCTTCCCCTCTTCCAGTTAGATTCACTTCACCACCCAGACCTATCTCTTCCAACTCTGAATCTCTGATCCTATTAGCTTAGGACAAGTCAGAAGAGCATTTTCCCTTGTTGTTTTACTTACTTAATAGAAGAGAGAAGTCAGACTTATATCAAGTGACCTGCTTTTGGCCAGATGGCTTTTAGATGTCTACAGAATTGAAGTTCTATTACTGATATATCTGGTGTCTCTTTTAGTTTGATGATCATTGGTCAGGCAGCATATAGTATACTATCTCAGTGGCATCATATCTTGATGTTTCTATCTCCTTCTGTACTTCCTCCTTCCCCCCTTCCTTCTTCCCTCTTTCCCTCTCTTCTTCCCTCCCTCCTATTTCTTCCTTCCTTCTAGTCTTCCTTCCTTTCTAAAATCTCCATATGTCATTGCTTCATCCCTCTCAGTTCTGAATTGATAGACAATAATGAGTTTAGCTCTTTCATCATTCCCTATAGAGGAATGTCAGTTTCACTTACCATCACTTTAACTTGCCAAACCAAAATATCCCCCTCCCCAAGGCACCACTCCGGTTCCCTAGAAGTGATATTTCCTTTACTACATTCAAAGCTCCTTGAGCACAGGGACAGTCTTGACTTTTTGTATTTCTAAGATTTAAAACAGTGATTGACATATAGTATGAATGTAATACATTCTTTAAAAAATATCTTACTTTCTCAATGAGGAAGACTGGGTTGGGTGGAAGGAGAGAATTAGGAACTCAGGGTTTTAAAAGTGAATACTGGGGCAGCTAGGTGGTGCAGTGGATAGGGCTCTGGCCCTGGAGACAGGAGGACCTTATGTTCAAATCCAGCCTCAAGCACTTATTAATTGCCTAGATGTGTGACCTTGGGCAAGTCACTTAACCTCATTGCCATAAATAAATTTTTTAAAAAAGTGAATGCTGAAACTTTTTTTTTGCATATAACCAGGAAAAATAAAATAAAATAAAAACTTAAAAAAACATTAATTAATTCATTTCCATGCACATGTATCTTTTCTTTTTTTTTTTTTAGGGTTTTTTTTTGCAAGGCAAACAGGGTTAAGTGGCTTGCCCAAGGCCACACAGCTAGGCAATTATTAAGTGCCTGAGACCGGATTTGAACCCAGGTACTCCTGACTCCAATGCCAGTGCTTTATCCACTACGCCACCTAGCCACCCCATCTTTTCTTGATATACTGTACTCCTTTGTTATCCCTTCAATTTCTTTCAGATGTTCTAGCCCAAACTTTTTTCTGGTGGTAAAGCATTGGAAACTGTTGGGATGTCCATCATTTGGTCAATGGCTGAACAAGCTGTGATGATAGAATATCATGAAAAACTACTATACTAAAAGAAATGATGAAGGGGATATTGCAGAAAAACAAGGGAAGACTTGTGTGAATTAATGCAAAGTGAAATGAGCAAAACCAATAACAACAGTATTGTAAAGATTATTAATTGTGAAAGACTTTGTAACTCTCATCATCACAGTGAAACCAACCTCAATTCCCAATTCATGATACAAAATTCTAGCAACTCCCAGATAAAGAACTAATGAACTTAGTGTTGATTGAAGCATGTTTCTGTATACAAACACATACACACACATACATATATATGTAGTCAGACAATGACTAGTGCAGGAACTTGCTTTGATTTTATATATTTGTGATGGATTTCTTTTTCTTTCTCAATGAATGGGATGGTAGAGCTGGGAATGAGAGAATTTGGAACTGAAAATAAAAATGAAACTGAATTTTTTAAAAGTCTGACATATTATGAGCTAAAATTTGATTTTTGGAAAGGAACAAAAGGCATTCTGACCCAAGGTAGATCCTCAATCCAAGTGAAAAATGAGCTATGACTGTTAATTAAGAATGTTCTTTTATGTCTTGTAAATTGGCTCTGATATAAACAAAAAAAGGGGGGGGGAAGCTGAGCAAAGGCATTTTTAATGGGAAATGTGTTCATAATTACTTTGAAGGGAGAAAACTCACAAGTCCTGGTTATTTAAGAAATTAACCTTGATTCATTTCCTCACCTTATTGTGTCTGATTGCTTGACAGGAGTATATCAGACACATAAGTAGTTATTGCATGTATATTTTTCTTCATTTGCCATTCTGTTCCTTATGATGTTCTCACCTCCCTTCACCCCACTTTCTATGCCCTAACAGATAATCTAAAACAGCAGACATCTTTTAGAGAAGTTATTGATATTTCATTTTGGAATAAATCCTTAGGCTTAGCCCTACTGGATTTGCCTTGTTAATCACATTTTCCTTGGGTTAATATTAAAATTCCATTTTTATTCCATGAACAAAAACCAAATGATTGTAGAAGAGGCAGCCTAGGTTATAATTCTGGGTTATAATTAAATAATCTTTGTATAGGTAATTGAGAATTAATATCTCTGAAATGCTAATTGAAGCAAATATGCATTCCTTTCTACATTTGAGAACTCCCTTGAGTTATACTGGTAGCTCTACCCTCCCCACCCCTTTTTAATATCCATGGCTTTGTTTTCAGTGTTTCACCCACAGTCAGTTCTTAATAAATACTTGTGGACCGATTGATTTTTTCCTGGTAATTCAATATTTAGGTGTCTATTCTCTGATCAGTTTTCATAAAGGTGAATTAAGTTCTCTCTCCTCTCTGGAAATATTGAATTATTATTATTATTATTTTTTTATTATTCCATTCTGCAGAGAAATGGTCAACGCATGGTTTGCTGAGAGAATTCATCCTATCCAAGTCTGTAAGGAAGGAGTCAGAGGTCACCCAGAGTCCTGCTCCTGTCCTGCACAACCGAATTCCCGTTCTGAGACCACTGCCCCTGGTACCCCCACCAGGAAGATCTCAGCCTCCGAGTTTGACCGACCACTCCGGCCCATTGTGGTCAAAGACGCTGAAGGAACTGTGAGCTTCCTCTGTGACTCAGAAAAGAAGGAACAGATGCCTCTTCAGCCCCCCAGGTTTGGTGCTGATACAGGAGATCAATGCTCAAGGCTCTTGGAGCTTGTGAAAGATATTTCTAGCCATTTGGATGTCACAGCTCTTTGTCACAAAATCTTCTTACATATCCATGGGCTCATCTCTGCTGATCGCTATTCTCTTTTCCTGGTCTGTGAGGACAGCTCCAATGACAAATTCCTCATCAGTCGCCTGTTTGACGTTGCAGAAGGCTCCACCCTGGAAGAAGCTTCCAATAACTGTATCCGCTTGGAATGGAACAAGGGAATTGTGGGTCATGTGGCGGCTCTGGGGCAGCCCTTGAACATCAAAGATGCTTATGAGGTAATGAGGGTCTGCCCAGGTTGGGTAGGGGACATGGGGAAATTGTCCTGGATTCCATTTGATTCAACAAATATTTTATAGCCCCTACCCTAGTGAAGGTTCTATCCTAGGCATCAACAAGTAAAAGACAACTTTGCATTACTAGGGAAACAGAATATGTGTACAAATAAATACAGTAAAAGAAAAATGGAGGAGGAAGTAAGTTCTAAGAACTGAGGGAAACAGGGAAGGATTTGTGGAAGAGTTGGCAACTGCATTGAGCTTTGAAGGAAGACAAAGCCTCTGAGAGGCAAAGATAAGGAGGGAATATATTTCTAAGCCTGGGGAGTAGCTTCTGCAAATGGACGGGGGTGAGAAATTGAGGATTGAATTAATGAAACAGTTAGACTGATAGGACTATTTAAATATGAAAAGGAAGAATAATTAACTGAGATACAATAATAATAATATTCCTGTTTCAGTTCCTGCTTGGCTTTCCACCAAGCACTTTCTTCTTCATTAGAGCTAATAGTCAATGACTGAAAACCTTCCGTTTTTTAATAGAATGTTATCCTCTCAGTGTTCTCCATGGCTTGATACATGGAGTGGGGGCAGGGATCAACTAATCAAAAGAAGGGAAGGTGAGTCACATCCCAATCTTCCTCAACATGATCAGTTGAGTTGTTTGTCTCCAACACAACTGCATCTCCCCTCAACCCTTACATCTCCTAGTTTCTTTGCTTCAAGAGGAACAGCTTTGTCCCTAGTGCAGTGAACATCTAAGTAACATTCCTACTCCCCTCATGCATTATTAAGTGGAGAGAGACACTAATAAGTACAGATGGCTTGTGATCTACAGGACTGATCTCATTATGGTTTATCTTTTTCTCCAAATACTAGTATTCCAAACCTGCATATTACAATTAATGTCTCTAGCCTTCAAGCAACCAGATTCCCAGTTCTTCCTTTCCAACAGAACCAGTTGCCAAATCTTAGTATTTTGAGGCCTGCACAGCATCTCTCATATCTGTTCCCTTGTTTCTACTCACATATCCCTCACCCTGAATATGTCTCTCTGCCTCCAATCTCCCTATCTTTGATTTATTTTCCATATAATTGTAAGTGATTTGTCCAAAGGACAGGTCTGATATTGCTACTCCCATACTCAATAAACTTTTGTAGCTCCTTATTAATTATGTTACTTATCTTTTTTTTAATACCCTTGTTTGTCTAAGTTTTGTGACATATACAATTACTAACACAAGTCAATATAAATAATTACAAATAAGTAATTATACACATATTGGAATTGAGTGCTCAAAGATTTTTTAGTGATTGAGTGTACTGTTGGGAAAAGTTTGGAGACCATTGGTGGGGCAATCATTCAATTAAGTGTCAGTGTCCAAGGGAGCTGGAATAGACATGTTGGTGATCACTAAAAGATGTGATCTTAGGATCTTAGGAAAGATGCAGAGAAAGAGTATGAATCATTTCAAGGGCAATTTGTTGTGAAATCATGACAGTGTACCCAAAATTGTCCTCACTGGCTCCTTTGGATCATGTGGTTTGCTCTCTGGATCCTCATCTCCCTTTAGCACATTTTGTAGCAAAGACTTTGGGCTCTAACTGTGATGAGACTTTAGGTAATTGGGAAAAGAGTCCTGACTTTGGAGTCAAAGGACCTGCATTCGAATTTTGGTCCTGTGACTTAACTACCTCTTTTCACCATGGTCAGGTCACTTCAATGACCTCAGTTTTTTCACAAATAAAATCATGATACTGCAAAATGTTACTAAGCTGAGTATAACTTTCTCAGGTATATACATTCTGACCCAGAGATATAACTACCAGATACAGACACCAAAGAGAACAAAATAAAGAGAAAAGTGACCTACATGTCACATATATATATATATATATATATATATATATATACATATATATGTATATATATATATATAATACCCTGACATACACACACATAAATAATTAAACATACAGACATAAACACACATATACACATATAGTATATGAACATATATAGTATATATTCATGTGTGTGTGTGTGTGTGTGTGATATACACACATACTTTTATAGTAACTAAAAAGGAAAAACTAAGGAACTATCTTCATATTTGGTAACTGCTAAATAAATTGTCACGTATAAATGTAATGAAATACCTTCATACTATAAGAAGTGCTGAAGGGTGTCAGAGAAACCTGGCAAGAGCTGTATGAGCTGATGAAAAGTGAAGTGAGCAGAACTAAGGAAACAGTATACACAATGATAGTAACATTGTAATAACTGTCAAGTGTGAAAGACTCAAGAACTCTCATCAATGCAATGATGAACCCTGGGTCCAAAATTTTGAAGAGCATAGCCCTCACCCCCATCAGAAAGGGAATGAGGTAAAATGCAGACACAAAGAGACCTTTTTGTTCATGACCATGAGACCTTTGTTTTGCTGAACTCTAAAAGTTAATGCTAATCATTTTTTTCTTTCTTTTTTTGGTTCAATGGGAGAAGTTCCTGAGAGGGACATAGGAAAAGTGAATATGTAAACAAATATATTTTTAAACATAACAGGATGAATCCTGGAAGCTTTTCCCGCTCTAAATTTTGTGATTCTATGATTTGTTTTTTCAGTAAATCCAACCTACCAGGGAAAAAAGGAAGCAAGCAGAGAATTAGGGTTAGAGGATCAAGGGGATATAACACCACAGATTTATAACCAGGAGGGACATTAGAGGTAATCAAGTCTAACCCCCTCTGAGACCCAGTGATTTGACTTGCGAGGTGTTACACAGTTAGAAAATGTCTGGGGCAGGAGAGAATCCAGATCTTCCTGACTTTAGACCCAGTGCTCGATCATTTTTGCCAGGGGTTCTAAATATCTCTGATGTCATGGACCTCTTTGGTAGTCTGATAAAACCCTTGGTACTCTTTTTCAGAATAATGTTTTTATTTATTTTAAGTGGCTTGCCTAAGGCCACACAGCTAGGTAATTATTATGTGTCTGAGGCTGGATTTGAACTCGGGTACTCCTGACTCCAGGGCCGGTGCTCTATCCACTGTGCCACCTAGCTGCCCCAGAATAATGTTTTTAAATGATGGTTTTATTTTTTTTAAATAGTGCCTAATCTTTTGCATGATACTTTACAAATATTATCTCATTTAATCCCTACAACAAACTTGGCTGATCAGTGTTACTATGATCCCTATTTTACAGATAAGGAAACTGAGATAGTGGTTTATTATCTTGTTTAGGATTGCACAGCTAATAAAGAGATTGTGGCTGTATTAGAACTCATTTATCTGAGTTCAAGTCCAGTACTCTATTCACTGTACCAATTAACTCCCTCTAAATTTTAAAATGAATTAAATAAAATATATAGGATTACCTCTCAAAAATTTTCTCCCCCATTAAAATATAAGCTTCCTAATAGCATTTCATTGTATTATTCTCAGCAGTTGGTATGATACCCTGTACATTTATACACAATAAATGTTTGTTGATTAACAAGGAAAACAAGCATATTGTAATCCAAATTCAAATCTGGCTTTAGACACTTTATACTTACTTAGTTGTGTGAGCTTGGACAAATCATTAAAGATTAAGATTCACTGTGACTGTGCTGCTTGTACAAGTGATCCTATTCATCATGGGACCTTGATGATAATGAGTTTGTATTAAGGGATGTGAAATGGGCCCTTCTACCAGGGGATTGTTTGGACTAGCTTCTTGCTCTATGGACGCCAGTATGCCACTGAGGTGATTGGCTGACTAGATGTGCTACTGGATTTCTGGCTTTGAAATCTTCAATCCTTTTTTTAAAATAATTTTTTAATTTGCATTTTTATTTATTCACAGATTACTAAAATAGTCTTGTTGTAAGAGTAAGAAATCCTCATTCCTTATCTCTTTGCATGTAATTAGTATATTGTTTACCTTGTAGGGTTAGAGAATGACTTTTACTCTGCCTACAAGGGAAAATAGCTGCACAAAGGGCTTCTAACCCTGACACAGATTTCTGTAGAGAGCTAAATTCCTTGGAATTGACCATTTGTTGGAGTAAACCATTTTTGAATCATTACCACCTCACACCTTCTAGCCAAGATTGTTAGAGTCAATTAAAAAAAAATTATAAGGGCAGCTAGGTGGTATAATGGTTAGAGCACCGGTCTTGGAGTCAGGAGGACCCGAGTTCAAATCCAGTCTTAGACACTTAATACTTACTTAGCTGTGTGACCTTGGACAAGTCACTTAACCCCATTGCCTTGCCAAAAAAATTTTATAGTAGAAAGTATTCCCCTTCCTCACTTAGAAATAATAACAATAGCAACAACAATAATTGATAATAATAGTAGTGATAACTAACATTTATAGAGCATATGGTTTGCTAAATAATATTTATAAATATTATAATATATAAATATTATAAATATCATTTGATCTTCAACATCCCTCAGAATTAACAATCTGATTTTTAATTCCATTTTACAGAGGTAACTAGACTCAGAGATGTTACAAGACTCACCTAGGGTCATATAATTAGAACATATCTGAGTCTGGATTTGAATTAAGATCCTTATGAATCAAAGTCCAGCACTCTACATTGTGCCAAGGAACTGTAACATCAATGAAATACAACAATGGAAAGTATTTTGGCCCATGCAGAAACCATTGAATTTGCAGTGCCTATAGGTTCAGTATTTATCTCTTTGGGATGATGATATGAACATTGGCTTTTGATCTGTTGTATATTGAGGACATACTATGTGTAAAGCACTGCACTCTGAGGAAAATACCAAGATTTGAGTGACATGGGCTCCACCCGCAAGGAGCTTACAATCTAATAGGAAAAAATAGGAGGGATTACACTTCAGAGTTTTAGAAACTCAATCTCTCAAAAGAAAAATCAGCACACTTTATTCATCTTGCATTCTTGTTGAGTAGTTTATGGGACTAGAAAGTTAAGTGACTTGTCCAGGATCACATAGCCAGGATAGTTTAGAGATGGGGCTCAAACTCAGGTCTTCCTGTTTTGTAGATTATCTACTACAATGTATTACCTCCCTATGATATCCTTGCAAATAATCATAATATGGAGTAGAATTTAAAAGTAGCTAAGAGATACCAGATACTCCAATAGCACACAGGCTGGAGAGGGCACATCTGGTTGGCTAGTTTAGAGAAAAGGTTCCAAGAAGAAGGATTTTTTAATTTGGGTTTTGAAGAATGGGTAGAATTTTCAGTAGAAAAAGTAGAGGAGGAAAAGGATAGTTAACATTTAGATTACACAAATGGCATGAAGGATGGTTGCCATGAGGGAAAGAGCTGTCATTCTAGAGAAGAATGGAGTAGTATCAAATGAGTCTGGAGAACTAAGTTGGGACCAGGGTGTTAAATACCAACTTTAGGAGTTTGTTTTTTTGAAATTTTTTTTGAAAGTTTTTGAGTTGATTGGGGGGGGGGTGTGCAACCTGCCTGCTCTGATGGAGGAAGGTAAATCTGGCAGCTCTGTGTAGGATGGCATGATAATTGGAATTAGGGTGGAGACTATGAGATTGAAATGGAGGGAGTAAACTTTGGAGGTCAAAGAGAAAGTACTTAGATACTAAAGAAATGAATGAAGGAAGATCTAGATCAAAATAAATATGGTGAACTCTAATTAGGAATATATTGGCATTGGGATTGCTTCTTTTTAAATTAATTTTTATTAAAGATATTATTTGAATTTTACAATTTTCCCCCAATCTTGCTCCCCCCCCACATGAAAAGCACTCTGTCAGTCTTTACTTTGTTTCCATGTTGTACCTTGATCCAAATTGAGTGTGATGAGAGAGAAATTGGATGGCTTCTTGTAGGAAATAGAATATGCATGAATGAATGAATTAATTAAAAAACATTTATTAAATGTTTACTTTGTAGGTATTTACTATGGTATTAAATTCTAAAGATATAATTACAAGAATAAGGCCAGTCCCTGAATTCAAGCATTTTAATGGGGGAAACAACACATAGAGGACAGTAGTAACCATGAAGAGGCACTTTGGTCTGGTTGGTCAATCACTAAAGATTTGCCAGACACTGTACTAGTCAATGGTTATACAAAATGAAACAAAAGGCAGTCCTTGCCCTCAAAGAGCTCCCAATCTAATTGGGGAGCCAAGAAACATAGAGATATGAATAAATAAGCTATATGAATTATAAATAGGAAATATTGAGAGAAAGGTAGTAGAAGAACCAGGAGAAAGGGTGGCTAGAAAACCTAAAGAGAAGAGAGTATCAATTAGAAGAGTGATCAGCAGAGTCTAAGACTGAAGAAAAGTCATGGACACTCAAGAATTGTGAAAAGACCATTTTCCAAGAGATCAGTAGTTACTTTGGAGAGAACAGTTTGGGTGGAAGAATGAGGTGAGAAGCCAGACCAGAGAGCCTGAGAAGAAAGTGAGGGCAAAGACACAGAGTTGATGAAGTCACAGGAATAGTGAGGAGAGCCAGCAGGGAGGCAGATTTACACACCCAATCCAGGAACTGTGACAAGGGTCATTTGGTTCAGAGTCCCCAAAGTGGGGGAGGAGAGACAGAGGAGAGATGCAGAAAGGAAAGCATAGGAGAAGGGGGCACGGAGAGAAGGGATCTGGAGTGCAGGGCATGAAGGGAAGCATCACTGGACCTTTACTGAAACTGTAGTCTTGACAAGGGAGGTGCCAAGCAGGACAGTGTTTTCAGAAGTCACTGTTGAAATGACAACTACTTTTTTGTTATAGAGGAAGGATCATTTCATGGATGGAGGAATTATATCTTCCCCCCCAAAGTTCATCTATTTTATTTTTTAACATTCATTCATATGCATATGTGTATTTTTAAGTTACAAAATTTCCTTCCACCCTCATTCCCATCTCCCTCCTTTCAGTGGTGAAGTCAGGTTAACATTGTACTTTCAGATTTATGTTAAGCAAGTTTACAGGTTAGCTATTTTTGTTCTGAGGAATTAGGAGTAAGGAAAAGAAATGAATCAGATATTTTTTTAAAAAGTGAATGTAGCGTTCATCAGATTCTGAAGGGTTTTTTTGTTTTGTTTTGTTTTGTTTTGTTTTGTTTTTCTTCCTCTGGGTAGGAATAATATTGTCCGTTACCAGTCTAATATGGTTGTCCTAGCTCTGATCTGCTGAGGGGAGCTGCATCTATCAAAGTTGATCATCTCACAATGTTGTTGTTAATGTCCATTGTTCTCTTAGTTCTGCTTCCTTCATTCAGCATCGGATCCTGTAACTTATCCATGCTTCTCTAGAGTTCAATGGTTTCTTATAGAACATATATATTCATGTACTCTAATGTGTTTAACCATTCCCCAATTGATGGGCATCCCCTCAATTTCCAATTCTTTGCCATGGCAAAAAGAGTGCTTTGAATATTTTGGAACATGTGGGACTTTTCTCATTTTTTATGATTTCTTCTGAATATAGGCCTAGAACTGGAATTGCTGGGTCAAAAGGTATGAAAAGTTTTATTGCTCTTTGGGCATAGTTCTATATTGTTCTCTAGAATGTTTGGATCCATTTACAGCTCCATCAGCAATGCATGAATGTCCCAATCCTCCCACAACCTCTCCAACATTGATCATTTTCTCTTTTTTTTTTCATCTTAGTCAATCTGATAGGTGTGAGGTGATAGATACCTCACAGTTGTTTTAATTTGCATTTCTTTAATCAATAATGATTTGGAGCACTTTTTCATATGATTATATATAGCTGTAATTTCCTCTTTTGAAAACTATTCATACCCTTCGACCATTTATCAATTGGAGAATGACTTGCAAGCTTATAAAATTTGATGCAGTTCTCTATATATTTTAGAAATGAGAGTTCATTCAGAACTATTAGTTGTGAAAATTGTTTCCCACCTTTCTGCTTTCCTTCTAATTTTAGCAGCATTGATTTTATTAGTGCAAAACTTTTTAATTTAAAATAGTCAAAACCATTCATTTTGCAGTTTATAATGTGCTCTAATTCTTATTTGATCATAAATTTGTCCCCTTTCCATAGATCTGATAGATAATTTCTTGGCCTATTAATTTATCTATGGTGATGCCCTTTATGTCTAAATCTTGTACCCATTTTGATCTTACTTTGGTATAGGGTATGAGATGCCTATATTTTGCCATACTGTTTTTCAGTTTTCCCACAATTTCTGTCAAATAGTGAGTTCTTATGCCAGAAGCTGTCTTCGGGTTTGTCAAACAGTAGATTACTGTAATCATTTACTACTGTTTCTTTTGAACCTATCCTAATGCACTGAGCCATTACTCTGTTTCTTAACTAGGCCCAGGCAGTTTTGATGACTGACTCTTTATAGTATAGTTTTAGATCTGATAGAGTTAGGCCATCTTCCTTTACATTTTTTCCATCAGTTCCCTTGCTATTCTTGACCTTTTGCTGCTCTAGTTGAATTTTCTTACTATTTTTTCTAGCTTGGTAAAATAATTCTTTGGTAGTTTGATTGATATGGCACTGAATATGTAATTTAATTTGGGTAGAATTGTCATTTTTATTTTATTTGCTTGCTTAACCATGAGCAATTGACATTTTTTCAATTATTTAGTTCTGACTTTATTTGGGTGAGAAGTGGCTTTATAATTTTGTTCATACAGTTTCTGGGTTTGTCTTGGGAGGTAGATTCCCAAGTATTTAATATTTACTACAGGTACTTTAAATGGAATTTCTCTTTCTATCTATACATAGAAATGCTGATGATTTATGCAGGTTTATTTTATATCCTATTACTTTACTGAATTTGTTAATTGTTTCAAGTAGTATTTTAGATGATTTTCTCAAATTCTCTAAGTATACCATCATATCATGTGCAAAGAGTCAAAGTTTTGCTTCCTCATTGCCAATTCCAATTCCTTCAATTTTTTTTCTTCTCTTATTGCTGAAGCTAACATATCTAATACTGCATCGAATAGTAATGGTGATAATGGGCATCCTTGTTTCATCTCAATCTCATTGGGAATGTTCCAAGTTTATCTCCATTACATATAATTAAATTAAAAAGTTTTTGCACTAATAAAATCAATGCTGCCAAAATTAGAAGGAAAGCAGGAAGCTGGGAAACAGTCTTCACAATTAGGAGTTCTGATAAGGTCTCATTTCTCAAATATATAGATAACTGTGCATCGAATTTACAAGATTGCAAGTACTTATTTTAAGGAAAACTTCATTTATTCCTAAACTTTCTAGTGTTTTTTTAAGGTTTTTGCAAGGCAAATGGGGCTAAGTGACTTGCCCAAGGCCACACAGCTAGGTAATTATTAAGTGTCTGAGACCGAATTTGAACTCAGCTCCTCCTGACTCCAGGGCCGGTGCTTTATGTACTGCGCCACCTAGCCGCCCCTCTAGTGTTTTTTTTTAAATAGTAATGGATGTTGTATTTTTTCAAAGACTTTTACAGCATCTATTGAGATAATCACATGATTTCTGTTGGCTTTGCTATTGATATGTTCAATTATGCTGAGTGTTTTCCTAATATTGAATCATCCCTGCCTACCCAGTATAAATCCTATTTGATTATGGTATATTATCCTAGTAACATTTAGAGTTTTCTTGGCAGAGATACTAGAAAAGTTTGCCATTTCCTTCTCCAGTTCATTTGATGGGTGAGGAAATTGAGGCAAACAGGGTCAAGTGATTTGCCCTGGGTTACACAGATAGGAAGTTTCTGAGGCTGCAGTTGAACTCAAAAGGACTGTGGTGTGCAATTCTTGCAGTGAACCACCTCCCTGCACAGGCGAAGACTACACACAAACAAAAGTTGAAAGGAGATTGGGGAGAAAGCTGCCTGTCACTCCTAAGTTAGCCCAAGTAGCTCATGGGAAAGGAAGAGTTGGTTGGCCTGGAAACCTTTTTTAATGGAGCCTCTGAGAACATACACACACAGACACACACACACATACACATACACACACACACACACACACACACACACAACTGTGAGCTCTTTGAGAGCTGGGATTTGGTGTTTCCTTGTTTTTCTAGTTGTGTTTTTGTTGATTATCCCAGTGCTTGCCATAGTCTTGCTCACTGACTTCTACCCACATACATACTCATATATGTGAACACACACACATGCACATGAGAACATCAAATAAATATCTAAGCTTGTAGGAAAACCCCATAGGCTCTGAATTCAGCAAATGATTAGTGACAGCATACCATGGACACTTTAGACAGCCTGGCAATGATTTGAAACCCAGCTGGATGGCTTCCATCGACTCACAGTGTTAAGAAGGAATGTGGAAATGATTCATTAGTGTTGTTTTGAGTCGTTTATATGAACAGCTTCTAAGCAAATCCTGGGTTGACCTAAACAGCCCCAGTCCTCAAGTGAAAGAGAAACATATCATAAACAGTCCCCCCCCCACCCCTCATGAAATTTCAAACCAGAAGTCCTGGCTCAGTGGGTTCCTCATTACAGATTTGACCTTGAGAGAGACACTACCTCTCTAAGCTTCATCTGGTTGCCTCTTGGCTAAAGTGAGGGGGTTGGATAACCCGACATCAACATAGGAGTTCCCTTCAAGCTCTAAAAATGTTTTGATCTCATGATCCTATAAACATTTTTTTTCCATGCTCGGAACTTAAAACACAAATAAATGTCTTTGGGGGTTTTGGGAACCAGGAAGTGGCAGAGACCATAAATTGTCCATGGGAAAATCTAAATAATTAACATAAAAACCATTGAATATTGACCTCTTTCTTGGTCTTCAAAGCCAAACCTGGTAAAGTTTGGCAGGCAGATTGAAAAAATAGTTGTTATAATGTTAGTGACTTTCTCAAATATTGTGGTTTTAGGTTGAGTTGAATCGGTATAAAAATTCAGATATCTTTACTTGAAAATTTCATATAAAAGATGCCTAAAGATGAATTGGAAGGTATTGATGCCAACTTGAGTCCATGAAGCTGGTTAGAAGATTTTGAATTTCTTTTCTGAAAAAGTTGCCTCCCAAATTCACACTTTCTATGAAATTTGACACCAGTGTCATTCCAATGAGGATGTGTAGATATGAATCACAGGAAACCATGGTCTCTAGAAAAGAGCAATGGGGAGGGGAATAGTTGTAGGTGTGATTTGGTATTCAGAGACTTTGTTCTAGTGGATTCTCTTTTGCTTTCCAAGTGTGATCATAACTCCAGATCAGGAAGGGACTGTAAGCAATCATTGAGCTCAACCCCCTTCTTTTTTACAGATGGGGAAACTGAGGCACAGAAAGGTTAAGTGACTTGTCCATGGTCACATAAAGAGTATTTTCTGAGGCAGACTCATATTGTCCATATTCAGCCCTCCATCCACTAGGCTACCCTGTCTTTCAAGTTGATGATTTCCATAGGGGGAAAAAAAGTAGAGTAGGAGAACATTTGTGTTCAAGAGTGTGATTTGAAAGCAGTCCCAAAAGAATTGTCAGAATGTTTTCAGGTGGTCAGATGCATCTTTGGCACAGTGGAAAGTGTTCTGAATTGGGAGTCCAGTGTTCAAGTCCCAGTACTTTTAATTGCTAGCTGTTGAACAATGTAACAGCCCATCCCTCTGGTACGTTGTCTTCTCTGCTCAGGTCCAGTATGCTCAAAAGAATTTACCATGTTCATGGCCAACTTCCAAAGATCTTTGGGAAGGGAAGATAAGAATTAGGAGCTCACAGTTAGTTCATAGGCCAGTGTGAAGAGAGGGACTTAGTGACTGAAACTGAAGCTGCCAAAGGGATGTATGTATATATGCTTATTTGTGGAGGGCTCTGAAAGGATCTCTTCAGAGGCTATCTAGTCTTAATCTTTAATTTTATCAATGAGGAAACCAAGTTCTACAGCGAGGAAATTGTCTCAAGTCCTATTGGATCTAGGTCAGCTTCCTATTACCCCACAGGACCTCCTCCTGAGTAGTGACCCCAACATTAAAGTTGGGGAGGTTTACTCTAGATGGAGATTGGGAAGGTTAGCAGCTGGGAACTTCTGGATTATGTATGTAACTCAAAACAGCCCATGAGCCTGGAGCCAGCTGGGAGAGTGAATTCAAGCTTTTCCAAATTATATTTGTCAGCATTTGTTTCTGTCTGTGACCACTTGTATTTCCTAAAACTTTGAAACATAATTCTTAAGGTTCTTCCTGTCAAAGAGGATCCCAATTGATAGATGCCTTTTCCAGTGCCAGAATCGTTACTCATGTTAACGAGGTAAAGTGGGGGTCAGATTCTTCTAATCTTATAAATCCCAGAAAAGGAAATCCAACCGTGTACCAGCAGGTTATTTAATTCAATTTATTTCCTCTTCCTAGGACCCAAGGTTCAATGCAGAAGTGGATCAAATCACAGGCTACAAGACCCAGAGTATTCTCTGTATGCCCATCAAGAACCATCGGGATGAGGTAAGCTCATTGTGCTATCTGGCACCGACATGTTTACTGATGGCTTCCTGAAGCATAGGGTATTTTTTCTTTGTCAAAATAGAGGAAAGTAACTACTAAGCAGGAACACTGTGAGTCTTCTTTGTAATCAGTGTTTCTTTTTTTTTTAGGTTTCTTTTTGCAAGGCAAATGGGGTTAAGTGTCTTGCCCAAGGACACACAGCTAGGTAATTAGTAAGTGTCTGAGACCGGATTTGAACCCAGGTACTCCTGACTCCAAGGCCGGGGCTTTATCTACTACGCCACCTAGCCACCCCTATTTTGTTTCTTTATTCTTGGTTCTGTTAGTTATATTTCTATGGACTTCTCTGACTTCTCAAGTGGTTTCAGTAGATTTAATATGAAAAGGAAAATAGATCAGGTAGATTGTTTTTTCCCCCAAAGGTTGGAATTGTCACTAATTTTAGGCAGGCATTTGTGCTATGTGAGGGATGGTGTGGATACATGAGAGACTGAGGCAGAAAGACAGAAAAAGAATGGAATCGGGTAGGTCGAGCATAGTTATCATCTCCATCCAACAAACATTTAGCCATCACTAGATAAGTACTTAAAGGTTTTTGTAGCCTGGCCATTTTAGTACAGATGGGGAAACCAAGTGACTTAATGATGTGGCAGAGCCTCAATTTTAAATAAGTTCTTTGACTCTAAAATAAATGTCGTTTTCAACTATTCCATTATTGCATAATTCAAGATGGGCCACTTTTTTAAAAAACTTTTAATTTGACCCAAAGTGATGGTGCCTAGGTGATTTCATAGGTGCAGGTGGCAAGGTCAACCACTATCTTGAAATCATTATTTAGCCCTGTCTGATGCCTGGTTTTCTGCTGTTCACTAGCTAAATTCTCTAAGCCTATCCTTCTTGTGTTTTCATGGTAATGGGTCATGAAAAAAAGAAAGAAGATTCTTTGTCTAACCTTTTCTCGAAAAGGGAGATCTAGTTGAGTGGTTGCTGTGTATTAATCCAACTTCTGTCATTCCATCATCATAGCAGGGTAGTAATTAGAACTTTGAATTTGAAGTTGGAGTCTTAGTCATCCTCATGACTGACTATATGACCTTGGACAAGTCATTTTCCTTCCCTGGCCTCCAATTTTTTCATCCCTAAAATGACGGGACTGAGCCAAACAACTTCTTAGGTACTATCTTGTATCAACATTCAACAATCCTGTCATAACATGGAATGAGGACAGAATCAGTCAATTTAGCCCATACTAACTTATCATCTGTGGCAGAAACAAGTTTTAAATCTCTCTAGGTCCTTCAAGTCAGAGTTGTACTATAGAAATTGTGTTGGTTTGAAAGTCAGAGAGCCTGGGTTCAAGCCCAGGCTTTTATTCACTACATATATATATATATATATATATATATATATATATATATATATGTATATGTATATGTCATGTACCAGTCACTTTTTTTAGTTGTTTTCTTTTGCAAATGGGGTTAAGTGGCTTGCCCAAGGCCACACACCTAGGTAATTATTAAGTGTCTCAGGCCAGATTTGAACTCAGGTACTCCTGACTCCAGGGCCAGTGCCCTATCCACTGTGCCACCTAGCCACCCCTGCCAGTCACTTTCTCTGGGCCTCAATTATGGTATTTAGTCATTTTCAGTTGGTTGCTTTGCCATTTCCTTCTCCAGTTCATCTGACATATGAGCAAACTGAAACAAACCAATGAAGTGAATTGTCCTCCTCTTGAGGCTTAATTGGAACTCAGGTCTTCCTGACTCTTGTATTGGCACTTTATCCACTGCAGCTTCCCTTAGCCTTATTTAACACAATTGTAAAATGAAAGGGTTGGATTAGATCACCTCTGAGATTTCTTCCAACTCTAAATCTATGATACTCTGGTCCTAAATATCTTAATGAAAGTCATGTTCTCTCCAGAGGAGAGCCATCTGGTCACTGTACAAAGTTACTTCTTCAAGTTTTTCCATTGTTTACTAAGCCAAGCAGTCCAAACCATATCTCAGAGGGACCTAAAAAATCAAGAGAAACAGAATTTTCTGGATGTAACATTAAAGGAAGTTCTGAGCTTCAAAATTACCAACAGATGCAACTTGTTTGCTCTATTTTTATTAAAAAATTTTGTTTTGCTTTTTAATTCACAACCGTCTATTTGCTGTCCTACTTCCTTCTCCTGTGTATGTGTGTGTTTGTGTGTGTGTGTTGAGAGAGAGAAAGAGAGAAAGAGAGAGAGAGAGAGAGAGAGAGAGAGAGAGAGAGAGAGAGAGAGAGAGAGAGAGAGAATATAGTTAAACACAAGAAATTCCTTCATTGGCCATGTCCCATATCTCATTCAGCCTCCTGAATGCATCACCTTATAATGTGATTGTTATTATATAAATTGTTCTCCTGGTTCTGTTCATTCTCTTTGCATCAATTCATTTAAATCTATGCAAATTTCTCTGAAAACCATCCCTTTTAACATTTCTTATAACAAACTAACATTTCATTCAATTAATATATCATTACTTGGTCTGCCCTTTTCCAGCTAATGGGCAGGTGCTACCTCGGTGTCCAGATCTTTGCCATTCAGAAGGAGTTGCCATTTTTGTACATATGGAATCTTTCTTCTGTTCTTTGATCTCTTTGAATATGGACCAAATTATGGTGTTACTGCTAACCTAGAGGACATGCACAGTTAGAGACTTGGGTGGATCATAGTTCCAAATTGCTTCTCTCAGGAATTTTGTCTACTTAGTTGTGAGAATATCTAGTGCCTCCTGTGAGTGGATGTTGTGATCCAGTGTCTGACAGACAGCAGAGATTTTCCAGGATCATAGGGATTCAGTTTGCTTTGTCTTCCAATCAAACTAATAACAATAACAGTAATAATAAAGATCAGCTATTAAAAAGTCTTCAGCTGCTTATGTTTTTTCTCCAACATACCATGACTTCCTTTGATTTCTTAAAATTTGCTTTGAGAATAGGTGAAATCTTTCCCCTGGTGTTATTTCTCTCCAGGAAGGAAAGAAAGAATGAAGAAAAGAGGAAGGGAGGGAGGGAGGAAAAAAAGGAAGTAAGGAAGGAGGAAAGGGAAGGAGAAAGGAAGGATTTACTACATTTACTACAATACTTAACCTTGTGCTGGACACAACCCTTAGTTGGAAACACAAAGCAAGATGACCCTTCAACCCAGAGCTTACATTCTAATAGGGGAAGACTATGCCTATCTGGGAGGGGATGGTCGAGGAGAGAAGGTTTGGTCTTGAAAGGGACTGGGGAGGGTATTGGGCTTTCATGCAAGTCATTTAAGATGTCTTTTCTGGCCAGGGAAGTGATGATTTGATTACTGCTCTCAGAGTAAGAGGGGGGAATATATTGTTCGAGGAATGGGTAAAAGAGGGAGGTTAGTTAGTTTGAAATGAAGATGGCAATAAAATAGGATGATGGAGACCTGGACACCTTTGTGACCCCCCACATGAGTTGCTTAGAACCCAAGGGTTCAAGCAAACAGACCATTCTATCAAAATACATTCAAATACCCCACTTTCTCCCCACAAAAAAATGGTTCCCAAGGTGACAAAAAGAATAAAAAGGAGGGGAAAATAGATAAATGCTGCTCTCAAAGAGGGGATCCTAGAAGCTCCCACCAAAGTCAGAAAAGCTATTTTTATACTCTTACTGCCCAAAGGAATACTCACAGCAGGGTCCTAGACCAATGCATTTGGGGACCAAATTAACCCCAACTGGTCTGAATCATAGCTTCCTTCAAGGATCTCACCTAGTGGTATAAGAATGAGAAGAGAACTCATACCTCTCCAGTTTCCCCAGTCTCCTGACTCATAACAGGTGGGGGGGGGGTCCAGATAATTCAGATTAGTGAGCTGTCACCACTCATGTGTGTGTGTGTGTGTGTGTGTGTGTGTGTATGTGTGTGTGTGTGTGTGGGCCCCGGGTAGGAGCTGGAGCTCCAAGTCAGCAACTGGAGGTGGGAGAAGTGCTATGGCAAGGAGGTGACAAAATGAATGAATAAATGAACAAATCTGTATTAAGTATTCATTATGTCCCCAGTCCTGTGCTCAGTTCTGAGAATACAATTACCTCCCCCAATAGAGTTTACATTTCTAATGAAGAAATTGGTACTCATAAGACAGTGGTACCCAGGAAGAGGCACTTGCTCCAAGCCCCCACGCCCATTCAGGAACACTGGCAAAGTTGGTTGGATCCTGTCATGGTTTCAAACTGGAGGAGGAGAGAGCTGTGTAAACAGTGCAAGAGGCCCAAGGGATAAAAGGAAATTATTCAGGGATGACTTTTGTTCATCCTAGCTTTTGCATGATACCCATATGGAAGCATTTAAAACTTGGTTGCCTTGACCCACTATTTAAGAGCAGGATAAAGACAAAGGGTAGCCAGGTGCATATTAAAAAAAACTCAATAATTACAACATTTCCCCCTCTTAACAGTATTTAATTTTTTTTCAATTACATGTAAAGATAGTTTTCCATATTCACTTTTGTAAGATTTCGAGTTCCCAATTTTTTTCTTTCTCCCTCCAAGAGTGAAATGGGTTTCTTCGAGAAGCATTGAATCTTCACACACCAGAGATCTTTTAACACAGGCTAAACAAATGACTGTTTCCTCTGTGGAATCATTTGTAAGGGTTTCCTCTTCTTGAATGGATTGGATCAGATGATCCCCAACTCTGAGATTCCATAAATCTTCATTTTGAATTAAACCCAATGATTGATTTCTTCCAGAACTCAGTTATAGGGCTAATTTCTTCTTTGCAAAGTTGGGTTAACTATTTCTCTTGCCAGATTAGATTCAGATTTTGAGAGAGAAATGCCAGAATTTTCCATTCTCTCCCTCTAGATTTAGGTGATCTATTTTTGAAATGCTGCTTACCCTAAAGTATTACTTAATTTGTGAAAATGTCAGAGATGAAGACTTGAGTGTTTTTTAAAATTATTTTTCTTCATTGTGATTCTTCAGCAGTAATTCCGAAGACAAATTTGTTCTTCTTTGGGGCCCTGTCCTTGTCCCTCAAAGCAAGGCAAGCTTGTATAATCCTATTTGGAGAGGAGGGGTTTTGGAGGAACAATGGATGCTCTGTGAACATTCCTCACCGCACAGACTTGGACACCCGGCCAGAGGCCAGGATGAGTGAAAACACCTGTTTTCTGTTGGCTAGATGGAAAGAACAGTCATTACCGAGAAACTCAGTGTTGCTCTGTAGCCGGATAGGAAAGCAATTGTCCACTTCCATACACTCCTTATTGGCTTTTTATGGGGGGTGGGAGGGCCCAGAAGGGAGAATAGGCCTTAAACACTTGAATTCCTATGAACTCTTTGATCTCCCTTGGTGTAGCATAACTCCAAAAAGACAAATATCAACCCATCCATGTCTGTCCATAGGGTCCAACCTTTGTTTTGGGGTTCCTATAGGATCATATATTTAAAACTGAAAGGGACCTTAAAGGTCATCAAGTGAAATCCTTTCATTTTATAAATGCGAAAACTGAGGCCTACTTGGACTGGGTGACTCAACTCAATTTGTTCAGTTGAAGTGTCTGAGACCAGATGGGAGTTCAGGTCTCCCTTATTCTAAATTAAGACTCTATCCTTACTAGCTGTGTGATTCTGGACAAGTCATTTCAGTGCTGCCTGCCTCAGTTTCCTCAATTATAAAATAGGGTTTATTCATAGAATGTAACTCTGAGATCATATTTGTAAAGCACAGTCTGGTGCTGGGCTTGATGCTTTCTCCTTTTGTCCCTCTAAACAACTTCTCTTTTTGTGGAGGCTTTTTCCCTTGATGTGTTCACTTTGGGAGGAGATTGATGCAGCAGTCCAACCTTCTTTAAGCATATTACTCCTGTTTATTGTTGTTGTTGGATGAGTTTTAGTCTTGTCTGACTCTTCATGACCCCATTTGGGAATTTCTTAGCACAGACACTGGAATGATTGCAATTTCTTTCTCCAGCACATTTGACAGATGAGGAAGCTGAGGTAAACAGAGTTAAGTTGCTTGCCCAGGATGAGATTTCCTGACTCCAGGTCCAGAGCTTGCTTTATCCCAGTTGCTCTGGGTATAGCTTTCAAGGCTTAACAGATGGGCAAGATCATCCTCCCAAGAACAAGATAGGGGTAGGTGTGCCTAGCTGGCAGTTCACAGGAGAAGATCTGGAGGGTTTAGTGGACCCCTAACTCAACTTGAGTTGTGTTGATACAGCAATCCAAAGAGCCAATGTGATGTTAAACAAAGTCAGGAAAAATAGCCTGGTCAGGACCAGGAAAAGAGGGCCCTATTTAATTCTGCCTTTTGGAAAGACTTTAATAAACTGGTAGGAGAATAATCAGAATTGAAATTATTCTGTTGATTTAAACCATAAGAGTTTGAACTAGAAGAAAACCCAGAAGCCCTCTCCTCTAACTCCCTCATTTTATAATGACAGCTGAGTCTGTTAGACAGCTTGGTGGCAGGGCCAATAGAGGAAGACCTGAGTTCAACTTCTGTTTCACATTTGTATGTGACTCTGGACAAGTCACTTCATTTTCTCCCAACCTCAAAGTCCTTATCTATTAAATGGAGAATTACTAGTATTTATCCGGGAAAGTTGTGAGGATTCATTGATCTTAAATTGTTTTTTGTATATATATATATATATTGTTCATATGTAAATGTGCATATATGTGTATTATACAAATATGAATGTGTTTATTTATATACAGAAATATATATGTATATATGCAATATTATCTATCTATTGTTCTTATTCTTGCTATTGTAATTATTTAAGTAAATTGCCTTGAGTAAATGGCAAAGATATAAACCCAGGTCTTTTCACTCCAAATTAAACCCTCACAGAATCCCAGAGTTAAAAGAAATCTCAGAGATCATTTAGTTGACTCAAAACTAGCTCTCTCTGAAGCTTGAAGAAAAAGGAGATGATCAGACCAGAGAAGAGATTTAGGAGAATCATGATGGCTGTCCCCATATAGTTGAAGGACTCTGGGAAGAGGAGTTGGCATTGTCCTGATGGGTCTGCAAATTGATATGAGCAGTTATACTAATAATTAGCCATCTTAGTGATGTGTCTAGTATTTAAAGATTTCTAAGGAATGACTGGCTCTATTTTTTCAATTAATCTTTATAAGAACCTGAGGAGTGGACTTATTATCCCCATTTTGCAGATGAGGAATCTGAGGTTCAGAGAGGTTTAGTAAATTGTTTAAGGAGGAGAAAAAAACAGTATCAGCTGTGAGTCAGGCACTTTACAGACAGTTCATCTGAACCTCATACCACAACCCTATGAGGTAGGGGCTGTTATGATCCCTGGTATAGTTGGGGAAACTGAGGCAGGCAGCGATGGAGAGACTTACCCCAGGTCATCCAAATAGGGAGCATCTCTAAGTCCAACAGTTATACTTAGGTCTTATATTTCCTTTCATGATGATGAGTCTAGAGAGACTTCTTTGTATGATGGAATCCCTTTATTAACTGGAGGCTTTCACTGGCCAGGTCTGGAGGGACAGTGGAAGGTCTAGCTGATGGCTACCTTGTTGTAGGAACCTGTGCTGTCATATGACTACGTTAGTGTTACAGTGGGAACTTGTGGACTAGTTCATAGTGAATTTCAGCACAAAAATGGATCAGCCCATGCAAAAATGGGTTTTCTCCCTACTTAGACACTGGCCATATGCAAGTGGTCTCAGAGTTACCTGAGTCTGGCCTTGGGCAAGGGGTCAGAGGAGTCAGATGGGTTGGCTTTGAGTTCCGGCTCTGCCACCTTTCACTCTCTTTGTGCCTAAGGAGGACTGTTCCAACTCTTAATCTGTGTTCTGATTTACAACTGGCATCTCCTCTGTAGGCTTTGGTACATATACTTTGATATAAACACTGTTGAAGCACTAGCTGGGAGCCAGGGACTGTGCTGTGTGCTATACAAATTATGATCTCAACTTATCTTCACAATCAGTTTGGGCTATTATCCTCATTTTACAAATGAAAAACTGAGGCAGGTAGAGGTTACATGACTTGTTCAGGGTCACAAAGCTCATAAACTTCTGAGACTACATTAGAATTCAGGTCTTTCTGATCTCTGGATCAGGAATCTGTCCACTGCAGTACTTAAACAAAAACAACCTCTTGTTTTTCTTTTTTTAACCCAATGGAGCAGGGTGTTAGAGGTTGAGAATAAGGATAAGTCAAGAAAAAGAAAGAAAGAGGGAAGAAAAGGAAAGAGGAAGGAAGGAAGGAAGGAAGGAAGGAAGGAAGGAAGGGAGGGAGGGAGGGAGGGAGGGAGGGAGGGAGGGAAGGAGGAAGGAAGAAAGAAAAAAGAAAAACAAAAGTAAAGTCTGTGTAATACTCAAGGCAAACAAATTCCCACACTGACTGTTTCTGAAAATGTGTCTTCCTTCCTTCACCTCTCCTTTGAGAAGAAGGTAACATACACACACTTCATCATCACAACTTTGGAACTGTAGTTGCTCATGATCCCCCTCTTTTTAAAGACTGAAGTCCTATCCCCTATTTTCCTTGTAATGCTGCTCATTCTGTACTGAGTTGGTGCCACACAGAATGTTTTAAAAGGCCAAATTACAGTAAAACTGCTCCAGGGCCTAAGAACCTTTGATCATCCTCATAGTATTATTCTCCTAACAGTCATAATTTTGCAGTCATTTCAAATGAAAATGTTCTAAGTAAACAGTCATTTATTTTGCAGGAGATTGAATAGAAAACATGCATGCTGTAAATCCCACAGGGTGGGTGATCTCAGGTCATCGAAATGTTATTTTTAAAACCTGGAAAGCAAAAGCCATTCACCGGAATGTGCCATTCTAATTGTGCGGCCTTCTCTCCCTACCCTCAATATTTCTTCTTTGGTCCCCAGGTTCTCTTTATTCCCATATAGGCTATTTTCTCTTAAGACAGACATCCTGTTTCCTGTCTGTGGCCCCCAGGTTATGGATCTCTGCTGATTGTCCACCAGTAGATCAATCTTCCTCCATCTCGCAGGATTCTCCAGCCTTCTCTTCCCTAAGGGTTAAGCTCCTACGATAGCTATACTCCAGGCATTGTTTTTAGCTCTGGGTTAAAAAGCAAGGGAAATGGCAACCCATTTCTCTCTGTAGACAAGTCTGTATAGACAAGCTAAGGCACTAAATGAAGAGGATTTGAGAAAGACTTCCTGTCCAAATGACATTTTAGTTGGAACTTGAAGGAGGCCAGGAGGCAGAAATGAGGAAGGAGAATTTGAAAATTAAGAGACAACCAGTGGAAATACCCAGGCAGGAGTTGGAGCATCTTGTATGAGAAATCAGAGGCCAGTGTTACAGGATTGCAGAAGATGGGGGGTGGTGGGGATGGAAGGAGGAAGGTGGAAGGTGGAAGAAGACTGAAAAGATAGAAAGGGAAAAGAATGATGGACAGTGGTCTAGAGAAAAGAAGGAGCATGAGATCTCAGAATTTTAGCATCTTAGAGACCATCTAATCCAAGCCATACATGGGCCTTTTCCCATCTTGCTTACCCTCCCTCTTTCTCAAAGACCAATGACATGAGTGAAGACATTGTCCTTGGGAAGGGAGAGGAAGGCATTTCTTCTGGGACCAAAGGTAAGGAGGAATTAGTGAAGGAAAATACAAAGACAATCTGGGCATGTTTCTTTGGGGAGGTTTTCCATCTCTTCCATAAAGTAAGAAGTAGTCATCTGCTGAGAATGGGGGTTAGGGGAAAGATTTAGGAGAAAGGGAAACATCAAATAAAAAATTATGGAAATAGATAATGGCATCAATAAAGAGCATGAATTTGTAGTGGGCCAGGCTTTGGGAATTTCAATGTAGAAATCATCCAACCTAGTCACGTACTTTTACAGATGAGGAATCTGAGACCTAGACAATTAAAAGTGACTTGCCCAAAATCACAAACAGATGTAAGTAAGGTTAGGATACCAATCTATATCCTTTGATTTGGTTTCCTCTTTTCTTTGGGAAATCAACAAAATCCTAAGCTAAAAATAATTAAGAAATACAACTCTTTAGTAAAATATGTAGAATGCATTTCAAAGGCAGATGTGTAAGATTTCAGGTTATCTATTTGTTTGAGATCATTTTCTTTTGTTCTTAGTTTAAATTCTAAATTAATAAACATTTTCTTTCCTCCCATCCTCTAAGAAATGTTCACTAACAAAACAAATCCTTACATTAGTCATGTTCAAAGACATATGTCTCTTCATTTCAGATCCATCCCCCCTTAGGAGATGGGGGAGGCAGGTGTTATCATGACTCCTCTGGCATGGTAGATCCTTGTCATATTCTTCTGACTTTCAAAGTTTTCAAAGTTGTCTTGTCAATGTTGTGCACTCTTTTTGAAGGTGTGTTGACCTGAACTGGTTATCTCTGAGTCCCTAAGCATGTCAGTATATTCCTATTCCTAGAAAATGAACTATTCAGATCTAGGTTAACCATGTGGTCAGTGTTGGATTTATTTAGTAGCATTTGCAATTACAGGTACATTCTGAATCTGTTCCTGGATGGTGAGAATCTCAATCAATAAACAATTATTGAATACCTATAGTTTACAAAGTGAAAATATAGCTCTCCTTCCAGGATGGAAGAAAGAGAGGAAGGGAGAAAGGAAGGAAGGAAGGGAGGGAGGGAGGGAGTAAAGAATTTATTAGACACTATAGAGGGCTTTACATACATGATCTCATTTGTGCCTTACAAACAATGCTGGAAGATAGGTATTATTATCCCCATATTACAGGTGAGAACTCTGAAGCATACAGAGAGGTTCAGTGACTGGCTCCAGTTGGTCCATGTCTCAGGTTACAAATAAGTCTTTCCACAGTAATCTGAGGAGAGACTCCATTAACAACTAGGGAGATGAGGAAAAAGTCTTCTCTTGATGTTGGCCCCTGAGTGGAGCTGAGCTGTGAGATGATGTGTCGTACTGTGGGTGGATGGTGAACTGGAAGTCAGGTAGGAGGCCTCACTAGGTAACTTGGCTTGTCTTACTCAATTTTCTCTTTTGGAAAATAGTAATGATCATATCTTAATAATATCTCCTTGAGGCCAGGGACTGTATTTTTTCTTTCCTAAATCCCCAGTAGTCAACACAGTGTCTGACATATATAATAAATGAATGCTTATTGACCCTCTGACTGATATTTATTGCCTGTTGCATCTTCTTCATAGGGGTGTTGTGAAGTTTCAGTGAGATCCTATAGAAAGGGCTTGGCATATTTCAAAACAGTATTAATCTAAATTAAAGGCAGTATGGTATAGTACATAGATACACAGCCTTTGAAACAGAATGACCAGGTGCCTCATTTGCCACATCCTTACCTTGTGGAACCCTGGACTGGTCCCTGGACTGACCAAGGAAGCTCTCTTGTAGAAGTTCAGTGATGGTGCCAAAGCACATTGGTAGAGGGGGTCTCTTCATCTAGGAATTCTGGATACCCATGACATCATAGGCCCATTTATATTATCTTTATTACTAGCAATAGTGAGGAGAAAGTGAGAAAGGGGGTCATCTCGGGTAAGGAAAGGCTTGGTGTGAAAGCTCACTTTTCAATAGCAAATAAGCCAGTTAAGAATGACCATTGAAAAAGATGGAAGGGAGGAATGAAAAATTATTAGGGGAAAAGCAGATTGGAGCCAAACTGAAGGCCTCTTAAGTGCCACAGAGAGGAGATATTTGTATTTTTATCTGAAAGCAATAGCGTGTTGTTGAAGATGTTTGAGTAGTAGAATGACATTAGGAAGATTTATTTGAAAGCTGTTAGAGGACAGCAGAGAGAGAGAGAGAGAGAGAGAGAGAGAGAGAGAGAGAGAGAGAGAGAGAGAGAGAAACCAAGATGGAAAGAGGGAAAGACAGACTGAAACAGAAATGAGAGAATTTGATAGGGACAAAGAAATAAAGACAGAGACATTAGCAAGGCCAATGAAAAGGTCATTCCTAGTCCAGCATAGTGATATTAAGACTCCTACTAGGATGGCTGGCTTGGCCTTCTGAGTGGTAAGAAGGGACTGGACAGGGAGAAGTTCAAAAGATAAAATTGCTAAGACTTGGTAATCAATTTGCTGTGGTGGCTGATGGAGAACAAAGAGTCAAAAATGACCTGAATAACAAACTGGATTTTGATGCCCTCAACAGAAATAGGAGAGTGTAGAGAAGCTTAAAAGTAGGGTTGTTTAGAGGGAGGGGAGTGATTTCATTTTGGACATGGTGACTTTGGTTAAGGCATCTTTGGAACATCCAGATGGAGATCCAGGGGTGAACTGGAAAAAACTGATTGTTAGCTATTCAGGGTGAGCATTTTGCAGCTCAAAAATCAGCAAATGCTTCAGACCTGATTTATTGTTCTGTTGATTGTATAAAAGCGATGAAGAAAAGGTTAATAATGTAGATTAAATTTAAAAGTATGCAGAGAGGAAAATGCGAAGCATTATGTTTCTGTATTTTCAGAACTGTTGTTCAGTTATTTCAATTATGTTCAACCCTGCATGACCCCATTTGTATTCTTATTGGCAGAGATGCTGGAGTGGTTTATCATTTCTTCAGCTCATTTTACAGATGAAGAACTTGAGTCAAATAGAAATAAAATGACTTGACCAGGGTCATAGAGTAAGTCTCTGAGAGTAAATTTGAACATGGGTCTTCCTGGCTCCAGGCCTGCCACTCTATCCACTGTGTCACGTACCTTCCCCCCCTTTTTTTTTCAGAGAGTTAATTATTAAAACATTTACCAGCATGCCCCTATGAGTCTCATATTTGTTTTCCTACTTACAAGTTCACAGCTGATTCAATCCACTCTAACCCCAGGATCTTTGTCAAACACACAACTCTCTGGCCTAGGTCAGGAGACTCTGACCTTGGACAGAGCTCAAGTGAGGGAAGTTAGGGGACACGTGTGAGTGATATTGATGAGTAGAGTGTATGGACAATTGAGTCCTTCTCTCCCTGCATCTCTGCCCTTAGTCTCTCCACTCATTCCTGGGTGTAGAGAATCTAGTGGTTGAAGTGAAATATCTTTAGCTATCTGGGGCAGTGGAGGGGGGTGAGGATGACTCACTGCAGCCAGCTGTGATGAGGACCAGCTGCAGCATACTATGCCCATCAGCAAGTAACCTGGCATGAGAATGCCTCATGTGCCTGCCTAAAAATGCCAAACCCCAATGGGAGAGTGAGTCATGAGGACTGAAGAAGGAGGCAAAACCTATCTTCTCTATGTCACATACACACACAAAAGCACACACACATCTGTGCATCCAGTTGTTTGCCTTTTTGGTCAACAGGGAGTGGAAGACACACCTTCTGTGGCAAATGACAAGTATCCAGTTTGGCCAAAGAGTGATGGATTTTGGCATCTGACATGATAGTGTGGACATCACATTGGTAGAACTTTAGCTTCTTAGTGTCAAGGATGAGTTATCCTGTTTTCTAAATTAACTTTTTAACCTCAATGAAGAGGATGAAGAATGGGCCTAAGAGCCTGGGAGATCTGGGTTCAAATCCTCTTGGATGTTTTCTGGCTAACCTGTGGATTCTCTAGACTACTTTCTGAGACTGTAAAAGTTTCAGAGAAGGTGCCAGTCCACACCAGTAGAGAGAATTTCCTCATCTGAATGAAATCACAAATCAAGTTCCTATTTCTGTTCCTACTATTACTACAACTGTCAGTCTTTTTGCAAAGCACTTTATAGATATGATCTCATTTTATTTGCACAATAACCCTTTACAGTAAGTTTCATTAATTTTATTATCCTCATTTTACAGCTGAGGAAATTGAGGCTGAGATAATGTGACTCGCCTAGGGTCACATAGCTCTAGTAAGTACTCAAGACCAGATTTGAATTCAAGTCTTCCTGATTCCAGGTTTAGTGATTTATCTACCATTCTACTCTATTATTATGGACCAGTGCAAGAGAGACAGACTTACACAGGGAAGAATTGTGGTGTCTTTCCTAGTTGAGATCATAAGTTCTGTCTAGAATACTCACTATATGAAATCCCTACATTCTTGCATCCCATGGTATCTCCTGCTTAGCTAGCCCTACAGTGGTGCTTAATAAATATAGTTTGATTGATTGATCAGACTTCCCAAGTCCTAAGACAATGAAGTAGTGGCATATGGCAGTCTGTGTCCCCAATAAATGATGAAGCTAGCAATGAAATGAAGGGAGAGGAAAGTAGAGAGAAATAAAGTCAGAAAATTGTGGTATCCATTGGAAAAAAATCTGACTTTATTTGTTGTGTTCTACTTTTGCCCTTTCTCTAGGTTCATGTTCTTTCTTTTATCAAAATATTAATTTTCCCTTATTTATCAGATGATAAAGACCTGAACTATGATTGAGTTATTGTGAGCAGAGAAATGTTGTGGAGGCAGAAATGGAAAGATTTGGCAATTGATATATATTTACATGTTTATATATTAAGAGAGAGAATATATATCCACGCATGCAAAAATACATAAATTATATGTGTATATGTGTTTACACAGATATAGATAGATAGAGAGAGAGACATAAATATTTTGAATAAGTGAAAATGAGGAGTCAAAGATGGCACCAAAGCTGAAAACATAGGATAATGGTGCCTCAATGGTGTTAGGCAAGTTCTGAAATGACTGGTTTTGGTGGTAGAAGATGATAGAGTAGAAAATAATGAATTCTGTTTTGGATGTGTTGGGTTTGAGATGGCTCTGGGACATCCAGTGTGAATGTTCCAATAGGCAATTGGCAATTTGGGAACTAAAGCTCAGGGGTAGACAAGTGGATAGATATATATGGAAACCATTGGTAAACTTATGAAAACTGAATCCACAGGAACAAATTATGAGCAGACAAAGGTACAGTGATATGGTTCTTCTAGTCCCTGCATTATTTTACCCCATTTGACAGAATCATCAAATACCCTAGTGTTTCCACCTTTTCCATGGATGATCTAATAATAGCCCAAACACACCTTAGCATTAAATAACCATCCATCCTATGGAAGGCTTAGAGGAAAATGTGGATGAGAATAGCACAGGGTTAGAAGACAAGAGATTAAAAGGAAGTGGGAAAAATACATAGAAGAACTATATAAAAAAAATTATCACTGAAAACCATGGTTATTGATCTAAAGCCAGACATCCTGGAGAATGAAGTCAAGTGGACCTTAGGAAGCATTGCTAGCAATAGACTAGTGGAGGTGATGGAATTCCAACTGAGCTATTTAAAATCCTAAAAAAGTGTTGCACTCAATATTCTAGCAAATTTGAAAACACAACAGTGGTCACAGGATTAGAAAAGATGAGTTTATATCCCAATACTAAAGAGGGTCAATGTTAAGGAATATTTAAATTAGGAAACAAATATGCTTATTTCACATGCTAACAAGGGTATGTTTAAGATTCTGCAAACTAGGCTTGGAGAATACCAAAAGAACAGACTGACTTTTGAAGAGATAGAAGAACTAGAAACAAAATTGTCATTGTTCAACTAGAAACAAAATTGTCATTGTTCACTGGAAAATGGGGAAAGCAAGGAAGTTTCAGATAAACATCTTTTTATTGTCTACACCATAAAATCTGACACTACTTCCATTTCTTCTCCTATTTGACAAGAAATGATGAGACCATTTGACAAGATCTATGTTTTTTAATGTTAAACTTTGACTTCATGGAGCTCAACAAAATGGGGTGAGTCCTCAAAGAGTTGGAAGGTACTATATTATGAATCCTGAGGAATTTGTTTGTGGGTCATGAAGCAACAGTTATAACTGAACATGATCCAACTGATTGCTTTAAGATTAGAAAAGGATTATGACAAGGTTGTATAGGGTCACCTTATTGATTTACTTATATACAAAGTAGATCATGTGAAATGCCAGTCCACACAAATGCAAAATCAGAATTAAGGTTGTTGGTAGAAATATCAACAATCACTGATATGTCAATGATACCACTCTGATGTCAAGAAAGTGAAGAAAAATTATGAAGCCTTTTAATAAAGGTGAAAGGGAAGAGTGTAAAATTGGCTCGCAGTTTAACATAAAAAAAACAAAGATCTTGGCAACTGGTCCCATCATTTTCTGTCAAATAGAAGAAAAAATGGAAGTAGTGTCAGATTTTATGTTCTTCATCTCAAATATCATTGCACAGTAATTGCAACCATGAAATTAAAAGATTCTTGCTTCCTGGAATGGCACATTTGAATGGCTTACTTAAAAACTGAGATAACACCTTGCTGACAAAGGTCTGTATGGTCAGAGCTAAGGTTTTTCCATTGGTAATATATGGCTCTAAGATTTGGACTTGGATAAAGTTGAGCATTGCAGAATCACCTTTTTTTAAATATTGGTGCTGGAGAAGACTTTTGAGAGCTCCTTGGAGAGCAAGGAAATCAAATCAGTCAATACTTTAAGAAATTAGTTCAGGTTATTCACTTGAAGGTCAACTACTAAAGCTGAAACTTAAGTACTTTGACCACATAATGAGAAGATGGGATTCATGATATTGGGAATGATTGAAGGCAAGAGAAAAAGGAAACAGTAAAAGATGAGATGGATAGATAATGTCATGGAAACTATGAATATGAATTTGGACAAACCAGGAGACAATGAAGTATAGAAGGACCTGGTGTACTGGGGTCCATGGGGTCACAAAAAGTTGAACACAACCAAACTACTAAATAACAATAATAGAATGCAACAGGAGTTGCTGTGTATATTAGTGGAAATTGTCCATATGGCCCTTTCACAATCTCCAAGGATCAGATTTCTGGTCCATTTGGGAGGAAGTCACAACTCATTTTCCTCCATTGTAAGTAACATAGAAGTGGAGGCAGTAGGAATCATAGAATACAAGAGAGCCGCAGTGGGAATCAATATGGCAAGTAAGTCAACGATCTCGACAATTGGGTATCAGACTAGACTGCCTTTCTTGGTATCCCTAGTTTTAGCAATAGTGAGTACTGAATAAATTCTTCTCACTTTGCCTAAATTTGAAGTACAGAGTGCCTTGTAATCAGAAGAGACCAGTAAACATGAAGCTATGTGGTGGGAGTCAGAGATTCTTAAGCTCTTGACTTGCCAAAGTTTCTGTCATTTTCCAAGGTAAAAGATTAGCTGTCTTGTATGTCCCCATTGCAAAATAAAAATAAAACAAAAAACTCAAAATCAAATGTATACTCTGAGGAAAATAAATCATTCCTGATTTCCTTTTTTTGACCAAAGTATCTTTTTTCCAAAAATAAATATTAGATGTCACACCATAAACTTGAAAAATATTGTCTGTCGAGGAAAATGACCAGAATTCTAATCCTATTGCCAAGGACCAGGTAAATATGGGAGCTTGGGCAGCTCAAGCTATTTGCCTCAGTTTTCTCACCTACAAAGTAGGAAAAAATCATAGCACTATTCTCCCAGGGTTGTTGTGAGGATCAAACAATATGTTTTGAAAAGCACTTAGCACAAGGCCTGGAGAGAAGTAGGTGCCATGTAAATATTTATTCCCTTTCTTCCTTTCTACTTGTGCTGAGAAAGTTCAGCTTTCTCAATAATGGAGACAAAAATACTGCTACTATCTATCTTCTCTGTGGTTTAAAGGGAATGATATATGTAAAATAATTTAGGTAAAGTTTCTGGGTATAAGAGGAGGGGGACAAAGAGGAAGAAGAGGGAAAACAATGCAAAATAAAATGGCTAAATTTCTAAACACTTTTGAGTTTACAAAGCACTTTATATATGTTATCCCATTTGATCCTCTACTATTATTACCCTCATTATACAGATGAAGAAATTGAGTCTGAGAGAGATTCAATGACTTGCCTAGGTTCATACAGTATTGAGTAATTGGGAAATGGTTTGAACTCAGGTCTTGATGGTAAAGTGGATAGAACAATAGGTTTGAAATCAGGAAGACTGATCTTTCTGAGTTCAAATCTGGCTTCAGACACTTGTTAGCTATGTAACCCTGAGCAAATCACTTCACCTTGTTTGCCTCAATTCTTTACCTGTAAAATGAATTAGAGAAGGATAGGGCAAGATACTCTAATACCCTTGCTAAGCACTCCAAATGGAGTCTCAAAAAGTTGGACCCAACTCAAGAACAACTTCCTGACTCCAGGTCCAGTGCTCTATGCTCTACTAATAATGATCCTGGTGAGTAAAATAGGGCTTAGAGATAACAGTATTGAGGGTTTCTTGTTTTCCCTTCTTTCTATGGACATTAAGAATGTTTTGAATGACTTCATATGCTTAATGAGCATCTATCATGTTTTTTACCTCCTCAATTTGAGAGAGAAATAGGGAAATAATTTGGAAGTGAAAATAAACATTAAAAAAAATTTTAAAGACAATTAAAAACATCTGTAATGCAGTCTAAATTGAACTTCTCCCCAGTATAACTAAGAATGGACTGTTAGGTTTTACTTCTTTTTCAGTTAAAGATAATTTGCTCATTTTTGAATGTTGCCTACAAAATCCAACAAGAAATGCTTGTTTTATCTCTTGTGCAGCTTCATTTTTAACACAAAAGAAAAATCATCCATTTGTCCTTTTGACCTATTTTTTAAGAAAAACCCTTTCAGTTAGTATTGTATTGCTTGGCTTCTCTTCCCTGACCTCTACCCCAGGTCACATGTCGTACATAGTATGAAGGAATCTTAAGACTCTTGAAGATCATGCCAGCAATATGAACCAACACAAACTTAGGCTGCTCTTGACAAATTAGTCATTGCAGCCAACAAAACCAAAGATGAATATGGCTGAGGTCAGAAAGACACAGCACCCAAAGGCTGACCACTAAGGTGATTTTTTTTGTATGTGTGTGGAATGGAGAGAGGGTTGGTTTTGGTATCTCAAAAGATTCAGCTGGTAGGGAGAAGGACTGCTTTGTGTTCTGGTCTTGGAAGTGCCAACATCAAAGACATCACAGACCTTTTGGTGTCTTGAAATCAAGAAATACATAATCATGGTAAAGAACATACATTTTATATAAACCTTAAGGAACTAGGACCAAAGTTTAGAAGAGCAATTCTGAGCTTAAATATTATAAAATATCCCAAAAAACTAATTTGGAAGTTATTTTGTAAAAGAAGAGCCACCTAAAAAAATACTTTGGCGGTGGCTAGGTGGCATAGTGGATAAAGCACCCGTCTTGGAGTCAGGAGTAACTGGGTTCAAATCTGGTCTCAGACACTTAATAATTACCTAGCTGTGTGGCCTTGGGCAAGCCACTTAGCCCCATTTGCCTTGCAAAAACCTAAAAAAAAAGAGCCATCAGAGTTCTAATCATTGATTCTTCTCATTAAAGTTCGAAAGATAAGATGAGATGACTGAGAAAAGTGGCAATCATATCTTTTCTTTTCTTACATCAGGTTGTTGGTGTGGCCCAAGCCATCAACAAGAAATCTGAAAATGGCGGCACTTTCACAGAAAAAGATGAAAAGGTATGGACACTATATTTATTTTTACACCACTATGGTATTTATTTTCTTATTGGAGGCAATAGGATGCTTGTGTCAGGGTTAAACTTGGAACTGATGGAGCTGGAGGGAGGTGGGTCAAAGTTGATGAATGGTTTGGCTTTCTTTGAGTTGTGGACATAAGATGATCTGAATAGACAGTATATCTATGTTATTGCTTGGACATTGGTACACTATTAGAATTACAAAAAGGTCCTTATTTGAGGTCATCTGTCACTTTCAAGACTATCAAAATGGCGGTCCCTATAAGTGTGAAGACAGCACAAAGGGTTGCTTATGGTCTTTTAATGATGTTATTTAGCTTTCATCACTGGTGAAAAGAAATGAGGCCCCTGAATAAAAATCCCTGTAAGATCCACTCCAAATTTAGGACTCTGGGAAGAAAGTTTGGAATTGACTCAATGGTGAAGCAACTTTAAGACTGTTTTATAAACTTTTTACACAGACATCAGGGCGCCAAGGTGTGAATCCAGGCTCAGGAGTTGGAATGTAATGTTGGAAAGAACAACAGTCAAGCTCTTTTTTTTTATTGCTCATTTCCTCCAAATGTAGAGAGGATCAATTCAAAACACTCATTCTGCCTCTCTGAGAACACACACCCAGAAACCCTTCTGAGTCATAGTAAAGGCTCAACTAACCCTGAACTTTGTCTAACAATGGTCTACAGGGTGTTTTGTCAAAGGACATCTTGGCTGCTATCCATGATGTCATCTCAGAAGATTAAAGAGGTACAGAACATAAGCTAATCTTCCCTGGGCCTGCATGGAATCCAATAATTTATCTGTAGATGGAGTTGCAAGATGGGTTGAAAGATGGGATTTGTAATTTCATGGATATTGGAAACTCCTGGAGGAAGAAACTCCCTCTTCCTATTCTGGGCAGCAACTTTTCTGCTGTTTAGAGAATTGCCTGGGGCCCTCAGATATAAAATGACTTGACAAGGACCCCACTACAAATTTGGTTCAGAGATGGAACTCAAACCCACATCATTCTGACTTTGAGACTAGCTCATTCATGTGCTCTAACTAGCTCTACATTTATCTGATGTTCTCAAACCTGATGCATTTTTTGCTTACATCTGTTGATGTAATGAGCTCATGCTCTCTTATGCAAAACCCAAATCCATTTTCACTTAAAGAGTGATACAATTTAATAATGAAGATGGTTCCTTCATCATGGTATCCAAATGATCTTAGTTAATTCATAAAAGTACTGAAGGGGTCTTCAAATGATTATTTTGTATATTTCTGTGAATTTTATGTTGAAGAAGTCCATAGGCTTAAGTGTTTATGGGGACATCTTGTAATTAATGGTACTATTAAATTATATTGGGACTAATGTTTTATTTTGCATGTGTTTCTAATAGGAAGTAATTGAAAGCATATACCCATCCTCAATGGTTTTATATTAGTCAAGAATTGTGAAAGAACTTGGTGGCTATTTCAAAACCTTTTTGTCATTGTCTTCTATCTCTCCAGGATTTTGCTGCTTATCTGGCATTCTGTGGGATTGTTCTCCACAATGCCCAATTGTATGAGACATCACTCCTGGAGAACAAACGCAACCAGGTAAATCCAGTGTGTATAAGTAAAAGATTGTGGAAATGTGAAGTTTAGACATGGTTATGGAATATGGAATTTTGGCCAATTCTGAGTAATGATTACCAGTTACCAGATCTAGACATCAGACATGGAACTAAAACGGAACTTGGAGTTCCCTTTAGAGAAGTAGTGGGGAATAGAGTCAGGATTCAGAGTCAGAATTACCTGGGTTTAAATCCTGCCTCTGACCTTTTCTAGTTATGTGTCCTTGGACAAGTCACTTAATTTCTCTGGGCCTCAATTTCTTCAACTATAGAATAAGGAATTTAGACTAGATGGCCAATGAGGTCCCTTCTAGCTATAAATATACAATACAAACAGTTACGTCTAACATAGCTGGAAGTGTAACCATCTTTCCACAACTCTTCCCAACATTAGACCAGAGCCAGGTTGAGTAGGACTTTTAAACTAAACAGAAGAGTGTATATTTTATTCTAAAAGAAATGCAAAATAGGTAGAGTCAAATTAGTAGGTGACACCATCCATTCTAAGTCTCTACAAGTTATGTAATAGCAATGGCAGCAATGTGTAGATGGATTGTAGAAGGGAGAGGAAGATAACCAGACCAATTTGAAAACTGTTGTGATAAATCTAGACAAAAGGTAATGATGATAGTTATGTGAGAGCAGAGGAGGGCATAGAGGCGAAAGGTGTGAATGTAGAAACAGCTAAGTGAATATATGGAGTGAGGAATGGGAGAGTGAAGAATTGAGAGTAATGCCAAAGTCATACAAATACAGGAGTCTAGAAGGATTATTGTGCCTTTAACAGAAGTAGAGAAGAGAGGAGAATTTAGAGGTGGGGAAGATAGTGAGTTCAGTTTGGGACATGTCTGTTTAAGATGTCTCTAGGATATCTACCTTGAAATGTCCCAAAAGACAATTGGTAATGTAGGACTGATACTCAAGGAAGCACATGATAGATAGGTAGATAGAGAGAGAGAGAGAGAGAGAGAGAGGATAAACATATAGAGATAGATCATGATATAGACAGAGAGAGATAGAAATGAGACATCTAAATAGAAATAAAAAAAATACACAGCATCCAATGCAATTACAAAGAGGAAAAAGAAAGCCTTGGTTAGGAAATTGGGGAACACCTACAGTTAGGAGGCATGATGAATGATGATCTAACAAAGGAGTCTAGGAAGGGAGTGATTAGATAGGTAGAAGAACCAAGAAAGAGAAGTGTCATGAAAACCTAGAGGAGAGACTATCTAGAGCAGAGGAGGGTGGCCAAGAGTATCAAGTGCAATACCAAGAAAGAAGAGCGCTTTCTTTGGATGATCAATCTACTGGTAGTATTTTTTTTTCAAGGCAATAGGGTTAAGTGGCTTGCCCAAGGCCACACAGCTAGGTAATTATTAAGTGTCTGAGACCGGATTTGAACCCAGGTACTCCTGACTCCAAGGCCGGTGCTTTATCCACTATGCCACCTAGCCGCCCCTACTGGTAGTATTTTACTTGTAGAAGGATCTCTGGGCCAAAGGATATGGTCATTTTCATTATTTTGTTTTGTAGAATGTTAACTCATCCACAATTCTTACAATGCATTAGTGTGCCTATCTTTCCACAATATTTTCCGATATTGTCTATTCACATCCTTTGTGTTATTAATAATCTATTAGTTGCTTATCTGATGATCTTTTAAAAATGTCATCATCCTTGACTTCTCTGGTGCTTTTTGAAACTGTTGTCTACCCCTTCCTTCCTGAGAATCTCTTTTCCCTTAATACAGATGTCTTTTCTAGTTTTCAGTTCTCTTATTTCTCCTCATTTTTATTTGTGGGATACTAATGACCCCACTCCCATAATATGGAACCCCAAGACTCTGACTTGGTTTCTATAGTTCTCCTTTCTCCTTCTCTTTCTTCATCTCTCTATTCTTGTATGTGTGCATGTCAGTCTCTGTCTCTGTCTCTGTCTCTCTCTCTTCTCTCCCTCTCACTTTCTCTCCTTTCTATTTCTCCTTCCTCTTTGAGATCTATTCCTATGGTTTCAATTACTCTATCCATTCACATGATTCTCAAATGCTTTGTTCCTCTCTGTCTTGAACTCCAGTCCAGAATTCTCTGATGGTTATTTCTTTCCAGATGCCCTTTCCACATCTCAAACTCAGAATGGTCAATATGGAATATATTTTGAACTTTCTTCAACCCATCCTTTCTTTGATCTTTTCTATTTCTGTATATTTTCTATTTCTGAATGTTTATATTTTTTGAACTTGAATATTCTTTGAATTTTTATATTTCTGTTGACATCAGTAACACAGCTCAAAAGGCATCCTCCTCCCATTTACTGACCATCATGCATCTTACTATTTTTGGTTTTCTGGGGTATAGCCTCTCCCCTGTCCCTTAACCATTACACATCTGATTCCCATTAGACTGTAAGTTCCTTGAGAACAGGAATTGTCTTTGATCCCAGCAGTGTTTAACATTGCTTACATGTAATGGGAGCCTAATAAATATTTATTGAATGAATGAATGAATCTGTGTTCTCCTGAATATCTAACTCCATCCTAAGCCAGGAGTTCTCCCTCTCTGTTAAGACAACACTTATATGGAATCAGAGTGAAGGCTATAATAAGATTAGCACTCAATTGCTTTTTTATCCTTAATGTAACAAGAAGAATTGAAAGAATCAAAAAGTAAATTTTATAGGGAAACATCAATAGCTATACAATGTGGGGATAAATAATGGCTTTTTGTATTTACAGAAACACAATATTCCTTGGCAGATAGAGCCAGCCCTAGAATAAAGAAGATATGAATTTAAATCCCACCTCAGACAGTTACTTATTGTGTGACCCTAGGTCATTCACTTAACCTCTCTAGGTCTCACATCCTTTATCTGTAAAATGGAGATTGGAATTTTTCTGGCACTTAACTCACAAGGTTTCTGTGAGGATCAAGTGAATCAGTCTATCTGAAACACTTTGCCAAATTGAAAGAACTAGAAAAAGCCAGTGAATGATGACGCTTTCCTATCCTGTTTCTGAAAACGAATACCGAACAGCCATCTTTTATGAGACTGGGTGATTCATTTGAGGTATTTATTCATTTCCTCCCATGAGTATAAGAGGACTAAAGGAGCCTTTGGAGCTTCTGGAGCAGGAAAAACTCTTGATCAGACCTGGATGTTAGGAGTATCAAGGTGGGACTTGCAGAACCATGAAAGGAATAGACACAATGACTGAAGCAATGGAATTAGAAAGAAAATCCACCTGAAAACAATCAAAACTGAGTGTGGTCAAATGAAAATGACTGAGGTTGACCTCAGAAAAGAAAGATGAGGCAACTCCCTGCTCCTTCACAGAAGTGGGGGGGGGTCTCCAGGTGTGGAACATGGTATTGGTCAATATTTTAGTTTGGCAGAAGTTTTGATTGTTTTCTTTCTCTTTTTTATTCTTTGTTATAAAGGATGACTAATTTGAAAGAAGGAAGCATTATATAGGGGGCATGCAGGTGCTGTTTAAAAAAAGATGATAAAAATCCATTTTTAAAAAGTATACTGTTGGCAGTAGGTATGTTGCAGAGGCAAGGAGACCAATTAGCAGACCCTCATCTCCAGGCAAGATGTTATGGTGAAATGCTTTTGGCATCTGGAGAGAAGAGAGAAGCGAGATGTGTCATGGAGGTATCATTGACCATATGACAACTAATTAGATGTGAGAATTGGAGAATGAAGAAATCTTGACTTATGGGTTTTGAACCAGAGTAACTGGGAACATGGTGAGATGACAAAAATAGTTAAGTTTAGAAGGGTATATTTTTTGGGAAAAGATAATGAGTTCTATTTTGGACATAGTGAATGTGGAATATTTCTAAGGCATCCAGTTTGAAATATCCAAAACACAGTTGCTGATGTGGGTCTGGAACTCAAGAGAGACTTAGGCTTATGATATGGATGTTGGATACTTCTGCAAAGAGATAGCTGCTGAAGCCATGAGAGTCATCTTTGATATAACAGACATTATAAAGAAAGAAGAGAAGCAGATCCCAGATAGGTCATTGAGAGTATATCCCCCCTTTGTCTGTAGATAGATGAATTATTTATACAATGCCTAGTAGGTTCTAGTTACTGTGCTCAACTCTGGGTAGACAAGTGTAAACAAGTAAGAGAGACCCTGTCCTCAAAGGAGGAAGACAACACATAAAGGGAGGCTGGAAATGGAGCGAGGCACAAATAGTGTTGTGGTGTGGATGGGAAGTAATATGGAGCCCTGACTCCAGCAAGATCAGACCCAAACCTAGCTAGCAGAACTGGACAACTCAAGGAAAGAGTACTTCCAGTGGAGGATGGGGGGAATGAAGATGATGGCTGTAGTACATGCAATATGTTGAGGAGGTTATTAGTCACATGGAGGTCTGATTGTGGGCAGGATAAAAGCTCATCAATCAGAACCCCAGGGGAGTTAAGGATGATAGCCAGAGTATAGGCAACATGTCAAGGAAATGATTGGGAAAGATCTTGCAAAGGAGACATGAAAGAATGACAAAACATAGGAGGAAAATCAGAAAACAATAGTGTCATGAAAACCAGGGGAGGAAAGGCAATTTATGAAGAAAGGAGATAGTCAATAGTAACATAATATACAGAGTTCAAGGGAGAAATGGATGGAAGGATGGATGATTTGCCATGTACCAAGTATCACAGATACAAATACAAGCAATCAAGAGGATTCTTGACCTCAAAGAGTTTATATCCCAAGAGGGAAAAACAGTACATATAGGGGAAAGATAGTTAAGAAGGAATACTGATTGATTGGATATAGGTTTTCCAGTTTCTTCCAGCTCTAAATCTATGTTCCTGTAATCTTCTGATTGGCTGCTAGGTGGCATAGTGGAGAGAGTAGTAGGTTTGGAATCAGGAAAACTAATCTTCATGAATTAAAATCCAGCCTCAGACATTTATTAGTTATATTTGCCCTAAAATGGGTTGGAGAAGTAAATGATAAACCCCTCCAGTATCTTTGATCAGAAAACCCAAAATGGGGACAGAAAAAGTAAGACCTGAAACATCTCAATAACAAAATAATCTGATAGGTTAAGAGTCTCAGAGTTGGAGGATGGTATGATATTGAACTGGTTCTCTATTGATTTAAGACTTTGAAGGAAGGAAAATCAGATAAGAGCAGAGGTAATAACTTAGGAAAACAAAGAGGGAAGGAATGCCTGGAGCTCCTGGTGATAATGGAAAATGGCCTCAAAAGATGAGACAAAGGAAGAAAGAGCAACGAAAAGATGCTATGATCATATAGGAGACATAGTCTGTCGTGTATTCTGTTTCATCACCAAAAAAGTAAACATTTTAGAGTTAATCAGAGGCTTGAAGGCTTTCCTCTGACAAGAAGTCTCTTATGTGTACTATAAGATCATAAAAAATTCCATTTTAAATCTGACCACAGGGGAAATTTTCTTCAACCACTTTTTGATTATTTTAGTCAATTGAAAAAGAAAATGAGATATGTGCTCAGCAAGGGATTTGGCTACTGACATGTAGGATGTCCTACACTGAGTGCAGACACAAAAGGAATTCCCCTAAATGTTCCTATAGAAGCTTCTGTTGATCTAAGACATGTTGCTAATTTCATGAAGTTCCAGAACATTTTAAATCTTTCTTTGGTGAGATATAGAATTATTCAAAAGAGATTGACCTAACTATCCATGCAAGAAAACCTAAATGGATGAAAACTGCATATTGTCTAGACTTTGACATGCAGATGGATGATCAATCTACATTTATTAGTGTTAGAGTGCACGAAGTTAGGAGTATTTCACATCTATCTAGAATCTATCTCGAATCAAATAGGAAAAGTAATTAGGCTGGATTGTAGCTAGGAAATATCTCAGTGCTTTCCTTAAGCCCAACATGATTCCTGAAACAAAACCCCATTTTTTAAAAATACTAGTGTCTTCCTCATGATGTTATCTGATTACTTTGGAAAACTATGATTTCTAACATTGTAAGTGACCCAAAGGACAAAAGAGAGACTGTTGGAAGGTACAAGTAGCTCATAGTATGCTTCCAATGATAACCTATGTGTAAAAAAATGCCAAAAATGATATCAGTTGAGAAATATCTGTTTGGAAAGGGATATGGGCTGCTGAAGGTGAGATTAAGGAAAAATAAGTTGCAAATCATGAATGCCGCAATATTAACTCCAGAATGAGAGAAGACCTGAAAGGAGAATGTCAGAGCAATGGGGAACAAAATCCCAACAATGAGTTCATTCCACTGCAGTAACATACCTTAAGCTAGAATCTTAAACAAGGTTTTAAAAGAGGCTATGATATTTATTGCATTAATAATTAATTTATGGAATATATTTAAGAATTTAAAGTTGGTTCTGCTTTTGTGTATCTTAGATGAATAGTCTTTGTTTTATGAGAAACTTGTTAAATATCTTTCTTTGATTTTATCTGGAAATAAACTCTCCTTTCTCTATTGTCCAAAGGATCTCTAATTTAGACTGAACCCCAATCTACTTTTACTTTTATCTTACTTTGAAGTTATGCAAATGAATGTATATATGGATGTATGGATGGATATAGTATGTTTTCTCTTCTCTATATATGGATATGGATATATATATGGATGTATGGATGGATATAATATGTTTTCTCTTTTCCAAAAGACTGAAAGTGGTCCATGAAAATAGGGGTTTTGTTTGCTCCTTCTTGGTCCTTTCCTGTATAGAATAGGGGCTCTTTAAGTATTTATTGACTTAATACAAGAAGGTGAATTTTAGAAACATTTTGTTATTTCCTAGCTTGTCTCTCCTAATTTACCTAAGCAGAAGTCTTGAGCATGTCCTTATTGAGTTACCTTGAAAGGAATGAATAGCTTCTTTGACCCTGCTTATCCTTTTATGCCAAGCCATCTTGAGCTCTCTTGACCCATCACAATTAGGTTTAGGTTAACTGGATTCTTGAATTGGAAACAAAAACACAAAAGGACCTTTTTAAAGTTATTGGCTGGTGAGGAATCTCCAGGAAAGTTATAGATGTAGAGTTAACACCACCTGATGCAAACCCTTCATCCCCCAGTTGGAGAAACTGAGACTCAGAGAAGGGAAATATTTTATCCAAGGTCATGCAGCTTGTAAATATTAGAAGTGAAATTTCAAGGTAGGTTTTCTGACCTGAAATCCCATGCTTGAAACATAGTCAGCACTTAATAAATGATACTTAAATGATTTCTTGCTTCACCAAATTGAAATCATTTTATTTAGATGACAATTCCCCACATTTCCAAATATCCAACCATGGCACTACCAGTTGGCAAATATGTACTACTGCCATTGTCTTTTGGAGAGAGGGATAAAGACCAAACCTGTGATTTCATTGGTATTAGGAACTCAGGAGAGTCTTACCAATGCAGGTCAGTACCTTCTTTGCAACTTATTGACTGAAAGATTTGCCCTGAGAGCAGAGTAAGTGACTTGTCTAGGGTCACAGAGTCAGTATGTATTAGAGACAGGACTTGAACTCACATCTTCCCAACCCCAAGGGCAGCTCTTTATCCACTGTACCATGCTATCTGTACATTTTCTCTCTCCCAATCCCTATTTTAAATAACGATACAGATCTTGCAATCACAGACCTTACTGAGGGTGGTGATGTAACTCTGAGGTCATCTTCAGTACAGGGCACAGTGCTTATGTCTACTTGGGAGGGGGGACATTGTACTCATCCCCTGATCCCAGGGCCATGCTTCATCTCTCCCCAGGTGCTTTTGGACCTTGCTAGTTTGATCTTTGAAGAGCAGCAGTCCTTGGAAGTGATTCTAAAAAAGATTGCAGCAACCATTATTGCCTTCATGCAGGTGCAGAAATGTACAATCTTTATTGTGGATGAAGATTGCTCAGTGAGTACCAGCCTTGCCTTTTTTTTGTTGTTCGTCCCTGCCCTCCCCATTGTTAAGTCACTCCCTTGCCATCCACCTTAATGTGGAATCGAGATGGCAGTGGCAAGGGAAACTGGAGTGGAATAAAGGACTTGGCAATCTTGGTAAGTAAAAGGGGAGCCTTTAATGTAAACTCTGGAGTTGGGGTGGGGTGGGGAAGATATATATATATATGTATATATATATATACATATATATATACATATATATATATGTATGTATAAATAAATAAAAAAAAACTCAAAACATTGGTTTAGGATGTTAGTTAATCTTGTAAATCAGTTGTTAGTGTTGGATGGTGTGGTCTAGTCTACAAAGTAGGAGAAGAAAGAAGAGATTCCTATATCTCTCTTGAATACTAAGCAAAGTTTCCCAATGGTCAAATGTTTCTATCCTTTTTCTGTCCTTGCCCTCTACTGTCATGACCCTCCTGCTCTCATAAGTTCTTGGCATAGACCCTAACTCCTAGATATCCAGAGGCATGGTGAGTTATATTTGGAAGATATTTAAAACTAGTCTGACCCCTTCATTGTATAGCAGAGAAAACCAAGACCCAGGGAGAGGAAGGGACGACTTAGATTTCAGTCAGTTAGTGACAGATCTTCTACTTCTCAGTCCAACTGTACCACTTAAGAGTTGATCTAACAACATGAAAACTTGCAAAGAAGGAAAAATGGGACCAAAATATTCACTATCTTCTTCTAATATTGCAATATTATTTAGCACTTTATATTTGAAATTAGGTAACAGCTGTACCTTGGGAGTGGTTCCATGCTCTAAAATTATCTCCCAATGATCAAAATTCCCTTTCCCTGTAAAGTGATTCATAGCAGCTGATTTACATAGGTGTCTAAGGTGCCTGTTGCAGGTTCTTCTCTGTCACTCTGAGCTCTTAAATTTTTGTTTTTTTTCCCAGGAAATGGGGTTAAGTGACTTGCCCAAGGTCACACAGCTAAGTAATTATTAAGTTTCTGAGGCTGGTACTCAATTCATGGCACCACCTATCTGCCCCAATAACTTGCAACCTCTTAATTTGTCACAGACTGAAGCCTAAGACTTTTAGGGACCAGATATGGGGTCCATCACATAGATCTGCAAATGGAGAGTAACCCACAATATAGAAGAAGGATGGAATAGTGGGGAGGACAGTGAACCTAGAAACATGAAGTTATTGCTGTTGTTCAGTCATGTCTGATTTTTCATGACCTATTTGGGGTTTTCTTGGAAGAGATACTGGAGTGCTTTTTGTCATGTCCTTTTTTCAGCTGATTTGAAAGATGAGGAAAATAGAGGCAATCAGTTAAATGGCTTGTCCAAGGCCACACAGCTTGTAAATTTCTGAGGTTAAATTTGAATTAAAGAAGATGAACCTTCCTGACTCAAGGCCTGGTTTTCTCTTTCCACTGGCTTCCTAAAATCATGCAGACCTAAATACAAATTCAACCTCAATACCTATTAGCTGCATGGCCTGGGCAAAGTCACTTCTCCTTCCTGTTTCCCTAATGTGTAAAATGAAGGAATTAGACTCAAAGACCTCTTCAATTCTCAAATCCCTGCCTGGGCATCTGTTTCCATGTTCTGTTCCCCACATCATTCCCATTCTTCACTTCTTATTCTCGTATTCTGTTTCTGAGCCCTTCAGTTATCTCCTGCCTCTAGGAATTTTCCACAGTGGACAGGGGAAGGAATAGGAAATAGCCATTTCTAATGATCTTCACTTGCCATTTGCCTCTAGGAGTTTTTGTAAATTGAGGACTATTTATATGGGATTTATTTTTATGATTAGAGTATGATAAAATGTCATTCTTAAACTGTACTTAGTATATTTTTCACATGATTCAGTAACCCATGAAATTAAATGGAGGAAATACATCTCACCATGCCTCAGAATCATCATTCCAGAGTTCTTTTACCTCCCGAGAGGCAGTGTTGCATAGAGTTTAGAGAGATGACCTTGCAGTCAGGAAGACTTGGCTTCAAGTTTCCATATCTTGATACCTACTGTCTGAGGACTCCAGGGAAGTCTCTGAACCTTTCAGTGATTGAGGCAGCTCTCTAAGACATACAGTTTCAGAGAAGTCAACCTGCATTGGTTGAGGGAGTTTCCCAACCCAGGAATTCCCTAACACCAATGAAATCAGGTCATTGGGATATCAGGGTTAGTTCTTTTCATTCTTATCCCTATTTTTCCTGCACTGAATGTATAGGAGTGAACTGGAGATTAAAGAATTGACTTTGGTTGAATGAAACCCCTGTTCATCAGATAGATTATACAAGAAAACTAGGCCATATCACTTCCCATGAAATCACTTTCTATTTTTCATCTGTTTTGAAACTTTATGTGGTTGAATAAAGGTTGATTATAGTGTTGCATGCTTTCGAAGCATCCATCAGAATCCACTAATGGCCAGTAGCCAACTTTTAATAGATCACACTGTCCTTAGTATTCATGCTTATTATGCTTGGGCTCATACTTTTAGAATCTCTTGATATCATTTTAGTCTCCTTTCATGATTTCTTAACTCACTGATCCTTCTGATGGTAGCATAACCAGCCTAAGATCTCTTGAGGAGATACCATTAGAATGTATCCTCCATCATATATTTTTATGTCTCACTTTGGTTTGCTTGATTTTAAAGAATGAGACCTAGTACCATCATCCAACAGAAAATCACAGTTGAACCAATTTCTCATTGCTGAAATGACAAAGAAATATGTCAAAATAATCGCTGAAGCTTTGGAAACAAATCATGGGAGGAGATTGTCCAAAACAATGGGGATCCCAAGAGGCAACAAAAAAAAAAGCTTCAATTGCTCTAACAAAAGATGGGGGAGGGGAACTAATGAATGTTGAAATTGGTCATCTAAAGAGGAAGGGATTAGATAATAATGGCTAGGATTTCATGGATCTCTGATATACCTGTTTGACCAGTGTTATCCATATGAATTCCAGCCTTCAGCAATGATAGGTAAACCAGGGATCGCTCAGGAAGGTGAATGCCCAAATCAGATAAGTCAGAAAGTAAAGGACCACTCAGTAACTATCTATGATATATTCTAAGGTAGAAGTGATTCATATGTTTTACCACTTTGATTTTTTTTATCATGGTAGATCTGCCGCACCATCCTTGATTTCATTCTTGTGTTTTCAGGATTCATTTTCTAGGGTGTTTCACATGGAGTTTGATGATCTGGAAAAATCAACGGATGCTTTACCAAGGTAAAAATAAAAGTTCGGAATTTTTTGACCATGTTAAATAGTTTGTTTATTTTGTGAATCATTTCATTTTAAAGACTATCTCTAAATGAATTACTATGTTCTGCTTTTCTCTTTCCATCCCACATTGAAGCCTTTCAAATGATTGGTTTTAGGGTCAATTATGGTGTGAAGCTGGGACCAAAAGAAAACAGAGAGCATGGTCCCTGGACAAATCACTCCACTTTCTTAAGCCTCTGTTTCCTCATCTGTAAAATGGGGATAAATGTAGTATCAAAACTTTCATAGGTTCTAATGAAAAATTGTATATACAATAGTAAAATTATAAATATCAGATCACTGAAAAAAAAAGAAGTATCAACAAAAAAATGGGACAAATGGCTGAGTCATGGGAATTTCTTTGTGGAAGTGGCAGGACTTGTCTTGGGAATTCAGGACCAAGTCATTGACACTAGAAATCTCAAGATGACTATCCTGAAGGAGCCATGACTTGATGATCAATACGAATTATGTGAAGAAATTTTCTCAATTGTGCAAAAATCCTAATGCACCCCCCTTAGAATTAAATTAGAGTGAGAATTATTATTTCTATATCCCTAGTCTTTGGAATAGTGACTGAATTAGCCAAATGCTCATTGATTGATTGTAAAATTTTTCATTGTTGTTCACTTGTTTTTCAGTAACCCCATTTGGGGTTTTCTTGGTAGAGATACTGGAATGATTTGCCATTTCTTCCTCCAACGCATTTTTACAGATGAGGAAATTGAGGTTAAACAGTGTCAAATCACTTGCCCAGGGTCATGCAGCTAGCAAATGTCTGAGACCAGATTTGAACTCAGGAAGATGAGTTTTCCTGCCTCCAGACACAGTACTCTATCCTCTTATCATCTACCTGCTATAAAAATTTAGAAACTCCCAAATACCATCTAATCATGGTTTGGTCATGTAACTTTCATGGCCTGACAGATGATGCATTCCTCCAAAAACAGCTCTCGTAATATCCTAGACTCATCAGCCAGCTCAATTATCATAGACTGAGCAAAACAATGTAACCACAGAGATAACATGAGTTCATGAAAATCTGGGAATGTCTTAAATAGTTGTCACCATCCCAAATTTTCATAATCTCCTCCCTATATGAGTTGAAAGACAATAAAAGGTACTCAGCCAGGCAAGACCCAGGTGAGGAGATCAAAAACCACTTTAGAGCACAGTTTGTAGACAATCCTATGGCCATATCTGCTATTCTCCTTGTAACAAGGATACTTTTCATGATCCTGCAAAGGCTTATATCTTAAATCTTAATGTATTTAGTTATCTGCAAAAAAATATTTTATCCATATATTAATAAAAATTATTGTGAATAATAACATTGACCTTGATAATATTATTGTCTTATATTAAATACAAGAAAAGAGAGGAAAGCTACTTGTCTCAGGATCTTATCTTGAAAAAGATTAGGACAAGATGATAGTGATTTAAAACAAGAACAACAAAGCCCAAACTGGATCAAACCCAAAAGAGCAAACGCTGTGTCCCATTAATATAATGAATGACATGGAAGGATGGCAGGAGTTACTGAAATGCTTCTCTGAAAAATTGGTAAGCAGGAAAAGTAGAGAAAGTGTGTAATTATAGATTGAACTGCTAACAAAACCCCATTGCCATCTCTTTTTCTGATGCAAGTCTGAGCTTGTTCATCTTAACAGAAAGCTTCATATCTTTATTACCAAAAGATTAGAACACCAGGGACCCCCTCAAGTATAGCCTTGTATTGCTCTAATTATGTTTGTGAGTTTAATTACAAGGCACCCTTAACTTGTAGTGTTGGAGGAAAAATCTATAAACACACACACACACACACACACAAATTCTATTGGCTGAGGAATAAAAAGAGTTTACCCCCAAATCTTAGGGGTATTAAAAGCAAATTACTAACAATTTAGTCATTATTGACAGAGTCACTTCAAAGTGATATATTATCATAAAACCTTTGACTCAGTTCCCCACTCATGCCTTACTCACATACTGCACATGTGAACAATAAATCCAACTGAGAACATGAGTATGCTTGATGCCTATATGGACTATTGATTTTAAAAAAAAAATTTGAAGTAGTCCAGAATCACATTGAGGTGAAGAGCAATTAAGTCTGTTTTGATACTGTCTGTCCCAAAATCCATTATTATCCATCTTGAATAGAACTGAGGAGGGTTTCTGATCTGAGAGGAAGTCATACCAAAATAGCACATTCATCATATAATGTATATGAGTGACATCTAGTTTTAGGGTTTCCCTGTTTGGAAGACTGAAAGACTTATTTCATCTGATGAAAGCTTTCTCAGGAGAAAGACTGGGGTCAGATTTCTAAATACAGGCATTGTCTGCATAAAAGTGAGGCAATCAGTGGCACAGAGGATAGAGTTGGACTTGGAGGCAGGTCTTAAGTTCAAATCTGGCCTCAGATGCTTTTGATGTTACAATATCCTTTAGATTCTGTAATTGTGAAATTCTTAATTCTAGGCCAAGAATACCTAGTAATTGAAGACTTTGAAGGTCAATTTGAACCAATGGATGAAAGTAATGCCTACAGAAACCTTGGTCTTCTCCATTCAAATCACATTAATCATAAGCCTTTCATGGAGCAATCCAAGACTGAGTATAAGAGACTGATCAATCCCCTAAAGCCAAAGCTTTATGGGAGCAACACATTTGGAGTAATGAGTAATGCTTTTGGAGCCTGAGTCTTAATCCATCCTTTTTGCATTGTATAATGCACACTAGATCTGTAGGTGCCCACTCCATTAGTCCACAAGCATTTGAACCAGACACTGAGCTAAACCCCACGGAAGTGATCAAAAAGGAAACAAAAATTCTCAGCCCCACTCTCAAGAAAAACACATTCTAATTGGGAAGATAGCATTTAAGTAACTAATAACATATGAAATGTGTTAGCTATAGATAGAGATGTATAGAAGAGATGAAAGATAAACTCCTAGAGATGGACATTAGCAGAAAGGAAGACTAGGAAAGGGGCTTCCTCAGAAAGTGGGGTTTAAGAATCTTGAAAAAACCCAAAGCTATTAAAAGGCAGGTGGGAGGGGCAGCTAGGTGGCGTAATGGATAAAGCATCAGCCCTGGAGTCAGGAGTACCTGGGTTCAAATCTGGCCTCAGACATTTAATGATTACCTAGCTGTGTGGCCTTGGGCAAGCCACTTAACCCCGTTTGCCTTGCAAAAACCTAAAAAAACAAACAAAAAAGGCAGATGGGAGGGAGGAGAGCATGTCAAGTATGATAAACAGATAGTTCAAAGGCAAAGGAATTGGGAGAAAATGACATGAGGACTAGCAAGTTAGCCATTTTAAATGGAACCTTGAGAGGATGGAAAGGAAGAAAGTCTAAGAAGATTGAAAATACAGCAATGACAGAGAAGTTTTCATTTGATCCTGTAACCCTTAGTGCTCATTGAGCAGATGGGTCTAGAATTAACCAGCAGGAGTAGAGAGATCTGGTCAGATAAAATGCCTTTGAAAAAAAAAAATCACCTTCACAATTGAGTGGAGAATGAGTGAAGTATGGCAAGAAATGCACATTAAAAAGGTTGTATTGCAGTCATACAAAAATAGAAGTGATAGGAACCGAACTAGGTTATAGCAGTGGGGTTGTAGATACCTAAAAGATATTTATGAATATAGAAAAAAATTGACTAATGGGATGTGAGTCAGAGTAAAAGGAAGACTTCAAAGTTGTGGATCAGGGTAACTGGGTTGATGGTGGTAATCTTGTCAGTAAAAAGAAAATTCAGAGGAAGGGGAGGGGAAAGGACTGAGTAATGACTTCATTATCATATTGCATAATAACATAATGAATAATTATCATGGAACATCAAGTTGAATGCCTTCCAAAAAGACAGTTAATCACACATGACTAACTCTCAGGAGAGAATGGGACTGGATATATTAATATGGGAATTGTCTGCCTAGAGATGGTATTTGAACCCTTGGGAGCTGATGAGATCATCAAACAAAAAACTAGTGCAATGTGAATGTAATGGAGGGTTCAAAACTTCAACAAAAGCTATGAAAAGATGTACATTTCCTCCTCATGAGGAATGGGGATTGCTGATGGATGAATTTCTGAGAGCACAAGATAAATAGGTCAAAACATTTACAGTGTTTTGGATGTTCTGAGAACACAAGATAAATAGGTCAAAACATTTACAAAAATACTCTTGAAGCCAACACATCTCTCTATAGAAATCAATAGTTAAGGCAAACGACAGGTTGTTGGAACCAAATTTGTCCAATGTGGTCAAAAGTGGCTTGATCTCTGTGGAGCCCATGAAATGGCTAAGATTCAAGACCGGAATCAAAATATTTCTACATCCTACATCTACATGGACCTAGCAAACAAAATGGAAGCAAAGTTGTATCAAAGGCAGAGTCATTAAAATTTATTTATAAAAACAGATGATAATTCAGAATCTGGTCATTGCCCAATTTTAGGCTTATTGGTTGGAGTTGAAGGTTATATATACTAAGGCAGTAGAAGTCATCTGATATGTTTCTGTCAAGTACAAATACTTAGTTTCCACCAGAGACTTAGAAAGATGTGATCAGGTGGTGATAATCATTGGCTAAGAGTCTGCCTACCTTTATAAACTAATAGAAAACCAGTTCCTATGCCACCAATGAAAATCCCAAGACATCCATGAAATTCAAGAAATAAACTATTCTGGAGCCAGGCCATTGTCACAATCGACACACTGATTTAACATTTAGATTTTTTTTATTTATTTAAGACAGTGGGATACAGTGACTTACCCAAGGTCACACAGCTAGGTAATTCTTAAGTGTGCAAGGCCAGATTTGAACTCAAATACTCCTGACTCCAGGGCTGGTGCTCTATCCACTGTGCCATGTAGCTGCCCCTTCTCTGATTTAACATCGATCACGACAAATTTAAGAACAATGTATATGATACATGCCACTAGACCAACAATTAGTCATCTCCTAATATGAGGAAATGAAAGTTTTCAAAATATGGACGTAGCAGAGATTAAAACGGGGTGGGGGGGGACAGGAAAGTGAATATCCCTATCATCTCACCTACTATTGGAATTTTCTCAAAGAAACTTTTGGTGAGACTACAGAAGATGAACTCACCTCCCAGTACTTTGAAAAAGTTACAAAATGAAGCCATTTTGTGCATGTCAGACTCATATTTTTCATCTTACAGTAATAATGCCTGAACCAAACTAATCTAATTAAGATTGAAGAATAGCAGGTTTTAGGGATAAGAGATAGGGTTTTAGAGGTAATGATACCTCTCACCTCTCGGAGTTGTGAAGATGAGCTCACAACTTTCAAAGTATTTTTTAAATCTGAAACTGCTATGTAAAGGTGGTTGTTGTTGTTATTATTATTATTATTATTTTCCTAAAGCAATTAATTTCATATGCTCTGTTGTTCAATTGTTTTTCAATTGTGTCCAATTCTTCATTCCTTCATTTGTGACTTTCTTGGCAAAGATACTGGATTGTCTTTGCATTTCCTTCTCCAGCTCATTTTATAGATGAGGAAACTAAGGCATATTGGATTAAGTGACTGACTCACAGTCACACAGCTAGTCAGTTTTCTTAGATCAAATTTGAACTCAGGGAGATGAGTTTTCATGACTCTGGACCCTTTGCTCTAACTACTGTCCCACCCAACTGACCTTACTTGACAATAGTAGGCACTGAATATTTTTTTTTGATTAATTGATTAGTTTTTAGGAGCTTGAGGGAGAAAAACATGCTTCAGTTTGAAACCTAATCTGATGCTGTTAATGAAGTGGATTCATGGGAAAGTGAAAATTACAAAGCATGAAGGTCCTCTTAGCTCAGGGCTTCAGGAGCAATGAATGAGATGAGAAACAAAGCCCAAAATGGCATAGGTTACTTCATACCTCAGATTTTGCTTCCAAAGCTCATTTGCTCAAGATTTGAAGTTAAGTTGTGATCTCTTAAGAAGTATCTACTGAGGTTTTTATGTTTTTCAGTAAACTTCAGAAAATGAATTTCTATTCCATCTCTCAAATTATCTAGGAAGACAGCTATTCAGCATTCAAATCAAAGTCAATATATATTTAGGATTTTGCAAAGCAAATAGGGTTAAGTGATTTGCCCAAGGTCACACAGCTAGGTGATTATTAAGTGTCTGAGGCTGCATTTGAACTCAGATCCTCCTGACTCCAGAGCCAGTGTTCTATTCACTGCACCACCTAGCCTCCCCCCAAAGTCAATATATATTAAAAACTTATGGGATAAGCAGTATGGGTTAACCATTAGTTCTAGAGTTGAGAGTCAGGAAGACCTGAGTTCAAATACTGCCTTAGACATTTACTAGCTACATGTCCCTGGTCTAGGTTACTTAACTTTCCTCAGTCTCATTTTCCTTATATGCAAAAAATAATGTTTTTGTAAACTTATGTTATGAAGTTTTTCTTAGTAATCTGTCAATAACATATCTTCTTGGGAAGTAGAAAGTCTCTAAATGAAACATATTTGGATTATTTAGGAAATAATATAGATATGTCTCTCTATAGAGACATACCACTTTCCAAGGTATTTTCCATGTTATCTCTGAATCTTATAGCAGTCCTGAAAGTAGGCAGTTATAAGGATGGCTGTTCCTATGCAAATGGGACAGCAGTAGCCCAGAGAGGGAAAGAATTTGTTCAGGGTCACCCGGCTAATAAATTCAAGAATCAAGCCTCACACTGCTGACTCCCATCTTTGAATTCTCTGCAACCCCCTGTACCTCCCACCAGCCGCATTGCAATTGAATCTGTGATCTATTGTCCAAGCATACAACTTCAGAACTACTCCAGGCACTTCACTATTCTTTTGATGTTCTTCTGAGCTCCTCTTTCAGATCACTGAAATTTTAGGACCATCCAGTTCAGCCCCATGGATAGAGCCAGAAAGGGCTGAGTTCCAGTCCACCTTTTGACCCAGCCTGCCTGTGTGATCTGGGACAAATCACCTGACTTTTTGATGTCCCAGGAACTCTGACTAGAAATTAGTGAGAGCTCTTCCTGCCTGCAAGTCCATTGCTTTGGCCACACTTGGGTGTCTGAGCAGCATGTCTGATCTAAATTTTATATTCTTCTAATACCTAGCTCCAATTTTGAAGGCAGGTTCTTAGCAAATAGTGGAAGTTAGCTTAACATTAGTATCTACCCAATAGAATTCATGTGAGAAGCAAATCATACCTGGAACTCTTTGGAAACAGAAAGCGTGAACCTGTATTTTTCAATGTCATATAATCATGTGTTGCCACTAGCACATAGGGCTAGGCCTAAGTCTTAGGGGAAACCACAGAAAGGCCATGAGGCTCTGGGTGATAGTGCCCTCTGCTGGCAAAGATTCATTTTGTAAAAAATTCAGTTCAAATCCACAAACACTTATTAAGTGCCTACTGTGTGTAGAGCACTAAAGATGGAAAGATAAAACATTTGAAACCACAAATTCTTCATTTAAAGGACTGATTGGGCAAGTAAAGGGTACCATCTAGGAAGATAATTATGAATAACTAAGTGTGAGAGACACCTGGCTAGTGTTTTGAAGGCAGTGAGGGATTTCAAGAGGGGCAGGTGAAGAGGGAGTGATTCCTAACAAGGAGAAATGGCCTGTGCAAAAAACTAGAAACTCGAGATGTACAAGGGATGTCTATGAGAAAAAATCAAAGCCAAGATCTTCCTTCATTGGGTCACTAAAAAGGCATCTACTTTTTTGTCAAAGTAGTAGAATTCAGAACTCTTCTGTATAAAATCAAACCAAAAACAAAAACTTGGGTTCAGATTCCTGGTTGGATAATTTTTGTGATTAAGACATTCTTTTGTGTTTCCCCAGTTGATCCTCTACCCCACTTCTGACAGGAGCATTTCCTCACCTTTTTCTCTTGTCAAGGCTTTCTTATCTCTACCTCCTCCACCCTATCAGTTTAGATGTAGGGTCATATTTTATGCTCCCTTCCCCTTTCTCCATCTCCTGTCTTCCTCTTATCATTATCTACTCTCCCCTCTATTCCTTCTAACTCTCAGAGTAAGGTGCCCTTCACCTTGCCAAGATCAGTTCCCTCTATTTGTGCCCTTGATCCTATCCCTCTTGGCTTTTCCAGTAGATTTTCCCTTTAAACATCTCTCCAATCTAATCCCTGTTGGTTTTCTCAAACATGCTGAGCTTCCTGCATCCTTAAAAAAATCTCTCAGACTTTCATCATTCCATTGTTCTTTTCCATTTGTCTAGGAAAAAAAAATCTGCCTATCTTCATTTCCTTCCACTCCTCTCCACACCCTCAAATCTTTGAAATCTGGATCCCAAGACAATCCCAACAAGTTTTGCTTGTATTGAACTATCAGGCCAAGCTTCTGGATATCCCTGAGACACAGAAACATCACCCATTATAAGTTTGGAGAATTTTGAGGGTTTTGCTGAGAATTCAAGGTCTTGGGCCCTGGGGAGCCTTTGAATCCTAAAATTATCTCTACTCATCCTTGGTCTTCCTTCCATTCACTGATACTCTCCCTGGACTTCTTTAATGCTTAGAATACTCCCATCCTTGTTTCCTCACTGAAGTGACATGGTAGAGGTTCCTCTACCCTCCCTAACCCCTGCCAGTCATTTTCTTATTTCCACACAAACCAGAAGTGATCTTTCTACCTCTTCTACATACACTCTCGGGCTATAATTAATGAACTTCATTTCATATCTCTTCTTCTTTTGTGCCTTCCATTTTCTGGCTCTTGCTAAATCACCACAGAACACCATAATCTGGTTCACTTTTCCAATCTCTAATCATACTCTCCTTCATATGACTCCACTTCCTAGTGCAAGTGCAGGAATCTGGATTCTTGCATCCCATGGACACTTTACATTCTGCTTTACTGCCATTATAGCTAGGTGGCTCAGTAGTTGGAATACTTAGCCTAGAGCCAGGAAGACTTAATTTGACCTGATGCTTACTAGCTGTGCAACCTTGGGCAAATCATTTCACCTCTGCCTCAATTTATTCTTCTGTAAAATGATAAAAATAGTCCTTATCTTTGAGGTTGTTATGAGGATCAAATAAGCTAATACTTGTAATGTGTTTAGTGTAGTAGACTATATAAAATGTTAGTTATTGCTATCATTACCATTGCTATTATTTTCACTCAGCAATAATACCAATAATGACAATATATTTACATAATACATATGCATACATGTATGCTTTAACATATTCACCCACAATCTCATCATGGTGGTCATATAATAGATTCTTGATGAACTGAAAACACACATGGGCCAAAATGTATTCATTGAAAGCTCGAAGAACTGAGAGGAAGCAACCCACATGACCCCTGGCCAGAGCTTGGAAACAGAGGTAGAAGCAGATTGAGCATTGCAAGTTGTTGGCCAACTATGTGTATGTGGAAATATATTTATTTACTTTAAAATTTCCCTACCGCTCTTTCTCATGCCTCGAGTCAGCATTTCCTAAGATTTAGCCTTCACAGCTGTACCTTCTCTTTCCCAGTCATGTTTGTAAGGTCTGAGTAACTTTCCACAAGTAGATCCGGATCTAGGCCAGTCACTCTCCTCACTTCAACCTTGGCCACCTCCAGGGAACATTGGATCTTTTCGTCCGGAAGGCCTATATCCCATTCTGTTCCCCCTTTAGGCTAAAACCCAAATGCTTAAGAGTTTGCTGACATCAGATTATGCGATAAAGTGTTTGCTGACAGCAGACTATGAGTAAAGTAAAAAAAATGTTGAAACGTTAAAGATTTTTATTCTAAATCTAAGATGAAAGCAAAATTAATTTTTTAAAAATTTCAAAACAACATATCCTAGTTGTTGTTCATTTGTGTCTGACTTTCATGGGCCCACTTGGGATTGGCCAATTTGTGATTCTATGAGCTCAGCGTCTCTAGCTTCAGTTTCTTCTAGCACACAGAAAAAGAAAACCTGTCCATAAAGATTGTGCATAAAGGGGTGGCAAGGTGGCCTAGTGGATAAAGCACCGGCCCTGGAGTCAGGAGTACCTGGGTTCAAATCCGGTCTCAGAAACTTAATAACTACCTAGCTGTGTGGCCTTGGGCAAGCCACTGAACCCTGTTTGCCTTACAAAAACCTAAAAAAAAAAGATTGTGCATAAAAAGGAATGGGAGGCAACTTGGCATCTTTGGCAAGAATGCAGGAGTATCTCCAACATCTTGAACCCAAACGACTTAACTACAGACCCTGACTCTGCTACTCACTTTCTGTGTGGCTTGGGCAATTCATTAGCCTCTCTGGGCCTCAGTTTCCTCCCCTGTAAAAGACAGAAGCTGGATTGTGTGATCTTTAAATTCCCTTCCTCTTCTGTCTATGATCCTGAACTATCCCATAATTGTGATTGAAAAATTATTTGGGATATTATGAGGTATTTTGATCTCATCAGGACACAGTATTTAGTATTACCAGGATATGGTATTTTGACAAATCTTTTAAGAGGACAGTTATTCTGAGTATATACACGGTACACACAAGACACTGATATGTAATTTTTCTATGAGTAAGACCATGGTTTGTTTTTTTTAATACATTTTATTAGTAATTTTTTTCTTCCCTGTATATTTCCTAATCTACTCTTTCCTCTGCCCCATCCTAGAAAGCCAATCTCTAGAACAAAGAATAAAAAACAGAAGGGGGGAAGAAGGCTCAACAAAACTCACCTAATTAAACAAAACTAACATGAGAGACATTTTCCCACACCGTTTGTAAAATGGCTGGGGAGGGGGAGAATGGAGGTTATTTATCATATTTCTTTCTTGAGGACAAGTTTCTTCAGTGTGATTTCAGAGTATTTTATTTGAGTTATTTTGTTGTTCTTGTTTTAATGTTTCCATTTCCATTGTCATTATCACATGTATTGTTTTCCTGCATTTGCTTGTCACCCTTTGCATCAGTTCATCTAAAGCTTCCCATGTTTCTTCTTCATTATTTCTTACAGCCCAATTGTATTCCATTACATTGACGTAATATAGTTTCTTTAGTCATCCCTTTATCCATGAGTATCTATAGTCTTCCCAGTTCTTTACTTCCACAAAAATACTGGTTGAATGGTATATTTCAGCCAATCAGCAATTAAGGATTAAATGCCTACCTGTGTCAGGAGATCCCAGGGATGCAAAGAATACAAATACAAAGAATGAAGCCATGCCCTCTTCCAAGGAACTTACATTCTAATGGCAGAAAAAGAACTAGTTAGTTAGAAATGCATCCATTTGAATGTCTATACAGCTTATGTGTAAAGTGAATTGACATAAATAAATGCAGAACAGTTAATCATATGATAGCTTGGGAGAGTAGGGATCAGGAAAAATGCATCTTCAAGAAAGAAAGAGACTCTAAGGCAGAGGTCAAGGGAAAGTGGATCATCAGTACAAAGGCATAGGAATGGAGGTGAGTATGATGGATGAAGAATTGAGAGAAGGCCAGTCTGGCTGGGTTACAGTATAGAATGGAGGGTGATGTCCATTGAGCTTGGATCCAAGTTACAAAGGGCTTTATAAGCTGAATGGAAGAGTTTATATTTTATCCTGGGGCAATAGGAGGCTACTGTAGCATAATAAGTAGGGGAGTCATATGGTGAGATCTTTACTAAAGGAAAATTGCTGAATGGAATTTGGAAGACTTGAGGCAGAGAGAACAATTAAGAGACTATTGCAATGGGGTGGCTAGGTGGCATAGTGGATAAAGCACCGGCCTTGGAGTCAGGAGTACCTGGGTTCAAATCCAGTCTCAGACATTTAATAATTACCTAGCTGTGTGGCCTTGGGCAAGCTACTTAACCCCATTGCCTTGCAAAAAACAAACAAACAAAAAAAGAGACTATTGCAATAATCCCGGCAAAAAGCAAAGAAACCCAAACTAACATGGTAGCTATGTGCCTGGAGAGAAGGGGCTGGAGAGATGTTTATTGTTAAGATAGAAAAAAATCTGGATTTGGCAACTGGTAGGCTATGTGGGGTGAGTAGGGTATTCAGAGTAATAATGAAGCTAGGAACCTAGGGAATTGGGAGGATAGTGGTGCTTTTGACAGAAATAAGTGAGTTCAGAAGAGGGGAAGGTTTATAGGAAAAGATAATGAGTTCTGTTTTAGTTGAAGTGAGTTTAAATACCTCAGGGACATCCAGTTTGAAATGTCAAATAGGCAATTGGTGATACAGGACTAAAGTTCAAGGGAATAACTGGGGCCTGGATATTTAAATCTGAGTCATTTGCATAAAGATGATAGTTAAACCCATATGAGTTGACAAAGTTACCTAGGCATATTAGAGGGAGAAGACACCTTGAGAATACTCGTAATTCATGCATGTAATGGATGATACATTAGCAAAGGAAACTGAGGAACTTTCAGACAGGTAGATGAACCAGGAGAGATTAGTTTCAGGAAACCCCAAGAAAAGAGAATATCCAAAAGGGTTTTCAACAGTCATACAGCAGAGATGTCAAAGAACGAGGCTTTTCTTTAGATCCCTGACATTCTTATGATATATTTCTTGAATCAAAAAGATCTAGATATTTTAGTCCTTTGATTTTTTAGAATGATCAGACCAACTTACAAGTTGTCCCACAGTGCCTCCATGTACCCATCCACCACCAGCCTTGATTATTTCCATTCTTTGTCTCCTTGGTCCATTTGTTGGGTGAAAGGGGAGATCTCAGGGATGTTTTAATGTATATTTCTATTATTATTATTATTATATTCTGGAAACTTTCTTTCATATGGTTGTTAGCCTTTGACTGGGAGTGGTTTCATTGTGTCTTTCCAAGGTTTCATTATGGTAAAGAACAATTTTTGTCTCTCAGTAGGGATGGAGATGTGAATAGAATCAATTACATGTATGCTCACTATGTCCGAGATACCATGGAAGCTCTCAATATCCCTGATGTTTATAAAGACAAGAGATTTCCCTGGACAGTAAGTAAATGGAATTTAGTCTTAAAGTAAGATGAGAATATTTCCTACACAGCCCATACAAGGATGCTTCCTAAATAGCCCACATTTCTGTCCTTATTATTGTATTGAACTGGGTGCCACAGAGTGATTCTAGGGGGAAGCAGGTGAATCCTCTGGCTCAAAAGAGTAAGGCAATGCTTCCCTGACTAGAATGTGTCAGCCAATTTTATGGTATCCTTCAACCCTGGGACTTGTACTTTTTAAAAGTGTGTCCAGTGCAAATAGGGCAGAAATCTCATGATAGTTTAGCTTTTGGCACTAAAGGAAATAGAAAGAAGGGGGGAAACATGCGGAAAATATCCAGAAGGAAGGAAGGAAATCAGCCTTTATTAAGTACCTTCTCTGTATCTGTATCTGTACTAAGCATTTTATAATTGACAGTTACAACAGTTTTGTGAGATAGATGCTTGAGGAAACTGAGCCAGAAAGGGTGAAGTGGCTTGCCCCAGGGTCACACAGCCAGTAATTATTTGAAGCTGGGTTTGAATGCAAGTCTTCCTGGTTCTAGTGTTCTATCTACTGTGCCATCTAGCTGCCTCATCCAGATTTCCACACCAAGCCACAAACTGTGATTAATAAAATCATTTGTTTGGCATTCTTCTCCTCTTAGCCTCATGCCAACCATCTTCTTTTTGGTATATCCATGTATATCTTTTCTTTAAAGACTGAGTTCATTAAATATATTATTAGACTCCTTAAGAAGAATAAAACACAGTAGAGCATAGGTACTCCCATTATCCACCACCTAGGAGTCATGAATATTTGTTCCATTGAGAACAGAAATGAATGCTGTCTTAGCAAGTCAGAGCCACCATAGTGGTCTAGGTCAGTTATGTCATCTATAAACCAGGTGAATGATAAATGAAACTTAAACCACCCTTGTGGTGTGGCCAGATAATGGAAGGCAGGCCTCCATGGACTTCCTTCTCTTTTTGGCCCAGTATATAATGTCTCCACATACCATACTTGGGGCTAAACCAGTAGCAAATGGTGCACATGGGTGGGGGCTATTAACAATTGATTACTCAGAACTAGTTTAAAGTATAAAAATGAGATGAACCAGCTGATGTTCTATCAAAGCTCAGTGTGATATGATTTCTCAGTGTATATTCATCACTGGACTGTTGAGTCATTTATACATTTTCCATGTCCTCCTGGGTTTCCAAAGTGATAAAAGAGGAAAGTATCAGAGGACATAATCACTTTTAAAGACACTAATTACTGACTTGATTTCTCTGATCCATTGCCATTTTGTCCATGTATGTGTTTTTTTTCCCCAATAGAATGAAAACACAGGAAACGTACACCAGCCCATTAAAAGTTTGCTTTGCACACCTATAAAAAATGGAAAGAAGAACAAAGTGATAGGTAATGCTTTTTGTTCTCACCTTTGTTCCTTCCCTTACAGCATAAATCTTGGTTGTTTTGGTTATGTCAGACTCCACTGACTTCCTCCCACCTCCATCATACCATATGGGTGACCTTAGCTTCTCACAACTTAAGCAGATTCTTCAAATCCAGGCCCATGACCGCTATCTTGGTGTCTTGGCTGGGATCAAGCTTGGTCAACTTCAGAGACATTCCTTGTTCCCAGCAATGCATTTTTCAGCCACACCACTTCAGGGTTGACTCACAGGAAGGAGGAACAGCCCCAAGTCCTAAAGATCATGTGACTCTTTGAGCTAGTGAGGTGCTGGTACTGGGATAAAATTCCTTTCCTAAATCTTGGTGTACTCTACTATGACCTAGTGTTGAATGTCTGTTTTTAGTGTCTATGATATTATAAGTAGGGCTGCATAGTGGGTAGATGGTGTTGCTTAAAGTCCAGAAATCTGAGTTCAAATCACTCCTTGAATGGATGAATGAATGAATGAAATAGCATTTAAGAGTTTACTTTGTAAAAGAAATAAGAATGATCATCTTTGCCCTCAAGGAGCTTATATTCTAATAATTGAGAAAGAAAGAGACCTAGAGTTGAGGTGGGAGGAAGGGGGGGTGGAGGAAGAGAGAGTGGGAGGAGATATGGAAAGTCCAGCAATAACCAGGTACTTTTAGCATAACCTTCATTTCTTCATTTCCCCAACGAGCCATCGCATATAACTCAAAATCAGAAAAGGGGGGGGGGGGGGAGAGATGAATTCAGCCATAGTAATTGAGTCTGCCAGTGTATCTATTCTTTCTTTAGCCTCCACCAAAAAGGGACAGCGATGAATTTTCTTGTCTCTTATTAGGGGTCAAACTTGGAGTCTCCTGATAAGTTTTCAAGCCTTGCTGCCTGTACTCTGGGCCCCTTTCCTGCCCACCACAGAACCCAGACTCTGCCCCTGGAATCATCTCCCTCTCAGAATTGCCAGATTCTTTTTGTCTTTTGAGTTATAAAGAATGGCTCATTGAGTAGAGATGAATGCAGAAAGGAAGGTTATGTAAAAAGGAAACATACTGTAAAATGTACTTAAATTTTAAAAGATACTACTAGGGTTTAACTGGATTGTGGATTTTTTCTGTTGGGAGAAAACCCCTTCAGAGACAAACTAAGCATCATAGAGAAATAAAGAGACAAAGAGAGGAAAAGAGTTTTCATAATGGTCCTAGGAACACTCTATTTTTCTCTGTCTCACTAATTTTTTCAGCACCTCCTCTGTAATGTCAACCAGTTTCTCTGAAATCTTGCAAACTGGGACCAAAGAGAGAGTTCTACCTACAGCTTATTTCTAGGATGAGTGTAGTCAAGCCCCATTAAACAAGTAGGGAAGCCAAGTCCAGTGTGTGTTACATAACACTAGAAAGTCTCTAAACTTCTCTTAGTTTCTTCTTCTATAAGGTGAGTAGGGCAGGTAAGCCATCCAGTTCTAGATCAATGATGTTATGTGTTGGGTCTTCTAGACTTTTAGACTCACTCCTGTGCTTTCAACATTGGAAGGATCTCATGCTGTCTTTCAGTCTTTTTTCCATTGGTATAGGGAAATCTGCATAAAGAACTATCCTCTATATACACTGGTAGGCATTCTCTCTCTCTAAGCCTTGGGCTTTTTTCCCATGTTTGTTTGTTTGTTTGTTCATAGGGATTCAAAGTCAATGAAATAAGGGATTTTTTTTAAATGAGTTAAAGGGTATATTAGCCTCATGGCACAGTGTTCTTGGGGGGAAAGATTATGGGAGACAAAACCTAGAATTCCCCTTGCCTCTGCAGGTCAGCCTTGTCTCTGCCACTTCTAATGTCAGAATTAGCTGGAGTACCTGCAGGCCAAGTGATTTATCCAAGACCACACAGCTTGTGAGTGTCTGAAGCAATATTTGAGCTCTAGGAGATGCAGTGCTCTATCTACTGTGCCAACCAGCTGTCCTGAATAGAAATAAACTATTACTTCTAATTTGCTGATTGGAAGTCTTCCAAAAGCTAGTTTTGGGTTATTCTGAAAATCATTCATTCTATATGAATACCATGCTAATTCGCTTAGGGGAGCCTCTTGGATGAAAGAATATAGACCCAGAGAGAGAGAAACCATTGCAAATTAATGAACAAATAATGCCTGCTTCAGAGATTGTCTTCATACAAATTTTTTATTTTTTTTAGGATTTTGCAAGGAAAATAGGGTTAAGTGGCTTGCCCAAGGCCACATAGCTAGGCAATTATTAAGTGTCTGAGGCCAGATTTGAACTCAGGTACTCCTTACTCCAGAGCTGGTGCTCTATCCACTACACCACCTAGCCACCTAAACTCTAAGAACACATTCCCAATGAGCCAGGCCATTCCTCCTGTAAATGCATTTGAAAGGATGACTTTCAGGGAAAGAACATAGAGTCTGCAGTCAGCAACTGGGTTCAAATCCTAGTTCCTGTGACTTTCTGTGTGACCCTGGCAGAAATAACAATTATTCAATAATGTATAACTTTTACTTGCCCAGCTAGATAGGATGCTGGGTCTAGAGTCAGAAAGATTCATCTTTCCGAGATGAATCCAGCCGCAGATACTTACTAGCTGTGTGACCCTGGCCAAATCACCGAGCCCTGTTTGTTTCAATTTCCCAATCTGTTAAATAAGCCAGAAAAGAAAAATAGTAAATACCTCTGATATCTTTGCCAAAGGAAACCTAGAATTGGATGACAAAGATTCATAAATGACTGAAAACCATTGAACATAGGGCTTAACCCTCTACATAGAATATTTTGTTTGATCTTGTTAACCAGCCTCTTGTTAAGGATCTTTAGCTGTTATGATATCCATGTTACAGATGAGGATACAGAAGCTCAGCCTAAGTCCCCTTTGCCATTTCCATGTAGTTACTTTCAGACATAGGAATCAAAACAAATATTTTCCAAATTCCACATCCAGAACTTTTCCCATTATTTGTTGATGCCTCTTGGTACATACCAAATGAACATAATTCTATCATGGGATCTCCTTGGAATCACTGGAAGAAAGACTGGGTGCAAGGGATTTTCTGTACTTCTCTTTTGTCCCACTTTTTTCACTGAAAACAGATATAACAACAATAATCTGGTATTTATATACAGTTTAAAGATTTTCAAGATGCTTTATAAATATTATTTCCTTTTTATCCTTATAATAATCCTGGAAGATTGTTGCTATTATTATTATCTCCATTTTAAATTGAGGAAATTGAGGCAAAGATAAGTTAAGAGGGTCCCATGGGTAATAAATGTCTGAAACTAGATTTGAACATGGAGCTTCCAGACTCTAGGTCCAGCACTCTATAGAATGATAGTGAAGGTACCCATCAGATTAGCTGGTTCATGCCTTCAAGTATTAGTTTATTAGTGCTCCATCTGGGTATAATTGTAAGTGGTCTCCCCTTTGTATCAATCAATCTATAAGCATTTATTAGGTGCCTACTATATATACCATGGTAGGGACTAAGATGCTGAACAATGCAGCATTCTTAGTCTGTACCATAAAATCTTTATCCTGTCCACATTCACTTCTTTTGTCTCATTCTCTGCTTTCCCTGACTCTTTCCCTTCTCTCCATTTCCCAGATACTAATTTCCCCTATATTGAAGTTACAAAATTTGAAGATGAGTGAATACAGTTATAATTAGCTCACTTCCTTATCAATCCTAAATCACATTTTCTAGTCCTCATTCCCTCTCCCTCCTGAGATTTCTGGTCCAAAAATCTGGTGCTCCCCAGTTAATGTCTGAGTATGTAGACTCTAATCATCTGTGCCTGTAGCCTCATTGGGAAGGAATAAATCCATTTTTCAGTTGCTGTATCTAGAATATAGTTAAGTTGAGGTGCAAGTCAGTGTCAGGAGATATGATATTTAGAGCTGGGATAGATGAAATGAGAGGTCACATCACTCAATGTCTTAAATCATTTTAGAAACCTAGACCCAGAGAGGGGAGGTCACTTATCTAATGACAAACAGCAGGTGGAAGAGCCAGATATTCATTAAACCAAAGTCCTCTGACCCCAAATGTCAGTCTTTTAGATGACCCTTTGTTGACTACTCCAAATGAGTTTATAACCTGGATGCCATTCCTCTATCCCATTTTAGAACTGGACTCTAGTTCCCTTATTTTCCCATTATACTTCAGGAATGTTTACATTCTACTTTATACATTCTTTTTTTTTTAGGTTTTTGCAAGGCAAATGGGGTTAAGGACTTGACCAAGGCCACACAGCTAGGTAATTATTAAGTGTCTGAGGCCAGATTTGAACTCAAGTACTCCTGACTCCAGGGCCGGTGCTCTATCCACTGTGCCACTTAGCCACCCCTACTTTATACATTCTTATCCCATATAAATGTTCATTGCCTACTTCTGATAACTTGTTTCAGTCATGTCCAACTTTTCTTGACCCCATGGACCTTGGCAACTTTAGGTATCACTTAATGTCTACTCCATACAATGCCATGTTAAGTATCAAATGTGTGGGATGGGTACAATGATTTTGAGCATTAGAATCTCAGAGGTAGAAAGGACCTAAGAGGCTGTGTCTGACAAATAGCCCATGTTACTGTTGCCACCATAATAGATTCAACCTTACGATGACAAATTGCAACCATCTCTTTTATTTTTATTTATTTATTTGTTTGTTTATTTATTTATTTTAAGGTTTTTGCAAGGCAAATGGGGATAAGTGGCTTGCCCAAGGCCACACAGCTAGGTAATTATTAAGTGTCTGAGACCGGATTTGAACCCAGGTACTCCTGACTCCAAGGCCGGTGCTTTATCCACTATGCCACCTAGCCGCCCCTGCAACCATCTCTTAAGGAAATCCATTGCCCTCAAGGATAGCTCTGTTATTTTGGAAAATTTTTCAAGTGTAACTTCCTCCCATTGCTTCTGGTTCTGTCCTTAGAAGTCAATCAGAACCACACTAATCCCTCTTCCACATAATAATACTCTTCAAGCACCTGAAAAGTACCACCCCATCCTTCAACTGAGTCTCTTCTGGTAAGAACCTAGGATCATTCACCATCATGGTTGCTCTCTAGTTGGCACTGCCCAGCTAAACATCATGAAGAAGTTTTCCCAAATTGTTAGGAAGCTTTCTCCTTACCCTAAGCAGACACTTTTCTCTCTAATATTCATTACTTCTGGTTTTATCCTTAGTCAGAGGACCTAAGGAGAAATGAATTAAATGTCTCTTCTTGGGAGACCAAAGGTCCAGCTCTTTACAAACTGTCCTATAATTTCCTCTCGGACCTGGTCGGATTCACATTCTGTTATTTCCTATAGTGGACGAAAGTGCATGAATGCCCAGTGGATTTATTCCTTCTATAAAATTATGTAACAGGAGAAGGAACTGACCTCATTCTAATTAATGGTGAAAAAAAAAGCCAAATGATGTCACAAAATTTTTTTAGCTGGAGGTGACCTAAGGCAACTGAATATTTTAACAATGAATTATTGTTATTATTATTATTGTTATAAAATGGAATATTCCCCAGCACTGAATGCACTTGGCCCTGGAAAATCTCTCTACCACCCAGTTGACCTTGAGTCATCACATTCATCAAAGGAGGCTCCAAGAAATCTTACAATGAGCTGAAAAAGATTTCTCAGTAAAAAAAAAAAAAGAGCAGAGATGGTATATCTGGAGGTGAATGACCCAGAAAACAGATATTCTTTGATTTTTCAATTTTTCTTACAACAGTATAGTTCAGTGTGTTGAACTCAGTAAAAACATGAGCGAACTTTTTGTTTAATATAGTTTTATTCAGATCACTGCACTCTTCTGAACCACTGTATTATTCCCCAGGGAAGGATGGGGAGCCCAATTCTAGCTGCTAAGTTAATGATTACTGAATTTCCTGAATCACATTTCATTCCACATGATGATATGGAATTGCTGAATTTTTGAAATACAAAGATGCTGAGAAATTCTCTAGCCCACCCTCCCCATTTCCCAGATGAACCTGGGGCCTGCAGAGATTGATTGACTTTATCCAAGTGACAGGGACACAGGTTAGTCATTCCTTTCAGCTATGTCTGACAACTCATTTGGAGTTTTCTTAGCAAAGATACTGGACTGATTTGTCATTTCCTTCTCAGGCTCACTTTATATATCAGAAACTGAGGCAAAGAGGGTGAAGTGACTTGCCCTGGATCACATAGCTATTAACTGTCTGAGGCTGAATTTGAACTCAGGAAGATGAATCTTCCTAACTCCTAGTCTGACTCTCTAATTAGTGCTACCTAGCCACCCAGTAGGGTTAGTAAGCAAGAAAGCTTGGAATCCCTTACCTCTAAATTTGTTGTTCTATCTAGTAAAATATTCTTACCACAATGATTAGAGAGTGATGCCATGCTAAGCACATGAATTGTATTTGAGTGAGGGGGTGCTGTGCTAAGTTACCAGCATCACTTTGTCCTCCTGAGCCTTCTGGGTACAGTGTCCAGATATGAATCAGGATGACTGGAGATAGCCCTGGGTGCAAGGCAATCATGGTTAAATGACTTGTCCAAGGTCATACAGCTAGTAAGAGTCAAATTTGTGAGGCTGGATTTCAACTCTTGTCCTCCTGACTCCAAGACCAGTGAGTGCTTTATCCACTGGGGCACCTAGATTAGAGAGTAATTTGGACACATCAAACCTCAGTGACTCGAGTTTGACATTTTTTTTAAATGCATTCATCTCTATCTCTTTTTTTTGGCTTTACCCATATTGCTACTATAGCCCATCTCCACTTTCTCCTAGACATCCATCCCTTATAATTAAGAATTTTAAAAAGTGAGAGGGACCCAGACTTTCAGCAAAATTAACATATTGAAAAAGTATGACATGTATGCATCATTCCACACTCCCATCTCTGCTAAGAAACTGATGACTAGAGGAAGGAAAGGCAAGGGATAACAAGTTTTAACTTTTTCTGCACTGGCCTATGAGTCTAGCAATCAAATCTCTATGAGTCAGAGGTTAGTGATATTTTTCAGAATGGTTGGGCCAATTCACATCCTCATTATTGTGTCTGCCTTTGTCTAACCTCTCTAGTAACTATTTCAATGTTTGTTGTCTACACTATCTTGTAGTGTGTGAGCTGAATCCTCACATTTATATCGATTTACATTTATTATTATTGATTTGAAGCATTCTTTCAAATGGCTTTAATAGTTTGCAATTGTTTTGTAAAATGTCCATTCATTTCCTTTAATCATTTATTTATTGGAAGTGGTTTTTGGCCTTAAATATTGTCAGTTGACTATATATCTCTAATATCAAAACTTTATCAGATATATTTGATACAAAGATGTTTTCTCAATTGACTTCTTCCAATCTTATATTTTTACTCATTTAAAAAATTTTCAATTTCATATCTTCAAAATTGTAATTGCTACTGTAATATGATTGGTTAAAATTTCCCTTCCTAAACCTAGCTGTGAAAGTTTTATTATCTGCTTCTCATCCAATGTTTTAATGGTATGATCTTTAATATTTCAAGCCACATATCCATTTTGAATGTACCACATTGCATAGAATAAGATGTTGGTCTAAATCTCAATTATATCAATTTTCCTGGCAATTCTTGTCAGATAGGGAGTTCTTTCGTAAGTAACTTATTATATTATATAAATAATATTTATTTTTTATTTTTCCATATATTTATTATATTGTATATATTTGTTATGTATTTATTTATATGTATCATATATATTAGTTTTATTGAAGACCGAGTTATTGAGTTCAATTATTTTTGAGTTTTCCTTATGGAGTCTACTTGAATAATTGACTCCCCGCTTTTAATAGCTTTGTTGATAACTACTTTATTATATGTTTCAAAGTTTAGATCTCCTTTTCATATTTGCATTTATTACATTATTTGGCTTTAATACACCAAATCTTTGATTCCTCCAAGGGAATTTTATATTATGATTTTGTCTAGATTTGTTAAATATTCCCTTGGTGTCTTGACTTTCAATAGCTCGAAATCTGCAAATTAAGTCTGATAGTAGTCATCTTCATTTTATTGATAGAACCTAGCCAGGAGCAATGGAATATCCCTCCAGTAAATTATAACATTCCTTCCTTCCTTGCAGGTATATGGTCTGAATGTGCTTGGTTTAAACAATTCTTTGATTTTGATATATTAAAATTTTTTTGAGAACTCCTTTCTATTATTGCTTCTTATATTTTGTTATTGATATAAAATTGCACCTTTTTGAAAAAAATAAGGAATATCCTTTTTCTTAAACTTTCTTTATTTCAAAGAATATATAAGAATGAGTTTGAAGGATTTTCCATTCACAAAAGAATGAGGAAAAGAAGCAGATACTGAAAAGACTGAGAGCTGATTTCAGAGCATTAGTTTATTTTGCTGTCTGCTTCTCCAAAGCTACTCTGTCATATTCTCAATAGGTCAAACTGCAGTAAAATAAAAGCTAATATATTTCTCTATTTCTTATCCAGAAGACTAACAGTATGGGTAAAACAGAAAAAAAGAGAGAGATGAATACATTAAAAAAAAGTCAAACTTGAGTCACTGAGGTTTGATATGTCCAAATTACTCTCTAAAAGTACAGTGGACTGTAATGAATCTATCATTGAATTTAGGTCTATCAGTCCTAGATAGGGTATGCTGGGAAGGGACCTATTGGTTTCTCTGACACAAAAAGATGAAAACTATCCAGAAGAGTGTTAAAAGAAGAGGGCGGGACAACTCAAGTAAAAGCTGAATAATCTTTTATTGGGACTGAAGTAGAAGAGAGGTGTATTCAGGTGCAACTAGACTTTGATGATTCCTTAAGTGCTCTCCAGCTCTGACCTTCTAGGCTCATGGGAAAAAGGTAGGAGAAGGAATTAGTGCCTAATAGTTATCTTAAAGAAACCAAGAGAGAACCTGAGGACTCTGATGGCCCTTGTATTTCCAAAGATCCTTGGCTATTGAATAGCCCTTAATCCTCAGGAAATTTTAACCAGGAAAGCAGTTTACCATTTCCTTTTCCAGCTCATTTTACAGATGAGGAAACTGAGGCAAACAGGGCTAAATGACTTGCCCAGGACCAAATAATTATTAAGTATTTGAGGCTGGAACCAGGCCCAGCACTCTGTCTACTGTATCACCTACCTTCCCAATCTTCAGTGTTATACATTGGCAACAACTGAAATTGATATTTTTCTGTGAAACACTGAGGTCTAGCTTTGGACTGGGAGACAGGCTACATGACAAATTTCATGCTAGTCTGTGTGTGTGTGTGTGTGTGTGTGTGTGTGTGTGTGTGTGATTTTTTTTGTTCAACATAAACTCTAAGTAGGGAAAGGCAAACTCCGTGTTCTATCTTCTGACATGCTTCACAATTGTTCTCTTGGAAAATAGACAAAAATTTAATTAGTCTTGAAAGGACAAATTTTCTTTGGGGACTCTAGTGGTCCAGAATTTATTTCGACATCAAAAAAGAAAAGTAGACTCTAGGATTTTCCTAAGTCTCTGACAGCAATTAATTTAGGGATAGATGAAAGGAATTATGTTCTAAATTTTATTCTGTGATTCTGTTTATTTTTATACAGTATATCCCTGTGTTCTTAGTTGCTTGTTAAAAGACATCAAGTTCTTATAAGGCAAAAATGTAGGACTTCATGATAGTAACAATAGTTATCAACCTGTATTAGAGTATGAAGGGCCTGGCTTGAGCTGTATTTCATCTCTCCAGGTGAAAACTACCCCCATTTATCAAAGAAAGAGGAAAGAGATCTGAGTATACAAAAAATATTTATAGCAGCTCCTTTTGTGGTGGCAAAGAATTAGAAACTGCAGGGTGCCCATTAATTGTGGACTGACTGACCTGAGGAATGGTATATGAATGTAATGGAGTACTATTTTTGAAGCAGATGGCTTCAAAGAAATCTGGGAAGATTTGTCTGAGCTGATGCAGAGAGAAGTGAAAAAATCCAGGAGAATAATTTATTCAGTGATAGCAATATTGTAAAGACAGACAACTTTGAAAGACCTAGGAATTCTGTCCAACACAATGACCAGCCACAATTTCAAATGTCTTATGATGAAATGTGCTAGATAGACTCAGACCCTAGAATGAGATATGTTTTCTCTCTTTTCCTCCCTCCTTTTCTTCTTTCCTAACTTTCCTACCCTCTCCATTCATTTCTTCCTTCTTTCCTCTCTGCCTATGTTTCTATCTTTGTCTCTCTCTATTTCTGTCCCTGTTTTTCTTTCTGAGTCTGTCTCTCTGATTCTCTTTGTCTCCTTGTCTTTCTGTTTCTGTCCCTATCTCTCTTTCTGTCTGTCTCTCTGTCTCTTAGTCTCTGTCTGCCTCTCTGTCTCTCTGTCTCTCTGTCTCTCTGTCTCTCTCTCTCTCTCTCCCCCCCCTCTCCCCCCCCCTCTCCCATACACTGTGTTGTACTTTATTATATATATTTGTAATTGATTTTGTTTTTCTTTTCTTCTCAATGGGAAGAAAAGAGGAGATGGGAGGGAGATAATTCAACACTGAAAATCAAATAAAACCGAATTGGCAAAAACCCTACCTCCTTCTGTTCAGATTGCAGCCCATCTGTAACTCATCATCTCTGAGAGCTGTATGAAGCTCAGAAAGGTTAAGTGGCTTACTCATGGTCACACAGCTTAAAAATTTCAAAAGCAGGGTTTGAACCTCCATCTTCTTGAAACCAAATTCAGCTCTCTCTCAACTATTGAATGAATCTTATTAACAATTTAATGTTAACAGGAACATTCATGCAATTTCTCTCACTTTTGTAGGGGTTTGCCAGCTTGTTAATAAGATGGAAGAGAATTCTAGCAAATTCAAACCTTTCAACAGAAATGATGAGCAGTTTCTGGAAGCTTTTGTCATCTTTTGTGGATTGGGAATCCAGAACACTCAGATGTATGAAGCAGTGGAGAGAGCCATGGCTAAGCAGATGGTAACTCTCGAGGTAAGGCTGCAAATGGCAGCCCTTGCTCATCTCACCTCTAGGGGATCTGGTCGGGCTTCCTCAGGGTTGAACTGCTAGGGTTTGGAAGGGAGTATTTGAAGAGCTAATGATTTTGTCAGCAAGGAGAATGCCCTATATGGGGACCCCTTCTACCAGTGCAGATAGTGGACCATCTATGACTGAGGAGATGAGATCTAGGAAGTTCACTGTTCAATAGGCATTCCTCTGTGGTTAAATTCTAGCCAAATGGCCAGTCTAGCCTTTAGCCATTGCAGCTTTAGTATCAATACTACCAATACATTAATCATGCATTTTGGGAGTGACCTCAGACTGTACTCATGAGGTCAGAGCGGTCAGCCCCAGATCATCCTTGAGGATCACAGGACTTGGAGCTGGAAGGAGCTTTAGAAATCATTAGGTTCCAGTACCTTACCTACAAATGAGGAAACTGAGGCTTAGTGAAGAGGAAGTTATTGGTCAAATAAGGTTTAATTGGCAGAAGCAGAGAATATGAACCCAGACTTTCCTGAGTTTATGAATAGGACTCTCTCCTCTATCAAATTGGCACTATGTGGATCCTGAGGATTCTGAATTCCACTACCAGGAAGGACTAAGAATAGTGTTTGTTCTATTTTATTCAGTTAGTTCAGTATTATCTCACTTCTTATGACCCCATTTGGGGTTTACTTGGTAAAGATACTGAGTGTTGTCATTTCCTTCACTAGATCATTTTAAAGGTGAAGAAACTGAGGCAAATAAGGTTAGGTGACTTGCCAAGGGTCAAATAGCTAGTAGGTGTCTGAGACCATATTTGAAATTGAGAAAAGGAGTCTTCTAGAGGCTAGAGCTGCCATCTAGTTGCCCATTTCTTACAGGGGACATCCTGAATTTATTACCCAAAAGTATATAATCTTTTGATAAATGTGTCTTAATTAAGAATTGAATCCAATGGAGGACTTTTTGAGAATAGTGGAGAGACATAGTGATATTAATAAGAAGCAGAGAAGTAGGTAGTAGGTAGGGAGAGGTCCATGATTAGTGAGAGACTGAGTGATGGAAAGGATAGTCTGGTGGAGAAGATTGTGTGTAATGGGTTCATTCATGCATATTCACCTTAGCAAGGAGAAGGGCCACATCGACATGTGAAGTGTAAAGGAGATGGCAGGGGTAGACATTTGAGTGGCATAAGATGAGGAAGAAAAGAGGTATCTTTTGGTGAATGTTCTCTCTTTTTTTCAGTGATAATTTACAGCATTCTCAGCTAAGAGAGTGGGGAGAGGAAACCATGAGACAATTGAGGAGGAATAAAAAAATTTGGAAAAGCTATTCTGATAAATAGGATAGCCAGCTAACTTAGGGAGGTATAAATGGATTGCCTTGCTGCTATGGCAGCCCACTCAAAACTATGTAACATAAATTTGTAGTGGACCCAGTTGGCATGATTTCATGATTTTGACCAACTTAGTCATCCAAGATTGTGGTTTAGCGGGGCAAGACTGAAAATGGGATAAAGGACAATGCAGAATTGATATAGTCTAACATGGGATCAAGATGGGAAAGGAAGAAGAGTATGGCCATTGTAGGATGATAGTCTGGGGAATAACTGAGAGGTAGAAGTAGTAGAAGTTACATTGAAAACAAAGCACAGGTTTAGGAAGACAGGTGTATCAGGCAGAAGGAAAATGGAATTATAAAAGATTATACTGATGTCAAGTAATGGCAAGATCAAAGGCATTAACATCCCATATATATATATATATATATATATATATATATATATATATATATATATGTATATATGTATGTATGTATATACATATGGCAATTCCCCTTGGATGAGATCAGGACTTGAAGAGGAGAGAAATACTGTCTAACACACACTGAACTCACGGAAGAAGAAAAGAGAACATTGGTGGTTGGTAGATAACAGCTACCAGGATCTTAATTGAGTGATAAATGTTAAATGACTAAATATCAAAGGAACAGAGGTTACCGACTAATTGGAGAGGAAGAGTCTGGAAGTAGCAGTGCAATACAAGGAGTATTCCAATTCCTCCATTACTGGGGGTGCAGGGTGGGGGGCTTGGCGTGAGTTAAAATGTGAGGTGACCTAGGAAGCTCTGTTATCAGGAGGGATCCAGAAGACAGATGGAGGGAGAAAGGAAAGAGATGAAATCTTTAGATGAAAGCAAGTTAACTTGGGAGGAAGAATTTCAGAGAACACAATGGAAGGATAGGCAGAACAGAGTTGGACATTATGGGAGAGGCTGTTGATGGAGGCTATGGGTTCTGGAGGGTAAGGAACAGGGAACAGGGAACAGGGTTTGTGCAGTGACAGATCAGGGCTCAGAATCACTGGGTTAGGGAAAGCATAATAGGAGGAGAGGCCTTAATGACTGAGGACTGAGCTTGAGCAGATTGTTGTCCTCCAGGGGCCAGGTAGCCAAGAGTGCAATGGTTCTTTACCTTCATTATTGAAGAAGATCAAAATGGCATCACTTTGTTGGAGACAAATTACAGAGTTTCCAACTGTGGCTGATCAGACCAGTATGAACTCTGAATGCTTTACCACAGATCGGGCACAGATAGTCCATGTGAACACCTGGGGTGCTTACTCTAAACTTATGAATCTTTGAGTTGCTTCAACTCTGGCTTCCTTATAGAGCACAGCCCCCTCACTGATGAGGGCATACCATACTGGGTGGTCCTGTGCCAGTGTCTCCCATGCTGTACAATCAATTCTAAAATTCTTAAGAGAGACCTTCTGGGTACCCTGATATCGCTTCTTCTGACCTCCTTGTGAGTGCTTGCCTTGTGTGAGTTCTCCATTTTGGTAAACATTTTTCTGGCATTCTATCAACATGGTCAGCCCATCCTAGTTACTCTCTCTGTAGTAACGTTTGAATACTTGGCAGTTTATCCTGAGAAAAAGCCCTCAGTGTCTGGTATCTTCTCCTGCCAGGTGATCTTCAGAATGTTCCTAAGACAATTTAAATGGAAGTGATTCGAGTGGATTAGGAGCAAGCTGGGCAGTGAGTTGGTAGTGGAGAATGAATTGTGGGACTGGGCCTTCTCCCAAGAGGTTCCAGGTCAGGCCTCACCAGTCTTTGAATCTTTGAAGTCAACCCCAGGGAGGGTATGTGGCCAAGTCTGGAAGATTTTAGAAGAGTCTTAACTCCCTTGGATATGCCCAGATAAAGGCCACCCAGATAGTAAGAGGACAATGACATCAAAGATAGTTGAAGAAACCAGGGATGTTTGGCCCCAACAAGACCTTGGGTGGAGTGGACATGATACCTGTCTTCAAATCTTTGAAGCAACTAAATGGCCCCAAAGACACAACCAAGGGACAGTAAAGGAAGTTGGAGAAAAACAGATTTTTGAGTAAGTTAGAAAAACTTTTCTAATGACTAAACCAGTCCCTGAGAGACTGGAGATGTTTGAGGGGACTTTGAACTCTCCTTCCCTGGAGGTATTCAGGCAGAGAGTCCAGAATGGATTGCCAGCATAATTTCAAGATTGCTATTTAAATACTGTTCACTAGATTACCTTGGAGCTTCCTTTGACTTTAGAAAATCTATAAATCAGAAGAATTAAACTCTTTAATTTTTAATTTTTTTTAGTGAACAAAAATTTATTTTGTTCTCCCTCCAACTTTGCCTCTCAAAAGAAAATAAAACAAATCCCTAATTAAAAAAAATTCATTGCCAAGAGAAACAGATTTCCCCATTGGCAATATCCAAAACAAGTCTGTCTTATTCTACACCTCGAGTCTCTCCTCTGGGAGTTGGACAGCATACTTCATGATGAGTCTTTTGGAGTCATGGTTCTGATCCATCGGAGTTCTTAAGTCTTTCAAAGTTGTTTCTCTTTCAGGCTTTTCACTCCAGAAGTTACATGGGAAATTAGATAGGGAGCTAAGACCTGGGTTCCAATTCTATCTCTGACAAATCCTATGTAACCCGGGGCAAGTCCCTTAACCTCACTGTGCCTCAGTTTTCTCATCTGTAAAATGAAACCAATTAATAACAGTAAAGAAACATCACTGGGAAATTCCTAATTCAGACAAGATGGTGGGGATGAAGTTCCCTAAAACCCTAAGGTGTTTGCTATTATCATTATTGTTTGCAGATGAGGCAATTGATACCCCTGGGAAAAGGGTCTGACTCATTCTATAGACATTTATTTAGCATTTACTCTGTGTGAGCCATTATGCCAGAAGCTAAAGCAGAAAATTAGGAAAGATCCCTGCCCCCCCCCCCCTTAGCACTTAGTCTAATAGGAATGTGGACACAAACATGTAATTAGAAAACACTAAAACATGACTCATCTTCATGAATTCAAATCTGGTCTCAGACTTTTCCAAGCTATGTAACCCTAGGCAAGTCACTTAACCCTGTTTGCCTCAGTTCCTCATCTATAAAATTATAAGAAAAGAAAAAAAAAAAGACAAATCATTCCAATATCTTTGCCCAAGAAAACATCTCTGGGGTCATGACTGAAATGACTCAACAATAACGAAACATAATATTTGATGATTAGTACTTTTAGGAGTGTAACGATTGCATGGTTAGCTTCAAAGATATTACTTATGTACTGACAAGAGGTCCGGAGAGAAATCATGGAGGAGGCGGTATTTGAGCCAGATTTTACAGAATGGAACAACGTGTGGCATCCTCTGGTTTGTTGTTGAATGCACTCATTATTAGTTCACATTGACAGTTTTGATTTGAAACCAACTGAAAAGACAATTCTTTTTCTTTCTGAACTTGCCCAGTGTATTATTATTATTATTATTATTATCACTATCATCATCATTACTATTCTTACACAGTGATTGTTCTTTATTCCAATTTATATCAGAATGAGAGGCAACTGGCATTTAATGAATCCATAAGGGGATGAGAACTGGCCCTGGAGCAGAAAGACCTGAATTTGAGCCCCCCCTCAGACAGGCTATATAACCTTAGACAAATTCCATACCTTTTCTAATATTTAATGTTATAGAATTGGTACCACCCTACATTGGCAGAGCAAGTTTTCTCACCCAGAAATTTCCTATGTCACTGAAATCATAGGTCTAGGCAGCTTGAGATCCTATGTCAACCCTATACCAGAATGAGATACTTCCACTTTGACTAATGGAAGACTAAAGACCCTGAGAATTCCATAGATATGTTGAAAAAATTATCTAGCATTTATATCTATTATATAGGCAATTACATGGCACAGTGGATAGAGTGCCAGGCCTGGAGTCAGGAGGACTCAAGTTCAAATCTGGCCTCAGACACAAACTAGTAATGTGACCCTGGGCAAGTCATTTAACCTCATTTGGCCCCAGTTTCTTTATCTGCAGAATGATGATAATAAAAAGACCTCCATCCCTTGTTCCTTAGCCCAATAGTTGCCATGCGCTCTTATCATGTACCCCTTCAATGTTTACAAAGCACTTCACAAATATCTACATGACAACTTTGGGAGGTTAGCTACTATCATTATTATTATTACTATTCTACAGAAGAGAAAATTGAGGCAAACAAAAACTAAGTGACTTCCCCAGAGTCACACAGCTTATCTGAGAGGTGGGGACCTCAGGGCTTCCTGAGAGCAGGTGCCCCCTAGCCAGCCCTGATGCAAAATCTTGAGACTGCCATCATTAGCTTGATAATCACTAGCGTGAGCCATAACTTCATGAAGTCTGAATTCCTGGCTCAGGAAGTTCCAAGTTTCCACAAAAGACCTCTTAGCACTTCAGAGTTCATAAGGTCACAGATTTAGAGCTGGGAGGGGATGTCAGAGACCATTTGCTCTGACCCCTTCATTTTACAGATGAAGAAAAAAGGTCTAGGGAGATAAAGAAATGGAGTAGAGTGGAGAATAAATACAGATATGTACAAAAATAGCTCTTGTCTAATCAAATAATAAAGCCAATTATTTCCCCCTTTTCTATTTTTCTTACAATTTCCAGCTAAAAATGACTGAAGGATAGCTATGTGGATGTTTAGATCTTGTGCTTTGTATTGGAAAAATGAACCAAAAAACATTGGCCAAGTATCAACCAATAGGCACTTTCTTCTTGTTTCATATCTAAACACTGGAACTCTTATGTCAACAATATCAAAACTGAATGTTTCTTTAGACATGAATGGAACAAACTTTTCCATTTCTGGAAGAAACAAAATTTACTGCCTAGGACTTTTTTTCCTTACCTGAAGAAACCAGCTAAACTTATATGCACATTGAAAAGTCTCTAGGTCAGCCCAGTTAACTGATCAGTGGTGTTTGATGGAGTTCAAGTTTAGATAGTCTGTAAACACAAAAGCATCTCACTGATGTTTTTTTTTTTAAAACCTGTATAGGTTCTGTCATATCATGCTTCAGCAGCGGAAGAAGAAACCCGTGAGCTTCAGTCATTAACAGTAAGTTAAACTGAGAAAATGCTGAAATTTACATTTACAGTGTATAAATTAATATACTAGTTTAAATAAGTAGGCTTAGAGACAATTGGAGCCTCTGTCCTCGTATTAGTAAAGCATTTTATGAAATACTTAAGTTGTGAACTAGTAAGAAAAGCTCATCAAAGGATTAGTGGTGATCATGGTTATTTCCATTGACTTTGGAATATATTAAGTAGAAAAAGGATGGAAGTGAGAATCAGTCATTCATTCTGTAAGCCCTGAGGATACAAAAAGGTAAAAATCATCCCTGCCCTTGATGAATAATTTAATAATATAATTATTATAATATAATAGAAATTATATTAATAAAAATACAAAGCAATATGATTATTATACTCTAAAAGTGATATTAATAAAACATAAAAATCAATATAATTGATAAATATATATAATTAATGTGATTATTATAAGTTGTATTAATAAATATAAAATTAATATAATTATAGAAATTATATATTTATAGAAAGAAAAATAATATAGTAGTAATAGCTAAGATTTTGATAGCAATTTTGCTTTATGAAACATTATGAAGCATTTTGCATGTGTAAGTATATGTATGTCTATATGAATGTTTATCTGAAGTCCCATTTGATCCTCACAAACAACCCTAGGGGAAGGATTGGTGCTATTATTGTACCCATTACAACCCTGGGCGGAGGATTGGTGCTATTATTGTACCCATTATTATAGAAACTGAGGTGAAGAGAGTCAAGCAGGATCACACAGCTAATAAGTATCTGAGGCTAGATTTGAATTTAGGTCTTCATGAGTCCAAGTTCAGTATTCTAACTACTCTAATACCTAGCTTTTATTCTAAAGGTAAATGAATGACTAGATACTTATGAGAGACATGCAGAATGAATAGGTTGTTGTTCAGTTGTTTCAGTCGTTCTGACACAAGTGTCTTTGTGACACCATTTGGGTTCTTCTTGGCAAAGATGCTGGAGTGGGTTGCTGTTTCCTTCTTCAGTTCATTTTACAGTTGAGGAAATGAGGTAAACTCAGTTAAGAGACTTGTCCAGCATTCCAATAAGTATCTGAAGTCACATTTGAACCAAGAAGAGGAGTATTCTTGACTCCAAGCTTGTTGCTCCACACCCTAGAGCATCATCTAGCTACCCACAAAGAAAATGGGAGGTTATCTTAAACAGGAAGGCGTTAGTAGCTAGGTAGACTGAGAAAGGCCTCTTGCAAAAAATGGAATTGGGACTGAGTCTTGAAGGAAGCCAGGGAAGAGAAGAGAGGAGAGGGAGGAGCATTCTAGGTTTGGGAGAGGGCCCATTTCAATGAATGGACACTGGAGATGGGGTGGTGTGTGTGTGTGTGTGTGTGTGTGTGTGTGTGTGTGTGTGTGTGTGTGTGTTGAACAGCAAGCAAATTAGTGCAGCTAGATTGTAAAGTGCATGGAGGGTAGAAAAGTGTAAGAGAACTAGAAAGATAGGAAGTAGATGGGATGTGAAGTCTTAAATACCAAACAAGAGTTTTCTTTGGAGTAATAGGGAGCCACTGGAGCTTATTGAGTAAGTGTTATGGTCAGACTTATGTTTTAGAAAACTGACTTTGTGAAATGAGTAGTATATAAAAATGAATGGGAATGAGGACAGAGAGAAAAAGGAGAGACAGACAGAGACAGAGACAAAGACAGATGAGAGAGAAAAAGAGAAAGAGGGACAGAGATAAAGACACAGAGACAGAGACTGACTTGAAGCAAGGTTAGACCCATTAGAAATCAGAGGACCTGAATTTAATCCTACTTTTACTATTTATTAACTGTATAAGTCACTTCAACTCACTGGGTCACAGCTCCTGCTGTGTCTAAAAGAGAACCAAATTCCCTTTGATCTTCTCAAAAACAACAGATGGACAAAGAACAACCTATAAAATTCTCATGAAAAACAAAAATCACCTTTCAATTAAAAAAAAGATTAACTATAAAATGAGCAGAGCTCCAATGTAACTTATTATTATGAAAGGTGACAACTGAAGAGAAGGTACAAAGGGAAAATATATATACATATATACGTACACATACACACACACATATACATATATATATATATATATATATATATTTATAAAGAAATAACATTACCAAGGACTCCAGAAAAGAAAATACATTTGTTACATTTCAGCACTAGCAACAAGTTCATTAAAATAATTAAAGGAGTTCTAGAATCTATGGAGATGAAATCTGTAAGGGAAAGACACAAAAGAACAACAAGGAGACTCAGCAACTTGAATATTTTGTTGGCATATGGTAATAAAATGTCTAAGTCTCTGAGGAATAGAATTGTGTTAATGGAAGACAAAAAGACATGTGGAAATGGAACCAGTAAGTTCCCATTTTAAATCAACACAACTGTAAGGTTCAATGAGTGTAGAAACAAAGACTATAGAGACTTGACTTTAGAGAGAAAGCCTGAAGATTATTTTCCCCTAGAAAATTCTGAAAGAAAAATGCTCTGATTTATTTATTTCCCAAAACTGTACATAAAGATTTCTCCAAAGTATCCAGAACATGTTGTATGATGCAAAATCCTTACAATTCACTGGCTGCCAACAAAGATGAATCCCAAGTTTAGTTCATATAGTGGTGATGGTATTAGACTCCAAAATGTCAATAGGATTGTAAGATATATATGTATGTATGTATGTGTTTTACACATATATAATAGTATGTGTGCATATATTTTCACACACATAAATAGATCTAGGTGCACACACATACCCATAATTACATACATGTATTTCAATATATATGTATATCTCAAAAATCAGAAATCCCACATGATTTTTTTTTAGATTTTTCAAAGCAATGGGGTTAAGTGGCTTGCCCAAGGCCACACAGCTAGATAATTATTAAGTGTCTGAGGTCAGATTTGAACCCAGGTACTCCTGACTCCAAGGCCGGTGCTCTATCCACTGCACCACCTAGTCACCCCTGATTTCTTTTCTAAGACCAAAAACCCCCACAAAAATCTATCATGTAATATACTAAGTAATCTAGAGGAACCAGTTTCAAAATTACCCATCCAATAAAATTAAACATCTTTTCCTGGGAAGAATCATTTTATTTAACTGAAGAATTCTAGGAATTCTTACAGAAGATAAGACTGGCACTAATCTAAGACAGAGATAGATCAGTCACAAAGCTTAATATAAGGAAACAGTGAATGTAGAGCCAGTTTTAGTGATGACTACTCCAAGTATAACTGTGATTGTTATAGTAGTTACAACACTCCCATCCCTTAGCCTGTTGCTTGATTGATTGCTTTATTTTTGCTTTAAGATTTTTAAGATAATTATGAAATATGTTCTGATATTTCTCCATAAATAAAAAGGCATAATCTTTCCTACCTCAGTTTGAAAAATGAAATGGAAAAAAACCTCCTTTTCACATAAACTTTTTCTCTTTTCTTTTTCTCAAAATCCTTTGCCTAATAGGTTTAAACATCAATATTATTGGCTATGCAATTTAGTAATATTTGTAAAATTGCAATATGTTAACAGTAAATTAATTGTAAATTGTAAAATTGCAATAGATTAATATTTATAAAAAACAAAATAATATTGTAAAAACACCAAATATTTCAATATTTCCACAATATATTGCAATGAGAAAGAGAGCAACCAGAGTCTCCTCTCACTATTACCATCAGTTACAACTGTTGTCTTCTTCTCAATTCTGGAAACAATAGGCTATTTTCTGTTCTCTCTGACAGAATCTCACAAGAATTATCTTCAGGACACCTCCCCATCAACTGAGTTGAACTCAATTCTGTCAGAAAACATTTCTTTAATCTTCCTCAAGGATATATTAAGTTTCTTGGTGTCAGGAAAGTTTTGTTCATTCTTTATTGTTGTAACTCAAGCAGTCCTTCTCCAGCCAGAGCAGTTAATGGTTCAGAAGAATGTTACTCATCCCGGTTATGTTTCTGATAGGACCTTGTACCAGTTTTTGTGGTTTATCAGAATTCCCCTAATTTCCATCACCCATAATACATCTCCCTTGAGCAACAGGGTGAAGTTATTTGTATTATCTGGGGATGCTTCCCAAGATCATAGGTAAGGGAGTGGTCCTAGGGATGTCATTTGTCTGGAAGATAATGGTTTTATTGACTACATTTGAAATGGCTCAAAGAGTGGTTTCTATGATTAATTTTTGAGGCTTGAATTTAATCTTTAATGTTTTAATTTCCATTTCATTCCTTGAAAAATAATTAATAGCTTCTAAGTATAAAACTCTCAGGAGCCCCTGGTGGTTTAGAATTGTTCTTAAAGGTGTTCCCAAAGAAGTTTAACTTTGGGTAAATTTTCCCATTCTGGCAAGGCTACAGCTATGGGCCTGATAACGGTCTTTGTGTCTATGATCCCCACACTAGCTTGGCTTGTTTGATGGGGACTCATCCTTAGAACAATGGCCACCTGGTGATAGTTTGTTTCCCCCCTATTACTCACAGTGATAGAGTCTTCAAGCATGAGGGTATTGCTATCTGCCTTGGCAAAGTTCTGATCTCCCTGACAGTATCCTAGTGTTCTTGCTGTTTGTACAAGAGGCTGTCCCAGGTCCAAGTGAGGCAAGAGGGCTTTGTCATTTTGTCTTGTTTCATGGAAAAGGAGGAAGACAACTTCTATGATTCTGGAGGGGGTACTCTCATTCAGATGTGAATTGGTTTAGATGACCACTGAGCTCCTACTCCTCAGAGGTGATGAGACAGGCCACTGACCCTGTTGAACCAAATTCCCCTCTTCCGGCTATCATTTAGGAATGTGACCCTCATGGAAAAGGGTCACTGCTCTGTTTATTGACTCAACTTACCTTCCACCAATGGTCAAAGAAGCCCAGAAATGATGATAATTGCTAGATCTCTCTCCCTGTTCCCATCCAGGCCATTGCATCCAACATCCAAGAAAGCAGTCCTGGCAGAGATGCCAACAACAAGTTCCTCCACAGGTGCTTCAACTTCTACCTACTCAACCCCCGAAGTCTTTGGCACTGTCAAATGGCTTAACACACAGAACATCATAGTTTAATCAATAGAAATGGTACCACCAAAGATTATTGTCTGCTTTAGCAGTGCCCCTGAAGGACCTTTGGGCCTTTCCAACTGACTTGCCTCTAAAGCCTCCCATTTATATTGCCTGTCCACATTAGAATGTGGCTTCTTGAATTCCAAAAGGATCTATCTTGTATTTTGTATTTCTCTCTTCAGAACTCAACTCACTGCTTGACTTTAGTGACTATTTAATAAATGCCCTTTTAAAATTCCTTCCCTCATTCTGCTGCAAGACTTCCCTTTTTGTTGGTGGAATCTGTGATTAATGTTAGGATGATCATTTATAGATCCATAGATTTAAAGCCATAAGGGACATGAGAAGTCAAGTCCAACTACTTCATCTTACAGAGAAGGAAACTGAGTCTCATAAAGTTTAAAAGACTTGCCTAGGGTCCCACATCTTAGGTGGGATTGGAACATAATATTTCCTAGCTCCACTCTGTGTTTATAGCCAATAAAGAGTTGATATCCACACTTGAAACCCACATATCCCCCCATGGAAATCCACACTTGGAACACATGGATAGATGCATTGGAAGTGTTCCATATTATTTGTACTTTTTAGCTTTCTTCAAGGTGAAAATGAAGTTAAAAGATTCTTTCATGTTCTTTTAAGGCAATCAAAACTAACAAGTAGAATGAACCCCACTTCTAAGAACTCATTTAAACTATTAGATCATATTCCTTTGTAAGTAGGAAAGTCCTTTTTTAAAAAAAATCTGAAGATTATTCTTTCTTCCTCCTTGTAATTTTTGACAAGAAGAAAAAAAGTCGCTAGTCCTTTCTGAGCCTCAGTTTCCCCATTGTAAAATGACAGTGGTAACTCTACTTATATTAGAAAATGGACTTTGCTATGTATACAGTATCCCAGAAGTACAGTTAAAAGTTGTTACTTTTGGGACCCCTCTGTATAAAGGCAAACTCTTGCTTCTGTCATTATTGAGAAAGCTAGGAGACATGATGGATAGAGTCTGGCTGTGGAAAGACTAGTATTCACATCACATCCCTATTCACGAGCAAGAGCTGGGTGATCATTGGCAAGTCGCTTGACCTCCCATAAACTCTCTAACCCTCAGTACCATGGAGGGAAGGTTGAATTTGGAGCTAGAAAGAATGGCTTCCTTTTTACCAGGCCGCCATGACCCTGGGGAAGTGTCCAAGTCAATTTGTATATCAGGTAATTCTCAAAGACTGATTGACAGAGTCAGACACAGATGGGTTATGGTTGACATTGGTGAAGACAGCTCTCATACCAGGGGTTCCCCAGTTGATACAATCCCAGATGCCTAACAGGTTGCTGCTGCTATTAATTATGGACAGGTGGATGAATGATGAGAACAGCTGGCTTGTATATGATACTTCAGGTATTGTGTGTATCTAAACATACATATATACCCTTAATGTTATACATGCTTTGCAAATGCTTATACATACAATGTACATGTATTTACTTTTTATATGAAGGTGTATATATCAGTAGTTCAATAGATCTCTACATGTGGTGTGTGTGTGTGTGTGTGTGTGTGTATGTGTGTGTATCATATATCCACTTGCCTACAATTAGTAGTAGAAAAAATATGGCAGGTGTCTAAGATTGTCTCTGCACAGGAAGCCCCATGGTTTGAATTTGCTGTGTGCTTGTGTGTTTATTCATGCATCTGTGTACATGGAGGTACAGAAGTCCATAAGCCAGTAAGTCACTAGATGTTTCTGAGAAGTCCATTTTGGCAGATACCATGCTAAGCCACAGGACTACAAAGAAAGGCCAAACTAGTCAGTCCAGACCCTCAAGCTGACAATCTAATGGAAAAGAAACCATACAAACCAATATATCCAAACAGACTATAGACAGGATAAGAAAAATAATCATGAATGAAGGGGCATTAAAAAGGGCTTCTTGGAGAAAGAAGGATACTCCCACATCCACAGTTCCAAGGAGAAGTGAATAAGAACCTGGACCTCGACTTGGGAAGGCCCGAGTTCAAGTTCTACCTCAGACACTAACTGTAAACTCTTAAATCACTCCCTCTACCATTTTCAGTTTTCTTATCTGGGAGTAATAATAGCTTCTATTTTACAAGATTGTTGTGAGGATTAGACTGAGACTATTTGTAAAGTGTTTTACAAACCATAATCACTGTGTAAATGCTGTTGTGATGATAAGAATGATTATGATTAATTATTTGTTATTATCTTCTGTCTAAGGTGAGATGAGTGTTGGTTGTTATATTGTTATATTGACCTAATATGCATTGGTTACCCAGTGGAGGATACAGAGGAAGACCTAAGTTCAAATCTTACCTCAACTGCTAGTAGTTGTGTGACCCTGGGCAAGTCCCTTAACACTGTTTACCTCAGTTTCCTCAACTGTAAAGTGAGTTAGAAAAAGAAATGACAAACCATTCCAGTATCTCTGCCAAGAAAACCCCAAATGGGATCACATAGAGTCAGTCATGACTGAAAAATAACAGCAAATTTTTTCAGAGAGAGTCAAATGGCACCTCAGTTTATATCAGTCAAGAAAGTATTGTATATTTATTACTATATTTGGATTGAGATTAGTGAGTCTATGTATTCACTCTAACTTTGGTGGCAGCTGTGTTATGGTAGAAGGCATGATGGATTCCTAATTGTAGAATCATAGAAGTCAAGGAGATGAAGGCATGGAAGGAGCAGGTCTTACCCTAGCAATGTGACTACTACCAGTTAACTAACCAGTCCCAGCCTTACATTTTTCATCTGTGAAATGAGATGATAAAAGTGACCTGTAGGTATGCAAAGAACAGTTTGAATTGGAAAAATGCAATGCTAAAGTCCAATGCCATTGCTTAATGATTGGGCAGAATGTCCCACTCATCAGAAGAACCCAAACCCTAAATTTTCTTGATGAGTTTTATGATGAATGTTACTTTCCTCCAAATCTTCCCCTACCTCCTGTTCCTCCCCTCCTGCCTCAATAAAAGAAGAAGAAGGAAAAAAGGAGAAAGAGGAGAAAGTTATCAGACCCTTCACCTCTTTGATCTGTGCTCTTGGAGGAGTCACTGGTAGAAACTTGGACAAAGTGTCAGATTTTGGATAAGCTCTGGATCAGTCACACTAAAAACTAAAAAAATTGAGGAAAGAATTAGTAAAAAAGAAATCATAATCTCTATTGACCTAGTGGACTACTAATCTCCAGTGCAAGTAATACAACTCTGGAGTCAGATTGAGATTTGAATCTAGCCTCAGATATTTACCTGGGTGACCTTGGCAATCTACTTGTAAGGTGCTACTACCCTACACTTAGCCCAAGGTCTCAATGTTTGCCTCTGTGAAATAAAGGAGCTGAATGAACTGGTCTCTGAGGTCCTTTTAAACTCTTGTTTGTGATATCATGATGTTCCTTCTTTGCCTCAGTTTCTTCAACTGTATAATAAGGGAATTGGACAAAATAACCTTAAGATTTCTTCCAGGCCTAAACCTATGATCTTAAGAATTTGAATTTTGTTGAAGATTCAGAGGGAAGATATATCTTAGAGAGAATTTACAAGTCACTGAGAATGGGAAGTATCTTCTGGGTTTATAAATATTTTTACTCATTTGTAAAATGTGGGAAAATTGGAAAGAACTTTGGATTTGGAGTAAGAGGAGCTGAGTTTGAATTCCAGATCTGCCACTTAATTAATAATAATAATAATTATTATTATTATTGTTATTATTATTAAAATAGTATCCATTTTCAGGAGGAAGATGAAAGTGTCTGCCACCCCCATAAAACAAGATTTTTGAGTTCAGATGATCATAGAACCAGATTTGGATCCTCTAAGGAGATTGGGGATTGAATGTTGTAGTTTGCTCTGAAAAGCTCAGAGTGAAGAAAGCTTGGCTAATATCTCCTTCCTTACCAGGGAGATGCATTTTCATTGAAAAACCATTCCCTGAATTCAGGGAACATCACATGCCATAAAATACCTTGGATTGTATTACATCAAAGAATCTGGATGATAGCTTTGTCTTCTCATCAGTTCACACCATTGTGTCTTCTCATATTGCCAGTTTCTGATGGCTATGTCTTCTCATTAGTTCACACCATTGGCAATCAGTGATGTCTGTGCCTTCTTCTTAGTTTACACTATTGTCAGTCTCTACTGGCTGTAGTTTCTCATTAGTTTACACCACTTACTTTTCTCCAAATCTTCCTTCACCTCCTGATCCTCCCCTCCATGCCTCAATAAAAGAAGAAGGCAAAAAAAGGAGAAAGGGGAGAAAGTTGTCAGACCCATTGATGACTTGACTCCTCATTAGTTCAGACCATTATCTGTCAGTGTTGACTGTGCCTTCTCATCATTTCATACCATTGTCAGTCACAGATGACTGTGTTTTCTCATTAGTTCATACATTGTCAGTCAGTGGAGACTGTGTCATCTCATTAGTTCACACCATCATCAGCTAGTCAGTCAATAAACATTTATTAAGGACCTACTATGTGCCAATCACCACACTAAGTGATGAGAATACAAAGAGAGACAAAAGAAAAATCCCTTCTCTAAAGGAGCTTCTGATCTAATAGGGGAACTTGCCATTAGGAAATGACAAAGAAGTAATATAGGGACAGAAGAACTGAGTTCAAATCTTCCCTCCAGTGTTTACTACCCACATGACCTTGGTTAAATTTGTTAACCTGTCTGAGTCTCAGTTTCCTTATCTATAAAAAAACAGATAAAATCAAATATCTCTGAAGGTTCTTCTAAATCTGGTTTTATGATCGAAGGGAGTGGGGGAGGGATCTCATGCACTTTTTAAATTACTTTCTTTATCCTGCTCCTGAATATTGATATTGTTATTATTACTATAATGACTTTGATAATTTGACTAATCAGAAAAAATCTGGGAAGCAATTTGACAACTGATGAAACAGAAGAGAGAATCATTAAGATTATATGGTTTTCCTTTTTATCTCTATATCAATTGGGCACCAAGCATTGATATCATTGATATAATGTGCCCTTATAAAACACCAATGGGCAAGTGGAAGAATTTGACATTTTCCACAGAACAAAGTTCATGAGTTGCCCTACTTCATTAATTCAATTTACTGGCCTGGATAACTTTGTGAGTCCAGGGCCTTCTCCTAATCACATTTTTTTGGGCCCTCAGGGAGTTGCTTCCAGGTTTCCATAGCCTTTGTTATGGTTGCTGGGACTCAAACCACTGGACTGAAGACAAGCTAAGCCCCGCTGTTAACAAGATGGATTTTGCTTGTATAAAGATTGGAGGGTTGGGCCAATGGAATAACCCCATAGTCACATTTCTCTATTTCCTCCTGAGAGTACCAGAGATCAGAAACTAAATATAGACTTTATGTGAACCACACACCCCAAATAAGAGACTCGGGAATTTTAAATGACTAAATGGAATGAGTCTCTTTCTCTTATTTACCTAACCACAGTGTTGCATTATTTTCCATTAATGTCGGGCCTTCTAAGGCTGCTTGCAGATCTTGGAGGCTGAGAAATGGAAGGGATGCTATTTTCTGCAAAATGATTCTGCATCATTAGCAAATATCCTCTCATATTAATGTGAAATGGAAAGTAATACCTCTAAGAAAGAGTCATCATGGTTCTATGGAAAGACTCTTGGGCCTGAAGTCAGAGGATCTGGAAAAATCTTTGCAGATCTTCTGATCTCTTCCCGTTATGTGAAAGAGGAAGAAACTGAGGTTGATAGAAATTAATGACTCAGAGAGTGACCTAGTTGATGATAGATTTGAATACAAGTTTCTCATCATGGAATCTGAGTTAAAATCCTTGCTCTAATGCTTTTTACCTGTATGATCTCTGTCCTAGCCCCTCTCTATGCTTTAGTTTCTTCATCTGTAAAATGACTAGATTATCTCTATATTCCCTTGCTGGCAACTGGAGAACTTGCCTTGGAATCAGGAAGACCTGAGTATGAAGTAATTCAGACACTTTTTAACTGTATGACCCTATCTGAGTCACTTAACCTCTATCTCAGTTTTCTCATCTGTTAAAATGAAGACTATAAAAACATCTATCTTCCAGAGTTATTATGAGGGTCAAATGAGATAAGATATGGAAAGTGTTTTATAAATTTTAAAGTGTTCTATAAATTCTGAGAATTATCACTCTTTGAACCTCTGAACCCACTGTCACCCTGCCTCCCTTTTCCTACAAACATTTCTGCTCATGCCCACCCACTCAACTCATTCTCAAGTGTGAGGGATGACAGAGGTCTTGATTATTCTCTTGTCAACCAAATACAAGTCAGGACATAGATGATCAGCTACCCCTCCAGGAAGGCACAACAGCCCTCTAATTCTAACTCCTTTGTCCTCAGAAAGACTTGAGAGAACAACTTTGAGAACTTTGAGTTTCCAAAGATATCTGCAGCAGATTTTTAAAAAAATATTAGATAATCCAAGCAATGAATTGAGGAAGGGGAGGTATGAAAGGCACAGTATGGAAAGTCAGATCTGGTCAGATTCTAAGTTTGGAGGTGGGAAGTTTCTTTCAGGTTATATTGATTAATTATATTGCCTGTCCTTCATTTTTGAAGAGAGCTATGATATCAGAAAGATGATGCCTTAACATGCATGTGAATTAGATTTTAGTAAGGGAGTGCTGTGTGAAATCACCAGCCTCACTTTCTCCTCTGGGGCTATTTGAATCCAGTGGCCAGATAAGAATCAGGATGACTGGCAGTGGCCGGGATGCAAGGCACTCAGGGATAAGTGATTTGCCCAAGGACATAACAGCTAGCACTTGACTGAGGTCAAATTTGAACTTAGGTCATTTTGACTCTAGGGCTGTTTCTCTACCCCATTGCACCACCTAATTGCAACTACTTCAGGAAAGGGACTGGTTTTGTAGATAAGATTTTAACCCCAGATCCTAGCACAATGCCTTGCATGCAACAGACACTTAGTGGTTGCTGCATTGATTGTAGGAAACTGATTTCATTCATTAAAGTTTCACTGGAGAAATGTAGAAGATGATAAAAAAAATTCCAAAGAAAATTTTGGTAGAGAGAACACAGATCCCAGAATCAGGGCATCTGGGTTCAAATCCCACCTCTGCCTCTTACTCTAGGCCAGCTTGGATAAATCACTTGCCTTCTTGGACTTCAATTTCCTCATCAGTAAAAGAAAGAGATTGTACTAGAGGGTTTCTATGATTCCTTTGAGCTCTAGGAATCTATGCTAAAGATTATAATCTTCCCAATAAAATGTAAACTCCTTGAGGGCAAGGACTGAGTTTTCATTGTTTCTGTAGCCTCAGCACCTAGCATAGCTATGTTCAGATTGCAAGCACTTATTAAATGCTTAGTGAATCGAGTGAATGAATGAATGAATGAATCTTGAGTTTCCCCACTATTGAGATCACTTTCTGACTCCTGTATGCTTTGTCTGTATTTCTAGTCTTTCTCTTTAAGCAAACTTGCTCTGACGTCAGAGGAACTGGTTTAAAATCTTGCCTTTCCTACTGACAATCTATGTGATTTGGGGGAAGTCACTTAACTTCACTGGACCTCAGTTTTCTCCCCGTAAAAAATGAGGATTAGATGAAGATGATGATAATGATAGTTATGATAGTGATGATGATAATGGTGATAGGGATGATGATGGTAATGATGAGAGTGAGGATGATGGTAATGGGGACAGTGACTAATGTTAATATTTATCTACCACCTATGTATCAGGTACTGAGTTAAATGGTTTACAAAGATTAGCCCATTTGATCTTCACAAGAATCATGAGAGGTTAGTACTTTTATTATCTCCATTTTACAGATAAGGAAACAGGGGCAAATAGAAGTTAAGTGATTTCCCCAAGGACACTCATCCAGTAAATTATGGGACAGGATTTGAACTTGTCTTCCTAATGCCAAGCCTGGTGTTGAATCCATGCTGCCACTAAATTGCCCCAATAACTAGATATCTTTTAAGGATCCTTCCGATCCAAAATCTATGGTCTCATCACCCATCATAGGCATTAGAAAGTCTCAGACTTATTGAACCTTTGAATGACTGGAATCTTTGGTGTAAGATGAAAATGTAGAACAATTCATGTCCTAAATGTCAGAGTGTGATCTGCAGCATTTCTCTGGGAGAATTGCACTAAATGAGAAGATGAGGCAAAGCAGGTCAGTCTGAGAGGAGCTATGGCCAAAAGATAACACAGGTGGGTCTGGGGGAGAAGAGTGTCCCAAATGAGGATCTCATTACAGAAATCCAAAGTGCTAGACTCAGGGTCTGACCTTTGTGTGTAGGTCTCCTTAGAGTGATTCATGAAGCAGGAAGTAAGTGGTGGGTCCGGGATCTGGATCTGGGGCTCCTGGAGCCAAGTATGAGCTCTTTCCACAAACAGACCACTCTGTCTACCTGGAAAATGTAAGCAGTCCTTCCATGGAACAGCAAGGATGTTTAGCTTAAGGGAGGTAGGGAATGATTTGTCTTCAAGTGTTTTAATGACTCCTAGGTTACCAGCTCAGAGATTCAAAGCTGAGGAGACCTCAGATGTCCCTGAGTCCTCCCTCACCTCTGCCTCAGAATCCCTTCCTTTCTTCAAAAATCAGCCAAGGTGCCAACTTTCACATGAAGCTTTTCTCCCAAGATCTGGTATCCTCACTCACTAACTTTCCTCAATTTAACTAACTGGTATTTCTTCTTTGCACGCATATTTATAAGTATCTGTGTGTGTGTGTGTCTATATGGCCATGGATGGTTGTACTAACTGACAGGTGGTTTGAAACTCAGAGTTCAGGGAGTGAGATCATAGAAAACAGACTAGAGAGGTGTCAGCTTGTAGAAGACAAGAAATGGAGGAGCCAGACTGTGGAAGACCTTAGCTGCAATTTATCCTTTATCCTAGAGGCAAGTAGGAGCTATGGAAGACTTTAGAGTAGGGTGGTGACATCATCACATTTATCAGATCCAATTGGAAGGTTCTGAGGTTCTTTTTTTTTAGTTTTTTTTTTTGCAAGGCAAATGGGGTTAAGTGGCTTGCCCAAGGCCACACAGCTAGGTAATTATTAAATGTCAGAGACCAGATCTGAACCCAGGTACTCCTGACTCCAGGGCTGGTGCTTTATCCACTGTGCCACCTAGCTGCCCCTGGGTTCTGAGGTTCTACAATGGTCATAATAGCTCACATTTCTATGTAGCTTATAAATATGTATATAGATGTACATATATACATACATATCTCTATATACACAAATATAGATAGACACATTTCTCTATATAGAACTTTGTAAACCTTTAAGCTGCAAAGAAATGTGAACTATTATTTATATAAGAAATATTATTATAAATATATAATATATAGTATATTTATTATAAATGTTTTATTATAATATATAACATAATATAATATATTAATGGATTATATAATCTATTATATTTAAATCTATTAATATATAATATTTGTAATATGAATATAATATAATTATATAATATATAATATATTACATATATGTATGTATATGTGTATACATATATATAAAACTGGAAACTTTATATATAAATATATGCATATATGTATGTATGTATGTATGTATGTATGAAGACATCCTGTGTGAGAGAGAGATCGAGGCAGAAAGCAAAGAGGGATTTTTGGATATGTGTGTATATGTGGGGGGGGCAGTCTCATTTGATCCTCAGAACAACCCTGTGAGGTAGGTGTTGCTATTATTATGATGCCATTTTATAGATGAGGCAACTGAGTCTGAGAATGGTGAAGGTTCCCACATAGTATCTCAAGTCTTCCAACTCCAGCACTTCTATCTGGCTCTACCACCCATTTGCTGATTTTATGAAACAGAGGCAATGATCTTTCACATTAAAGTTTCACCTGGATCTCAAGCTTTCAAGTATTTTCCCATTAGTTGTATTCTAAGAGAGTGTAGTGCCAGATGCACAGGAGACACTTGATACCTACTGTCTAGATTACAGAAGAATCTGAGAAACCAGCTGAAAGGTCAGTGCCCATAAGAACAAATGAACAAATATCTTTAAAATTATTTGTCAAGTGATTTTTAAATAATTGTAATATCAATAATAATCACATTTATGTGCATATCATATATATGCTTATGATGTAAGCACCTTGAATGTCCATATCACATACTATAAGACTCTAATAAGCTCTTGTCCTGAATTGAGGAAAGATGTTCACTTTGCCTTGGAGTCCACTTGGAAAACTTGAGTACTGGCGCCATGAGTGAAGAAGAAATCCTCTGACTTGTGATGAAGGCAAGAGAAGCCAATCCAGATTCTGGGGTTGGAGTGGAGGCCGAGGGAGAGAGGCACATGCTAAGTTGGCTCTGCCTTCCCCACCACCCTTTGTTCAAGGGGCGCTTCCTTCCTGGAGCTTGGTTCCCCCAGGAAAACCCATCTGTTGCCTTCTGTATGGCAGCTGTTTTTCACTCCAAGGAATTATAAAGGTGGTCTCACTTCCCTTTCCCATCTGCTCATTTCCTCACTTTACTCATGCTGTCTCTGATATTTCTTTCTGGGATAAACAAGCAAATTGTTTATCCAAACAGTTTAAATTTTTCTCTGTTCCCTTGCCTCTCAGTTCTTAGATAATCCTGTGAAAAGAGTTGTTTATATAATATGGCCATAAATCACCCTTTGTCATTAGTTTTATGTTGTGATGGTAAGAAGTGAAATTAGTGCTTTGGGTATAAATATACAAACTGGGGAGAAACTGGGGCTGGTGAAGCCAGGTCATCATGCTATCCAAAGCTATCCACTAGTTATAACTATAAAGTGAATATATAATGTTTTTATTTTCTTGTGAATTCTGATCTTGGGACCAGAATGGATTCTTCTTGGTTCATAACCATTAGAGTTGGAAGGGACTCAGAAGTTATCAAGTCCTGTCCCCTTGTTTAACAAAAAAAAAAAATTGAGGCCCAGGGGTTACAGTGATTCTCCCAGGGACACACAACTAGGAAGTGACCAAGGTAATTTGGAACTCGGGTCTCTCCTGAATTCCAGTCTAGCTTCCTTTTCCATTAAATTTTTTTGTGCCTGGGAAAAATGATGGTCTTTCTGGAGTAGCCACAAGCCTGACCTATTTAATGGGGGCAAAAGATAGAGATTAACAGGTGAATGTGAAGAGAGTTTAGGCTTGAATGAGATTACTTCCAGAGTGGGAGTAGTGATGGACGTACATTAATTGAAAGAAGAAGAAAGAAAAGGAAAAGGAGAAAAAACAAGGAAGAAGAGAATGAAGAAGTAAGAGGAAGAAAAAGGATGATGAAGGATGATGATGTTATTCTTCATAACAAAAATGAAGTAGATGATAATGGCAATGGTGATAACTAGGGATTGAATAGAAATAACCAAGTGGGGGAGGGTTAAAAGAGCATCAGAAGAGAGCAAGAGTCTATCCCCCTTTCCTCCTTTCTTTTTCTCCCTATTTCCTTTCTAGTCTTATCCTCCTACCACCATCATCACCCCTCAGTTCCATTCAAGGTCATTCTTGGAGTCTTAATTGGATGAAAGTCATTGACTTCAATGTGAATGACCAATGAGCATCATTCATCCAGGTGGCATTTCTGGCTACCATCTGAACTTAATTGTCTCTATAAGAGTCCCCATTTCTTCTTCTTCTGGGGCTTGACATTCATTCCAGGTGGTACAGCCAGGTAGCTGAGGCAATGTGATTTCCGTAGAAGGGGATCAATCTAATATTAAAAGACCTGAGTTTGAATCCCAACTCTTGTATAATCTTTATAACCTTAAGCAAGTTACTTCCCTAACTCAGGTTTCAGGTTTGCACTAGAGAGTTGCTCAAAATCCCTCCCAGTTCTAAGTCTTTTCATCTTTGCCTCCTTACACATACTAGTCCAATGGGCAGCATGAGCTAGTGGGTAGTATGCTAGATTTGGGATCAGGAGACTCTGATAAGAATCCAGCCTCAGATTCAAACAAACTTTGCAGTCATGGAGTGGTAGCATAGTGTATAGAGCACCAAGTCTGGAATCAGGAAGATGAGTTCAAATCCAGCCTCAGACACTTAGTGGCTATGGTGACTCTGGGCAAGTCACTTCACCATATTAACCTCAGTTTCCTCATCTTTAAAATGAGTTGGAGAAAGAAATGGCAAACCATTCCTGCATCTTTGCCAAGATAATTTCAAATGTGGTCATAGAGAAATGACTCAATAACAGTGCAGTCATGTAGCAAATCATGAACTCTGAGCCTCGGTTTCTTCATCTACAAAATAAGAACAATAATAAATGTGCTACTTACCTCCCAAGGTTGTTATATTTGGGCTTGGGATTTCACTGGTTCATAAAATTCCCACAGGATGACTTTCTCCAACAATGAAGATCAGTAACTTATTTGAAACTTGCAATTTTAGAGAACTATCCTGTGGCAGTGGGAGGTAAAATCCATCACCTAGGCATGTGTCACATGTAGTGTTTGAACTTAAGGCTTTCAGGTGCCACATATTGCCTCTCAAAGTTCTATGGAAATATGAATATGTGTGATAATGGCCATCTGTCAAGGAAAGGAGGAGGAATGACTCAGAGATTTAGAGCTGGAAGGGACCAAACCCCCATTTTACAGATGAGGAAAGTGACCCATCTTTGGATCACCTAGCTAGTTGTTGGATGAAGTGGTAGTTGAACACAGGTTCTTTCTCATTCTGTCTGACATCCAGTAGGATGTTACCATAATAAAATACTGGAGTGGTTTACCTTTTCATTCTTCAACTCATTTTATAAATGAGGAAACTGAGGTAAATAGGATTAAGTGGCTACTGGCCTAGGTTCACACAATTAATGGGTATCTCAGGTCAGACTTGAATTCAGTTTCTCTTGACTCCAGACCCAGAACTCTATCTGCTGCACCACTTAGGTAGAGCTTGTTTTATTCAGTAATATGCCACCAAAGCACCTGGCCTCCCTCATCTTTGTAAATGGTTCAATACCCACTAGAGTGAGAAGAGAGCAGATGCTTGGGGGCACAAATGGAGAAGAATTCTTTCCTCAGCAATTTGAAATCACTTAAAATATTCTTCTCAGGTAGAATTGAAAGTGTTAGTTTTGCCAATTGAGCAGAGATCCTTCCTGTCTTGCTGACTGCTGACTACTTTGTTTTTTTTTTTCACCTCCTCCCACCCTCTGCCATTAAGGCCGCCATGATACCATCCGCCCAAACCCTCAAGATAATGGATTTCTCCTTCAGTGACTTCGAGCTCTCTGATTTGGACACGGCCCTCTGCACAATTCGGATGTTCACTGACCTCAACCTCGTGCAGAATTTTCAGATGAAACACGAGGTAAGAGGAAAGGGGAGGAGATGGGACATGGGGAATTATTCAATATAAATGATTTGGAAGCTATTTTGTGTATCATAAAATTGTGCAAACAAAGATGCTTTGGATAGCATGATGACCTGGCTTCACCAGCCCCAGTTTCTCCCCCATTTATATATTTATACCCAAAACACTAATTTCACTTCTTACCATCACAACATAAAACTAATGACAAAGGATGATTTGTGGCCATATTATATATCAGGGGTCCTGGGTTCAAATCTTGACTGTGTTAGTGACTACCTGTATAAACATAGGCAAATCATATTACTCTTCCAGACTTCAAGTTTCTTATTTGCGAAATGAAACATTCTGGATTAGATCAGTGTTGAGATTCTAACCTTCTTTCAATCTGTATGATTCCCCAGAGCCACATTTTCCTAATTCCTATAAAATCATTTCACACTTTTGTGTCTGAGTAATTTTTCAATGTGTTTTGGAATCAATATAATTCTGGTTTCTGCTTTAGTCAGGTTTCCTCTATAATTTGCAAATCATCAATCTTTCTTTTCTATTTGCATAAACAACAAGATGATCCTTGCCCTTACCATCTACAATCTGAACTATCATAACTGTCCTAAGCTAATGGTTTTCCATCCCATCCATTTGACTTTCCTTCTATCTCTCTTATTCTAGGCTATTTCTTACCCTTGTTTCTAATATCATTATAGAATAAAGCAAATGGATACAAAGTTTCTGAATAATTAATGACCAAATTATTAATTAGGCTAGGCAGCAACCAATAAATTGATGGTCAATGATTTCTCTTGGTCACCAAAGATGCCCAATATAGACCCCTGACAAATGAAAATCAACAGTGCTTGGTGGACATTTAATGAGCAGATGAGTTAAAAATCTTTCGCTCCTCCTGAATGAGAACACAACTTGATCATGAGATTCAGTTGGAAAGGGGAGTCCATCTTCAGCTAGACAACTATGCTTGGTTTTCTCCTCCATGAACTAGGTTATCCTACTGGAAGAGTATAAGGAGAGAGACTACATTCTCAGGATAAAGACTGGTCCACACTGATTTCTGTTTATACTCCAAACAGAAGTTAAGTCTCCTGATGGGAAGGGGTCCTGCCCAAGATCCAAGTGTATGCCCTTCAGGGGCTGATTTTGACAAGAACTGGGTCTTAATGAGGAAACTGACAATAATAGCCTGGATTCCAACTCAATAATTGGTTGTTATTATAAAGAATAATAATAAATTATCTCATTCATTAGATTCTTTTTTTAAGGTTTTTTGATTTTTTTTTGCAAGGCAATAGGGTTAAGTGGCTTGCCCAAGGCCACACAGCTAGGTAATTATTAAATGTCTGAGGCCAGATTTGAACTCAGGTATTCCTGACTCCAGGGCCAGTGCCATTCATTAGATTTTAAAGATTTAGCTTGGTCCTACCTCAGAACTTACTGTGGTCTAGTACTGGTTATTTTTTTCAGGTTCAGTTCTTGTGCTTGGACCTTAGACTCCTTTCCTCCCATACCTTCCCTTGTTTTTTTGTTCCATTAAAGATTTTATTTATTTTGAGTTTTACAATTTTTCTCCTAATCTTACTTCCCTCCCCCCCAACCCCTCACAGAAGGCAATTTGTCAGTCTTTATATTGTTTCCATGCTGTACATTGATCCAAATTGAGTGTGATGAGAGAGAAATCATATCCTTAAGGAAGAAACATAAAGTATAAGAGATAGCAAGATCAGACAATAAGATATCAGTTTTTTTCTAAATTAAATGGAATAGTCCTTGAACTTTGTTCAAATTCCATGGTTTTTTATTTGGATACAGATGGTATTCTCCATTGCAGACAGCCCCAAATTGTCCCTGATTTTTGAACTGATGAAATGAGTAAGTCCATCAAGGTTGATCATCACCCCCATGTTGCTGTTAGGGTGTACAATGTTTTTCTGGTTCTGCTCATCTCATTCAGCATCAGTTCATGCAAGTCCCTCGGGTTTCCCTGAATTCCCATCCCTCCTGGTTTCTAATAGAACAATAGTGTTCTATGACATACATATACCACAGTTTGCTAAGCCATTCCCCAACTGAAGGAACTTGATTTACAATTCTTTGCCACCACAAACAGGGCTGCTATGAATATTTTTGTACAAGTGATGTTTTTACCCTTCTGGGTATAGACCCAGTAGTGGTCATACCTTCCTTTGTCAACATGTAGGGTCTGGACTAGGTAGTGTTCTCTCTTGTTCCTCTGGTCACCACATCTTCAAAAGGTCACTCCACATTCACCCCTAAAGAAATACCTCTCGATTCATACAAGAGATAGTGAACCATTAATACTCTGCAGTGTATATCCTTGAGATAATCACTTTACTGGTGATTTCCCCCTCCCCTATCCCCACATGCATATACATACATACATACATACATATATATATATATATATATATATATTTGTCTATCTATCTATCTATCTATCTATCTATCTATCTATCTATCTATCTATATTAATCCTGGCAGACAGGAAGCCCTTAGTATATGGATATTGATTGATTAAGATTAAGAGTAGCAAGAATGGAAGCAGCTAGGTGGTGCAATGGATAGAGCACCGGCCCTGGAGTAAGGAGAACCTGACTTCAAATCCAGTCTTAGACACATAATAATTAATTATCTGTATGACCTTGGACAAGTCATTTAACCCCACTTCCTTGTAATACAAACTAAAAAAAGAGTAACCAGCATGGCCAAGGCAAAGAGAATATTCAAGAAAAGAACTAATCATTTATGGGAGACAGTAGCTAAGGAAAGAGCTGGAAAAGAAGGTCACATGGTCTTTTGATAGTCCCATCATGGCTTTGCTCTAATTTTAAATTTTTCTTCTGCCCCTGAGCTTGAAGAACTATTATAATCTGTAAAGACTTAGCCTATGGGACTACAAAGACCTCAAGCCATGTCTTCTTATATCTAATTTAGCAACATTTGTAGAGGTTCACCACTATGACTTGCCTTCAGTTGATTAATGTGGGTCATAGCACCTCTTGAAGATTACCTCCTTCCTAAGGAAAGTGTGGATGATGCATAATCACAGGGGGGAGTGTCCCATCCCAACAAAATAAGTATCTTGGGAGCATCGAACTAAGTGTCTCTTGAGCCATGCCCTTTGAACCCTTTCAGATCCAGGACTCCATGTTCTCTGACTCCTATCTTTTCCCCATAGCAATAATACAGTACCTGGCATTTTCTCTCATCAAAAAGTATAGATTTAGATTTGGAAAGGACCTGAGAGGTCATCATGTCCAAACCCCTCACTTCTGGGTGAGACAACTGAGATCCAGAGAGCCAGGTACCTGAAGCAGAATTTGAGATCAACCACTCTTGACTACAAACTTAAAACTCTAGCCACTATATTGTGCAAGTCATGCCATCCTTCATTTGATATCATGGTCTTCTTCAATTATGACAAACAGTAACCTATATACACTCTCTAACCACAACATGCAGCCTCTCATAAGTTGTCACCAACTATTGTTGTTGCTATTCAGTCATTTCAGTCTTGTCTAACTCATTTGGGATTTTTTTGGTAGAGGAACTGAAGGAGTTGGTCATTTCTTTCTCTAGATCACTTGACAGATGAAGAAAATGAGGCACACAGGTTTAAATGATCTGTTCAGCTCAAAAGTATCTGAGGCCTGATTTGAAGTTAGGAAGATGATGAGTCTTTCTGACTCAAGGCCAAGTGTTCTATCCACTGTACCACTTAGCCACCCTGAATAAATGTTAGTTATTTTATTACTATTATTATTTTGGAATGCTGATTATTAAGATTTATTTTTATTTATTTCTTTTCTCCTCTGATGTCAATCCTAAACCCACTTCTCAGCAACTCCTTTCTTTAGTCTCTGATTCAGCCCTCTAGCAACAAGGAGAACCAGTTCAACCATTTTCCACTCAGAGTTCCTTCAATACTTGAAGATAATTGCTGCCCCAACTCCTCCATGCCTTCCCACAATATCCCAGATCTTATTTGACCAGAATGGAGTAGAGAGGCGGCTTAGTATATAATAGGTGCTTAATAAATGCTTAGCGATTAACTATTGCCTCTTTCCTCCTAAAGAACTATGCCAATATCTCAATATTGTCTAGGAGAGCATTTTTCTTGTTAGACTCTTCTTTATGATCCACTCTCCTTGAGCCACAACCTTTTTTTTCCTGTTCTTTACTCTTTTCTTTATCTTAACATAGTTGGTATCGTTTTAAAGTTAGCCTCTTTGCCAACCTCACCACACTCCAAGCTTCCAACTCCTGTCATTATTCTTCAGGACCTTTTTCCATCTTCTGTACATCTATTTCTTTAAAAATCTGAGCTGGTCGATGGGTAACTGTATAAGCCTCTTTAAAAAATCCCCCCATGGGGCTGCTAGATGCTGCAATGGATAAAAAACATCCCTCTCTCCTTTTCTTTCCTTCTTAGCCAAACCATCCCTGTGCCCATCAGAGCTTTTGATACCTCTTTAGTCAACTTCCCCTGAAAAATATTCAGCTATGGAATCCTGCCTCTTTTTTTCTCTGAACTCTTTTGAAATCTGTCCTTCTATCTAGGGCACATAGTCCATGGTGGTTGGCTTTATCCTCTTTATCATGAACTGTGCAAAGGACTTTTTTATGTCAGTTCTATTGTAACCTAGAAGTAGTGGGATACCAGATCTGTCTAAACTAGAATTTATTGAATTGGGCAGCTGTGAAAAGCATGGATTGGAGTGAAGAGCAGACAAATTAGGAAGAGGAAATAGGAGTTAATTGTCCAGATGAGAGGTGATGAGAGCCTACACTACCATGGTGGCTATATAAGTAGAGAAGAGGGGAAATTTATGAGAAATATTATAGTGGAAAGAATAATAAGATGTAGGAAACTGGTAGGATTTAAGGGAAGGAATGAATTAGAGAATACAATGAGATTGTGAATGTAAGTGACTGTAAAGATGGGGGTTGCCTTCAGTGAGGTCCTATTCCCTATGTTTGATTTTGTGTATATATGCAAGTTATTTTCACCACTCCCTTCTCCAGTTTCAGCTTAAATGTGCAGATCTTCAACCAAACCCATTTTTACTGACTTTTGTTCAGTATCCTCTAACTCCAACCAGGAACTACCCATCATTCTTACATTTCTGGCTGTGGTCCAGAAATCAAAATCTTTTCCCTAGATTCCATCTTTTAAGCCTTATGTCTATTTGCTATATCTGCCTTTCTTTTCCATGAGTGGTAAAAAAAAAATCTTGTAGCCCTTTAGAATTTTTCCCTTTTATGTTTGCCTGCAATTTTCCTATAACTATTCCCATAACAGTTTTCTTCTGGGGCTCTCTGGGGAACGTTTATTAAGTCCTATCCATCCATCCATCCATCCATCCATCCATCCATCCATCCATCCCTCCATCCAAGAACGAGGTGGACCTCTCTGTTTACCAGATTGACATTGCAGATTGACAGAGGTGAATGCCACCTCTGCATCTATCATCACTAGCTAATCACACCTGTGAACCTACCTCATCATTCTCTGGAACAAAAGTTGCTCCTAATCCCTAGGTTTGTCCAGTAACCCACTCCATACAAAGATCTTGGTGGCTATTTCCCCCAAGTGAGCAATTATCCTTCCTACCTTTATCTGGGAAATGTCTTCTAAATCTTAGACCTCCTGATGCAGGATACAATTCCCCTTGACTTTTATACATCCTTGTCCATCTTCCTTTCCTCCTCAAGACACTGCTTCCACTCCTTCAGGAATGCTTCATTCTTCTTCTGTCCTCTAAGCTGACCAGTCTCATTTGATGCTCTCTGAGTGGTCATGACTAAATTCCTTCTTGGTTCTACTTACCCAGAATAAAACTCCCTTCCATGATGATCCCTCCCCTAAAGGTGTTATTGTTTTGTTTTGCTTTGTTTTTTTGCTATCTCTAGAGTTTAGTACAATGACTCCTGCTAGATGATAGAAACTAAAGTCAGACTTATTCATTGTGAGACCTTGGACAAGTCACTAAGTACTCTCTGCCTCAGTTTCCTCAACTATAAAATGGAGATAATAATACCCTCTCTCCCAGGGTTGTTGTGAGAATCAAATGAAATAATATTTGTAAAATTCTTTGGCCCATAGTTGGTACTTGTTTCTTTTCTTCCTACCACTTTTTCCTCCCATCTGTCACCTATCAATCTCCTTGACCAGGTAATTGCCCATATCATGTCCTCCCACCCAGGAGGCCCCTAAAACTCTCTTCTCTCTCTAGGCAATATCATTTTCAATGATGGATTTAATCATCATCTCTAACCGAATGACTCCCACTTCTACATAGCTGGTTCTAGTCCCTCACTTGATCTCTGATTGTCTGGGCAGCTAGGTGTCACAGTTTTTAGAGTGCTGGGCTTGCAGTCAGAAAAATCTCATCTTCTTGAGTTTATATCAGGTCTCTGATTCTTCCTAGCTGTTTGACCTTGGGAAAGTTATTAACCCTGTTTTTCTCAGTTTACTCATTTTTAAAATAAGCTGCAAAAGAAATGGTGGACTCCAGTGTCTTCACCAAGAAAACCCCAAATGGGGTCATGAAGTGCTGGACATGACTAAAATAACTGAACAACAATTGCCTCCAGACCGTTTTCATTGGGATTCCCCATGGGCATCTCAAACTTGCTATGTCCAAAACACAGCTCATTCATTATTATTTCCTCCAAACCCATTCTTCTTCTTATCTCCTCTACTTCTATAAAGACTGCTGTGATCCTTCCAGTCACTCATGTTGACTGGAATTCATTCTCAATTCCTTACTGTCCCTCATCCCCAAAATACAATCCATTGACAAACCCCATCATTTCTACTTCCACCATATGTCTCATATCTGTCCCCTTTCCTCCTCTTTCCTTCTTTTTCTTCTTTCCCTTTCTCTTTCCTTCCTCCCTACTATCCTCTCCTCCTTCCTTCTTTACATTACAATTCTGTCTCATTTAAATTCAATTCATACACAAGGCATCACCTGTGATGTCTCTGGTCCTTTTCAGAAATGCAGGACAGACAATATATCACCAAATTTTATTGGCTACATTGACTTTTTCTAGAGGATCTAGTTGAGGTCTTCATATTTCCTCCTCTTCTTCCTTCTCTTAGATTAATGCTGGTATAACTATTTGATACTATTTTCATGATATTCACTTTGCCTTGTCCATCATACACACTTCAAAGCAAAATACCTACAGACCCATGAAATGATTTTTCTTGATGACCTGGATAAAATCAACTCTACCACCTCCTTTATTTGCCTCTATCCAGATAATTTGGAATCCCTCCTTCCATTGAGCTGCAACTTGTTTCATATTCTGATTTCATTCATAGTGAAAATATCAATATTGATACTTTTAGTTTCTTCCTTAATAGATGAACTCATTGATCATTGATTGAAGATCTAACAATGAGAACTCCACCTAAAAGGTTCAGTGGCCATTGGATCATAGATTTTAGAGTTTCAAGGGACCCCAAAAGACAATTTAATCTGACTCCCTCACTTTTCATATAGATGTGCCTTCCAAGCATGAGACCCATAGAGATTAAGGGATTTGCAAAACATCACACAACTAATTTGGGTCCATGTCTTTATGATTCTAAGTCTACTCTCTCTACTGTCATGCTGCCTTCTCACTATGATAGAAAAACTCTCTAATGATTGGCACCTACCACCTTCTCTGCCACCATCACTACAGAAATGGAAGGAAGCCAAATTGGACTGAAGGTCATCTTGCATTTCTCTTTATTTCTTTGGTTGCCATGGTCAGAAGTTTTATCACAAAAGCAAAAGAATGAAGTTTAGGAGATCTTTGACTTCTGAATGTCATTTTGGGTATCCTCCAATATCACATGTTCTTCAGGATGTTTGCAGTTTGCTGTAAATGTTTGAATCCATAAATCAGTCTCTAGGTCAACATGTTTATTTCCCATGATTCTTTCTTTTGGAACAAGAAGTTTCTAGAACACCACACAGTGTGCTGTCCTAGGCTATTTTTTCCTTCTATGCCCTTCAAACAGAGTTCCCAGCCTAGTTTAAAATCCTCAAAAGAATGATGATCTTAGCTTTACTTATCCTTAGAGATCCCTTTTCTCCCAACAGTTCTTTCTTTGGGACTACTATAACCATGAACAAGTAATCCAAAAGGCATCAGCAACCCAACCCAGAGTGATATCCAAGATAGAGGGCTTCTTAAGTAGGGGCTTATGAACCTTTTTATATTTTGACACATGTATTCAATTGACTTGACTTTCTTTGCAATCTTACATATTTTATTTTCTGCTATTTAAAACATTATTCTGAGAAGAGGATCTTGGACTTCACCACACTACCCAAGACATCCAGAACACATATGCACACAAAGGTTGAGAATTGCTGATCTAGGACCTAATCCACTTTATAACCCATCTTCAAAGGATAGATTTGAAGGATACTCCCTGAGTCTGTATCTTCAATCTGGTGTCTTTAAAAGACCAGAGGTCAATGGGTTCTCATTGACTGTCTTCTTATCAGCAGAGAGGGTAGAATAATCTCAATGGGGGAATGATGCCAATGGGACCTAATGAGACCATGAGGAGTGTCTGGCTTCCCATACCACTAAATAGAAGGATAACTGTCCTGCAGACTTCCTTCTGAAATCATCTTCACTGGGTAGAGCATTGTCCAAGGGGTGAATTTTTACTCTTGAAGCTTTGGAAGGTTTATCTTTTTCACATACTACAGGACAGCACATATTCTGGGTTTTTGAAGCACCTGATACACATAAAGGAGGCCTCTTTATGTCCTGACTTCACAGAGGACATGACTGATCGACCATTCAAAGACCAAGCAAGTCTTTGAAGGCACCATCAACAGAATAACCAGGCTTGTGCTCAGTAACTCCGGAAATTTTATGTATAACAGTTGAAATAGACCCAAGTTATGAGACTTTGAACAGATTTTATTTTCCATCTTTAAAAATGCTTTTTAAATAGAGTCTTTGAGGGTTTATTTTGCACAGGAATAAAATCCTTTCATTGTAAACTGGTAGTAACTCTGATGGGTATTTACAGTGCAACATTTCATAAAAATTCTAGGTTTTAGCTTTGGCTACAGATCATTAGCTCTAACCTCCTCACATTATGGAGGAAATAAAGAGAAGGAGGAATGGATTTGGCATTAGAGGGCTTGGGTTCAAGTTTTGACTCTGCCTCTTTTTGCCCATGTGTCATTTGGCAAAGTACATTTTGTACATCTTGGTTTCTCTTTTTTGAAAAGTGAGTGATACTAAATTGGAACATCAGATCCTGACAGTTGTACTTAATATCTGTGTGACCTTGAGCAAGCCACTTCTGCCTCTGAGTGCCCATCTTCCTCTAAATATAAATTCCTGTGAAACCAAGGAAGTCCAGAGAGGGACTTGCTCGAGTTTACCCAGTGAGTAACAGAGCCCTGGGCTGCTCTGTTCATTTTACCAAACTATTGGACCCCATTAGGGGTAGCTTGAAAGGGAGGGAGGGAGGGAGAGAGAGAGAGAGAGACAGAGAGACAGACAGAGAGAGAGAGAGAGAGAGAGCATGAGCTAGAACTCATTGTGGTGGTGAGGGTAATGATTTCTTTGCCCCTACTTTTTATAATCAGTATTATTCAGTTTAGTATGATTTTATAGGGACAGTGATTATTAGTATTATACTTATCTATTAATATACAGTTAGTCTAGTTATCTAATGTTTTCCTTGGAATTACATGTTCTCTATATATTCTATTAGGGATGATTAGATAAGATGCTTTCTTCTAATAGACTTTAAACTTTCGACTATAAGCTGTAAGTTCACTAACCTGAGATAAGCTGTCTTGTCTAACTAAAAGATTGTTTACTAGAGGATCTCCAACCTTTTGGCCTGTCAGATCAGGGCCAGTCCTTTAGGACCAAGGCCAATGTGGGCAAGAAGTCCAGAATATTCCTGATCTCTATATCCTTTTTTGTTTAATCACCATGACCAAAATCAGGGTGGGTGGGATGATTTGACATGACATAGAAAGTCCCCCCAACATATTTTGTACCACCCTCTCTTGCCCAACATGAGGAAGTGCCCATCATGACCACTTACTCAGCAGAGATGACCCTTGTCTTGTCTAACCTGTACCCATCATGCTGATATGATGTCTAACCCTCTTGGAGGGTCAAGAGCAAGGTCTATCAACCTGTGAGACTTTGTATTTTACTTTGCCTTTTCTGTGTCTCTGGCAACAAGCACTATAAAATTAGGGTAAAATTAGGGCCCAGGAGACAGGAGACATCCCTAGTAGTGAGGAAGATCTAAGGTCCACTTCATTGGAGCAGGCAATGGATCCTTTAATAAAGTCCTGTTGGCTCTGAACTTTGCCTTAGTTTCTTTATTATAGATTGAGTAATTTTGAACCCCATGTTGGTGATGATGACATTTTGCCTATCATTATACCCCTGACAGCCTCTTTAGCATACTCTGTGTCTATACACCTTCCCAATGGTGTCAAGTGGATTGAGCATTGTGAATTTGCCTTCTTCTTGGGTACTGTTGAGGGCTTCTGGATATTTGTGCAGGGATCTCCTGCACAAAATTACATGGACATGCAATCTCTAGACAAGTAGGATGAAGGGAAGGAGAGAAGAGAGAAGCAGACCCAGACAGATCTAAAAAGAAACAGAGTCAGAAAAAATTAATTAATTACATGTAGCTAAATTATACTTTTGTTTCTTTTCAAGGTTCTTTGCAGGTGGATTCTAAGTGTGAAAAAGAATTATCGAAAGAATGTAGCCTACCATAATTGGCGGCATGCCTTTAACACGGCCCAGTGTATGTTTGCTGCATTAAAGTCGGGGAGAATTCAGGTAGGAGCCCACTACCTTCTTTTTTTAGGTATTTGCAAGGCCAATGGGGTTAAGTGTCTTGCCCAAAGCCACACAGCTAGGTGATTATTAAGTATCTGAGGCTGGATTTGAACTCAGGTACTCCTGACACCAGGGCTGGTGCTCTATCCACTGTGCCACCTAGCCACCCAAGCCCACTACCTTCTTGCTTTGTTCAAGGTCATTTCTCTGACTTGCTTCATTTTTAATGACTGACAACACTGGAAATGTGGTTTAGTCCATTGCACTTATATTCCAAAACAGAAGTAACCATCCAATACATACCGTAGGAGGAGTTGAAGGAACTGCTCTGAATGGAAAAGACTTGGGAGCTTGTGAATACTTTCTCTCAAGGTTTGAAAGGATGACATTGGAATGAGAGATTAGACTTGTTCTCTTTGGTCCCAGAGGCCAGAACCAGGAACAGGGATGTTTTGAGAGGCAAAATGGGTTTGATGTCCAGAAAACCTCATAATAGTTGTTCTTCAGTTGTTTCAGTCATGTCTGCCTCTTCATGGCCCCATTTGGGGTTGTCTTGGGAAAGATGTTGAAGCACTTTGCCATTTCCTTCTCCAACTCCTTTTACAGATGAAGAAACTGGAGCAGATGGGGTTAGGTGATTTGTTCAGGGCCACCGAATGAATAAGTGACTGAGGCCAGATTTAGATCCAGATCGTCCTGTCTCTGGACCAAGCACTGTATCCATTGTACCACTCAACTGCCCTAACAATTAAAGCTTTCAAAAGCTGGAATTGGAAGTAATGGGGGTCCCATTCCATGGGAGTGTTAAGCACAGAGTGATCTACCACTCAATGAGCATGTGGTAAAAGTGGTTGTTTCTCAAGTTCAGATTGGACTAGATACCTTAGAGATCCATCCAAACTTGAGGTGTTGTGCTCTCTTAAGTTCTACAGTTTTTATTACTATTGAAGGAAGAACAAAACAGCATTTGGCCTCATTGTAGTTGCCCTTTGGTTGTATGCAGAATATTCTTATTTCCGTATTCTCTGATTTCAGTCATTTGGTGTCCTCTCCTCCAGTGCAGATCATAGGTCATTTGAACCTCTACGCATGTAAATGATCTTTCATCAAAGGGGCTGGTTTCATGTAATCTTATCATGTATACCCCAAGGATGAGAATTAACCATTGATATTGTTGTTTAGTTGTTTTTAGTCATCTCTCTCTCTCTCTCTTTGGGACCCCATGAAGGCTTTTCTTGGCAGAGATACTGTAGTAATTTTCCATTTCGTTCTCTAACCCATTTTGCAGATGAGTAAACTGAGGCCCTAGGTCACATATCTCAGGTCAATTTTGCATTCAAGTCTTATTGACAATAGAAAGTAGTATTAATGATGTTAATAGGAAAAAGTGGCATTTCTTCCCTCCTTTATTCATAACCTGTAAAAGGTCAGGTATTCCTTTTGTGCTTGAGAGATGTGGATTCAAATTCTGGCTCTATTACCCATGAGGTGTGTGACTTTGGACACATCCCCTAGCCTTCTAAGCTTCATCCAGTCTTCTCATCTATAAAGTGAGATGATTGAGTCCTGATTCTGCACCTTAATAACTGTGTGATCCTGCATGAGTTCAACCTTTTGAGTTGAAAACAAACCCTATGTTGATTTTATCATAGCTCTGATTAAAATGTCTAAGTTTTCAAAGTCAAATTTTGTATTATAGAGACAATTTTATGTAGGTAGATATTGGTAGAGAAGATTGTTACCTTAAGGAATAGCAATTATCACTGTATTGTTCAGGCACTTTTAAAGAAGTATAAAGAAATAAATGGGTGTCTCAGTTTTCTCATTTGTAAAGTAGATGGTTGGACAGGATGATTTCCAATGGTTCATCTGAATCTCTGTAAGGAATGCTGATTCTTTAAGACTGTCTGCTTATGGTGCAGATGCCAAAGGTAGAGAAAGTGTCTTTGGGTAAAGGAGAGATTTGAATCAACCATTAAAGGATTTAATCTATTGCTGCTGCTACAGATAAATATTTTGATGCAGGAAGCCACCAGGCTGCCAAAGTTTACTCACACTGGCCCAGATCAGAAGCAGAGCAAATCAAACCTTCTATGTCAATTAGCCATGGCCACAGTCTGTGAGTGAATGCTGCACCTCCAGGCTAAGCAAGATGGAAAGGCCAAATCCAAAATAAATAAATAATAAAGTTGTCAGTCTTGCGGGTGGCTGGTTGTATCAATATCACAAACCAGGTAGATACATTACATTTTAAGTCACTGATTACATTAATGGAAAACCATCAGTAGGACTTCAGAGTTAGAGAAAAAGGGGGACGAAAGATTTCCCAATGGAATTTTCAATGGACTTACCCCTGGGATTCTATGAGAGTTTGATTGTAACCATCTGGGGCAGTTTGAGTGTAACCATATGGTGAATGGTTTATCTCTGGGAATCTAGACCTACCAGTGAGAGGGCAAAAGGGAGTGGGGAAGCCAAGTTAAAGATTAGCATGTGTTCATACCACCATGCTAGGGGTAATGTCACACTGCATTGGTAGTACTCTCACCCACTGACAGCTAGGATAACATTCTCGTCATGAGCAACATTTTTTTCATTTTAGAAAGATTTTATTTATTTTAAATTTTATAATTTTCCCCCATTCTTGCTTCCCTCCCCCCACAGAAGTCAATTTGTCAGTCTTTATATTGTTTCCATGCTATACATTGATCTAAGTTGAATCTGATGAGAGAGAAATCATATCTTTAAGGAAGAAACATAAAAGTATAAGAGATAGCAAAATTACATAATAAGGTAATGTTTTTTTCATTAAAGGCAATACTCAAACTCCACAATTTTTTCTCTGGATATAGATGGTATTCTCCATCGCAGATAGCCCAAAATTGTGGCCAATTGTTGCACTGATAGAATGAACAAGTCCATCAAGGTTGACCATCACCCCCATGTTGCTATTAGGGTGTAACAGTGTTCTTCTGGTTCTGCTCATCCCAGTGAACAACATGTTATATAGAAGGGATCTCATTGTCTGTTTTTAGAAATATCCTTTTGAGCTAAATTCTGGGCTTCTTTGATTCCCAAAATGATATTCTTGCTTTCCTGCAGGAAACCTGTTGGATTAAAAAAAAAAAGGAAAAAATACAAATACTATTGAATAGAATGAGATTAAGGGTCACAGCGACTGTCCAAAGGAACAGGTAAAGATAGCTGATCAGAGGACTTTAAAAGAGCACATCTCTACAGCAAGGATGTTTCCAGATCCCAGGCAGAAATCTTAATGGTCCTCTGGCCTCTTCTGCTAACTTGAGGAGACCAATTAAATAGGGTCTGATTCTATAATGTGACAGATGAAGTTGTTTATTTTTTTTTAAGGAACTTCAACAGACACTGTTTAAATAGAATTTTTATACAGGAAAAAAGTAATAGAAACATAGAGATTCACATATGTGTGGATATATGAAAAGCTGGTGACTTAACACAGCACCTCTCCCCCACTCCAATCCAATCCATGTGCTTGTCAGGGCATCACCTCCCTGATGTCATAGTCTTCTCTGAAAATAAAGACATCATCATCATCATCATCATCATCATCATATATACCTATATGCAATGCATACATGTATATATAATATATGTATATTCCAAATAAATGTATCTTAATTATGTGTATAAGTTTTGTTAAAAATCTGAAAAGTTACCCCCTGTCTCTTGTTTCATAAGCTTCAGGGTTTCTTTGTCTAGATTTGACCAGAAAGATTGTTTCAAAACACTTGGATAAAATGTCTCCACAATAGTTTTCTTTTTCTAGCCAAAATTATGCCAGGTGTTCCCAAAGTCTTGGTGCATTTTTAAACTGTTAAAGTTTATTATGGGGTAAAATTCTATGGAGAATGTATGAGGTTCCCTCTAGTTTTAAATCCAAGAGTTTATTTTGTTAATTTTCCTGGTTATAACTTCTTTAGTGCTAGCTACATCTTTGAAAAGAGTTAAAGTTTGTCAACTCTCCATCATCCTTCTGAATAAAAGAAAATATAAAGCACAGATTTCACAAAACTGTTTTCATTCATTTTAATACCTTTTGACAGTCAGATTTTCTCTCCTCTCAAAGACCTTTTGGATAATCATTACATGAGTCTATGGTCTTAAAAGTCTACCTCAGTTGTATTCAGTAGGGAATGGATGCAGGGTGTTTAAGCAACAAGACAAAGTCCAGAGAATTCCAAGGGTTCTAGGTATGTCTACCCCATAGCTGGTTCATGGAGGCAAGATTGATTGCCTCAAATGCTGGTGTCATGGTTTTCTGAAGGGACTGGAAAGATATTCCAAAGGATCTTAGTTCCATCTTTCAATGAAGGCCATTTATAACCAGTGTCACCCATGAGGTTGAATTGTGTCCAATTTGTTTCAACCTGAAACTTGTTTTATGGTGTTCTAGGTATACCAAGATACTCTGGGGCCAGAATGATGAGCATATAGCTTAGATATTGGGCTCATGTCATCAAAAATGTATCCATACATCCTCACAAAGTCCAATGAATTCTCATATGATTCTCTTCCCAATGGACCTAGCATTCATGTCTCTTCATCTATATGTTCTCCTTGTATGTTAAGAACCAACTGACTGACCTGGAGATCCTGGCCCTGCTCATCGCAGCCCTGAGTCATGACCTGGATCATAGAGGGGTAAACAACTCTTATATACAGAGGTAAGTAAGCATGTCTTCTGAGGGCAAGGGGCAGAGGGCAGAACTGAGGCTTTGGAGCTAATTGATGGCCTATCTTTCTTCTTTCAAGCCACAGGAAATATTTGTTTCCCATCCGTCCAATAAGCATTTATGATCCCCTACTATATGCTTGGAGATACAATGAATAAAAAGATAGTCCCTGCCTTCAAGGAACTTACAATCCAGTGGGTACTTCTTTACCTGAAATATCAAGATGGATCTTTTTTCCAGTTATGGAGTAATTTAAAGATTACAGAGTCTAACTCTCTTATTTTGCAGAAGAAAAAACCAAGACCTAGGGACTAAGTTATGGTAAAGCTGGGATCTGAGCTTGAGTCTTTGCTCTGATGAGGCAATAGGCAGTAATAGATAGACTGCTGATCTGGGAGTCAGAAAAACTTGGATTCAAATCCTGTCTCTGATTGCCTCTGTTTCATTATCTGTAAAATGGGAATAGAAATAGCATTTCTCTTGCTAGGTTGTTGGGAAGATCAAGTGGGATAATATATGTAAAGTGCCTTAATATACTATGTAGATGTTGGTTATTATAATTATGTTACTTAAGAATAGTCATGATAATAATGTTAATAATAATCTTGTCAAATGGAGAAGAATGAGATAATCATCGGATATAGATAGATAGATACATACATACATACATACATATAAGGAGAGAGAAATAGAGAGAACACGCTAAAGCTTGTAGGGCACTTTAATTTCTTTATTTAATTTGAGGCTAAGAATAGCTACCACAGGAGATATTATTTCCGTTTTACAGTTGAGAAGCCTGAGGTCCAGCCAAGTTAGTTGTCTTTTCTGGGGATATTTGTATCACAGAGCAGGCATTTAATAAAGGCCTATTGGTTATTGATTCTTGTGTCTCACTGATAGTAACAATAATAGTAATAAATATTACCTAGCATCTCCATATCTCATTAATGACATGTTTGCAAAGTGATCTCCACAGATTAGCTCCTTGGGTCCTCCTAGCAACATTGTAAAGTAGATTTTATTGTTATACTCATTTGAGAGATGAGGAAACTGAGTCTCAGAAGTACAATGATTTACCCAGAACCACCCAACTCGGCATTTTCAGGGGCAGAATTTAAATCAAATTTCAGCCCAATAAACCATATATATTCATTCTCTCTCTCTCTCTCTCTCTCTCTCTCTCTATCTCTCTCTCTCTCTCTCTCTCTCTCTCTCTCTCTCTCTCTCTCTCTCTCTCTCTCTCTCTCTCTCTCTCTCTCTCTCTCCTCTCTCCCCCCCCCCCTCCCTCCCTCCCTCCCAGATTGTAAGTAAGCTTCCTGAGGGCAAGACTGGTTAACTGTCTTGCTTTTTTTTTGAGTATGTCCAGTGTTTAGCACTCTGCCTGGAAAACACCAAGCATTTAATAAATGCTTCCTTTATCTATGCCAAGCTGCTTTCCCAGTCCAAATAAATGGAACAATAACTTATATCTTTTTTCTTTTCCTGTAGACATAACTTAAAAGAGGCCTAAGAGGCAGTATGCTATGATAGATTAAAACTTAGACTGGAGGCTCTGGAAGAATAAGATTCAAATCCTGCCTTCATCTCCTACAAGCTCCCCTTTGGCCATCAGCAACTTACCCTAAACCTTGGTTTCCTCATCTACAAAATGGAACCCCTTGGGCTTGTTTTGGGGTTGAATGGGATGTTTACTGAAGAGTGCCAAAGAAATTGCAGAGTGCTTTGTGATCATAAGATATTGTTACTTTCCCATAACTTCAAGATAAGTTGGAAGAAAATAGCTTTGTTCTATTGACTGTCCATTAGTGCCTATCAAAGGAATGCCTTCATGGGCAAGTGAGAAATCTCTTATCCTCCTTATCCTCTGTCACCAAAACTTAGTTCTGATTCTTGCCCTGAAGTGAATAATAACATGTTGATTTTGCCATAGTTCTGATTTTTTAAAAAAAAAATCTAAGTTTTAGCAATCCAATTTTACATTTTAGAATAGCTTTATATAGATGGATAGATATGATTACAGAAGAATGCTATTTTTGTAGGGGTTTTTTTTGCAAGGCAATGGGATTAAGTGGTTTGTACAAGGCCACACAGCTAGGTAATTATTAAGTGTCTGAGACTGCATTTGAACTCAGGTCCTCCTGACTCCAAGGCTGGTGCTATATACACTGCGCCACCTAGCTGCCCCAGAAGAATGCTGTCTTAAAGAAATGATAGTTATCATGACATCTCTTGCTATCTAAACAGTTGTATACATGTGGAGATAAATAATTATTTCAACAGATAAATAAATCATAAACAGTGTCTTGGGTTGATCTAGTCATGAGAAAAAAAAACATGAAACCATTAGCCAAGTGGCAAATACTGAGATTTGCTGCTTAGAAGACTGTTGTTTTGCCCAACCTTCCTTCTGATGCATCCCTTGCCCCAGGTATTTCTTCAGGTGCCATTGGAGTCAGTGGCATCACATTCAGTAAGAAATAATATAGGAGATATCTGAAAAGTGTGGGGGGATAAAAGATCTGTAGAATAAAAGCAGATGCTTTGAGGACACAGCTACCATTGCTTTGATCACCCTGAGAAATATTTGTGACCCCTATCAGCTGCTGAGATCTACAAAAGGGGGCCACCCCTCACCCAAAAGCATACCATCTCCTCCACGCACAGCCAAAGATCATTCTATTAGCCATAGACCAGAACCTTTCAGTTGTTTTTTGTTTGGCTCTGTTTATTTAAAAGTACATGTCTCAGAAAACATCTGGTGAGACGTCATCTCCATTTCAGAAAATGTCCTGGGAAAAAAGACAGTAATGCAAAAATCACTGGAAAGCAGGCAGTTTGAACTCCATCATAACATTTTTTCTTTCCTCTTTTTAATCTTTGAACATTTCCAGGGATTTTCTTCTTTCTAAATCCCTGTGGTTAGAAGAATCATGGGGTGAGGAGAAGGGACTCAAAATGTTCCCAGGATAGTTCTCTTTTTGGTGTCCTTGCTGCATGAGAGTGACTGGGTGGCACAGTGGAGAGTTCTGGGTCTGGAGTGAGGAAAAACAGAAAGCAAATCTTCCTCTAGTGCTCTACCAGCTCTGTGACCCTGGGCAAGTCACTGTACTACTGACTGTCTCAGTTTCCTCAATTGTAAAATGGTGGTGAAAATAGCACTTTCCAGGATTGTTGTGAGGATCAATTGAGATCACATTTGTAAAACATTAGCTTAGTGTCTGGCACACAGGCCCTTAATAGGGGCTTGTTTCCTCCCTTCCATCTCTCTACCTTGGGCATCTTTACTGTCTGTTCTCCATGCCTATGAGGGCTGTTTATCTGTCTCTGTCTCTTATCTGTCTGTCTGTCTATCTCTTCTCTGTCCCTGCCTTCTTCCCTCTCTCCCTCCTATGCTTCTTTCCAATCCCCAAATTCTACCAGAAGCCTTTCTCAGAGCTTCTAACACTGGCACCTCCCTTCTAACGTCATTTTCCATTTATTCTCTCTATATATGATGTGCACATAATTATTTGCATGGTGTCTCCCCACAGTGGACCATGAATTCCTTTTGAGCAGGGTCTGTGGGCTTCTTTTTGTATCTATTGTGCTTAGCCCAGAGTAGGCACTTTAGCCACGTTTGTTGCTTTAACTTGGTGATAGATTTGACACTTGGCTGCAGAAATAGGATTAAAACTTCAGAAATTCATTGTAGTTAATTTATTTTTTGGTATCTACTTTGTGCAAGGTACTGTAGATATAAAGACAGAAATGAAGAAGGTCCTGCCCTCAGGGTCCTCCCACTAAGAACAGGATTTCCTATATCAATAGGCTGTTAGGAAAAGCTCTCATTTGTGACTCCAAGAAGCTGTAGCAGGAGAAGCAGACACACCTTAGAAAGCCATCTTGGCAGATGGACCTCAAATCCTCAGAAAGTTGGGAAGTGTCTTCTCCAAGCATGGGAAGACTTCCCTCAATGGATTGGTTGGATGAGAACAATTTGTTTCAGTGACCATGAAAACTGGTTGAAGCATGGGCATTGTGAAGTGCTAGGAGTTTGGTCAGATATTGAGGGTGCCAAGATCATTACCTGCATCCCATCACTGGTCCTCATGACTTTTGTCCTGCCATTAAACTTTGATGATTCTGAAAGGAGATGAAGGTCAACTCTGTCTCATTTACATCCAATTCACATATGCAAGTCAAAAGTTCACCCTCATGGTTTCACTGGTCCCTTTCAAAAACAGAGGAAGAACAATGATTGGAAAACAATCTACCATCTACATATTTTTCTATAACATAGAACATTCTTGACTGATATTGGGATCAGGACTGCAGAAATAAGACTCAAACTTCAGAAATTCATTCCAGTTAACCTATTTTTAGTATCTATTTTGTGCAAGGTACTGTAGATATAAAGACAGCAATATAGAAGATCCTGCCCTCAATAATCTTATATGATCCTGAGAGATCTAGAAGGCTTCCCAAAGTAGTGACCTGCTGAATGTATCCTTGAAAAAAGCTAAGAATTCTGAAAGGTAGAGATGAAGGTGAAGAAGAAATGGTCACTTCTGGTACTTTCAATAACCTGTGAAAAGTCATGGAGGTTGGCAATTGAATGAGAAGCTAGAAGAATACCAGGATGTGAAATATATGTAGAAAATTCTGGATCTAGACTAAAGGACTTTGAAGTCTAAGATAAAAAGTTCTATTTGATTCTAGGGCAGTGGGAAACCACTGAAGAACCTTAAACAGGGGATTGACATGGTTAGAGCTGTATTTTAGGAAAATTATTTTAGCAATAGTTTAAAAAAGAACAAGGAATTGTGCAATAGAAGGTTGTTGCTATGATCTAGATGAGAGATAATGTCCTGAATTGGGGTTCTACTATGAGTGGATAAGGATTGAAAGTGAGTGAAGTATCAAAGAGGGCTCTGTATTTATGGCCCTGAGGGTCTGGAAGGATGACCGTAGTCTCAACCAAAATATGGAGGAAGGGTTTCATCGAGGCACCACATTTAGACTCTGTCCTGATCTGCTAAAGTACTAAGGAGTCAAAGTTCAATTTCAGATATATTCAAGAAACATTTTAAAATTTAATTTCTTTAACAAAAATCTTTTTGTCTCACCAACTCCTCTTCCCTGTTAAAAAAAAAAAGTCAAACAAAGCAAATTTCCACATTGTCCATGTCCAAAAATGTCTGCCTCATTTCCTCATCTGGGTTTCATCACCATTCCGTAGAGAGATTGTTAGCACAACTCATCTCCCTTCTCTTGGATTCACACTTGGTCAGTATTGATTTGACTTCTTATAGCTGTTAAAAGGGATTGTTTTATGATATTATTGTTATTCTATAAACCCTTCAGTATATATTGAGCCTCCTGATGCAATTACATGAGACTTGATAAAGAAGACATAATATTAACCCTTGCAACATAGGGTTTGGATTTGGGTTGGGTTTTTCCCTTCATACAAGGGTCATCTTTTGGAGACAGTCTTCTTTCCCCCTATTTTTTTCCTTTAATGGGAAAAGTAGCTAATTCATCTGAGATTACCTTGATTTTAAGGGGATGTTAATTTTTAAGAACAGGAGACCCTGTGGGCAAAAGGATGAAAGCTAGATCGCCAGTGGGAAAAAGTAATGAGGAAAGAAAAGTTTCTATGTCACTTAGACTCTAACCATAAAGTTTCCATATCACTTAGACTTGGGCCTTTTATGTAGTCAGGAAGTTCTGCTTATTCTCAAACTCCTAAATCTTAATGTCTTAGGTCAGAATAAGATGCATCATGACATAATAGATGAGAACCAGGCTCAGAACCAGTACAACGTGGTTCAATCCCCACCTCTGAAATCTACTGGCTGTATGTCCCTGGGGAAAAATTATTTTATCTCTCAGGGTTCTAGACTAAGGGTGCCAGGCTCAAATTATAGAACCTATATTGACTTAAGAAAACCTCAAATTAGCCCCATCTGTGTGGTATCTTTAAAATTCCTTAGAATTTATTTTTAAAATTTCTCAATTACATTTTAATCTGGTTGTTCCCCATTTTAACTTGGTGACCCCAAGAAATCACCTGCTCTAGGTAACTCAAGAATTCTAAGATACAGAGGAAATATAGTCTGTGCTGGTTAGAAGGAGTTTCTTCACCTGGGAGATGACTCAATCAACTAGTCCCTCCCTATCTCCCCCCATTAGAGGCTAGAGAAGAAGTCTCGTATTTCTCTTGATCTTAGACTGTGATAAAGGGGGAGAGGGCCCACCTCCAAAAGATTTTAGGGTCTAGTTGGAAAAACTATGTTGAAAGGGATGAAGGCAACAAAGGTGACAAAAATGATGATGGTAATAACTGACCATTGTATACAGCTTGAAGATTCACAAAATCCTTGTATATATTATTTCATAAAAAAGATTCATCCCAAAGTCCTTAGAATCCAGAAGTCCCTGCCTTAGCTTCTTTATTAGTTGGTGATCCATTGCAATCTCACTTTCTTCATCTATAAAAGGAAAATAATAATAATACTACCTTCACAGGGTTAGTTGTAAGGATTTACACCTAACAAGCCTTCATGCTCTGTTAAAATGTGAGCTAGCATAAACTTGTTTTTCATTTGATTCTATCATTCCCATTAGCAGAGGATAAAACTAGACTTTAGAAGAAACAATTGATTTTCCCAGGATCATACAGCTAGTAAGTGTCAGCTTTGGGATTTGGACCCAGAACTTCCTGACTCCAAAGCATTGTTCTAATCACCCAAGTATGCTGCTTCTGGGATGCTAGATAGGATTGGCATTGAAACAAGATGAGCAGAACACCAATGTGTATGTGTGTGTGTGTGTGTGTGTGTGTGTGTGTGTATGTGTGTGTGTGTGATATACATGAATATATCACACACATGAAAAAAGTGCAGAAGTATGTGGCATAGTCAACAGCTGCTATGGGAGTTGGGAAAGGTATCAAAGGAAGAAGGCCTTACTGTCACAAAAATACTCAAGTTTGAATCCTACTTTTGTCATATAACAGTGTGACCATGGATAATTCATTTAATCTTTCTGATCCTCAGTATCTCCAACTATAAAATGGGAATAATAATTTTACCTCTTGCCTCCCAGGGATCCTAAAAGTCCTGTAGAAATGGGATTAATCTTTGAGGGTACAACTTGGGATAAAGGGGAGTCTCTATAGAAAAAAAAGGAATCCTGTGGGGCATGATGGGGGAGAAGAGGCTAGAAAAGAGTAAGATTGAGGCTCAAGGGCACATATGAGGATTGACATGGAGGGAGAAGGAGAAAGGTTTGTAGTTAGAGCAATGTTCTTAAAAAATATAAATTAAAGACATTAGAATGGGAAGAAGAACAGAACCACTATGAGAATATTTGATAGGAAGATAGGCAGCAAATGGAGATAGGGTTTTCTGCTTTAAATAGAAATAGAAGAACATATATATATATATATATATTATATAAGCTTATTTATTATATGTCCCTCTTACTGTCCATCTCCTAGAACAATTTTTTAAATGAAAGCAAGAAAAATCCTCATGATAAATATATTTAATCCAGTAAAATAAAGCCCAACATTGGTTGTATCTGAAAATAAATGTCCATTTCTGCATTTCAAGTCTATCACCTCACAGACAGTAGGGAATGGGTGAAATGTTTTATCTCTAGTTAAATGGATTCCTGGTTTTTCAATGCACTGGTTGAGTTCAAATATCTTTGAATGATGCTTTTCTTTACAATGTTGTTGTCATCGTGTAAATAGTTTTTCTGTTTTTGCTTTTTTTTTCTGCATCAGTTAATAGAGTTCTTCCCACTGGCCTCTGAACTTGTCCCCTTAATCATTTTTTTAATATTGCAATACTTGTTCAGCTCTTCTTCAATTGAGCCTTCCCTAGCCCACCCCAGTTTCCCTTTCCACTGTTTGGTTACTATTAGAAAAAGATGTGCTGTCTATATATCTTTTTCTCCTTTCTTTCATCTATTTCAGGTATAGACTTAATAGTTGTTTAGTTGGGTCAAATATAAGGCAGAGTTTAGTGAGTTTATAGAATGACTTGTTTTACTATAGTCCCTCCAAAAGTCAGTTAGTCAATAAGTTAGCATTTATAAAGTGCCCACTATGTACAGTGCTAAACACATTGTTATTTCCTTCTTTATCATCTTTGCCAATCTGAAAAATATGAGGTGGAATTTCAAAGTTGCTTTATTTTGTATTTCTCTTACTATTAGAGATTTGAAGCATTTTTCTTGAAGTTGCTGAATTTGAACTTTTTTGAAAACAGTTTTTCTATAGCTTTTGATCATTTATTTATTGGAGAATGGCTCAGTCTTATGAATTTGAATCATTTCTTCATATTTTTGGATATGAGACCTTACTAGAGAAATTGACTTCAAAGGCATTTTTTTCATCAATTGTAATTTTAACTATATAAGACTTATCTGTGCAAAAATTAAATCATCCATTTTATCTCTGTAATCCTTTATATCTTTTGTTTGGTCAGGAACTTTTTCCCATTCATAGATCTGAGATGTAATTTCTTCCTTCTCTTTATTTACTTATGATATCATCTTTTATGCATCCCCTTGGCATTTATTTTGGTATATGGTATGAGATGTTTGTCTATTCTTAATTTTTGCCCAACTACTCTTTAGTTTTCCCAGCAGTTTTTGTCAGATAATGAGTTTTTATCCTACTAAGTAGGATCTTTGAGTTTATTGAAAATTATATTTCTATATTTTATTTCTCCTGTATGCTCTCCACCTGATTTGTTCCAATGATTGACCTCTCTTTTTTCAACCAGTACCAAATTGTTTGAATGATTATCATGTTGTAGTATAGTATAAAATCTGGTTCTGACAAATCAGCTTCCTTTTCCCTTTTTAATTATTCCTCTTAAGAATCTTGACCTTTATACCTTCACAAGAATTTTGTTATGAGTTTTCTAGCTCTACAAAAATAATAATTCTTTGATTGATACTGAATAAAACAGTTTTTGTTATATTGGCTCAGTCTACTGATGATCATATTTTGTAATTGGATTTATATAGTTGATTTTGCTTTTTTAAAAAAGTTCTTGCTTACAATTTTCTCAAAATTTTTGTTGTTGTTTTAACATTCTCAATATATCTCTCACCTATCCATTAAGTCATTGTTTATAACAAAGAATTATTTAAAGGACAGAAGTAAAAGTTATTTAAGAAAAATCAACTAACACATCAACTTGGTCTAGTAGTCTGTTCATACTCTTCTTATTTTTACTTTGAACTCAACCATAGTCATTATAAATTAAGGTTCTTTTCATTACTTTTCCTTTCATTTGTGATGTTATAGTTATTGTTGTAGCTTTTACTTACCTCATTCTATATCAGTTTATATGAACCTTTTCACGTGCTTCTCCATATTCTCCATATATCTCATTTCTTTGAGTATTCAGGTAACTTTCTTTTTATTCATTCCCCATTTTTTGATCATCTTTGATTGTAGTTCTAATCTATCAGAAAAAAATATTGTGATAAATGTTTTGGTATTTTATCTTTAGTGTCCTAGAGACATATGCTTAATAGTGGTGTCCCTGGGTCAAAGGCTAAGGGTATTGTGGCCACTACTTTTATTATGATTCCAAATTGACTTTCAGAATGACTGAAACAATTCACAGTTCTGTTGTTGTTTGTCATGTCTGACTCTGTGACCCTATTTGGGGTTTTCTTGGCAAAGATACTAGAGTGATTTGCCATTTCTTTGTCCATCTCAATTTACAGATGAGAAAACAGACAAATAGGGTTAAGTGACTTGTTTAGGGTTGCACATCTAGCAAGTCTGAGGCTGAATTTGTACTTAGGTCTTTCTGATCTTTCTTTAATGCCTGCAACATTGATTCTTCCCATCTATCATAATCTTTATCTATTTTCTTGGTGCAAGATGGAACTTCACATTTCCAGTTCTTCCTTTGAAAACTTTATATGCACATTTATCCAGTGGGGAATGGGTCTTGGCTTTATATATTTGTCTAATATTGTGTTTACTATATTTGTCAATTCCCTATATATTCTGGACATCATAGCTCTTTCTCAGTAATGTTTCATGCAAAGTTTTTTTCCTAGTCAACAGCTTTTTTATTATCCTAGATGCATTGATTTTGACAATGCAAAAGATTTTCATTTGCATGTAATCAGTCTTATCTTTTTATGATTTTCTTCCTTATCTGATTAAGTCCTGTACCAGGTCTGGTTCTCTCCTTTCAGATAATACTTTTTATTTTGCCCCTAATTTCTTTTTTCCTTAATATTGATGTTACATTGATACTCTTTAATACCACTATCACTTTCAAGTTTTTTTTATGTATTTAAGACAATGGGGTTAAGTAATTTGCCCAGGGTCACACAACTAAGCAATTATTAGGTGTCTGAGGCTGGATTTGAACTCAAGTCCTCCTGTGCCACCTATCCACAGGCCATTGAGGGCCTGTGCTCTATCCACTGTGCCACCTAGCTGCCCCCCTCCACCATCACTTTTAATAATCTTCCATATCCTAACCTTCAAGGCAAGTATAATTATACTTCATAACAGTTACAGTTGCTTTATAAGCAATATAGTTAAGCAAAATATGTCAACTCGTTGACCTTGCCTAACTATTTGGAGCAGTGAAAAGAGCATTGGATTTTAGAGTCCAAGGACTTGAGCATAATCCACTTTAGCAGGCAGTCTCTCTCTTTCCTCATCTATATAATTAGATGATTGAACTCAAAGACCTAAATGCCCTTCCAGCCCTAAATCTGTGGTCTTCCCTACTCAGAGAGAAGAAAATCATTTTTACCCTCAGTTCTCTAAAGCTGGCTTGATTGATAGATAAATGTATTGATGTATTGATCTGAATTTCATCTGATGTTTTTTATAATATTTAAAAATGAGCCTGATGAAATATTCTCCATCTAGATGCTACACATGAGACAAGAAAATTCCCCCTCCTTTTGTTTGGCATCTGCGGCAGTGATGGAAGCCCCTCCTTCCACTCCCTTTGCCTGGACAGGCCAGCATTCTTAGCAGAGACCCAACAAAAATTGTTCCTCATTGCCCAGAGTGGGGCAGATGTGGTGTATGTATGTGGGGGGGCGGGGGATAATATTATTCCTAGAGATCTGATTTACCCCAGATGTCACTGAACCAAGAGGAAGAAAAGCCCCAGTCTGCCAGGGCACGTACTTATACTAAGTATTTTTGTAAAGAGGAAATTTGCAGAATTTCTCAGCCTCTGATCTGACCCATAAATCAGTATTTTTAGGAGGTAAAAAGAGGTTCCAGGCATAATTTGCATTCATCTTCTATGTCATAACAAACTAGCTTTTGCTTAATGAGAAACAGTCCTGAATGTGACATGTACCAAGTCAAACTTGGGTGCTAGGTTGAGGTGCTGAAACCGAGGCCACCTCCAGTGATTCCCTATTCCTCATCCATCCTTTTGCCTTCTCTTTTTGTTTCTTAGTCCCCTGGGAGGATCTAAAGCCTATTCTTTGAAGAAGGAAGAAAACCAAGTATTTATTAAACCCCTATGATGTCCCAGGAGTTATGATATGCACTTTACAAATCTTATCTCATTTTGTCTTCACCCAATCTCATTTTATAGTTGAAAAAGATGAAGCAGACAGAGAATAAATGACTTTCCCAGGACCACCCAACTAATATGTATCAGAGGCTGGATTTGAACTCAGGTCCTCCTGATTCTAGGTTCAGTGCTCTAAGACATTTGAATGGCTTTTTCTCCTGAAACTCAGCACAAAATCTGTGACAGGCATCAATAATAAAGAACTAGCATACCAACCACATGTCTGATAGAATATTGGGTTCAATTCAGTTGGGTTCTTGGGTCCACTTCTACACTATCTTGTTGAAAGGACATTTATAAAGTTGAGAGTATTTAGAACCCAATATCCAATATGGTGGAGGTCTCTAGTTTAGGCCAAATGAGGAGCAGTTGAAGAAATCCAGACTAATCAACCTGGAGATAAGACTTAGGGACAGTTAGCTATTCTCAATTATTTGAATGGCTGTAATTTGGAGGCGAAATTATTGGGTTCTCTTCTTCCTTCTGGAGGAGTAGAAGGGAGTTTCAAATACCAAATGTTGGCTTGATGTCTGGAAAAGATTCTCAACAGTAAGAGCCACCCTAAGGTGGAATGGCCTGCCTTAAGAAATAGTGCCTCTCCCCTCATTGATTATCCTCACATCAACTTCCTAGACACCTGATGGGTAAAGAAAGGACTGGGCTAGAGCACTTCAGTTATGGGTTAGATCCAATGATCCCACTCTGAGAATCTGTGGTTTATACAACAGAGACATTTGGAAATCTATCTTCTCTTTAAAGAAGAAACAAACTGTTTGCTGGAGACTCATTTGTCCTAAGAGAAAGGGAATGAGAATTTAGGCCTCTTGACATTTGTAGATCATAGGCTACTCCTCCAGGCTACAAGCAGCTTCTTCAAGAATGTTCTAAGTTGGGAGAGATGAAGCAGTTCCATGTCACAGAAGAAAGATCACTAGATATCAGTAAGACTTGAGTTCAAATCCAACCTTAGACCCTAGGTTATTCACTTAATTTCTGCATCAGTTTCCTCATTTGTAAAATGGAGATATTAAACCCATCTACCTCCTAGGGTTGTTTAGAGGATTAAATAAGATAATAATTTGCAAACATTAAAGCTCTACATAAATGCTAGCTGTATCACCATCATCACCATCATTATAGATTTCCTGGTCTTAAAATCAGAGGAGCTAGGTTGGAGTCCCATTACTTACTAGCTGTGGAACTTTGGACACATCACTTCCCTTTTCAGAACCTCAGTTACCTAACCTTGAAAATGGGAGAAATAATACAGGACCTGACTTTTAGAATCATTGAATTTTAGAGCAGGAAGAATCTGAGGATAGTTAATGTAATCCATACCTGGAGAGGAATGAACACACACACAAACAATCTCTAACAAATGGTGATTTATGCTCTAATTGATTGCCCCTAGTGGTGAGAACCTCATTGCCTGTTGAGGTGTTTAACTTTGAGAAATTTGTTAGAATGTTTATTTTTTATTATTTTCATTAGTTATTTTAGTTTTTATTAGATATTAGTTTTTAATTATTAGTTTTTGATTAATTGTTTTAAACATCAAGCCAGATCCACTCCACTGCAGCTTCTCCTGTTTCTCTTAATTCTTCTAACTAGAATGAAAAAGAAAAATTCACAGGACAAATTAACTACAAATGATGCTTTTGCAGAGCTGAAGGGCTCCTGGGGGCCATTGGGTCCAAACCTTCATTTTATAGATGTGGAAACAGGAATAGAGCATTTGACTTTTCAAAGGTCATAGAGCTAGCAAATGTTTGAGGTGAATTTGAACCCGGGTCTTCCTGGGTTGACTCCAAGTCAAACATTCTCTCCATTAGAATAAAATTGTAATTCATCAGCAATTGAAAGAGTGACAATTAATTCATGGACCCTTCCAAGCATCTAGGAATTTGTGTCTTCTTAAAAAATGATTTATTGGGATGGTCAGGTGGTGCAGTGGATAGAGCACAGACTTGGAGTCAGGAGTACCTGGGTTCAAATGCGGCCTCAGACACTTAATTACCTAGCTGTGTGGCCTTGGGCAAGTCACTTAACCCCATTGCCTTGCAAAAAAACCCTAAAAAAATGATTTATTTAAATGATCCCTCCCTCATTTCCTGTAACTTCATATAGAATTGAATTTATTGTTCATACTTGAGTGTTTGATTGTATCTGTGGTCACCTTCAGGGTTCCAATGGAACCATACCTTTCCTTCATGAGTAAAAACTGATAACAGAGAATGGTGGAAAGAACACTGGCTTTAGAGGTCAAGGGACCTGAGTTCAAATAATGTCTCTTTATTCTCGACCATGCTATTTAACTCCTCTGGGCCTCAGTTTCCTTATCTGTAAAATAAAGACATTGAACTAAATAACTTAGTTTTAGAGAGAAGAATTAAGAGAAAAAGGAGAAGCTACAGTGGAGTGGATCTGACTTGTTTAAAACAAACGAATTAACTAATCAAAAGCTGATGACAAAAACTAATATGGTGTAGAAAGGATAGAGCTATGAAGTTAGAGTCAGGAAAGATCTCAGTTTAAATCCAGCCTCAGGTGCTTTAGCTGTGGGATCCTTGACAAGTCACTTTTCCCTCTTTGCCTCAGTTTCCTCATCTGCAAAATGAGGGAGTTGAACTCTAAAGGCCCCTGTCTCAGATCAAATATAATATCTATTGTCTCTGAGAATGAGAGATTCCCTGAAGTGGAACAAGCCTTTTTGGGGAGGTGGGAGCCAGGAGATTACTTTGGGGAGTCAGGGAGAGGGAATCTTTGCCCTAGTTTGGGCTGGACTAACTCACTTCTAAAAAAAATTTATTTATTTAAGGCAATGGGGTTAAGTGACTTGCCCAAGGTCATACAGCTAGGTAAGTATTAAGTGTCTGAGGTCAGATTTGAACTCAGGTCATCCTTTCTCCAGGACTAGTGCTCTATCCACTGTGCCACCTAACTGCCCCAACTAACTCACTTTTGAGGTCCTTGCCAGTTCCATCAGTCTACGATTTCATCATTTGTTTTTCTTTATCTTTTGATTCATAGTTTTCTCTGTTCTTTGCCCCCCCACTTCTCATGCCATGAGAAATTCTTTATGTATGTGCTATTTTTAATCCCAGTGAAAAGCAATCAAATGACCCATCTCTTAACAAAATAGTTGGGCCAGTTGGATCAGCCTAGCAACCTTCCCCTTGACAGATGTAATCATTTGGTTCAACTAGACCGGGAGGCTCCTTCTCCTTTTCTCCCCAGGGAAAATGAGAGACATTGATTTGAAAAAAGACATGTCATCTCTTTTCAGGGGAACACAGGTGTCTTGGGTGACTACATGTTTTCATCAGTATTTCATTATCACTATATTACCCAGTGTCTGGTATAGAGTAAACACTAAGGAAATGCTAATTGACTGACTAAATAATCTTTTTCTTATTTTTTCTACTGGAACCCAACACAGAAGTGAACACCCCCTTGCCCAACTATACTGCCATTCCATAATGGAACACCATCATTTCGACCAATGCCTCATGATCCTGAACAGCCCAGTAAGTATCTAACTTGTAGTTGCATGATTAAAAGAAAATACTTGGTTGTTGGAGTCTTATTTTTAGAATTTGGAATGATTCCCAGCATCATAAATTCTTAAGCAGACTTTTTTTCCCTTTTTGGGTAAGGAAGGAAGGAAGGAAAATCCAAACTATTTGAAAGTTTCCCAATGTGGCTGACTTCTGGGTGCTCCTAAACCTGTCTTAACAGGGGCCTATGACAGAAGATGAAATGATGGTCTGATCATCTAATGTGGTGGCCACCTCCAATGAAGCAGAGATGGGCTTGGTGGTGGTGACTCCTACCTTGGAATCCTGGATCCTCTGGAATGCACTTAGCTGCCCCCAGCTTTGCTTTTGGCAGCTGGCTGCCCATTGAACTGTTCATTCCTTTCTAGACAAGGATGTTGTCTTGAAAAATAAAACCAATACAACTCCTACCCATTAAAAGGCTTTATCCCTTTTTTTGGTTATAGATTGAAGTTAATAACTAAAGAAAAGGGAACAGGAGAATTTGTTGTCATTTTAGTAAAAGAAGAGAAGGCACGGCATAGTAGAAGATAATTAACCTCACAGCCAGGAAGACCTTGGTTCAAGTCTCCCTTTTGACCTAACACATGCCAGCTGGGTAACCTTGGGCTAGACACTAAATCTCTTAGTGTCTTGGGTGACTATCTAAGAGAAGACTCATACAGAGAAGTGGAGACCTACATTGGTGGAGGGAGTTTTCTGATTGGGGATCTCCCTTGGTCAATGAAATCACAGATCCAATGTCTATTCCTGTCCTAAGAAAAAAGCATAGGGAGATTCCATCCTTTCCCTCCACCCATTCCCATATGCTTCCTCCTTAAATGGATCATGTCTATAGAGGTAGTAAACTGCCTCGGAAAGAATTTGAGGGCCTCAATTCAAATCCTTATTTCCTGTGTGATATGGGGCCAGTCACAAGTTACCTGGACCTCCTCTTTTACAATCAGAGGGTTCTTCATAATCTGGGGGAGGAGTCCCCTTCCATGTGTAAATCTTTTATCCTATGACTTTATGTTGCAAAACAAATTGCCCCCCCCCCAAAAAAAAACCTCCATTATGGCACTAGAAGAAGCCTAGCATGACCTCTATTCTGATAGTCTCTCTCCAGCCCTCACAGGGCTCCCACCATAGTACCAGCAACTTGGTTCTGTGAGAATATTTCAGTCTGTGTTGGACATAGGGGACAGAGAGGAAGAGCCAAAAGTAGGAGTACTCTGCCCACTGATGGTCTGTTTATTTCGATGCAGCAATTACCATGGTGCCCAGTATCTAGTAGCTACTTCATGAATACCCGTTGATTGATTAGTTATTGCTCACAAAAATAAAAGTGGTCATTTTCCTGAAATTTTTGGTTTTTAACCTAGAATTTCAATTTCTGTCATTTGTTAATAACACCTCATTTCTCCAAAATCTGTGGTATTCTACCCTAATAAAGATGATCAGAGTGTATCTGGGGGAAAAAAGTGAGTCAGTTCCCCCAAGAAAAGGCTAGACTGTGTGCCCTCAGGATTATCAAAAACAATTAGAGGATGACACAGTGCATTAGATAAGAGAGCCTCACCCGGTCATACAGAGTGGGCTGCAATCTGGATTAATAATGGCAGTGCCAGCAGAAGTGAGATCACAGATCCAACAGAGGCAAATTTTTGTTCAGTGTGAACTCATATAGCAAAATCCCTCTGCCAGTGGATTTAAGCAGGATCACACACACCCACACCTAGAGGGAGAGAGAGAGAGAGAGGGAGGGAGGGAGGGGGAGAGAGAGAGAGAGAGAGAGAGAGAGAGAGAGAGAGAGAGAGAGAGAGAGAGAGACAGAGACAGAGACAGAGACAGAGACAGAGACAGAGAGACAGACAGAGAGACAGACAGAGAGACAGAGAGGATAGATGTGGAGAGGGAGAAGAATGATTTAGTGGTTAGAGAGATAGGTAGATACATTGCTACCCAGATAGAGACATAGATACACAGGATTTAGAATGAGAGAGCATTTGCTTATATATGCCAGGGACTTTGCTACATGTCGGAGTACAAATACAAGCCAGTAAGACAATGTTTGTTTCCAAGAATCTTACAATTCTAATGGAAGAAGACAGCCCATAAGGATGGGTAATAGAATGGGGGAAGCAAGAAGACGAGAGATTAAGAGTGAGATGAAACCATAGCTGAGGTCTTTCCTAAAGTGACAAACCCAAGGAAGAAATTAGTTCAGGAGTGGGAGATCTTAGAGCAGAAACCCTAGAATGGGATGCTCCAAAAAGTGTCTCTCAATGTCTTTTTTTCTCTCTGCAGCCTAAGATTAAACCTTTAGTGATAGAAGAGTTCTAAAAGGTCAGAATTTAACCCCCTTCATTTTTCGGGGCAGGAAACTGAGAAGTTAAGTGACTGTCCAGTGTCACAGAGCTAGCAAGACAGATCTAGAACCTGAGATCTTCCTGACTCCAAATTGAGTGCCTTCTCTTCTAAAGCAAACTGTGTTGAGCCTGCTAAACTTAGCTAGACTAGGCCATGGATAAGAGATGACAGACAATAACCTATGAGACCTATACTGATAGTCTACCATTCTTTCAGATCGAATAAGACTCGAAAACTAGAGCTTACATACTACTGATACACCCCAGGATCTCCAGATGATCCTGCCTCCATGAGGCACCCCAGGGAACCATGCCACCAGTGTAGCATGTCACTGGCCTTTTTTAACCCTGAGTCTACTTTCTCTATATATGATGTGATGGAAAACTTGTTTTTTGTTTGTGTTTTTGTTTTTTGGCTTTTTGCAAGACAATGGGTTTAAAGTGACTTCCCCAAGGTCACACAACTAGGTAAATATAGCGGGTCTGAGGCCAAATTTTAATTCAGATTCTCCTGTCTCCAGGGCCAGTGTTCTATCCACTGCGCCACCTAGTGGCCTCATGGAACACTTGTTCTATAGGAAATCATGAGAAATGGGACTTCAAAATAGCTTGGAAAGACTTGTATGAATTGATGCAGAGTGAAGTGAGCAGAACCAGAATTACATTATATACACTAACAGCAACACTGGATGATGATCAACTATGATAGACTTGAACATTTAAGCAGTATAATAATCAAAGGCAATTCTAAGCGACTTGTGATAGAAAATATCATCCATTTTCAGAGAAGGAAATGAGGAGTTCAAATGTAGAACAAAGCTTGCTATCTTCAATGTTTAAAAGTTGTCTTATGTGGTTTGTCTCTTATTCTCTCTAATTTTTTCTTCCTTTGAATTTGACTCTTTAACAAACATGATTGATATGAATCTATATTTAACAAGGTTATACATGTATAGCTTGGGTTGGGAGGGGAGGGAGAGAGAGAGAAAAATGTAAAACTCAAAGAAAACCCCTTAAAACTAAAAAAAATTGTTGAAAATTGCCATATAAAGTAGTTAGAAATATAAATAAGATAATTTTTTAAAAGAATTGGTGGAATGTGTCCTTAAATATGCCAGGTTATTCTCATGAAAAGTGGTAACCTCCCCAAGGTAAAAATGAGAGGTGACTATGGAAATCAGAGGTAGAGAATATACAGAAGTTAGAGAAAGTATACGGAATGGTCAGACTCCACTAGTTCATTTCAAAATAGCTCCAGAATAGTGTTCCATCAATAGGGAAAGTCATCCAATAGTTCATACACGAAATAAACAGTTGTCTCCATCTGTCCTCTTGGACTCAGAAGATGGGGGCATTTGGGGCTGCAGTTTTGTCTTGGCACATTCTCCTTTTCCTTTCCATTTCCCTTTTCTTTTTGTCCCATGGTAGTTCCTCAAAAAATACTCATTAGCTGACTGGATAATAACTATTAATGTTTCTTCTCTATTACTCCAGGTCATGTCTTAACACTGTGTTTCTCTTTGTTAAGGGCAACCAGATTCTCAGTGGACTGTCCATTGATGAATATAAGGCTACACTGAAAATGATCAAGCAGGCAATTTTAGCCACTGACTTGGCATTGTACATCAAGTAAGTGAAAAGAGCCTTCCTTGGGATTAATGGCAAGTCTTTGGAATTAAGTAAAATTGTTTAGAACTTCATCTCGGGCCCTTTTTGAACAAAGCAGAGAATCTAGAAGAGGTATTTAACAAGACACGGATTATTTCTAATATAGAATTAGGATATTCCCAATATAGGAAAATAATAAAACTTCTTTCCTTGGAAACTAAAAATGACAATATATGCCTCATGCAATTTAGATTGTATCTGTCATGAGAGGCAATGTGACTTAAGACCTAAAGACCTCTGGCCTAAACTGACTGTACAAATCTGGACACTTGGGCAGCTTCCTAAGACTACAAGTTATAGAGATGCTTCCCTTCAGTGGTAAAGGAAATGTCCTCTTCTGGGATTTCCTTATTCCCATGAATTACCACTCTAAATCGTAATGCAGTCACCATCCCTATCCATTCAGTTCTAAGCATAAAGAAAATTGTCAATTTCTCTCTTTTGTGTATAAGAAAAAGAGCCCCAGATTTGGAATCAGTGACTTAGACTCAGAAAATATTTCTCCAAATCTGATGATTTTAGTATCTGTTGAAACCCTCTCTCAAAACTATCTGGAATGCAGTGGCTTCTGGTCATGAGTCCTGGGAAATATTGGGAAGGACCATGGTAGAAGCTGCTAGAAAAAAAAAAATGAGGAGCTATGATGATACATGGGTTTGTCTCTCTCCCTCACACTTATCTCTGATGACTATGAAAGACAGGCACTCCAAAATCCTTTGTCTTTTAAGATATATGTTTATGTCTTTGGGAGGTGAAGGGGGTGACAAATTCTAATGACTTTTTAGTTTATATAATTTCCTGAGAATTTGTTGCTCAGTCATTTTTTGGGTCACATCCAACTCTTCCTGATCAAACTCATTTTGAGTTTTCTTGGCAAAGATACTGGAGTGTTTGCCATTTCCTTCTCCAGCTCACTTTCTAGATGAAAAGACTGAGACAAAAAAGGGTGAAGTGACTTGCCTAAGGTCACACAAGTGCCTGAGACTAGATTTAAACTCACGAAGATGAATCTTCTGATTCCAAGCCAAGTACTCTATCCACTTCAGCGCCACCTAACTTCCTATTATCAGAAATTGAACCTACTATCTTAGCATTTACTTCTTTGAAAATAAAAAAGGTATTTTATTCTGTTATTTCTTATAAAATAGGAAACTTCATGTAGTACATAGAGAGTAAGTTTTGAGACCAGGAAGACCTGGATTCAAGTCCTGCCGCTGGTACCAAGTGGCTGTATGACCATGAACATCACTTGCCTTCTCAGTCCAGGCAACTTTCAAGGCTATAGAGGAGGGACTATCCTACAGTAGCACAAGGAGTTTTCCCATCTCAGGATTTCCTGTGCCAAGGACATCACGGGTCCCATCTCTATCCTCTATTTCTTATGAATCAAGACATTACTTTATGGTGGTTGTCCACAGCTGCAGAAAGGAGCTGCCAAGTGTCAGACCTGAAACACATTTGTGGTTTCTCAGGAAGCATTCCTATTCATCTTACATGTTCAAGAATAGGATCTTCTGGTTAATTGAATATTTGGGCTTACTGAGAAATACCATATAGAGTATTTTTGTATTTTTTTCACTCTTTTATATGTTACAATTTTGCAGTAAAACCATACCCTCTCCTGACCCAACCACTGTCATCCACTTTGATCCTTCTCTCTTAGATTTGTAGGATTTAGAACAAAAAGACACCTTAAGGGTCATAAGGAAATGGACAGTAGAAAACATTTTACTTAATCCTTTCATTTTTACAGATAAGAAAACTGAGGATCAGGTTGCTGAAGGTATCTTATTGATGATCACACAGTCACTAAGCAACAGAATCAAGATTTGCATCTAGGGCCTCTTTCTGGTCTACCTTCTGCCTTCTGAATGATTGCTTATTCTAGCATTTAGACACATTAATAATATATATATATATTCTTAGCTGACCTTTAAATATGTATATTCTAAATTATTCATTTTGGCTCTTAATTATGTAGGGTCTTTGTTTTCACACTGGAACATGGGGGTAGAGAACAACTCTGTTCCTGGAGTCAGAGGATCTGAAATGAAATCCTGCCTCTTGACTGTAAAGTGAGGGCCATGGACAGGGCAGCCTCTGAGATCCCTTCCAGTTTCAGAGCTAAGATCCTGTAAACCCAAGCATATGACAAAGTCTGAAGGTGTTGTCTTGAATGGCTCCAGAGAGGCCTGCATGTGTTTAGAGGCCTTCTGGTCCTCTCCTGCTCTCATACATGAGCCTATGCCACAATGCAGATATTCTCCCTTGGGAAACATTCTCCTTGGAAATATTCATTTTTTCACATCCCTAGTTATTTCCCTAACTTAATATGCATACTTGATGATAAATTAATTGCTACTGGTTTCAAGAACATGGGGTTTCGGTGACCAGTTCTATTTTATTAAATTGTATTTTATTTTAATTTATTTTTTTATTAAATAAATCTAAGCAAAGAGGAGTATAGACTGGGAAATTGTCATGACTAATCAAATATGTTCTTTTATTTTGTAGGAGAAGAGGAGAATTTTTTGAACTTATAAGAAAGAAACAATTCAATTTTGAAGACCCCCAGCACAAGGAGTTATTTTTGTAAGTCGTTGTAAGTCATTGTAGCATTATCCCTACAATTAGTATCAGCCGTATCATATCATTAATGTGATCTCTAGTGCAGCACAGTGAGTGTAGTCCAGTCCCATTCCCTCCTCTTTAGGAAAGGAAATACGGAAAATTTCCATCCAAAATTTCAGATAGACAGAGGCAGGATGGATTTCAGTTTTATGTACAATAAAACTTGCTAATGTTTAAAACTTTCCCTCAAAGGATAGTACATTTATGGGGTTGGGAAGGAGGAGAATTTGACTTGAGTTCAGCAAGCAGTGACTGAATTATCATAGTAATGTTACCATGGTCCTGATAGACAGATAGAGACCCCAAACAAAGAATCTGAAGAAGACAGGGTATCCAGGAGGAGAGGGAAATCAACTGTACCAGAGCTGCAGAGAATCAATAGGGGGAACTCATTCAAGAAGGGAGACTCTCAGATCTGAAGAGGAGAGACACATTGGCAACTCTTAAGAAGACAGTTTCAGGAGAATGATGGATGAAATCAAGAGCCAGACAGACCACAAAAGTGAAAAGTGAGGCATCTGTCTTCCAGGAACCATTCTTTGATCGAATAATCACTAATAATCAGAATGCTTCATCACTCTCTAGCTGAGTCTAGAGAAGCCAGTGCTCAGTTGACATTTAGAGCTGATAAGTGTTTTCCTTCCTTGGCAAGTAAGCACTGAGTCAGACTCCTGATCCCCCTCAAAACAATCCAGTAGCTGACAGGATCAAATGAACTGTACCCTTACTATTGCCTCACTAGCCAGGGTTATATAAAAGACTTTCTTCTTCATTATGATACTTGTAAAATACTTTGCAAACTTCAAGTGCTCCATAAAGCTAGCCATTACTTGAGTCTTTGAGTTATTATTGCCTCATAGGTCTGGCACTGGAAGGGATTTGGGAAGGCCATCGACCCCCTTTTTATAGATGAGGAAATGGAGGCCCAGAGAGGGCAATTGACTCACCTGGGATCACATAGCTAGTAAGTATCTGAGGCAGGATCCAAACCCAGGTCTTTCTAATTCCAAGGTCAGGATGCTAGTCGTTGTACTACTTAGACATCCGCATCCATCATTTTAGGGGAAGAAGAAAAGGACGAGGGAAGGGACAGACTTTTGATCCAATAGAATATGACTTTCCTGTTTGGCTACAACATTCACAACTAGTGAATGAGGCAAGATTTGAACCCAAGTCTTTTTAACTACAAGTCCAGTACCTTTATCTACTATTCTTTGCAATTCCTCTCAGGCTTAATTCTTTTGATACTGGTATTGGTCATTCAGTAAATGTTTTCTAAGCTTCTATATTTTACTAAACCCTAGTCTATTATAGGATTACTTTCTTCCAATGCTTCATCATAGTATAGACACATCTAGGTCCCAGCCAATCCAATAAGAACCACTTATATATTATCTAAGCATCACCCCAACTAATTTTAAAGAGGCTCATCCTTAGAAAGTTGGCCCCCAGGCCATAACTATCTTAATCCTCAGGAGTTCATTAGATGTCCATCAATGGAGGATATGCCTACCCTGAAGAAATCATAAATTCACAAGGAATTGAAGTAAAGAAAGACATACTGTTAGAGTTTTGCCTTCTATGGGCAAAGAGCCAACTTCTTCAATGACTCAGTAGAGTTTTTAACCATTGTGGGGGTTGAAAAATTCATTACACCATGGCCAAGCCTACCAAGAAGCTCACTAACATTGGCTAGACTAGTCATAGGAAAAAAAGTCCATAGAGGATCTTTAATTGAAATCATCAGGTCATAGCTTCAAAGTTGGAAGGGACCTCAGAAATTATTCAATCCCTCTCTTTCATTTTATAACTGAAGAAACTAAGGCTCATTTAGCATCTTCCCAAGTTGTGATTTAACAAGGGTCCCTCAGGAGGCAATTTCAGGAATTGAACCTAGGTCCTCTGACTGACTCCAGTCCCACAAAAGACCTTTCCAGTGTGATGAGGGCTTGTACTTTGCCAGCAGAGTCCTCCCTGGGCCAAGATGAGGGATCGGGGAGGACTTGAGTGAACGTCATCTTCCTCAAAGAATGGCCCAAAGGAGTTTGGTGTTTGATTGTCTTTTTGCCCTCTCTAGAGCAATGCTGATGACAGCCTGTGATCTCTCGGCGATAACCAAGCCGTGGCCTGTTCAACAGCGGGTATGTGGCACATTTGTATAAACATGATGAATTAGACAGCCATCTTAACAATATGTTCTATTTCAGAGTTGGCAGAGGTCTTTGCAGAAGATCTGGCTGGCTATTTTTAACAGTATTTACAAAGAGTCATTGGCTAGGCACCATTTTTCTCATCTTAAAATTCCTATGCCACCTAATATTAAATACCATAGGATAGCCTATATAAGGGGCAGCTTCTCCTGCCTACCATTCCAAATGTAAGAGGGAAGATCTGTTTGACTATATTTATGCCAACTGAAGGGTGATAGAGCCTCTGAAAGAATATTAAGAAACCAAAGAAAGGGGGCCTCTTACCAGCTTGGTTATTCATAGTTTATTAGAGTTCATTTGGTTAATTGGGAGAGTATACTCACAAAAGGCCAGTCATTCTGGGTAACAGCAGGACAAAATGACATGGTGAATCCCTGCACCAACCCCAGACCAAGTCAAGTATTATATAGAAGCAGAATGAAGAAGGCCTAGTGACAGAATGATCCCTGGTCATTTTCCCATGGGATAGCTGGAATTTCTTTTGCTTCTCTGTGGACACTCGGGTTATGTTCCCACTCTGGCCTATCCCAGTACAGCTTGTGAAAGCAAAGAGGCCTGTGTCTTATTGATCTTGGGTGCTTGGCATGGTTCTTCCCTCTTCTAATTGATTGGGAAAGCTCATTTACACACTATTGTGACTGCTTTGATAATAATAATAATAATTTATATAGTTAATATAGAACACACTATAAAACTCCTCTCACTTTGTTCTCCATAACAAGAATGGTATGTTTTATTATCATTCTCATTTTCTATATGAGGAAACAAAGGCAAACAGGGTTAAGTGGGGTCACAAAGTTTGCAAATACCTGGGACAAAATTTAAACTAGTATACTACTTACTCTAAAGCTAGTGCTCTCTCCACCAGACAACACTGCTTCTCTTGATAAATAGATGTCATTTTATTGCTCATTACTTTAGTTTGCATTTTACCATGTAATTGGGATATTTGAAAACTGCATGTTGAATGATTTTTTTAAAACAAATTCTAATCCAGTAAGTCTCTTGGGAATCTATTTCAGATAGCAGAACTGGTCGCTGCGGAATTTTTTGATCAAGGAGACAGAGAGCGAAAGGAGTTGAACATCGAGCCTACAGTAAGTTGCGAGGCCTCAGTTGGGTTATAGGGTCCCAAGCCTGACCTCGGGTCTGTATCCTTTGGAATTAGACCAAGAAAATTGAATTTCCATCATCATGTTCTCCTCCATTAGAATGTAAGCAACTTGGGGGCAGGGCCTTTCTGGCTTTTTGAATTTGTATCCCAGCACAGATCATTTAATAAAAGCTTTCCATTTGTTCATCATTCCTGGAGTCCCAGACCATCTTATTTGTCAGTTCTCTGTTAGATTAGACAGAATCAAAGATCAGAGCTTGATTCTTTATATGCTTGAGGCTGGCCCTCCTTAGCTAGCCCACTCAGCTTCCAACATCCCCAGTCTCAAACTATCCTTTAAATAAAGGCAAATTTGTCTTGCTTTGTTTTCAGGATCTGATGAACAGAGAGAAGAAAAATAAAATCCCAAGTATGCAAGTTGGATTCATAGATGCCATATGCTTGCAACTCTATGAGGTACATGTAGGATAGCAGAATAATTCTTGCTATCATTATTATTTAATTTTATATTATCATTTATTCAATATTATATATTATTATGCTCTCATTACTTATATTAATGCTATATATTATCATTGCTGATATTATTGTATTAACTTTGTCAAACTGTTCTTTAAGGTCAAAAAAGTGATAAACGAATTTTAATTTTATTTTTTAAATTTATTTTTTATTTAATTTAATTTTATATTTATATATAAAATGTATATATGCAATTATTTCCTTTGAGTCTCTCATTTGAACCCCTGGGCAGTGCTACAAATAACCCATCTTACAGATATGAAAATGGAGACCTGGAAAGGTTAAGTGATTCACCTTACAAGCAGGAATAAGAAGCAGGATTCAAACTCAGATCTTCTTGGCTCCAAACTCAGTACTCTCTAGGATAAACTATCCCACACATTAATAATGCTGCTCCTCAGACAGAGATTCTCAACCTATCCATTAATCTGAGGCAGCTAGGTGGCACAGTGGATAGAGTAGTGGACCTGGAGTTTGGAGTACCTGAGTTCGAATCCTACCTTAGGCACTCATTAGTTGTGTAACGTTGGTCTGCCACAGTTTCTTCATCTGTAAAATGGGAGTGCACCCATCTATTATCCTGAGGATCAGACAGAATCATATTTGTTAAGCCTGAGTTAGCATCATGTAGATTTTTAACTTCACTACTTTCTGGTCCAGATTTCTCTTCCATATACCTCAGAGAGACAGTCACCAAGTAACCAGCTGCAGTGAGGGGACCGAATATGTAGAGGGGCTTCCCATGTTGCCCTTGGACTCAGCTCTCATGTAGAGCTAATGTAGCTCTCTTCCAGCTTTTCCTCTGGAAACATAGCTATGTGTTCTTTGGATCCTATGCCCCTTCCCCTTCCATCCTCATGTTGATTGTAGGTAGGGCCTCCTCTCCAAATATCACTCAGTCATCAGTTTCAGGTACCTCATTTTAATTATTGTTCAATCTCATTCTGTATTCCATTATCCTGCATTCATGTGACTCCTGCCCTTATCACATGGCAGAACTTGATTTCATAGGAACATCCTTAATTCTTGAAAAGCCCAGTTCCTTTTGTCCTTTATTTCTTGATGGAGACTAGAAGTCTTTCTTATCATCTTTTTCTTCCAAGTTCCCAGACTATCATTCTTTAATCTTTAGAATGTAGTCATATATCTCACTCGGTCCAAGGGCTGGACAAAAAATCCAGCTTATTAGTTCACTGTTTCCCGTGGGCCTCCAGGAGTATTATCAGACTTTGTCCTTGGACCACCACTGATTTGAATCCAAGTTGACTTTGCACACTAGTAGCTTAACCAATTGGAACAACGTTTATTCATCAAATGAGGATCCAGTAAGATGGTGATATATGCCAAGCAATTTGAAATTCAAGTGCGTTTTGAATACTGATCATTATGATGAAGATGATGATGATGATGATGGAGATATGATTAGGATGTTGATGATGATGATGATGATGATATATCAAATCTAGGATTCATAACCAGATCTCTAATTCTGTGAGGTACAAATATCATCCACCCAATTTTACAGAAACTCAAAATGGTCAGGGGATTTTTCCCAGAGAAACCCAATATGTTAATGCAACATTCAGTGATACTCACTACATAAAAGATTTTACATGTGGCTAATTTTGAATAATTCTTAAGATGCATTTTTGAGCTTGAGTTGTCCAAGTGGGAAGTAAAAATTACTATTACATTTTCAAGTATGAGGCCTTGGATTTAAACCCCTGTTCCCAAATCCATGTAGATTTATACAACATCTCACAGCCTGTCATTCTTGTTGGCTTGGGAAGGCCATTTCTAGGACTGAGGCTACATGCTCTTTTCTATGCTTAATTCATCCAGCCATGAGATAGGCTTATTTACCTTTTAGTCCTTACTGCTTTTAATTTTGATGGTATCTATGTGTGTATGCACACATATCAACATTCATGTTGTCTATACAATATAAGTGTAAACATGCATGACTGCATACCCACACACAAATCTATTTCCCATCATTGTTAGTCAGAAGGGCTTCTTTATTAGTCAAGACTGGTGATTTCTTCCATGTAGGGACTCCTATGTAATGTAATATACACTCCCATCACATAAAAATGTACACATATATGCATACAAAAGGAGAAATTAGTAAATGCATAGAATGTGTGTCTGTATTCACGTGTGTGTTGTATATGTTCATGTGTGAGTATGAGTTCACGTGTATGTGTATGCATGTGAACACCTAGAAGACAAATGTGTCTATATTCTGAGATACTTATGCTAGCAACTCTTGGGTTAAGTGAATTACCAAAGAGGCCTCTTTGAGCTTAGCCCCGGCACCAGCCCAAATGAAACAACTTCTGACTGTGTTTTGAGAAAGATTTCTTAGCCTTATAATTCTTAATTTGCCATAAATGTCTAAAGCTTAAGGAATGAGCCAAGACCATGTGACAACTCTTTTTTTAATTGCAGATAAGGAAATTAAGACCCAAGGAGAAACATAGACATGTCCCACATGTCCCTCATCAGTTTACCCAACTACCTCACTTTAAAAGTGGGAAAACCAAAACCAAGAGGTTAAATAATTTGAGTCCTAAGACCCAATCCCTTGCTTTTTCTTGGCCAAAGACCATTTCCAACTTTGGCAATTGGTGTTTGATAACGAAGCCCGCACACAGAGAAGAGAAGGTGGCCTATGGAGTCAAATACCAAAAGGAGGTAAAGCAGAAAGGGCTTCCAACACTGGAAGAGCCTTGAGCATTCATTTGTCCCTCTTCCTCTACCATGTTACAAAGGAAGAAGGCTCAGCTAAGTAGATACTACAGAATCAGAAAGGCAGTAAGGAGCAGAGAGAAGTCCTCCTCCCTCTTTCTCAGCCTTCATTCTGCTGCCTTACTACCAAGTTCCCCACCAGAAGTGTAGTCAAAGAGCACCCCAACGTTCTCAATCTCCCTCCTCACAATTCTCTCAGTTCTTTGGCACCCAACTCTAATCCAAATGGTTTACTCCATAGCTCCCCCTGGTGGATATGTTTGTACCTCTTCCCTTCCTTATCTTCAACTTAATGACTGATAGGCAGGGCCCTATCCCTACCCCAAAAGTCTCCCCATGCCATAGATCAGTGAACATCATGAGAAGGTGGTATTTAATTATATGATGTTCTCATTTTACCTAATTTTTTATTCTCTGATAAAAAAAATCAGTAGAAAATTTGATAAAAGGGGGAGAATGAAGTTACTGACCATGACCATAAGGTCATAGAAGTTTGACTAAAGACAGTGGATTTTTTATAAAAATTTCATTACTAAAGAATACACAGTCATAGAAAAAGCACTGCCTTTAGAACAGGAGCCCTGCATTCAAATTCCACTTCCTAAGCCAGTCTTAACTCAGTTATTTCTTCTGATCTGATCTAACTTTGAGTGCTGGGGCTTAAGCATTTGAACCTTACCAATGACTGCAGGGTAGGGGTAGCATGACATAGTGAGTTGGGTGACTGAGTTCTAATTCTGCCTTAAAGACCTACTAATTCTTCGACAATAGACAAATCACTTTCTACCTTAAGCCCTCAATTTTCTCATCTATAAAATGGGGCAGTATTAGATGACTTCCAAGATTTCTTCTGCCTCTAAATCTGTGATCCCAAGATCAATATGCCCCCTGCCCTCTTGCATCCTGTGTCCTTCCCTGGACCCAGAAAATCTTTTTCCAAAACAGAAATGTGGATGCCCTCCAAAGCCAACCATTTCCAACTAGGGCAGAGGCTCATCCTGCCCACTTTTCATCCATCCTAACACCCTGCTGATCAGATCTATACAAGAGAAAAGGGGGTGGGGTGGGAAGACTTCACTTATGCTCAGTGCTTCTTTTTATCCAAGGGTTCCTATACTTGGTTTACTCTCTCTCTCTCTCTCTCTCTCTCTCTCTCTCTCTCTCTCTCTCTCTCTCTCTTCCTCCCTCCTCTTCATTCTTCTCCCCTCTCTGTATTTCTTTCCCTCCTTCCCCATCTCATTCTCCCTTCCTAACCTCTTCTCTTACTTGTCCTCTCCCTCTCTTTCTCTGTCTTTATACTTTTTTCTCTCTCTTCATCTCTACCTCCTTCTCTTCCCCCCTCAAATCCCACCTACAACTGCCAAAACCTCCCTCAGTTTCTACTTTCTCCCCAAATGTACCAGTATTCTAGTGAGAGGATAGTTTACTAGTTAACTAGCTCCCTGTCTAGTTTCTCCACTTCCAAATAAAGCAACATCAGCCCAGAGGTACCTAAATCTCCCCCATCCTCAAATTGGGGGCCCCGTGTTTCCCTGGGGCCTCACTGGGACCAACTGATCAATGAGCTTTCCAGAACCTAGCCTGGCTCCTTCCCAGGTAGACCCCTAGTCAACCCTACTCCATCCCTTCAACCCCCATTTAAAGCCTTTTAGTTTAGCTACTAAAAAAATCTGTTCAACTAAACCTAAAGGTCAAAAAGGATACAATTGGGTCTAGACAGATCCAAGTTATCATTTCTTTAGCAGGATATGTTTGTGTGTGTGTGTGTGTGTGTGTGTGTGTGTGTGTGTGTGCACACCTACTTATGATAGAGTCAGAGAGCCAAAGTCTGAGACAGAGATAGTGAGAGACAGAGAGATGGGCACTATTCAGTCTTTGACCTTTTGTCTAGAATCATAATTTGTAGCTTGAAGCAACCTTAGAGGATATAGAGAACTCCCATTTGACAAGTCAGGAGATGTTAAATTACTTATCTAGGGTCACACAGCTAATAAGCATCTAAGGCAGCATTTGAGAAGACCAGTTCCCCACCTAGGCTGCAGTGTGCACACTCCATGTTGTCCATATGCATCCACATAACTTATGGGGGATCCTCCTCACAAATCACTGCCTTGGGGCTGCAGCCCTGAATGCCAGACTTGAGCACCAGGGCTTTCCTCTCTGGTGGACTCTTTGCAGTTGTCTGATCTGTCCTTCTCTCCCTAGGCCCTGGCTCATGTCTCCGAGGCCTGTTTCCCCCTGCTAGATGGCTGTAGGAAGAACAGGCAGAAATGGCAGGCCCTGGCCGAGCAGCAGGAGAAGAGCCTGGTAAATGGGGAGAGCAGCCAGCCCAAGATGAACTGAGGGGCCTTTGACATACTGAGCTCGCAGAGTTTACGTTTACACAGAAGATGTCCTATTTTGTGATATGTAGTTTTCATAGACACTGTATGAGTTGGGTATCTATTTTGCCACTGCTGTATTTTTTTTTATCATTTGGTTTTATTTTTTGCACAACTTCGAAGGGCATAGTGTGACGTGTTTTTAGGAGACTGGTGTATATCGTCAGTATATGTCTTTATACCACTGAAGGGAGGTGGCCCACTTTACCCGCCGTGGCCACAGTTGGCAGCAAACTGGTCTCGATGCTCAGGTTCTGCAGAGGGAGGTCTGGGGAGGCTCTGAGAAACCTTTGGCCCTGGGCTTGTCCATCTGGGTCCCTGGTTGTTTTTGCTGTGGTTGAATGACCAGTTCTTCAAGAATGCTTGGCAGCTTCTCCCTCTTCCTCAAGGAGCCAGGATCAACAGTCTATTCCTCAGTGTTTGAGAATACAGAGGAGAGAAGGCTGTCGTCCAGGCCCGACTTTGGATACAGCTGGACTGTGGGGATTTGGGAGGCATGTTTATCCCCAATGCCTTTGCAGATCACCATCAAGTCTTGGCTCAGCAGCTTTCAAATTCTAGATTATTGGGAAGGGGGTGACATACTATGTAATTTATAGTGAAGGAAAGCCTAGGAGACACTCATTATAATCATAGTTTTAGAGCTGGATAGAATCTTCCAACCCTCATCCAACCCTCTTATTTTAAAGACATTGGACCCCAAAATTAAGTGACTTGTCCAAGTCACAAGTACTCACAAGTAGTCACACATCAGAGGCAAGATTTGAACCTAGATCCACAATTCTAGAGAATGAAGAGACCTAAGAAACCTCCTATTCCTACTCTCCTATTTACAGACAAGGTAAGTGGTGCCCAAGGAGTCTAAGAAGTGATATTCACAAGGTCTCTGGGGCAGTAAGCATCAGAAGAGGAATTAAAACTGAGTCCATAGAACCAGAATTAGAAGGGACCATAGAAGGCATTGAGTACAGTCAATTCTTTCATTTTATAGAGAAGGAAATTGAGTTATGGAGTTGGTAAATTACCTGGGGTCACATTGCTGGTAGGTTTTTTTGATGAGAAAAATTGCATCATAGATGTCTGAGAGAGAAGGAATCTTTTTATAAACTTCAGGAAGTCCCCTTCTTCCATTAGGGACTGCAAAATCACCTTCCTCTTTAAAAAAAAAAACTATTCTTTCAGCTTGTATCTCAAAAAATTAAATTTCAGTAACAAGTCTCAAAATGAAAGAGTGAATTCAAATTAATAGGAATCCAACATTGACCTGAGTGAAGGGTAACCATGGGGAGAGTAGAAAGGTAACCATTCCTTCTCCTTCTCATCCCTTTAGAATAGAGTCCTAGGAGGTTGCTTTAAGATGGGACTTTCATCATTAATGCAGCTACGAAAATACAGCAGTCCTTGAACTTTGATCATATGGAAAGGTCATCACAGTCTTCTTTTGCTACCCCTATCATGATGCTATTAGGGGTCAAAGGGAAATGGCAGAAGGGTCTATTTGAGTTCCCAGCCCTAAACAGAAGCTTGAGCCATATGGAAGCAAGTCCTTCAGGCCATGGGATTAGAGGGTGTGGAAGGATTTTTCTAGGGGCTTGAATTGTCTGGGCCAAATCCTGTCCTCCCGACATCACTATATTTTTCATTCTTCTTCAGACTATATGACTTGGCTGCCATCCTTCTCCCACAATACTTTGCATGTATAAATAAACCTCCTTGTTAGAATCATAGGCAGTATGCCTTTGACATCCCCTCAATGAGCTTATGTGCTCAAAGGAAAGTAGGCATGCAGAATGACAGAAAGGAGGCCTGGAGTTTCCCAACCAACCATTTCATTGGGTTTGCTCATAGTTCCCATCACACAACCATCTGCAGGACTCTATCTGACTTCCCATCTGGCTCTTGGCAGCCCACCTTGCCACACCAGCATCATAACAATGTGGTACACAGAGCTTATTTCCTAAAAAGCACACATTGTTTTCTCCTTGTGACTATTTCACATAGGTGTTTTCATAGAGTTTAGGATGGAATTTAATTTTTAAATACTGTGATCTTATGCATACCATAAGCTTATGCAGAAGCAATATATGGATACACTTTCTCATGATTTTGACAATAGTTAATGTTTCTGTGGGTAACTCTTGAATAATCATAGTTGGTTCTGTGACAGAGTATAAAATACTCTGATAAGCTTCCAGCAGCTCATCAGTGCACTTGGTGGAGTACTGTGAGTTTTTGTTTTATCTTTATGACATTTTGTAAAGATAAGATTGGACCCTTTCCCCTTAATGACAAAACTTGTAAATGATTTAGATTACCACTCAGAGTTAGATCTATAGGTCTGCTAATTCATCTCTCCAGAAGTGTGCATCATCACTGACACTTTATATCTATGTGACCTTTGATGCTGAACTTCAGTTTCCACCTCTATAAAATGAGAGAGTTGTATGAGATGGGCTCAGACATCTCTTCAATGATCCCATGATCTTCAAAAGAAGCCATGGTATATAGCTATACTAGGGTATAGCTTCAGAAACTGCATCCATATCCAAGTCTATCACTTGAACTATTGCCATTTTCCATTGGTTTAGACCCTTCTCACTAAACAAGATTTCTAAGAATCTATTGTTGGTGGAATGAAGACAAATTTATCTTGAATTTGGATACTAATTCCATTTTGCCTCCTTTGAATTCCAGAGGTTAGGAGATACTTTTCCTAGTGGATGGTTATTCACTGGAGATGCAGAAGTTGAAAGTCTTCCCCTCCTTTCCACTGAAGTAGTTTATGAGCAGCAAATTTTGAAGTGAACAAGCTTAATTGTTATTCAAAAGAGGAACTATCTAGTTGGGCTATTTATTGTCCTAGAATTAAAGCTAGAAGGGATCTAAGAGATTATTCAGTCCAACCCCTCACTTTACAGAAAAGGAAGCTAAAACCCAGAAATTAAGGAACTTATACAGCTAATGTGTGTCTGAGGTAGAATTTTAACCCCAGTCTTATTGATTCTGTGACCAGCAGTTTTTACTCCCTCCATCATACTTCATTATGTTAAGGAGCTCGGATTTCCCCAATGAAGACAAACCCAGTTCTAAAGCAAAATTCAACTGGTTTATAATTGAGGGGATATCAGAAGTCAAAATTCACCCCACCCCCACCCCTTGCAGCCAACTTTGCATTCATTATCTTAGTTGCTGAACCCTTGAACAATGTTATCAGCAGAGCCATGCAATCTATGAGACTGGGCACAAATGATGATGTTTTAGATGCTAACTCAAATGGGCATTTTCTCTTCCCAATGAAGACAGCAAAGTTCCTTTTTGTTTTTTCCTACTTTGATTCTTAAAGCTCTGCTATTTCATCATCATGTGTGCTCCAGCTACCCCTGTGGGCCACAACCTCTCCTGCCTTCTCAACATCCACAATTCCTGACCAGGTTTTCTCTTGCACCTTCTATAGAGCCTTGACCTCAATGTTTTCCCTAAATAAATGAAATAAAGCACACATTTTAAATAGTTTTGGCTATGTGGTAGCAAGAAAAGATGCAAAAACTAAGTATAATGTTGCCATTATTATCTGGTAAAGTGGCCTGACTCTTTCCATAAGATTTTTTCATAGAACTTTAGTATTTTTATAGAATTGGTATTTTCCTTCTTGTAGGGATTTGTGAAATCACTGAATCACTCTGCATGAGGGAACTACTGAACTTGTAAATGGAGCTAGGGATGCTTGGAAGGGGCAGCTGCCATATTCTCCCTCAAAATTGTCAGTGTCAGCAAATGAATATAGGACATTGGTCCAATGCAACCTTTCTTATATTCTTGTGAATTTCCCAGTCTTTGCAAAGGCCAGAATACTTTCCCCATATTTTGCTTGTTAATATTTAGCAAGGATGAGACTTTTTGAAACTCAAAATTAATGATGTTGTGGCCACTACCATTGATCTCCCCTTTGAAATGAAACAAAGAAAAGTACAGAGAATATAAAAATACTGAACAAGGGTGGGGGTGATTGGGAAAGAGAGTAGGATATTGCCATAATTATATGCTATCTGCTCCACTGCTCACTTGAATTGTGTAATGTAGGAGCTGGAGGGCTTAGATTTGTCTTTGTTCACAGCTCAATGCTTTTCACCAGATTTAATTTCTCCACCTTTAACAACACTCTCTTTCTGTTAGATCTTGCTGTTGATATATGAACTACTGTAATATTTGCCAGCAATGCTATGGTTGTTTTTTTTCCTGGATGGTTGAAATAGGATGCTGAAGCAATGGGCTGACCACCCTCTTCAGCAATTGATCAAGTGCTCTGAATGGGTACCAAGAAAGGAGGGAGAGAGGGAGGGAGAGAGGGAAGGAGGGAGGGAGCACTTTCTGGTGGACAAAAGACCCCTCTGGAGACTTAGCTGTTCCTAACTTTGGTGACTTTCAGTGGAATCTAGGACAGATAATGTTCTCTCTATTTCCCACACCTGCTCCGAATCATTTATTAATCATGTGCTATGAGGTTTCATGAGACCTTTCTTGATATAGAATTTAGGACAATCTGGAAATGGGACACTGAGTCATCATCCTCATCATCCTCTGGAGTCAGGGAGACCTGTCCAGTATCCCACTACCCAGAGTTGTTTGTTTTTTCCCCCTTTGCAAACTAGATTGTGGCTCTTTGGAGCCATAAATTTTGGCTTGTATTAAATAAGCACCTTCCCAGACCCCTTTTGCTCTGCCATATAGAGAAGGAAGAAAGCATTGAGCTCACCTTCCCCCTCCCTACACCTACCAAAAGCCTGTGTATACATGTTTTAATGAATGTAGCTGAAAGTGTAAATACTTTTTAAAAATAAATTACATAATAGTTTAATTTTTTAAAATCACAATGAACCATCACTAGCCACTGTTAGTATTTCTTTGTATTCTTATACTTTTTCAAAGTATTGGAACAAATATATAGTTTCTGGACACTATTTTTGTACTAGGATGGGGGGGTACTGTGTATATTATGTTTAACTTTCAAGTGGTTTGAAAGGTTTTTTTGAATGTCAATGTCCTTTTCCCACCTTCTCTCTCATCCCCCTATTCCCTGTTTCAGACAATCCTCTTACATGATAGACTTAATGGTAAAGACCAGTTGACTTGGACTGTACTCCAACCTACTGGTGAAAGAAAAAATCCCTAGAGAAATTTTCCACAGGAGTCCAGATTGTTCACTTGCCACTTACCTCTTAATTGTATCTTTTGTACTGTTTTTCATTCTTTGAAAAATAAAAAAGGATGAAGAACAAGTAAAATTTTGCTCATGTGTGATCCTTATGACTGTTGGAATGGACTTGACAATGGGAAAGGGTCATTGGCCTTCTCTCCCTCAAAGAACATCTGATGGTCAAGGATACTAGCATTATTGTCATCAAACATCCAAAGTTTTCAAACCAGAAAGAGCTTGAGTAATCATCAAGTCCAAAGAAGCCATTTCATTTATGTTGAGTCCCGTTTCCAGACTCCCTCAATCTTTCCCAGGTAAACATTGGAGGGGCAGGAGACAAGGAAGACAAGTTTCTCCCTATACACCAAGGTCTCCAAGGTCTCTGTTTATTGAACCAAATACCAGTGCTTAAATACCTCCCTAGTATCTAATCCACTCCCACACCCTTGGCACTCAATAAGATAAGGCTCTGGTACTCAAGGAAACCAGGTGATGATAGTTTACAGTGCTCCCATACACAAGAGTCATTAATACATAGAAGACCAAGAAATTTGAACAAATTCAAGCAATGACTAGTAGTTATAATAACTGACATATAATATGTGAACATTTGAATAGAGTTTACATATATTTTCTCAACGTATCCTCACAACAACTCTATTTTACAGGAGCAGAAATTACCTAGGATCCCTCCCACAGTTATGAGACTGAGGTAAAATTTGAACTCAGCTCTTCCTTCCCCCCAAGGTCAATGTTTAACCACCTGCACGTCAGTCCCCAGAGCAGAGCCAGGATGCATTCCAAGGTCTTGTGACTCCAAACTGAGTGGTCTCCCCTTGATAGCAAGATGAACGTATAGTGATATTTCATATATTTGATGAATTTTCACTTTCAGATGGAGCCAGTATTCCTTGTCACACCAATCTCTACCCATAAGCCTTAATTAACCCCAAAATGTGTTCTAACATACTCACATATGTGTGTGCTCATTCATGATATCAGAGTCCATTCATATTAGGACAATCAAAAAAGAAACTCAAATTATAAATTCTTGGAAGATACTTCAAAAACTAGGTTTGATTAGCTGGACAGAGTAGGCTGAACATCTTCTGACTTGAAGCCAAAGGAAACTGATGGTTCACGTTCCTTTAGTAGTTTAAGATTTTAAAAGTCTCATCCACTCAACACCAATTTGAAAAGTCATGAAAGCAGTATTTCTATGTCATAAATACAGAAACTGATAATCCTGATTTATGTGACTTGATCAGATCCTTTACATAAGATACCACAGGAGCCACATGTTTGAATGCTAATTCTGCCAAAGGTAGAATTCAATTTGGAAACTTGGATCTTAGCTACATTACTCCCACAACCTGGGGAAAGGACCAAGTCATGAAGAAGTAGCCATCATTTATTGGGAAGAGTTTTGCTCTTAGAATCAGAAAACCTATGTACAAATTTCACCCTTTTCATGGAACAGTAAGTACTTCTGGACCATGATTTCCTCATTTGCTAAATAAGGACAGAGAAGTAGGTTTCTAAGGTATCATCCAGTACTAAGTCTTGGCATCCTTTGAGCTTCAAGAGCTTTTGCTATTCTCTTAATCTACTCTGAGTTCACATATCAAACACTGTAAAAATGTCACTGTTGAAAAGTTAAAATTGCTCACTAGATGGAGCACTAGAGCCTTAACTAGGTTTAACAATTTGCCCAATTCTTCTTACAGGATCAGATAAAGACATAACATTTGTGGAGGGAGGGGGTAAAAAAACCATCTCACAACAAATATCTCTGACATCTATGGTATATTTGAAAATGGCACAAATACCTAAAACTAGGAACCAACAGATGAGTGGCCAAAGGATCTAAACAGAAGAAAGAAAAGAGAGGGAGGGAGGGAGAGACAGAGACAGAGAGAGATACAAAGAGAGACAGAGAGAGAGAGGGAGGGAAGGCAGGAGGGAGGAGAGGGAGGAAGGGAGAGAAAAGAAAGGGAGAGAGAGAGAGAAAGGAAGGAAGGAAGAAAAGGAAGGTGGGAAGGAAGAGAGAGAGGAATGAAGAGAAAAGTATCTAAAAGTATCTATATGAAAAAAATGACCCAAATTGACTATGGAATGGAAATTAAGACAATTTTAGTGTCTTACTTCTATTAGATTGGCAAAGATGATAAATGTTCAAAGTGGTCATTGCTAGTGGAATTTTGAGAAGACAGACATACAAAAACCCTATTAATGAAGATGTAACTTGTCCCAACTCCTCTAGAAAGCAATTTGGAGTCATTCAAGAAAATTTGCTAAACTGTTCATACTCTTTGATCCAGAACATATACTTCATGGAGATCAAAAATAGAATGGCCCAAATGTGCCCAAATAGTAATAGCAATGCCTTTTGTGGTAGTCAAAAACTGCAAACAAAATGGGTGTCTGTCAACTGGAAATTGCCTGAGCAAAGTGTGTAAACACACATAAGAGGTTAAAATAGAAACGAAATTGTTGGAAAATTTCAACCAAAATATAGTGTGAGAAATAAATCCAGATTTTCAGTTTTAGAACTAGAAGGGCACTTAGAAATTATCTAATCCAAGGCTATTGCTTTACAGATGAAAATACTGAGACCCAAAGAAATTGAGAGATTCTCCAATTCTCCTTTCCTTGCCCAGTCTATGGTCTGTGAGATTTACCTGGAGATTTCCCAAATGAAACAAATTTTTTTCCATACACATTGGTAATTCCTCAACAAACATTGATTATGTTTCTACTGTATGCTAGATCCTGAGAATTCCAAGACAAAAATCAACCAGTTGAAAAATATTTCTTAAGTACTTAGTTGGGCCTTCTATGAAGTACAGGGATTCAAAAAAAAAAAGCCAAAAGTAGCCCTTACACTTTGATCTTCATGTTACAATGGACTATACAACATATAAAAAATAATTTACTATAAGAGAGTGTACACATGCAGAAAGATAATTGCAAATGAAAGGATCAAGGGAGGGATGGGCAAATAATGGGAATTGAAACTAATCAGTTTTAAAATCTAGAGAGCAGAAAAGTATAGCAGCATCTGGCTATTACTATATATATATATATATATATATATATATATATATATATATATATATATATATTCATTTCTAACTTTCTCTTTCTCCTATATTTGTCCTCAAAGACTCTACCCAGCTGTAGTCTTTTCATCACGAATGCTTGAAAATGTTCTATTCTATTAAAGATTAATTTTTCCCCTGAAGGATTATCCTTAGTTTTCAGAAAGAGTTATTTTTGGTTCTTCATCCATTTATTTTGCTTCTTGGTATGTTACAGTGCTGGATAAAGAAATGACAAATGATTCCAGTATTTTTTCCAAGAAAATCCCATGGACAGTTGGACCACTGGGTCACAGAATTGGACAAAACTGAATGACTGAATGTGCTATTGTAACCAGCAGGTGTCACTGTGGAGCAAAGTTGTGTGATAGGGAACACATTAAATTTTTTTATGTGAAGTTGATGCCGTAATACTGGCTTCATGACTACTTACAGTTTTTTTTTCTTTGACATAAAAAGTCTGGATTTTAATCCTAGGTTATTCTCACTTTGTACTGTCATCCAAGAGGTGAACAACCAGCTAATTCTTCCTCTTTCCACATTGTTCTACTCTTCTAATAGTCCTAAGTAATTTTCTTTTATGATTCCCAATTTTTTATTTGGTCTTGGGTTTTCAAGGAATTTAATGATTTTTAAATTATCTCTTCTTTTGGGGCTGCTAGGTGGCACGGTGGATAGAGCACTGGCCCTGGAGTCAGGAGTACCTGAGTTCAAATCCAGCCTTAGACACTTAATAATTGCCTAGCCGTGTGGCCTTGGGCAGGTCACTTAACCCCATTGCCCTGCAAAAACCTAAAAAAATGATCTCCACTCATACTGTTTTCCAGGTCAATTTTTTTTGTAGTAAATATCTTTTTTGTCCCTTTCACTTTTTCAATCTTTTGACTATTTTTACATTTCTTTTTGTTTGTTTGTTTTTTGATTTTTTGCAAGGCAAATGGGGTTAAGTGGCTTGCCCAAGGCCACACGGCTAGGTAATTATTAAGTGTTTGAGACCGGATTTGAACCCAGGTACTCCTGACTCCAGGGCCAGTGCTTTATCCACCGTGCCACCTAGCCGCCCCCTTTACATTTCTTCTTATTGCTCCTTTGAATTGCTGAGTTTTGTTAGTTTTTTAATGTGATTATTTTTTTCCATTTCAAAATCTCATTTGATTGTCTACTTTGTGATCTGAGCTGTTAATTTTCTGATGATTGAAATTTTTGAGTCTAATGATTCTTAACTGACAGTGGAAAGCTTTAAGTGAAAGACTACAATGTATTTTCTTCCAGAGGTAAAAGGGAGTCAAGAGTTTTGAATAGGGGAATTGCAGGGCATGGCACAGTAGATAGGCAACCAGGTCTGGAATTAGGAGGACCTGAATTCAAATATGGCCTCATTTACTAGCTCTGTGACCCTGGCCAAGTCACATCATCCTGTTTACTGAACTGGGGAAGGAAATAGCAAACCACTTCAGTATCTCTGCCTAGAAAACCCCAAATGAGATCACAAAGAGTCAGGTACAACTAAACAAGAGCAAATATGTATTTTAGGAATGTCAATTTGGCAGCTTTGTCAAGGGAAGGAAAGACTCAAGGTAGAAGGATAGATTAGAAGAAGGAAAGAGGCTCAAACAGGAGTCTGGATAAGAGGCACTGAGTCTCTTTGATATCTTAGAAATTGATATCTTAGAATTACAGAAAATTTATTTAAATTACAATTTTGTACCTGCTAGCAGAAAGGTGATCACTATCTTACAATCACTATCTTTGTTTCTCTTTCTTATCTGGAAAGACTTGAACCCATACAGCAAACTATCAGCTTTCATTATCATCCTTCCCATAGGTTCCAGCTCATCTTTGGTAATCAATGACCTGTGAAAAGAAACAAAGGTTGGTGCCAGTTGAAAAAAGGTAAATTGAGTCTGTTGAAGAGTGAGCTAAGAAAGGCAGAAGGAAGACATTAAGCCAAGTCATCCTATTTGAAGTGATCTCTATTTGAAAGTAACCACCCAAGCTAATCTTAGATGCAGAACATGAGACAGGGTTTGGTATTTGTTTTCATTATGACTCCTGATCTGCCATCTAGTCATAGGGATGCTGGGGCCATATCCTACCAACAATCTATTATTATATTTTTAGTGTGAGCATTTACCCCTTAGAAATCAGTAAACCCCAAATCAGGGTTTGAGAGAGTTTTGTTGACTGACTGGAATTAAGGAAGTGAAAAATGTTCCTAAGGCAGATAAAATCTAATTGTGCCAGCTTCCTTGTTGCTCTTCCTGACTCTACCTTTGCTTCTAAATGGTACTTCATTACCATTGAAGACAAAATGGCCAGGTAGAGATATAGTGTTAGTCTTGGAGTCTGGAAGACCTGGGCTGAAATCCTATCTTAGCCACTTACTAGTTGGGTGACCCTGTGCTAATCACTTCTCCTCCCTTGGCTTACCCCTCATCTATAAAATAAGAATAAGGTCAGATAGTTTTTCACATGCCTTCCTGGCCCAAACCTGGGATTCTATTACTATCTGATGCCCCTAGATAGGATAGGATATAGACTTCCTCAATAGCCTAGGGTCTCTCTTCCAGTAAGAAAAAATGAATGGAATCTCTGACAACCTCAGAGATATAAAGAATAGGGAAGTGTTGTTTCTGCTCTCAAGGTGCTCCATTTTAATGGTCATGTAAGGTCATAAACAAACTATATGTAGGATAAATTGTAAATAATCAACAGAGAAAAACACTAATATTAAGGGGAATTGGGGAAATCTTCTTATAGAAGGTGAAATTTGAGCTAGAATTTGAAGGAAATCAGAAGACAGAGATGAGGATGAAGAGAATTCCAGGCATAGTGGACAACCAGTAGAAATGCCTGAAGCTAGGGGGGCAGCTAGGTGGCACAGTGGATAAAGCACCGGCCCTGGAGTGAGGAGTACCTGGGTTCAAATCCAGTCTCAGACACTTAATCATTACCTAGCTGTGTGGCCTTGGGCAAGCCACTTAACCTCATTTGCCTTGCCAAAATCTAAAAAAAAAAATCCCTGAAGCTGGGAGATGGAATGATTGTATGAAGAACAGTAAGGACATTGGTGCCATTCTGCTTCAGACTATGTTGATAGGAAGTTTAGAAAGGAGGAACAGGTTATGAAGGTCTTTGAATACCAGAGAGTTTCATACTTGATCTTGAAAGTGATAAGGAGTCACTGAAGTTTCCTGAATGGAGATATGGTAGAGGTGACCTGGCTAGACCTGAGTTTTAGGGAGATTGATTTAACAGCTTAGTAGAGGATAATCTAGAGTAAAGACTAGAGGCAGGGAGACCAATCAAAAGACTACAATAATAGTTCATTCCTGAGGTGATAGGGATCTGTGCCAGCATGGTGGCAATTTCAAAAAAGAGAAGGGAGCACATACAAGAGATGTTACAAAGGTAGAAGCAGTAGGAATTGATGACAGATTGGATACCTGGAAAGGGGATGAGCAAGAGTAAAGAGTAAAACAGCCTAGTTTCTAAGTCTAGGCAATGGGGATAATCCTACATGGGGAAAAAATAATCTTTAAGAGAATAGAAAACTTTCAGGATTTTCTGATGAAAAGACTAGAGCTAGGTAGAGTCTCCAAGGCACAAGCCCGGGAATCAAGAGAAATCTAAAAAGAATAACCATGTAGAAGGACTAAATATTAACCACATGCTTCCATCCTAATAGGGGAAAGGGCCAATGTTTTAGGGGTCATATTGCTGTTCATCTTTTGTTTGAAGAGAATCAATGGCATCATGGGCTAATATTTTCATTTGTGAGTGAATTGGATTGAAGTGAGGCAGGTTTCACAAAGTCTTCAGCCTTATTCTCTCTTTCAGAGGAATCAAAGTCCAGTGGCAAGACAAAAGTTAAGGTTGATTGGTAAAGGATAGAAAAAATAATAGTAAATAGGAATTAAAACAGGAACAATTGGAAGAGGAGAGGGTTTTAAGGAAATAATGAGTCCAGTTTAAGATATCAATGGGATCTCCAGTTTAAGATGTCCAATAGGCAATTGACATTGCCCTATGGAAGTAGGTAGAGAAATTAAGATTAAATAAATAGATTTGAAAATTGTTAGCATAAAGATGATAACTGAGTTTACTAAGTGAAATAGTATAAGAGAAGAGAAGACGACAGGTCAGAGCTATGTAGGTATCCCAATATTAGCAGACATATCCTGGATGAAATTGCATCAAAAGAGCCTGAGAAGGAGGAGGTAGTTCAGTTAAAAAAAGATCATGCAGAGGATAATGTCAAGAAAATTAATTAGAAACAAGGAGAAGTTGCTCAAGAATGTCAAAGATGGAAGAGAGAAGAAGGATGACAATTAAGAAAAGACCATTTGATTTGGCAATTAAGAAATCACTGGTAACTAGAGAAAACAATTTTGTTGAAATGTTGTGAAATAATATGAAATAAGATCAGCAATAAATGAGTTGAAAAGGGGAAGGGAATTTCTCCTAATAAGGGTGGAAACCAGGTGACCTCAACTAGGAACCCCACACCTTCCAACATCTCCCACACCCTCTCATGATCTCTGAGGGGATCTTCTGCTGAAATTTGAATGATAAGACTAGAGTAGGAGAACAGATTTGGAGCAGAGATTGGGGAAATTCCCAAACTTCAGGTTTAACTTGCTCCAGCTCCCTTTGGAGGATGAGGACTCTGTGACTTGTGGGAGCAGAGGCTTGGATGGATCCTATCCACCTGGGAGTTGGGGAGTTGCTGGAGGAGTTCACATGGAAACTTGAAAAGTCCCTGGAACTTTTTGGCTCCTGAGAACCAAGACTGAGACCGTCTGAGCTTACTGAGACTGGGAGGTGCTCTCTGGGATCTATTACTCTAGGGTCAAGCATTTTTCAGTTGCTCCAGAGGGGACATTCTGTTTGTCCCTTTTTAGGTGAATGAGATGGGGAGCTATCTACACCTGACAATGTAAAAGCATTCACCTTGTAGGTAGACTGGTTGTTGGTGGGACTCTGCCAGGGAAGAGGTGAAGCCCCTTAAAATTGGATTTGTTAGAATGAATTTATACACAAACCCCTCTGTCCTTCCCCCACATTTCCCCATATACATGTCTTGTGCCCAGCCTGTCCCTGAGGCAGTTAGCTCCTGCCTTCTGAGTGAAGCCTCACCCAAATGGTTTCAGACTTTATCCTTGGACATTGCCCCATACAACTGTACAATTGTAAGATGATCAACTGGTAACATTTGAGGGACATTTGCAACTTGGGGTGTATTTCCAAGTGCACTCTGGAAATAGGGAGGAGTTAGTCACAAGGACACCCCTCTGCTAAGTGGACAAAGGGGGATGACACCCTCTCAGCCTGAAAGATGGAGTTGATAAGAAAGCAATTGCTAGGGGACAGCTAGGGGACATAGTGGGGGGAGCAGCTGGGTGGCACAATGGATAGAGCACTGGCCCTATTGTCAGGAGGATCTGAGTTCAAATCCAACCTCAGACACTTAATAATTGCCTAGCTGTGTGACCTTCAGCAAGTCACTTAATCACATTGCCTTAAATAAATAAAAAATTTTTTAAATATGAAAGGGACACATCTTTAAAAATGGGGCAGCCAGGTGGCACAGTGAATAGAGCACCAGTCCTGAAGTCAGGACTTGAGTTCCAATACACTCTCAGACATTTTATAATTGCCTAGCTGTGTGACCTTGGGCAAGTCACTTAACCCCATTGTCTTAAATACAATTTTTAAAAAAGAAAGCAATTGCTAGCCAGTCCATGGGGTGCTAGTGAAACAGGACAATACAATTTAACATCAGAGCACTAGGACATCTTCAGCTCCTCCCCCCAATCCAAGTTTGAGATAGTCTCTGAAGTCTTTGCCCATTGAATCTTTGAAGGGAGACTACAAAGAAAAGTCCATGGAAGGGTACTCTGGCTTGGGTATCTTTGTAGACCCATCCAGTGACCCCTAGATATGTTGCTATAAGGAAAGCAAAATGAAAACCTGACTACCCTGCAGGCATCACCCAACAATGTCAGGTTCCCAGAGAGGTATAAAAGATAGCTTTTCTTTAGTGATGGAGCACCACCCCCAAATACACCCCTTGCAACCCTTACAATAAACCTTTGTTTATGAGAAAAACTGATAGCAGCTTACAGTGAACTACATAAAGATGAACAGAGTTTTTATTGCTATACCTCCAACTACTGTTGGTCTTGTCAATGCTATGGACACAACAGCCCGGGTCTGGTGTAAGAGGTATGGGGCTATCAAATTCACCAATGCATTTTAATCTCTTTGATGAGTCAAATTTGCTGTTACTTCAGAAGTACAAGATGCCTTGGTTGTCCATCCTCAGGGCTACCTGAAATCTCCTGCCACATTGTGGCAGATAGTCATATTTGAAAGCGGCTTGCCTTCCTGAGGGTATCAACATACTCTTCTTCATTGATGCCATAATGTTGTTTGGTCCAGATGAAACCACTGGATAGAGGTCCCAGATTGGATGGTGATCCATAAGAGGGACAATTGTGGGGAATGAACCTTAAGACAATCCAAGGGCCAGCCTACTCATCCAAGTTGGGGAAGATTCAGGGATTGGAGAAAACCCAGAGAATTTCAGACATGACTTCAAATAAGCAACTAATACTGGTTTTCCCATGATCTAAGAAGGAAACTCAGAGACTTTAGTAGACTTTTCAGGTTATGGAAATTCCATATTCCCCACCTGAGTATTTCAATACCCCCATTTACCAAGACATCTACAAGCAGTCTGCCTCTTTCAGCTTGGGCCAGAATAAGCTTAAACCCTGGGAGACATTAAACAGATTGTCTCACCTTCTGTTTCTTTGGGAATTTATGACCCTTTACAACCTATAATTTTGGAGATCTCTGTCTATAAAGATCAAGCTGACTGGAACCTTTGGTAGACACCAAGAGTTGGCCAAAATAAGCCACTGTCAGATCCCTTCTCCAAGAGGCTTCTTTGCTAAATGGAACTGGTACCCTAAAAATTATGCTCAACTGGGTTCCTCTTATGTCAAATCATGAAACCTCCAACCCATACCCTGGAGCCTTGCAGACCACTGGCTCAGTGGGCTTCAACCTAGCTCTAAGGACTTAGGCTCCTGAGGAATAGTATTTTATCTGGTTAATCAGTGACTCCATCTACATTACAAGAGAGACATAGGCATGAACAGGATATAGCCTAAGGTCTAGAGATCCTACCAAATCACTCCAGTGGACTGAGCTACAGCATACATGGCTTGTATGTGAGAAGTCTTGAGGCCTAGAGCAGTGATGATCATCTATTCCATTGTTGGGAGGTGGCCATGAGTTTGGCCAAGTGGCTAGAAAGTCCAGAAAAGGACTATCAAAGATCATTCCTTTTGATGTAACTCACACTGCTTCCCATTGCCTATAGTTGTTTATGGGGTTAGTCAGCACTCAACAAAGACATCATATGCTAAAAGAATAGACTGGATTCTGGGTAAAAATTGGAAATTGAAGGGATGCCCATCAGTCAGGGAATGGCTGAACAAATTGTGAAATATGTATGTGATGGAATATTATTGTTCTATAAGAAATTGTGACAGATGAGATTTCAGAAAAGCCTGGAAAGACTTGCATGAATTGATGCTGAGAGTAATGAGCATTAACAGAAGAACCTTATACACACTAATAACAACATGGGGCAATGATCAATCATGATGGACTTGTTCATTTCAGCAATGCAATAATCAAAGACAATTTTTATAGAAATTATGATGGAAAATAACAACCATATCCAGAGAAGGAACTGTGGAGTTTAAATCAAGACTAATTTTTAAAAGTTCTTATGTATTATATCATTTTTCTCTCTAATTTTTTCCTTCTTCCATTTGGATCTGATTCTTCTCTCACAGTATGATTAATATGGATCTATGTTTAGCATCATTATATATGTAGAACATGTATCAGATTGCTGTCAGGGGAGTGAGGAGGGAAAGGAAAGAGAGAGAAAAATGAAAAACTCAAAACCTTGCAAAAAGAATTGGTTAAAAACTTTGTGTAACTGCATACAATTGAAAAAAATAATAAAAAAGAATAGATTGGAGTCATTACAAGATCAGCAGAGATTGGGGAATGGAGCATATCAATTCAGACATTTGGGTAGTGATATCCAGTTGACATGTTCTCAAAGTCCTTGTTCCCTCAGAGAAAGCATAATTCCCCCTAAATTGGCAAACTTCCTTTTACTTCTTTGGTTTGGACAAACTATTCCCAGAAATGACTTGGGGGTCCAAGAATTGATAGTTGGGAGGTGTCTTACTTTCTTAAATCATGAGGGAGGTGAACTATATAGCTATGATGAGTCAAGATTTACCTGGAAGAATGGGGATCTCTTAGTTTATTTTGTGGAAATTATGAGTCCCTGGATGAGGGAGAGGAAGAGTATTTAGCCAGTGTGGAGTTGGGGGTGGAAGGATGGAATCTCCACAAAGATTAGAAGGCAATGTTTCTATCATTCCCCTGATGGTGCTCTCAGGGAGGGAATAGTTTTTGCAGATGGGCCAGGGAATACTGAATAGGTAGAAGAAGAAATTCAGGATCCCCCTAGATCCTGGGATAGCTTGCATGCAAGAAGTTTCTGACCTCTTAGCCTCTTTATTCCAGACCAACCTGATTCATGATGAAGAATTGTTGACTACACCAGAAATGGCCTTCCTATGGACCTGTTGTTCCTGAAACTGCTCAGATGCATTATCACACCTTAGCATTAGGAGACTAACAATAAACCGCAAAAAGTTTACAACTGCCACATAAGTCAGCAAAAGGCTAAATTGAGGCTTGGTGTTTGGAAGGAGTTGGGGAAGGCCTGAGATTTGGGGTTTTCTCACATTTTTGTTATGTTTTGTGTTTCTTTTCTTCTTTATCCTTTACTTTTGCCAAGAGATCTATCCAGTAAACGCCCTATAAGCATTAAAATGGTAGGTGTCCTAAGAGATCTTTTGGACCTTGCCACCAAAGAATGATAAGACCAGAATTATCAAGTTCTTCCCTCCCACTTTATCTAAATGATAAAGCTACCTTTGATGGGCAGACTAAGTGAGGGGTTCTTGAGTACTGGGAAAATATGGGTGTATTTGTAGGCAAAGGAGACTGAGAAGTTTGATAGGAAGAGGACCACTTGAATCTTGCCTATAGGTGTCCTTTTTTTCATATTTATAAGATCCTATATGAATTTTTTCCATACAATGTTTATAAGTACAAGTATCTCTGTACCCATTTCACAGTTGAAGATACTAGGACCCAGGGGAAAAATGACTTGCCCATTATTACACAGGTGGAGGCAATCTCAATCTAATTTTGGAGTATCACTATCTCTCTGTCATCTAAAACTGAATTGTCTCCTATGAACCAAAGGATAGAGATTTAGGAACATTGCCTGAAGTTCCAATGAACTTCATTTATCAACCTGATACTTTTATGTCTTAAAGATATGCCCTTTGAAGAGACCCATGGGGGACAAAAGAAAGAGCCGAAGAATTATTTTGGGGGGAACTTCCCTGGTGTAGCCCATGTGCCCTACTTTCAGAGAGGGTCTCATTTTTTTTCACACACCTAGATCTGAAGGAATAAGAAAACATGGATTTACTCTCAGTTCTGTGGGTCTGTTCTAAGACTTGGACTAAATGAGCCTTCCAACTCTCAACCCAGGCCTTTGGGAGTCTGGAGTATCTCCCACCTCATACAAAAAATTGCTGAGTTTGCTTTTATGACTGAAAAGCAATTCTTATAGTCCAGGGTTTCCTTTGCAATCTTTGGAACATTATTTCCTTGGCACAGCTTGGTAGGTAGAGTAGTAGCCTCTATCAGTGATGGCGAGATTAGTTCAACTTGTTAATAATTTATTTCTGATGTTTTAAGTCAAGCTCATAGAGTCTTCTCAGCCTGGCATTTGAAACCCTCTACATGTTGTATTCCCCCCTACATACCTTTCCAGACTCATAGGATTATGAGCTCATTGATTTAGAACTGAAAGGGAAAGAACCTCTGGGATCATCCAACCCAACCCCCTCATTTTATTTTTTTATTACTATTTTATTTGTTTTCCAGTTACATGCAATAGTAGTTTTTTCTAAGTTTTTTTGTAAGGTTTTGAATTTTACAATTTTCTCCCACCCTCCCTTCCCTCCCCCCATTCCCCCCACAGAAGGCAGTATGATAATCGTTACATTGTTTCCATGCTCTTCATTGATCAAAACCGAATGTGTTGAGAGAGAAATCATATTCTTGAGGAGAAAATAAAATATTAGGAATAACAAAATTATGTAGTACATAAGAAACTTAAAAAAATTGAAGGTAATAGACTTTGGCCTTTGTTTAAACTCCACAATTCTTTCTCTGGATACAAATGATATTCTCTCTCTCACAGGTACTCTAAAATTGTCCCTGATTATTGTATTGTTGGAATAAGCAAGTCCATCAAGGTTGACCATCACCTCCATGTTGCTGTTAGGGTGTACAGTGTTTTTCTGGTTCTGCTCATCTCACTCAGCATCAGTTCATGCAAATCCCTCCAGGCTTCCCTGAATTCCCATCCCTCCTGGTTTCTAATAGAACAATAGTGTTCTCTGACATACATATACCACAGTTCATTAGGCCATTCCCCAAATGAAGGACATTTACTTGATTTCCAATTCTTTGCCACCACAAACAGAGCTGCTACAAATATTTTTGTACAAGTGATGTTTTTACCCTTTTGCATGATCTCTCCAGGATACAGTCCCAATACTGGTATTGCTGGATCAAAGGGGATGCATGTTTTTATTACCCTTTGGGCATAGTTCCAGATTGCTCTCCAGAAAGCCAACCCCCTCATTTTAAACATTAAGGAAATGAAAGTCTCTCAATGTGGTTATACAATTTGTACAAGGTCACCCAAGTTTTAAAGGACAGAATCAAAATTTGAAATTCGACTTTCTGATTCCCAATCTAGAACTCTTCCCATGTACACTACTGCCAGCATTTAGCTCTCCTTCATATGTCCTATGCCTCATTCACAGCAAACTATTTGTACCAACATGAAAGTTATCCTGCACCCCTGAATTGTACACCTTCCTCGTCTCTGTCCATTAGAAGTCATGTCTTTGGTCAAAATTAGCTTGGTTGCTATCTCTTTCTTGAAGTCCTCCAAAAGGTGTGCTCCACCCATAGTGATCCACCTTTCTTGTGAGAATGCTAGATTATGGGATAGTCCTTCCTATCCAAGAGTTGGCACTACTTCCATCTAGAAGCTTTCCTTTTATTTCTAGAAAGCAGAACTTGGATCCCTCTCAGATATCACAGGTGGGTTTCTCCAAGGCAATCACCAGGGGATTCTGGGAGTCAAGGGTAGATCATATGAATGTATCTTGACTAGCCTCTCAGGATCTTTCCAGAAAAGCATAAAAAGGGCACAGAGACTGAATTCAGTGACTACTCCACTTTTGCAGCCAGTGCCAGCCCAAATGAGTGGGCCATTCTATAACTGTCAGATATCTATTTTCTTCCCTATCAATGGGATTCACAGTCCCACAAAAGGGTCATCATCCTGTTCAACCCCTTATGTAAATATTAATCTACTTCCAGTCTAGGTTCCTGGAGAAACTCTTTATTTCATTTGAGCTAAATCTCCTAGGACGTTTTTCCTATAGAGGGATGCCAGCCCTATGCTGTATAGGATAGAGAGACTACTTGGGAGCAAATGTTGTCAGACACGTTCAATTCAGGAACTTGGCCTACCTTTCAAAGGTCACCTTTTATAAGAGGGAATTATCTCTTCAGCAAGCAATACTGCACCTTTCTGTCTCTGGGCTAGCTTTGAACATTGCTGCAGCGTCTTCAAGTTATCTGCTCCTGAGCTGAGTCTGCAAGTCTCTGACAGTTACAAAATAGTTGAGCACATGGTGGATTGGGTGGGCTGCTTGATATCAAATTGGCAGGTTGGTTTCTTATGTGGGAAGACAGCAGAGAACCCCAATGGCAAAGAAAAGTAACAAGCAATGGGATGATTGTCCTTGTAACCATGTGTGATTGTTTGTCTGGGAACTGGGTTGCCTCTTATCTGTTTCTACACAGACCTGGACACAAACTGTAGACAAGCTATCTTTGGAAATTTCCTAAAGGGAATTCTGGGTGAAAATAAAATGAGCCAAATGGATGTGATATTTGCAATCCTTAAATACTAAAGAAATAGGAGTTATTAGTTTTTCTTCTCAGTTTACATTTGATGGAGCTCAGATAAAAATGGCCCCAAGAAAAGTTGCTGTATGGCAATTCCTTTATGTTTAGTATTTGAATAATTTCCACTTAGTTGGATAAAATTATTGCTTCTAAAATTGAATAAAAGTACCAGATCATGAGTTCATCTTAAGCTCTCTGAGATCAATGATTGTCTTTTACCTCTTTTGTATCCCCAAGTGTTAGCAGAGTCCTTGCCACATGCTTTTATTCAGTACCTTTCAGTCATGTTCAACTATTCATGAACCCATTTGGGGTTTTCTTGGCAAAGATAATAGTTGTTTTTGCCATGTCCTTTCCTAGTTCATTTTATAGATGAGGAAGCTGAGACAAACAGGATAAAGTGACTTGCCTAGAGTCATACAATTAGAATCTGAGGCCAGATCTGAACTCAGATGAATCTTCCTCAACCCAGCACTGCACCAGCTAGCAGTCATTTTGACAGAATTCCTAAACTAGTAAATGAGAAGGGTATTAGAAAAATAGCTTACTTATATTTTAGTAAAATTTTTATAAGATTCTTTCAAGTGACTCTTGTAGCAAAGACAGAGATGCAAATTTGATTATGATACAGTCTGATGAATTGAAAATCATTTGGATGGCCAGACTGAAAGAGTTGCCGTTAATGTCTCAGTATCAGTGAGGCAGGATGTCCATGATGGAGATGCCCAGGGATCTGGTAGTAGCTGTATCTGGAACAGAGAAGGAACTATATAGATGCTAGCTATTATTATCTGCAAAACACCTATTAGCAATAAAAAAGAATGTGATATGAAACAGAACTAAGGGCAAAATGCCCCTGAACTTCTTCCCAGAAATATCAGTGTAAGGAGAATGACCCTGAAGCCAAAACCATTTCAGGCCATTTGAGACCTACCAGTAGGAAAAAGAACAAGGTAATTGGGACAAGGACAAGTCAACCTCAAGGTTCCCTAGAAGACCAAGCTGAGACCCACATCCAATGAAGCCAGTAGGCCACTCCAAGGATTGAAGCCTAAAACTACAGATCTTTTGGGAAGTGACAAGTTTGGGTCACTCAGGATCTGGGTGATAGTTCCTATTCTGGACCAGGCAGTATACCAAACACCTTATAATTATTATCTCTTTCCCTTCACTGACTCCTACAAGGTCTAAGAGTTGTTTTAATCTCTACAAAACATTAAAAGACCTGGAGGACATCTTATGTCATGTTGAATAGGCCCATTCTTTAGTCATAGTTAGCATTTTGTATTGCATTGTCTCATGTGAACCATACAGAAAGCCTGTGAAGTATGTCTTATTCACTATCAGCCATTTGGATTAATGGATAGAAAACCAAATCTGAAGATGGGGGACCTGAGTTTGTATCCCATTTATGAAAGTTACTAGTTATATGACCTAAGTCATTCAGACTCAGTTTTCAAATCTATAAAATAGGGTTCATAGATTTAGAACTGGAAAGGACCTTAGAGGTCATCAAATCTGACTCTCTCATTTTACCAATGAAAAACTGAGGCTCATAGAAGTGATTTGCCCAGGTCATATAGTTTTCAAGTATCTGAGGTTGGATTTGAGTCATGGTCTTTCTGACTTTGAGTCCACTGACTCACTATTTTACTGCATAGTCTCTCAGAGTCAAAAAATCAAAACCAATCTATTCATTCCATGTCCATTTTCCTTTAGCAATTTTTGTCAGCAAATCAAAATTCAGAATGAACCAAGGCTTTACAATGATGTTACTGCCCACAAATCCCATTTCTTAATTGAGGTTTAGAGGAAACAAGAAAACAGAATGATAAAAAAGAATAGATCCCTGAGCTTGAAGACTGCAAGGCATGAGTGCAAATTTCACTTTAGATAGTTCCTTACTCTCAGACTCTGGGTAAGTCACTTAAATTCTATGATCTTTACTGGTAGACTCAAGTAATTGGACTCACTGGCCTTTGGGGCTCTTGAAATTCTAATTCTATAACCCTATGGCCTCTCTTTTCAATTAGGCAATATTTCAGAGAGATTAAATATATTTTCCATGCTTACTAAGGGAGTAGAGGCCATATTTGCTCCTGGATTGCTCCTGATTCCAAGATCAATGCTATTTCCACTAGAGTACAAGGCTCTTGTGGAATGTTTATGAAAAGATATGGACAGGCTCACAAGATGAAGTGCAAAAGGCACCAGAAAGGAATATCAATATTGATAAAATCATGAATCTATGAAGGTATAGAAGCAAATTTGATAGAGGGGGACTCAGAACCTTAAGAATTCCCTGCAGAATAAAGACTTTCCACCCAAATACTTCAAGTTAATGAAACTTCCCCAAATCATGAATTGCTATGAATTTCCACAACCAAAACCCATGCTCCACTGTCCCAAAGATAACATGACTTTTTTTGACTTTTCCTAGAGGCCATGGACAGAATGAAGGGATGTCATAGCATTATACTACCTTTTAAACCTTTGCCCAAGTGGAATGTTGGTACAATAAAGCCCTGACCACCACCCAGTAGAAAAACATAACAGCAAATGACTTTACATTTAGTAAACACAAGAATTTTTTCCTTTCCCCTAAGGGCTGATTATATAATCCCCTGATAGTAAAGTAATGTTTTACAATTTAATTACCATGAATAGGGGCAGAGGGAGTAGAAACAGTAGTGACAGGCTCCTCTCCAAGATCACCTTATTAAAAGGTTAAAATATGTCAATTCCCAAACAAAAATTTTAGCCTTGTTTGACCATACCTGGAAGTAGAAAACAATCCATCTTATACAAGCACCATGTTGTGACAGGAAGAGGATCTTCCCTTTTAGGACTGGAAGGCACCTCAAGAGTCATCTTGCTAAATGCCATTATTTTACATATGAAGAAATTTAGACTTTGAATAGCTAAGTGACTGGCCTGTGGTCATAGGATCATAGATTTTGAATTATAAGACTCATCTCCTCCAACACTTTGTTTTAGAGAGAAGAAAACTGAGTCTTAGAGAGGTTTTTTCCTTCATCAGAATTTTGTTTGAAAACACCACTGTGTGCTCTGATCTTGTGCCACACAGCACCACTGGGAACACATTACCATAAATGCAAAGGCTATAAATGACAGGTCGAATCTGAGACCAAGTTCTCTGACTTCAAGAAGGCGTTCTTTCCTTTACTTGATGCCTCCCCAAGATACTCATCTCCTGGAAACATGACAGTGAGGCCTTGGGCACCATTGAGTATGATATGGAGCAATGACTTTTGGGGGCTCCATGCCCAGTTGAAGGAAAGAGCCTCCCTCCATGATACTATGTGTGATTTAGTACCAGACGAAGAAATACCTTCAAGTTATGCCTTTGGTTCTAACTTTGGTTGATCATAGCTTTCCACAAGTATGATAAAGGATTGTTCCTCCAAGACAGCCTGCATCTCCAATAGATTACCATTACCAACATTCGGTATACAGATGGTGCCTAAAAATGTCAATGTTCTTCTTCCCTCAGACACTTGCCTAAATGGAGCATAGAAAAACCAGTCCACTTGTTTTATAGAGGAGGAAACTGAGACCCAGAAAGGTTAAATCACTTGTGTGAGTATCTGAGGTAAGACTGCAATCTAAGTTTTCTTGTCTCCAAGTCCAATGACGCAGAACCCTAGAGTTTCTCCAAAAAAACTCTTAAGTTATGCTATGGAAAAAGAAGAGGTTCTAGAAACCAGCTCTCTCTCTCTCTCTCTCTCTCTCTCTCTCTCTCTCTCTCTCTCTCTCTCTCTCACTCACACACACACACACACATACACACACAGACGTTCTCACACCCCTACACTTATAGAATGTTCTACAAACAGGTGACAATTCCTGAAATAAATGAACCTTCAGACTCTGATTTTTTTATCAGAGATATACATATTCTCTTGTATTACAAATGAGTGAAGTTTTAGGAGACCATTTTGGGAGGGGTGTTAGAAGAAGGCACCACCCCAAAGCTTAGCCTTGACATGGTACAGTGAAATTTTGAACTTTAGACAGCCACATCATTGTACAAATTGATTTCCAGATAAGCAGAAGTATAAATGCTCCCCCAAACCCAGTCTTGTATCTCTGGACAAGGAGGGAAAGAACACATAGAACCATGGCATTTGATGGGACTTGGAAGGTGGACCGCAATGAGAACTATGACAAGTTCATGGAAAAAATGGGTAAGAATTTATTCTTTAGGAACAAATCCCTTCTGGATCCAGAAGGTCAGATAACAGAGGAGAACCTTTCTGGTGATCTCTGGGATGTCTAGCCTCCTTATGCTAATCATTCTTCTAGGTTTTCATGTACTTTCCATTGTTTGCTTCCAAGTCACCTAAGGGTGCTGTCAAATTTTGGTCTTTCTAATTCCCTGCTGATTTCTTCACAGAAGAGTAGATTTTGCTGGCCAGTTATTTATATTCAGACCCCCCACTAGCCCCAACCCTTCCAGACTCCAAGAAAGTGCCAGTGAAAGAAAAGTTAGAAAAGTTACCAACTCTTTAGAAATAACTGTTAGTAGATTCTGATACAAGTTTGAAGAAGAGAATATTGTCAAAAAGAAATCGGGGAGGTAGGAAGATGGGAAGGAAGGAAGGAAGAGAGGAAGGAAGGAAGGAAGGAAAGAAGGAAGGAAGGAAGGAAGGAAGGAAGGAAGGAAGGAAGGAAGGAAGGAAGGAAGGAAGGAAGGAAGGAAGGAAGGAAGGAAATGATGACTGATTTGAAAAGGAAAGGGATCTCAGGGATCATTTCAGCCCATCTATATGGTTTAAAGAAGAGGAAACTGAGATAAGAAGAGGAAAAACTCTCATCTAGTTTCTCACTTAATGGAGTTCTCTCTACAAATTTGTGATTTTGATGACTATCAATTGTTAAGAAAACTAAAATTAGGGAGTGGTGAGGCTCATCAGGGCAGAACTATTACTAGGAACTATTTTCACCTAAGGCAAAAAAAATTGATTTGAATGGAGGAGAACAACTCAGAGGACTAGGATGCATCAGGTGGAAAAAATAAGAATGGTAACATCCAGAGAAACTGGTGCTTGCCCCTCCATTGTTTAAGACCAAAGGTGATCCTTCAGGGAGGGCCATCACAGTTATGCAACCTGGGTTTGGTTGTCCAGGGTCAGATACCAATGATCCATGTGATATCTTCCCCAGATGGCAGCACCCTAGGTCAAAGCCCAGGAGTTCTGTCCTGGTTATATCTCTCATTTCAGGGACAGGAATAACTCAATCCATCTTCCATTAGGAAGAATGAAATGTCTTATCTACTAGTTGGAAGCCTGAAATCAAATCTTCTATGACTGTTTCATTAATATTTATTTATTTATTTTGCTTTTTGCAGAGCAATGGGGTTAAATGACTTCCCAAGGTTATACAGCTAGGCAATTAAGTGTCTGAGGTTAAATTTGAACTCAGGTCCTCCTGATTCCAGGGCTGCTGCTCTATCCAAAGGATCACCTGGTTCCTCCACCCATTAATGGTTTTAAGTGCTAATTACCAGCCTTGCCTCATGAATCATATTCCCACTTATTCTATATGGCAGGCAAACCTGACTTATTTATTCTCTGTGTCCTTTGAACACATCCTGGGATAGCAGATGACTCAGTGCTTATTATACTGGGTCTGGAGCAAAGAAGATATGAGTTCAGGTCTGACCTCAAACATTTATGAACTAGATAACCCTGGGCAAGTCACTTCACCTCTCTACCTAACTCAGTTTCCTCATTTGGAAAATGAAGATAGCAACAGTGTCTACCTCCCAGAGTGGTGAGGATCAAAGGATATATTTGTAAAGGACTCAATTTAAGTGCCCAGTAGGCACTTAAGAAATGTCTTCCTCTTTCCTTGCTATCTGAATTCTGTGTATTTGGGGCCTAGTGGGAATGTCCTTTGGGGAATGTCTCTGGATCTCCTGCCTGCCCTCAGTCTTGCCCCTTCCATCTTTTCTGTAGTTCCCCAAGGAGGTACCATGGAGAGCTACAGTTGGGTGGATGGGGAAACTCCAGGAGGGGAAAAGGAAGGAAAGAAATAATCAATTAAATGTTTCTGAGCCAGATTCTGTGCTGAATGCTATACAGATGTCATAGGAGTCTCCCAATAACCCTGAGAGTGGATTACTATTATTATCTTTGTTTCATAAATGAGGAAACTGAGGCAGACAGGTTTTGAAATTCATCCAGGATCACACAGCTAGTAGGTGTTGGAGATCTGAATTCATGAAGATGAGTGTTCCTGAATCTAGAGCCAGTACCACTTAGCCAGGAACCAGGAGAACAGAAACCCACATCTTAGTCAAATTTTCCACTTCTGCCATTACCATCTAGAGAGCTCCTAAAAGTAGTGGGCACTTTATAATTTCAGCAACTGTGAATTAATTTCACAATGTCAACTGATAATTAACTGGGCACTGAATTTGAAGCCAGAAGATCCAGATTCAAAGCCTGCCTTGAGAACTTCCTAACTGTGAATTTGGACAAATCACTTGACTTTTGTGCACCTCAGTTTCTTTGATGGTAAATTAAGATGAGTGTTTTTGATGACTTCTAAGGTACTTTCTAACTTTAAATGATGATCCCACTTATAGAACAGAGTAGAGGACAGTTTGTTTTTGTTTGTTTGTCCCTTGTTCTGGAGGAGCACCTTGACATCAGGAAGGTGATATCATGGCATGCATGTGAACTGGATTTAAGTGAAGCCGGGCTCTGTAAAGTTACTAGTCTCTCTCCTCTGGAGCCATCTGATTCCAGTGGCAAGAAATAGATCAGGATGACTGGTGATGGCCTGGGAAACAGTGGGAGATCTTGGCCTTCTTAAGTTAAAGTCTTCCTCAGGTCTCAGTTTGACTGGGGCAATACCCATTCAATGACTAAGGTTAGAAAAAGCAACTTGAGTGACCAAGTATCCTTTCCACAGTCACACTTCCTCCCTCTCCATCTCCTTCACTCTCTCTCTCTGTCTCTGTCTCTCTCTGTCTCTGTCTCTGTCTCTCTCTCTTTCTCTCTCCCCCCCCCCACACACACAGTGAGGTACCCTACTCATCTCACAAGGGAAGTCAAACAGAATTCAAATCCAAGGAATTTTAATTTGGAAACTCTCTTGTCTTTGATTTCATAGGCATCAACATGGTCAAAAGGAAGCTGGCAGCCCATGACAACCTGAAGTTAACAATTAAACAAACAGGCAATTCGATGACTATCAATGAATCCAGCACATTCCGAACTATGGATATTGAGTTTCAGTTCGGTGTCGAGTTTTCGTACAGCCTGGCTGATGGAACAGAACTCACTGTAAGCGGTTTGTTCCTCAGCCTCCTCCCCCCACCCCCGTTCTTTCAATACCATATGAAACTAACTTCCACAAACTCTTCTCCCTTCCCTTTAAAACTCTTCACAACTAACCCCACCCTATCTGTCCCTCTCTTTCATTTATTACTCTCACTAATTCTTTTTAAAATTTCACCTTTTTCAATGAACAAGAAATAATTTTGACTCCTTGTATCTTAAGGAAAAAAAGTATCCATGCTATCCCTAATCTCTTTCGATTCTGGGATTCATGGCCATGGTGAACTCTTGGAATTTTATTACTTTTGAAACCCACTGAATTAATATTTTTCTCTCTATCAATGCAATGCATTGAGTGAGTTTGGGCAAGATCCTACCCTCAAACAGCATCCATTCTACTGAGAGGACAAGCAGGAACATTTGATGGGATTCACTCTCTGTTTCAAGGAATCTTTGTTCCTTGTTCCCCTTTCTGTTATTGAATCCATCAAGTAATACCATGGGCTCTCTCTTTGAGGCAGAAGGAATCCTCACTTGGAGGAGAGCCAAATCAAATGTTTCTTTGTAATTAGCAAACAGTTGAAACTCTGGGACTTTATTCTTTACAGCTGATTGTATTTTTTTTTAATCCTAAGAATGGTTAGTTTCCATTTTGAGTTTTCCCTTCTCTTGGAAACATCATCAAACTGTACCCCTTAGAGTTTCCCATTAAAGAAAGCATTGAGATACTTGGAGAAAGCATCAACTTGCATCCTCTCAGGAGTCTTCCAGTCTTCAATTGAACCCTAGGTTTCTCTTTGTGTGGCAGAGTCATCCAGGCTGAGTAGGAAAAGATCATGTCTATGGACACAGAGTGGCTGAGGTGGGATTCAGACTCAGGTCCCCTTATTTGCAGTTCAGTGTTCTTTTCTGGATACCCCACTGTCCATTTCATGGAAGTATACAACAAGAACTGCTTTTATTCTCCAGGAAATTCTAATTGCTATTCCATCATTTTTCTTAGGGAAGGAAAAATAATTATTGTAGCATAGATATGAACATTAACAATGAAAAACTAGCATCAGGAATGATGCTCCATGGCTCTCCCTGGATTAAAATAGAAACTCCTCTGTCTAGTTTCTAAAGCCTTATATACTCTTTTCATCTTCATTATACATTTTTCTCTTTCCCATACTCTGTGATCCAGCCAAACTGGTCTCTCTTCTCCTCACCCTGTACATTCTATTTTCCCATAGGTGTACACCTCTGGTCTGCTCTTTCCCCAAACAGGGAATGAACCAATCCTTATTCCATGGGAATAGGGAAGTGTCAATCAAAATATACATGTGTGTGTACAAATAAACACATGTGTGCATACCTATACATGCATGCTGATATATATAATATGTTTATGCCTATCATTGCAAATGTAAAATTAATAAATACAACTAAATGTGAAGTTAAGAGATGATTCCTTACCTTTGTCTCATAGAACTCTCTCTTCCTTTAGTTGAGTGGTATTGTAAATAAAACACTAGACCTGGATTCAAGAAGATCCAAGTTCAAATTTGGCTTTAGACACTTAACTAGTTATGTGACCCTGGGTCATTCACTTAATCTCTATCAGTTTTCTCTCCTACAAAATAGAAATTATAATAATGGTACCTCCTTCTTAGGGTCATAATGAGGATCAAACTAGATAATATTTTAAGTGCTTTGTAAATCTTGAACCCTATATAAATGATAGTTATTGCCATTAAAGGCATAGCTCAAGCACCATCTTCCTCATGAAGTCTTTCCTGATCCTCCAACAAATAGCACCCTCTCCCAACCACCTTTATCTCTTGGCTTCATATTTTTTATATTTATTAACTTTATATTTGTGCTGATATTATATATATATATATGTGTGTGTGTGTGTGTGTTTATAAATACATATAGATGCCTAAATATGTGTGTATGTATACACATGTGCACAATCATATATATGTCCATGCTTATGCATAGATTATTACCATGGAGGCTCTTTGGAAATAAAGATTGGTTCATTCTTTTTATTTGTATTCCCAGGGCTTAGTGCCTATTAGGCAGTTGAAAAACCCTTGTTGATTCATTGATTGTGCTCATAATGATATTCCATGGGCAGGGAGACAAGCAATTGTCTTAATTTCTGGAATAAGCATGGGATGCAGTTTTCTAAAATGCCCCAAATGCATTTTGTGTTATGTTCAGGGGAACTGGAACATGGAAGGTGACAAGCTTGTTGGCAAGTTCAAACGAAAGGATAATGGCAATGCACTGAACGCTGTCCGAGAAATTGTAGGAGATGAACTAATCCAGGTAAGTTACTTAAAAATCATATGATGGGGTGGCTAGGTGGCGCAGTGGATAGAGCACCGGCCCTGGAGTCAGGAGTACCTGAGTTCAAATCCGGCCTCAGACACTTAATAATTGCCTAGCTGTGTGGCCTTGGGCAAGCCACTTAACCCCATTGCCTTGCAAAAACCTAACAAATAAATAAATAAATAAAAATAAAACCGTTGCCTTGAAAAAAACATTTAGAAAATCGTATGATATCCTAGAGAGAATAAAGAAGTCTTAACAACTGGAAAATCTTAATGTTCATGCCTGCTGAATTGAATTATTCTTTAAGAATACATAGTAATGAAAGTCTTCTCTGATAGCTCATTAGAGTATAATAATCCTGTCCTCTTGAGGGTTCTGGAAGTGATGACTCTACCAATGGTGGAAAACCTTTGCATATGGGGCCTGGCAGTGTCTATCTGCCAATCATTTACTTATCAACCAGCATGACTTAGGGAGGCTCATTTTGGATTAGTTTTTCAGCCATGATGACTCTTCAGGATCCTTAATTAATGGTATTTGTGCTCATCAAAAGCACTCCAAGCAAACTCAGGACACATGAAGTCATCTAGAATTGAAGAGAAATTATGACTTGATATATTGTAAGCTTGAATTAATGCAGAATTCCTGTGGAAACTTTTCATTGCTTGTGTCTGATCTCAAAACACTTATTAACTGTGTGACATTGGCCAAGTCATTTAACTTCTGCCTAATTCAGTTTGATCAAACATGAAATGGGGATCATAACACCAATCTAAGACAATATTTATAAAACATGATTTCCATCCCTTAGTAAGAGTTTAATAAAGGTTTGTTTCTTTTTCCTTTCCTAATTAAGATATTTTGGAGTGGAGGTGTCTTTTGCATACATGGCAAATTAATTAATATCTAAATAAAATGAAAGACTAGAAACCATAAGTCCTTTAAGAAATGAATTTTCTTTTAAAATATTCTTTAAAAAGTTCTTTTCTATGTGAGCCACCACACCAAATGGAAAAAGAGGATTGACTATTAACTGATTTTTTAAAATTATGATCAATATTGATTTTCCCCTCACTTTTTAAAATGCAAAGTTTTACAAGAGTCATTTCCATTGTTCATTTTCAGACCTACACATATGAAGGAGTGGAAGCCAAGAGAATCTTCAAAAGAGCTTGAAAGTCCCCTGGGAAGCGGGACCCAAAGAACTTCTAAAGCAACTGGTTTTCGGTTTTGGTTTTTTTGCCCATCAATTGTGTCCTGACAGTTGGATTTCTTCTCCAGCATTCATTGGCTGACTCTGTTGTGATGTCCAGTCTCACCAGAGTAAAAGAAGCAAAAATCCAAGAGAACTGACTAGGTTTTGCTTACATTCTCCCAGACCTGTGACATTGTCACAGTTTACCAAGTGAATATGTACAAATTTCTTAAGGACAATAAATTTGGCTAAATTCATTCCTTCCTGACTTGGGTCTCATAGAAAAATACATGGGGTGAATGTTCAATAGGTGAACAAATGAAATAGGGGCATTGCTCTTCCCCCTATTAGATACCCACATACCTTCTTCCCCCCAAACTGCTCATTTACCCTCTCCCATCCCCACAACTTTGTTTATTCCATTACTTATAATTACAATATTTTCTCTCACCCCTTCTTTGCCTGTAGAATTCCAACTCCATCATCTACAGGCTAACTCAGACAGCATCTCTTCCATGAACTCAATGAAACTTCCAAAGCTGGAAACATCAATTTCTTAGGATTAATTATCCATGACTGGCATTCTGGGAGGGAACTAGCCAAGCAAAAGAAGGCTGTCAGGGTGCTAAGGACTCCTCTCAGACTTATTAGACAAGCACACATCACCAAAAGCTACACTTGTGGGGAGTGCAGTTCAATGGGATGCAAGGGGTAGCAAAAGGAAGTTTTCTCCTCCTATATGTGAAATCCAGTTGGTCAATCAATAAACGTATATTAACTACCCGGGCACTGTCCTAAGTACTGGGAATATGAGGAACAGTATGTAACCTCAGAATCTCATATTCTAATGGTAAATGCATGAAAATGACATACAAAAGATTAACAGGTTAGACATTCTAGCTTCAAAGGAGAAGTACTATCAGCTGGGGGGAAGGGGGCCTGGAAAAGACCTCCTGCTCAATTGTGAGTTGAGATGATGCTTAAAGGAAAATTAAGAGGCAGAGGTGGGGGGATTGTTTTAGGCACTGACAACAGAACAATGGCATGAGAATGGGAGAGTATCATGCATAAGAAAGAATAAATACACCATTGTATAAACCTTAGGAGTGAAACGAGATCGAAGATTAAAGAGAGTATGGAGCTCTCTGAGAAGATGGAAATGCTAAAATCAAAAGTATATGTATAGGGGGCAGCTAGGTGGCTCAGTAGATAGAGCACTAGTGCTGTAATCAGGAGGACCTGAGTTCAAATTTGACCTCAGAAACTTAATAATTACCTAGCTGTGTGACCTTGGTCAAGTCACTTAACTCCATTGTCTTGCAAAAACAAAAACTTAAAAAATAAAAAAGTATATGTAGAGGGCTTTACCTTGTCAAGAAGGGTGCAAGGCATGGGTGGAGGAAGAGATGGAGGAGATTTTTAAGTGATGTGGGTTGAGTGGAAGAGAAGATGGAACTCTCAATGAGGTGAGCTCCTCAGCTATGGGGGTGAGGGATGGAGAGGATGCTGTAAAAGGTTTGAAGAAGGGGGAAAGTATTCACTGTAGAGAGTAGAATAGCAAATCCATTAGGGAAGAGTAGAATTACTTTGCTCTAGTAACAGATAAGGTGAGATGAGAAAACAAATATTTGTAGTGAAACCAGTTAGAACTCAAAAGCATGGGAACAGGAATGGAGGAGATGAATGGCTGGAGTAATCCAGGATTGGAATATGACAAAGAAGAGCAGCATTAGGACCAGGATGCTTGAGATTCAAGAAAAAGGAGGAGGATATAGCCTGATCAGGAAGGGTGATCTGGGGGAAAAACTGAGAGATGGAGAGGTTGGAGATCATGGTAAACATAACAAACCTGAGTGGGACTGGGTTTTGGGGGTGGGGGTGGACAGAGGGGGAGGGTGCCAAAAGACATAGGATGAATGGAATTATAAATTATTATAACTACCAGATAAAGGAATTATGAAGTTCATGAACATGGAAGCAGAGCACTCAGGAAGACTAAAAAAGAGTTCCAAAAGAGGACTCCAAAACTGAGTGAACAAGGTCACAACTGTAGTTTTGATAGTTCAAACAGAATCCATCCTCCTGACTCCCAGCAGCCAGGCATCTTTAACACAATTGTCACAGGAACCAAGTGCAGATGGCACAATCCATTAAAAGTATCCCAGTGTAGGAAATCAAGGGTCAACTTGTTCCTCCCTCTTAAATGATCAAGAACTCTAGATGTTCATTGAATTCTCTTCTTTCTCTGAGGCATGATTCTCTGCCCTCTATTCCTTTGATATAGGTGAGAACTCCCTTTGCCCTTCAAATCTGCTTTCTTCTTGGCATTTCCTTATAAGTACATCTTTCTGTCTTTCAAAGAATTTCTTCTTATCTGTGATAAAGGAATGTAAAAAAATATTCAAGAGGACTAGTGTTGGGGGGTCGGCCCTGACCGCCTGAGTGGATAGGACCTCCCCGAGAGTGAGGTCAGGCCAATCCAAAGAAGACACGGCTCCTTAAGGGGAGCAGTGGCTTCACCTGGTTGGCCTGTGTCGCTTGCTCCAATCGGGTGGTAGGTTCTGCCCTCGGGGCGGATCGGGGTGGCAGCCCAGAACTAACTCCCTATATTAGCCATCACCCTGAGCTATTCGGGGGATCCCTCTGCACCTAATAAAACATATGCCTCCTGAAGACGTGTCTGCCTGAGTCCCTCCTCGCTGATCCCTGGGGGAGGGAAATACCAGGGACGCCTGAAGCAGTGCCCACTAAGGAGCTCACTCGGGAGTCCGGGGAAGAAGACCCCGGACAGAACTGGCCCCCGAACAGGGACACCCGAAGACCCCGCCGAGTGAGGTAAGCCTGTTTAAGTAAAAACAGAAGAGGCAGACACCCTAGGTCCACGGGACACCTAGAGGGAGTAAACATGGGCAAAGGAATGTCTAAGCATTTACAGCCAGAGGATTCAGGAGTATTAGCATGTCAAGTACATGCACTAGTAAAGACTCATGGCATAAGAGTCCGTATAAAAGAATGTAAGGATTGGGTGGAAAAAATATTGGTTGTCTCTCCTTGGGTCTCCCACACCGGCATTGACCCTCAGAAATGGAGAGTGGTAGGAACTCAAATGGACTCTCATAACACAGAAAAACCTGGCTTTCTATCGGACACGGACTTTGTGATTTACTCCGTGGTGGCTGCGGCTCTTGACCCGCAGCCCCCACTGGGAGCCGTGCCCGGAGAAACACAAACAGGGCCCTCGTTACTAGGGGAAACTGAATGGCCCCCGCCCCCAGATGAGGGGCTTGACGACCTGAGGGAACCAGCCCCCAAATACCCTTGGGAAGAACTGGCTGCCGCGAGTCGATCGCCTGCCCCGGTAAAAAGTGATAGTAAGATTTTAGAACAAAAGGGCAAACATACAGAATGGCAAGGGATCTGCGGACAGGGTGCAGATGGCTGGAGCCACGCGCTGATAACAGGAAAGGAAGGGTCTGGGGCGACCGTCCCCAGCCAGGCACCCCGCCGGACTCGTTTACAGCAGGCCATTCATAAGGCTTTGGAGGATGGGGAGGAAGTAGAGGAAGAAGACCTAGACTATCTTACTTCCTCAGCAGCTGCTTACCCAGTGTTTGTGCAAAAAGAAAACGGCCAACAGGTTAGAGTTCGCCGCCCAATACCGTACAAATTTATCAAAGATCTCAGAGAGGCAGTCCATAATTATGGGCCAGGATCTGCCTATGTAAAACGGCTCATAAGTTCTAACATTCAGACCGCCGCCTGGCTCCCCACAGATTGGGACGAAACTTTACAGGCAGTATTGGAGTCATCACATTACACCGCCTGGGCTGCCTACTGGCGGAGAGAGGCCAGGCTACAGGCTGAGATCATAGACCCAAATAACTCTGACTTAATCACTAACCAACTCACTGGAGGTGGCCAATTTAACACTGTGGACGCTCAATTACAACTTTCTGAATCCATTGTCAGGGCAGTGCAGATAGCAGGACTAAACGCCTTGAACAAATTGGCTCGAGCAGCTGCGACTCCCCTGCAACAGCTGAAACAAAGAACTAGGGAGTCTGCTGTAGATTTTACCAGCAGAGTGCAGACCACCGTGGAAGGGAAATTTGGGACAGGGAATGCAGCACAACCATTAATCATTCAGTTAATAAAGGGAGGACTAACTCATTCAAAGGGCTTGCTAGCTACTCTGCCTGCTGACCCCTCCTTAGAGGAGATAATTGATAAGGCCCTAGACGAGGAACCCCCCCCCACCCTCTCCAAACCTCTATTAATCTCCTCGCTAATGCTTTACAAACCACAAACTTAGTGCCTAGATCAAAGGGTAAAGGAAATTGTTTCCGTTGCGGGAAGGCCGGTCACTTTCAAGCTAAGTGCCGTAACTCCCAGAAGAGTGCAATGAAGTGCTTTGTCTGTGGTAAACCTGGTCATATAGCAAAGCATTGTAGACAGAAAAATAAGAACCAGAAGTATAGCAATGATGGGCCGCAGGGAAACGGGAAGAGGGGTCGAGAAGCCGAGGGCCCGACCCCAGGGCTGATCTATTAAATCCCTCGGTTACTATTCCCCTCTCAGAGAGCACAGAATTGAGCCCATGGACTACGACTACTGTTAAAGCCTCCCCTAGGGACTTCCACCGTTTAGTGATTGGAACTGCTCTCGCTCCCCAGGTCATTGTCCACACACAGCTCCTAAGCCCAGGCCAGACTTCTATAACTGTTACAAATCCCCATTTCCCTCCCCTGGATAGATAAGGATTGGAGAGAGTGTACCAATGAGGACACATTTGTGGCCTGGACACAGGCTATATCAGCCCACCGTCCCACTTTACCACTTATAGTGGAGGGAAGAGAGATTGTAGGTTTAATTGATACAGGTGCTGATGTCTCGGTCATATCCACAAAAGATTGGCAGCCCTGTTGGGAACTTTCAAAGACTCCCCAAGACATCACGGGAGTTTCAGGAGGTACTTTGGCGAAAAGGTCCCTAAGATTTCTAAAATGGAAAAGTGATGATATGGCAGGGATTTTCCGCCCTTTGGTGCTTACTATTCCTATGTCCCTATGGGGGAGGGATGTTTTGCAAACCTTGGGCTTGTCTCTAACTACAGACACAGCTTTAAACCACTAGGGGTCACTGGAGGGCCGCAACCCATACCACTGACGTGGAGATCCGACAAACCGGTTTGGGTAGATCAGTGGCCCCTCACCAAAGAGAAATTACAGGCCCTTGCTAACATAGTACAAGGACTTTTATCGGCTGGACAAGTAGAGCCATCCACCAGCCCATGGAATTCCCCAGTTTTTGTAATCAAAAAGAAAAGTGGGAAATGGAGAATGTTAGTAGATCTAAGAAAGGTTAATGCCACCTTACAACCTATGGGTACCACCCAGCCTGGGTTACCTTCTCCAGTTGCCATTCCAAAGGCTTGGCCCATAACTGTTATAGATATAAAGGATTGTTTTTATAGTATACCCCTTAACCCTGTTGATAGGCAACGCTTCGCCTTTAGTGTACCTGCTGTAAATTATCAAGAACCTGCTCAGCGTTTTCAGTTTAAAGTCCTTCCCCAAGGCATGGCAAACAGTCCCACTCTATGTCAGGTCTATGTTGCACAGATTCTGATGCCCATTAGGCGAGAACACTCGGGAGCCATTATTATTCATTATATGGATGACATATTAATTTCTGCATCCCACCGGACTGTTGTCTCGCTTATTTTACAAAAGATTACCTCAGCCCTAGCAGCATATGGATTACAGGTTGCCCCTGAAAAGATACAAACAGAACCTCCTTACACATATTTAGGACATCAGGTATACAAGGATTTAGTGAAGAAATATCCTAAGATTGATACAGCTCAAGTTTCTACATTAAATGACTTTCAGAAATTAATTGGTTCAATCCAATGGCTAAGGAATGTAGTTCCTATTTCCAATGATATGATGTATCCATTGTATGATATCTTAAAAGGCTCATCTGATTTGAACTCGCCCCGTACATGGACCCCTGCAGCCATGGAAGCTGTTACCCAGATACAGGACTTGGCATCCACATCAACTGTTGCCCGATTAGATCCAACCGCTCCGGTTTATGTAACCTTGGTGTGTCATCCTTCATTGGGTAAGGCCGGAGTAGTGTTCCAAGTTACAGGTCCTTTACAATGGGTACATTCATCTAAATCCATGAGGTCTATACCCTCCAAGTTTGAAGTGGATGCACAACTCCTTTTGAAAGCAGCTGAAGCTGCAATCACTATTTTTGGCACCATTCCTATGTTACTGCTCCAGGAGGACCCTGCAATACTTACTCATTTAGCACAGAACTCTGAGGAGTGGGCCATGTTATTGTCTACTTATCCCACTTCTCAGGGTCATCCACCTCCCTCATTACGAGGATGGTTGCAACTCCCTTTGAAGTATCCCTCCAACCCAGTAGTTCCTCAACCAGTACAGGGAGTCAATGTTTTTACCGATGCTACCAAACACCATAGAGCATCTATTTATATTCCAGACAGGAAGATATTGAAGGTGTTACAAACCCCATATACCTCAGCTCAAAAGAATGAATTGCAGGCCATTGTGATAGCCTTAGAACTGTGTGCTTATGAGCCTTTTAACTTAATCACTGATAGCTATTACTGCTTTGTCTTATTGCAACAGCTAGCTCTAGCAGATCTTTCTTTGTCCAACTCTGCAGTCATAGATCTTTTACACCAAGCACAACGGTCTCTCCTACACCGCTCTGACCCCCTCTATGTCTTACATGTCAGATCTCATGTGTCCACTTCTGGCCCAATCTACTCAGGGAATGCCATAGCTGACTCGGCTCTCCTTGACCCTGATATCAAAAGTGAGATAGTCATGTATGCAGACCCTTCTATTGTTCATGACACATTTCATCTCCCGGCAAAAACACTTGCACGGCTTTATGGTCTTCCTAAGGAAGAGGCACGTCGCATTGTCCCACAATGCAGGCATTGTGTCCCTTTCCGCCCTGCCCCGCTTGTACGTGCCACCAACCCCCGGGGCCTGGCCCCTAATGACATTTGGCAGATGGATGTCACCCACTTTCAGGCCAGCCTGATTCATGTCACTGTGGACACTTTTTCTAACTTTATTATGGCCACTCTGCAGCCTGGTGAGGCTGTATGCCATGTGATTGCTCATTGTCTTCACTGCTTTGCCACCCACGGGATACCCCGGTTGTTAAAAACCGACAACGGCCCGGCCTATACCTCCTCTGCTTTTGCTCACTTCTGCCACCAATTCGGTGTCACTCATGTTACCGGTATCCCTTACAACCCCACCGGTCAAGCCATCGTGGAGCGTGCCAATCAATCCTTGAAGTGCACTCTCATTAAACAAAAAGGGGGAGTGCGTGGTAGGCTCACTGCAGCCCAGGTAGCAACAGCAGTATTCACTAGGAATTATTTGATTGATAATGAACAAGGCATCACCCCTGCCATGAAACAGATGCTGTCAACATCAACACAGACACAAAAACATGAACAACAAACACAAAAACATGATAAAAAAGCACACTCGCAAAGTCCGACCACAGTTTGGTGGAGAGATGAGGAGGGTCGTTGGCACAGCCCTGCACAGGTTAGGGTGTGGGGAAAGGGATTCTTATGTCTCCAAACAGGTGAGGGAACACGCTGGGTGCCCGTCAAATGGACCAGGGCCTGTGAAGAGACGAAGGAAAAGATATCGGAGCATACCTACGGTACCCTGCTCCACGGGCATCCCAAGACTAGGCCCGCTTGGGCTACCTAACAACACTGAGTTATGGTTTTGGGATGGACAGCAGAACCACACCACGTACACCATGAGACCCTCTCCCACTCCTGTTGCCTTACCGTATGGACAGATGCATCCCGACCTCTGGAAAATAGGAGCGGCCTTAGGGGGTGTGAACGCCTTTTTTCGCCTGTGGCCATGCCCTCGTAATGACACTGCCTGCCATGACTTTTCATTCCAACAATGGTATAATGTGTTTAAGACTCTTAACAGCTCTTGCCATCAAACCAAGGACGGCACGGACCGCTTGTGCTACCGGCTGAGCGCCACCGCGCACACCCCTCCGGACACTCTCTTCCTTCTTTGTCCCCCTGCTGACCTGACTATTCAACAAAAAGGGGAATCCGCTGGTTTACCCCTTTTTAACATCACTTGTACTGACCCGATTTTTACAAATGTTTTACGGTATAATCATACTGGGTATGCTGTGTTCCTAGCTGTATCCCCTCCCTACCAACTCCTACCTGTCAAAGCAGAAGATTTTGCGTTGTTCCCCGCTGATTCTTTGGTGAAAAAATTGTACCGTGCAGTGTCGGGGGGAAAGTTGTTACGTACCAGGAGGGATGGGATCGGGGATGTTTTGAGTTTGGTGAACTTGGCTGTTGAGATGTATGAGGAATGGCAGATCCAGGAATTAGAGAGTGAGGTGACTATGTTAGCTTCTACTATCCAAACATTCATGACAAACCAGGTCTCCCTCTGGCATTACCAGCAACATGTTGACTCCCTTCTACAGAAGCAAATAGGAGCATTGGAAACAACAGTCCTCTGGTTAGGGGATAGACTGGCCCTTATGGCAGGGTACATGAAACTTCAATGCCATTATAAGTATCAGCCTCTCTGTGTGCTTAATTTGCCTGTAAATATGTCACAGTTCCCATCGGACTGGGGTAGAGTTAAACAGGCGTTACAGGGGGCGATGTTAGCATACAACACCTCCAATGACATCCGCCAATTAGATATGCTGATAGCCCAGATCAACAACATTTCCTCCCATTTCAGAGCTGAGTGGGATGATCAAGAAGACTCCTTTCTAAAATGGTTTACGGGTGCCCTCCACCTGAGATGGTTGTTTTCCTTCTTGCCGGCTGTAGGAATGTTTATTATGATTTGTCTTTTTTTCCCATGTATCCTGAAACTATTGTTCTTCATCTTTTCTCGTTCTCTGGAGGCATTGAAAGCGGACCTCCTAGGCCCACGCCATCGCCGGGCTCGGGCAGCCCCTGTGTGATTACGGACCGAGCCGAGCCAGGGTGCTCTGCCCCCCCCCCCATAAGCAGGTGGGGCGCTAATTGTGTTAAACAAAAAGGGGGAGTTGTTGGGGGGTTGGCCCTGACCGCCTGAGTGGATAGGACCTCCCCGAGAGTGAGGTCAGGCCAATCCAAAGAAGACACGGCTCCTTAAGGGGAGCAGTGGCTTCGCCTGGTTGGCCTGTGTTGCTTGCTCCAATCGGGTGGTAGGTTCTGCCCTCGGGGCGGATCGGGGTGGCAGCCCAGAACTAACTCCCTATATTAGCCATCACCCTGAGCTATTCGGGGGATCCCTCTGCACCTAATAAAACATATGCCTCCTGAAGACGTGTCTGCCTGAGTCCCTCCTCGCTGATCCCCGGGGGAGGGAAATACCAGGGACGCCTGAAGCAGTGCCCACTGAGGAGCTCACTCGGGAGTCCGGGGAAGAAGACCCCGGACAGACTAGCACCTCTAGCTTGAAGTATTGCTAAACCTGTTTCCTGACTTTTCATGACTGTCCATCTTCCTTTGGTGTTTTTATTCAACTTTCACCTACATCTCCAAGAAGCTATAGCATGTTCAGTGTCCACACCCTGGTAAATGGTCTCAGTAGATGGATTTATACCAGGATGAGGGTAACTGATGGGTTGCAAATCTGATTAAGGGGTTACGTATCCCAAACATGATGACTTTCCCCAGTGGAATGGGCAAATGAGAACAATTTATTCCATCAGCCATGAAGACAGGCACTATGGAGTTTGATCAGATATCAAAGATGTCAAGGTCATCTATTGCATCTTGGACTATTGCCAGTCATCTCAACTTTTGTTCTATCATTGGATTTTGATGATTCTGTAAGAGAAACTAAGGCTGACGACTTTGTGAAATTTTGTATCAATTAAAGTCTAGTTTACACACAAGTCAAGATGTCTCTGCTTGATGTCATTGTTTCTCTTCAAAAATGAAGAAGAAAAAATAATCTAGAGAATAGAGGCTATCTTCCAGCCCTTCTTCAACTCTAGGAGAAAACTATTTTGCACATGTGACTCTCTTAAGGTAGCCAAATGCCTCTTCAAAATGAGACAGATCAACTTTATGCTACTGTCATAAGTTTGTCACCCTAAAAATACCATACTGATATTCTGTGCAGGCTGTACTATAACACTGTGATGTTACATTTAAGGGGCCAAGTTCTTGTATTCAGACCAACACTAGAAGTTCTGTTTCCTACATGATCAGGTCACTGGGTTAAGATGTTTCTAGAAGAGGCAATGAGAAGGATGTTTTTGCTCAATATTTTTCTCACTATAATCAACATAATTCACTGGATGTCTTGGCCTTCTTCAATTACAAAGAACAGCAATCAATCAATCAAGGTAAGTGTCATTCAGTTATGGTGGGATCACACCCAAAACATATTAAAATATTCCCTTTTTTATAGAGCCTTACATAGTAGCTAAAACTTAGATGTTCTTGGCCAAGGACTTTAATGGCCAAAGATTTTTAGACAGTACAAGAGGAAGAGAAATGGATTTGAGGTGAAAAGACTTTTCACTGAAACTGACCAATAGGGAAAAGACCACAGTAGATTAGGAAAGAGATAATAATGAGGGACACCGGTTGATTTGCCAATGAGCACACTAGGACAATTCACTGCACCTAGAATGAAGTGGGATCAGACCTGGGTGCAGAGATGACTGCCACCTGGTAGCTCTATTGGCTACCACCCCACTCAGGATCAGTAGTATTAACATTAATTGTGAGTAAATACAGAATGATCCAAATAAGCCCATGGGTGCTGTTTGATTCTGATTCTAAAAGTAGAGTGCTAGATTCTAAGTCAAAGAGGACTCAACAAATCATACCTTCTGAACCTGCAGACCCTCCAGAGTCAAACCACACACTCTTGAAACTGCTAATGAGAAATAAACTGATAGAACCAAACTTGGATCAGGAACTTGCAGGCCACCATGAACAGACCTCCTCCCAGACTAGAGCATTCAGGAAGCAATGACAGCTTGCATTCTCCCAGTCAAAGCTATGAAAACAGCAGAAATCTGGGTGAAAGGGAACAGAAGTTCAGGCTAGGAATACTTTTCAGAAGGGCACAGAATAGAAAGCACCTAGTTGGCATAGTGGATAGAGTTCGAGCCCTGGAGACCTGAGTTCAAATCTGACCTCAGACACTTAATAATTACCTAGATGTGTGACCTTGGGTAAAATCACTTACCACTATTGCCTTAAATAAAATTAAGAAAAAAGAAGTGTACAGAGTCTAGCATAAGCATAAAGTTCAAAGTCAAGAAGCACATTGGAAGAATGAGCAAAGAAAAGACCAGAAAGAGCTATTCTGACAAGAAGGAAGCTAAGAACACAAACACAGAAGAGAATGATTGAAAACATCTATAAGCAAAAAAAAGAAAGAAAGAAAACATCTATAAGCAAACTCAGAAAGGAAAATGCAATTTGATGATGCCTTGGTAGGTAAATGAACTGAATTTGAATGAGGGGCTGCTGTGCTAAGTCACCAGCCTCACTTTTTCCTCCATAGGCATCTGCTTCTAGTGGTCAGATGTGAATCAGGAAAACTGGAAATGACCCTGGATTTGAGACAATCAAGGTTAGGAGATTTGTCCTGGGTCACACAACTGAGGCTGAATTCGAACTTAGGCCTTCCTGACTATGGAACTGCTGCTCTCTCCACTGTACCACCTAGCTGCCCTATATGGAAAGTAAAGAAGGTGGTAACTGAATGGAATTTAAATTCCCAGATAATGGTTTACAATATGGAGTATAACTCACAGAGACTAGTAAATCTTCAAAATCTAAAGACTTTTAAACAAAAAAAGGATAAAGAAGGAGAAGACTGTCTATGTATATCCCCAAAGAAATAAGTAGCAGTCTCAAACAAGGAAGAGGATGCCAGATGAAATACACCAAAATTTACATGAGATAAAACTCAAGAAAGAAGCAAATAGGAAAAGCCATGACTCCAAGAATTATTACACAAATGGCCAAAATTCAGCCAACTCAATGGAGGAACTGGATAATCTAATTCAAAGAGGCAAAGGTGACCACTTGATATTGAAACTTGATGGGATACAACCTATAACTGGACAATGACTCTGGATGAGGATGGCTTATCAAAATTAACAGGATTATCAACAAGGTAGAAATAGGGTAGTGAAGTATATTAAGAAATTTATTCATTTGTAGAAGTTTATCACATATGTAATCAAATGAAGAAATCCAGATTCTATAGGGAATAATTCTATTGGAGAGTATTTGAGTAAAGGCCAAAAAAGGGAAAAATTTTACTAATTTTTCAACTTTAGGCCAATTAAACATAAAATAGAAATAAATGAGAAGTTTGGGAAACAGGTCATAAGAGAAAAGGAACAGAGTAGCAAGGAAGATGAGATGAAGTAGTATTAAAAGACTTTCATTACCAACTATCTGTATCTGTTCTCTCTCTGTCTCTCCCTTTCCTCCAAAGCCTCTAAGCAAAGCAGCTAATAATTTGCTAATTCCTTAGTGATTATATCCTGATTGAAAACACAGAGGAGCCAATAATTGAAATCCTGATCTCCTGGAATGGAAGCTCTCAAGTGAGATAATATATGTAAAATATTTTGCAAAACTTTAACACACTTTATAGGAATAACTGTAATTGTTATTGGTATTATTAGGAGTAATATTAATAGCTAATTATCTGGGCATAGCATAACATGAATCCTACATTTAGAAGAGTAGATTTCAATGGATTCAGGGAAAATATGGATAGAATTCTTTGGTCTAAAATACTTCTGGGAAAGTTCATACAGAAGTAAGAGTAGATGCTCAAGAAGAGGAGAAATGAAATTTATCTCAAGAGACTAATTTGGATTCACAACAAAGCTAGACTTTCAAAAGAAATGTACAAAAGGTAGAAGAGAGGGCAGGGCAGGTAATCAGAGTTGAATATAAACACAGTGGTGTCCTGTCAAAATAGAGGCAAGAAAGCTAAAGCTCAAAATGCCTGGAGACTGGTGAGAGAAGTAAAGGACAACAAAAGGGGCTTTTAAAAGTTATATTAGGAGAAAAAAGAGGGTCACAGAACTTGGACTCAGGGTAGATGGCAAAATTATAACTAAAACAGAGAAGGCAGAACAACTCTATTCTGAATTTCCTTCTCTTTTCTCTGCCTGAGAAAATGGTGAGACAAAAATAATTAACAATAAAAGTAAAGAGATAAGAAAGAACTTAGCCACTCTTGCCAAATTCAGTTCAACAAGAACAGATGAAAGAACAGGTGGCTATAATTGCAGAGACAATGAGATAATGTCTCAATCTCACTTTCTGTGACAATGAGAGTTGCTGTTGACAATATTTCAGAAATCATGAAAAATGGGAATAACTATTTCAATTAAGTGTCAGTGAGATTGAATTGATTCCTGGGGAAAATTCCCAAAAGGTTTGCTCTAGAAATGGTTGGTGAGAACTTTAAAAGGAAAACAGTGATTAAAAAAGTCAGACTGGCTTCAAAAAACACATACCAAGCCAGGCTAACCTCTTTTCCTTTTTTGATAGGATTAGTAAGCTAGTGCTTTAATGGAAATGTTATAGATAGAATTGATCTGGAGAAGCCATTCTGAATCTTTGTGTCTAGACTCCTTTGTCCAAGCCTGGTGAAACTAATTGATATGTCCTCAGAATAATATCTTTAATTGCATTAAAAATAGGATTACAAAGGTAACCAATAATTCTGAAATAGAGTGGGGGAAAAAAATCTTCAAGAATATCAGGTTAAAAGTCCCTCACCACAATTTTAGCAAAATATCTCCTTTTGACAAAGTATCTCCCATTTTTTTTGTGGAGAATATGGAGAGATACAAATTAAATGATAGTGAAATCAGATGGATTCAGACCCAATTGGAAAGCTGGACTCAAAGAGTAATTGTTAATTAGGTAGGTTAGGTAATAGAGGAAGTTTCCAGTGCAGTGCCTCAGGAATCTGGTCTTGATCTGGGCTGCTTAACAATATTGGTAGTGATTTGTACAAATGATTGGCATAGATTGTGTACAATTCAAACTCTTGGCTGACAAAACATTGGATGACAAGATCTATTAGCATGTTGACAGGCTAGAGCATTGTTCTGAATCTAATAAGTTAAAAATTCAATCCATGTTAAAGTCTTACGCTTGTTTACCAAGAGGTCATTTCAACAATACTAAGATAAAGGAAGCACATACAGACAGCAGAATAAGTAGATAGATAGAAAAAAATAGAGAATAATGAGGAAAAGATCTGAGAATCTAATTGGAATTTAAACTCTGTACATTTTTAATAAGTCAGTAGTATGATGTGGAGATAAAAAAAAAAGCTTATGAAAACTGATTGTATTAAGAGGGGCAGAGCTTCTAGAAGTGGGGAGTTGATAATGCCACTGTACTCTACCCTGGTCAGACTTCCTCTGAAGCATTATGGTCCATTCAACATGCTTCAGTGTAGGAACATTAAGATATTGATTTAAGTCCAGGATGTCCTTGAGTTTCTGACATCTGAGGATCCATAGAACAAAAGGAGTATATTTAGGGTAAAGAAGAGAAGCCTTGGGCTATAACATAATTGTCTGAAAATATTTTAAAGACTGGCACATAGAGGAGGGTTAGATTTTCTTTGCTTGACTCCAATGGATAGAACTAGGAGCAGTGAATTAAAATGGCCAGTTTAAGTTTGATATCCCCATAGTGACAGTTATCCCAAAGTGTCATGGGCTACCTAGAGAGGCAGTGGCTTCTCCCCTACCAGAGGTCTTCAAACACTGACTGGAGGATCAGTTGTCCAATATGTTGGATCTTAGCAATTCCTTATTGTATAGGTTTGACACGTGTCTGATGAATCTCTTTTCAAATTCTGAGATTCATTCTAGCACTATGCCTGAGACATAGTATCCATTTATTGAATATTGACTGAAATGAAAGAAATTGAGTTGTAAACCTTCAGAATCTTTTCCCTTTTCTCCTAGTAGTTCTGATCTAGGATGACTTAAACTACAACAGGTTTTGGTGGGATATAGGCAAAGTTATACTGAGCCAAACAAACAACAATACAACAAATCAAACTGTTATCAGTAGTGATTTGTTGATGTGCACACTGTAAATGTTCAACCTAAAAAATTAATCCGTTGGCTACTGTGGGGTTATTAAATTGATTCCAGCATATTCCCTGAGTTTTCTCTTTGTGGATGGGGGGGCAACATCTTAATCATCTTTCTAATAAAAAATTGCTATTGGCCTTTGAATTTCATTTCCTACTTTCCTTATATGCCTGACCAAATCTTCTCTAAATTTGGAGCCAGAACACTCAAAAAAACGTTCAAAGGTCAGGTCAAGAACTTTTTAACTTGAGTCACCTTGAACAAGCAACTTACCCTCTTTTGGTCTCCATTTCTCTAGAGGATGGGATTATATGGTCTCTGAGGTCCCTTCACAATTCTGCCTTTCTTGATCCCATGACCAGAGACAGGAAGGCAGGAAGAAGTTCCCCAAAGAGGTGACCAATGCCAAAAACCATAAGTACTCTTCAGAAAAGACTCCTGAGCCCATCCTTAATCTGGTTCCACATATTTAGGGATGACCTAGAGTCAAACTCTCCTCTGAAAGATGTGGTCAGAGGCAAGATCAGCTTTCAGAGAGGAGGAAGGTGTGATGGAATACATTCCAAAATGTCTCATGCATTCTATGAGTCAGGAGGCCTTGGTGCTTGACCTTCATCTGCTCCTAATCAGCTATGCTGAGTTGACCTTCTGCAAGAAGCCATTGCCTTCTATAACCCATTCCTCTGAGAAACTTCTATTTAATCTGGGGAGCTCTTTCTTGGTGGCTGGGTTTTGCAAGTTTTCTCCCCCATTAGACTCCTTATTTGGCCTCTTTGAGGCAAGGGGCTTTCTTTGACCTCTTTTTTTTGTATCCCCAGGTTTGGCAGAGTACCTGACTCATAATAAATGCATAATATTTATTGACTAAATATATGATCTTGCACAATAAGTCTTTTGATTTCCTGCCATGCTGCCCAATTCTGGTGCAAGGCAAAGCCAAGATGGTGAAAAAAAAGTCAGGAACTTCCCTGAGTTCTACCCAGCTTCCATCAGAAACAATGTTTATCAAGCCCTTACCATGGAGCAGATCCTCATTATCTTTCATATGGATTATTACACTAGTTACCAGTAGCTGTGCCTGCCTCAAGTCTCTCCCCACTCTAATCCATTCAGTCACCAAAGTGATTTTCCCAAAATGCAAGTCTGAGGATATCATTCCCTACATTATAACCCAGTGACTCCCTGTTGCCTCCATGATCCAATTCAAAAAATCTTGTTTGGCATTCAAAGCCCTTCTGGCTCCTTTGCTACTTTTGCAGAATTCTCATAGTTTATTCCCCAACTTGTCCTCTTCTGTCTAGTGACATACCTCATGGTTGTTCCATGAAAAAGATCCTCCATCTCCAGGCATTTTCTCTTATCGTCCCCATGCCTCTTCATCTTTGCCAACTGGCTTCTCTGACTTTTTCTAAATCCAAGTAAAATCCTACCTCCTACAAGAATATTTCCAAACCTCTCTTCATTCCAGTGCCTCTATTCATTGTGTCCTATGTCTTCTGTATAGAGATTTGACGTCTCCCCCACTGTAAGGGCCTCTGTGGTAGAGACTTGTTTGTCTCTTTTACTTTCTCCAGCTCTTTAACTACAGTGCCTAGAAAATAGTAGGTACTTAAATCAAAATTTAATGACTGACATGCCCAGACAGAATTTTTATGTCTCCATGAATCTGTTACCAAAAACTTCTCTTTCAGAAATTCAATCCCTTGTTTTAAGACATCTCAAAACAGGTAGAGAGAGTGACATGACAAAAGATGCCCAAACAGGGAAAGAGGAGTGACTGGATTCACAGGAAATGGCTTCATAGCCTATCTCTGACTTTATCTCTGTACCACCCTGTACCAGAATGGAGGCAGTTGTGAAAGAATGGAAGGGGATGTTTCTGAGAGATGTTGCAAATGTAAAAAGCAACAGGTCTTGACAATAGATTAGATATTACTGAGAGATAGTAAGGAATCCAGGAATAGGAGCTGTTGGGCAAGCAGACACACTATTACAATGTTGCTGGAGTTGTGAATTAGATCCCAATTTGGAATAAGGAAAGCAAAGCAATTGATCTGGAATATGATCTGTGCTTTAAGAAATGATGAGCTAGTTGATTGTAGAAAAAATATGAAAAGTCTTGCATGGAATAATCAAAAGTGGAATGAGGAGAACCAAGAGAACACAGTAACAGAAATATTGTTCTAAGAATAACTTGTTTATTCCATTGGTGCAACAATCAGGGACAATTTGGGACTGTCTGCAATGGAGAATACCATCTGCATCTGGAGAAAGAATTGTGGAGTTTGAATAAAGACCAAGGACTATTACCTTTAATTTAGAAAAAAGAAACCTGATATCTTATTGTCTGATCTTGCTATCTCTTATACTTTATGTTTCTTCCTTAAGGATGTGATTTCTCTCTCATCACATTCAATTTGGATTAATGTAGACCATGGAAACAATGTAAAGACTGACAAATTGCCTTCTGTGGGGGATGGGGGGAGGGAAGTAAGATCAGGGGAAGAATTGTAAAATAAAATAAATAAATTTTTAAAAAAATATATAAAATTTTTAAAAAATGTAAAAAACCCAAAGAATAACTTTCAATGACTAATTCATCTTGAGATTCATAACTCCTTTAAAGTACTACAAGGGACCTATGAGGAAAAAACTGAGAAACAGAAGTATGTGTAGTATTGGTTTAGCTATATGTAATAAATAAAGACACATATATTCATAAACATGTATTTGTATACAATTGTTGCCTTCTTTAGGGTGATCCAGTTTGTCCTTGGTTCTCTTTTTTTTTTAGGGTTTTTTTTTGCAAGGCAAATGGAGTTAAGTGGCTTGCTCAAGGTCACACAGCTAGATAATTATTAAGTGTCTGAGGCCAGATTTGAACCCAGGTACTCCTGACTACAGGGCCGGTGCTCTATTCACCATGCCACCTAGCCACCCCTTGTCCTTGGTTCTCGAAGAAGACCACGACATCAGGAAGATAATGCAAAGATAAGCACATGAATTGGATTTGAATGAGGGGTTGCTGTGCTATCACCAGTCTCACTTTCTCTTCCAGAACCATCTGGATCCAGTGGCCACATATGAATCAGGACAACTGTAGATGATCCTGGAAACAAGGCAATTAGGGTTAAGTGACTCACCCAACGTCACACAGCTAGTAAGTGTTAAGTGTCTGAGACTGGATTTGAAGTCCTATCCTCCTGACTGCAAGGCCAGTGATCAATCCCCTGTACCAACTAGCTACCTTTGACATTCAAAATACCATATTTTAAGCCCTCCAATCTTTTAATGTAGAAGCTGCTAATCTCATGTGATCCTGACTGTGGCTCCACGATATCTGAATAATCTCTTTCTGGCCACATGTAGTATTTTTTCCTTGGCCTGGGAGCATTGGAATTGGGCTATAACTCTCTTTGAAGTTTTCATTTTGAGAACTCCTTCAGGAAGTGATCAGTTGATCCTTTTAATTTCTACTTAAACCTTTGGATCTATGATATCATGGCAGTTTTTCTTGATTATTTCTTGAAATATAGCTTGGTTTTTTCCCCCATCATGACTTTTAGGTAACCCAATAAATCTTAAATTATTAAATAAATCTTAAATTATTCTTAAATCTATATTCCAGGTGAATTGTATCTCCAATGAGATATTTCATATTTTCTTCTATTTTTTACCATTCTTTTGATTTTGTTTTATTATTTCTTGGTGTCTCATAGAGTCACAACTTCCACTTGCTTAACTCTTTCTGTGATGAAAATAAATTTTTTTCCTTTCAACCCAGTGCTGAATATTTTGTGTCAAATTTGGACCAAAATATGAATTTTATAAGGGATCAATAATAGTCATAGTTTATGTTAGTTTCTTCCTAGGTACCCTAAAAATGAACCTAAAACAACCAAATAACAAATACAACTTGCAGAAAGCAAGTTTTTTCAGCATAACATGTTACCACACTAAAAGACTTAATTATAATTTTTGTGGAATTATTTCCTTCAGCAAACTTCTGTGTTTCTTTTTTCTATTTGGCCAAGTCTGCTTTTTAAGGTGTTTTTCTCTTCTGTGGATTTTTGTGCCTCTATCAAGCTGTTAATTCTTTTTTCACAATTGTCTTCTATAACTCTCATTTCTTTTTTATTGATTTCTTTTCTGACTCTTTGAATTTTAGAATTATTTTTGGGCTTCTCCAGGAATTCTTGTCAGTTTTGTATTCACTTCACACTTTTTTTGAGAGTAACATGGGGAAGGAGGGTGAAAAAAATTCGAAAGTACCCAGCAGAGAAGAAAAGAAAACTAAGAAGAAAGAACAGTAAATCAGGGTGACTTTGAAAATGACGAATAGTGTTTATTACATAGCTTTCCTTTTTATTTATTCCTATTGCTTTTTTTAATTTAAAAAATTTATTGACTTTTTACTTCAACTTCATGCAGATCATAGTTCTCAAAATTCATTAAATTCATTTTCTTGTACAGTTTTGAGTTCCATATTTTTCTCCCTCCCTCCTTTCCCTCCCCCTCCTCTTATCAGCAAGTAATTTAATATAGGTTGTACATGTGTAACTATGTTATTTTCTTTTATTCATTTTCTGAAAGAAGATTTAGAATAAAAGGAAACACAAAACCATGAGAGCACAAAAAAACAAAGCATAAAACAATTTTGTAAATGGAAAATAGTATGATTTTAGTCTGCATTCAGTCTCCATATCTCTTTTCTCTGAATGCAGAAATCTTTGATCATTGTGTTGCTGAGGAGAGCTAAGTCCATCATAGTTGAACATCACAAAATGTTACTGTTAATGTGTATAATGTTCTTCTGAATCTGTTTACTTCACTCAGTATTAATTTATATTAGTCTTTTTAGGCTTTTCTGAATTCTGAACATTCATTATTTCTTATAAAACACAAACACTCCATCTCATTCATATGTCATAAGTTATCCAACCATTCCCCAATTGATGAGCATCCCCTCAATTTCCAATTTTTTCCTATTGTGAAAAAAAAAGCTAATCTATATACTTTTGTACATGTGAATCTTTCCCCCTTTTTTATTATCTGTCTCTTTGGGACACAGAACTATTGGTGGTATTGCTGGATCAAAGGGTATGCAAAATTTCATTGTCCTTTGGGCATAGTTCCAAATTGCTCTCCAGAATGATTGGATCAGTGCACAACTCCATCAAAAATACATTAGTGTTTCAGTTTTCCCACATACCCTCAAACATTGATCATTTTCCTTTTTTGCCATATTGATCAATCTGTTTAGTATGAGGTGCCCCCTGCAGAGTTGTCTCTAAACAATAATGATCTGGAACATTTTTTCACATGACTATAGATAACTTTAATTTCTTCATCTGAATACTACCTACTCATATCCTTTATCAATTGGGAAAGGACTTATATTCTGATAATTTGACTCAGTTCTCTATATATATATTTTAGAAAGTAGTCCTTTATCAGAAACAATAGCTATAAAAATTGTTTTCCAACTTTATATATTCCTTCTAATATTGATTGCATTGTTTTAATTTGTGCAAAACATTTTAATGTAATATAATCAAAGTTAGCCAGTTTACATTTATAATATTATCTATCTCATTTTTATCATAAATTCCTTTCCATAAGTCTGACAGATATATTATTCCTTGTTCTCCCAACTGGCTTATGTTATCACTTTTTATGTCCACATCTTACACCCATTTCAGCTTTATCTTGGTATAGGGTGAGATGTGAATCTATGCCTATTTTCTGCCATACTACTTTACTGTTTTCCCAGCAGTTTTTGTCAAATAATGAGTTTTTATTTCAGCATCTGGAGGCTTTGGGGTTATCAAATAATAAGCTACTAATCATTTCCTATTGTTTGTTTTGTGCCTAATCTATTTCACTGAATCGCCACTCCATTCTTTAGGGAAAAAAAAGTTTTGATGTTTTTTGCCATTTCCTAATATAATTTTAAATCTGTTATAACTAGATCACCTTCCTTTGCATTCTTTTTCATTAATTCCTTTGACATTCTTCACCTTTTGTTCTTTCAGATGGATTTTTTTACTATTTTTTTCTAGCTCTATAAAATAATTTTTTGGTATTTTGATTGGTATTGCACTAAGTAATTTAATTTAGGTAAAACTGTCATTTTTTATCATATTAGTTTGAGTTGCCCATAAGCAACTGACAGTTTTCCAATTGTTTAGACCTGATTTTATTTGTGTGAAAAGTGTTTTATAGTTGTGCTCACATAAGTAGGTTCCCAAGAATTTTCCATTCAGTTACTTTAAATGGTGTTTTTCTTTCTGTATATTGCTGTTGGGCTTTGGTGATCAAATATAGAAATGCAGATGATGTATGTGGGCTTATTTTATATCCTTCAACTTTGTTAAATTTTGTTTCAATGAGATTTTAGTTCATTTTGTAGAATTCTATAAATATAGCATCATATAATCTGCATAGACTGAGTTTCATTTTCTCATTGTCTATTCTAATTTCTACACTTTCTTTTTTGCTCTCTTATTGCAAAAATTAACATTTCTAGTACAATATTGAAAAACCATGATGATAAAAGGCACCTCTGTTTCACCCCTGATCTTATTGGAATGTTTCTAGCTTATCAGGATTTAATATAAAACTTGTTGATGATTTTAGATAGATTTTGCTTATCTCTATATAAATTTCATTTATTCTCTAGTGCTCTCTAGTGCTTTTAATAGAAATAGGTGCTGTGTTTTATTCAAAACTTTTTTTAGCTTCCATTGAAATAATCATATGATTTCTATTAGTTTTCTTATTGATGTAGTCAATTAGGCTGAGTTTTCTTAATAATGAAACAACCCTGCATTTCTATTATGAATTCACCTTGGGTATAACTTATTATTCTGGTGATAAATTGATGTAATATCTTTGTTATTATTCTATTTAAAATTTTTCCATCAATATTCATTAGGAAAATTGGCCTATATTTTTTTCCTCTGTTTTGGCTCCTCCTCACTTAGGTATCAGGTCCAAGTTGGTGTCATCAAAAGAATTTGACAGGACTTCATCTCTTTCCAAATAGTTTATTTAAAATTAGAGTTGGAATTATATAGAATGGAACTGGAAAAAGAATAGTTTGGTAGAATTGGCCCTAGAGATTTTTTTTTTTGGTAGGGAAGATCATCAGGGGGCTTCTTCACTATTTTTTTTCTAAAATGGGGTTAAATATTTTATTTCCTTGTCTGTTTATCTGGAGATTTATATTATGTAAGCATTCATCCATTTCAGTTAGATTTCCTGGTCTATAATTGGGCAAAATGACTGAAAATTATTACTTTAATTTCCTATTCATTAGTGTTTATTTTACCTTTTTTCATATTTGGTTGTTGGTTTTTTTCTTTCTTTTTTAATCTAAATAATCAAATGCTTATCTATTGTATTTTTTCATAAAACCAACTCTTAGTTGAATCTATTTTTAAATTTTTTCTTAATTTTGAAGTTTTTAAATTTCTGCTTTGATTTCTTATGATATTAAATTGGGGAATTTTTAATTTGCTCTCTTTCTAGCTTTTTAGGTTTCATGTCAAATGCAGTGATCTCCACTTTCTCTATTTTATTCATGTAAGCATTTAGACATTTTAAATTTCCCCTAAGAACTACTTTGGCTGTATCCTATAGGTTTTTATATGTTACCTCATTGTCATTGCTTTAGATGAAACTATTATTATTATTTATTTGGTGTTTTTCCCAAGGCAATGGGGTTTAAGTGACTTGTTCAAGGTCACATAAGTAATTAATAAGTAATTATTAAGGCAGGATTTGAACTCAAGTCCTCCTGACTTCAGGGCCAGTGCTCTATCACTCTGTCACCTAGCTACCCTACCTTGGATGAAATAATTTGTTGGAGGTCCCACCAACCCATGGAGCAAGGAAAGAGTTAAAGAGTTACATGACTGAAGGCTCACTAACAAATGAAGAGACAGGACTCCAACAAGATGGGACGGAGAGTCTGATTTATTGAGCCAATCACAAGCTTATATATTGCAAAAATCACAAGGTCCCTTCTATATTTAATCTCCTGAGCACATTGAGTACTGCCCCTGTTCTCAGGCCGTGCTGTATGTACTGACATATCAAGTGTGTCATAACTGCATAACTTCTTATCTTCTAGGAACATAGTATGCTTAGAACGGAGCTATTTAATCTTCTTGGGATGGAGAACCAAACCAGACAAAGAGAAGACTCCTTCCACTGAGAGGGTTTATTCAACCATCATGGTCAGAGACACACTTACCTGTGGTTCTCAACAATTATTGATTGTTTCTATGATTTTGTATTTAATCCAACTTAGGTTATTTACATTTTAATTAATTTAAGACTCTTTATTACATATAATTTTCATTTCATCATGATCTGAACAGGGTGCATTTATTTTCTTTGACTTTCTACATCTGATAGTTTGGATTTTATGCCCTAATATAGGGACAATGTTGTGTTAGTGCCATATATTGCAGAAAAGAGGGTATATTCTATTCTGTCCCCATTCAATTTTCCTTAGAAATCTATCATATCTAACTTTTCTAAAATTCTATTAAACTTCCTTAACTTCTTGTTTATTTTTTGTTTAGATTTATCTAATGCTGAGAGGGGGAGGTTGAAGTTCCCCACTAGCATAGTTTTTCTATCAATGTCTTCCTATAATTCATTTAACTCCTTTTCTATGAATTTGGATTCTATACTATTTGTCGCATATGTCTTTAACATTGATATTACTTCATTATCCATGGTACCTTATAGCAAGATGTAGTTTCCTTTCATATCTCTTTTAATTAGATCTATTTTGCATCTGTTTGAGATCAGGATTTCTATCCTTATTTTTTTTTTCCCTTCAGCTGAAGCATAATATATTCTGCTCTAGTCTTTTATCTTTACTTTGTATGGGTCTCTCTGCTTCTAATATGTTTCTTGTAAACAACAAATTGTAAGATTTTAATTTTTAATCCACTCTGCTTTCCACTTCTATCTTATAGCAGGATACATCCCATACACATTTACAATTTTGATTACTAACTCTTTATTTTTCTGTATCCTATTTTTCTCTGATTCATAGTTTTATCTCTCCTTTCACCCTTTCTCTCTTCACCAGTGTTTGTCTGCTGACCACCACCTCCCTCAATCTTCCCTCTCTTCTATCAGTCCCTCATTCCCTTTCCTCCCTCCTAATTCCCTGTAGTGTGAGATACATTTCTAAATCCAACTGAGTATATATTTCATTCCTTCTTCAAGTCAAATCCAGTGAGAGTAAAATTAAAGCAATTCTAATCCCCTCCCTTCTTTCCTTTATTGTAATAGATACTTTATGCTTCTTCATGTAATGTAATTTATTCCATTGTGTCTCCCTCTTCTCCCTTACATCAGCACAGTCTTTCTTTTTCAAGCCTTAATATTTTTATATCATCACATCAAAATCAACATATATTCACACTCTATGTCTAAGTATACTCCTAGTAGAGATATAGTTCTCAAAACTAATAAGTATCATTTTCCCGTTTGGGGATGTAAATAGTTTAGTCTTATTGTATAACTTTTTTCCTGTTTAATTTTTTATGCATCTCTTGAATCTTTCATTTGAAGATTGAATTTTCTTTTCAGCTCTGATCTTTTTATCAGGAAAATTTGGACAAATAAAAAGCAATGAATCTACAAGACCACAGAATTCCATCAAACAAAGTAAAATGGCTGAAAAAAAATAAAGAAAATGTAAAGTACCCATTAGGAAAAACAAATGACTTGTAAAATTTATCTAGAAGAGATAATTTAAAAATTATTGGACTACTAGAAAGCCTAGCCTCCTAGGCTGTCCAATATGTAGGATTCCCTTTTGTATAGCTTGGACCAAATGACTGATAAAGTCTCTTCTCAAATTCTGTAATTCATTCTAGCATCATGCCTGAATCATAGCATCTGCTAAGTGAATATTGACTGAAATGGAAGACATTGAATTGTAAACCTTAAGAATTTTTTCTCTTGTCTCCTAGTAGTTCCAGTCTGGGATGTGATAGCATATAGGCAAGGTCTTTTCAGCCAACACTACAAAAAAATCAATGGATGCTGTTTCCAAGTTGTAAATGTTCATCCTAAAATATTAACAGTTGATCACTGTGGGGCAGTGCCCTGGCTTCAGCATATTCCTGGATATAAAAAAAGTGTGTTGATCTTTGACCTTCATTTACTACTTTCCATTAATGTTGGACAGAAACTACTCTAAATTTGAAGCCAGAAGGTGCCCCCTCAATAAAATAGTTTAATGCTCCAACAAATATTTTTAACTTGAGAGATCTTGATAACCCAATTTAACTTTGCTTTAGGTCCATTTATCTATCTGTAAAATCAAAGAGTGAGTGAGACTAGATGTTCTCTAAGGTCCCTTTACATCTCTACCTTCCATGATCCCATGATTCCTAGATACAGGAAGATGTTCCCCAAAGGGATTAATAAATGGTAACCAATTCCAAGAACCATTGGTTCTTCTGAGTCAGATACCTGAGCCCATCCTTAGTCTGATTCCATATTTCTAGGACTGACCTAGAAGCAAACTCTCAGTTTTCAGAGAAGAGAACAGGGCAATGGGATGCCGAAAATGTCTGCTGAACTCTAGGGTCAGGAGGCCTGGGTGCTTGGCCTGCATCTACACTTAATCAACCATACTCAGCCCACCTTCTACAAAAAAACCACTTCCCTCTGCATCTCATCCACTCCTCTGAGCAAACCTTTCCTTTAATCTGGAGAGATCTTGTTTGTGACTAGTTGTTTGCATGTTGTCTCTCATATTGTATTGTAAGCTCTTATAGATGAGGGACTGACTTTTTTTTCTTTTTGTATCCCCCCAGGACTTAATGATTTGTGGTTATAGGCTATTTGGTAATGATAAGTGCTTGATGCTTATTGACTGAATATATGACCTTTAACAGTCTTTCAATTTCCTGTCATGCTGCCCCAACCCTGGTGCAAGGCAGAATTATGACAGCAGAGAAAAGTCAGAACTTTCCCTGAGTTCTCCTCAACTTCCCTCATAAACAAAGCTAATTGATCCCTCACTCTGGTACAGACCCTCATAACCTCAAGCTTGGACTATTAAAGAAGTTACAGATGATTCTGCCTACCTTGAATCTCAATTCACTCCAATTCAATCAGCTACCAAAGTGATTACATTAAAATGCAAGTTTGAGGATGCTATCCTTGAACAATAACCCTCAGTGTCTCCATATTACTTCCAGCATCCAACATAAAAATTCCTTTTTTGATATTCAAGGTCTATATAACCCCCATTACCTTTACAGACTTCTTATACCTGACTCTCCAACATGTCCTCTTCTGTCTAGTGACATACTTCATGACTGCTCCATGAATATGATACCCCCTCTCTCAGCTCCTGATATTTTCTGACTGTCCCCGTGCCTGAAATATTCTCCCTCTTTATCTCTGTCTACTGGGTCCTCTGACTTCTTCTAAGTCCAAGTAAAATCCAGCCTTCAACAAGAAGACTTCCTCAGATGCTCTTCATTCTAGTACCTCTTTTCTGTCCCTTATCTCTTATGTCTCCTGTATAGAACTTGTTTTAATGTCTTCTTGAGGGCAGAAATTTGAGTTTTGCCACTTTTTCTCTCCCCAGCACTTTTACCACAGTGCCTGGAGAATAGGAGAGACTTAATAAAGGTATATTGACCATTTATTGACTGACTTCCCCAGACAGAATTTTTATGTCTCCATGAATTTGTGTTACCAGAAAGTTTTCTTCAGCAGCTCAATGCTTTGTTTAAGCCATTGTAAAACAACTAGTGGTAGTTAACTGAGAAAGATGCCCAGCCAGGGAAAGAGCAGTGCCTGAATTCATAACATGCCTCTGACACCATCTCTGTGTCCTTGGGTTAGTCATCAAGGTTCCTTGGGCCTCAGTTTCCTCATCTGTAAAAAGTGGAGTTTAAGGGGGTGGCTAGGTGGAGCAGTGGATAGAGCACTGGCCCTGGAGTCATGGATAACTGAGTTCAAATACAGCCTCAGAAACTTAATAATTACCTAGCTGTGTGGCCTTGGGCAAGCCACTTAACCCCATTGCCTTGCAAAAAAAAAAACCCTAATAAAAAAAAGTGGAATTTAAATTGATTCTCTCTAGCCTAGAGCTATGATGTTATGGGCAAGAGCTGAGAGAACTGAATAGAATCAAAGGGCCTTGAATTTGAAGCTCAGAGGAACCATATTACATTGACACTGACTATCCTTTATGTATCTGAGCTTCATTGTCCCCCTTTGTAAAATAAGGTTTGCTGGGTTTCTGGGGTCTTTCCATTTCTCCATCCTGCGTGCATATTATGTGGATTTTGGAAGCCCACATCAAGTTCAGTGTTCTCTAGAGCCCTCTTCTGTCTCAAACTGGAATTTTCCCCCTTAGAATTGTTGGGTAGGAATGCCATCTCCTGGTCAAACAGCATAATTTTTATTGTAAATGCCTTGTGAAGCTTGACAAGTCAATCAATTGACATCCATTAAGAGTCTACAACAAGTCAGACACTCTTCAACTGCTGGGGATACAAAAGAGGCAAAATACAGTCCCGGCTCTCAAAGAGATTAAAGTCAAATGGAGGAGACAACAAACAAATATATACAAAGTTATAAATATACAGTATCAATAAAGAATAATGAATAGACAGAAGGCCCAGGAATGAAGAGAGATTGGGAAAGGTCTTCTGTAGAAGGTGGGATTTAGGGTATTCAAGAAAGCCAGAAAGGACAGTAGTTGGAAAAGAGGAGGGAGAGCATTTCAGGCATGAAGAAAGACCAGAAAATGCCTGGAGCCTAGAGATGCAAACTTTTATTTGGAACAGTCAGGAGGTCCATTAGATCCAAGAATATACATGAGGATTAAGACATAATAAGATTTTCAGAGAGGAAGAAGCCATGTTATAAAGGGCTTTGAATGCCAAACAGAACATATTGTATTGAATTCTGGAGGCAACAGAGAGCCACAGGAGTTTATTGTGTGGTAGACTGGGAGTGATGTGATTGAACCTGCACCTTAGGAAAATTTGGTGATTGAATGTACTCTACCAGAGTGGGGAGAGACTTAAGACAGGCAGCCTCCCTGCCCAACACCTGTTGCATTAATCCAGTCATGAAATAAAGTGGACTTGTATCAGGGTAAAAGCAATGCAAAGGAAGAGAATGGGGAGTTTTAGGTAAGATGTTGCAGATGTAAAAACCAACAGGTCTTTACAACATATTAGATATTACTGAGAGACACCAAGGATACACACTACTGCATTATTGCTGGAGCTATGAATTAGATACCAATTTGGTAGAATGCAAGCAAAGTAATTATTCTGTAATAATACTGTGCTATAAGAAATGATGAGCTAATTGATTTTAAAAGAATATGAAAACTCTTGCATGAAAAAATGAAAAGTGAAATGAACAGAACCAAGAGAACATAGCTGAACATAGCAGAAATATTGTCCTAAAGGACAAGTCTGTATGACTAATTCGTCTAGAGTATCATAAATACTCAAACTGACAATAAGTGACTTATAAAGAAAAATGCTATCCACTTCCAGAGAAAGAACTCAGAAATGGAAATATGTATAGAAATAGAAGTATGTATAGCATATAGTATTGTTTTACCTTTTGTAAGATATAAAATCATATATATTTATTTGTACTAAATTATAGCCTTCATTAGGGTGGTATGGGGAGGGAGAGAGAAAAAAATTGAAAGTATACTACTATACTACAAAGAGTAGAAGAAAATTTAGAAGGAATCTGAGAAAAGCAGGGTAGCATTGAAAATGATGAGTATTATTTGTTACATCATTTCTCTTTTTTCATTTTTTCTATAACTTTTTTTAATTTAAAATTATTTATTTAGTATTCCAACTACATACAAAGAGATTTCTCAACGTTTATTGTATTCTAAGGTTTTGAGATACACTTCTCTCTCCCTCGTTTTCCTCATCCTCCCCTTGAAAGCAAGTTAGATGATATAGGTTATGCATCTATAAATATATCAAACAAATTTCCAAATTATCCATGTTGTGAAAGTAGAATAAGAACAAAAGAAACAAAAAAGTTATGAGAGACCAAAAAAAGACCAATATAAAGCATAAAAGGAATTTATTAAATGGAATCTAGTATGTTTTAGTCTGCATTCAAATTCCATAGTTCTTTTTCTGGATGTGGATGACATTTTACATCATGAATCCTTTAGAATTGTCTGTGATCATTGTCCTGCTGAGGAAAGCTAAGTCCATCATGGTTGATCATCACACAATGTTGTTTATGAGTGCAATGTTCTCCTAGTTGCGCTCACTTCACCCAGACTCAGTTCATGTAAGTCTCTCCAATTTTTTCCAAAGTCCATGAATTCATGATTTCTTACTGTACAATAGTACTTCATCCTATTCATATACCATAATTTGTCCAGCCACTTCCCCAATGTTTGGATACCCCCTCAATTTCCAATTCTTTGCCACTATGAAAGAGATACTATAAATATTTGTGTATTGTGGTTCTGTCCCCCTTTTTAAGATCTCTTTGGAACATAGACATATTAGTGGAATTGCTGGATCAAAAGGAATGCAAAGTTTTATTGAACATTAAGCATAGTTCCAAATTGTTCTTTAGAATGGTTGGATCAGTTAACAACTCCAATAAAGCAGTTTTCCCATATCCCTTCAACATTAACTATTTTCCCTTTTATGATTTTGATCAATCTGATTGGTGTGAGGTAGTACCTCAGAGTTATTTTATTTTGCATGTATGAAAACAATAATGATTTAGAACATTTTTTCATATGATTATAGATGGCTTTAATTTCTTCTTTTGAAAACAGTCTGTTCATAATCTTTGATCATTAATTAACTGCAGTATGACTTGTATCCTGATCAATTTGACTCAGTTCACAATATATTTTAGAAAGGAGTTCTTTATTAGAAATGTTAGATAGAAAAAAAATTATTTCCCACTTTTGTATTCTTTTTAATCATGGTTGCATCGGTATAATTTATGCAAAAACTTTATAATTTAACATAATCAAAATGAACCATTTTGTATTTTATAATGTTCTCTAGCTCTTGTTTGGTCATATACTCCTTGTCTTTCCATAGGTCTAAAAAATATACTATTCCTTGTTCTCCTAACTGGATTAATCATATATGATTTCTGTTAATTTTGCTATCAATATAGTTAATTATCCTGATAGTTTTCTCGATATTAAACTAGCTCTGTATTTCTGGTTTAAATCCACTCTGATCATAGTGTATTATTCTGGTGATGAATTGATATAATATTTTTGTTAATATTTGATTTTAAAGTTTTTCATCAACATTTGGGAAATTATTCTATCATTTTCTTTCTCTTTCTTGGCTCTTCCTCATTTAACTATCAGGACTATATTGGTGTCATCAGAGGAATTTGGCAAGACTTTAAATTCTTTTTTCAAATAGTTTATAGAGAATTGAAATTAATTTTTATTTAATTGTTTGGTAGAATTCACTTGTAAATACATCTGGCCGTGGAGATATTTTCTAATGAGATCATTGATGGCTTGTTCAAAATCTTTTTTTTTCTAAAATGGGTGTAAGTATTTTATTTCCTCTTTTATTAATCATGTAAATTTATATGTATATAAATATTCATCCATTTCACTTAGATTTATAGGCATACCTTTGGGCAAAATGACTATAAATTATTACTTTACTTTCTTTGGTGGTTAATTCACCTTTACATTTTTATACTGATAATTTATTTTTCTTCTTTCTTTTTATTAATCAAAGGTGTGCTTATTGTATTGGTTTTCTTCATATAACCAACTCTAAGTTACATTCATTAATTCAGCAGTTTTCTTTCAATTTTATAGATTTCTCCTTTGATATCTAAATTTCTAATTTAGTTTTAACTGGGAATTTTTAATTTATACTTTTTTCAAGGTTTTTTTAAATTGCATGTCCAATTAATTGATCTCCTCTTTCTCTGTTTTATTTAGGTAGAATTTAGCAACATAAAATTTCCCCCCAAAGAACTATTTTGGCTACATCCCATAAATTCTGGTATGTTGTCTCATTATCATTGTCTTGAATGAAATTATTGATTGCTTCCATGATTTATTTAATCTGCTCATTCTTTAAAATTAGGTTGTTTACTTTCCAGTTGATTTTTAAACTATCTTTCAATGGTCCTTTATTACATCTAATTTTTGAAGAGGTTATCCCTGAAGAATTCAAGGATGCCCCCACAGTCTATCTCAATGAAAGTAAAGGGAATAGATTGTCCTGTGACAATCAAAGGGGTATTTCTCTTTCAGTCATTGCTCATAAGAATTTTGCCATAGTCCTTCTCAATAGACTGGTTCTTCACTAGGAAGTTGGTCACCTCCCTGAGAGCCAGTGTGGCTTCAGAAAGGGTGGGGGAACAGTTGATATGTCATTTGCTGTCCAACAACTCCAGGGAATATTCCAGGAACAGAATAACGATCTGTAAATAACATTTATAGATCTGACCAAGGTCTTGGGTACTGTCAGTAGTTTATGGAAAATTATGTTAAAATTTCATTGTCTGGAGAAGTTCTTCATTATTGTTTGTCAATTTCATGATGGCAGACTTATCTGGATTCTGGATAGTGGACTATGCTCTCGAGATTTCCCAGTCACCAATGGAATGAAACAAGGATGTCCTTGCTTGCAGACATTTTAGCATGCTGTTTTCAACCATGTTATCAAAAGCCTTTGCTGAGGATGCAGCTACCACACTGATGGCAAATTCTTCAACTTGAAAAGGATCCAAGAGAAGACAAAAGTAGATGGAGTGTTGGTACATGATCTTCTGTTTGCAGATGATTGTGCATTATGTAGCTTCTGAACCTGAGATACAGCAAATTATGGATTGATTCTCTTCTGCTTGTGGTAATTTTGGTCTAACAATTAACACCAAGAAATCATAGGTGCTCCATCAGCCAGCACCATACCATCCATGTGTGGAACCATCTATTACAGCAAATGGAGAAGTTTTGAGTATTATGGACAAGTACATTTACCTTGGCAGTTTTCTTTTCAGAAAGGCATTAACAATGAGATTGACAGACATTGCCAAAGCTAGATCAGTATTTGAGAAGTTCTGAAAGAAAGTGTGGGAGAGAAGAAGTATTAGACTAACTACCAAATTGATGGTCTACAGAGCCATTGAGCTGATATCCTTGCTATATATCTGTGAAACCTAGTCAGTTTACCAGCACCATGTCGGGAAACTTTATTGCTTCCATGTAACTTGTCTTAGGAAGATTCTGAAGATCACCTAGCAGGAGAAGATATCAGCCACTGAGGTCCTTTCTCCAACTAAACTGCCTAGCATTCCAACATCACTATATAGAGTGCAACTACAATGGACTGGCCATGTTGTTAGAATGCAGGACCTGCACTTGCCAAAAAACTATTTTATGGTGAACTGACACAGGGCAAGCACTCACAAGTAGATCAGAAGTGATACCAAAACACCCTTAAGGTCTCATTGGAGAACTTTAGAATGGACTGTACAGTATGGGAGATACTGGTACAGAACTGCATCATCCCAGGCGCATCATGAAACTAACATACAATACTGATGAAATTCTCTGGGCAAAAAAAATATTGACATAATTTTCCATAAATCCTCACAATGGACAGTATCAAAGGCTTTGGCCAGATCTATTAACACTGTAATTTGTCTCAAACATAGTGATATAATTTTGGTCATCTTAGATAACAAAGTACAAGAACCAACCAATCATTTAGTTTCCAGTTAATTTTTTACTATCTTGCAATGGTACTTTAGTGCACATAATTTTCATTGCACCAACATCTGAAAGGGGATCATTTAATATTTCTGCCATTTTGTATTTTTATGCCCCAATACATGATCAAATTTTGTGTATGTGCCATGAATATAACATTTTGTCCTCAAAAAGTTTTTACCAGAAGTCTATCTTTTCTAAAATTATATTCAGTTCCTTAACTTTTTTCTTGATTATTTGGTGGTTAGGTTTCTCCAATTTTGAAAATGGGAGACTGAGGTTCCCCACTAGTTTAGTTTTGCTGTTTATATCTTCTTAAAATTTATTTAACTTCTCCTCTTAGAATCTGGATGCTATAGCATTTGGTACATTTATCTTTAGTACTGTTATTACTTCTGTCTCAGATACCTTAGCAAGATGTAGTTTCCTTTCTCATTTCTTTTAAATAGCTCAAATTTTGCTTTTGCTTTGCCTGAGATCAGGATTGCTACTCCTACTTTACCCTCCTGTTTCCCTCTCAAGTAAGATAAATATCTAAACACAGCTAAATGTATCTGTTTTTCCTTCTTTGAGTAAAATCCAATGAGAGTAAGACTCAAGAAATTCTCACCCATTCCCTTTTTTCCCTTTACTGAAACAGGTGCCTTATGCTTCTTCATGTGATGTAATTTTCCCTATTCTACCTCCCCTTTTTCCCTTATCCCAGCACAAACCTTTTTTTATTCAAACTTTAAGTTTTTTGTATCATTACATCAACTAATACCCTCTAGGTATACTACTTCTAATAGAGATACAATTCTCAAGAGTTAAAAATATCATTTTTTTCTGTTTGGGAAATGTAAACAGTTTAGTCATATTGAATAATATTTTTTTCTATTTATCTTTTTATGCATCTCTTGAGTCTTGTATTAGAAGATAAAATTTTCTGTTCAAATATGGCCTTTTATCAAGAAAGTTTGAAGGATTCTTGTTTTTAATCTAGTCTGCTATTCACTTACATTTTGGGGGAAGAGTTCATCCCATTCACAATCAAAGAAATTTGTTCAACTCCACAATTCTTTCTCTGGATATAAATGGTATGCTCCATTGCAGATACCCCAAAATTGTCCCTATTGTTGCACTTATGAAATGAGCAAGTCCATTAAGATTGACCATCAACCCCATGTTGCTGTTATGGTGTACAATGTTTTTCTGGTTCTGCTCATCTCACTCAGCATCAGTTCATGCAAATTGCTCCAGGCTTCTCTGAATTCCCATCCCTCTTGGTTTCTACAAGAACAATAGTGTTCTATAGTACATATACCACAATTTGTTCAGACATTACCCAATTGAATGGCATTCACTCATTTTCCAGTTCTTTGCCACCACAAAGAGCATTGCTAGGAATATTTTTGTGCAAGTGATATTTTTACCCCTTTTCATGATCTCTTCAGGGCATTGACACAGTAATGGTATTGCTGGATTAAAGGGTATGCACATTTTTATTGTCCCTTGGGCATAATTTTAAATTGCTCTCCAGAAAGATTGAATGAGTTTGCAGATCCACCAACAATGCATTAGTGTCCCAGATTTTCCACATCCCTTCCAACACTGATCATTGTCCTGGGGGAATATGAATAAAGTGGAAAAAGGGGGAAAATATAAACAGAAGGAAGATAGTATGGAGGACAATAAAGAGATAGTTATTATAACTTTGATTGTGAATAGGATGAACTCTCCCTTGAAATGTAAGTGAAAAGCAGACTACATTAAAAGCCAGAATCCTACAATATGCTACTTAAAAGAAACTCACTTGAAGCAGAGAGATACAAACAGAGTAAAGATAAAATGTTGGACCAAAATATATTTTGCTTCAGTTGAAGTGAAAAAGGCAAGGGGGGTGACTAGGTGGCGTAGTGGATAAAGCACCTGCCTTGGAGTCAGGAGTACCTGGGTTCAAATCTGGTCTCAGACACTTAATAATTACCTAGCTGTGTGGCCTTGGGCAAGCCACTTAACCCCATTTGCCGTGCAAAAACCTAAAAAAACAAAAAAGAAACAAAAAAAGGAAAAGGCAGGGGTAGCAATCCTTATCTCAGACAAAGCAGCTGCAAAAATAGATCTCATTAAGAGAGATAAGGAAGGAAACTGTATCCTCCTAAAAGGTACCATAGGCAATGAAGAAATTTCAATACTAAATATGTATGTACAAAGTGGTATAGCATCCAAATTTTTAGAGGAGAAGTTGAATGAGTTAGAAGAAGACATAGCAAAACTCTACTGGTGGGAGACATCAACCTTCTGCTTTCAGATTTAGATAAATCTAACCATAAAATAAACAAGAAGGAAGTTAAGGAAGGAAATAGAATGTTAGAAAACCTAGACATGATAGACCTTTGGAGAAAGCTGAAAGGAGATAGAAAGGAATATACTTTTTTTCTGCACTACATGGCACTTACACAGAAATTGGCCATGTACTAGGGCATAAAAATCTAATAATCTAATGCAGAAAGGCAGAAATAGTGAATACATCCTTATCAGATCATAATGCAGTAAAAATCACATGCAATAATGTGCCAGGGAGAGATAGACCTAAAACTAATTGGAAATTAAATTTTAAAGAATTTTAAATTTTATTTTTTTATTTTATTAAATTTTAAAGAATGAATGGATCAGAGGACAAATTATCATAAGAAGTAGTGATTTCATCCTAGATAATGACAATAATGAAAAAACATACCAAAAATTATGAGATACAGCTAAGGCAGTTGTCAGGGAATATATTATATCTTTAAATGCTTACAAGAATAAATTGGGGAACAAAAGGAAATCAATGAACTAAACATGCAACTAAAAAAAGAGGAAAAAACAAATTAAAAACCCTCAATCAAATACCAAATTTGAAATTCTAAAAATTAAAAGAGAAATTAATAAAACTGAAAGCAAGAAAACTAATGAATTAATAAATAAAACCCAGAGTTGGTTTCATAAAAAAACCAATAAAATTGATAAATCTCTGGCTAATTTGATTTATAAAAAGAAAGTAGAAAACCAAATTACCAGTATCATAAATGAAAAAGGTGAATCGCCACCAATGAGGAAGAAATTAAAATAACAATGTGGAATTATTTTGCCCAACTCTATATTAATAAATTTGATAATCTAAGTGAAATGGATGAATATTTACAAAAAATAAGTTGCCCAGGTTAAATGAAGAGGAAATTAAATATTTAAATAACCCTAGCTCAGAAAAAGAAATTCAACAAGCCGCTATTAAACTCCCTAAGAAAAAATCTCCAGGGCCAGATGGATTCACAAATGAATTCTATCAGACATTTAAAGAACAATTGGTTCCAATTCTATATAAACTCTTTGGCAAAATAAGTGAGGACAGAACTCTGCCTAACTCTTTCTATGACACCAATGAGGTGCTGATACCTGAACCAGGAACACTCAAAACCGAGAAAGAAAATTAAAGACCTATCTCCTATATTGAATATGAATGCAAAAATCTTAAATAATATCTTAGCCAAGTAATTACAGCAAGTTATCCCTAGGATAATATGCTCTGAACAAGCAGGATTTATCCCAGGAATGCAGGGTTGGTTAAATATTAGGAAAACTGTTTGTTTAATTAACTATATCAATAACAAACCTATCAGAAATCATATGATTATATCAATAGATGCTGAAAAAGCCTTTGAAAAAATACAACACCCATTCCTAAAAACACTAGAGAACATAGGAATAAATGGATTGTTCCTTAGAATGATAAGCAGTATCTATCTGAAATCATCAACAAGCATTATATGCAATGGGGATAAGCTAGAGGCATTCCCAGTAAGAGCAGGGATGAAACAAGAAGGCCTGTTATCAGCACTACTATTTTTTTTTCATTTGGCCAATTGCATTTTTGATGGAGTTGTTTTCTTCAGTCAATTTTTGTGCTTTCTTTCCTAGTTATTGACATCTGTTGCATAACTCTTATTTCTTTTCCCAATTTAGCTACATGATTATTAAAATCCTTTTTTAACTCTTCCAAGAGAACTTTTTGGATTAAGACCTTTTCATATTCCTCTCTATGGTGACGAAGACACATAAAACACCAAAGAAAATTAAAAAAAACAATTTAGGTCAAAGGGAAAAAGCAATCCAAAAAGTTAATAAGGAGAAGAATTCCTTAAAAAGAAGAATTGGCCAGATGGAAAGGGAAATGAGAAAACTCTCAGAGGAAAAAAAACTCCTTCAAATGTAGAATGGAGCTAAAGGAAACTGATGATTGTGCAAGGACACAAGAAACAATTTTAAAAAAAGGAATGAAAAATTAAAGAGAACATGAAATATCTCATTGGAAAAGCAATTGCCTTGTAAAAACAGATCTAGAAGAGGCAATTTAAAAATTACTGGACTATGAGAAAGTCATGATCAGGAAAAGATCCTTGGCATCATTTTTAAAGAATTTCTACAGGAAAATTGCCCTGATATCCTAGAAGCAGAGAGTAAAATAGAAATTGAGAAAATCCACCAACTTGCCCTGAAACAGATCCAAAGGAAATAACTCCCAGGAATATTATAGCCAAATTCCAGAACTCCTAAGTCAAAGAGAAAATATTACAAGCAGCTAGCATTAAACAATTCAAATATCATGTTGCTACAATCAGGATTACACAGGATTTAGCAGCTTCTATTTTAAGGACTCACAGGGCTTGGAATATGATTTTCCAGAAGACAAAAGAGCTTGGATTACAACTGAGAATCAACTACCCAGTAAAACCAAACATCCTCTTCCAGGAGAAAGATGGATATTCAATGAAATAGGGTAATTTCAAACATTCCTGTTGAAATGGCCAGAGCTGAACTGAAAGTTTGATCTTCAAGTATAGGACTCAGGTGAAGCATAGAGAGGGTAGATGAGAAAGGTAAATGATGAGGGATTTAATGATGTTGAACTGTATATTCCTACATGGGAAGATGATGTTAATAACCCATATGAACCTTCTCAATTAATAGAGCAGATAGAAGGAGCATATTCAGACAAGGTACAAGAAGGAGCTGAATATGAAGGTATAATGTATTATAAAGATGAAGTCAATAGACAAAAAGAGTATATACCAGGAGAAAGGGAAAGGAAAGGTAGAATAGGCTAAGATATTTCACATCAAAGAGTCAAGAAAAAGCTTTTGCAATAGAGTCGAAGTGGGGGAGGTTAGGGAGAATGAATGAGCCTTCTTTCTCATCAAAAATAGCTCAGAGAGGAAACAACATACATAATTAATAGGGTATAGAAATATTTTACTCAAGGAAAAAGGAGAGGAAGGGGATGGGAGAAAGGGGACGGGGAGGGGGCAAGGGAGTGTTGGTTATAGAGGAGAGGGTAGATCATGGGAGAGGATAATCAGAATCAAATTTTGTCTTTTTGAAAGGTGGTGGGGACAGTTGACCTGCCCAGGAACACATGACTGAGTGGTTGCTGAGTGTCTGCACTGGGAAGTGGGCTAAGTGACACATGTCCCCAAGGCTGGCACTCATTCTGCTGGACAACTAGACTTCCCCATAGCAGACTTTTGAAGAAGGACAGAGTGAAAGGAGAGAGAAAATAGAAGAAATGGGATTGGGAAGGAATGGGTGGATCAAATTACAATCAGCAATAGCAACTGTGGAAAAAAATATGATCTCTGATGGACTTATGATAAAGAATGCAATCCTTCCCAGAGACAGAACTGATGGTGTCTGAACACAGACTGCAGCACAATTTTTTTTCTCTTTCTTTCACTTTATTTCTCATGAGGTTTTTCATTTTTGTGGAGGGAGGGAAGATTATGTTAACTCTTACCATAAGACTATTTTGGTAATGTGAAAATAAATAAAAATGTAAATTAAAAAATTATTATGGGGAGGGGACAGCTATATGGCAAAGTCAATAGAACACCAGCCCTAGAGTCAGAAGGACCTGAATTCAAATGTGACACTTAATACTTACCTAGCTGTGTGACCTTGGGCAAGTCACTTGACCCTTACAAACCTTCCCCCCCCCAAAAAAATGTTATCATGGAAGAAAAAAGAGGGACACAGACAGGTAGAACCTTGAGTAGGGTGGATGGGAAAAATGATAACTGAAGACAAAGAAGGCAGAACAATTCAACTCTTGTTTTTCTTCTCTTTTTTTCTGCTCTGGAAAAAGGTAGTACAAAACTGACTAACCCAAATTTGATTCCTATTAAAATTAAGGAGATAATAAGAAAGATTTAGCCATTCCTGATGAGTTCAAGTCAACAGGCAGAGATGAACTACATTCCTGGGCCCTGAAAGATCTGGCAGATATAATTGCAAAAATATTAAGACAATGTCTCATTTGCTATGATAACAGGAGTTGTGACAATATTTGAGAAATCAAGAAAATAGGAATAAGTAGTGAGGGCAAAGATTGTTTCAATTTTCAGTAAGATTGAATTGGTTTCTGTGGAAATTGCCAAAAAGGATTATTCAAGAGATGGTTATTGAGAATTTAGGAAGGAAAACAGAGATTACAGAGTCACCCTGTTCTCTATAGAGAACAGACCTTATTAGGCAGTTGGTGGCTTAGTAAATAGAGCATGGCCCTGAAATCAGGAGGACCTGACTTCAAATCCAGTTTCAGACACTTAATGATTGCCTCACTGTGTGACCCCTCCCCATTGTCTTGCAAAAAAACCTAAACAAAAAAGAAATAAGAACATACTTCATCAGATTAATACCTTTTCCTTTTTAGACAAAAATAGGAAACTAGAACTTTTTGAGAATTCTGTAGATAGATTTAATATGGAGTACGTTTTGTATCAAAACCCCTTTGTGTCTAGATTCCTTTGACCATAGCCTGGTGAAGCTAATAGTTACCTTCTCAGAATAAGACTTTAAATACATGAAAATTAAACACATAGTATTTTAAGGGAAGCCAGTAATATTGAAATATAGTGAAAGGACATAGGTTAACTTCCGGCTAAGATGGTGGAGAGAAGACAGGCACAGTTCTAAAGTCTCCTGATCTCTTCCCCATCTATCACATGAAACAAACCTCTTAAAAGAAATCTGACCCACAAAACCCAGAAAGAAAAGCCAGGAGAAAGAACATCTACCTCAGGATTTGTCTTCCGCAGCAGCTTTGGCCGAATTCAGGCAGGTGAGTCTGGGCTCAGAGGGAGGATCAGCCCTGGATCAGCCAGATTAACAGCTGAATTGGAACCAGGAGTCTGAGGGCCCAGAGTTGGACCTGCTGGATCAGCGGTGGGGCTGGACGACAAGGGCTTGGGTCTGCAGGGGAGCAGAGGCACTGGTGTTGGTACTGTCCCCCTGGAGCTTGGGCATGGGGCTGGGGGGAGAGTTCTGGTGCAGGAGCTCTGCGGACACCATCCTGGGCTCCTCTTGTCCCATTACAACTCAGACCTCCTCCAAAACAAACAAATGCAAACTACTTCTATCTCAGGCCCAGGTGTGTGAGCAGAAGAACCAGCCCAGCTGAAGAATGATCTCAGGCCAGGGTAAAGCCCACCATTGGTTGAAGGCAAAAGAATTCAATAGCTCCAACCCCTCCCTTCAAGCAAAGAGAGAAGGCCTCAGCCAAGGTCACAGACACTCCAGAGAAAGCAACCAACACCTCCTACTGGCCAGCCAGAGAAACTGCACTCAGTGAGTAAAGCCTTTAGTGATCCCAAGCCCAGGTGAACCAGGCCCCCCCCCAACTCAAGGTCTTAGCATAATGAAGAAGGGTCAGCGGAAAGGAGGATCCATAGAAAACTTCTTGGAAGGGAAAGACCCCAACTCAGAGAGACCTGGAACCTCTGAGGAGAATACAATCTGGTCTCCAGCACAGAAAGACTTCCTTGAAGAAATAAGGAAGGAGCTTAAACATTTGGGAGAGACAATTAATACCTTGCAACAAGAAAACAAAACCTTAGAAAGTACAATTGGACAAATACAAAAGGAGAATAAATCTCTCAGATCATCAACTGGACAATTACAAAATGAGAATAAATCTCTCACAGCATCAAATGGACCAATACAAAATGAGAACAAATCCCTCAGATCATCAATTGGACAATTACAAAATGAGAATAAATCATTTATCACAGCATCAGTTGGACAAATACAAAATGAGAATAATTCTCTCAGATCTTCAAATGGGCAAATGCAAAAAGAAATTAATTCTCTCAAAACCTCAATTGGTCAAATGGAAAGCTCTTTCAAAAGTAGAATTGACCAATTGGAAAAGGAGTTGCAAAAGGTTAATGAAGAAAACTCCTCCCCCAAAACAAGAATGGAGTCTACAGAAACTAATGACTCCATGAGACAGCAAGAGTCAGATAAACAAAATCAAAAAGTAGAAAAAATAGAAGCAAATGTAAAATACCTCATCAACAAAACCACTGACCTCGAGAACAGATCGAGGAGGGGCAACTTGAAAATTATAGGACTTCCTGAAAACATTGAAGAGAAAAAAAGCCTGGACTTAATATTACAGGATCTAGTGATGGAAAACTGCCCTGTTATCACGGAACCGGAGGGCAAAGTAATTATTGAAAGAGTACATTGATCCCCACCAGAAAGGGATCCTAAAATGAAAACACCAAGGAATGTTGTGGCCAAACTCCAGAACTATCAGATAAAAGAGAAAATCCTGCAAGCAGGCAGAAAGAAACAATTTAAATATCAAGGAGCCACAGTAAGGATCACTCAGGAACTGGCTGCATCAACATTAAGGGATCAAAGGGCCTGGAATGAGATATTTCAAAGAGCAAGGGAGTTTGGAATGCAGCCAAGAATCTACTTTCCTGAAAAGTTGAGCCTTCTCTTCCAGGGAAAAAGATGGACATTTAATGAATTAGAAGAATTCCAAAAATTTCTGTTGAAAAGACCAGAGCTAAACAGAAAATTTGGACATCAAACAGGAGATTCAAGAGACACATGAAAAGGTAAAAGGGGGGGGGGCAGTAAAAGGGAAAAAAATGCAATCCAATAAGTTGAAGCTGGCTATATCCCAGCATGGGGTGGGGGGGAGATTCTCATAAATCTTGAGAATTGTAACTCTAACAAAGAGAATACACCTAGCCAGAAATGATGGACATTAATGACCTATCCATGAGACTGCTATCTAATGGGATGCAACTGGCTTTAACCCCACTTGGGAGAGAGACTCTAATAACTCTCAGGAATTTTGACTCTATTCAATAGAATATACTGAACTAGAAGGGACAGACAGTCGGAATTTTCTATGACTTAGAATGATATAAAAAAACACTACCTCCTTAAAAAGGGGGACAGGAAAGAGACTGGAGGAGGGAGGGGATTGAATGGGGTAAATCTCATTACACTAAGAGGTACAAAAAACCTATGGTAATAGAGGGGAAGAAGGGAGCAGAGGAAAAACACCTGAATCTTTTTCTCATCAGACTTGGCTTAAAGTCAATCTACACATACTCAGTTAACTTATAAAACATCTAACTTTTCAAGTATTAAAAGGGGAAAAGGGGAGGGGGGATGGAGAAAGGGAAGGGGAGTGGGGGAAAAGGGGGAAATAACAAAAGGAAGGGAAGGGAAAAAGGGAAAGGGGAAAGAAAGGGGAGGGTGTGATATAGGAGTGCAAACACACTGAAGGGGTGGTATTCAGAAACAAAATACTGGGGAATATGGATAAGGGGGGAGGGGGAAAATACAAAGAGAGGGAAGATAGCACAGAGGGCAATAAAGAATTAGTAATCATAACCTTGAATGTGAATGGGATGAACTCTCCCTTAAAACATAAGCAAATAGCAGAGTGGATTAAAAACCAGAATCCTACAATATGCTGCTTACAAGAAACTCATTTGAAGCAGAGAGATGCATATAGAGTAAAGGTAAAAGGTTGGAGCAAAATATATTTTGCTTCAGCTGAAGTAAAAAAAGCAGGGGTAGCAATCCTTGTCTCAGACAAAGCAGCAGCAAAAATAGATAGCATTAAAAGAGATAAGGAAGGAAACTTTATACTCCTAAAAGGTACCATAGACAATAAAATCATTTCAATATTGAATATATATGCACCGAGTGGGACAGCACCCAAATTCTTAGAGGAGAAGCTGAAAGAACTACAGGAAGACATAGACAGCAAAACTCTACTAGTGGGAGACCTCAACCTCCCACTATCAGATCTAGATAAATTGAATCATAAAACAAACAAGAAAGAATTAGGGAGGTAAATAGATGGTTAGAAAAATTAGATATGGTAGACTTATGGAGGAAACTGAATGGGGATAGAAAGGAATATACCTTCTTCTCTGCAGTACATGGAACTTATACAAAAATTGACCATGTACTAGGACATAAAAACCTAATGATCAACTGCAGAAAGGCAGAAATAGTTAATACATATTTCTGAGATCACAACGCAATAAAAGTCATATGCAATACTGGGCCAAGGAGATATAGACCCAGAACAAATTGGAAACTGAATAACCTCATTTTAAAAAATGAATGGACCAAAAAATAAATTATAGAAAGTATTAACCATTTTATCCTAGATAATGATAACAATGAAACAACATACCAAAACCTATGGGATTCATTCAAAGCGACTCTCAGGGGATATATTATAGCTGTAAATGCTTACGTGAATAAATTGGAGAAAGAGGAAATCAATGAACTAAACATGCAACTAAAAAAATTAGAGAAAGAACAAATCAAAAATCCCCAATTAAATACCAAATTTGAAATTTGAAAAATTAATGGAGAAATTAATAAAATAAAATTGAAAGCAAAAAACTATTGAATTAATAAATAAAACCAAAAGTTGGTATTATGAAAAAACCAATAAAACTGATAAACCTCTGGTCAATTTGATTAATAAAAAGAAAAAAGAAAAACATATTGCTAGCATCATAAATGAAAAAGGTGAACTCACCACCAATGAGGAGGAAATTAAAGTAACAATTTGAAATTATTTTGCCCAACTCTATGCCAATAAATTTGATAATCTAAGTGAAATGGATGAATCTTTACAAAAATATAAATTGCCCAGGTTAAATGAAGATGAGATTAAATACCTAAACAACCCTATCTCAGAAAAAGAAATTCAGCAAACCATTATTGAACTCCCTAAAAAAAATCTCCAGGGCCTGATGGAATCACAAGTGAATTCTACCAAACATTTAAGGAAAAATTGGTTCCAATCCTATATAAACTCTTTGGAAAAATAGGGAAAGATGGAACTCTGCCTAACTCTTTCTATGAAACCAATATGGTACTGTTACCTAAACCAGGAAGAGTTAAAACAGAGAAAGAAAATTATAGACCTATTTCCCTGATGAATATAGATGCAAAAATCCTAAATAAAATCTTAGCAAAACGATTACAACAAGTCATCACAAGGATAATACATTATGATCAAGTAGGATTTATTCCAGGAATGCAGGGTTGGTTCAATATTAGGAAAACTGTTAATATACTCAGTTATATCAACAACAAACCTATCAGAAACCATATGATCATGTCAATAGATGCTGAAACAGCTTTTGACAAAATACAGGATCCATTCCTATTAAAAACACTAGAGAGTGTAGGAATAAATGGACTGTTCCTTAAAATAATTAGCAGTATCTATCTGAAACCATCAACAAGCATTATATTCAATGGGGAGAGGCTAGAGGCATTCCCAATAAGATCAGGGGTGAAACAAAGGTGCCCGTTATCACCACTACTATTCAATATTGTATTAGAAAATGTTAGCTTCAGAAATTAGAGAAGAAAAAGAAATTGAAGGAATTAGAATTGGGAAGGAAGAGAAAAAACTCTCACTCTTTGCAGATGACATAATGGTCTACCTAGAGAATCCCAAGAAATCATCCAAAAAACTACTGGAAGCAATTAGCAATTTTAGCAAAGTTGCAGGTTATAAAATAAACCCCTCATAAATCCTCAACTTTTCAATATATATATATATATATATATATATATATATATATATATATATATATATATGTATATATCTAGCAAAAAACAGCAGGAAGAGCTAGAAAGAAAAATCCCATTCAAAGTAACCTCAGACAATATAAAATATTTGGGAGTCTATTTGCCAAGACAGACTCAGAATGTTTTTGAAAACAATTATAAAACATTTCTCAAACAAATTAAATCAGATTTAAATAACTGGGCAAATATCAACTGCTCATGGATAGGTAGAGCTAATATAATAAAAATGACAATTCTACGAAAACTAAACTATCTGTTTAGTGCTCTACCAATCAAAATTCCAAAAAATTACTTTAACGAGTTAGAAAAAATTGTAAGTATATTCATATGGAGAAATAAAAAAAGTCAAGAATTGCCAGGAGCTTAATGAAAAAAAAAAGTGCAAAAGAAGGTGGCTTAGCCCTACCCAATCTAAAATTATATTATAAAGCATCAGTCATCAAAACTGTTTGGTATTGGCTAATAAATAGAGTGGTGGACAAGTGGAATAGACTAGGTGCAAAAGCAGGAGATGATTATAGTGATCTGCTGTTTGATAAACCTAAAGAGTCTGGCCATTGGGATAAAAACTCCCTCTTTGATAAAAATTGCTGGGATAATTGGAAGTTAGTATGGAAGAAACTTAGATTAGACCAACACCTCACACCCTTTACCAAGATAAGATCCAAATGGTTACAGGACATAGACATAAAAAAACAATACTATAAGCAAATTAGAAGATCAAGGACTAGTCTACCTGTCAGATCTATGGAAAGAGGAGCAGTTTATGACTAAGGAAGAGTTGGAGAACATCACCAAAAACTAATTAGATGATTTCGATTACATTAAATTAAAAAGCTTTTGCACAGATAAAACCAATATAACCAAGATCAAAATAAATGTAGTAAATTGGGAAACAATCTTTACAACTAATGATTCTGACAAATGACTCATTTCTAAAATATACAGAGAAATGAGTCATAATTTTAAAACAAAAAGCCATTCCCCAATTGACAAATGGTCAAAGGATATGCAAAGGCAATTTACAGATGAGGAGATCAAAGCAATCCATAGCCATATGAAAAAAAAATGCTCTAAATCATTAATTATTAGAGAAATGCAAATTAAAGCTTCTCTGAGGTATCACCTCACACCTCTCAGATTGGCCAATATGACCAGGAAAGATAATGATCATTGTTGGAAGGGTTGTGGGAAATCTGGGACACTACTACACTGCTGGTGGAGCTGTGAGCTCATCCAACCCTTCTGGAGGGCTATTTGGAACTATGCCCAAAGGGCAACAAAAATGTGCATACCCTTTGAGCCAGCAATACCACTACTGGGTCTATACCCTGAAGAGATGATGAAAAAGGGTAAAAACATTACTTGTATAAAAATATTTATAGCAGCCCTGTTTGTGGTGGCAAAGAATTGGAAATCAAGTAAATGCCCTTGATTAGGGAATGGCTTAGCAAATTGTGGTATATGTATGTCATGGAACACTATTGTTCAATTAGAAACCAGGAGGGATGGGATTTCAGGGAAGCCTGGAGGGATTTGTATGAATTGATGCTGAATGAGATGAGCAGAACCAGAAAAACGCTGTACACCCTAACAGCAACATGGGAGTGATGTTCAACCTTGAAGGACTTGCTCATTCCATCAGTGCAACAAATGGGAACAATATTGGGCTATCTGCAAAGGAGAGTGCCATCTGTATCCAGATAAGGAGCTGTGGAGTTTGAACAAAGTGCAAGGACTATTCCCTTTAATTTAGAAAAAAAAACAGATATCTTATTGTCTGATCTTGTTACCTCTGAGACTTCTCTTCTTTAAGGATATGATTTCTCTCTCATCACACCCAATTTGGATCAAGGTACAACATGGAAGTAAAGACTGACAGAGTGCTTTCTGTGGGGGGGGAGGGAAGCAAAATTGGGGGGAAAATTGTAAAACTCAAATAATATCTTTAATAAAAATAAATTTTTAAAAATTTTTTAAAAAGAAAGGATATAGGCTAAAATTTCCTGTCCACAATTTTAGCAGACCTTTTCACAATGTATCTCCTATTATTCTGGTGGAGAAGATAGAGAAATAAAAATTAAATGATAATACAGTCTGATGGATTCAGATGTAAGTGGACAGCTGAACTCAAAGTGTAATTGTTATTGGCTCAGCGTTAGGCAGTAGAGTAGGTTTCCAATGGAGTGCCTCAGGGATCTGGTCTTGATCTTGGTTTCTTAATAATTATATAAGTGGATGAAAAGTTTAACATAGATTGCATGCAATTCAAACTCTTGGCTGACAAAATACAGGGTGGGGTAACTAACATGCTGAATGACATTTTGAATCCACTAGTATCTTGACATAAACTACAGTATTGGATTGAATTTATTAAGTTAAATTCAATTCATGTGAAGTCTTACACTTGTTTACCAAAATATCATTTTTACAAACCTAAAATAAGAGAGGCACAGACAAGATGGCAGATTAAAGGCAGGAACTTATCTGAGCTCTCTCCCCAAACCACCCCGAACACTTTTAAATAGTGACTCTAACCAAATTCTAGAATGGCAGAACCCACCAAAGACAGAGTGAAACAGTTTTCCACCTTAAGACAAATTGGAAGATCCCCAGGAAGAATGTGTTGCACTGGGATTAGAAAGGACCTGCAGTGCAATCTGGGCCACATTGGAGCAAACTGTCCCCAGTCATCCAAGAAAAGACTGAAGGACACCTAGGTCAGTGGAAGTGGTATTGGTTTCCAGACCTCTCAACCCAGTGATTTCCTAGAAGATCAGCAAGAAAATTCTTAGCATCAGGGTGAGAGTGAGATATAGTCCAGAAGAGGTGTCAGCAGGGCAGACTTGCCCTAGTGGACCAGGAGCAGGCCTCAGGAGCCCCTGAACCTCCAGTGACAGCTATTTCCAGAGATCTCAACCCACAAATGGTAGGAATGTCAGGGGAAAGTGCAGGGGTCTCTGTGCTATCACTGAGGCAGGACTCTGTTGTTTTGCCATGCTCAGATCCAGGTTGCAGCCTGGGGCTCTAATCTAAGGAAAAGGAGAAGAAGTAGCATTGAGCTTACTGCCTTGGCAGAGCAGGGGCATGCTTGTGGTCACCCACAGACCAAAGCACGAGCCAATAATGGAGTCACTGACTCTCATAAGATCTTGGAGAAATTGAAAACCTTTAGGCCCTTGGGGGGGGGGTATCTTAAAAACAAGCTGCAAACTCCCTCAAATGATGGGGAAAGTATCCTCCACCCTGGGAGCAGAGCTTCACCTTAACAGAGAGTTAAATTCAAGTCATAAGCTAAGAGAATGAGCAAACACAGAAGAAAGAAAAATCCTACCATAGAAAATTACTTTGGTTTTATGGAAGATCAAAATATACACTCAGAAGAAGACAATAAAGTCAAAACTTCAGCTTTCAAGAAAAAAATATGAATTGGTCTTAGGCCACAAAAGACCTCAAAATAGATTTTTTTTTAATTTCTGAAAGGTTTTATTTATTTTCAGTTTTACAGTTTTTGTCCCAATCTTGCTTCCCTCCCTCACTCCCCACAGAAGGCAGTTTGTTAGTCTTTATATCATTCCCATAGTATGCATTGTTTTAAGTTGAATGTGAAGAGAGAGAGAAATCATATTCTTAAAGAAGGAACACATAGTATGAGATATGGCACAATTACATAATGAGACAATTTTTAAAATTAAATTAAAGGTACATAGAAAGTCTTTGGTCTTTGTTCAAATTTCACAATTCTTTCTCAGGAGACAGATGGCATTTTCCATTGCAGATATTCCAAAATTGTGCCTGACTGATGCCCTGTTGGTATGAAGAAATCCATTAAGGTTGATCATCACTCCCATGTTGCTGTTAGGATATACAATGCAAATCCTTCCAGGCTTCCCTGAATTCCCATCCCTCCTGGTTTCTAATAGAACAATAGTGTTCCATCACATACATAGACCACAGTTTGCTAAGCCATTCCCCAATTAATGGGCATTTCCTCATTTTCCATTTCTTTGCCACCACAAAGTAGGCTGCTATGAACATTTTTTTTACAGGTGATGTTTTTACTCTTTTTCATCATCTCTTCAGGGTATAGACCCAGTAGTGGTATTGCTGGATCAAAGGGTATGCACATTTTTGTTCCCTTTTGAGCATAATTCCAAATTGCTCTCCAGAAAATCTCCAAATTGCTCTTCCCTCCAAATTGCTCCACTGACAATGTATTAGTGTCCCAGATTTCCCACATTCCTTCCAACATTGATCATTGTCCTTTCTTGTCATATTGGCCAGTCTGAGAGGTGTGAGGTGGTATCTCAGAGATGTATTAATCTGTATTTCTCTAATAATTAGTGATTTCGAGCAATTTTTCATATGACTATGGATTGCTTTGATTTCCTTATCTGTAAGTTGCCTTTGAAAATCAAGGGAAGTAGAGGAAAAATTGGAAAGAAAATTTAAAGTGATATGGAAAAAGCATGAAAACTGAGTCAGTAAGTTGATGAAGGAGATCCAAAAATGCTGAAGAAAATACATCTTAAAAACCAATATAACCCGGGTTCAAATCCTGTCTCAGACACTTAATAATTATCTAGCTGTGTGGCCTTGGGCAAGCCACTTAACCCCATTTGCCTTAAAAAAAACAATATGGGGGAAGCTAGGTGACTCAGTGGATAGGGGTGGTTAATTACAATATTAGAATGTTATAATTTTATTATAAATATTCCAGTTTTTGAAAGTGCTTTCCCTTTATCTCTTCCTTTAGAAAGTGTTTTTCTAGGGGCGGCTAGGTGGCACAATGGCTAGAGCACCGGCCCTGGAGTCAGAAGTACCTGAGTTCACATCTGACCTCACACACTTAATAATTACCTAGCTGTGTGGCCTTGGGCAGGCCACTTAACCCAATCGCCTAGTAAAAAAAATAAAAAAAAAATTTTAAATGACCTATCTCACCTGAACAGAACTGACCTGACCAGAACTATAAAACTATGACTTCCCTTTGACCTGATGGTACTACTGCTAGGTCTATATTCCAAAAGAGATGAAATATAAGAAGAAAGAACTTCTATGAATAGGGATATTTATAGCAGCTCTGATGGAGGGGAGCTAGAAATTGAGGGGATACCCACTGGTTGGGGAATGGTTGAACACATTGTGATATCTTATTGAGATGAAATACTGTTCTGTTATAAGAAATGATGAGCAGGGTGTTCTCAGTAAAAACCTTTCATGAGCAGAAGCAATGGGCAATGTACTGTTTACAAAGTTACTGCAATATTGGAAGAATGATGGGCTGTGAATGACCTACCTTTTCTGAGCGAAGCTGTGACCCAAGAAACTTAAGATAGGACTTTTGATAAAGAATACCATCCATTCCAAAGAGAGAACTGATGGTGTCCAAATACATATTGAAGCATACCTTTTTTGCCATTTTATTTTTCTTGGGATTTCCCTTTTTTGGGGGAAGGGGTTAGATTTACTTTTATAACATAACTATTGTGGTAATGTTTTTCATGACTATACATTTTTAATTATGTCAAGTAACTAACTTTCTCAATGAGGGAGACTGAAGTAGTAGGAGAAGAGAGAGAAATTGAAACTCAAGGTTTGGGAAAAGAATGCTGAAACTTGTTTTTGCATGTAACGAGGAAAAAATAAAAAAACAAAAATCAAAGCAAAAACAACAAAAAAACTAAGTATTCTGGTAGGTAGTATAGTAGAGAGAGTATCCACACTGGAATCAGGAGGTCATATCTCTTCTCAGTCATTTGACACTCTCTGTATGACCATGGGCATGTCACTTAACCTAAATTGCAAATAAAAATAGAAAGGAACCAAGTGCTATGAATTGGAGAGTCATAGTTTCATACAGAATCTTTTTTGTGTGTGTTCAGATTTGTGTATAGAAATATGCATGTTAGTATTTGAGTCCAGAATGAAAAGATCTAAATATTTTTTTAAAAAAATTTTAACAAAAAGTACAGACAGAAGCAGAATGAATATATAGAGGAGATAGGCAGCTAGATAGGGGCAGCTAGGTGGTGCAATGGATAGAGCACTGACTCTGAAGTCAGAAGGGCCTGAGTTCAAATGCAGTCTCAGGCACTTAATAATTACCTAGATGTGTGGCTTTGGGCAAGTCCCTTAACCCCCTTGCCTAGCATAAAGAAAAACAAGATATAGAATAGATATGTAGGAGAGAAAATGATCTGAGGGTCTTAGTGAACTTTAAGCTCTGTAGTTGTTTAAAAAGTCAGCATTATGATATGGAAATAACAAACAGTTCATGAATACTTGGGCAGCATTAAAAGAGTCAGAGTTTCCAGAAGTGGGAGGTGATAATGCCACTGTACTCTGCTCTTGTCAGACTTCTAAGCATTATGGTCCATGGAGAGTGCTATAGTGTATGATGATGTTTGTTTGTCCTTCATTCTCAAAGAAGATCACAACATAAGAGAGGTGATGCCATGATAAGCACATGGAATGGATTTGAGTGAGGGGAATTGTGCTGAGTCACCAGCCTCACTTTCTCCTCCAAAGCCATCTGGACCCAGTGATCAGATAGGAATCAGATAGATGACAGCCCTGGATGTGAGGCAGTCAGGGATAAGGGACTTGCCCAAGGTCACAGAGCTAGTGAGTATCAAGTGTCTGAAGCTGGATTCAAACTCCTATCCTCCTATTTCCAAGGCCTTTACTCTATCCACTGTGCCATCTAGCTGGTCTGATATAAAAACATTATATTGATTGTCAAGATGGTGTCACAAAGCTATAAAGAAGTTGAAGAGTGCCCAGGATAGCCTTAAGGTCCTGACATCTGAGGATCCATGGAAGAAAAAGAGCATGTTTACCTGGAGAACACAGAATACCAGTCTGAAAATACTTAAAATATTGTCACATGGAGGATAGTTAAATTTGTTCTATTTTATCTCCAGGAGCAGAACCAGGAGCAATGCAAAGACATTGCCAGTTGAGTCATGAAGTAAAGTGAAGTGAGCCTATACCAGGGTGGAGGCAATGTGGAAGAAGGGAAAGGGTTGTTTGGGAGAGATGTTGCAGATGTTAAAAGCAACAGGGCTTGACACCAGATTAGATATTAAAGACAGACAGCAAGGAATCCAGGAATAGGGACTGGTAAGTAGACATGCACACTAATGCAATGTTGTTGAAACTATGAATTAGATCCCAATTTGGAATAATGCAAACAAAGAAATTGATCTGGAATGGTAAGAAATCAAGAGCTGGTTCACTTTAGAAAAAATATGAAAAGACTTGCATGAAATAATGAAAGACGAAATGAGTAGAACCAAGAGAACATCGCTATACACAGTAACAGAAATATTGTCTGAAAAACAGCTTTGAATGACTAATTCATCTTGAATAACACAAATATTACAATCTAAGAATTGACAGATAGATGTATAGTATTGTTTTATATATACATATATGTATATATACATATATAGAAAGACAAGTATATACATATATTTGTATTAAATTGTAGAATTCTTTAGGATGGCATGGAGAGAGAGAGGGTGAAAAAATAAAAAATGCACAGTGAAGAAGGAAAAAATCCTCAAAGGAAGCAGAGAAAAGCAGGGTAGCTTTGAAAATGATAAATAGTGTTTATTACATAATTTTTTGAATTCTTTCTATTTCTTTTTCAGATTTGAAAACTTATTTATTAATTATTCAAACTATATGGCAAAGATAGTTCTCAAGATTCATTTTCTTATAAGGTTCTGAGTTCCACATTTTTCTCTCTTCCTCTCTTCCATCACCCTTCCTTTGACAGCAAGTAAACTGATATACCTAAACATGTAAATCTCTGTTAAACATATTTCCAGAGCAAAAGGGAACCAAAAAACTTTGAGGGGGCAAAAATAATTAAACATAAAGCATAAAACAAAAATTTCTGATGGGAAATAGTAAGATTGAATGCTACATTCAGACTCCATAGTTCTTTCTCTGAATGTGGATGGTATTTTCCATCACAAATCCGTTAGATTTGTCTTTGATCATTGTACTGCTGAGGAGAGAGAGAAGTCCATCATCATAGTTGATGCTCACACAGTGTTGCTCTTAATGTATATAATAATTTCCTGGTTCTCCTCACTTCACTCACCACCAGTTCATGCAAGTCTTTTCAAGCTTTTCTGAAGTCTCAACATTCATAATTTGTTACAAAACAATAGTACTACATCTTATTCATATACCATAACTTGTTCAACCATTCCCAAATTGATGGGCATCCTTTCAATTTCCAATGTGTTGCTACTAAGAGAGTTAATATAAATATTTTTGTACATGTGATTCTTTTCTCCTTTTTTACAATCTTTTTGAGGCACAGACCTATTAGTGGTATGGTTAAATCAAAGAGTATGGAAAGTTTTGTTATACTTTGTACATAGTTCCAAATTGCTCTCCAAAATTGTTGGATTAGTCCACAACTCCACCTACAATATATTAGTGTCCCAGTTTTCCCACATCCCTTCCAATAGTGACCATTTTCCTTTTTGGTCATATTCACCAATCTGACTGATAACTCAGAGTTGTAAAACAATAGCAGTGAATATGAAGTGTCTGAGTCTGGAATTGAATTCCTATCCACCTGACTCTAAGGCCAGTACCCTATCCACTGCACCATTTAGCTGCTCTGATACTTTTGACTTTCACTAAAAAAAATAAGGATTTAGAGCGTTTTTTCAGATGACTAAAGATAACTTAACTTCTTAATCTGAAAATTGCTTGTGCGTATCCTTTGACCATTTATCAATTGGAGATTGTCCCTATTTGAATAAATTTTACTCAGTTCTCTATATATCTTATTTTTATTTAATTTTTTTTTGTAAGACAAGGGAGTTACATGATTTACCCAAGGTCACACAACTAATAAGTGTGAAATGTCTGAAGTGTGATTTGAATTCAGGTCCTCCTGACTCCAGGAAGGCAAGTGCTCTATGCACTATGCCACCTAGTTTGTCCTGTTCTCTATCTGTTTTAGAAATGGGGGGAGGAGAGCCAAGTGGTATCATAAGAACAAGCTTTCCCAGGAGCTCTCTTTCAAAATATTTCAAAAACCTTGAAATTATGACTTTAACTAAATTTTCAAGAGAAGAACCCACAGAAAGATCCAGTAAGACAATTCTTCAGCCCAAAGTAACCTGGAAAATAATGAGAAGACTCTGTTCCCCAGGGTTGGCTGGAGTGAAGGAACTTGACCCTCCCAGGAACAGTGTCAGGACACCTGGGAGTTCCAGTTCCTGGCAACAGAAACAGTTTCATGACTTGCATCCCAGGGAGCACCAAGTACAACTTGGAAGATCAGCAGAGAACTTCTACCAGAGCAAGCACAAAGCCCAGGCCAGCATGACCCTCCTCAGAGCAGCCACAGCCCTCTATGCAGCCCAGATCCCAGGAAATGGAAGCAGGCCGGTGGAGTCACCCAGCAGGAGCCTCCAGGAAGCTGCTCCCTGAGCACTCAGCCCACAGAACATAAGGGAGTGGATGGAGATTTCTGAGATCTGTCCTCTGTCCCTGGAGCAGGAGTCTGGGGATTTGACCACATTCAGACCCTGGTGGCAGTCTGGGCCCCCCATAGAGCAGGGACCCCCCCGCCCCGCACAGCCCTGGGTCAGAGAGGTATGTTAGTGGTCATTCAACAGACCAGGAGAACAGTCAGAGCCTCACACACACAGAGGTCCTTGTGGGGAGGGGGGGTCCCAATAATACTCAGAAGCTCAGGAAGCACCCCAAACCAGGAACAGGCTGGGAAAATGAGTAAACAGAAAAAAAAAGGAACCTGACCATAGACAATTACTTTGGTCCCATAGAGGACCAAAATATACAAGCTAAAGATGAGAAAGTCCAAACTTCTGTATATAAAGACTCTAAGAAATATAAAAGTTGGGCTTAGGCTATACAGAGCTCAAAAAAGATTTTGAAAATCAAGTAAGAGAGGTAGAAGAAAAATTGGGAAAAGAAATGAAAGAAATGCAGGAAAAAGATGAAAATGAAGTCAGCGGATTATTCAAGGAGATCCAAAAAATGCTGGAGAAAATAATATGTTAAAAACCAGCTTAGGTCAAATGGACAAAACAGTTCAAAAGTTATTGAGGAGAAGAATGCTTTAAAAAGCAGAATTTTACAGGTGGAAAAAGGAGATAAGAAAGCTCTCTGAGGAAAACAAATCCTTCAGATGTAGAATGGAGCTAAAGGAAATTGATGACTTTGCAGGAAATCAAGACACTATAATTCAACACCAAAAGTATGAAAATATTACAAGAAAATGTGAAATGTATCCTTGAAAAAGCAACTGATCTGGAAAACAGATCCAAGAAAGACTATCTGAAAATTATTAGGCTACCTGAAAGTCATGACCAGGAAAAGAGCCTTGACTTCATTTTTTAAAGAATTTCTGCAGGAAAATTGCCCTGATAGTCTTGAAGCAGAGGGTAAAGTAGAAATTGAGAGAATCCACCAATCTCTTCTGGAAAGAGATCCAAAAAAAATAACTCCCAGGAATATTATATCCAAGTTCTAGAACTTCCAAGTCAAAGAGAAGATATTACAAGCAGCCAGAATGAAACCAGAATGAAACCAGATCTTATAAATGAGAAAGTTCATATGAGTTATCAGTATCTTCTTTCCATGCAGGAATACAAACAGTTCAATATCATTAAGTTCCTCATAGTTAGTCCTTCTCTTCCACCGCCTCTATAGGTCACCAGAGTCCTGTACTTGGAGATCAAACTTACTGTTCAACCCTGGTTGTTTCAATAGGAAAATTTGAAAGTTCCCTGTTTCATTGAAAGTCCATCTTTTCCCCCTGAAAGAGGATGTTCAGTTTTGCTGGGTAGTTGATTCTCAGTTGTAAACAAAGATCTTTTGCTTTCCGGAATATCATATTCCAATCCCTATGAGCCCTTAATGTAGATGCTGCCAGATCCTGTGTAATCTTGACTGTGGAGCCTCAATAGTTGAATTGTTTGTTTCTGGCAGCTTTTAGAATTTTCTCTTTGAGAGTTTTGGAACTTGGGGCCAGGAAGCCCCAAGCCCACATCCCATACTAGAGACCCAGCAATCACCTGGCCCCGTGGTCCTGGGCAGGCCACCCAATCCCACCACCTTGCAAAATGTATTTTAAAAATATGTTGTATCTCACTCCCTTCTCCCATGATCTACCCTCTATTCTATCACCCACATTCTCCCTCCCTTCCTCCTGTCCCCTTCCTTTCCTTTTTCCTCTAGATTTCTATACCCTATTAAGTGTGTATGCTGTTTTCTCTCTGAGACATTTCTGCTGAGAATGAAGGCTCACTCATTCCACCCTAGAAGTTTTTCTTTTGGGATCTCTTTCAAGAGATAACCAGTGAATTCTCTCAATTTCTATTTTACCTTCTGCTCCTAGGATCTCAGGGCCATTTTGCTGTATTATTTCTTGCAAAATGAAGCCTAGTCTCTTCTCCTGATCATGGCTTTCAGATAGCCTAATAATTTTTAAATGATTTCTTCTGGATCTGTTTTCAAGGTCAGTTCTTTTTCCAATGAGATATTTCACATTTTCTTCTAATTTTTGGCTTTTTTGGAAGAGTTTTATTTCTTCCTGATTTCTTGCAAAGCAATCATCTTCCCTTAGTTCCATTTTGCCTTTGAAGGAGTTATTTTCTTCAGAGAGCTTTTTTTTTATCTCCTTTTTCAGCTGGCCAGTTCTGCTTTTTAAGGCATTCTTCTCCTCATTTGCCTTTTCTTTTGCTTTTTCCATTAGGCCTAAATTGGATTTCCTCATATTATTTTCTTCAGTATTTTTTGGTATATCTTTCACCAAACTGTTGATTTGGTTTTCATGATTTTTCTGCATCACTCCCATTTCTCCTCCCAATTTTTCCTCTACCTCCCTTAATTGCTTTTCAAAGTCTTTTTTTAAGCTCATCCAAAGTCTGAGCCCATTTTCTATTTCTCTTGGAGGTTTTGGATACCAAAGCTTTGATTTTGTCATCATCTGAATATATGTTTTGATCTTCCATAGGACTAAAGTAATTCTCTATGGTCAGATTTTTATTTTTCTGTTGTTTACTCATTTCCTCAGCCCAAGATAGCACTTCCAAGACTTTGTTTTTTTTTGGGGGGGGACACCCCACTGGGGCCTTTATTCTTCCAAAGTCTTATGCTCTCTTGCCTGTGCTTTGATATGTAGATCCCCCCATATTTCTCTCTGCCCTGAGGCTATAAGGAGGGATCCAGCTATCCTCATATGGAAGCCCAAATGGCAATATCTGAGTGTAAGCAAACAGCAAAATCCTACCCCAGGGAGAGCAGAGAAATCTCTGCAGACTTCCCTTATTGTCTCTGAGGGTACAGGCTGCTTTCTCCAGATTCTCGCTGCAGATTCTGTAGCTGGTGCTCCTCATTCCACACTCATTCAGGTGTAGCAGAGTTCTCTCATTGCCCCTTCAAGTTGTTGCTGGTGATCTCTGGGCTGGGCTAGTTTGGGCTGGGCTGGGCTGGGCTGGGCTGCACTGTAGCTATGGCTTTTTTCCAACTCCCAGTCCTGATGAAACACATCTTTCCCATGGAACTTCTAAGTTATCTTGGACTGGAAAAATGTATCACTCAGTCTTTCTGTGGGTTCAGCCCCTCTAAATTTTGGCTGGAGCCATCATTTGTTTGTTTTTTTGTAATTTGTGGGGGAAGGAGTCCTGGGAAATGTTGCCTTCACACTGCCATCTTGACTCCGTCCCCTATTCCTTCTAATCTTGATTGAATTGGTTTAATTTTACAAAATCTTTTTCATTTAATACAAAGTTATCCAATTTGCATTTTATAACATTCTCTATATCTTGTTCAGTTATAAACTCCTTCCCTTTTCATAGGTCTGACAGATATGCTATGCCTTGTTCTTTCAACTGGGTTTTGGCATCACCCTTTATGTCTAACTTCTGAGCTCATTTCAACCTTTTCTTGGTAAAGGATGTGAGATGTGAATCTTTGCCAAAGTTCTGCCATACTGTTTTCCCAGAACTTTTTGTCAAATAGTGTGCTTTTATTACAGTACTTAGAGTCTTTGGGATTACCAAACAGTCAATTACTTATCCTTTCCTACTGTTTTTGGTGATTAATCTATTCCACTGAATGAACCACAACTCTATTCCTTAGAAAATAGCAAACAGATTTGATGACTGCTGTTAGACAATGTAATTTTAAACATGACAAAACTAGACCAATTTCCTTTGCAAATTTTTCATTAATTCCTTCAATATGCTTGACTTTTTCTTACTCCAGATGAATTTTGTAACTATTTTTCTAGGTCCTTAAAATAATTTTATGATATTTTGATGGGAATTGCACTAAGTAATTTAATTTAGGTAGAATTGCCATTTTTATTTTATTAGCTCATTACCCATGAGCAACTGACATTTTCCAATTATTTAGATATGATTTTATTTGTGTGAACAGTGTTTTGTAGTAGTGTTCAAAGAGGTAGACTCATAAGCATTTTTTGTTGTTTACAGTTACTTTAAATGGAATTTCTCTTTCTGTATTTTGCTTCTGGGCTTTGTTAGACATATATAGAACAGATACTTATATGAGTTTATTTTATAACCTTAAACTTTGCTACATTTTGTTTCCATAAGTTTTTTAGTTGATTTTCTAGAGTTCTCTAAACATAGCATCATATAAACTACAAATAGTGAGTTTTATTTTGTCATATGCAATTCTAATTCTTTCCATATCTTTTTCTTCTCTTATTGCTAAAACCAACATTTCTAGAACAATACTGAATAACAGTTGTGATAATAGGCATCCTTGTTTCACCCTGATGTTATTGGTAATGCTTCTAGCTTTTCTGCATTACATATGTCTTGGTGATGGTATTTAAATAGATATTGCTTATCATTTTAAATAAAACTCCATCAATTCCTAAGCTGTCTTTTGTTTTTGTTTTGCTTTTTTTTTGGCAAGGCAATGGAGTTAAGTGACTTACACAAGGTTACACAACCAAGTATTAAGTATCTTAGGCAGGATTTTAACTCAGGTCCTCCTGGCTCCAGAGTAAAATGCTCTATCCACTGCACCTCCTAGTTGGCCAAGTTCCCAATATAGTGTAGAAAAAAGTGCTTAATCAGAAAAGTTACTGTAAAAATTATTTTCCAATTTTCTGTATTCCTTCTATTCTTGATGCATTGGTTTAATTTGTGCTAAATCTTTTTTTAATAAATATAATCAGGGGCAGAGCCAAGATGGCGACATGAAGGGATCGAGTCTTAGGAGCTCTCTGATAAAAACTCACAAACTAAGGACTCTAACTAAACTTTCGAGAGACAGAACGCACAAAGGGACCCAGTGAGGCAGTTCTCCCACTCAAGGTAACCTGGAAAAGAGCAGAAAGGCTCTGCTCCCTGGAGTCGGAGAGGCGGCCTGCCAGAGGGGTGGCCCACCAGAGCCAAAGAACTTCAGCCTCCCAGAGGCCCCAGGGCGCTGGGAGCCTCAGCTCACAGCATGGGGGAGTCTCCTGAGCTGCACCCCGGGGAGCACCGGCACAAAGTGGGGGAACGGGGGGGACCTCTGCCAGAGCAGGCACGTGGAGCCCAGCCCTCAGGGCACACAGACAGCAGCCTGGTCTTTTGGCAGCCTAGACCCCGAAACAGAAGCAGGTGGAGCGGGTAAGCAGGAGGCCCCAGGGCATGAGCCCATTGAGCTGAGGGAGGGGAGTGAAGAGAGACTGCAGAGCTCTGTCCTCTGCCTCTGGAACAGGACTCTGGAGCTCTGACCACATTCAGATCCTGATCGAAGTCTACGCCCCCCACCATAGAACAGCAGGGCCCACCCACCTCAGCCCCATGGCAGAAGGGGACGCTTGTGGTCATTCACAGACCAGGAGGGAGGACAGAACCTCACACACTGAGACCCTTGTGGGAGTGTCCCAAAAGCTCAGGAAGCACCCCCAAAAAACAGGCTTAGGCTGGGAAAATGAACAAGCAAAGAAACATGAGGAAGACCATTGAGAAATATTTTGCAAAGGAGCCCAAGAAGGATCAAAATACTCAGTCTGAAGATGAGGAAGCACAAGCTCCGGCATCTAAAGACTCCAAGAAAAACAGAAATTGGGCTCAGGCTATGATAGAGCTCAAAAAAGACTTTGAAAATCAAATGAGGGAGTTAGAAGAAAAACTGGGAAAAGAAAGGAGAGAGATGCAGGAAAAACATGAAAATGAAGTCAGCAGCTTAGTCAAGGAAATCCAAAAAAATGCTGAAGAAAATAGCATGCTAAAAACCAGCTTAGGTCAAATGGATAAAACAAAAAGTTATTGAGGAGAAGAATGCTTTAAAAAGCAAAATTGGCCAGATGGAAAAAGAGATAAGAAAACTCTCTGAGGAGAATAAATCCTTCAGACAAAGGATAGAATTCAGGGAGATTGATGAATTTACCAGAAATCAGGAATCAATACTTCAAAACCAAAAAAATGAAAAATTAGAAGAAAATGTGAAATATCTCATTGAAAAAACAACTGATATGGAAAACAGACTTAGGAAAGATAATTTGAAAATTATTGGAATACCTGAAAGTCATGATCACGAAAAGAGCCTTGACATCATTTTCAAAGAATTACTACAGGAAAATTGCCCTGATATTCTAGAAGCAGAGGGCAAAATAGAAATGGAGAGAATCCACCGGTCCCCCCGAGAAAGAGATCCCAAAAAACCAACCCCCAGGAATATTATAGCCAAGTTCCAGAACTCCCAAGTCAAAGAGAAAATATTACAAGCAGCCAGAAGGACACAGTTCGAATATCGTGGAACTGCAGTCAGGATCACACAGGACTTAGCAGCAGCTACATTGGAAGCTCGTAGGGCTTGGAATACAATGTACCAGAAGGCAAAAGAGCTTAGAATGCAGCCAAGAATGAACTACCCAGCAAGGCTGAATGTCCTCTTCCAGGGAAAAAGATGGACTTTCAATGAACCAGGGGAATTTCAAAGGTTCCTTTTGGAATGGCCAGAGTTGAACAAAAGGTTTGATCCTCAGATACAGGACTCAGGTGAAGCATGGAGATTGGAGGAGAGGGGGGAAATATGAGGGACTTAATGAGGATGAACTGCATGTATAGAAAAATGATACTGATAATATTCATATGAACCATCTCAGTTAATAGAGCAGGTAGAGGGAGCTTTTATAGTTGAAGCACAGGAGAAAGCTGAATTCGAAGATAAAATATGGTATAAAAATGGAGTCAATAAGAAAAAAAGGGAAATGGAATGGGAGAAAGAAAAAGGAGAGGGGGAATAGGCCAAAATATTTCACATAATAATATTTTTTTTTATTACAATGAGCTATTACAATGATATGGAAGGGGGGAGGCAAGGGGGAATGAGGGAACCTTTGCTCTCATCAGATATGGCTAGAAGAGGAAAGAGCAAATATACTCAATGGGGTATAGACAACTGGAGTAAGAAGGAGGGGGGAGCAGGGGGAAGGGGTAGGGATGTGAATAAAGGAGGAGAGGATGGACCATGGGGGGACAGGGGTCAGATATAACACATTTTCTTTTTTTACTTCTTGCAAGGGGCTGGGATTGGATGGCCTGCCCAGGACCATAGGGCCAGGTGGATTCTGGGCCTAAGGGGTGGTATGGGGGCTCAGGGCTTCTTGGCCCCAGGACCAGGGATCTGTCTGCTGCGCCACTCAGCAACCCTACAACAGAGTCAGAGTGAAAGGAGAGAGAAAATATAGTACATGGTAGTGGAGAAATAAGAAAGGAGGGAGTTGCGATCAGCAATGGCAACATTGGAAAAATATGGATGTAACTTTTGTGATGGACTTATCATAAAGAATGTGATCCACTCACGACAGAGTTGATGGTGTTGCAACAAAGACTGAAACACATTTTTTGTTATTATTATTTGGGGGAGGGTGCAGGGCAAGTGGGGCTGGGTGGCCTGCCTGGGGCCACATAGCAGGGTGATCATTGGGTGTCTGGGGCCAGATTCGGACCCAGGTGCTCCTGGCTCAAGGGCCAATGCTCTGTTTGCCACCCAGCCACCCCTACTATTATTACTATTTTATTTTATTTTGGGTCTTTTTTTTCTTCTTTTTGGTTTTTGCAGGGCAGTGGGGATCGGGTGGCTTGCATGTCACATGGCTGGGTGATTATTGAGTTTACGAGGCTGGATATGGACTCAGGTGCTCATGGCTCCAGGGCTGGTGCTTCGTCCATTGCACCACCTGGCCATACCTACAATTATTGCTATTATTTTTTTTAATTTTAATTTTTTTCTCCCCCCTTTACTTTTTTGCCCAAGCAAGTCTATCTATATTCATGGGGGGAGGGGTATTTTGTTTACTTGTAAACAAGTATATTTTATTAATGTAAAGAAAAACATTTGTACAAAAATGAGAATAAAAAATAAATTTTAAAAAAAGAAAAGAAAAGAAAAAATAAATAAATATAATCAAAGTTAGCCAGTTTGCATTTTTAGAATGGTCTCCATCTCTTTTTTGGTCATAAAGACCTTCCCTTTTCATAGGTCTGACAGACTTGCTATGCCTTGTTCTTCCAAATGGGTTTTGACATCACCCTGTATGTCTAAATCCTGAACTCATTTCAAACTTTTCTTGGTAAAGGGTGTGAGATGTGAATCTTTGCCAAATTTCTGCCATACTGCTTTCCCAGAACTTTTTGTCAAATAGTGTGCTTTTATTACAGTACTTGGAGTCTTTGGGATTACCAGTCAATTACTTATCCTTTCCTACTGGGTTTTTTTTTGTGATTAATCAATTCCACTGAACCACCACTTTATTCCTTAGAAAACAGCAAACAGATTTGATGATTGCTGCTAGACAATTTAATTTTAAACATGACAAAACTAGACCAACTTCCTTTGCAAATTTTTCATTAATTCCCTCGATATTCTTGACCTTTTCTTACTCCAGATGAATTTTGTTGCTGTTTTTTCTAGGTCCTTAAAATAATTTTCTGATGTTTTGATGGGTATTGCACTAAGTAATTTAATTTAGGTAGAATTGTCATTTTTATTTTATTAGCTCATTACCCATGAGCAATTGACATATTCCCAATTATTTAGATATGATTTGATTTGTGTGAAGAGTGTTTTGTAGTTGTGTTCAAACAGGTGTAAACTCCCAAGCATTTTCTGTTGTCTACAGTAATTTTAAATGGAATTTCTCTTTCTGTATTTTGCTTCTGGGCTTTGCTAGACATACATAGAAATACATATGATTTATATGAGTTTATTTTCTAACCTTAAACTTTGTTACATTTTGTTTCCAGAAGTTTTTTAGTTTTATTTTTCTAGCGTTCTCTAAACATGGCATCATATAAACTACAGTAAGTTTTATTTTGTCATTTGCTATTCTAATTCTTTCTATGTCTTTTTCTTCTCTTATTGCTAAAACTAACATTTCTAGAACAATATTTAATAGCAGTTGTTATAACAGGCATCCTTGTTTCGCCCCTGATCTTATTGGGAATGCTTCTAGCTTTTTCACATTACATAAAGTCTTGAAGAAGGTTTTAGATAGATATTGCTTATCATTTTGAGCAAAACTCAATCTTCCTATGCTCTCTAGTGTCTTTGTTTTGCTTTGGTTTGTTTGGTTTTTTTGTAAACCAATAGAGTTAAGAGATTTGCTCAAGGTCACACATCTAAGTAATAAGTGTTTGAGACTGGATTTGAACCCAAGGTCCTCCTGACTCCAGTGTCCATGCTGTATCCACTGCACCCCCTTTAGTATGTTTTAAAGTAAAGTTTCTGTATTTTGTCAAAAAAATTTTCAGCAACTATTGAGATAAACATATGATTTCTTTAGTTTTGTTATTAATAGTAAATTATGTTGAGTTTTCCTAATATAAACAGCCCTGCATTTCTGGTATAAATTAATCCTAGGCATAGTTTATTATGCTGGTGATAAATTGAAGTAATAGCTTTGTTAATATTTTTAAAAAATAATATTTTTATTCATTTTTCCAACTACATGCTATGGTAGTTCTGATCAATCATTTTTTTTGCAAGGTTTGAATTTTACATTTTTCTTCCTCCCTTCCTTCCCTCCCCCTCCTCCTGAGAGAAAGCAATCTGATATAGGTTCTACATTTATAACCTTTTAAACACTAGATCTATATTGATCATGTTGTGAGAGAAGAATGAAATTCAAGTGGAAGAAAGACGAAGTCAGGGAGGAAAAACTGACATAATACATAAGATAACTTTTAAAAATTGAAGCTAATAAACTTTAGTCTTCATTTAAACTTCACAGTTTCTTCTCTGGATATGAATAGAGTTTTCCATCAAAAGTCCTTTTGTCTTTGATTATTGAACTGCACATATGTAAATATATATATATTTGTTCAGCTGTTCCCCAATTGTGGGATATCCCTTCAGTTTCCAATTCATTTCCACTACAAAAAGAGCTGCTATGAATATTTTTGTACATATGGGATTTTTACCTTTTTTCAAGACCTCTTCAGAATATAGTATTGTTTGATAAAAGGGATGCACAGTTTTATTGCCCTTTGGGTGTAATTCCAAATTGCTCTCCAGAATGTTTGCATTAGTTCATAACTCCACCAACAATGCATTAATATCCCAGATTTCCCACATCCCCTCCAACATTGATCATTTTTACCTTTCTAGTCATATTGGACAATCTGATAGGTATGAGAGATATTATAATTTGAATTTCCCTAATTAATAAGGATTTAGTGCAATTTTTCATATGACTATAGATAGCTTTGATCTCTTTGTCTGAGAATTACCTTTCCATATCCTATGAATGTTCAGCAATTGGGTAATGACTTTTTTTTTCATATATATATATCTATATATCTTTATCTCTCTCTCTCTCTCTCTCTATATATATATCTATATATATATATATATATATATATATATATATTTTAGAAATGAGTCCTTTGTCAGAAACACTGATATTAAAAATTGTTTCCCAACTTTTTACAGTCCTTTTCATTTTTATTACAAGGATTTTGTTTATGCAAAAACTTTTTTAAGTTAATGTTATCAAAATGATCCAGTTTTTTTTTATACTGTTCTCTATCTCTTCTTTTGGCAGAAATTGCCCCCTTTTACATAGATCTGATGGTAAACTATTCCCTCTTCTACTAATTGGTTTGTAATATTACCTTTATGTCTAATTCCTTTACCCATTTTGACCTTATCTTAATATAGAGCACAAGATGTTAATCTATGCCTAGTTTCTGTCATACTTTCTACCAGTTTTCAAAGCAGTTTTTATCAAGGAATAAATTTTAATCCCAGAAACTGGAATCTTTAGGTTTATCAAACAATAGATTATTATAGTCATTTACTGTTGCTTCTGTTGCACCTAATATATTCAACTGATCCACCACTCTGTTTCTTAGCTGGTACCAAACAGTTTTGATGATTAATGCTTTATATTATAATTTTAGATCTGGTATGTCTAAGTCACTTTCCTTTGCTGTTTTTTTTTATTAATTGCCTTGATATTCTTGACCCTTTATTCTTCCATAAGAATTAAGTTACTATTTTTTTCTACTTCACTGAAGTAATTTGTTGGAAGTTTGATTGGTATGGCACTGAATAAGTAGTTTAATTTAGGTAGAATTGTCATTTTTATTATATCAACTTGACCTACCCAGGAGCAGTTGATATTTGCCCAGTTATTTAGATCTGATTTTATTTGCATGAAAAGAATTTTATAGTTGCCTTCATATATTTTCTGAGTCTGCCTTGGCAGGTAGAATCCCAAATATTTTATTTTGTCTGCAATTATTTTAAATGGATTTCTCTTTCTCTCTCTTGCTGCTGTATAATTTTAGTAATATATAGAAATACTGAGGATTTATATGAGTATATTTTATATCCTGTTACTTTGCTAAAGTTGCTAATTATTTTCCATAGTTCTTTAGATCATTTTCTACAATTCTCTAGATATACCATCATATCATCTGCAAAGAGTAAATTTTGTTTCTTCATTACTGATTCTAATTCCTATTTCTTTTTCTTCTCTTATTGCAAAAACTAATATTTCTAGTACAATATTGAATAACAGTGGTAATAACAGTCAACCTTATTTCATCCCTGATTTTATTGGGAATGCTTATAGCTTATCTACATTACATATAAGACTTGCTGATAATTTTAGATAGATATTGATTATACTTTTTAGTCAAACTTCATTTATTTCTATGCTCTCTGGTGTTTTTAATAGAATGGGAACTGTATTTTAGTTTTTTCAGCATCTACTGAGATAATCATATGATTTCTATTAGTTTTGTTACTGATACAGTCAACTATGCTGGGTTTTCCCAATATGGAAATAGACATGCATTTCTGGTATATCTTCACCCTGGATATAGAGTATTATTCTGGTGATAAATTGATATAATATCTTTATTACTATTTTGTTTAAATTTTTCCATCAATATCCTTTAGGAAATTGGTCTATAATTTTCTTTCTGTATTTTGGCTTTTCCTCATTAGGTCCATGTTGGTGTCAAGAAAGGAATTTAACTAGACTTCTTCACCTCTCTTTTCAAATAGTTTATATAGAATTGGAATTAAATGTTCTTTAAATGTTTGGTTGGATTCACTTGGAGACCCATTGGACCCTAGAGATATTTTTCCTTTCTAAAAGAGATCATTGGGTGCTTGTTCACTATCTCTTTTACAAAGTGAGGTTAACTATTTTATTTGCTTCTTTTGTTACTCTGAACTGTTAATTTATTTCCTAGTTTCTTAATACATTTTGCGTATATATATATATATATATATATATATATATATATATATATATACACACACACACATATTTCAGGGCAAAATGTTTGCAAATTTTTGCTTTAGATTCCTATTCATTATTGGTCAATTTACCCTTTCCATTTTTTATACTGGTAATTTGGTTTTCTACTTTCTTTTTTAAATCAAGTTAATCATACATCTATTGGATTGGATTTTTCATAAAACTAATTTTTGTTTGCATCTTATTAGTTTAATAGCTTTCTAATTTTTTATTTAATTTCTAATAAGGTATTTAATTGGGGATTTTTAATTTGTTCTTCTTCTAGTTTTTTTCAGTTGTATGTCCAATTCATTGATTTTCTCTTTCTCTATTTAATTCATGTAAGCATTTAGAAATATAAAACTTCCCCTAAGAACTGCTTTGGTTGTTCCCATGAGTTTTGGTAAGTTGTCTCAGTGTCATTGTCTTGTGTGAAATTATTGATTGATACATGATTTTTTATTTGACTCATTCTTTAAAATTAGGTTATTTGGTTTCCAATTAATTTTAGACTATCTTTTGATGTCCTTTATTACACATAATTTTTATTGTATCATGATCTGAAAAGGATGCATTTAATATTTCTACCTTTTTGCATTTTACAGATGGTTTTTATACCCTAATACAAGGTTAATTTTGGTGTTGGTGCCATGTATTAGAGAGCAAAAGGTAAATTCCTTTCTATCCCCATTCAATTTTCTCCAGAAGTTGATCATATCTAACTTTTCTAAAATTCTAATCGCCTCCTTGACATAACTTTTTTTTACTCTTTAGTTAAATTCATCTAATTCTGAGAAGGTAATTGAGGCCCCCCACTTAGTTTTGTTGTCTTTGTCTTCCCATAATTCATGTAACTTCTAAGAATTTGGATGTTCTACTACTTGGTACATGCATCTTTAACACTGATATTATTTCTTTCCCTGGGGTACCTTTTAGCAAGATGTAATTACTTTTCTCTTTTACTTAGACCTGTTTAGCTTTGACTGCAATCAGGATTACTACCCTGCTTTTTTTCACTTCAACTGAAACATAATATATTCTGCTTCAGTCTTTTGCCTTTTTACACTGTGTGTATCTCTATACTTCAAATGTGTTTCTTGTAAACAACATATTGGAGATTCTGGCTTTTAATCTACTCTTCTATAAGCTTCTGTTTTTTATGAGAGTTCATCCCATTTACTCTCCCAGTTTTGATTACTCTTTAAGTTCCTTTATCCTATTTTTCTTATGTATGTACTTTTCAATCACTTTTCACCCTTTCCCCTCTTCCCAGTGTTTGAATTCTAACCTCTACCTCCCTCAATCTGTGTTCCCTTCTATCTTTCCCTCATTCCCCATTTCCCCCTGTTCCCCTCCTAAGGCCCAACACTAAAAGATAAGTTTATAAACCCAACTGAGTGTATATATAATTCCCTCTTTGAGACAAATCCAGTAAGAGTAGGATTCAAGCAATTCTCACCTGCTCCCTTCTTTTCCCTTACTGCAATTGGTGTTGTATGCCTCTTCATGTGATGCAATTTACCCTATTCTGCTTCTCCTTTCTACCTTATCCCAGTACAATCTTTTTTTTTAATTTTTGAAATGATTTTTTTTTTCTGTCTTCACAACCAAAATCAACATATGCCTATACCTTCTTTCTAAATATACTCCTTCTAATAAGAGTTAAGATTTTCAAGAGTTATAAATATTTTCACATTTAGGGAATGTAAACAATTCAGTCTTATTCAATAACATTTTTTCTGTTTATCTTTTTATGGACCTCTTGTATTAGAAGATCAAATTTTCTGTTCAGTTCTCGATTTATTATCAGGAAAGTTTGAAGGTCCCCCCATTTCACTGAATATCCATCTTTCCCCTGAAAGAGTATGCCCAATTTGACTAGCTAGCTGATTCTTGGTTGCAATTCAAGTTCCTTTGCCTTGCAGAATTTAATATTCCAGGTGCTCCAGTCTTTTAATGTTGAAGCTGCTAAGAAGTGAGTAGTGCTGACTGTGGCTTATTGACATTTGAATTGTTTATTTCTGACTGTTTGCAGTATTTTGTCTTGACCTAATAATGTTGGCATTTGACTACAATTTTCCTTGGAATTTTAATTTGGGATCTCTTTCAAGAAGTGATCAATGAATTCTTCCAATGACTATATTACTTTCTGGTTATAGAATATCAGGGCAGTTTTAATTCATAAATTCTCAACTGAGTTGTATGGGCTCATTTGTTGATAATTGTTTTTAGGTAGTCTACTAATTCTTATATTACCTATCCTGGATCTATTTTTCAGGTGAGTTGTTTTTCCAATGAGGTATTTTACCTTTTCTTCTATTTTTTTAAATATTTTTTGACTGATTCTTGATGTGTCATAGAGTCATTAACTTTCACTTGACCAACTCTAATTTTAAAATGATTATTTTCTTCAGATAACTTTGATATTTCTTGATCTATTTGACCAATTCTATTTTTAAAGGAGTTGTTTCTTTTCAGTGTATTGTTTTCCATTTGGCCAGTTGTATTTTTGAAGAAGTTGTTTTATTCAGTCAGTTTTTGAGCTTTCTTTTACAAGCCATTGACTCTCTTTAGGATAACTCTCATTTCTTTTCTGATATTTTTTTTTACTTGATTATTAAAATACTTTTTGAGATCTTCCAAGAGGATATCTGGGACTTGACACTAATTCACATTCCCTTTGGGAACTTCACATGTAGTTCATTTTTCATTGTTCTCTTCTGAGACAGGGTTTTGATTTTCATTGTCACCAAAGTAGCTTTCTATGGTCAGGACTTTTTTCTGTTTTTTTACTCATTTTTTAACCTAGTTTGTGGTTTTAAAATTGAGCTCTGATGCTGGAGTAGAAGGGTCCCTGAAGCAGCCTTCTTATGCTGGAGGCCAGGGGCCTGCTTACAGATTGTCTGAGCTGGGCACTCAGGTGCTAGCAGTTTGCCCATGTGGTGGAGCTTCTCACCCTGGCCATGCAGGTTGGGCTGGAATAGAGTCAGGTTAGAGTATCCATGCAGGTACTGCTAAATGGGGGCGGGAGGTTTGGGGGGGGTGGCCAAACCTTCAGAATAAAGGCATGTGACCCAAACATTTCAAGTTAATGAAACTTCCCCAAATTTAAATTTCTGTCCAGGTATTTAAATCTAACCCCACAGCCTTTATTCTACTGGCTCATAGGTGACCTGTCCCCTTAGCACCTCCATAGTATCTGTGACAGGGATACCAAAGCAGTATCCCACCCTTCAAACCTTTGCCCATGTGGCATGTTGGCACAATAAAGCCTTGTCATAACCTAATAGAATAAATGAGAGTAAATGACTGTATTTAATAAATACAAGGATCTTCACTTTCCACTGACTATAGATTGTGTCATCCTCTGACAATAAAGGCTTGTTTAACAAATGTAAGAGGGAGTGAAAAAGACAGTGGTGGTCTTATTACCAAGTTTTCTGACTTATACTGTAAAGAATGTCAATTCCCTTACAGAAGTTCAAAACTTAGGTTGCCAAATCTGGAGGCAGAAAAATATGCCTCTTATAAAAGACACTTTTTTCTGACCCAAAGCTCTTCTTTTATTCTTGTATTTTTCCCTTTCCCTACCCCCTTTATCTGTAGTCCCCATTATTTTATTTCTGAATACCAGCCCCTTCAGTGTTTTTGCCCACCTATATCCACCCCCTCCCTTTTCATTCACCTAACCTTTTTCCCCTTTTCTCTTCCTTTCTTTCTGTTAGTTCCCCCTTTTTCTCCCCCTCCCTTTCTCCACCCCCTCCCCTTTCCCCCTTTTAATACTTGAAAGGTTAGATGTTTTTAGGTTAACTGAGTATGTGTGTAAGTTAACTTTAAATCATGTCTGATGAAAGGAAGATTCAGGTGTTTCTCATATTTTCCTTCCCCCTCTCTATTACCATTGGTCTTTTGTACCTCTTAACGTAATGACATTTACCCCCATTCAATCCCCTCCCTTTTCCCTTCTCCCTTCTGTCTCCCTTTTTAAGGAGGAAGTGTTTTTAAATCATTCTATCTAAGTCATAGAAAATTCTGACTATCCATCACTTCTGGCTAAGTATATTCTCTCTAATAGAGTTATGTTTCTTGAGAGTTATTAGAGTCTTTTTTCCCAAGTAGGTTTATAGCCAGTTTGATCCCATTGTATAGCAATCTCATGGCTTAGTCATGAGTGTCCATCACTTCTGGCTAGGCATATTCTCTCTGTTAGAGTTACAGTTCTCAAGAGTTGTGAGAATCTTTTTCCCATGCTGGGATATAGCCAGTTTCAACTTATTGGAGAGAAGTTTTTTTTTCCTTTACCCCCCCTTTTTTTAACCTTTTTATGTGTCTCTTGAACCTCCTGTTTGATGTCCAAATTTTCTATTTAGCTCTGGTCTTTTCATCAGGCATTTTTGGAATTCTTCTATTTTATTAAATGCCCATCTTTTCAGCTTTGTGGGATAGTGGATTCTTGGCTGCATTCCAAGTTCCCTTGCTCTTCAGAATATCTCATTCCAGGCCCTTAGATCCCTTAATATTGATGCAGCCAGGTCCTGCGTAATCCTTACTGTGGCTCCTTGGTACTTAAATTGTTTCTTTCTGGCTGCTTGCAGAATTTTTTCTTTTATCTGATAGTTCTGGAATTTGGCCACAACATTCCTTGGTGTTTTCATTTTGGGATCTCTTTCTGGAGAGCATTGATGTATTCTTTTAATAATTATTTTGCCCTCTGTTTCCATAATATCAGGGCAATTTTCCATCACTAGATCCTATAATATTAAGCCCAGGCTTTTTTTCTCCTCAATGTTTTTCAGGAAGTTCAATAATTTCAGGTTGCCCCTCCTTGATCTATTCTCAAGGCCAGTGGGTTTGCAGATGAAGTATTTTACATTTTCTTCTATTTTTTCTATTTTTTGTTTTGTTTAATAGGCTCTTGCTGCTTCATAAAGTCATTAGTTTCTGAAGACTCCATTCTTTTTTTTAGAGAGGAGTTTCTTCATTGACCTTTTGCAACTCCTTTTCCAATTGGTCAATTCTATTTTTGAAAGAGTTTTCCATTTGACCAATTGGGGATTTGAGAAAATTATTTTCTTTTTGCTTTTGCCCAATTGAGGATCTGAGAGAATTATTCTCATTTTGTATTTGTCCAATTGAGGATCTGAGAGAATTATTCTCATTTTGTATTTGTCCAATTGTATTTTGCAATGATTTGTTTTCTTGTTGCAAGGTGTTAATTGACTCTTCCAAATTTTCCAATTGATTTTTAAACTCCTTCCTTATTTCTTCAAGGAAGTCTTTCTTGTGCTGGAGACCAGATCATATTCTCCTCAGAGGTTCTAGGTCTCTCTGAGTTAGGGTCTATTCCTTCCAAGAATTTTTCTGTGGATCCACCTTTCTGCTGACCCTTCTTCATTTTGCTAAGATCTTGAGTTGAGGAGGGGCTGGTTCACAGAGGTTTGGTGTTGGGATCCCTAGAGACTTTACTCACTGTGTCCAATGTCTCAATCTGGCCAGTAGGGGGTGCTAGAGGATTTGCTCACTGCGTGTAATTTCCCCAGATGACCAGTAGGAGGGGCTGGCTGCTTTTTCTAGAGTGTCTGTGACCTTGATTGAGGTCTTCTCCCTTGGCCTGGAGGGAGTGATTAAAGCTGTTAAATACTTTTGCCTTCAATCAAAGGTGGGCTTTACCCTGGGGTGAGGTCATCACTATCCCTATTGTCAGCTGGGCTAGTTCTCCTGCTCACACACCTGTGCCTGGGGCAGAAGTAGTCTGTAATTCTGTTTGTTCTGGGAAGAGGCTTCAGACACAATGGAGGAGTGGACTCGGATTTCCTCCAGACTAGAGGAGCCCAGGGATGGTGTCCACAGCTCTCCTGCATCAGAACTCTCCCCCCACCAGCCCTGTCAGCAAGCTCCAGAGGGTCAGCACCAAGACCAATGCCTCTGTTCCCTAGTTGATCCAATCCCCCATGGTCTAGGCTCCCAGGGCTCCAACCCCACACTAATCAGGCTGATCCCGGGCTGATTCACCCTCTGCACCCAGACTCACCCATGACTGCAGAAAACAAATCCTGTGGTAGATGTTCTTTCTCCTGGCTTTTCTTTCTGGGCTTTGTGGATCAGATTTCTGTTAAAAGGTTTGTTTCATATCATAGATGGGGAAAGATCAGGAGACTTTAGAACTCTGCCTGTCTTCTTTCTGCCATCTTGGCTGGAAGTGTCTACTTTTATTTTTGAACTGTCTCAGACTCTGAGTAGTTAAGTGGCTGCTAGGTATTTCATATGTATTGTCTCACTTGAAGATGCAGCAAGTCTGTGTATTATGGATATTATTAACTGCTTGGTATGCAGATATGAGTGATGAACCTGAAGATGAAAGACCTGAGTTTGATTCCTGTTTTCTGTAACTTACTACTTATGTGACCTGAAATAACTCACTCAGACTCAGTTTCCAAATATGTAAAATTCTGGGTCAGAGATTTGGAACTAGAAACAACCTAGATGTCATCAAATCTGAATCCCTTGTTTTACCAATGAAGAAACTAAGGTTCAGAGAAGTGATTTGTTCAGGGTAACCCTGCCTTTAAGATTTGAGGGGGAATTTGAACCCTGCTCTTTCTGACTCCAATACCACTCCATATAAATACCACACAGTCTCTTGGAGTCATTAATGTTACACTCATCTGGAGAGTTTGCTATTTAAATACAGATTAACTAATAAAAGTTGAGGTAAGAATACTTGAAGGAAAGAGGAAAGGAATAGGAAAATAGTCATAAGAAAAGACTGGATTTAACTCTAGAGAGTCCAGCAAAATGCTCAGAACTTGGATGGCCACACCTGGAGGTAGAAAAATATGCCTCTTCCACAAGACACGATTTTGTGACTCAAAGAGGGTCTTCCTTTTTAGGACTAGATCAGACTGTTCGTAACTAAGTTAGTAGCTAAGCCTGAGATCACAAGGACGTAGATTTTAAGCAGTAAGGGTCATCTTTTCCAACCACCTTATTTTACAAATGAGGAAACTGAGTCGTAGAGAGGTTTGGTTTTTTCCTAAGCAGAATTTTATTTGAAAACATCACTGGGAGCTCAGTACAATGTTACACAACAGTACTAGAAACACAAAGGCAGTAAATATCAGAAGCCAGATCTGAATTCTCTGACTTGAAGCACAGTTAGAGGTAAAAGCCTCTCTCTATCATAGGAAGTAGGAGTCAATACCAGACCAAGGACTTCCTTCAAGTTCTGTTTTTGGTTCTTAACTTTTTTGACCAGTTTGACCAGGGAACCTTCCACTTGAACAGCCTTCATTTGCCAAAGAACCCCAATCATCAGCACTGGGTTCACTTATATTGATAAAAATGTCAATGCTCTTCTTCCTCAGACTCTTTTCTCAATGGAGTCCAGGAACCCAAAATTAGACATAAAGAAAACTTAGACCAGCCCTCTCATTTTTCAGAGGAGGAAACTGAGACCCTGAGATTCTAAGTAACTTCCTCAAGATGACACAGATAGTAATCAAAGTATCTATCCCAAGCAACCAGAAAAGATTATGCTAATCATTCTTTGATATTGCAGTAATACTACACTCACTTAGGATTGGAGATTGTGGAAAAGGAGAAAGAGGTCCTGGAGATTAGTTAATATTCACACCCATACACATTCACATACCAACAAACACACACACACACAGACACACACACACACACACACACACACACACACACACTTACACATGCACACTCACAAACACATACAGGCATACATACACACAAACACAAAAACAATAGTGATAATTCCTGTAATAAATGGTCCTTCAGATTCTTGTTTTCTACCAGAGATGTTAGAATAAATCACCACCCCAAAACTTTTCCTCCAATGGGTGGTGACATTTAGACAGTTACATCATTTTACAAATTGATTTCCAGATAGGTAGAAGTATAAATGCTCCTTCAAACTCAGTCTTATATCTTTGGCAAAGGAAAGAATGAACCCACAGAACCATGGAATTTGTTGGACCTTTGAAGGTTCTCAATGAGAACTATGACAAGTTCATGCAAAGAGATGGTAAAAATTCCTAAGCAACAAATTCCTCCCTAACCCAGAAGGCCAGATGACAGCTGAGCTGTTCATGCTAATATCCTTTTGGATTTTCTGGTGATTTCCATTGTTTGCTTCCAAGTCAACTAAGGGTGATGTCAAACTCTGATCCCTCTAATTCCCTGTTTTTTCTTCAGGAAAATAGAATTTGTTGACCAGTTAGCTCCTGCTAATCCCAACCCTTCCAGACTCCAAGAAGGAGCCAGTAATTTGTAAAGTTTAGAAACAGGTGTTTGTTAGTAAACTCTGGCAACAGTTTGAAGAAAGAGAAGACTGTCAGAAAGAAATCAGGGAAGAAGGAAGGAAGGAAGGAAGGAAGGAAGGAAGGAAGGAAGGAAGGAAGGAAGGAAGGAAGGAAGGAAGGAAGGGAGGAAGGAAGGGAGGGAGGGAAGGAAGGAGAAAGGAAGGGAGGGAAGAAATGATGACTGATTTGAAATGGAAAGGGAGCTTAAAAATCATTTCAGCTAATCTATGCAGTTTAGAGAAGAGGAAACAAGTGTGAAGAAAAAACTCATCTATTTTCTCATTTAATATAAATCCACAAATTTGTAATTTTGATAGCTATCATCAGTTGATAAAAATAAAAGAGGAGGAAGGGTTGCATTTCTTTACTTTGTTCAATGTCTTTGAAATTTAATGTAATCAAAGTAAACCAGGTTGCATTTTATAATCTTCTCACTCTCTCTCATTTGGACATAAACTCCCTCCTGTTTCATAGGGTCTGACAGATATACTATTCCTTGTTCTTCCAAAAGGATTATGGCATTGTAGCCCATGGCTACTTGAGTTCAGTTCTGCCTATGAGGAATCATTATTTAGACTAGGGAAAGTATGGGTGGAAATAAATCAGAAATTTCTTAAAAAGTTTACTAGACATATGAAAGGCTAAGAAGAGAGAGAGAGATAATAAATCAGTTAAGCCAGAGTTGGACTGTGACCAGGAGTGGAGCAGGGGTCCAATTTGGGTTTTTATGTCTTCTTTCTTATCCAGAGGGCAAAAGGTAAACTCCCTTTGTCTCTACTGGACCAGGAATTAGGTGGAGAGCAAAGCCTAAGCATATCAGTATACAAATTTTATATTAAACAATGAATCAATGACACATTAAGAATAAGGGGAGGTTGGGGGCTGGAGCCAAAATGGCGACAAGAGTGGATCATGTCCTAGGCGCTCTCTCATAAATCTTTGAAACTAAGGACTCTAACTAAACTTTTGAGAGACAGAACCACAGAGGGATCCAATGAGGCAGTTCACTTACTCAAGGTAACCTGGAAAAGAGCAGAAAGGCTCTGCTCCCCGGGGTCGGAGGGGCAACCCGTCAGAGGGGTGGCCTACCAGAGCAAATCAACTTCAGCCTCCCGGAGGAAGCCCCAGGGCACTGGGAGCTGCAGCTCACAGCATCAGGGGCAGTTTCCTGACCTGGGGAGCACCAGGCACAAACTGGGGGAACAGCCCGGGTACCTCTGCCAGAGAGAGCAAGTGAAGCCCAGCCCTCAAGGCATACAGCCAGCTGCTTGGCCACTGCATTCCACATCCAGGAAACATAAACAGGTGGAGCAGGTAAGCAGGAGCCCCCAGGGCATGAGCCCATTGAACCTAGGGAGGGCAGTGAAGAGAGAGACTGAGCTCTGGCCCTGGAACAGGACTATGGGGCTCTGACCACATTCAGATCCAGATTGCAGTCTAGGCCCCCCCATAGAACAGCAGGGCCCCCCCCAACCTGAGCCCCATGGCAGAGCGGGGGAGCTTGTGGACATTCACAGACCAGGAGGGAGGACAGAGCCTCACACACTGAGACCCTTGTAGGAGTGTCCCAAAAGCTCAGGAAGCACCCCCAAAAAACAGGTTTAGGCTGGGAAAATGAACAAACAAAGAAATAAGAGGAAGACCATTGAGAAATATTTTGCAAATGAGCCCAAGAAGGATCAAAATACTCAGTCTGAAGATGAGGAAGCACAAGCTCCTGCATCTAAAGACTCCAAGAAAAACAGAAATTGGGCTCAGGCTATGATAGAGCTCAAAAAAGACTTTGAAAATCAAATGAGGGAGTTAGAAGAAACACTGGGAAAAGAAAGGAGAGAGATGCAGGAAAAAAACATGAAAATGAAGTCAGCAGCCTAGTCAAGGAAATCCAAAAAAAGGCTGAAGAAAATAGCATGCTAAAAACCAGCTTAGGTCAAATGGATAAAACAGTTCAAAAAGTTATTGAGGAGAAGAATGCTTTAAAAAGCAAAATTAGCCAAATGGAAAGAGAGATAAGAAAACTCTCTGAGGAGAACAAATCCTTCAGAAAAAGAATAGAATTCAGGGAGATTGATGAATTTACCAGAAATCAGGAATCAATACTTCAAAACCAAAAACATGAAAAATTAGAAGAAAATGTGAAACATCTCATTGAAAAAACAATTGATATGGGAAACAGATTTAGGAAAGATAATTTAAAAATTATTGGAATGCCTGAAAGTCATGATCAGGAAAAGAGCCTTGACATCATTTTCAAAGAATTACTACAGGAAAATTGCCCTGATATTCTAGAAGCAGAGGGCAAAATAGAAATGGAGAGAATCCACCGATCCCCCCAAGAAAGAGATCCCAAAAAACCAATCCCTAGGAATATTATAGCCAAGTTCTAGAACTCCCAAGTCAAAGAAAAAAATATTACAAGCAGCCAGAGGGACACAATTCAAATATCATGGAGCTGCAGTCAGGATCACACAGGACTTAGCAGCAGCTACATTGGAAGCTCATAGGGCATGGAATATAATATACGGGAAAGCAAAAGATCTTAGAATGCAACCGAGAATCAACTACCCAGCAAAAATGAATGTCCCCTGGAAGGGGACTTTCAATGAACCAGGGAAATTTCAAATGTTCCTGTTGGAATGGCCAGAGCTGAAAAGAAGGTTTGATCTTCAAATACAGGACTCAGGTGAAGCAGGGAGATTAGAGGAGAAGGGGAAAATATGAGGGACTTAATGATAATGAACTGCATGTATTCCTGCATAGAAAAATAACACTGATAATACTCATATAAACCTCAGTTAATAGAGCAGGTAGAAGGAACTTTTATAGTTGAAGCACAGGAGAAAGCTGAATTCAAAGATAAAATATGGAGTAAAAATGGATTCAATAGAAAAAAAGGGAAATGTAATGGGAGAAAGAAAAAGGAGAGGGGGAATAGGCCAAGATATTTCATATAATAAGATTTTTCTTTATTACAATGAGCTATTGCAATGGTATGGAAGGGGGAAGGCAAGGGGGGGTGAGGGAATCTTCGATCTCATCAGAGGTGGCTAGGAGAGGAAACAGCATGTATACTCAATGGGGTATAGGCATCTGGAGTAAGAAGGGGGGGGACAGGGGGAAGGGGGGGTGGATATGAGTGATGGAGGAGAGAATGGACCATGGGTGGAGAGTGGTCAGATATAACACATTTTCTTTTTTACTTCTTGCAGGGGGCCGGGATTGGATGGCTTGTCCTGGACCATAGGGCCAGGTGGATGCTGGGCCTAAGGAGTGGTATGGGGGCTCAGGGCCTCTTGGCTCCAGGGCCAGGGATCTGTCTGCTGCACCACTTAGCTACCCTACAGCAGAGTCAGAGTGAAAGGAGAGAGAAAAATATAGTACATGGTAGTGGTGAAATATGAAAGGAGAGAGTTGCGATCAGCAATGGCAATAGTGGAAAAATATGGAAGGGGCTTTTGCCATGGACTTATCATAAAGAATGTGACCCATTCACGACAGAGTTGGTGGTGTTGGAACAGAGAATCAAGCACATTTTTTTATTATTATTATTTTTGGGGAGGTGCAGGGCAAATGGGGCTGGGTGGCCCACCTGGGGCTGCATAGCAGGGTGATCATTGGATGTCTGAGGCCAGATTTAGACCCAGGTGCTCCTGGCTCAAGGGCCAATGCTCTGTCTGCCACCTAGCTACCCCCTACTATCATTACTATTTTATTTTATTTTGGTTTTTCTTTTTTTTTTTTATGGTTTTTGCAGGGCAGTGGGGTTCGGGTGGCTTGCATGTCACACGGCTGGGTGATTTTTGGGTGTATGGGGCCGGATGTGGGCTTGCGTTCTCATGACTCCAGGGCTGGTGCTCCATCCACTGCACCACCTGGCCATACCTAAAATTATTACTATTATTATTTTTAATTTTAATTTTTTTCCTCTCCCCTTTACTTTATCGCTCAAGTGAGTCTATATTTTTTGGGGGAGGGGGTATTTTGTTTACTCTTAAACAAGAATATTTTATTTATGTATAAAAAAATTGTACTAAATGAGAATAAATATTAAATATTAAAAAAATAAAAAAATTGCTCTTTACTGGTTGCCAATACATTAAGTATAAGCCCTTTTCCATCAATGTAAACTCTATTTGCAATTTTGTTATTAAATAATGCTGGCAAACAAAAAAGAAAGAATAGGGGGCAGTCTCCACCCCAAGTAACTTTTGACAATCATAATTCTCTACTTCAAATCAATTTACATCTCAAGAGTCAATTTACATCTCCACCCAAATTCTTTCTGTTACATTCACAATTCACTTCATCTTTGCCCTGCATTAACCCAAAAACATCTCCACCCAAGTTAAGTTCTAAATTCCCAATTCTCATATGTCACAAATCTGATAAAAGGCATTTCTAAAATATATGAAGAACTGAGGCAGCTGGGTGTTCCCATAGATAGAGCACCAGCCCTGGAGTTAGGAGGTCCTGAGTTCAAACCCTGTTTCAGACACTTAATAATTACCTTGCTGTATGACTTTGGGCAAGTCACTCAACTACATTGCCTTTAAAAAAAACACCAAAAGAAGCATTAAACAAAAAGAAATCATATTATGAAGCAGTAGTCATCCAAACTGGCATCTTCTAAGGATAAAAGTGGTAGTTCAGTGGAATAGACTAATCACAAAACAAAGAGTAAGAAATGATTCCTAATCTGCTGTTTGAAAACCCCAAAGACTCTAGTTTCTGAAATAAGAATGCATTTTTCAAATTTTAGTAGGGCAGCATCAGTCACAGGTTGCATCTCACAACATCTACGAAGATAAGGTTGAAATGGGTTCAGGATTTAGACCTGAAGGGGGATGCTAAACCCCACTTGGGAGAAGGAATAATATATGTTGGACCAATAGAAAGGGAAGGAATTTATGACTAAACAAGAGATAGTGAATGTTATAAAATGCAAACTGGCTAACTCTGATGATATTAAATTAAAACCAAGGTTAGACATAATACAGAAAATTGGAAAGCACTTTTTATAGGCAAAATTTCTGATAAAGGATCATTTCTAAAATACATAGAGAACTGGTGCAGTTATGTGGCACAGGGGATTGAGCATGGGCCCTGAAATCAGGCAGACTGGACTTCAAATCCAGCCCCAGACACTGAAAACTTATTCATCTGTGAGGCATTGGACAAGTCATTAATCCCATTACCTTGCAAAAAAAAAAATATATATATATATATATAAAGCAAAACAAAAATACAATACTGCAAAGGGATAAGTGGAGTTCTGCTCAAAAGATCTGCAATATCTACCTAAAACCATCAGCAAGGCATATGCAATGCAGATATGGTAGAAGCATTCTCAATACCATCAGTGGTAAAACAAGGATGCCTGTTTTCACTACTGTTTTTCAATATTAATTTAGAAATGTTAGTTCAGCAATAAGAGAAGAAAAAGAAATAGAAGGAAATAGAATAGACAATGAAGAAATAAAACTCAGTCTTTGCAGATTATATGATAAAATATTTAGAAAACTCTAGAAAATTTAGAATCTCATAGATAAAATTTATAAAAGATGAGTTATAAAATAAAGCTCACATAAATTAGCTGCATATACATATATATATATATATATATACACAATAAAGCCTAGAAGCAAGAGACAGAAAGAGAAGTTTTGTTTAAAGTAACTATAGACAACAGAAAATGCTATGAAATACTTATTGTCCAATTAAAATCTGAACTATATCATTTAGCAAAAATCAATTGTTCAAAGCTCAGCTGAAGTCATGGAATAAAAATGAGAATTCTACCTAATTACATATCAATGCAAGAGCAATCAAACTATGAAAAAGGTCTTTAAAGAACTAGAAAAATTAGCAACATAATTATTTGGGAGAAGAAATATCAAGAATTTCAATGGATGGGGTGGCTAGGTGGCACAGTGGATAAAGCACCAGCCTTGAAGTCAGGAGTACCTGGGTTCAAATCTTGTCTCAGACACTTAATAATGACCTAGCTGTGTGGCCTTGGGCAAGCCACTTAACCCCATTTGCCTTGCAAAAACCTCAAAAAAAAAAAAAAGAATTTCAATGGAACAAATAAAAAACATGCTAAATAAGGTGGCCTTTCATACCAGATTTGAAGTTATATTCTAAAGAAGCAGTCATTGAAATGGTTTGCTATTATCTAAGGCTTAGATTAAATGTTCAGTGGAATAACTGAGTCACTAAACAAATAGTAATGAAATGAGTAGTAATCTCTAGTTTTATAACACCAAATGTTCCTGCTTCTGAAATAAGACCTCACAATGTGTCCAAAACTGCTGGAAAAATAGCATGTCAGCAACTAGGCATAGATCCACATCTCAAACCATATACCAAGATAAGGTTGAAAGGAGTGTTGAATTTACCATAGCCCTTTTGGAAGTACCAGGAATAGTATATCAGTCAGACCTATGGAAAGGGAGGGAGTTTATCACCAAAGGAGAGATAGAGAAGATTATAAAATACAAACTGGATAACTTTGATTATATTAAATTTCAAGGATTTTCTACAAAGTAAAGAAGTGCAACCAAGATTATAAAGAATACAGAAAGTTGGAAAACAATTTTTTATAGGTAACCTTTCTGATAAAGGATTTATTTCTAAAATATCTAGAAAACTGAGGCAGCTAAGTGGGGCAGTGGATAAAGTACCAGCCAAGAAGTCAGGAGGACCTGACTTAAATCCCATTTCAAACATTTACTAATTACCTAGCTGTGTGACTTTGGGCAAGTCACTTAACCCCAGTGCCCTAAGTAAATAAAATTATAAAAAAAGAAAGAAGTATACTAATTCCAGCAAAATAAGCTTCTAAGTCAAAAAGTAATTGGAAGAATGAGCAAACAAAAATGAGTACAGAAAGAGCTAGTATGGCCAGAAGGAAGCTCAGAGCACAAGCAAAGCAGAAAATGACTGAAAACATTGCTAAGCAAAATATGAAAGGAAAATGCAAGGACATCAAGGAGGTAAAATCTTGATAGGTAAATTCATTGAATTTGAATGAGGGGCTGCTGTGCTAAGCCCCACTTTCTCCTCTGTAGGTGAGTAGGTTAAGTGGAGGTCTCTCAGTCTGAAGAAAAGAACTATCAGTCCCTTCAAAACAGGTCAGGCACCCTGAGTTTCCAAGAACAATCAGTCCCTTCAAAATAGGTCAGGGGGTGGGGCGAATTTCCAAGGACTATCCTCTGAGAGCAGATGTCAGGTATCATCACTGCAGCTGTCACAACCTCAGAAATCCCTCATGCTATTGCAAGGCTTGAGCCAATCATTTGAAAGGTCTACAGAAATTAGGATGGTTGTGGTTTTTGCCTATAAAGCTGGGCTTCTAATGCTTGTCAGGCAGCCTCCACCCCTGGGTGTCCCCTTTGCACCCTGGAAGGACCACCTGCTTCTTGCAAGATTCTAATAAATGACATTCTGCTCCAAACTTTGAGAAGCCTCTGAGTAGTCAATTTGAGTAGGGATCTTCAGCATCCCATACAGTTTGGGGGCTTGTTCAGGATCTGGTAGTCTTCTGGGAGATGGTGATGCACCCTCAGATGGAGGCTGGTGCCTATGGGGAGATTTCTCCAATAGTCCCCAGTCTTAGTGTGTTGCCTCCCTCCTGTTAGACAAATGGCCTGAAGCAGAGGAACTCAGTGAGGAGCAGAATCTAAAAGTGAAAGTAGAGAGAGATCCTGATGACTGGCACAGTCTGAAAGACCTACATGTGTAGCTCCAGGTAAGCACTTGGGAGTCTGGGGGTCTATTGGCTGGGTCAAGGAAGACCCGGGAGATTAGCTCCCTAATAAATTGTTGAGAGGACTTCCATTGACCCCAGTGGGAAGGACTCTCTGAGGGGAGCTCTCAGGTGACTGCTGGTGTGAGGGTAATTTCCACCATAGGAATAGGGAAGGTGCAGTCCAAAGTTCCAGGTAAGGATCCTAGTCAGGACATTCCAGTAGATAACCCTTTGGGAAATTGACTACAGAATTGGGAAGTTTTCCCAAGATACAAAGGGAAAAGCAAAAATAAAATGATTAAATTTTATTGTTTTGTTTGGGGTGGCCATGACTTGGGAGGAGGAATAATTTGGTCAAAATTTGGTTCTGCTGAGGATTGGGTCTGTCAGCAATTAAATTTATATGTAAATAGGAAGAGTCCCTTCAGCCAAGAGGAATCAGCTTATGCAAGCCTCTTGATGCCAGAGACGACCAAGATCCTCCTCAGTAAAGAAAGTGGGTGACAGGAAGGGAAGGATGAGGGGGAGGCTCCAGAGTTGGACAAACAGTGGGACCCCCTCATTGCTCTCCCTCCCCCATATGCTCCCTCTCCCCCTGCAGCGCTGCCCCTGGCACTGCCAGCTGAAGGACCCTTTTCAAATTTAAGGAGGGAGCTAAAGCTGTTGAAGCAGGATGTGAGGAATTTCCCCTTTAAGGACTCTGAGGGAGCATGTACAAGCACTGAAAGCAAAAGAAAGATTTGATCCCATTAATAGAAGTCCCAATGCGGGGACCACAAGGGGGAATAGGATTTGTCAATGCCCCTATTATGGGTGCTGAATTAAGGAATTTCAAGAAAGACCTGGTTTCAATCACAGAGGACTCCGTAGAGACCTCCAGACAGTTAGATCAGTTTCTGGGTCCTGACATCTATTTATGGCCAGAGCTGATGCATGTTCCTAACATACTATTCACCCATGAAGAGAGAGCAACAATTAGGACCACAGCCATGAGGGAGTGGGAAAGGAGACACCCACCCTCTGCAGGAGTAATACCAGAAGATCAGAAGTACCTGGTGGCTGACCCAGGTTGGGATAATAACAACCAGGGCCATCAGCAACACATGCAGGACTTAAGGGAATCATTGTAGGGGTCAGGGGCTCACAAAAATCCCCATCCCAAGCCCTTGATAAATGTAAGGGTGGGGCCATCAAGAGAAGAAGTAGTTTTCTTGGTGGACTCTGGCACTGCCAGAATTTCAATTATGAAATCACCAGGGAAGAGCAAATTGTCATCCGAGGTTTTGTTAGTTTACAAGTGTTGGAGCAAATCTTGGAGGAGTTTAAGAACCCAGTAGCACAGGTTAGAGTACTGCAGTATGTAGATGATATTTTGGTAGCTGGGAAAACTAGAGAAGAACTCACCCAAGTCACCATCATTTTATTGAACTATTTGGGCTCCCAGGGGCTAATAGTTTCCCTGGAAAAATTACAGTTTGTGGAAAAGGAAGTGAAATATTTGGGACATTATATAAATGAAGGGAGAAAAAGCTTAGATCCTGCCTGAGTTTAAGGGATTCTACAGTTGCCTAAACCAGAAACAAAAAAGGTGCTTTGGAAATTTTTAGGGTTAGTGGGATACTGTAGAAATTGGATTGATGGATATCTTCTGCTAACCCAACCCTTGTATTGCCAAATTGTCAGAAGAAAAGCCAGAGAAAATTAGGTGGGAACCAGAGGAAGAGCAGAGTTCTGAACAACTTAGATCAGCCCTTATGGTAGCCCCAGTACTGCTCCTACCATCACTAGAGAAGCCCTTTCATGTTTTTAAATAATGAGAAAGGGATGGCCCTGGGAGTCCTAGCCCAAATTAGAGGAGGGCAACGTCACCCGGTTGTCTTTCTCTCAAAAATGCTAGACCCAGTGGCAAGGGGGTGGCCAATGTGCAGCCAAGCAGTGGCAGCCACTGCTCTTCTGGTGGAGAAGAGTAGGAAATTAACCTTTGGAGGCAACTTCATTGTAAGTGTCCCACATTGGGTCTGATATACATTGAACCAATGAGTTGGAATGTGACTAACTGATTCTAGAATCTTAAAATATGAGGCAATCTTATTGGGAAAAGATGCTGTAATAGTGGCGCAGGATTCTAATTTGAACCCAGCTGGTTTCTTGTCCACCTCTCCAGGGGAACATGCACCTTTGGAACATGATTGTCTTGATGTAATAAATTTCCAGACTAAAGTTAGGGAGGACTTCCAGGAAACCCCTCTGCAAGGCCGGGCCAAATGGTTTGTAGATGGATCCTCATGGGTAGTGGAAGGGAAAAGGAAGAATGGGTATGCCATAATTGATGGAGATGGGCTGTCTATAGTGCAGGCCAGCTCCTTACTGAAAGGGTGGTCAGCCCAGACATGTGAGCTATATGCCCTCAATCAGGCTTTAAAAGAATTAGAGGGAAGAAGTGGAGCAGTCTATACTGACTCAAAATATGCTTGGGGAGTAGTGCATATCTTTGGAAAAATTTTGGAAGAAAGAGTATGATCAATAGCAAAGGTAAGGAACTGGCACATGAGGCCCTGATTCTAAACAATTTGGTATTATCAAAGCACATAGCAATTGTCCACATAAAAGGACACCAGATGGGGAACTCATTCAAGGCAAAAGGTAATTGCCAGGTGGCTAGGTGGCAGCTAGGTGGTGCAGTGGATAAAGTACCGGCCCTGGAGTCAGGCATACCTGGGTTCAAATCTGGTCTCAGACACTTAATAATAACCTATCTGTGTGGCCTTGGGCAAGCCACTTAACCCCATTTGCCTTGCAAAAACCTAAAAAGAAAAAAAGGTAATCGCCTAGCTGATGAGGAGGCAAAACAGGCAGGGGAGGAGAGGTCTCAGAGCTCAGAGGATATGATGTTATTGGTACCCACATTGCCCCAAGATCTACCACCACCATCCCTTACCTCAAAGGAACAGACAAAGCTCCAGGAGTTGGGAGCAGAGAAAGATGGGAAGGGGTATTGGTTTCTACCTGATGGTAGGGAGGTACTGACCAAGGCAGGAATGAGACAGATGCTCCAATACCTACACCAAGGCCATCACTGGGATATCCAGAACCTGTGTGATGCCGTATTGACCAGGTATGTGACCCCTGGATTATATGCCTTGGTCTACCAAATAGTAGATAGCTGTATTATTTGTCGAAGGACTAATAAGATGACCCTAAGGCAGACCCCTCTTGGGGGAACAAACTCCTGGTGCGAGGCTTTTTCAAGTCATACAGGTGGACTTTATCGAGCTGCCACCAGTGGGGCGTCTCAAGTACTTGCTGTTCATAGTGGATCACTTAACCACATAGGTAGAAGCTTTTCCCCTCTCCCAAGCTACTGCAACAGCAGTTGCAAAAGTACTTTTAGAACAAATCATTCCAAGGTACAGTGTGGCGGAGTGTATACATTCAGACCAGAACACTCACTTCACACTCAAAATCCTCCGGTCCCTGACAGAGGCTTTAGGTATTTCTTGGGACCTGCATACCCCCTGGCATCTGCCTTCTTTGGGAAGAGTGGACAGAATGAACCAGGAAATTAAGAAATAACTGACCAGATTAGCTTTGGAAACTCAATTGCCTTGGACTAAGTGCCTTCCCCTTGCCCTGCTGAGGATCAGAACAAAACCCTGTAGGGATGTTGGGCTATGACCTTATGAAATGCTATTTGGTCACTCATATCCAGGGGGAGGGAGAGGGAAATCAATGGACCCGATATTTGAAACTAGGGATTCATTTTTACACACCACATGTGAGTGAAAGGACCGATAGACCAGGGACTGGGTTCTGATTCAGGCCTGGCCAGAGGACAAGCAGACCCCAACCTGGGAAGGTCCATTCTAGATCCTTCTGACATCTGACATGGCTGTCCGAACCCAAGAACATGGTTGGACACACCTAGAGAATGGACACATGAACCTCGGGGTCCATCTTCTGGAGAATTGAGGCTGAGACTGCAAAGAGTCTCATGAACCCATACCAGATTCTTGGATTAAGTGACTTGGTGTTGATCCTGCTAAGTCTTTTTATCTTTCAGATTGGCTTGATTTCATGCATAATCAATAGGAATTTTAGATTGTTCTCTATTGCTGGTTGTAATTATAGTGAAAATCCTTGGGGATGGCCAAAATGAGCTTCTCATACTTGATCACTCTATGTGGGTTGGTCATTAAGCCCCTAATGAGTTTCCCAATTTCTACCCTGCCCCCTTATAATTTAGAGAATAGTTTTATTGGAATGATACAGACCATAGCTGACACCTTTAAGGTTAAAAATTGTTGGGAGAAAATTCTCCAAGAACTATCAGTCCCTTCAAAATAGGTTGGGGTGGGGGGGTCAAGTTTCCAAGGACTATCCCCTGAGAGCAGATGTCAAGTATCATCACTGCAGCTGTCATAACCACAAAAATCTCCCATGCTATTGCAAGACTTGAGCCAATCATTTGAAAGGTCAACAGAAATTAGGAAGGTTGTGGTTTTTGCCTATAAAGCTGGGCTGCTGATGCTTGTCATGCAGCCTCCACCCCTGGGTGTCCCCTTTCCACCCTAGGAGGACTGCCCACTTCTTGCAAGATTCTAATAATTGACATTCTGCTTTGAACTTTGAGAAGCCTCTGAGTAGTCAATTTGAGTAGCGGTCTTCAGCATCCCATACATAGGCATCAGGTAGAGAGATATGAATCCAGAGAACTGGTAATGGTCCTGGATATGAGACAGTCACATGAGACAGTTAAGAGATTTGCCCAAAGTCACACAAGTAATAAGTATCATGATAGATAGAAGCTAAATTTGAACTCAGCTCTTCCTGACTCTAGGCTTGATGCTCTATTCACTGCACCTGTCTTATGTGGAAGGTAAAGACAGAGGTAGCTCTGAGTGGAATTTAAATTTCCAAGTAATGGTTTACAATATTGGGTTAATAGATTCCTACCCAGTTATGGAGTATAACTTACAAAAACTGGTAAGTCAAAATTTAAAGGCTTTTAAGCAAAAGAGGAGGAAGGAGAAGACTGTCTATCTACAACTCCAAAGAAAGATGTGATGAGTAGTAGTCTCCAAGGAGAAAGAGAATGGCAGCTGAAATACTCACAAATTTACATGAGAGAAAATTGTAGAATGAAGGAAATTAGGAAAAGCCATGACTCCAAACATCAATATACAAAGGGCAAAAATTTAGTCAACACAAAAGAGGAACTGGACATCCTAATGCCAACAGGCAAATTAGATCATGTAGGTATCATTCAAGCTTCATGGGATACAATCTATGGCTCTGGATGAGGATAGTTTATCAAAATAAGCAAGTGTCACTAAAAGGTAGATGTAGAAGGTAGAAGAAATTAGATATAGAAGCTTATCACATGTATATTCAACTGAAGAAATACAGATACTAGGACATTTGAATAAAGGCCAAAAGAGGGAAACATTTAAGGGATTTTGTCATTGAAATAGACTCTAGGCCAGTTAAACAGAAAATAGAAATAAATGAGAAGTTTGGGAAACAGGTCATAAGAGAAAAGGAACAGGGTAGCAAGGAAAGAGTGATAAAGTAGCAATGAAAGACTTTCATTACCAAATATCTGTACCTATTCTAGTTCAGGCTGACTCTCTCTCTTCTCTAAATTCTATAACAAGAGAAGCTAATAACTTGCTATTACCTTAGTGATTTTTTCATGCTTTGAAAGATAGAAATCCTGATCTCCTGGGAAGGAAGTTCTCAAATGAGGGAATATATGCAGAGTATTTTGAAAAACTTAAAACACTATATTAGGAATAACTGTAATTTTTATTGCTATTGTTAAGTCATATTGATAGCTAATCCTCTGTGCCTAGTAAAACATAAATCCTACATTTTAGAAGAGTAGATTTCTCTGGATTCAGAGCAAATATGAGTAGAATTCTGAGGCCTAAAATAGTTCTAGGGAAGTCAAACCAGAAGTAAGATGTTTAAGAGGAGGAAAAATGAGATTTGTCTCTCATCACTAATCAGAATTCACAAAACCTTTCCCTAACAAAGCTGAACTTTCATAAAAAAAATGTGCAAAAGATAGAAGAGAGAGCAGGGCTGGTAATCAGAGGTGAAGATAAACAAAATGGTGTCCTGTCAAAACAGCAGTAGGAATGCTAAAGCTCAAAAATGTCCTGAGACTGGTTAGATGATAGGTAGAAACTACTATAGTAAATAATTGGAAAACAAAAAATATATATGATAAAAAAATGAAAACTATAAAAAGATTTGCAGGAAATGATCAAAAGTGAAATGAGCAGAATGAAGAGAACATAGCTGTACAGAGTAACAGGAATGTTGTTCTAAGAACAGCTTTCAATGACTAATTCATCTTGAGTATCATAAGTCCTTTAACATACTGTAAGGAACCTATAAAAATTGATAAATAGAAGTAAGTATTGCATTGCTTTATCTACATGTAATATATAAAGACATATTCTTACACATGTATTTATATTCATTTGAAGCCTACTTCAGGGTAACATGGGGAGAGAGGGAGAAAAATGGAAAGTACACAGCAGAAAAAAAAAAGCTAAGGAAAAAACAAGAGAAAAGCAGGGTAGCTTTGAAAATGATGTCTAGTATTTATTACATAACTTTCGTTATTCACTTATTCCTATTCCTTTTTAATCAGAGTTGTTTTCCAGATTTCTGTTTTCCTTTTAATCTTGGTTCCATTGTTTTCATTTGTCCAAATTCTTTTAAATTTGACAACATCAAAGTTAGCAAGTTTGCATTTTCTGATCTTCACTACCTCTTGCTTGGTCAAAAAGTCCTCTTTCAATAGATCTGACAGATATCCTATTCCTTCTTTTCCCAATTGGAGTATGGTATCACCCTTTATATCTAAATCCTATACCCATTAAAGGAAACCTTACCTTGGTTTATGGTGTGAGATGTAGACCTAAGACTAATTTCTGTCATACCATTTTTCCAAGCTATTTTTGTCCAATAGTGTGTTCTGATTTCAGAAACTGGAGTCTTTGAGGTTATCAAACAGAAGATTGCTCATCATTTCCTACTGTTCACTCCATTATCATATAATATCTTTTGTCAATTTGATTTTGGTATTTTGCAAGGCATTGAAGTTAAATGATTGCCCAGAGTCACCTAGTTATTTAATTATTAAGTGTCTGAAATGGGATTTGAACTCAAGTCCTCCTGACTTCTTGGCTGTTACTTTATCCACAACACCACTTAGCTGTCTCAGTTATCTATATATTTTAGAAATAATTCCTTTATCAGAAAGGTTACCAATAAAAATTCTTTTCCAGCTTTCTGTATTCTTTCTAATCTTCTCTCTCTCTCTCTCTCTCCTTTGGTCATAAACTCCCTCCTGTTCCATAGGTCTGACAGATATACTATTCATTGTTCTTCCAAAAGGATTATGATATTGTAGACCATGGTTACTTGAGTTTGGTTCTGCCTATGAGGAATCATTATTCAGACTAAGAAAAGCATGGGAGGAAATAAATCATAAATTTATAAAAAAGGTTACTGGACATAGGAAGGGCTAGGAAGAGAGAGAGAGAGATAATGTAACAGCCAAGCAGAGTTGGCTGGGCCATAGTCAAAGAAGACTGTGAAACCAAGCTGGGATCCACCACCAGGTTTTTAATGTCTTGCCTCTCATCCAGAGGGCAAAAGATGACCTCCCTTTGCCTCTACTGGACCAGGAATTAGGTGGAGGGCAAAGCCTAAGGACATCAGGGTATTTTACATAAAACAATGAATCAATGATACATTAAGAATAGGGGGAGGTCTCCACCCTAAGTAGCTTTTGACAATCATAATTCTCTACTTCAAGTCAATTTACATCTCAAGGGTCAATTTACATTTTCACTCAAATTCTTTCTGTTACATTCAATTATACTTCCCCTGCATAAGGAGGGAGTTTGTGACAAAATGAGAGAGAGAGAGAGAGAGAGAGAGAGAGAGAGAGAGAGAGAGAGAGAGAGAATTATAAAATGCAAACTGGCTAACTTTGATTATTACCTTAAAAAAGTTTTGCACAAATTATTCCATTATAACCAAGATTAAATAGAATACAGAAAGTTGAAATGCAATTTTGATAAGTGACATATCTGATAAACAAGGTTTCTAAAACATATAAAGAACTGAGGCAGCTGGGTGGTGCCATAGATGGAGCACCAGCCCTGGAGTTGGAGGTCCTGAGTTCAAATCCTGTTTCAGACACTTAACAATTACCTTGCTGTATGACTTTGGGCAAGTCACTCAACCACATTGCCTTATTTTTTTTTTAAAAAAGCATTAAACAAAAAGAAATTATATTATAAAGCAGTAGTCATCCATACTGGCATCTTCTAAGGATAAAAGTGGTGATTCAGTGGAATAGACTAATCACAAAACAAAGAGTAAGAAATGATTCCTAATCTGCTGTTTGAAAACCCCAAAGACTCTAGTTTCTGAAATAAGAATGCACTCTTTCAAATTTTAGTAGGGCAGCATCAGTCACAGGTTGCATCTCACAACATCTACGAAGATAAGGTTGAAATGGGTTCAGGATTTAGACCTGAAGGGGGGGGGGGTGCTAAACCCCAATTGGGAGAAGAAGGAATAATCTATCTGTCAGACCAATAGAAAGGGAAGGAATTTATGACTAAACAAGAGATAGTGAATGTTATAAAATGCAAACTGGCTAACTCTGATGATATTAAATTAAAACCAAGGTTAGACATAATACAGAAAATTGGAAAGCACTTTTTATAGGCAAAATTTCTGATAAAGGATCATTTCTAAAATACATAGAGAACTGGTGCAGTTATGTGGCACAGGGGATTGAGCATGGGCCCTGAAATCAGGCAGACTGGACTTCAAATCCAGCCCCAGACACTGAAAACTTATTCATCTGTGAGGCATTGGACAAGTCATTAATCCCATTACCTTGCAAAAAAAAATATATATATATATATATAAAGCAAAACAAAAATACAATACTGCAAAGGGATAAGTGGAGTTCTGCTCAAAAGATCTGCAATATCTACCTAAAACCATCAGCAAGGCATATGCAATGCAGATATGGTAGAAGCATTCTCAATACCATCAGTGGTAAAACAAGGATGCCTGTTTTCACTACTGTTTTTCAATATTAATTTAGAAATGTTAATTCAGCAATAAGAGAAGAAAAAGAAATAGAAGGAAGTAGAATAGACAATGAAGAAATAAAACTCAATCTTTGTAGATTATATGATATTATATTTAGAAAACTCTAGAAAATTTAGAATCTCAGATAAAATTTATAAAAGATGAGTTATAAAATAAAGCTAACATAAATTAACTGCATATATACATATTTTATATATATATATATATATTTGTACAATAAAGCCTAGAAGCAAGAGACAGAAAGAGAAGTTTTGTTTAAAATAACTGTAGAGAAGAGAAAATGCTTGGGAGTTTACCTGTTTGAACCAAACTATGAAATACTTTTTTGTCCAATTAAAATCTGAACTATATCATTAGCAAAAATCAATTGTTCAAAGGTAAACTGAACTCATGGAATAAAAATGAGAATTCTACCTAATTACATATCAATGCAAGATCAATCAAATTATGAGAAAGATATTTAAAGAACTAGAAAAATTAGCAACAAAATTGTTTGGGAGAAGAAAAGTCAAAAATGTCAAGAGAACTAATAAAAAAACATGCTAAATAAGGTCGCCTTTCATACCAGATTTGAAGTTATATTCTAAAGCAGCAGTCACTAAAATGGTTTGCTATTATCTAAGGCTTAGATTAAGTTTTCAGTGGAATAACTGAGTCACTAAACAAATAGTAATGAAATGAGTAGTAATCTCTAGTTTTATAACCCCAAATCTTCCTGCTTTTGAAACAAGACCTCACTATGTGTCCAAAACTGCTGGGAAAATAGCATGTCAGAAACTAGGCATAGATCCACATCTCAAACCACATACCAAGATAAGGTTGAAAGGAGTGTTGAATTTACCATAGCCCTTTTGGAAGTACCAGGAATAGTATATCAGTCAGACCTATGGAAAGGGAGGGAGTTTATGACCAGCAAGAGATAGAGAAGATTATAAAATGCAACTATGATTTCATTAAATTTCAAAGATTTTCTACAAAGTAAAGAAGTGCAACCAAGATTAAAAAGAATACAGAAAGTTGGAAAACAATTTTTATAGGTAACCTTTCTGATAAAGCATTTATTTCTAAAATATATAGAAATCTGAGGCAGCTAAGTGGGGCAGTGGATAAAGTACCAGCTAAGAAGTCAGGGGGACCTGAGTTCAAATTCCATTTCAAACACTTAATAATTAACTAGCTGTGTGACTTTGGGCAAGTTATTTGACCCCATGGCTTTGCAAACTACCAAAATAAAATAGACAAATTATATTATATGATAATGGAGCAAAGAGAAGGAAATGATGAGCCATCTTTTGTTTGAATCTCCAGTTTCTGAAATCAGAAAATACTATTTGATAAAAACAGCTTGGAAAATGGTATGGCAGAAACTAGTCACAGGTCTACATCTCACACCATCAACCAAGATAAGGTTTCCATTAATGGGTACAAGATTTAGATATAAAGGGTGATACCATACTCCAATTGGGAAAAGCATGAATAGTAATGAATAGTATATCTGTCAGATCTATTGAAAGAGCACTTTTTGACCAAACAGGAGATAGCGAAGATCAGCAAATGCAAACTGGCTAACTTTGATGTTGTTAAATTTAAAAGATTTTGGACAAAAGAAACCAATGGAACCAAGATTAAAAGGAAAACTGAAATTTGGAAAACATTTTTGATAGTAACATTTCTGATTAAGGACTCTTTTCTAGAACCTATAGACAACTGAGTGGCTAGGTGACACAGTGTACAGAGAAACAACCCTGGAGTCAGGAGGACCTCATTTCAGACATTTAATACTTACTTAACTGTATGATCTTGGGCAAGTCAATTAACTCCATTGCCTTGCAGAACACCCCCCAAAATAAGATAAAATTATATAAAATATACAGAGAAATAAGTAAAATTTCTTCAAGTCCACGTGATTCCCCAATTGATAAATGCTCAAAGGAGATGAGGAGGTAGTTTTCAGATTAAGAAATTCAAAAGGTCTAGAGTCAATAATTATTGTTTATTGATTGGCAGATTAAAACAACACTGAATTAGCACCTCACACCAATCAGTTTGGCTAGTATAACAAAACACATCTAACTCCATAGTACTGTTTTTTTGTTTTCGTTTACATCCCTTCTTACTCTTTTCTTCAGTTATGTGCAAAAAAACATGTTTCAGCATTCATTTCCAAAACCATAAGTTTCAATTTCTCTCTCTTCCTCCTACTCCAGTCCCCCTCATTGAGAAAGACAGTTACTTGCTATAGGTTAAAAATGTGTAGTTATGGGGTTGGAGCCATGATGGTGGCATGAAGTCAGTAATTCCTGGAAACTCGTTCCCCAAAAGACTCCAAAAGCCATCAAATTATGCCTCAAGACAAAATGTAGAGAGGCAGAACCCGCAGAAAGACTGAGTGATACAAATTCCAAAAGACAACTTAGAACTTCTGCAGGAAAGGTCTGTTTGATTGGGACTGTGGTTTGGAAAGAGTTGCAGCCACAGTATACCACAGAGCCAGCCTGAGTGCCTGGGTCCCTGGGGGCACCTGGGTCCCTAGCAGAGGGGGAAGTTTCCAGAATTCTTGGCCCAGGGATCACCGAAGACTGCTTCAAGGGATAATGAGAGAACTCTGCCACAACACAGCAGAGTATTGGCCTCAGAGTAGCATTGCAGTGGGCACCTGCATGGAGAATCTGGGCAGTCACCTAGCACTTCCATAGCACCCAGCCAGCAGGTAGCAAGGGGATCAAAGGAGATTGCAGAGGTCTCTCCACTCTCCCTGGAGCAACTCTGCTATTTGCCCACACTCAGATCCAGGTTGCAGTTTGGGCTCCCAGATGAGCAAGTATCCTCCTCACAGCTCCAAGGCAGCGGGAAGGGTCTATGGTCATCTACAGACCAGAGCACAGACAGGAGAGCAGTCAGAGCCTCTCATAAGACCTTGGTGGAATTAAGGTCTCTGTGGGTTGTCCCCAAAACTCCCCAAACCCTTGGAAGTGGGGCAGAGCCAAGATGGCAACATGAAGGGATCGAGTCTTAGGTGCTCTCTGATAAAAACTCATAAACTAAGGATGCTAACTAAACTTTCGAGAGACAGAACCCACAAAGGGAACCAGTGAGGCAGTTCTCCTACTCAAGGTAACCTGGAAAAGAGCAGAAAGGCTCTGCACCCCGGGGCGGGGTGGGAGGGGCAGCCCGCCAGAGCAAAAGAACTTCAGCCTCCCTGAGGCAGCCCCAGGGTGCTGGGAGCCGGGGCTCACAGCAGTGGGGGAGTCCCCTGAGCTGCACCCTGGGGAGCACCAGGCACAAAGTGGGGGAACAGCGGGGGACCTCTGCCAGAGCAAGCATGTGGAGCCCAGCCCTCAGGGCACACAGCAAGCAGCTTGGTCTTTCCCCAGCCCTGATCCAGGAAACTGAAGCAGGCAGAGCCATAAGCAGGAGCCCCCAGGGCATGAGCCCATTGAGCTGAGGGAGGGGAGTGAAGAGAGAGAGACTGCAGAGCTCAGGGCTCTGCCCCTGGAACAGAACTCTGGGGTTCTGACCACATTCAGATCCTGATCCCAGTCTAGCCCCCCCAATAGAACAGCAGCGACCCCCCCCACCTCAGCCCCATGGCAGAGAGGGGGGTGCATATGGTCATTCACAGACCAGGAGGGAGGACAGAGCCTCACACACTGAGACCCTTGTGGGAGTGCCCTAAAAGCTCAGGAAGCACCCCAAAACCAGGCCCAGGCTGGGAAAATGAGCAAGCAGAGAAACAAAAGGAAGACTATTGAAAAATATTTTGCAAATGAGCCCAAGAAGGATCAAAATACTCAGTCTGAAGATGAGGAAGCACAAGCTCCTGCATCTAAAGACTCCAAGAAAAACAGAAATTGTGCTCAGGCTATGACAGAGCTCAAAAAAGACTTTGAAAATCAAATGAAGGAATTGGAAGAAAAACTGGGAAAAGAAAGGAGAAAGATGCAGGAAAAACATGAAAATGAAGGCAGTAGAATAGTCAAGGAAATCCAAAAAAATGCTGAAGAAAATAGCATGCTAAAAACAAGCTTAGGTCAAATGGATAAAACAGTTCAAAAAGTTATTGAGGAGAAGAATGCTTTAAAAAGCAAAATTAGCCAAATGGAAAGAGAGATAAGAAAACTCTCTGAGGAGAACAAATCCTTCAGACAAAGAATAGAATTCAGGGAGATTGATGAATTTACCAGAAATCAGGAATCAATACTTCAAAACCAAAAAAATGAAAAATTAGAAGAAAATGTGAAATATCTTATTGAAAAAACAACTGATATGGAAAACAGACTTAGGAAAGATAATTTAAAAATTATTGGAATACCTGAAAGTCATGATCAGGAAAAGAGCTTTGACATCATTTTCAAAGAATTACTACAGGAAAATTGCCTTGATATTCTAGAAGCAGAGGGCAAAATAGAAATGGAGAGAATCCACCTATCCCCCCCGAGAAAGAGATCCCAAAAAACCAACCCCTAGGAATATTATAGCCAAGTTCCAGAACTCCCAAGTCAAAGAGAAAATATTACAAGCAGCCAGAAGGACACAGTTCGAATATCGTGGAGCTGCAGTCAGGATCACACAGGACTTAGCAGCAGCTACATTGGAAGCTCGTAGGGCTTGGAATACAATGTACCAGAAGGCAAAAGAGCTTAGAATGCAGCCAAGAATGAACTACCCAGCAAGGCTGAATGTCCTCTTCCAGGGAAAAAGATGGACTTTCAATGAACCAGGGGAATTTCAAAGGTTCTTTTTGGAATGGCCAGAGCTGAACAAAAGGTTTGATCCTCAGATACAGGACTCAGGTGAAGCATGGAGATTGGAGGAGAGGGGGGAAATATGAGGGACTTAATGAGGATGAACTGCATGTATAGAAAAATGATACTGATAATATTCATATGAACCATCTCAGTTAATAGAGCAGGTAGAGGGAGCTTTTATAGTTGAAGCACAGGAGAAAGCTGAATTTGAAGATAAAATATGGTGTAAAAATGGAGTCAATAGAACAAAAGGGAAATGGAATGGGAGAAAGAAAAAGGAGAGGGGGAATAGACTAAGATATTTCACATAATAAGATTTTTTTTTATTACAATGAGCTATTGCAATGATATGGATTGGGGGAGGCAAGGGGGAATGAGGGAAACTTTGCTCTCATCAGAGGTGGCTAGGAGAGGAAACAGCAAATATACTCAATGGGGTATAGACAACTGGAGTAAGAAGGAGGGAGGAGCAGGGGGAAGGGGTGAGGATGTGAATAAAGGAGGAGAGGATGGACCATGGGGGGAGAGTGGTCAGATATAACACATTTTCTTTTTTACTTCTTGCAAGGGGCTGGGATTGGAAGGCCTGCCCAGGACCATAGGGCCAGGTGGATTCTGGGCCTAAGGGGTGGTATGGGGGCTCAGGGCTTCTTGGCCCCAGGACCAGGGATCTGTCTGCTGTGCCACTCAGTGACCCTACAGCAGAGTCAGAGTGAAAGGAGAGAGAAAATATAGTACATGGTAGTGGAGAAATAAGAAAGGAGGGAGTTGCGATCAGCAATGGCAACGTTGGAAAAACATGGAAGTAACTTTTGTGATGGACTTATCATAAAGAATTTGATCCACCCGTGACATAGTTGTTGGTGCTGGAACAAAGATTGAAGCACATTTTTTGTTATTATTATTTGGGGGAGGGTGCAGGGCAAGTGGGGCTGGGTGGCCTGCCTGGGGTCACATAGCAGGGTGATCTTTGGGTGTCTGGGACCGGATTTGGACCCAGGTGCTCCTGGCTCAAGGGCCAATGTTCTGTCTGCCACCCAGCCACCCCTACTATTATTACTATTTTATTTTATTTTGGGACTTTTTTTTCTTCTTTTTGGTTTTTGCAGGGCAGTGGGGATTGGGTGGCTTGCATGTCACATGGCTGGGTGATTGTTGGGTCTACAGGGCTAGATGTGGGCTTGTGTGCTTGTGCCTCCAGGGCTGATGCTTCATCCATTGCACCACCTGGCCATATCTACAATTATTACTATTATTTTTTAATTTTAATTTTTTTCTCTCCCTTTTACTTTTTTCACCCAAGCAAGTCTATCTATATTCATGGGGGGAGGGGTATTTTGCTTACTTGTAAACAAGAATATTTTATTAATGTAAAAAAATTTGTACAAAATGAGAATAAAAAATAAATAAATAAAAAGCCTTGGAAGTGCAGTGAATAGTCATAGACTGAGGAAATGAGCAAATGACAGAAAAAGAAGAATCTCACTATAGAAAATTACTTTGTCCCATGGAGGAACAAGTTATACACTCAGATGATGACAAAATCAAAGCTTCTGTTTTTGGGTTGATGCAGAGCAAAGATGTAGAGAATTGTGAATGTAACAGAAAGAATTTGGGTAGAGATGTAAATTGACTCTTGAGATGTAAATTGACTTATAGTAGAGAATTATGATTATCAAAAGCTACTTGAGGTGGAACCCTCCCCCTATTCTTTGCATCATTGATTCATTTAAACAATGTAAAATTTGAATCCTGATCTCCTTAGGCTTTGCCCCCCACCTAATTCCTGCTCCAGCTGAGGGGAAGGGAGTTCACCTTTTGCCCTTTGGATGAGAGGCAAGACATAAAAAACACCATTTGAATCCCAGCTTGGGTACACAGTCTTCTTTGATGGCCCTGACAACTCTGCTTGACTGTTCTTTTATCTCTCTCTCTTCCTATCCCTTCCTATCCCTTCCTATGTCTAGTAACCTTTTTAATCATTTTTTTGATTTATTTCCACCCATGCTTTCACTAGTCTGAATAATGATTCCTCATAGGCAGAACCAAACTCAAGCAGCCATAGGTCTGACAGATACGTATCACCTATTATGTCAAAATCCTGGACACATTTCAACCCTATCAAATAATATGGTGTGAAATGAGGATTTATGCCTAGTTTCAGCCATGCTGTTTTCCCACCAATTTTTGTCAAATGGGAAATTCTTAATTTAGAAGCTAGAGGCTTTGGGGTCATCAAATCATAGATTACTGCTCAATTCATTGCTGGTGTTTTATTTTATAATTACGCTGCTCCACTGAACCACTGGTCTAATCCTTGGAAAGAATCAAACTGTTTCAGTGACTGCTCCTTTAACAATATAATTTCAAGTCTGGTATGTCTCGGCCACCAAGTTACTTTGCATTTTTTTCCCCACTGGTTCCCTTGATATTCTTGATATTTGCTTCCTCCAGAGGAATTTTGTTGCTACTTGTTCTAGCTCTTTAAAATGGTTTTTTGAGGGGATTTTGATTGCTACTGCAATGACTAAATAATTTAATTTAAGTAGAATTCTCATTTTTTATTGCATGAGCTCAGGTTACCCATGAGTAATTGATATTTTTTCAATTATATCTGATTTTAATTGTATTAAAAGTGTTTTGTTGTTATGGCCATACAGATAGACTCTCAAGCATTTTCTCTTGTCTACAGTTACTTTAAACAGAAGTTTTCTTTGTGTGCTTCTGGACTTTGTTGAACACACACACACACACACACACACACACACACATATATATATATAAATGCAGAAGATTTCTCTGGATTTAATTAAAATCTTCAACTGTGATCAATTGTTTTTCAAGGAGTTTTTATTTGATTTTCTACCTTTGTTTAAATATATTATCATATAAACTGCAAGGAGTGAGCTTTATTTCTTCACTGTCCATTCCAATTCCTTCCACTTCATTTTCTTCTCTTATTGCAAGAGCTAACATTTCTAGGACAATATACAATAAGAGTGCTGATAATAGGCATCCTTGCTTCACCCCTGATGTTATTGAGAACACTTCTACCTTATCTGCATGACATTTAAGACTGATTTCTATGGTCTCTAGTATTTTTGTTTTGATTTCTTTTGTTTCTTTTGTAAGGCAAAGGGTTCAGTGACTTTCCCAAGGACAAAGAGCTAAGAAAGAATTAAATGTCTAAGGCTACGTTAGAACTCAGATCCTCTTGACTCCAGGGCTGGGTTTCTATTCATTGAACCACCCTGGTAGCCACTATATTTTTATATTTTAGAAATAAGTCCTTTATCAGAAAAAATGACCTATAAAAATGCTTTCCAATGTTTCTATTCCTTCCAATGTTCCTTGCATTAGTTTATTTTGTGCAAAACCTTTTAAATGGAATATCATCAAAGTTACACAGTTTGCATTTTCTAATCTTCTCTTATCTCTTGTTTGGTCATAAACTCCCTCCCTTTCCATAGGTCTGACAGATATGCTATTCCTTCCTTTCCCAACTGGTATGGTAACACCCTTTATGTCTTAATCCTCCACCCATTTCAACCTTCTCTTGGCATATGGTGTGAGACATGGATATATGTCTACTTTCTGCCGCACTGTTTTCCCAGCAGCTTTTGTCAAATAATGAGTTCTTATTTGAGAAGTTAGAGGCTTTGGGGATATAAAATCATAGATTACTTCTCAATTCCTTACATCATTGTTCTGTGACTAGGCTATTCCACTGAACCATCAGTCTAATCCTTGTAAAATACAAATTGTTTCAATAATTACTGTTTTACAATATAATTTGATGTCTGCCATGACTAAGCCACCTTACCTTGCTTTTTTTTTCTTTAGTTCCCTTGATATGCTTGATCTTTTCTTCCTACAGAAGAATTTTATTACTATTAAAATGACTTTGTCTTATTTTCATTGCTATTGCATTGACTAAATAACTTAAATTAAGTAGAATTCTTATTTTTATTACATGGCAGCAGGATACCCATGAGCAAATGAGATTTTTCCAATTATTAAGATCTGATTCTTTTGTGTGAAAAGTGTTTTGCATTTCTGGTCATAAAGGTAGAATCCCAAGCATTTTCTCTTGTCTACAGATAATTTAAATCTAATTTCTCTTTCTTCACACTCTGAGCATTGTTGTACACACACACATACACACACACATACACACACACACACACACACACACACACACACACATATGAATTAATAAGTTATTACCATGGGGTGGGCAGAGGGAATGGAAATGACAATGGTAGTCTACTGGCCAAGTTTCCTTGCTGTATACTGCAAAAACTGCTTAATTTCCATCAAAATGCTGAAAACTTGGATAGCTACACTTGGAGGTTGAAAAATAAGTCTCTTTGACAAGACACTTTGTTGTGACTCAAAGAGGATCTTCCTCCTTAGTTCTTGATCAGACTGTTTGTAGCTATGCCAGAGGCCACAGGGTCATTGATTTTAACTTGTAATCTTATTTAACCTTATTTTACAAATGAGGAAACTGAGTCCTAGAGAGGTTTATTTTTTCATTCTAGAAAGAATGTTATTGGGAAACATCATTGGGAGCTCAGGTACAGTGCTACACAATGGCAAAAATAAAACAACCACATTTCCATGGGTTACAAAGGCAGTATATGTCAGAAGTCAGATGTAAACTCAGGTTCTCTGATGTCAAACACATGTTCTTTTCATTATCATGGTGTCTCAACAAGATAACTGTCCCTGGGGAGTCTGCAGTGAGCTATGGGGCACCACTGATCATCATAAAGACCAATGCTACAAGGGGGCTCCATGCTCAGTTGGAGGCCAGAGCCTCCCTTCTTCATAGTCTGTGTGATTCAGCACCAGACCAAGGACTTCCTTCAAGTCTTGTTTTTGTTCCTAATGTTTTTGACTACAACATCACATGGGAGCCTTCCTGCTTGTACAGACTCCATCTGCCAGAGAACCCTAATCACCAGCATTGGGCTCACTTCTGTTGACTAAAATGTCAATGCTCTTCTTCCCTCAGACACTTGCCTCAGGGGAGCCCAGGAGCAGAGATTTAGATATGAAGAGAACACAGACCAGCCCTCTTGTTTTTCAGAAGATGACACTGAGATCTTAGGGCTTAAGTCACTTGCTCAGGATGACACAGCTAGCAAGTATATGAGAAAGGACTGCAACCCAAGTCTTCCTGACTCCAAGTTCAATGATTGTGATGTTAGTACTTTATTACTGAAAAGGATCATGACAGAAGGGAAGTGATGCCATGCCCTACACATGAATGAGATTTGAGTGAGAGGGATGCAGTGCTTCCTTCAGAACATGTGTCTAGTGGACAGATATCAATCAGAATGCCTGGAGGTGGTCCTGGATACAAGGCTAGCAGGGTTAAGTGTCCAAGGTCCTATACCTAATAAGTGTCTGAGGGCAAATTTGAATTCAGGTAAATCTCAACTTCAGGACTGGTGATCTACCCACTGTGCCATCTAGTTGCCAGTGACAAATCACTCTCATTTCTCCTAAAAGATCTCTTAAGGCACAATGCATCTGCCTGAAGCAACCATAACAGATTGGGCCAATCATCCTTTGACATTACTGCTAAGGATTGGAGGCTGTGGAAAGGGATGAATACGGTCCAGAGATCAGCTAACACACCCACACCCATAAACATTCACATCCCCCACATGAACACACACAAACTTAGAAGCACACATACACACAAACACAGTTTATATTTTGCAAACAGTGGAATAAGTTATATTTCCTGAAATAAATGGACCTTCAGATTCTCATTTTGTCCCAGAGATGTTTCTCTTTTGTTTCAACTGAGTGGAGTTTCATGAGAATTTTTTAGCAGCCCTGTTAGAATAAGTCATCACCTCAAAACTTTCCCTCTAATGGGTGGGGACATTTACATAGTTACATAATTTTACAAATTGATTTCCAGATAAGCGGAAGTATAAATGTTCCTCCAAACCCAGTCTTCTATCTCTGGCCAAGGAAGGAAGGAAGGAACCTGTGGAAACATGACATTTGATGGGACTTGGGTATTGGACCGCAGTGAGAACTATGAGCAGTTCTTGCAAAAAATGGGTAAGATTGAATTCTTTAGTAAGAAATCCCTTCCTGATCCAGAAGGCCAAATGACAGGTAGGGAGGTTTCTGGTGATCTCTGACTTGTGTAGCCTCCTCATGCTAATCATTCTTCTGGATTTTCCTTCCATTGTTTACTTCAAAGTCAACTAAGGATGATGTCAGGCTTTGATCTCTCTAATTTGCTTCTAATTTCTTCAGGATGGTAGAATTTGTTGGTCAGTTTTTCATTTTCAGAGCTCCTCCTGGCCTCAGACTTTTCACACTCCAAGAAAATGTCAGTAACTTGTCCATTTGCATCAATTATTTATTTAGAAAGATGCATAAGACTCTGGTAAGAGTTTGAAGAAGAGAAAATTATGAAAAAAATCAAGGAAGGAAGGGAGGGAGGAAGGGAGGGAGGAAGGGAAGGAGGGAGGAAAGGAGAGAGGGAGGAAATGCTGGCTGATTTGAAATGGAGAAGACTCTTAGGGACCATTGCAGACAATCTGTTTAAAGAAGAGGAAACAGAGATGTAAAGAAACCAAAAACTCATCCATTTTAACAGAATTCCACAAAGGTGTGATTTTGATGACAAAAATAAAAGGGGGAAAGGGTGAGATTCATATAAACAGAGTTATTACTATGAATTATTTTCAGCTGAAGCATTTCCAGTTGAGATAAATTCAGAGAACGATCTGACCATGGTCAAATGGTTAAATCAAGTTTGAAAAATAAGTATGGTACCATCCAGAGAGACTGGTGTCTGCCATTGCATTGTTTAGGGGCAAAGGTGGCTCCTCAGAAAGGGACACCATGGTTATGGGACATGGTTGTGGTGGGTCAAGGTCAGGTGAGAGAGCAGAACTGAGCCATGTGAAAACTCCCCCTAGATGGCTGCAACCTGGGTCCAAAGCCCAGGAACACTGTCCTAATTATATCTGTCATTAGTTGGGGGAAGGGAATGAAAACTTCTAGGACTATTCCATTAATGCTTTTAAGCCCTGATTCTCACTCCTGTCTCCATGGATCTCATCCCTACTTAATCTACACAGCAGTCAAACCAGACTATTCATTCTCTGGGACCTTTAAATGCATTCTGAGATAAATGGTGGCACAGTGCAATAGAGCATTGGGTCTGGAGTCAGGAAGAGCAGAGTTCAGATCTGGTCTCAGATTTATGAACTGGGAGACTCTGGACAAGTCTCTTCACCTCTCTGGCTAACTCAGTTTCCCCATCTATAAGCTAAGGATCATAACAGAGCCTACTACCCAGAGTAGTGAGGATCAAAGGCAATATTTATAAAGCACTCAATCTGGGGACTGGAACATAAGTCGGGGCTTGTCCCTTTCCTTGGCTTTCTGAATTTTGTGTTTGGGTCCCAGATGGAATTTTCTTCTGGAATTGTCTCTGGATCCCCTGCCTGCCCTCAGCCCTGCCCCTCCCATCTCTTCAAGAGTTCCCCAAGGAGTGACCTTGGAAAAGGGGATATCAGAGGCATCTAGGGGCAGGGGGTGGGGAATGCAGGAGAAGAGAGGGAAGGAAGGAAACAATCAGTTATTAAATCCTTCCTCTGGGCTAGACCCTGTGCTGACTGCTGTAGAGATGTCACTTGATTCTCCCACCAACCCTCAGAGGGAGGTGCTATTGGAATCCTCATTTTATAGATGAGGAAACTGAGTCACACAGAATTGGGACTTGTCTAGTGTAACACAGCTAGTAGGTGTTGGAGACCAGGTATGAATTCGTGAAGATGAGTCTTGCTGACTCTAGACTGAGAGTCCTAGACACTGTACCATTTCAGTAGGAGAAGAGAAATCACATCTTCCTCAAGCCTTCCCCCTCTGCCAGGACTCGCCACAGAGTTCTTAAAGGCAGTAGAGACTTTATCATCTCAGAGACTGAGGTGAATGATTTTTACTTTGTCAGCTGATGGTTTCCTGGGCACTGAATTTCAAAGTAGGAAGATCTGGGTTCAAATCCTGCCTTAGGATCATCATTGCTGTGATGTGGGACAAGTCCTTTGACTTCTGAGTGTCTCAGGTTCCTTGTTGGGAAATAGAGGAGGCTGGACTCAATGGTTTCTAAGGGTCTTTCCAGCTGTAAACAGATGAGCTTACCTCTAGAATATAGTGGATTTCTGTCGTTTCACCTTCAGTCCAAAAGCAGACATCAGGAAGGTAATGTCAAACATGCACATCAAGTGAAGTGAAGTTGGACTGTGTAGTCTCCAGCCTCAATTTCTCCTCTGGAGCCATCTGGCTCCTGTGCCCAGATAGTGATCAGGATGACTGGGGATAGACAGAAATGCATTGGGAGCCCTTGGCCTTCTTAAATTCAGGTTTTCCTGGGGTCTCAGTTTGCCTGAGTCAATGTCCAGTCAATGATTATAGCTGTAAAAGACAGCTGAACAGCCAAGAATTATTTGCAAACTAGCCATCCTCTCCCTTTCCTTCCTCTTTCCTCCTCTCTCTCTCTCTCTCTCTCTCTCTCTCTCTCTCTCTCTCTCTCTCTCTCTTCTCTCTTTTCTGTTTTCTCTCTCCTTTCTTTTTTCTCCCTTCCTCCAGCAATCCCTCCATAATACAACCAAACACACACATTGAAGTATCTAATAAACACGTCATAGGAAATGAATGTGTTTATGCTGCTCTTTAGAGTACTCTCACCTGACTAGAACAATTTTAATTTGGATTTTGTCATGACTTTGATTTCACAGATGTCAGCTTGATCAAAATACAGAAGGCAGTCAATGAAAAGTTTCACATAACGATTGATCAAACAGACCATGGGATGACTGTCCATGAATCTGCTCTATCCCAAAATATTGAGATTCAGTTTGGACTTCCATTTGAATTCCGAACCCCTATTGGAATAGAACTCAAGGTAAGCAGTTTGCTCCTGAAAACACATCCTTATTTCTAGAACATAAGAAACTAACTCCCACAAACTCTTCTGCTTTCCCTTCAAACTCTTCCCATTCACCCCCACCATATCTGTTAAATCCTCTTATTACTCCTTATCATGGAGTTTATTTAAAATTGAACTTGTTTCATTTAACAAGCATTAAATCTTCCTCTATCATACCACAAGAAATAAAGGGAATCCAGGCTACAGAAGGGTTTGGTACAAGAGTCATTTGTCTCTGAAATACTCATAAAATTCTCATACAATAAAATTTTCCTCCTAGGATCCCTGGGAATGGTGATACCTTGAAATTATATTACTTTTGAAACCCACTAAATTAATTCTTATCTCCTTCAATTCGCTGCATATTTATTGAATGAGTTAGGGTTAGTGTGCTGGGTATGATGCACAGCACCAGAGATAGAGACAAAAATCTCAAATTCTGCCCTCAAAAAGCAGCCACTCTTCTGAGAGAATGCAACATTTACCTTGACAGGAAGGAGCATTGGAGGATTCGCCCTCTGTTTCATGGAATCCCACTTCCTTGTTCCCCTTTATGTTACTGAATCTATCAAGGGATCCCATGACCTCTCTTATGAAGCAGAAAAAATCCTCATTTGGAGGAGAGCCAAGTCAAAGGTTTCTTTCTTTGTAACTAAGAAACAGCTGAAACCATGAAGCCATGTTCTTTATTTCTGATTACCTTTTTTAATCCCTCAGAAGTGTTAATTTCTCTTTTGACTTTTGTCTTTTCTGGATTCTCCTCTTGGGCATCTTCCCTTGGAAACATCAAATTGTGCCCCCTCAGAGGATCTCAGCTATTAAAGAAAGCATTGAGAGACTTGGGGAGGAAGGCATCAGCATGCATCTTGTCAGGAGACTGCCAGTCTTCATTTGAACCCCAGACTTCTTTCTATATATGGCAAAGTCATCCAGGTTGAGCAAGAAAAAGGCATGTCTAAGAACACAGAACACATACACCATGTCCCTGATTTCCAGTTCAGTATGCTTTCTAGGATGCCCCACTATTCATTTCATGGAAGTATATAAAAAGAACTTTGTTTTCATTCTCCATTGCTATCTCAATATTTTATGTAGGGGTGAAATGATAATTACTATAATGTAAATATGAATATTTGCACTGAAAAATAGCATCAGTACTGATTCTCTGTGCTTCTCCCTGAGTTACAATAGAAAGTATTCCATCTACTTTCTAAAGTCTTATATTTTCTTTCCACCCTAATTAAATATTATTCCATTTCCCAGGCTCTGTGACTTAGACAAACTGATCTCTCTGCTCCTCATCCAAGATACTCTCCTCCCCTATGTACACCTCTGCATTGACTTTTCCCCATACAAGGCCTGTACTCCCTCCTTACATCTGCCTCAGAGAGACCTCCCCTACTTGGCCTGAGTGATTTATTGGAAAAACCTCTGGACCTGGATTCAAGAAGATCTGAGTGCAAATGTGGATTCAGACTCTTAAATAGTTGTATGACTCTGGATCAGCAACCTAAACTTTTGTAGCTTCCTCTCCTACATAACAGGGATAATAATAATAATGGCTCTGCCTGGTCATAAGGAGGAGGAAATGAAGTAGTTCTTTGAAGTGCTTGGTAAATCTTAAAACAGTAAATAAATGACAGTGATTACCCATAGAGGTAGCTCAAGCACCAGCTTCTGCATTGGGTCTTTTCTGATTTCCCCAGCTACTAGGACCCTCTTCCAACTATGTTGCATCTCTTGACTTTGTATTTATTTTGATTACTCAACTTGATATTTGTGCTGATAAGGGTTTGAATATAGGTGCGTATAGACATGCACCTATGTTTTTTGCTTGTCACTTCCATTATCATGGAGCTGTCTCAGGAACAGGAATTGGTTCATTCTCTCTGTATTCCCAAGATTTAGTGAATGGCAGACACTTGATAAATCTTGGTTGATTGATTTATTGAGCTCATAATGACATTTCATGGGTAAGGAAACAAGTTACTGTCTTAATTTCTTGAATAAGCATGTAATACAGATGCCTAAAATGTCCCAAATGCATTTTGTTTTATGTTCAGGGGACCTTTAAGAAGGAAGGACAAAAGATTGTTGGCAACTTTATTCGAATGGATAATAAAAATGAGTTGAACACTGTCCAAGAAATTATAGAGGATGAACTAGTCCTGGTGAGTTATTTTAATAGTTTGTAATACTCTACAGCTCATAGACAACTCTGACTAACTGGGAAATCATAATGCTCATGCAGAGTGAATTGAATTATTCTTTAAAAATACACAGTAAGGAAAAATCTCTAATTCCTCATTGGATTGCAGTAACCCTGTACTCTTGAGGGCCCTGGAAATTCTTCATATATGGATATGGGAAATTCTAGCTAACAATCATTTGCAGATCAACCAGAGTATCTCAGTGAGGCTAATTGTGGATGAGTTTTTCAGCCATGATAACGCTTCAGAGTTCTTAACTAATGGAACCTTTGCTCCTCAAAGTAGTGCCCACCCTGAAGAAACCCAGGACACTTGAAGTCACCTACCATTCAATAGAAGTGTTGCCTTCATCAAAGAAAGCCTGAATTAAAGCATCCATTGCATTGTGTCTACTCTCAAAAAACTTATTGGGTGTGTGACACCACTCAAAATATTTAACTTCCATGTAATTCAGCTTCCTCACTCATGAAATGAGGATAATAATAATGAACAAAAATATGATAATAATTATTGAGCTTTTAGATCGATCCACAACACATTGCAGATGCTGTCCTAAAGGCTTCTTTCCTTTTTCCTTTACTAATCAAGTTATTTTGGAGTGAAGGTTACATTGGGCATAATAATATCTAAATAAAACCATGACTATATACTATTATTCATTTAAGTAATTAAGTTCCTTTATTAATATTCTTTTAAAAAAACTCTTCATAAAGACTAACAAACTACCATGTGGGGAGCGAGGGATGGAAGTGAGATTGGGGCAAAATGGTAAAATTCAAAATCAATCAACCAATTAATTAATTAACTAAATTGAATAAACTAAATAAAAAATAATTAAGTAAAAATTCAAAATAAATAAATTAATTTTAAAAAACAACTTTTCTGTCTGAGCTACTTCCACCAGATTAAAAGAGAAGATTGACTAGTAACTAACTTTTTAGGAATTATGATCAATATTGACTTTTCCCTTTCCTTGTTAAAATGCCAAGTTTTAGAAAATCATTTCCAGTTTTTTTTTAATTTTCAGATCTACAGTTACAAAGGAGTGGATGCCAAGAGAATCTTAAGGAAACTTGAAACTCCCACATGTACAACTAGATAGTTACCGTTCGACTACTTGTCCTATATCCATTGCCTATTGTGATGTCCAGTATCACCAAAGGAAAAGAAGCAAAAACCATGAGATTTGACTGGATTTTGCTTACATACTCCCAGACATCCAGTTAGCTCAGCTTATCAAGTAAATATGTCAAATTTTCTTTTTTTTAGAAAGATTTTATTTACTTTGAGTTTTACAATTTTCCCCCCATTATTTCTTCCCTCCCCCCACCCCCCACAGAAGACATTCTGTTAGTGTTTTCATTGGTTCCATGTTATACATTGATTTCAGTTGAATGTGATGACAGAGAAATCATATCCTTAGAGGAGAAAAATAAAGTATGAGATAGTAAAATTACATAATAATATAATGCTTTTTTTCTGATTTGACAGTAATAGTCTTTGGTCTTTGTTCAAAGTCCATAATTCTTTCTCTGATACAGATGGTATTCTCCATTGTGGATAGCCCAAAATTATCCCTGGTTGTTGCACTGATTGAATGAGCAAGTCCATCAAGGCTGATCATCACCCCCAAGTTGCTGTTAATGTGTACAATGTTCTTCTGGTTCTGCTCATCTCACTCAGCATCAGTTCATGCAAATATTTCTAGGCTTCCCTGAATTCCCATCCTTCCTGGCTTCCAATAGAACAATAGTGTTCCATGATATACAGATATCACAGTTTGTTAAGCCATTGCCCAATTGAAGGACATTCACTTAATTTCCAATTTTTTGCCACCACAAACAGGGCTGCTATAAATATTTTTGTACAAGTGATGTTTTTATCCTATTTTATCATTTTTCAGGGTATAGACCTAGTAGTGGTGTTGCTGGGTCAAAGGGTATGCACATTGTTGTTGCCCTCTGGGCATAATCCCAAATTGCTCTCCAGACAGGTTGGATGAGTTCACAGTTCCACCAGTAATGAATGTGTCCCAGATTTCCTGCACCCCTTCCAACACTGATCATTGTCCTTTCTGATCATATTGGCCAGTTTGAGAGGTGTGAAGTGGTACCTCAGAGATGTTTTAATTGGCATTTCTCTAAAAAGTAATGATTTGGAGCAATATTTCATATGTATGTCAAATTTTCTTAAGAAAATAAAGACAACCAAATTCCTTCCATATTTATTTGAGTGCCACAGATTCACATGATGTCTTCCACAAGGTCCATGTTCAATATGTGAACAAATGAAAAGATATTACATTATATTATTTTATGCCTACAATATCATACCATATAATAAGTGGTATATGCTGTATCAAAGCATATACAGTGCATACCAAATACACCATATTATATACTGACATATCTTCTTCTCCCAAATGCACCTTTACCCTCTCCCAACCCCACACTTAACTCAATCATTCCATATGAAAGCACTATTTTTCCTCCTCTTCTCTATGTGTTGAGTTCAAACCCATTGTCCAAAGGCTGCATCCAGTGGCATCTCTTTCTGGAACTAACAAGAAAGGCACCAAGAAAAGAAGCATTCATTTCTTAGGATTATTCATCAATACTTTAGATGCTGGGAGGGAATCAGCCAAGCAGCAGAAGTTTGGCAAGTGGCTGAGGACTCCTCTCAGGGCTATTAGACAAGCACACATCACCAACAGTCATGTGCTTCAAGCTATCATTGTCACTGGTGGAGAGGTGGGATCAAGGGGATGAGCAGACTGGGAAAAGGAAGTTCTCTCCTTCTGCTCCTGATATCCTGTCAGTTAGTCAACAGACATAAAGTAAGCAGCCTAGCACTGTCCTACGTACTAAGACCATAAAGAACAGGCTTTGTTTTCAAAATCTCATATTCTATTGGGGACACAAAAAAGATATGAGCAATATAGATGTCCTAGCTTTATAGGAGCAGGACTAACTGGGAGAGGGACTGGGAAAGACCTCCTGCCCAATGTGTGATCTGAAGTGAAGCTTGAAGGGAAATGAATGGGAGATAAGAGTATTCCAGGCATGAGAAACAAAACAAAGGCATGAAAACAAGAGAGTATTATAGAGGAGAAATAGCAATTGGGACAATGTGTAAAGTTTAGCAACTAAGGAGGAGTGAAAAGAAATGGAAACTTAAGGTGAGAGTGAATGTGATCAGGGGCATCCTGGTGAGAAGGAAAGGTTAAAAGCAAAGGGAACAGTAGTGGATTTTACCTTGTCAAGGAAGAGGACCAGCTCATAATGCAAGGCAGGGGAGAAGGAAGAGACAAGTGGAGAAGATGTCTGAGTGAGGTAGGCTAAGAGAAAAATGGAATTCTAAAAGTCCACAGTTTTTTCAATGGACTATGAGGTGGACTCTTCTTCTGTTGGAGTGGGAGGAATGGAGAGTGCTGGGAGAGACTTGAAGAAGGAGCAAAACATGCAGTATGAAGAGAGGGATAGCAAATCCACTAATTAAAAGTGGAGTGATTGCTTTGCTGTATTAACAAATAAGGTGAGATGAGAAAACAAGTTTAGTGGAATCAGTCTACACTCTTTTGGGATTTCATCCAGTCATGAACAAAAGTATTGGAATAGGAGTGAAGGAGGAGAATGATCAGAGGAATCCAGGATTTTAGTATGACAAAAGGAAACAGTAATATGACCAGGATGCTTGTAATTCAAGATGAGATGGGAAGAAAGTATAGTCTGTTTTAGAAAGATGACTTGAGGAAGAACTGAAAGATGGAGAGATTGGAAGTCCTGCTGAACACAAAGAACAGAAATGAGGTTGGGGCATGAGGGGCAGGTGTGTAGCAAAAAATGTAGGATGAATAGAAATATAAATGATTATGACTACTAAATGAAGAAATTGTGGAGTTCCAGAACAGGGAAGTAGTGCATTCAGGAAAACCATAAAGGAATTCCAAAACTAAGTGTGCAAGGCCACAACTGTAGTACTGAGATTAAGAATCCATCCTCTTGACTCCCAGCAGCCCACCATCTTTGACATATCTTCCCTTTCATATGAACTAACTGATTTATTGTACATTCCTGAAAGAGACCAAGAGCACAGGTCCTAATCTACTGGAGGTATTAATCTAGGAAATCAGGGGCCAACTTGTTCTATTGTCTACAAATATGTGTATATAAATAAATATGTCTTTATATATTACATATACTTACAACAATGCTACACATACTTCTATTTATCAGGTGTTCTTTATAGGTTCCTTGTAGTATGTTTTCTTTTTAGGTTTTTGCAAGGCAAATGGGGTTAAATGGCTTGCCCAAAGCCACACAGCTAGATAATAATTAAGTGTTTGAAGCAGGATTTGAACTCAGGTATTCCTGACTATGGGGCCAGTGCTCTGTCCACTGCACCATCTAGCCACCCTCCTTGTAGTGTGTCAAAGGACTTATGATACTTAGGATGAATTAGTCATTGTAAGCTGTTCTTAGAACAACATTCCTGTTACTCTGTACAGCTATGTTCTCTTCTTTCTGCTCATTTCACTTTTGATCATTTCTTGCAAATCTTTTTATAGTTCTCATTTTTTATTATATATATTTTTTGTTTTCCAATTATTTACAATAGTAGTTTCTACCTATCATCTAAACAGTCTCAGGACATTTTGAGCTATAGCATTCATGCTGCTATTTTGACAGGGCACCATTTTCTTTATCTTCACCTCTGATTGCCAGTCCTGCTCTCTCTTCTATTTTTTGCACATTGTTTTTTGTGAAAGTTCAGCTTTGTTAGGGAAAGGTTTTGTGAATTCTGATTAGTGATGAGAGACAAATCTCATTTTTCCTCTTCTCATTGGATTTTTTTTTATTTTTTGAATTTATTTATTTATTTATTTATTTTTGCAAGGCAAATGGGGTTAAGTGGCTTGCCCAAGGCCACACAGCTAGGTAATTATTAAGTGTCTGAGGCTGGATTTGAACTCAGGTACTCCTGACTCCAGGGCCAGTGCTCTATCCACTGTGCCACCTAGATGACCCTTCTCATTGGATTCTGATTAAAAGTGAAGCCCTTTGACCAGAAGAAACAATAAACCTCCCCCATCCCCTCAGGGCAACAGAGTTCACAGAAGGGAAAGAGAATATCTTCCTTTCTGAGGGCTCAGCCCAGTGTTCAAGTGTAACTCAGACCCTTCTGCTGAGGGACCCAAACACTCTAGAGAAAGCAACCAGCCCACCTACTGCCTGGCCCTTGGAATTATGAAGGCAAGTGAACAAAGCCTCTAGGATCTTCAAAAGCAAATCTCTTAGAGCCAGCCCTCCCCCCCAAACAAAAGGTCCTAGAAAGATGAAAAAAGGCCATAGAAAAGGGGGGCCCATGAAGAAATACTTAGAAGAGACAGATTCTAACCCAGAGAGATCTAGCATTGCTGAGGAGAATATGAATTGGTCCCCAGCCCAGAAAGACTTCCTTGAAGTCCTTGAAGGAGTTTAAAAATCAATTGGAAAAATTGGAATAAGAAACTCAAGAGAAAATTAACATGTTGCAAGACAAAATTAATATCTCACAACAAGAAAAAAACCCTTGGAAAATACAATTGGACAAATACAAAATGAAAATAACTCAGTTCTTCAACTGGGCAAATACAAAAAGAAAATGATTCTCTCAGAACTACACTTAAACAAATGGAAAATTCCTTCAAAAATAGAATTGACCAACTGGAAAAGGAGATGGAAAAGATAAATGAAGAAAAAACTTCTCTAAAAAAAAAAGAATGGGGGGTGGCTAGGTTGGGCAGTGGATAAGCACCGGCCCTGGAGTCAGGAGTACCTGGGTTCAAATCCGGTCTCAGACACTTAATAATTACCTAGCTGTGTGGCCTTGGGCAAGCCACTTAATGCCATTTGCCTTGCAAAAAACCTAAAAATAAAAGAATGGAATTGGCAGAAACTAATGACTTTATGAGACAACAAGATTGTGTTAACCAAAACCAAAAGATGGAAAAAATAGAAAAAAATTTAAAATACCTCATCAGCAAAACCACTGACCTTGAGAACAGATCAAGAAGGGAGAACCTGAGAATTATTGGCCTTCCTGAAAACATTGAAGAGAAAAAAAAGCCTGGACTTAATATTACAGTATTTAGTGATGGAAAACTTCCTTGATATCATGGAACCAGATGGCAAAATAGTTATTGAAAGACTACATCAATCCCATCCAGAAAGAGATCCTAAAATAAAAGCACCAAGGAATGTTGTGACCAAATTCCAAGACTATCAGATAAAAGAGAAAATCTTGTAAAGAGCCAGAAAGAAAAAAATTAAATACCAAGGAGCCACAATAAGAATTATGCAGGACCTGGTGAGAGCAATATTAAGGGATCAAAAAGCCTGGAATGAGATATTCTGAAGAGCAAGGGAGCTTAGAATGCAGCCAAGAATCCACTATCCACTTTTCCCAGGGGAAAAGACAAACATTTAATGAAATGGGAGACATCCAAGATTTCATGACGAAAAGACCAGAGCTAAATAGAAAATTTGGACATCAAACAGGAGGCTCAAGAGACACATGAAAAGGTAAAAAAAAAACAAAGCTGTTATCCAATAAGATGAACCTGGCTATACATGCACTTGGGAGAAAGAATCTTATAACTCTTGAGAATTGTAACTCTATTAGAGAGAATACACATAACCAGAAGTGATGGAAACTCATAACTTTTCTGTGACTCAGATGGAATGATTTAAAAACAATACCTCCTTCAAAAGGGGGACAGTAAGGAGAAGGGAGGATGGAGGGAGACTGAATGGAGTAAATCTCATTACATCAAGAGGTACAAAAGCCCTATTGTAATTGAGGGGAAGAGGGAGGAGGTGAGAAGCACCTGAATCTTCATCTCATCAGACTTGGATTAAAGTTAACTTAGACACACTTAGCATAGTTAAGAAGCTTATCTTACATTTCAAACATTAAAAGGGGAAAGGGGGAGGGGGGGTTGAGGAGGGGGAGCAAAAGGGGAACTAACAGAAGGAAAAGAAAGAAGGAAGGAGGGTAAAAGCAAAAGGGAAAAGAAAGGGGAGGGGGTGGATATAGGAGGGCAAACACACTGAAGGTGGTGGTAGTCAGAAACAAAATACTGGGGAATAAGGATAAAGTGAATAAAGGGGAAATACAAACAGAGGGAAGATAGCATGGAGGGCAATTAAGAGTTAGTAATTGTAACTTTGATGTAAATGGGATGAACTCTCCCTTAAAAATGTAAATGAATATCAGAGTAAATTAAAAACCAGAATCTTATAATATACTGCTTACAAGAAACTCACTTGAAGCAGAGAGATACATATAGAGTAAAGGTAAAAGGCTGGAATAAAATATATTTTGCTTCAGCTGAAGTGGGAAAAAAGCAGGGGTAGCAATCCTTATCTCAGACAAAGCAGCTACAAAAGTAGTTAGCATTAAAAGAGATAAGGAAGAAAACTATATCCTCCTAAAAGGTACCATAGACAATAAAGTAATTTCAATATTAAATATGTATGAACCCAATGGTACAGCATCCAAATTCTTAGAGGCGAAGTTGAAAGAGCTACATGAAGACATATAAAGCAAAACTCTACAAGTGGGAGAACTCAACCTCCAGCTCTCAGATTTAGATAAATCTAATCATAAACAAGAAGGAAGGTAAGAAGGTAAATGAACTGTGAGAAAACCTAGATATGATAGACCTATGGAGGAAATTGAATGGGGATAGAAAGGAATATACTTTTTTTTTCTGTAGTACATGGGACAAAAACCGACCATATACTAGGGCATAAAAATCTAATGATCAATTGCAGAAAGGCAGAAATAGTGAATATATCTATCTCAGATCATAATGCAATAAAATCATATGCAATACTGGACCAGGGAGACAAAGACCCATAACTAATTGGAAACTAAATCCTAAATAATGACAATAATGAAACAATAAACCAAAACCTATGGGATACACTCAAGGCAACTGTTAGGGGATATGTCATATCTTTCAATGTTTACATGAATAAATTAGAGAAAGAAGAAATCAATGAAGAAAATATGAAACTAAAAAAATTAGGGAAATAGCAAATTAAAACCCCCAATTAAATACTAAATTAGAAATTCTAAAAAATAAAGGAGAAATTAATAAAATCAAAAGCAAGAAAATTATTGAACTAATAAATAAAACCAAGAGCTGGTTTTATGAAAAAAAAAACAATAAAACTGGAAAACTCTGGTCAATTTGATTAAAAAAAGAAAGAAGAAAATCAAATTGCTAGTATCATAAATGAAAAAGGTGAACTCACCACCAATGAGAAGGAAATTAAAGCAATAATTTGGAATTATTTTGCCCAAGTATATTCCAATAAAATTCACAATCTAAGTGAAAAGGACGAATATTTACAAAAATATAAATTTAAATGATTAAATAAAGAGGAAACTTAAAATCTAAATAACCTTATCTCAGGAAAAATTAATTCAACAAACCATAACAGAACTCCACCCCCCCCAAAAAAAATCTCCAGGGCCATATGGATTCACAAATAAATTCTATCAAATATTAAAGGAACAATTTGTTCTAATTCTATATAAATTCTTTGTAAAAATAGGTGAAGATAGAACTTGCCTAACTCTTTCTATAATTTCAATATGGTGCTTATACATAACCAGAAAGAGTTAAAATAGAGAAAGAAAATTATAGACCTATTTCCCTGATGCATATAGATGCAAAAATCTTAAATAAAATCTTAGCAAAATGATTTCAACAAGTTATCACTGGGATAATTTATTATAATAAAGTAGTATTTATCCCAGGAATGCAGGGTTGGTTCAATATTAGGAAAACTGTTAGTATAATTAATTATATTAATAACATACTATCAATAGATGCTGAAAAAGCTTTTGACAAAATACAGCATCCATTCCTAATAAAAGCACTAGAGAGTGTAGGAATCAATGGATTGTTCCTTACAATAATAAGCAGTATCTATCTGAAACCATCAACAAGCATTATATGCAATGGGGATAGGCTTGAGGCATTGCCAATATGATCAGACATGAAACAAGGATGTCTATTATCACCACTATTATTCAATAACATATTAGAAATGTTAGCCTCAGCAATAAGAGAAGAAAAAGACATTGAAGGAATTAAAATAGGGAAGGAGGAGACAAAACTCTCATTCTTTGCAGATGACATAGAGAATCCCAAAAAGTCATCTAAAAACTACTAGAAATAATTAGCAACTTTAGCAAAGTGGGAGGATATAAAATAAACTTCATAAATCCTCAACTTTTCTATATATGACTAGCAAGATACAGCAAGAAGAGTCAGAAAGAGAAATCCCATTCAAAGTAACCTCAGACAAAATAAAATACCTGGGAGTCCATCTGCCAAGGCAGACTCAAAAACTTTTTGAAAACACTTACAAAACATTTCTCATGCAAACAAAATCAGATTTAAATACCTGGGCAAATATCAACTGTTCATGGATAGGTTGAGATAATATAGACCTATTTATAGGTATATAGACCTATTTATATAATAAATTTATATTTATATAATAAATTTACATAATTTATATAATAAAAATGACAATTCTACCAAAACTAAACTTCCAGTTTAGTGCCCTACCAATCAAAATTCCAAAAAATTGCTTTAATGAGTTAGAAAAAGTTGTAAGTAAATGTAATGAAAAAATAAAAAGTCAAGAATTTCCAGGGATTCAGTGGAAAAAAGTCCTGAAGGTGACTTAGCCTTACCAGATCTAAAATTATATTATAAAGCATCAGTCATCAAAACTGTCTTGTATTGGCTAAGAAATAGAGTCATGCATCAGTGGAATAGACTATGTGCAATAGCTGGAAATGATTATAGTAATTTGTTGTTTGATAAACCCAAAGAGTTCAGCTATTGGAATTAAAACTCTCTTCGATAAAAATTGTTGAAAAAATTGGAAGTTAGTATGGAAGAAACTTAGATTAGACCCACACCTCACACCCTATACCAAGAAAAGATCCAAATGGATACAGGATTTAGCCATAAAAACCAATATTATAAGCAAACTGGAAAATCAAGATGTAGTTTACCTGTCAGATCTTTGCAAAGGGAAGAAGTTTATGACTAAGGAAGAGATGACGAACATCATTAAAAACAAACCAGATAATTTTGATTAATTAAATTAAAAAGCTTTTGCACAGACAAAACCGCTGTAAACAAGATAAAAAGAAATGCAGTAAGCTGAGAAAGAATCTTTACAACTAGTATTTCTGACAAAGGACTCATTTCTAAAATATACAGAGAACTGAGTCAAATTTACAAAAAACAAGCCATTCCCCAATTGACATATGGTGAAAAGACAGGCAAAGGCAATTTACAGCTGAGGAAATCAAAGTGATCCATAGTCATATGAAAAATTGTTCTGTATCATTACTTATTAGAGAAAAGCAAATTACAACATCTCTGAGATACCACCTCATACCTCTCAGACTGGCCAATATGACTGGAAAGGACAATGATAAATGTTGAAAGAGATGGGGGAAATCTGGGACTCTAACACATTGTTGATGGAGCTATGAACTCATCCAACCTTTCTGGAGAGCAATTTGGAATTATGCCCAAAGGGAAGCAAAAATATGCATACCCTTTCATCCAGCAATACCACTATACCCTCAAGAGATTATGAAAAAGGGCAAAAACATCACTTGTACAAAAATATATATAGCAGCCCTGTTTGTGGTAGGAAAAGAATTAGAAATTAAGTGAATTTCCTTCAATTGAGGATTGGCTTAACAAACTGTGGTATATATATATATGTATATATATACATATATATATATATATATATATATATATATATATATATATATATATATATATATATGTCATGGAACACTATTGTTCTATTATCAACCAGGAGGGTTGAGAATTCAGGGAAGCCTGGAAGGATTTGCATGAACTGATGCTGAGCAAGATGAGCAGAACCAGAAAAACATTGTACACCCCAACAGCAACACAGGAGTGATGAGCAACCTTGATAGACTTGTGTATGCCATCAGTGCAACAACCAGGGACAATTTTGGTCTATCTGCAATGGAGAATATCATCTGTATTCAGAGAAAGAATTGTGGAGTTTGAGCAAAAACCAAAGACTATTACCTTCAAAATAGAAAAAAAAAGTTATTATGCAATTTTACTATCTCATACTTTATTTTTCTCCCTTAAGGATATAATTTCTTTGTCATCACATTCAACTGAGATCAATGTATACCATGGAAACAATGTAAAGACTGACAGAATGCCTTCTGCTGGGAATGGAGGGAGGGAACAAGAATGGGGGGGGGATTGTAAAACTCAAAATAAAAAAAAATCTTTCTTCAAAAAGCAAAGAAGAAAGAAGAGAAAAACAGGGTAGTTTTGAAAATGATGTCTAGTAATTATTACATAGCTTTTCTTTTTTCAGTTATTCCTATATTTTTTCAAATCTTGAAATTTTTATTTATTTATTATTTTAACTTCATGCAGTATAGTTCTCAAAGTGCATTTTCATGTGAGGTTTTGAGTACCATATTTTTCTCCCTTCTTCCATTCCTCACCTCCTTAACAAGGAAGGAGTCTTTGACTGGGAAATTGTATCACTTAGTCTTTCTGTGAGTTCTATCTACATTTTGGCTTGAGGCATAATTTGATGGCTTTTGGAGTCTTTTGGGGAATGAATTTCCCAGAATTCCTGACTTCATGCCACCATCATGGCTTCGCCCCCTAACTGCACATTTTTTACCTATAGCAAGTAACTGTCTTTCTCAATGAGGGGTATGGGAGTGGGAGGAAGAGAGATAAATTGAAGCTCAAGGTTTTGGAAATGAATGTTGAAGCATGTGTTTTTGCATATAACTGAAGGAAAAGAGTAAAGAAGGGATGTAAAACAAAACAGAAAAAAGTTCTATGGAGTTTTATGTATTTTGTCATAGTAGCCCAACTGATTGATGTGAGGTGTAATTCAGAGTTGTTGTAGGTTGACAGTCAGTAAACAATAATAATTGAGAGCATTTTTTGAAATGACCCTAGATACTTTGAATTTCATAATCTGAAAACTACCTTCTCAGACCCATTGAGCATTTATTAATTGGGGAATCACATATAATTGAAGAAATTTTACTCATTTCTCTACATATTTTATTTAATTTTTTCTTTTTTTTTTGGTTTCTTAAAGTAATGGGGTTAATTGACTTGCCCAAGATCACACAGTTAAGTAAGTATTAAATGTCTGAAACCATATTTGAACTCAAGTCCTGCTGACCCCAGGGTTGTTGCTCTGTATACTGTGACACTTAGCTGCCCCAGTTCTCTATATGTTCTAGAAAATAGCCCTTAAACAGAATTGTTGCTATCAAAATTGTTTTACAAATTTCTGTTTTCCTTTTAATCTTGGTTCCATTGGTTTCTTTTAAATTTAACAATGTCATAATTAGTCAGTTTGCATCTTCTAATCTTCACTATTTCCTGTTAGGTCATAAAATACTCTTTCAATAGATCTGACAGATATCCTATTCCTTCTTTTCCCAATTGGAGTATGGTGTAACCCTTTATATCTAAAACCCATATTCATTAAAGGAAACCTTATCTAGGTTTATCCTGTGAGATGCAGACCTATGACTAGTTTCTGCCATACTATTTTCCAAAGCTGTTTTTGTAAAATAGTGTGTTCTGATTTCAGAAACTGGAGTCTTTGGGGATATCAAACAAAAGATTTCTGATCATTTCCTTCTATTTGCTTGATTATCATATAATATATTTTATTAATTTGATTTTGGTATTTTGCAAGGCAGTGGGGTTAAGTGACTTGCCCAGAGTCACCTAGTTAGGTAATTATTAAATGTCTGAAATGGGATTTTAACTGAGGTTCTCCTGGCTTCTTGGCTGGTACTTTATCCACAGCATCACTTAGCTGCCTCAGTTTTCTATATATTGTAGAAATAAATCTTTTATCACAGAGGTTACCTATAGAAATTGTTTTCCAACTTTCTGTATTCTTTCTAATCTTGGTTGCATTTGTTTACTTTGTGCAAAATCTTTTAAATTTACTGTAATCAAAGGAGGCAGGGTACCATTCTCTCTCTCTCTCTCTCTCTCTCTCTCTCTCTCTCTCTCTCTCTCTCTCTCTCGTTCCATAGGTCTCACTGATATACTATTCCATGTTCTTCCAAAAGGATTATGGTATTGTAACCCATGGCTACTTTAGTTCAGTTCTGCCTATGAGGAATCATTATTCAGACTAGGGAAAGCATGGGTGGAAATAAATCAGAAATTTTTTTAAAAGGTTACTAGACATAGGAAGGGTTAGGAAGAAAGAGAGATAATAGAATAACCAAGCAGAGTTAACTGGGTCATAGTCAAAGAAGACAGTGACCAGGAGCTGCTGTCCAACTCGTGTTTTTATGTCTTGCCTCTCATCTAGGGGGCAAAAGGTAAACTCCCTTTGCCTCTACTGGACCAGGAATTAGGTGGAGGGCAAAGCTTAAGGAGATCATGGTAAAAATTTTACATTAAGCAATGAATCAATGATACCTTTAGAATAGGGGAAGTCTCCACCCCAAGTAAGTTTTGACAATCATAATTCTTTACTTCAAGTCAATTTACATCTCAAGAGTCAATTTACATCCCTTTGGGTACACAGGCTATTCTAACAGCCATGACACAAATCATCTCCAAGTAAACTGCCACTTGGACAGTCTCAGGAGCAGGCTTGCTGCCCTGAGAGATAAGGTGAACTGGAGTCCTTGGGACCTGGACATTTCGCCCCACTGACCAAGGACACTAGACACAGCTGTGCCTTATCATCTCCTCCCTAATGTACCCCCCATCCTGTTATGCAAGACGTTGCACGTATACAAAGCTTGCACCCCCCCCCCAAATTACCTCATTATTCTTTGTTCTACCCCGGAACACCTAACAGTATATATGTAATAGCTAAGCAATAATAAAATTGAGCTGGAGGCATAAGGCAATAGTGGCTTGACTCCTTATTCTCAGCTCCCCTCCTGGAGGGAGGTCTCCACTGTGGGCCCCAAGGAAGCAAGCCACAACACATCCCCATCCAAATTCTTTCTGTTACATTCACAATTCTCTTCATCTTTGCCCTGCATTAACCCAAAAACATCTCTACCCAAGTTTTACATTCACAATTCTCTTTGTCTTTCCTCTACTTCAGGAGGGAGTTTGTGACAAAACAAGAGTGAGAGCAAGAGGGAAAGTGAGAGCTAGAGTGAGAGTAAGAGAGAGAGAGAGAGAGAGAATATAAAATGCAAACTGGTTAACTTTGATTATTACATTCAAAAGGTTTTGCACAAATTATACCATTATAACCAAGATTAGAAGGAATACAGAAAGTTGAAATTCAATTTCATATCTGATAAATGACATTTCTAAAATATATGAAGAACTGAAGCAGGTGGGTGATGCCATAGATAGAGCACCAGCCCTGGAGTTAGGAGGTCCTGAGTTCAAATCCTGTTTCAGACTCTTAATAACTACCTTGCTTTATACCTTTGGGAAAGTCAATCAACCACATTGCCTTTTTTAAAAAAATGAAAAAAAAACACTAAACAAGAAGAAATTCTATTATGAAGCAGTAGTCATCCAGACTGGCATTTTCTAAGGATAAAAGTGGCAGGTCAGTGGAATAGCCTAATCACAAAACAAAGAGTAAAAAATGATTCCTAATCTACTGTTTGATAACCCCAAAGACTCCAGTTTCTGAAATAAGAACTCACTCTTTCAAAAGAACAGCTTGGAAAATAGTAGGGCAGCAACCAGTCACAGGCTGCATCTCACAACATCTACAAAGATAAGGTTGAAATGGGTTTGGGATTTAGACCTAAAGGGGGATGCTAAACCCCAATTGGGAGAAGAAGGAATAATATATCTGTCAGACCAATGGACAGGGAAGGGGTTTATGACTAAACAAAGGATAGTTAATATTATAAAATGCAAACTGTCTAGCTGATGATATTAAATTAAAACCAGGATTAGACATAATGAAGAAAATCAGAAAGCAATTTTTATAGGCAAAATTTCTGATAAAGGATCATTTCTAAAATACATAGAGAACTGGTGCAGTTATGTGGCACAGTGGATTGAGCATGGGCCCTGAAATCAGGCAGACTAGACTTCAAATCCAGCCCCAGACACTGAATACTTATTTATCTGTGAGGCACTGGACAAGTCATTAATCCATTGCCTTGCAAAAAAAAAAAAAAAATACAAAGCAAAACAAAAACACAAGACTGCAAATTAATAAATTGAGTTTTGCTCAAAAGATCTGTAATATCTATCTAAATCAGCAAGGCATATGCAATGCAGATATAGTAGAAGGATTCTCAATAACATCAGCAGTAAAACAAGGATGCCTGTTTTCACTACTGTTTTTCAACATTAATTTAGAAATCCTAGTTCAGCAATAAGAGAAGAAAAAGAAATAGAAGGAAATAGAATAGACAATGAAGAAATAAAACTCACCCTTTGTAGATTATATAATATATTTAGAAAACTCTAGAAAATTTAGAATCTCACAGAAAAAATTTATAAAAATGAAAGTTATAAACTAAAACCCACATAATTATCTGCATATATATATATATATATATACATATATATATATATATATATATGTGTGTGTGTGTATATATAAATACATATTTAGACTGGGCAGAGCCAAGATGGCAACAAGAGAGGATCATCTCTTAGGCACTCTCTCATAAAACTTACAAACTAAGGGCTCTAACTAAATTTTCAAGAGACAGAACCCACAGAGGGACCCAGTGAGGCAGGTCTCCTACTCAAGATAACCTGGAAAAGAGCAGAAAGGCTCTGCTCCCGGGGTTGGAGGGGCAGCCCGCCAGAGGGGTGGCCCACTAGAGTGAAAGAACTTTAGCCTCCTGGAGGCAGCTCCAGTGGGGCAGTTTCCTGACTTACTTCCTGGGGAGCACTAGGCACAACTTGGGGGAACAGTGGGGGACTCTGCCAGAGGGAGCAAGTGAAGCCCAACTCTCAGGGCACACAGTGAGCAGCATGGCCAAGGCAGTCCATATCCAGGAAACAGAAGTAGGTGGAGCCGGTAAGCAGGAGCCCCCAGGGCATGAGCACATTGAACTTAGGGAGGGGAGTGAAGAGACACTGTTGAGCTCTGTCCTCTGCCCCTGGAACAGGACTCTGGGGTTTTGACCACATTCAGATCCTGATTGCAGTCTAGGCCCCCCATAGAACAGCAGGGCCCCACCCACCTCAGCCCTGTGGCAGAGGGGGGCACTTGTGGTCATTCACAGACCAGGAGGGAGGACAGAGCCTCACACACTGAGATCCTTGTGGGAGTGTCCCAAAAGCTCAGGAAGCACCCCTAAATAGGCTTAGGCTGGGAAAATAAGCAAGCAGAGAAACAAGAGGAACACCATTGAGAAATATTTTGCCTGTGAGCCCAAGAAGGATCAAAATACTCAGTCTGAAGATGAGGAAGCACAAGCTCCTGCATCTAAAGACTCCAAGAAAAACAGAAATTGGGCTCAGGATATGACAGAGCCAAAAAAAGACTTTGAAAATCAAATGAGGGAGTTAGAAGAAAAACTGGGAAAAGAAAGGAGAGAGATGCAGGAAAAACTTGAAAATGAAATCAGCAGCTTAGTCAAGGAAATCCAAAAAAATGCTGAAGAAAATAGCATGCTAAAAACCAGCTTACATCAAATGGATAAAACAGTTCAGAAAGTTATTGAGGAGAAGAATGCTTTAAAAAGCAGAATTGGCCAGATGGAAAAAGAGATAAGAAAGCTCTGAGGAAAACAAATCCTTTAGACAAAGAATAGAACTCTGGGAGATTGCTGAATTTACAACAGATTAGGACTAAATAATTCAGAACCAAAAGAATGAAAAAATTATAAGAAAATGTGAAACATCTCATTGAAAAAGCAACTGATATGGAAAACAGATTTAGGAAAGATAATTTAAAAATTATTGGAATACCTGAAAGTCATGATCAGGAAAAGAGCCTTGACATCATTTTCAAAGAATTACTACAGGAAAATTGCCCTGATATTCTAGAAGCAGAGGGCAAAATAGAAATGGAGAAAATCTACAGATCCCCCCAAGAAAGAGAACACAAAAAAACCAACCCCCAGGAATATTATAGCCAAGTTCCAGAACTCCCAAGTCAAAGAGAAAATATTACAAGCAGCCAGAAAGACACAATTCAAATACCATGGAGCTGCAATCAGGCTCTCACAGGACTTAGCAGAAACTACATTAAAAGCTTGTAGGGCTTGGATTATAATATACCACAAGGCAAAAGAGCTTGGAATGCAACCTGAGAATCAACTACCCAGCAAAAATGAATGTCCCCTTCCAGGGAAAAAGATGGACTTTCAATGAACCAGGGGAATTTCAAATGTTTCTGTTGGAATGGCCAGAGCTGAACAGAACGTTTGATCTTCAGATACAGGACTCAGGTGAAGCATAGAGATTGGAGGAGAAGGGGAAAATATGAGGGACTTAAAGACAATGAACTGCATGTATTCCTGTATAGAAAAATGACACGGATAATACCCATATGAACCTTCTCAATTAACAGAGCAGGTAGAAGGAGATTCTGTAGATGAAGCACAGGAGAAAGCTGAATTTGAAGATAAAATGTGGTGTAAAAATGGAGTCAATAGAAAAAAGGGAAATGTAATGGGAGAAAGAAAAAGGAGAGGGGGGAATAGGCCAAGATATTTCATATAATAAAATTTTTCTTTATTACAATGAGCTATTGCAATGATATGGAAGGGGGGGAAGGCAAGAGGGAATGAGGGAATCATCGCTCTTATCAGAGGTGGCCTGGAGAGGAAACAGCATATATACTCCATGGGGTATAGACATCTAGAGTAAGAAGGAGAGAGGGGGGACAGGGGGAAGGGGGAGAATGTGAGTGATGGGGGAGAGGATGGTCCATGGGGGGAGAGTGGTCAGATATAGCACATCTTCTTTTTTACTTCATGCAAGGGGCTGGGATTGGATGACCTGTCCAAGATCATAGGGCCAGGTGGATGCTGGGCCTAAGGGGTGGTATGAGGGTTCTGGGCCTCTTGGCCCCAGGGCCAAGTATCTGTCTGCTGCACCACTCAGCTATGCTACAGCAGAGTCAGAGTGAAAGGAGAGAGCAAATATAGTACATGGTAGTGGAAAAATACAAAAGGAGGGAGTTGTGATCAGCAATGGCAATGGTGGAAAAATATGGAAGTAACTTTTGTTATGGAATTATCATGAAGAATTTGATCCACCTGCGACAGAGCTGGTGGTGCTGGAACACAGACTGAAGTACATTTTTTATTATTATAATTTTTGGGGGGGTGCAGGCCAAATAGGGATGGGTGGCCTGCCTGGGGCCGCATAGCAGGGTGATCACTGGGTGTCTGAGGTTGGATTTGGACCTGGGTACTACTGGCTCAAGGGCTAATGCTCTGTCTGTCACCCAGCCACCCCTACTATTATTGCTATTTTATTTTATTTTATTTTGGGTCTTTTATTTCTTTTTTTGGTTTTTGCAGGGCAGTACGTTTGGAGCAGCTTGCATCTCACACAGCTGGGTGATTGTTGGGTGTACGGAGCCGGATGTGGACTCAGGTGCTCCTGGCTCCAGGGGTGGTGCTCCATCCACTGAGTCACCTGGCCATACCTACAATTATTACTATTATTTTTTTAATTTTAATTTTAATTTTTTCTCTCCCCTTTACTTTATCATTCAAGCAAGTCTATATTTTTAAGGGGAGGGGGTATTTTGTTTACTCTTAAACAAGAATAATTTATTAATGTATAAAAAACATTATTTGTACAAAATTAGAATAAATAAATATTAAATTAATAATGAAAAATAAATATATATATATATTTGTATATTTGTACAATAAAGCCTAGAAGTAAGAGAGAGAGAAAGAGAAGTTTTGTTTAAAGTAGCTGTAGACAAGAAAATGCTTGGGAGTCTACCTGTTTGAACCAAACTATAAAATACTTTTTTGTCCAATTAAAATCTGAACTATATCATTAGCAAAAATCAATTGTTCAAAGCTAACCTGAATTCATGGAATAAAAATGAGAATTCTACCTAATTACATATCAATGCAATATCAATGAAAATATAATAAAGTTATTTTAAAGAACTAGAAAAATTAGCAACAAAATTGTTTGGGAGAAGAAAAGGCAAGAATATCAAGAGTACTAATAAAAAAAACATGCTAAATAAGGTAGCCTTGTGATGCCAGATTTGAAGTTATATTCTTAAGCATCAGTCATTGAAATGGTTTGCTATTTTGTAAGGATTAGACAGGGTGTTCAGTGGAATAGCTTAGTCACTATACAAAGAGTAATGAAATGAGTAATCATCTAATCTATTGTTTTATAACTCCAAAGCCTCTAGCTTCTGAAACAAGACCTCACTATATGACCAAAACTGCTGGGAAAACAGTATGGCAGTAACTAGGTATAGATCCACATCTCAAACCATATACCAAGCTAAGGTTGAAATGAGTATTGAATTTAGAGCAAAGAGTGAAACATAATCCTTTTGAAAGAACCAGGAATAGCATATCTGTCAGACCTATGGAAGGGGAAGGAGTTTATGACCAAACAAGAGATAGAGAAGATTATAAAATACAAACTGGCCAACTGATTATCTTAAATTTAAAAGATTTTCTACAAAGTAAACAAGTGCAACCAAGATTATAAAGAATACAGAAAGTTGGAAAACAATTTTATGGGTAAACTTTCTAATAATGAATTTATTTCTAAAATATATAGAAAACTGAGGCAGCTAAGTGGTACAGTGGACAAAGTACCAGTTAAGAAGTCAGTTCAAATCCCATTTCAAACACTTAATAATTACCTAGCTGGGTGACTTTGGGCAAGTCACTTAACCTCTTTGCCTTGCAAAATACCAAAATAAAATTTTAAAAAAGATATTATATGATAAAGGAGTAAACAATAGGAAATTATGAGAACTCTTTTGTTTGATAACCCCAAAAACTCCAGTTTCTGAAATCAGAACACACTATTTGATAGAAACAGCTTGGAAAATAATATGGCAGAAAATCCTCACAGGTCTACATCTCACACCATAAACCAAGATAAGGTTTCCATTAATGGGTACAGGATTTAGATATAAAGGGTGATACCATACTCCATTTGGGAAAAGAAGGAACAGTATATCTGTCAGATCTACTGTAAGAGGACTTTATGACCAAAACAGAGATAGTGAAGATCAAAAAATGTAAACTGGCTAACTTTGTAGTTGTTAAATTTAAAAGATTTTGGATAAATGAAACCAATGGAACCAAGATTAAAAGCAAATTTGGAAAAAAATTTGATAGGTAACATTTTTGATTAAGGACTCTATTCTAGAACATATAGAGAACTGGGGTGGCAAGGTGGCACAGTGTATAGAGCAACAACCGTGGAGTCAGGAGGACCTCGGTTCAAATATGGTTTCAGACATTTAATGCTTACTTGACTGTATGATCTTGGGCAAGTCAATTACCTCCATTGCCTTGCAGAACCCTCCCCCCAAAAGAAGATAAAATTAAATAAAATATATAGAGAAATGAGTAAAATTTCTTCAAGTCTAATTATTCTCCAATTGCTAAATACTCAAAGGATATGAGGAGGTAGTTTTCAGATTAAGAAATTCAAAAGTTCTAATCATTTGAAAAATGCTCTCAATCATTATTGTTTTTTATTGACTGGCAAATTAAAACAACACTGAATTACACCTCACATCAATCAGTTTGGCTACTATGACAAAATAAATCTAACTTCATAATACTGGGTTTTTGTTTTGTTTTACATCCCTTCTTTACTCTTTTCTTCAGTTATATGCAAAAAAAAATGTTTCAACATTCATTTCCAAAATCTTGAGTTTCAATTTCTCTCTCTTCTTCCCATTCCAGTCTCCTTCATTGAGAAAGACAGTTACTTGCTATAGGTGAAAAATGTGTAGTTATGGGGGCAGAGCCATGATGGTGGCATGAAGTCAATAATTCCTGGAAACTTGTTACCAAAAAAGACTCCAAAAGCCATCAAATTATGCCTCAAGACAAAATGTAGGTAGGCAGAACCCACAAGAATGACTGAGTGATACAGTTTCCCAGTCAAAGAAAACTTAGAAGTTCCACAGTAAAGGTCTGTTTCACTGAGACTGGGGGTTGGAAAGAGCCGAAGACAGAGCATACCACGCCATCAGTCTTAGTGGCTGGGTCCCTGGGGGCACCTGGGTCCATAGCAGAGGGTGCAGTTTCTAGACTTCTTGGCCCATGGATGACCAGAGACTGCTTCAAGGGGTGATGAGTCGAGTCACGTAGCAGAGTTGCCTAGCACTTCCAGAAGACCCAGTCAGCAGATAGTAACAGGGTTGGGGGAGACTGCAGAAATCTCTCTGCTCTCCCTGGAGCAAGATTCTGTTGTTTGCCTACACTCAGAACCAGGTTGCAGTTTGGGCTCCCATAGATGATCAGGGATCCTCTTCATGGCTCCAGGGCATAGGGCAGGGCCTGTGATCATCCACTCACCAGAGCACAGGCAAGAGAGTAGTCAGAGCCTCTGGTAAACCCTTGTATGAATTAAGGTCTCCTTAGAAAGTATCAAACTGTTTCAGTGACTGCTCCTTTACAGTATAATTTCAAGTTTGGTATGACTAGGCCACCTTACTTGCCTTTTTTTTTTGCATTTGTTCCCTTGAGAGTCTTGACATTTACTTCCTCCAGAAGAGTTTTATTACTATCTCTTCTAGCTCTTAAAAATAACTTTTTTTGTACTAAGATTGCTACTGCAATGACTAAATAATTTAATTTAATTAGAATTCTCAATTTTGCTGCATGAGTTCAGGTTACCCAATGAGCAATTAATATTTTTTCAATGATTTCTATCAGGGGGCAGCTAGGTGGCACAGTGGATAGAGCACCAGACCTGAAGTCAGGAGAACCTGAGTTCAAATCCAGCCTCAGACACTTAATCATTACCCAGCTGTGTGCCTTGGGCAAGCCACTTAACCCCCCATTGCCTTGCAAAAAACAAAAACAAAACAAAAAATAATTTATATCATGCCTTGAAAAAACAAAAACAAAAAACAACAAAAACATTTGTATCAGATTTTAATTGTATTAAAATGTTTTGTAGTTATGATCAAACAGGCAGACTCCCAAGCATGTTCTCTTTTGTATTTTAACCAGAATGTTTTGCCTTTTCTTTTCTTTTCTTTTTTTGGGGTTAAGTGGCTTGCCTAAGGCCACACAGCAAGGTAATTATTAATTGTCTGAGGCTGGAGGTATTCCTGACTTCAGGGCCAGTGCTCTATCCACTGTACTACCCAGCTGCCCTAATCAATAGTTTTTCAAGGAGTTTTTTAGTTGATTTTCTACCTTTCTCTAAATATATTATCATATAATCTGCAAGGAGTGAGCTTTATTCCTTCACTATCCATTCTAATTCCTTCCATTTCATTTTCTTCTCTTATTGCAAGAGCTAACATTTCTAGGATAATATACAACAGTGGTGATAACAGGCATCCTTGCATCATCCCAATGTTATTGAGAACACTTCTACCTTATCTGCATGACATTTAAGACTGATTTCTATGGTTTCTAGTGTTTTTGTTTTGATTTCTTTTGTTTCTTTTGTAAGGCAATGGGTTCAGTGACTTTCACAGAGACTCAGTTCTAGGAAAGAATTAAGTGCCTAATCTGGATTAGAACTCAGGTCCTCTTGACTCCAGGGCAGGGCCTCTATTCATTTGAACCACCCTGGCAGCCAATATGTTTTTACATTTTAGAAATAAGTCTTTTATCAGAACAAATACCTATAAAAATGCTTTCCAACATTTCTGTTCCTTCTAATATTCGTTACATTGGTGTATTTTGTGCAAGGCCTTTTTAATGGAATATCATCAAAGTTAGCCAGTTTGCATTTTTTGTAATCTTCTCTATCTCTTGTTTGGTCATAAATTCCCTCCCTTTCCATAGGTCTGACAGATATACTATTCCTTCCTCTCCCAACTAGGGTATGGTAACATCCTTTATGTCTTAATCCTCCACCCACTTCAACCTTCTCTTGGCATATGGTATGAGACATGGATCTATGCCTACTTTCTGCCACACTGTTTTCCCAGCAGTTTTTGTCAAATAATGAGTTCTTATTTGAGAAGTTAGAGGCTTTGGGGATATAAAATCATAGATTACTTCTCAATTCCTTACATCATTGTTCTATGACTAAGCTATTCCACTGAACCATCAGTCTAATCCTTAGAAAATAACAAATCATTTCAACGATTACTGCTTTACAATATACTTTCTTGTCTGCTATGACTAGGCCATTACCTTGCATTTTTTTTCTTTAGTTCCCTTGATATGCTTGACCTTTTCTTCCTACAGAAGAATTTTATTACTATTAAAATGATTTTCCCTTATTTTCATTGCTGTTGCATTGACTAGATAACTTAAATTAGGTGTAATTCTCATTTTTATTACATGGCAGCAGGATACCCATAAGCAAATGAGATTTTTCCAGTTGTTTAGATCTGATTCTTTTGGGCAAAAAGTGTTTTGTATTTCTGGTCATAAAGGTAGAATCCCAAGCATTTTCTCTTGTCTACAGTTACTTTAAATGGAATTTTTCTTTCTGTCCACTCTGAGCATTGTTGTACACACACACACACACACACACACACACACACACACACACACACATGAATAAACAAATTATCACCATGGGGTGGGCAGAGGAATGGAAATGCCAATGGGAAACTACTGGCCAAGTTTCCTTGCTGAACACTCCAAAAACTGGTCAATTCAAGTCAAAAATGCTGAAAACTTGGATAGCTACACTTGGAGGTTGAAAAATAAGTCTCTTTGAAAAGACACTATGTTGTGACCCAAAGAGGATCTTCCTCCTAAGTTTTTGATCAGATTGTTAGTAGCTATGCCAGAGGTCACAAGGTCATTGATTTTAACCTGTAATCTTTTCCAAGTCCCTTAATTTACAAATGAGGAGACTGAGTCCTAGAGAGGTTTTTTTTCTTTTTCCTAGAAAGAATGTTATTGGGAAACACCATTGGGATTTCAGGCACAAAGGCTATACAATGGCACTAGAAACACATTTCCATGGATTACAAAGGCAGTCTATGTCAGAGGTCGGATGTGAACTCAGATTCTCTGATGTCAAACACATATTCTTTTCATTACCATGGTACCACAACAAGATAACCAACCTGGTGAATCTGCAAGTGAGCTATGAGGCACCACAGAGCATCATAAAGAGCCTGCTACAAGGGGGCTCCATGCCCAGTTGGAGGTCAGAGCCTCCCTCCTTCATAGTCCATGTGATTCAGTACTAGACCAAGGACTTCTTTTGAGTTTTGCTTTTGGTTCACAATTTTTTTGACCATAACTTCACATGGGAGCCTTCCTGCTTAAACAGTCTCCATCTGCCCCAATCACGAAGATTGGGTTCATTTATGTTGACTAAAATGTTCATGCTCTTCTTCCCTCAGACACTTGCCTTAATGGAGCCCAGGAGCTGTGATTTAGATATGAAGGGAACTCAGACCAGCCTTCGCATTTTTCAGAGGAGGAAACTGAGGCCCGGAGACCTTAAGTCACTTGCTCAGGTTGACACAGGTACCAACTGTCTGAGGGAGGACTGCAAGCCAAGTCTTCCTGTCACCAATTCCATTGACTATGATGTTATTGCTTCATTCCTGAAGATAATAACATCAGGGAAGTGATGCAATGACTTATACATGAATCAGATTTGAGTGAGAGGGATGCAGTACTAAGTCACCAGTCTCATTTTCTCCTTCAGAACATATGTCCAGTGGGCAGATATCAATCAGAATGATTGGAGTTGGTATTGGATGTGAGGTTAGCAGGGTTAATTGTCTAGGATCATATACGTAATAAGTGTCTGTGGACAAATTTGAATTCAGGTAAATCTAGACTTCAGGACTGGTGATCTACCCACTGTGCATCTAGTTGCCAATGAAAAAGCACTTTCATTTCTCCCAAAAGCTCTCTTAAGGCACAACACATCTGCCTGAAGCAACCAGAACAGATTGAGCCAATCATCCTTTGCCATTACTGATAAGGATTGGAGGCTGTGGAAAAGGATGAATAGGGCCCAGAGATCAGCTAATACACTCACATCCATACATATTCTCATCCCACACAGGCACACACACACACACACACACACACACACACACACACACATAGAAGCTCACATACACACCAACACAGTGTATACTCTGCAAACAGTGGAACAGGTGATAATTCCTTAAGTAAATGGACCTTCAGATTCTTTTTCTCAGTCAGAAATGTTTCCATTCTCTTTTGTTTCAAATGAGTGGAGTTTCAGGAGAATTTTTTGGGAGGCCTGTTAGAATAAGTTACCATCCCAAAACTTCCCTCCAATGGGTGGAGACATTTACATAGTTACATCATCTTACAATTGATTTCTGGATAGGCAGAAGTATAAATGCTCCTCCAAACCTGGTCTTCTATCTCTGGCCAAGGAAGGAAGGGACCTGTGGAAACATGGCATTTGAAGGGTTTTGGATATTGGACCGCAAAGAGAACTATGACCAGCTCTTGCAAAAAATGGGTAAGAATATATTCTTTAGTTATAAATCCCTATATGACTCAGCAGGTCAAATGACAGATAGGGAGCTTTCTAGTGACCTCTGACCTATGCAGCCTGCTCATGCTAATTATTCTTCTGGATTTTCCTTCCATTGTTTGCTTCAAAGTCAATTAAAGATGATGTCAAGCTTTGATCTCTCTACTTCACTGCTAATTTCTTCAGGAGGATAAAAATTGTTGGTCAGTTCTTCATTTTCAGAGCTCCTGCTGGTCTCAGACTTTCCAGACTCCAAGAAGATGCCAGTAACTTGTCCAATTCCATCAGTTATTTAGAAAGATGCATAAGACTGTTAAGAGTTTGAAGAAGAGAAGATTATGAAACAAAATCAAGGAAGGAAGGAATAAGGAAGGGAGAGAGGGAGGGAGGGAGAAAGGAAATGCTGGCTGATTTGAAATGGAGAGGCATTTTGGGGACCATTTCAAGCAATGTATACAGTTTAAAGAAGAGGAAAAAGAGATGGAAAGAAACCAGAAACTCATACTTTTTAATAGAATTCCACAAAGTTGTGATTTTGATGACAAAAATAAAAGGGGGAAGGATGAGATTCATATAAACAGAGTTATTACTATGAATTATTTTCATCAAGTTGAGATAAATTCAGAGTACTATCTGACCATGGATAAATCAAGTTAGAGAAATAAGTATGGGACCATCCAGAGAGACTAGTGCCTGCCATTCCATTGTTTAGGGACAAAGGTGGTTCTTCAGGAAGGGACACCATGGCTATGGGACATGGTTGTGGTGGGCCAAGGTCAGGTGAGGGAGCAGAACTGAGCCATGTGCCATCTCTAAATGGCTGCAACCTAGACCAAAGCCCAGGAACACTGCTAATTATATCTTGCATTGAAGGGCAGGGAAGAAACTCAGTGTTCCATGAGGAAGAATGAAATGTCCTATCTATTAGATGGCTGTGGGGAGGAAATGAAAACTTCTAGGACTATTCCATTAATGCTTTTAAGCCCTGATTCTCACTCCTGTCTCCATGGATCTCATCCCTACTTAATCTCCACAGCAGACAAACCAGATTATTTATTCTCTGGGGTTTTTGACTACATTCTGAGATAAATGGTGGCATGGTGCTAGAGCACTGGGTTTGGAATCAGGAAGATCAGAGTTCAGAACTGGTCTCAGACTCTTATGAACTGGGAGACTCTGGACAAGTCTCTTCACCTCTCTGGCTAACTCAGTTTCCCCATGTATAAAGTGAGGATAATAACAGAGCTGACCATCCAGAGTAGTGAGGATCAAAGGCAATATTTGTAAAGCACTCAATCTGGGGACTGGAACATAAGTGGGGGCTTGTCCTCTTCCTTGGCTTTCTGAATTTTGTGTGTTTGGGGTCCAGAAGGAATGTCCTTCTGGAATTGTCTCTGGATCCCCTGCCTGCCCTCAGCCCTGCCCCTCCCATTCATTCAGTAGTTGCCCCCAAGGAGTGACCTTGGTGAAGGAGATATCAGAGGCATCAAGGGGTGGAGGAGGGAATGCAGGAGAAGAGAGGGAAGGAAGGAAACAATCAGTTATTAAATCCTTCCTCTGGGCTAGACCCTGTGCTGACTGCTGTAGAGATGTCACTTGATTCTCCCACCAACCCTCAGAGGGAGGTGCTATTGGAATTCTCATTTTACAGATGAGGAAATAGAGTCACACTGGATTGGGACTTTTCTAGAATCACACAACTCATAGTCGTTGGAGACCATGTTTGAATTCATGAAGATGGATCTTCCTGACTTCAGACTGAGAGTCCTAGACACTGTACCACTTCAGTAGAAGAGAAATCACATCTTCCTCAAGCCTTCCCCCTCTGCCAGGGCCCTCCACAGAGCTCTTAAAGACAGTAGGGACTTTATCATCTCAGAGACTGAGGTGAATGATTTTTACTGTGTCAGCTGATAGTTTCCTGGGCACTGAATTTCAAGGTAGGAAGATAAATGGGTTCAAATCCTGCCTTAGGAGCATCCTTGCTGTGACATGGGACAAGTCCTTTGACTTCTGTTCCTTGCTGGGAAAAAGAGGAGGCTGGACTCGATGGCTTCTAAGCCTCTTTCCAGCTATAAACATATGTGCTTACCTCTAGAATACAGTTGATTTCTGTTGTTTCTCCTTCAGTCCAGAAGAGGATATCAGGAAGGTGCTGTCATACATGCACATCAAATGAAGTGAAGTTGGACTGTGTAGTCTCCAGCCTCAATTTCTCCTCAGGAGCCATCTATCTCCTGTGCCCAGATAGAGATCAGGAGCACCGGGGTGGACAGGGATGCAGTGGGAGACCTTGGCCTTCTTAAGCTCAGGTTTTCCCCAGGTCTCCGTTTGTCTGAGGCAATGCCCAGTCAGTAATCATAGCTAGAAAAGACAGATGGGCAGCCAAGAATCCTTTCCAAACTTCTTGCCCTGCTCTCCCTTTCCTTTCTCTTTCCTCCTCCTCCTCTTCCTCCTCCTCCTTCTTCTCTCTTTCTCTCTCCTTTCCCTCTCTCTTTTACCCTTCCCTCTTTTCTTTCCTTTCTCTCTTTTTCCTCTCTCCCTTCCTCTTCCCATCTCTCCATATGAATACAACCAAAAACACACACAATGAAGTATCTAATAAGCATCTTAAAGGAAATTAATGCCTTTATTCTGCTCTTAACAGTACTCTTGCCTGAATAGAAAAGTCAAACAATATACAAATCCTAGAAATTTTCATTTGGATTCTATCATGTCTTTGATTTCACAGGTGTCAGCTCGATCAAAAGACAGGAGGCAGCTGATTTAAAATTTAGTATAGAGATTAATCAAACAGACCATGGGATGACTATCAGTGAATCCATTGGAGCTGGATTTATGGAAACTGAGTTGCAGTTTGGAGTCCCATTTCTGTATATCATGGATGTTGGAATAGAACTCAAGGTAAATGGTAGCTTGTTCCTAAAAGCACACCCTTCTTTCTAGACCCTATGAGACTAACTCCCACAAACTCTTCTGTTTTCTGTTCAAACTCTTCCCATTAACCCCCACCATATCTGTTCAATCCTCTTATTTATTATGCCCTTTTCATAGGGTTTATTTAAAATTAAACTTGTTTCATTTAACAAGCATTAAATCTTCCTCCATCATACCACAAGAAATAAAGGGAATCCAAGCTACAGAAGGGTTTGGTACAAGAGTCATTTGTTCCTGAAATACTCATAGAATTCTCAGACAATAAAATTTCCCTCCTAGGATCCCTGGTTGTGGTGAAACCTCTAAATTATATTATTTTGGGGGGTGGCTACATGGCACAGTGGAGCACTGGCCCTGGAGTGGCTACATGGCACAGTGGAGCACTGGCCCTGGAGTGGCTACATGGCACAGTAGAGCACTGGCCCTGGAGTCAGGAGTACCTGAGTTCAAATCAGGCTTCAGACACTTAATAATTACCTAGCTGTGTTACCTTGGACAAGTCACTTAACCCCATTTACCTTGAAAAAACCTAAATAAAATTATATTACTTTTGAAACCCACTAAATTGATTCTGATCTCCCTCTATTCACTGCATATTTGATGAGTGAGTTAGGGTTAGTGTGCTGGCTATGATGCATAGCACCAGAGATAGAGAGAAAAATCTCAAATTCTGTCCTCAAACAGCAGCCACTCTTCTGAGAGAATGCAGCATTTACCTTGACAGGAAGGAGCATTGGAGGATTTGACCTCTGTTTCATGGAATCCCACTTCCTTGTTCCCCTTTATGTTATTGAATCCATCAAGGAATCCCATGAACTCTTTTATGAGGCAGAAACAATTCCTCATTTGGAGGAGAGCCAAGTCAAAGGTTTCTTTGTAATTAGAAAACAGCTGAAACAATGGAACCATATTCTTTATTTCTGATTATGTTTTTTAAACCCTCAGGAGGATTAGTTTCTCTTTTGACTTTTGTCTTCTCTGGATTCTTCTCTTGGGTATCTTCCCTTGGAAACATCAAATTGTGCCCCTCAGAGAATCCCACCTATTCAAGAAAGCATTGAGAGACTTGGGGAGGAAGCCATAAGCTTGCATCTTGTCAGGCACCTTCCAATCTTCATTTGAACCCCAGGTTTCTCTATATATGGCAGAGTCATCCAGGTTGAGCAAGAAAAAGGCATGTCTAAGAACACAGAATGATTAAACTGGAACTCAGACACCAGGCCCCTGATCTCCAGTTTAGTGTGTTTTCTAGGATGCCCCATGATTCATTTCATGGAAGTATGTGAAAAGAGCTTGGTTTTCAGTCTTTATTGCTATCTCAATATTTTTATGTAGGAATGGAAATATAATTACTATAATATAAATATAAACATTTGCATTGAAAAAATAGCATCAGTACTGATTCTCCATGATTCTCCCTGAGTTACAATAGAAAGTATTCCATCTACTTTCTAAAGCCTTATATTCTCTTTCCACCCTAATTAAATATTATTCCATTTCCCATGCTCTGTGACTCAGACAAATTGATCTTCTCTCTGCTGCTCACCCAAGATACTCTCCTTCCCTATGTGCACCTCTGGACTGACTTTTCCCCATACAAAACCTGTACTCCCTCCTTACATCTGCCTCATAGAGACCTCCTCTCCTTGACCTGAGTGATTTATTGGAAAAACCTCTGGACCTGGATTCAAGAAGATCTGCGTGCAAATGTAGATTCAGACTCTTAAATAGTTGTATGACTCTGGATCAGCAACCTAAACTTTTGTAGCTTCCTCTCCTACATAACAGGGAAAATAATAATGGTTCTGCCTTGTCAGGGTCATAAGGAGAATGAAATGAAGTAGTTCTTTGAAGTGCTTAGTAAATCTTAAAACAGTAAATAAATGACAGTGATTACCCATAGAGGTAGCTCAAGCACAAGCTTCTGTGTTGGGTCTTTCTTGATTTCCCCAGATACTACGACCCTCTTCCAACTATGTTTCATCTCTTAACTTTGTATTTATTTTAATTTCTCAACTTGATATTTCTGCTGATATGTATATATGTGTCTGAATATAGGTGTGTATGTGCATGCATCTATGTCTTTTGCTTGTCTCTTCCATTATCATGGAGCTGTCTCAGGAACAGAAATTGGTCCATTCTCTCTGTATTCCTAAGATTTAGTGAATGACAGGCACTTGATAAATCTTGGTTGATTGATTTTTTGAGCTCATAATGACATTTCATGAGCAAGGAGGCAAGTCTTAATTTCATGAATAAGCATGGAATACAGATGCCTAAAATGTCCCAAATGCATTTTGTTTTATGTTCAGGGGACCTTTATGAAGGAAGGACAAAAACTTGTTGGAAATTTTAATCGAGTGGATGATAAAAAGGAAGTGAAAATTGTTCAAGAAATTATAGAGGATGGACTAGTCCAGGTGAGTTATTTTAAAAGTGTGTAATACAATGCATAGAGAAATCTTACCAACTGGGAAATCTTAATGCTCATGCATAGTGAATTGAATTATTCTTTAAGAATACACAGTAAGTAAGATTCTTCTCTGATTCCTCATTAGGTTACAGTAATCCTGTAGTCTTGAGGGTCCTGAAAAGTCTTCATATATGGATATGGAAAATTCTAGCTACTAATCGTTTGCAGATCAACCAGACTATCTCAGTGAGGCTAATTGGGGATGAGTTTTCCAGCCATAATGACTCTTCAGAGTTCTTAACTTATGGGATCTATGCTCCTCAAAGTAGTGCCCAGCCTGAAGAAGCCCAGTACACTTGAAGTCACCCAGCATTCAATAGAAGTGTTGGCTTTATGCTTAAAAAGCCTGAATTAATGTATTCATTGCCTTGTGTCTGATCTCAGAACATTTATTGGTTGTGTGACACCACTCAAAAAATTTAACTTCCACGTAATTCAGCTTCCTCACTCATGAAATAGGGGAAAAACACCAAACAAAATTAAGATAATAATAATTATTGACCTTTTAGCTTGATTCACAACATATTGTGGATGCTATCCTAAAGGTTTCTTTCCTTTTTCCTTTGCTAGTCAAGGTATTTTGGAGTGGAGGTTACATTGGGTGTAATGATTAATATCTAAATAAAACCAAAGAGTATAAACCATTCATCACTTAAGAAATGAATTTTCTTTATTAATATTCTTTTTAAAAAACATCTTCATAAAGACTAACAGACTACTATCTGTAGGGGTTTGGGGGGAGAGGGAAGTGAGATCAGAAGGAAAATTATAAAATTCAAAGTAAGTTAATTTTAAAAAAACTTTTCTGTGTGAGCTACTTCCAAAATATTAAAAGAGGAGATTGACTAGTATCTAACATTTTAAGAATTATGATGAATATTGATCTTTTCCTTCAGTTGTTAAAATACAAGGTTATAGAAGAGTCATTTCCAGGTTTTTTTTAATTTTCAGATCTACAGTTATGAAGGAGTGGATGCCAAGAAAATCTTCAGGAAACGTGGAAGTCCCTTTATTATGGTTTGTGAAGCATCCACTCGCTGATTACTGTGGTGTCCAGTATCACCAAAGGGAAAGAAGAAAAAGCCCCTGAGATTTGACTGGGCTTTACTCACATACTCCCAGACCTCCCATTAGCTCAGCTTATCAAGTAAATATGTCAAAAAAAATTTAAGGACAATAAAGGCATCCAAATTCCTTGCATTTTGACTTGAGTACCACAAAAACACATGATGTCAATGTCTTACAATGGGGTCCATGTTCAATATATGAACAAATGAAAAAATATTATATTATCATAACATACCTACAATATCATACCATATTATAAATGGTATATACCATACCAAAGCATGAGTCCATACCAAATATACCATATTATATACTGACATATCTTCTTCACCCAAATGCACCTGTACCCTCTCCCAATCCCACACTTTGCTCATTTATTCTGTATGAAAGCAGTATTTTTCCTCCTCTTCTCTATGTGTTGAGTTCAAACCCATTGTCCAAAGGCTGCATCCAGTGGCATCTCTTTCTGGAACTAACAAGAAAGGCACCAAGAAAAGAAGCATTCATTTCTTAGGATTATTCATCAATACTTTAGATCCTGGGAGGGAACCAGCCAAGCAGCAGAAGTCTGCCAAGAGGATGAGGACTCCTCTCAGGGCTATTAGACAAGCACACATCACCAACAGTCATGTGCTTCAAGCTATCATTGTCACTGATGGAGAGGTTGGATCAAAGGGATGAGAGGATTGGGAAAAGGAAGTTCTCTCCTTCTGCTCCTGATATCCTGTCAGTTAGTCAACAGACATAAAGTAAGCAGCCTAGCACTGTCCTACGTACTAAGACCATAAAGAACAGGCTTTGTTTTCAAAATCTCATATTCTATTGGGGACACAAAAAAGATATGAGCAATATAGATGTCCTAGCTTTATAGGAGCAGGACTAACTGGGAGAGGGACTGGGAAAGACCTCCTGCCCAATGTGTGATCTGAAGTGAAGCTTGAAGGGAAATGGATGGGAGATAAGAGTATTCCAGGCATGAGAAACAAAACAAAGGCATGGAAACAAGAGAGTATTATAGAGGAGAAATAGCAAATGGGACAATGTGTAAAGTTTAGCAACTAAGGAGGAGTGAAAAGAAATGGAAACTTAAGGTGAGAGTGGATGTGATCAGGGGCATCCTGGTGAGAAGGAAAGGTCAAAAGCAAAGGGACCAATAGTAGATTTTGCCTTGCCAAGGAAGAGGACCAGCTCATAATGCAAGGCAGGGGAGAAAGAAGAGAAAAGGAGAGATGTCTGAGTGAGGTGGGATAAGAGAAAAATGGAATTCTAAAAGGCCTCAGTCTTTTCAATGGACTATGAGGTGAACTCTTCTTCTATTGGAGTGGGAGGAATGGAGAAGGTGCTGGGAGAGACTTGAAGAAGGAAGAGAACATTCAGGATGAAGAGAGGGATAGAAAATCCATGAGTTAAAAGTGGAGTGATTGCTTTGCTGTAGTAACAAATAAGGTGAGATGAGAAAACAAGTTTAGTGGAATCAGTCCATATTCTTTTGGGATTTCTTCCAGTCATGAACAAAAGTATTGGAATAGGAGTGAAGGAGGAAAATGATCAGAGGAATCCAGGATTTTAGTATGACAAAAGGAAACAGCAATATGACCAGGGTGCTTGCAATTCAAGATGAGATGGGAGGAAAGTATAACCTGCTCTAGAAGGGTGATTTGGGAATGAACTGAGAAATGGAGAGATTAGTGGTCCTGGTAAACACAAAGAACAGAAATGGGGTTGGGGCATGAGGGGCGGGTGTGTAGCAAAAAATGTAGGATGAATAGAATTATAAATGATTATGACTACTAAATGAAGAAATTGTGGAGTTCCAGAACAGGGAGGCAGTACACTCAGCAAAATCATAAAGGAATTCCAAAACTGAGTTTGCAAGGACACAACTGTAGAACTGAGATTAAGAATCCATCCTCCTGACTCCCAGCAGCCCAGCATCTTTGACACATATTCCCTATCATATGGACCATCTGATTCACTGTACATTCCTGCAAGATACCAAGAGCACATGTCCCAATCCAGTAGAGGTATCAGTCTAGGAAATCAGGGGCCAACTTGTTCATCCCTGTTAAAATGCCAAGAACTCCAGATATTCAATGGTTATTCTTCTTTCTCCAAGGCACAATTCTCTACCCTCTAATCCTCTGATATAGGTAAGAATTCAGGGTGCCCTTCCAACTCTGTTTTCTTCCTTTGTTTTCTTACAAGTACATCTTCTAATCTCTCTAAGAATATCTTCTTATTTCTACTACCCAAGAAAAAAAAGGATGCATAAAATATTCTAGAAGATTAGCACCACAGAATGATGGATTTCTCAACCCTGTTCATGGCTATTTGTGACTAACCATCTACTCTTGGTGTCTATCACTTAACTCTCCATATGGCTCCATGAAGCTCTAGCATATGCAGTATCCATAACCTGGATTTCTCAGAAGTTGGAATTATAAGGATTGAGAGTAACTAATAGGCCTCAAACCTGTCAGTGAGGTATTTGTTCCAAAAACTGTAAAGCAATTTGTTCTAACATCCATGAAGGCAGCTGCAGCAGGCTCTGTGGAGTTTGGTAAGACATTAAAGGCACAATGGGGGTGGCTAGGTGGTGCAGTGGATAAAGCATCCGCCCTGGAGTCAGGAATACCTGAGTTCAAATCTGGTCTCAGACACTTAATAATTACCTAGCTGTGTGGCCATCGGCAAGCCACTTAACCACATTTGCCTTGCAAAATCCTAAAAAAAAATAAAAAGACACAATGGTCATCCACTGCCTCCTAGGCCATGATCTTGGCTTTTGTTGTCTCATTTGATTTTGATGACTGTTAGGGAAAGTGAGGCTGATGAGTTTCTGAAATTCTGCCTCAATTAAGTCCATCCACATACAAGTGAAGACTTCTTTCCTTATGTCAACTATCCTTTTCAAAAATGAAGGACAAAAGAAAAAAACAACCTGGAAAATAGAGGCTTCCTTCAGTTCTATTAGAGGCCTCCCATGTTGCACATATGACACTCTTAAGTTAGTCAAATGCCTCTCCATCATGTGATAGATCAGCTTCATCCTACTGTCACACATTTGTCACCATAAAAACACCTACAGATGTTCTGCGTGGATGTTACTGTTCCCCTGTGGTGTTACATCTAAAGGGCTTTGATCTTCCACTGTATTCAGACCAATGCCAGAAGTTCTGTTTCCTAAACCATCTGATCAATGGATTAAGACAGCTTTGGAAGAAGCCATGAGAAAGATGCTCAAAGGCCTTTTGCTCTACACTTCGGCCACTATAATCAACATAGTTCCCTGGATGTCATGGTCTTCTTCAATTGTGAAGAACAGCAATCAAGTAATCAGTCAATGAAAGTAAATGTTATTCAGCTAAGGCAAGATCACAAGCAAAGCACATTACAATATTCCATTTCTTGTATAGCCTTACAGAGTAGCTAGAATTTAGATCTTCTTGGACAGGACCCTTTATGGACAATGATCTTAAGACAGGCATCCCTAGAGGAGACGGAGAAATGGATTTGAGGTGAAAGAACTTTTCATTGAAACTGAAAAATAGCCAAAGAAGCCACAGTAGATGTGGGCAAAAGATAATGATGAGGGACATTGGTTCATTGGCCAGTGAGCAAACTAGGACAATTTGCTGAAACTGGCATAAGGTAGTAGGACCAGACCTGAGTACAGTGGTCACTACCATCTGGTAGCTCTAGTGCCTATTACCCAAGCAGGATCATCATTTCAGGGTAGCAAGGAGCCATTGTTAATTTAACATTAATTGTGAGCCCATGGGTGCTGCTTGATTCTGATTCTAGGAGTGGAGTGCTACATTCCAAGTCAGAGTGGACTCAGTAATTCACACATTCTGAACAACTGTAGACATGCCCCCCCCCCCCCCCCCCCCCGCCATACACCAAGTCAAGCCACAGACTCTTGAAACTGCCAATGAGGAAATAAACTGATGAAACCAAACTTGGATCAGGAACTTGCAGACCACCATGAGTAGACTTCCTTCCAGACTATTACATTTTGGAACGCAATGACAGCTTGCATTCCCTCAGCCAAAGCTATGAAAACAGTAGAAATCTGGATGCAAGAGAACAGAAGCACAGGCTGGGCATGTTTCTTAGAAGGGTACAGAGTAAGGGGCAGTAGGTGATACAGTGGATAGACTCCCCACCCTGGAGTCAGGAAGAACTGAGTTCAAATCCAGTCTTAGACATTTAGTAATTACCTAACTCTGTGACCATGTTTAAGTCCCTTAACCCCATTGACCTAAATAAATAAAATTATAAAAAAGACAGAAGCATACAGAGTCCAGCAAAATAAGGTTCTAAACTAAAAAATAATTGGAAGAATGAGCAAAGATAAGTGCAGAAAGAGCTGGGATGGCCAGAAGGAAGCTCAGAGCACAAGCAAAGCAGAAAATGACTGAAAACATCGCTAAGCAAAATATGAAAGGAAAATGCAACTTGACATCAGGGAGGTAAAACCTTGATAGCTAAATTCATTGAATTTGAATGAGGGGCTGCTGTGCTAAGTCACCAGCCCCATGTTCTCCTCTGTAGGCATCAGGTTCCAGGAAACAGATCTGAATCAGGAGAACCAGAAATGGCCCTGGATATGAAACAGTCAAGGTTAAGAGATTTGCCCAAGTCACAAAACTAGTAAGTATCATGTTAAGTAGAGACTAGATTTGAATTCAGCTCTTCCTGACTCTAGAATTTATGCTCTATCCAATGCACCACTTAACTGTCCTATGTGGAAAGTTAAGAGGGAGGTAGCTCTGAGTGGAATTTAAATTTCCAAGTAATGGTTTACGATATTGGGTTAACAGATTCCTACTCAGTTATGCAGTATAACTCACAAAGACTGGTAAGTTGTCAAAATTTAAAGGCTTTTAAGCAAAAGAGGATGAAGGAGAAGACTGTCTATCTACAACTCCAAAGAAAGATGTGATGAGTAGCAGTCTACAAGGAGGAAGCAAATGGCAGCTGAAATACAAATTTACAAGAGAGAAAATTCTAGAATGAGCGAAATAGGAAAAGCCATGACCCAAAACAACAATATGTAAATTGCCAATATTTAGTCAACAGAAAAGAAGAACTGGACATCCTAATGCCAACAGGCAAATTAGACCACGCAGGTATCATTCAAGCTTGACGGGATACAATCTATGGCTCTGGATGAAGATAGCTTATCAAAATAAGCAGGTGTCACTAAAAGGTATATGTAGGGTAGTGATGTATATGAAGAAATTAGATATAGAAGCTTATCACATGTATATTCAGTTGAAGAAATTCAGATACTGGGATGTATGACATCTTTTGTTAATTTTATTTTGGTATTTTACAAGGCAATAGGGTTAAGTGAGTCACCCAAAGTCACACAACTAGGTAATTATTAAGTGTCTGAAATGGGATTTGAACTCAGGTCCTCCTGACTTCTTGGTTGGTACTCTATCCACTGCACCACTTAGCTACTTCAGTTTTCTATACATTTTCAAAATAAATCCTTTATCAGAAAGGTTACCATTAAAAATTGTTTTCTGACTTTCTGTATTCTGTCTAATCTTGGTTTAATTTGTTTATTTTTTGCAAAATTTTTTAATTCAATGTAATCAAAGTTAACTAGGTTGCATTTTATAAACTCTCTTGTTTGGTCTTAAACTCCCTCCCTTTTCATGGATCTGACAGATACACTATTCTTAGCTCTTCCAAAAAGGTTATGGTATCACCCATTACTCTAAATTTTATACTCATTCCAACCTTAGCTTGGTATAGGTTTGAGATGCAGACCTATGCCTAGTTGTTGCCATGCTGTTTTCCCAACAGTTTTTTTGTCACATAGTCAGATCTTGTTTCAGGAGCTGGAGGCTTTGAAGTTACAAGACTATATATAGATTACTACTCATTTCATCACTCTTTAGTGATTAAGCTATTCCACTGAACATCCTGTCTAATCCTTAGAAAACAGTGAACCGTTTCAATGACTCTGCTTTAGAATATAACTCCAAATCTGGCATGAAAGGCCACCTTATTTAGCATTTTTTTATTAATTCCCTTGATATTCTTGACCTTTTCTTCTCCCAAAGGACTTTGTTACTAATTTTTCTTGTTCTTTAAAATACATTTTTCATATTTTGATTGATATTGCACTGAACAAATAATCTAATTTAGGTTAATTTAATTTTTATTCCATGACTTCAGGTTAGCTTTGAACAATTTTGCTAATGATACAGTTCAAATTTTACTTGGACGAAAAGTATTTCATAATTTGGTTCAAACAGGTAGACTCCCGAGCAGCATTTTCTCTTGTCTACAGTTACTTTGAACAAAACTTCTCTTTCTCTCTCTCTTACTTCTAGGCTTTTCTGTAGGTACACACACACACACACACACACACACACACACACACACACACACAAACAGACAAAACACACATATATACATATATATATATAAAATGGAGTTGATTTATGTTGGTTTTATTTTATAACTTTCAACTTTAATAAATTTTTTCAAGGAGTTTCTTAATTTTCTAGAGTTTTCTAAATATATTATAATATAATCTGCAAAGATTGAGTTTTATTTCTTCATTGTCTATTCTATTTGCTTCCATTTATTTTTCTTCTCTTATTGCTGAACTAACATTTCTAAATTAAGGTTGAAAAACAGTAGTGATAACCAGCATCCTTGTTTTACTGCTGATGTTACTGAGAATGCTTCTACCATATCTGCATTGCATAGGCCTTGCTGATGGTTTTAGGTAGATATTACAGATCTTTTGAGCAAAACTCCTTTTATTCCTATGCTTTCTTGTGTTTTTGTTTTGTATTGTATTGGGTTTTTTTTGTGAGGTAATGGGATTAAGTACCTTGTCCAGTGCCACACAGATAAATAAGTATTCAGTGTCTGGGGCTGGATTTGAACACCAGCCTTTGTGATTTCAAGTCTCATGCACATTCCACTGTGCCACCTAGCTGGACCAGTTCTCTATGTATTTTAAAAATGAGTCCTTTATCAGAAATTGTGACTATAAAATTTGCTTTCCAATTTTATATATTATTGTTTAATCTTGGTTTTAATTTAATATCATCAGAGTTAGCCAGTTTGCATTTTATAATATTCACTATCTCATGCTTAGTCATAAACTCCATTGCTTTCCATCAGTCTGAGAGATATTTTATTCCTTCTTCTTCCAACTGGGGTTTAGGATCCCCCTTAAGGTCTAAATTCTGCACCCCTTTGAACCTTATCTTCATATGTGTTATGAGAAGTGGACCTGTGACTGGTTGCTGCCATACCATTTTCCAAGGTGTTTTTGTCAAAGAGTGGATTTTTATTTCAGAAAATGGAGTCTTTGGGGTTATCAAACAGTAGATTAGGAATTATTTCCTACTCTCTGTTTTGTGATTAGGCTATTCCACTGACCTACCACTTTTATCCTTAGAAAATGCCAGCTTGGATGATTACTGCTTTATAGTATAATTTCTTTTTAAATTTTTTTAAGGTTTTATAAAGGTTTTATAGGTTTTTATAAAGGTTTTTAAGGTTTTATAAAAGTAATTGTGGTTGAGTGACTTGCCCAAAGTCATACAGCAAGGTAATTATTAAGGGTCTGAAATAGGATTTAAACTCAGGATCTCCTAACTTCAGGGCTAGTGCTTAATCTACTGTACCACCCAACTGCCTCAGTTTTCTAGATATTTTAGAAAAAATTCTTTTATCAGATATGTGACCTATCAAACGTACATTTAAACTTGCTGTATTTCTTCTAATCTTGGTTATAATGGTTTAATTTGTAGAAAACTTTTTTAATGTAATATCATCAAAGTTAGGTTGCATTTTTATAATCTTCTGTCTCTCTTGTTTGGTCATAAACTCCCTCCCATTCCATAGATCTGACATATATACTATTTCTTGATCTCCCAAATGAGTTGTGGTATCACCCATTATGTCAGAATCCTGTTCCCACATCAACATTATCATGGTATATGGTGTGAGATGTAGATCTATGCCTAGGTTGTGCCATGCTATTTTCATCAAGTGGTGGATTCTTAATTCAGAAGTTGGAGGCATTGGGGTTATCAAACCATAGATTACTACAGATTTCATTGTTGTTTTTTGTTTTATGACTAAGCTGTTCTACTGAACTATTGGTATAATCCTTAGAAACCATAAAACTGTTTCAGTGACTGTTGCTTTACAATATAATTTCAAGTCTGGTATGACTAGGCCACCTTACTTTGCATTTTTTTCCCACTGGTTCCCTTGATATTCTTGACCTTGACTTCCTCCAGAGGAATTTTATTACTATTTGTGCTAGCTCTTTAAAATAACATTTTTTTTTGAATTTTGATATTCTACTGCAATGACTAAATAATTTAATTTAGGGAGAATTTGCATTTTTATTACATGGGCTCAGGTTAACCAAGAGCAATTGATATTTTTTTCAGTTATTAACAACATATTTTAATTGTATGAAGAGTGTTTTGTAGTTATGGTCATAAAGGCAGACTCTCAAGCATTTTCTCTTGTCTACAGTTACTTTAACCAGAATTTCTATCTGTCTTGTGCTTCTGGACTTTGTTGAACATATATAGAAACGCAGAAGATTTCTCTGGGTTTAATTAAAACCTTCAACTGTGATTAATTGTTTTTCAAGGAGTTTTTTAGTTGATTTTCTACCTTTCTCTAAATATATTATCATATAATCTTCAAGGAGTGAGCTTTATTTCTTCACTGTCCATTCTAATTCCTTCCATTTCATTTTCCTCTCTTACTGCTAGAACTAACATTTCTAGGACAACATACACTAACAAGGATGATAACAGGCATCCTTGCTTCACCCCTGAAGTTATTGAGAATGCTTCTATCTTATCTGCATTGCATTTAAGACTTACTGAGCGATTTCTATGCTCCAGTGTTTTTGTTTTGATTTCGTATTTTTTGCAAGGCAATGGGGCTCAGTGACTTTCCCAGGACTCAGAGCTATGAAAGAATTAAGTGCCTAAGGCTACATTAGAAGTCAGGTCCTTTTGACTCCAGGGCTGGTGCTCTATTCATTGAATCACCCTGTTAGCCAATATATTTTTACATTTCAGAAAGTCTTTTATTAGAAAAAATTACCTAAAGAAATGCTTTCCAACATTTCAATTCCTTCTAATGTTCCTTGAATTGGTTTAATTTGTGCAAAAACCTTTGTAATGGAATATCAAGGAAGTAAGTCAGTTTGCATTTTATAATCTTCTCTCTCTCTCTCTCTCTTTTATTTTGTCATAAACTCCCTCCCATTCCATAGGTCTGACAGATATACTATTCCTTATTCTCCCAAATGGGGTATTGGAACACCCTTTATGTCTTAATCCTAGACCCATTTCAACCTTCTCTTGGCATATGGTGTGAGACATGGATCTATGCCTACTTTCTGCCACACTGTTTTCCCAGCAGCTTTTGTCAAATAATGAGTTCTTATTTGAGAAGCTAGAGGCTTTGAGGATATAAAATTATAGATTACTTCTCAATTCCTTACATCATTGTTCTGTGACTAAGCTATTCCACTGAACCATCAGTCTAATCCTTAGAAAATAACAAATCATTTCAATGATTACTGCTTTACAATATACTTTCATGTTTGCTATGACTAGGCCATCTTACCTTGCATTTTTTCTTTAATTCCCTTGATATTCTTGACTTCTTCCTGCAGAAGAATTTTGTTATGATTAAAATAACTTTTTTCTTATTTTGATTGCTGATGCATTGACTAAATAACTTAAACTGAATTGAGTTGTCATTTTTTTTCTATATGGCATGTCAGGATACCCATGAGCAATTGACATTTTCCCATTATTTAGATCTGATTTAATTTGGGTGAAAATGATAATGTTGATGTGGGAACAGGATTCTGACATAATGGGTGATACCACAACTCATTTGGGAGGTCAAGAAATAGTATATATGTCAGATCTATGGAATGGGAGGGAGTTTATGACCAAACAAGAGAGTAGTTATGGTCATAAAGGTAGAATCTCAAGCATTTTCTCTTGTCTACAGTTACTTTAAAGGGAATTTCTCTTTCTGACTCTTGCTTCTGGGCTTTGTTGTAAACACACATGCATATACACACACCAACATATATATATATATATATATATATATATATATATATATATGTATGTATATATATATTAATAAATTATTACAATGGGGTGGGCAGAGGGAATGGAAATGCCAATGCCCAGTCTACTGGCCAAGTTTCCTTACTGTATGCTGTAAGAACTCATCAGTTCCCATCAAAATGCTCAAAACTTGGAAGGCCACACTTGGGAGTTGAAAATAAGTCCCTTAGAGAAGACATTATGTTATGACCCAATGAGGATCTTCCTCCATAGGTTAATAGCTAAGCCAGAGATCACAAGGTCATTGATTTTAATCTGTAATGGTTATCTCCAACTCTTTTATTTTACAGATGAGGAAACTGAGTCTTGGACAGATTTTTTTTTGTTTTTTCTAGACAGAATGTTATTTGGAAACATCATTGGGATCTCAGGCACAAGGCTACACAGTGGCACTAGAAACACGTTTCCATGGATTACAAAGGCAATATATGGCAGAGGTTAGATCTGAACTCAGGTTCTCTGACATCAAATATATGTTCTTTCATTACTATGGTGCTTCAACAAGATAATCATCCTTGGGGAATCTGCAGTGAGGTATGGGGCACCATTGAGCATCATAAAGAACAATGCTATGAGGGGGCTCCATGCCCAGTAGGAGTCTAGTGCCTCCCTCCATCATAGTCCATGTGATTCAGTACCAGACCAAGGACTTCCTTCAAGTTCTGTTTTGGGTTCTTAACTATTTTGCCCACAACTTCACATGGGAGCCTTCCTGTTTGTACAGCCTCCATCTGCCAGAGAACCCCGATCACCAGCATTGGGTTCACTTCTGTTGACTAAAATATCAATGCTCTTCTTCCTCCCTCAAACACTTGCCTCAATGGAGCCCAGGAGCAGAGATTTAGATATGAAGGGAACTCAGAACAGCCCTCTCATTTCTCAGAGGAGGAAACTGAGACCCAGAGAGCTTAAGTCACTTGCTCAGGATAACACAGCTAGTAAGTGTTTGAGGAAGGACTGGCCCGCAAGTCTTCCTGTCACCAAGTCCAGTGATTGTGATGTTAGTGCTTCATTCTTGAAGATCATGACATTAGGGATGTGATGCCATGCCCTACACATGAATGAGATTTGAGTGAGAGGGATGCAGTACTAAGTCACCAGCCTCATTTTCTCTTTCAGAACAAGTGTCCACTGTCCAGATATCCATCAGAATGCCTGGAGATGGCCCTGGATGTGAGGCTAGCAGGGTTAAGTGTCCAAGATCACACAGCTACTAAGTGACTGAGGGTGAATCTGAATTCAGGTCCTCTAGATTTCAGGTCTGGTGCTCTGCCCATTGGGACATCTAGTTGCCAATGATAAAGTACTCTGATTTTTCCCAAAAGATCTTTAAGGCTCAAAATGTGTGCCCCAAGCAACCAGGACAGATTGGGCCAATCATTCTTTGATATAACTGTTAAGGATATGAGGCTGTGGAAAAAGATGAATAGGATCCAGAGATCAGCTAATGCACCCACACCCAAACACATTCACATATCAACAAACACACACACACACACACACAGAGAGAGAGAGAGAGAGAGAGAGAGAGAGAGAGAGAGAGAGAAACATACACTGAAACACAGTGCCTATTCTCCAGACAGTGGAACAGATGATAATTCCTGAAATAAAGGGACCTTCAGGATCTTCTTTTCAATCAGAAATGCATCTATTCTCTTGTGTTACAAATGAGTGAAGTTATAGGATAATCTTTTGGGGGCCTGTTAGAATAAGTCACCACCCCAAAGCTTTAATTCCAGTGGTGGTGACATTTAGACAGTTGCATCATTTTAAAAATTGATTTCTGGATGGGCAGAAGTATAAATGTTCCTCCAAACCCATTCTTGTATCTCTGGCCAATGGAGGAAGGAACCCATAGAAAAATGGCTTTTGATGGGACTTGAAAATGAGAACTATGACAAGTTCTTGCAACAAATGGGTAAGAATGTATTCTTTAATAATAAGTCCCTTCCTGACCCAGAATGCCAAATGATAGGTGGGGAACTTTCTGGTGATCTCTAACTTGTGCAGCCTCCTGATGCTAATTCTTCTGTATTTTCCTTCCATTGTCTGCTTCAGAGTCATAAGGATGATGTCAAGCTTTGATCTATCTAATCCACTGCTAATTTCTTCAGGAGGGGAGAATTTGCTGGCCAGTTATTTATTTTCAGAGCTCCTGTGGTCTAATACTTTCCAAACTCCAAGAAGAAAGAAGGAAGGAAGGAAGGAAGGAAGGAAGGAAGGAAGGAAGGAAGGAAGGAAGGAAGGAAGGAAGGAAGGAAGGAAGGGAGGGAGGGAAGGAGGGAGGAAGAAAGGAAATGCTGCGTGGTTTGAAATGCAAAGGGATCTTAGGGATCATTTCAGCCAATCTATACAGTTTAAAGAAGAGGAAACTGCGGTTTAAAAAAAATCTCTGATCCATTGTCTCACTTAATAGAATTCCACAAGATTGTGATATTGCTATCAATTGTTGATAAAAATAAAAGGGAAGAAAGATCAGATTGATCAAGGCAGGACTATTAATATGAATTATTTTCACCTGAGGCAAAAAGAATTTTTTTAGGAGGAGGTAAACTCAGAGGATTATCTGACCATGGATGAAAAATGACCAGGTTGGAAAAATAAGTATGATAACATCCAAAGAGATTGATGCCTGCCTTTCCATTACTTAGGGACAAAGGTGGTGCTTCAGGAATGAACACCGTGGTTATGGGACGTGGGTTTGGTGGGCAAAGGACAGATGAGGCAGTGGACTTGAGCCCTTTAGGTGGCTGTATCCTGGACCAAAGCCCAGGAACACTGTCCTAGTAATATCTCTCATTTAAGCATTGGGAAGAAACTCAGTCTTCCATTAGGAAGAATGAAATGTCCTATCTATTAGATAGTTGGTTTGAGGGAGTGAAAACTTCTAGGACCATTCCACCAATGCTTTTAAGCTCTGATTCCCATTCATGTCTCTATGGAACACATTCCTACTTAATCTTTGTATCAGACAAGCCAGACTATTTATTCTATGGGGGCTTTGATTACATTCTGGGGTAAATGGTGGCATGGTGCTAAAGCACTAGAGCTGGAGTCAGGAAGAACAGAGTTCAGATCTGGGGTCTCAGACACTTATGAAATGGGAGAGTCTGGACATGTCACTTCCCCCTCTTTAGCTAATTCAGTTTTCTCATCTATAAGGTGGGAATAGTAGAATACCTTGCCACCCAAAGTGTTGAGGATCAATGGTGATATTTATAAAGGACTCAATCTGGGAACTGGAACTTAAGTGAAGACTTTTCCCTTTCCTTCCCTTTCTAAATTCTATGTAACAGGGGCCCAAAAGGAATGTCCCTCCAGGAGTGTCTCTGAATCCTGCCCTCGGCCCTGCCCCTCCCATTTCTTCAATAGCTTCCTAAGGAGTGACCATGGAGAAGGAGGTATCAGAGGCATTTGGGGAAGAGGGGGATCCAAGCGAGTGGGAAGATAGGAAACAGTCATTAAATCCTTCCTCTGGGCCAGACCCTGTGCTGACTGCTATATAGATGTCATTTGATTCTCCCACCAACATTGTAAGGGAAGTGCTATTGGAATCCTCATTTTACAGATGAGGAAACTGAGTCAGGCAGGATTGAAACTTGTCTAGAGTCACATAGCTAATAGGAGTTGGAGGCCAGATTTGAATTCATGAAGATGAGTCTTCCTGACATCAAACTGAGTGTTCTAGACACTGTACCACTTCAGGAGAACAGAAATCATATCTTCCTCAAGCTCTCCATCTTCTGCCAGTGCCCTCCAGAGAGCTCTTAAAGGCAGTAAGGGACTTTTATCATCTCAAAGCCTGAAGTGAATTATTTTTACACTTTTGGCTGATAGTTTGCTGGACACTGAATTTCAAGTTAGGAAGATCTGGGTTCAAATTCTACCTTAGGAATATCTTCACTTTGATGTGAAACAAGTCCTTTGACTTTGGGGTACCTCATATTCCTTGTTGGGAAATAGAGGAGGCTGGACTTGATGGCTTCTAAGGGCCTTTACAGCTATGAAGAGTTGAGCTTACCTCTAGAATACACTGGATTTCTGTTATTGTTTCTCCTTCAGTCCAGAAGAGGACATCAGGAAGGTGATGTAAGACATGCATATGAAACGAAGTGAAGTGAAGTCAAGCTGTGCAGTCTCCAGCCTCACTTTCTCCTCTGGAACCCTCTGGCTCCTGTACCTAGACAGAGATCAGTAGGACCGGGGATGGCCCGGGTTGCAGTGGGACTTCGACTTGGACCTCTTAAGCTCAGGTTTTCCCCAGGTCTCAGTTTGTCTGAGGCAATGTCCAGTCAGTGATTATTGCTGAGACAGTTGAGCAGCCAAGAATCCTTTACAAACTTGCCCTCCTCTACCTTTCCTTCTCTCTTCTCTTCTCTCTCTTTTCTCTCCTTTCTTTCTTTTTTCCTCTCTCCCTTCTTTGCTATCCCTTCTTCACCCATCTCTCCATATAAATCCAAACAAACAACACACTGAAATATATAATAAACATCTTAAAAGAAACTAATGTGTTTATTCTGCTCTTTAGTGTACTCTCACCTCACTAGGAAAGTCAAACAACAGACAAATCCTAGGAAACTTAATTTGCTTTCATGTCTTTGATTTCACAGACATCAGCTTGATAAAAAGACGGGTGGTAGACCATGACAACTTGAAGATAACGATTAAAAAAAGAGATGATATGATGACTGTCGAATCTAGTGCATTCCGAACAGTGGATATAGAGTTTCAGTTTGGAATCCCATCTGTGTACATCATGGATGTTGGACTAGAACTCAAGATAAGTAGCTTATTCCCAAAAACAGCACCATATTAACCTAAGTCCCACAAACTCTTCTACTTTCCCTTCAAACCCTTCACAGTCAGCCAACCCTATCTGTTCAATCCCATTCTTTCCTACTCCCTTTTTTATGGAGTTTATTTAAAATTTCTCTTGTTTCAATTAATAAGCATTAAATATTACTCTGTCATACCCTAAGAAATAAAGACAATCCAAGATATAGGAGGAATTGGAGCCAATTTCATTTGTTCACGAAATACTCATAAAATTCTCATACAATAAAATTTCCCTCCTAGGATCCCTGGTTGTGGTGATACCTTGAAATTACATTACTTTTGAAACGCACTAAATTGACTCTTATCTCCTTCTATTCACTGCATGTTTGTTGAGTGTGTTAGGGTTAGTGTGCTGGCTATGATGCATAGCACCAGAGATACAGACAAAAATGTCAAATTCTGCCCTCAAACAGCAGCCGCTCTTCTGAGAGAATGCAGCGTTTACCTTGACAGGAAGGAGCATTGGAGGATTCTCCCTCCATTCCATGGAAACCCACTTCCTTGTTCCCCTTTATGTTACTGAATCCATCAGGTAATCCCATGGACTCTCTTATCAGGCAGAAGCAATCCTCATTTGGAGGAGAGCCAAGTCAAAGGTTTCTTTGTAATTAGCAAACAGCTAAAACCATGGAACCATATTCTTTACTTCCAATTATGCATTTTAAACCCTCAGAAGAGTTAGTTTCTCTTCTGAGTGTGATCTTTTCCAGATTCTTCTTTTGGGTATCTTCCCATGGAAACATCAAATTGTGCCCCTCAGAGAATCCCAGCTATTCAAGAAAGCATTGAGAGACTTGGGGAGGAAGTCATCTGCTTTCATCCTGTGAGGAGCTTTCCAGGCTTCATTTGAACCCCAGGCTTCTCTATATATGGCAGAGTCATCCAGATTGAGTAAGAAAAAGGCATGTCTAAGAACACAGAATGGTCAAACTGGGCCTCAGACTGAGGCCTCCCAATTTCTAGTTTAGTGTTCTTTCTAGGATGCCCCACTATTCATTTCATGGAAGTATGTGAAAAGAACTCAGTTTTCATTCACCAGGAAATTCTATTTACTCTTCCAATATTTTATTTGCAGGATCAAAGATATTACTGTATCAGAAATATGAATATTTGCAGTGAAAAACTAGCTTCAGTGTTGATTCTCCATGATTCTCCTTGAGTTTAAATAGAAAGTATTCCATCTACTTTCTAAAGTTTTATATACTTTTTCTACCTTTATTAAATATTATTCCATTTCTAACGCTCTCTGATATAGCCAAACTTCTCTTCTCTCTGCTCCTGACCTAAGACACTCTATCTTCCCTGTGTGCACCTCTGGATTCACCTTTCCCTATACAAGGAGTGTACTTGCTCCTTATCTCTGCCTCATAGAAACCTCCCTTCCTTAACTTGAATGATTTATTAGATAAAACACTTGACATGCATTCAAAAACATCAGAGTCCAAATCTTGATTCAGACTCTTAAAAAGTTGCTTTCTCTCCTACATAATAGGGAAAATAATAATGGTTCTGCCTTGTCAGGGTCATAAGGGGGATGAAATGAATCAGTTCTTTGTAATGCTTGGTAAATCTTAAAACAGTAAATAAATGACAATGATTACCCATAGAGGTAGCTCAAGCACCAGCTTCTGCATTGGGTCTTTCCTGATTTCCCCAGCTACTAGGACCATCTTCCAACTATGTTTCATCTCTCAACTTTGTATTCATTTTGATTTATCTACTTGATATTTGTGCTTATATGTATATATGTGTCTGAATATAGGTGTATTTGTGCATGCAAAAACATTTATTGCTTGTCGCTTCCATTATCATGAAGGTTTCTTGGGAATAAGAACTGATTCACTCTGTTTGTTTTCCCAAGATTTAGTGAATGACAGACACTTGATAATTCTTTGTTGATTAATTTATTAACCTCATAATAATATTTCATGGGCAGCTAGAAAAGTTACTGTCTTAATTTCTGAAATAAACCTGGGACCAAACAAGAACATAAACTTGTAGGTGACTTTATTTGAATGGATAATAAAAATGAGGTTATGATTAAGCAAGAAATTATATATGAACTAGTCCAGGTGAGTTATTTTAAAAGTTTGTAATACTCTAGAGAGAACAGAGAAATCTTACCAACTGGAAATCATAATGCTCATGCATGGTGAATTGATTTATTCTTTAAGAGTACCTAATAAGGGAAAGTCTTCTCTGATTCTTCACTGGGTTATAGTAATTCTGTATTCTTGAGGGCCCTGGAAAGTCTTTACTTTTGTATGTAACAAAGTCTAGCTACCAATCATTTGCAGCTCAACCAGAGTGTCTCAGTGAGACTAACTGTAGATGAATTTTTCAACCATGAAGACTCTTCAGAGTAATTAACTAATGGGATCTATGCTCATCAAAGTAGTGCCCACCCTGACAAAGCCCAGGAGACTTGGAAGTCACGCAGGATTCAATGGAAGTGATGGTTTCATCCATAAAAAGTGTGAATTAATGCAGTCATTGCATTGTGTCTGGTCTAAGAACACTTATTTGCTAATAACACCACTCAAAATATTTAACTTTTACCTAATTCACTTTTGAATCCATCAGGCCCTGGAGATTTTTTCTCAGGGAGCTCAATGATGGCTTGTTGAATTTCTTTTTCTGAGATAGGGTTGTTTAGGTATTTAATTTCCTCTTCATTTAACCTGCGCAATTTATATTTTCATAAATATTCAGCCATTTCACTTAGATTGCCAAATTTATTGGCATAGAGTTGGGCAAAATAATTCTGAATTATTGCTTTAATTTCCTCTTCTTTGGCGGTGAGTTCACCTTTTTCATTTACAACACTAGTAATTTAGTTTCTTCTTTCTTTATTTAAAATCAAATTGACCAGAGCTTTATTAATATTATTGTTTTTTTTTCAAAAAAATCAGGTCTTGGTTTTATTTATTAGTTCAATAGTTTTCTTGCTTTTGATTTTATTAATTTCTCCTTCAATTTTTAAAATTTCTAATTTGGTATTTAAATCAGGGGAGGATTGATTTGTTCTTTCTCTAATTTTTCAGTTGCAAATTTAGTTCATTTATTTCCTCTTTCTCTAATTTATTCATGTAAGCATTTAAAGATATAATATATCCCCTGACAGCCACCTTGAGTGAATTCCATAGGTTTTGGTATGTTGTTTCATTATTGTCATTATCTAGGATGAAATAATTCTTTCTATAATTTGTTGTTTGATTCACTCAATATTTAAAATGAGGTTATTAAGTTTCCAATTAGTTTTGAGTCTATATCTTCCTGGTCCAATATTGCATATGATTTTTATTGCATTATGATCTGAGAAAGATGAATTCACTATTTCTGCCTTTCTGCAATTGATCATTAGGTTTTTTTAAAACCCCAGTACATGGTCAATTTTTGTGTAAGTGCCATGTACTACACAAAAAAGTATATTTTTCCTCTATCCTTATTCAATTTCCTTCATAACTCTATCATTTCTAGGTTTTCTAACAATCTATTTACCTCCTTAACTTCTTTCTTGTTCATTTTATGATTATACTTATTTAAATCTGAGATTGAGTTCTCCCACTAGAAGAGTTTTGCTGTCTATGTCTTCCTGTAGCTCTTTCAACTTCTCCTCTTAGAATGTGGATGCTATACCATTGGGTGCATGCATATTTTGCATTGAAATTACTTTAATGTCGTAGATGGCGACATGAAGGGATCAAGTCTTAGGAGCTCTCTGATAAAAACTCATAAACTAAGGACTCTAATTAAACTTACAAGAGACAGAACCGACAAAGGGACCCAGTGAGGCAATTCTACTCAAGGTAACCTGGAAAAGAGCAGAAAGGCTCTGCTCCCCAGGGTCGGAGGGGTGGCCCGCCAGAGGGGTGGCCCACCAGAGCCAAAGAACTTCAGCCTCCTGGAGGCAGCCCCAGGGTGCTGGGAGCCATGGCTCACAGCAGCGGGGCATTCTCCTGAGTTGCACCCCAGGGAGCACCAGGCACAAAGTGGGGGAACAGCGGGGGACCTCTGCCAGATCGAAGAGATGGAGCCCAGCCCCCAGGACAAACAGCAAGCAGCTAGACCTGGAAACAGAAGCAGGCGGAGCCAGTAAGCAGGAGCCCCCAGGGCATGAGCCCATTGAGCTGAGGGAGGGGAGTGAAGAGAGAGAGACTGCCTAGCTCTGTCCTCTGCCTCTGGACCAGGACTCTGGGGCTCTGAACACATTCAGATACTGATTGCAATCTAGGACCCCCCCCACAGAACAGCAGAGCCCCCTCTACCTCAGCCCCGTGGCAGAGGGGGGGGTACTTATGGTCATTCACAGACCAGGAGGGAGGACAGAACCTCACACACTGAGACCCTTGTGGGAGTGTCACAAAAGCTCAGGAAGCACCCCAAAAAACAGGCTTAGGTTGGGAAAATGAACAAGCAAAGAAACAAGAGGAAGACCATTGAGAAATATTTTACGAATGAGCCCAAGAAGGATCAAAATACTCGGTCTGAAGATGAGGAAGCACAAGCTCCTGCATCTAAAGACTCCGAGAAAAACAGAAATTGGGCTCAGGCTATGATAGAGCTCAAAAAAGACTTTGAAAATCAAATGAGGGAGTTGGAAGAAAACTGGGAAAAGAAAGGAGAGAGATGCAGGAAAAACATGAAAATGAAGTCAGCAGCTTAGTCAAGGAGATCCAAAAAAATGCTGAAGAAAATAGCATGCTAAAAACCAGCTTAGGTCAAATGGACAAAACAGTTCAAAAAGTTATTGAGGAGAAGAATGCTTTAAAAAGCAAAATTGGCCAGATGGAAAAAGAGATAAGAAAACTCTCTGAGGAGAACAAATCCTTCAGACAAAGAATAGAATTCAGGGAGATTGATGAATTAAACAGAAATCAGGAATCAATACTTCAAAACCAAAAAAATGAAAAATTAGAAGAAAATGTGAAATACCTCATTGAAAATAAACTGATATGGAAAACAAACTTAGGAAAGATAATTTGAAAATTATTGGAATACCTGAAAGTCATGATCAGTAAAAGAGCCTTGACATCATTTTGAAAGAATTACTACAGGAAAATTTCCCTGATATTCTAGAAGCAGAGGGCAAAATAGAAATGGAAAGAATCCACCTATCCCCCCGAGAAAGAGATCCAAAAAAACCAACCCCCAGGAATATTATAGCCAAGTTCCAGAACTCCCAAGTCAAAGAGAAAATATTACAAGCAGCCAGAAGGACACAATTAAAATATCATGGAGCTGCAGTCAGGATCACACAGGACTTAGCAGCAACTACATTGGAAGTTCATAGGGCTTGGAATACAATATACTGGAAGGCAAAAGAGCTTAGAATGCAGCCAAGAATGAACTACCCAGCAAGGCTGAATGTCCTCTTCCAGGGAAAAAGATGGACTTTCAATGAACCAGGGGAATTTCAAAGGTTCCTTTTGGAATGGCCAGAGCTGAACAGAATGTTTGATCTTCAGATACAGGACTCAGGTGAAGCATAGAGATTGGAGGAGAGGGGGGAAATATGAGGTACTTAATGAGGATGAACTGCATGTATTCCTGCATAGAAAAATGACACTGATAATACTCATATGAACCTTCTCACTTAATAGAGCAGGTAGAGGGAGCTTTTATTGTTGAAGCACAGGAGAAAGCTGAATTTGAAGATAAAATATGGTATAAAAATGGAGTCAATAGGAAAAAAGGGAAATGGAATGGGAGAAAGAAAAAGGAGAGGGGGAATAGTCCAAGATATTTCACATAAAATAAGATTTTTTTTATTACAATGAGCTATTGCAATGATATGGAAGGGGGGAGGCAAGGGGGAATGAGGGAACCTTTGCTCTCATCAGAGATGGCTAGGAGAGGACACAGAAAATATACTCAATGGGGTATAGACAACTGGAGTAAGAAGGAGGGTGGAGCAGGGGGAAGGGGTGGGGATATGAATAAAGGAGGAGAGGATGGACCATGGGGGAACAGTGGTCAGATATAACACATTTTCTTTTTTACTTCTTGCAAGGGGCTGGGATTAGATGGCCTGCCCAGGACCATAGGGCCAGGTGGATTCTGGGCCTAAGGAGTGGTATGGGGTCTCAGGGCTTCTTGGCCCCAGGACCAGGGATCTGTCTGCTGTGCCACTCAGCGACCCTACAGCAGAGTCAGAGTGAAAGGAGAAAGAAAATATAGTACATGGTAGTGGAGAAATATGAAAGGAGAGAGTTGCGATCAGCAATGGCAATGTTGGAAAAATATGGAAGTAACTTTTGTGATGGACTTATCATAAAGAATGGGATCCACCCACAACAGAGTTGATGGTGTTGGAACAAAGACTGAAGCACATTTTTTGTTATTATTATTTGGGGGAGGGTACAGGGCAAGTGGGGCTGGGTGGCCTGCCTGGGGCCACACAGCAGGGTGATCTTTGGATGTCTGGGGCCGGATTTGGACACAGGTGCTCCTGGCTCAAGGGCCAATGCTCTGTCTGCCACCCAGCCACCCCTACTATTATTACTATTTTATTCTATTTTGGGTCTTTTTTTTTCCTTCTTCTTTTTGGTTCTTGTAGGGCAGTGGGGATTGGGTGGCTTGCATGTCACATGGCTGGGTGATTATTGGGTTTACGAGGCTGGATATGTACTCGGGTGCTCGTGGCTCCAGGGCTGGTGCTTCATCCATTGTGCCACCTGGCCATACCTACAATTATTACTATTATTTTTTTAATTTTAATTTTTTTTCTCTCCCCTTTACTTTTTCACCCAAGCAAGTCCATCTATATTCATGGGGGGAGGGGTATTTTGTTTACTTGTAAACAAGTATATTTTATTAATATAAAAAAAACCATTTGTACAAAATGAGAATAAAAATAAATTAAAAAAGAAAAAAAGACATGCTATAAAATTTTTTTAAAAAATTTAAAAATAAAGAAATTACTTTAATGTCTATGGTACACTTTAGGAGGATATAGTTTCCTTCCTCATCTCTCTTAATAAGATCTATTTTTGAAGCTGCTTTGTCTGAGATAAGGATTGCTATCCCTGCTTTTTTTCACTTCAGCTGAAGCAAAATATATTTTGCTCCACCTTTTACCTTTGCTTTATATGTATCTCTGTTTCAAATGAGTTTCTTGTAAGCAGCGTATTGTAGGATTCTGGTTTTTAATCCACTCTGCTATTCAGTTATGTTTTTAAGGGAGAGTTCATCCCATTCACATTCAAAGTTTTAATTACTAACTCTTTATTGCCCTCGATGCTATCTTCCTTCTGTTTGTATTTTTCCACTTTTTTTCCTTTAACCACATTGCCCAGTGATTGGTTCTGAATACCACCACCTTCAGTGCATTTGCCCTCCTAAATCAATCCCATCCCCTTTCTTTCCCCTTTACCTTTTTCCCCTTCTTCCTTCCCTTCCTTCTGTTAGTTCCCCTTTTTCTCCCCTTCCTTTCCCCCTTCCCCTTTCCCCCTTTTAATACTTGAAAGGTAAGATAAGCTTCTTAACTTAATTGAGTGTGTGTAAGGCAACTTTAAGCCAAGTCTGATGAGAGGAAGGTTCAGGTGGTTCTCACCTCCTCCTTTCTTCCCCTCTATTATAATAGGTCTTTTCTACCTGTTAATATGAGATTTACCCCATTCAGTCTCCTCCATCATCCCGTCTCCCTCCTGTCCCCCCTTTTTAAGGAGGTATTGTTTTTAAATTGTTCAATCTGAGTCACAGAAAAGTCATGAGTGACCAACACTTCTGGCTAAGTATATTCTCTCTAATATAGTTATAATTCTCAAGAGTTATAAGAATCTTTCTACCAGGTGAGGATATAGCCAGTTTCATCTTATTGGATAGCAGTTTTTTTTCTTTACCTTTTATTTTTAACATTTTCATGTGTCCCTTGAGCCTCCTGTTTGATGTCCAGATTTTCTATTTAGCTCTGGAGTCTTTTCATCAGATGTTGAAAGTTTCCCATTTTATTAAATGACCTTTTTTCCCCCTGTAAGAGAAGGCTCAGCTTTGCCAGATAGTGGATTCTTGGCTGCATTCCAAGTTCCCTTGCTCTCTGGAATATGTTATTCTAGGTTCTTGGATCCCTTAATGTTGATCCAGCCAGGTCCTGGGTAATCCTTACTGTGGCTCCTTGGTATCTAAATTGTTTCTTTCTGGCTGCTTGCAGGAATTTCTCTTTTATCTGATAGTTCTGGAATTTGGCTACAACATTCCTTGGTGTTTTCATTTTAAGATCTCTTTCCTAAGGTGATTGTCGTATTCTTTCACTAATTATTTTGCCCTCTGGTTCCATGATATCAGGGCAGGTTCCCTACACTAAATCCTGTAATATTAAGTCCAGACTTTTTTTTCTCTTCAATGTTTTCAGGAAGACCTATAATTCTCAGGTTGTCACTTCTAGATCTGTTCTTGAGGTCAGTGGTTTTGCTGATAAGGTATTTTACATTTTCTTCTATTTTTTTTATTTTTTGGTTTTGTTTATCAAGCTCTTGCTGTCTCAAGAAGTCATTAGCTTCCACAGACTCCATTCTTTTTTTTAGAGAAGAATTTTCTTCATTTACTTTTTGGAACTCCTTTACCAATTGGTCAATTCTATTTTTGAAATTGTTTTCTGTTTGACCAATTGAGATTTTGAGAATATTATTTTCTTTTTTGCATTAGTCCAATTGTATTTTCCAAGGATTTGTTTTCTTGTTGCAAGTGTCAATTTTCTCTCCCAAATTTTCCAATTGATTTTTAAACTCCTTCCTGATTTCTTCAAGGAAGTCTTTCTATTCTGGAGATCAAATCATATTCTCCTCAGTGGTTCTAGTTCTCTCTGAGTTAGGGTCTTTGACTTCTAGGAACTTTTCTATGAGCCCTCCTTTCTGCTGGTCTTTCTTCAGTTTCCTAAGACCTTGTTTGGGGGAGGGGCTGGTTCACAGAGGGTTGGTATTGAGATTCCCTAGAGGCTTTACTCATTGGGTTTAGGAACTCCAAATGGGTCAGCCAGTAGGCTGTTTTTGTTGCTTTCTCTGGAGTGTCTGTGACCTTGATTTGAGTCCCACTCCCTTGACCTGGAAGGGGGTGGGGTAGTTGATGCTGCTGAATACTTTCATCTTTGAATAATGGTGGGCTATGCCTTAGGGCAAGGTAATTACTCTCCCTGAGGGAACTCTGCTGCTCACATCTGAGGCTGAGGAGGAGATGGGTTATAATTGTTTATGCTCTGGAAAATGGCTTCCGCTGAGATCAAGGTATGGACTCAGAATTCCTCCATACCAGAGGAGCCCAGAGCTCAATGTCTGCAACTCTCCCACATTGGAATTCACACTCCAGTCTTGCTGGTAAGCTCCAGACTGACAGTGCCACAACCAATGCCTCTGTTCCCCATTTGGCTCATGCCTCTGATACTGATAAGGTTAGTCCTGCTCTCAGGCTCTAACCCCATCCTGTGCTCCTGTGCTGTCTTGAATGTTGTGTAGATGCCATTTGATTCTTCCACCAACACTTAGAGAGAGGTGCTATTGTAATCCTCATTTTACAGATGAGAAACTGAGTGAGGTAGGATTGGGACTTTTCCAGTCACACAGCTAATAGGAATTGGAGGACAAGTTTGAATTCATGAAGATGAGTATTGCTAACTTCAGACTGAGAGTCCTAGACACTGTACCACTTCAGTAGGAGAAGAGAAATCACATTTTCCTCAAGCCTTCCCCCTCTGCCAGGGCCCTCCACAGAGCTCTTAAAGATTATAGGGACTTTATCATCTCAGAGACTGAGGTGAATTATTTTTACATTGTCAGCCAAGAGCTTCCTGGGCACTGAATTTCAAGATAGGAAGATCTGGATTCAAATCCTGCCTTAGCAGCATCTTTGCTGTAATGTGGAACAAGTCCTTTGACTTCTATGTGCCTCAAGTTCTTTGTTGTGAAATAGAGAAGGCTGGACTCAATGGCTTCTAAAGGTCTTTCCAGCTGTAAAGAGATGAGCTTATCTCTAGAATACAATGGATTTCTGTTGCTGTTTTTCCTTCAGTCCAGAAGAGGGCATCAGGAAGGTAAAGTCAGACATGCACATGAAATGAAGTGAGTTAGGCTGTGCAGTCTCCAGCCTCACTTTCTCCTGGAACAGTCTGGCTCCTGTGCTCAGATAGAGATCAGGAGGACTGGAGGTGCCCCGTGATGCAGTGAGAAACCTTGGCCTTCTTAAGCTCAGTTTTCCCCAGGTCTCAGTTTGCCTGAGGCAATGCCTATTCATTGATTACAGCTGGAAAAAACAGCTGAGCAGCAAAGAATCCTTTCCAAACTAGCCCTCCTCTCCCTTTCCTTCTCCTTTCGTCTCCTCTCTCTCTCTCTCTCTTCTCTTCTCTCAATTTTTCTCCTTTCACTCTTTTTGCTCTCTCTTTTTTCTGTCCCTTCTTCCCCATCTCGCCATATAAATCCTACCAAACACACACAATGAAGAGTCTAATAAGCATCTTATAGGAAATTAATGCCTTTATTCTGCTCTTGAGAGTACTCTCATCTGACTAGAAAAGTTGAACAATATACAAAGCCTAGGAATTTTAATTTGGATTCTGTCATGTCTTTAATTTCATAGGAGTCAGCCTGACCATAAGGCAGAAAATAGCCCACGAAAAATTTGAGATGATGATAACAATGACAGATCATGGGATGACTATCCGTGAATCCTGTTCATCCCAAACAATTGAGATTCAATTTGGAATCCCATTTGTGTTCATCATAAATGTTGGAATAATACTCAAGGTAAGGAGTTTGTTCCTGAAAACACATCCTTCTTTCTGGACCCTATGAGACTAACTCCCACAAACTCTTCTACTTTGCCTTCAAACTCTTTCAATTTCAATTCACCCCCACCATATCTGTTCAATCTTACTATTTATTATACCCTTTTCATTGAGTTTATTTAAAATTGAACTTGTTTCATTTAACAAGCATTAAATCTTCCCCCATCATACCACAAGAAATAAAGGGAATCCAGGCTACAGAAGGGTTTGGTACAAGATTCATTTGTTCCTGAAATACTCATAAAATTCTCATACAATAAAATTTCGCTCCTAGGATCCCTGGGCATGGTGATACCTGGAAATTATATTACCTTTTAAATCCACTAAATTGATTCTTATCTCCTTCAATTCACTGCATATTTGTTGAATGAGTCAGGGTTAGTGCGCTGGGTATGATGCATAACACCAGTGATAGAGACAAAAAATGTCAAATTCTGCCCTCAAACAGCAGCCACTCTTCTGAGAGAATGCAGCATTTACCTTGACAGGAAGGAGCATTGGAGGATTTGCCCTCTGTTTCATGGAATCCCACTTCCTTATTCCTCTTTATGTTACTGAATCCATCCATGAATCCCATGAATTCTCTTATAAGGCAGAGAAGGTAGTAGGCTCTGTTATTATCCTCAGCTTATAGATGAGGAAACTGAGTTAGAAAGATGAAGAGACTTGTCCAGGGTTTCCCAGTTCATAATTGTCTGAGACCATATCTGAACTCTGATCTTCCTGAGTCCAGGCCCAGTGCTCCATTTGGAGGAGGGCCAAGTCAAATTTTTTTTCAATTAGCAAACAGCTGAAACCGTGGAACCATATTCTTAATTTCCAATTACGTTTTTTAAACCCTCAGAAGGGTTAGTTTCTCTTCTGAGTTGTGTCTTTTCTGGATTCTTCTCTTGGGTATCTTCCCTTGGAAACATCAAATTGTGCCCCTCAGAGGGGCCCTCAGCTATTAAAGAAAGCACTGAGAGACTTGGGGAGGAAGGCATCAGCTTGCATCTTCTCAAGCAACTTCCAGTCTTCATTTGAACCCCAGGCTTCTCTATATATGGCAGAGTCATCCAGGTTGAGCAAGTAAAAGGCATGTCTAAGAACACAGAACACATACACCATGCCCCTGATTTCCAGTTCAGTGTGCTTTCTAGGATGCCCCACAATTCATTTCATGTAAGTATGTAAAAAGAACTATGTTTTCATTCTCCATTGCTATCTCAATATTTTATGTAAGGGTGGAAAGATAATTACTATAATATAAATATGAACATTTGCATTGAAAAATAGCATCAGTACTGATTCTCTGTGCTTCTCCCTGAGTTACCATAGAAAGTATTCCGTCTACTTTCTAAAGTCTTATAATCTCTTTCCACCCTAATTAAATATTATTCCATTTCCCAAGCTCTGTGACTCAGACAAACTGATCTTCTCTCTGCTCCTCACCCAAGATACACTATCTCCCCTATTTGCACCTCTGTACTAACTTCCCCATACAAGGGATCTACTCCCTTCTTACTTCTGCCCCATAGAGACCTCCCCTCCTTGACCTGAGTGATTTATTGGAAAAAGCATTGAACCTGGATTCGAGAAAACCTGACTCCAAATTTGGATTCAGACTCTTAAATAGTTGTATGACTCTGGACCAGCTACCTAAACTTTTGTAGCTTCCTCTCCTATACAATAGGGATAATAATTATAACAGTTCTGCCTTTTCAGGGTCATAAGGAGGATGAAATGAAGTAGTTCTTTGAAGTGCTTGGTAAATCTTAAAACAGTAAATAAATGACAGTGATTACCCATAGAGGCTTAGCTCAAGCACCAATTTCTGCATTGAGTCTTTCCTTTTTTCCCCAACTACTAGGACCCTCTTCCAACTATGTTTCATCTCTCAACTTTGTATTTATTTTTATTTATGAACTTGATATTTGCACTGAAATGTATATATGTGTCTGAACATAGGTGCATATGTGCATGCAAAAAACATTTATTGCTTGTCACTTCCATTATCATGAAGGTTTCTTGGGTATAGGAATCAGTTTATTCTTTCTGTTTGTATTCCCAAGATTTAGTGAATGACAGACACTTGATAAATCTTGGTTGAGCTCATAATGACATTTCTTAGGCAGGAAGACAAATTACTGTCTTAATTTCTTAAATAAGCATGGGATGCTGTTTTCGACAATATCCCAAATGCATTTTGTTTTTTGTTCAGGGGACCTGGACCAAGCAAGTGAATAAGCTTGTTGGTGACTTTATTCAATTGGATAATAAAAAGGAAGTGAAAATTGTCCAAGAAATTATAGGTGATGAACTAGTCCAGGTGAGTTATTTTAAAAGTTTGTAATACCCTATGATGAATAGAGAAATCTTACCAACTGGGTAATCATAATGCTCATGCATGGTAAATTGAATTATTCTTTAAGAATATATAGTAAGGAAAACTCTTTTCTGATTCCTCATTGGATTATAGTAATCCTGTATTCATCAGGGCCTTGTAAAGTGTTCGCATATGGATATGGAAAATTCTAGCTACCAATCATTTGCAGATCAACCAGAGTATCTTAATGAGGCTAATTGGGGATGAGTTTTTCGGCCATGATGATTCTTTAGAGTCCTTAACTAATAGGATCTGTGTTCATCAAGTAGTGCCCACCCTGAAGAAGCCCAGGACACTTGAAGTCCCCAGCATTCAATAGAAGTGTTGCCTTCATGCATAAAAAGCCTGAATTAATGCATTCATTGCATTCTGGTCTCAGAACGCTTATTTTATGACACCACTCAAAGTATTTAATTTCTACCTAATTCAGCTTCCTCATTCATGAAATGGGGATGGTAACACTGAACTAAAAATAAGACAATAATTATTGAACTTTTAGTTTGATTCCCAACACATTGTACATGTTTTCCTAAAGACTTCTTTCCTTTTTCCTTTCCTAATCAAGGTATTTTGGAGTTCAGGTGTCTATTACATTGGGCATATTAATTAATATCTAAATAAAACCAAAGACAACAAACCATTAATCATTTAAGAAATGAATTTTCTTTAGTAATATTCATTTTAAAAAACTTTTCAGTGCAGCTGTATGGTACAGTGGATAGATAGTGGAGTCAAAGAGGAGCTGAGTTCAAATCCGGTCTTAGACATTTAATAATTACCTAGCTGTATGAACTTCAGCAAGTCACAACCCCACTGCCTTGCAATAAATAAAAAAATAAAAAAAAGTTTTAAAAAAAACCCTCTTTTCATAAAGACTAACAGACTGCCATCTATGAGGGTGGGGGGGAGGGAAGCAAGATTTGGGGAAAAATTGTAAAATTCAAAATAAATAAATAAAAACTTTTCTATGTTGAGCTACTTCCACAAAATTAAAAGAGAAGTTTGACTATTAACTAACTTTTAAGAATTATGATCAATATTGACTTTTCCCTTCACTTGTTAAAATGCAAAGTTTTAGAAGAGTCATTTCCATATTTGTTAACTTTCAGATCTACAATTATGAAGGAGTAGATGCCAAGAGAATCTTCAGGAAACTTGAAAATTCCACATTTAAAACTAGATAGTTCCTGTTTAACTCTTTGTCCTGTATGCATTGGCTGACTATTGTGAGGTCCAATATCACCAAAGGAAAAGAAGCACAAGCCAATTAGACTGGACTGGATTTTGCTCACATACTCCCAGACCTCCCATTGGCTCAGTTTATCAAGGAAATATGTCGAATTTTCTTAAGAAAATAAAGACATCCAAATTCCTTCCATTTTGACTTGAGTGCCACAGAAACACACGGGGGCCATGTTCAATATGTGAAAAAATGAAAAAATATTATATTATATATCTACAATATTATACCATATTATATATGGTATAGGCCATACCAAAGCATATATAGTATAGACCAAATATATCATATTATATACTGACATACCTTCTTCCCCCAAAATGCACCTTTACCCTCACCCAACCCCCACCTTTGCTCATTCGTTCCCTATAAAAACAATATTTTGCCTCCCCTTCTCTACCTGCTGAATCCCAATCCATTGTCCAAAGGCTGCCTCCGATGGCATTTCTTTCAGGAACTCACAAGGAAGGCACCAAGAAAAGAAACATTCATTTCTTAGTATTACTCATCAATACCTTAGATCCTGGGAGGGAACCAGCCAAACAGCAAAACTCTGCCAAGAGCCTGAGGACTCCTCTCAGGGTTATTAGACAAGCACACAGCAATAGTCATGTGATTCAAGCTATCGCTGTCACTGCTGGAGAGGTAGAATCAAGGGGATGAGCAGACTGGGAAAAGGAAGTTCTCTCCTCCCACTCCTGATATACAGTCAGTTAGTCAACAAACATAAAGTAAGCACCTTAGCACTGTCCTAAATATTGGGACCATAAAGAATAGTATTTGACCTCAAAATCTCCTATTCTATTGGAGGATACAGGAAAATGACATACAAGATGTGAGCTTGATAGATGTCCTAGTTTGATAGGAGAAGTACTAACAGCTGGAGAGGGACTGTGAAAGACCTCTTGCCCAATGTGTGATCTGAAATGAAGCTTGAAGGGAAATTAAGAGTACTCCAGGCATGAAAAACAAAACAAAGGCATGGGAATGAGAGAGATAGCAAATAGAATAGATATAACAAATAGGATAATATAGCAAATAACCTTAGCAACCAAGGAGGTATGAAAAGTGATGGAAGCTTAAAGAAAGAGTGGAAGTGAGCAGGGGGAATCCTGCTGAGGAGAAGGAAAGACTATGAACAAGGAAACATGTACAGGCTTTTACCTTGTCAAGGAAGATGACCAGCTCATAATGCATGGCAAAAGAGAAGGAAGAGACAAGGGGAGAAGATGTCTGAGTGATGTGGGCCAATTAGAAAAGAAGATAGAATTCTCAATGGTCTCAATCTTTTCAATGAACTATGAGACAAACTTTTCTGTTACTGGGGTGGGAGGAATGGAGAGGGTGCTGTGAGAGGCTTCAAGAAGGAGGGGAAAATATTCACTATGAAGCTAGGGATAGCAAATCCAAGGTGAGATGAGAAAACAAGTTTAGTGAAATCAGTCGATACTCTTTTGGGATTTCTTCCAGTCCTGTTCAGAAGTATTGGAATAGGCCTGAAGGAGGAGCATAGTGTGAATGATCCAAGATTGGAGTATGATAAAGGGAACCAGCAATAGGACCAGGGTTCTTGCAGTTCAAGATGAGAAGGGAGAAAAGCATAGCCTGTTTAGGAAGAGGGACCTTGGAAAGAAATGAGAGATGGAGAGATTGGAGGTCATGTTGAAAAACAAAGAACAGGATTGGGGGGTTGGGGGAGGGTTATGGCAAAAACATAGTATGAATAGAATTATAAATGATTATAACTTCCAAATAAAGGGATTGTGGAGTTAGTGAACAGGAAAACAAAGCACTCAGGAAGACTGAAAGAATTCCCAAACTAAGTCTACATCTGTAGATCTGAGATTTAGAATCCATCCTCCTTTGACATAACTTCTTTGTTATTTGGACCATCCCATTCAGAGTGTATTCCTTAGCAAAAGATATGGTATCCAATCTAGGAAATCAGGTGGTCAACTTGTACATCCCTCTTTAATTGCCAAGAACTACGGATATTCATTGATTATTCTTCCTTCTCTAAGGTACACCTCTCTACCCTCCTTTGATATAGGTAAGAATTCAATCTGCCCCTTCATATCAGCTTTCTTCTTCTATTTTCTTGCAATTACATCTTCTAATCTTACAAAAAATTTCTTCTTTTCCCTAATACCTTAGAGAAAATGTATGCATAAAATATTCAAGAAGACTGGCACCTCTAGCATGAAGGATTGCTCAGGCTTGTTCATGTTTTTTTTTTAGGTTGGTTTTTTTTTTTGCAAGGCAGTGGGGTTAAGTGGCTTGCCCAAGGCCACACAGCTACATAATTATTATGTGTTTGAGGCTGGATTTGAACTGACTCCAGAGCCATTGCTCTATCCACTGTGCCACCTAGCCTCCCCTGTGCCACTAAGCCGCCCCCTGTTCATGGTTTTTAATGACTACCTATGTGTCAATCACTTAACTCTCACTATGGCTCCAAGAAGTTGTAACATGTGTAGTAGCCATACCCTGGAAAACAGTGTCAATAGACAGATTTACACAGGTTGAGGGTAACTAATGATCTTCAAACCTGTCAATGAGTTAGGGGGCTATCTAGCCTAAACATTTGAAGACTTCCCCTGTTGGAATAGGTGGATGAGAGCAATTTGTTCCAACAGTTGCAGCAGACACTGTGGAATTTGGTAAGGCATTAAAGACACAAAGGTGCATCCCAGGCATGACTAGTCACCTTGACTTTTGTCTTGTCATTGGACTTTGATGACTCTGTAAGGGAAAGCGAGGCTGATGACTTTGTGAAATTCTACCTCACTTAAGTCCAATCCAGACACAAGTCAAGACATTTCCTCATGATGGCATTGGTCCTTTAATAAAATGAAGGATAAACGAACAGAGGCTTTCTTCCAGGCCTCATTCCTCCTTCAGCACTGATGGAGACCTCCTGTACATCTGACTCTTTTTTTTTAACATAAAGAAAGATTTATTAGCAATTAAAGGTGTTCCTAAGTAGAATGAATGAGAAGACAGCAAATAGATTATTATTCTCATCAAGGCAGGTTTTTAAGTAGAAAAGAAGTCTTATCGTCACAGTTCTGTCATTTCAGTTGTGATTGACTTTTATTTTTAGAAAGATTTTATTTGTTTTGAACTTTACAATTTTCCCCCATTCTTGCTTCCCTCCCCCCCCTACACAAGGCATTCTGTTAGTCTTTACATTGTTTCTGTGGTATACATTGATCTCAGTTGAATGTGATGAAAGAGAAATCATATCCTTAAGGAAGAAAAATAAAGTATGAGATGGTAAAATTACATAATAAGATAATGGGCTTTTTTTCTAATTTGATGGTCTTCGTTCAAAGTCCATAATTCTTTCTCTGGATACAGATGGTATTTTCCATTGCAGATAGCCCAGCATTGTTCCTGGTTGTTGCACTGATGGAATGAGCAAGTTCATCAAGGTTGATCATCACCCCCATGTTGCTGTTAGGGTGTACAAAGGTTTTCTGGTTCTGCTCATCTTGCTCAACATCAGTTCATGCAAATTCTTCCAGGCTTCCCTGAATTTCCATTCCTCCTGGTTTCCTAATAGAACAATAGTGTTCCATGACATACATATACCACAGTTTGTTAAGCCATTCCCCAAATGAAGGACATTTTCATTTAATTTCCAATTCTTTGCCATCACAAACAGGGCTGCTATAAACATTTTTTGTACAAGTGATGTTTATACCCTTTTTCATCATCTCTTCAGGGTATAGACCCAGTAGTGGTATTGTTGGGTCAAAGGGCATGCACATTTTTGTTGCCCTTTGGACATAATTCCAAATTGTTCTCCAGAAAGTTTGGATGAGTTCACAGCTCCACCAACAATGTATTAGTGTCCCAGATTTCCCACATCCCTTCCAACATTGATCAACGTCCTTTCTGGTCATATTGGCCAGTCTGAGAGGTGTAAAGTGGTATCTAAGAGATGGTTTAATTTGAATTTCTCTAATAAGTAATGATTTAGAGCAATTTTTCATATGACTATGGATTGCTTTGATTTCCTCAGGTGTAAATTGCCTTCGCATATTCTTTGACCATTTGTCAATTGAGGAATGGCTTGTTCTTTTGAAAATTTGACTCAGTTCTCTGTATATTTTAGAAATGAGTCCTTTTGCTAGTTGCAAAATTTTTTTCCCAATTTACTACATTTCTTTTTATCTTGGTTACAGTGGTTTTGTCTGTGTAAATTTTTTGTAATTTAATGTAATCAAAACTATCTAGTTTGTTTTTAATGATATTCTCCCATCTCCCAAAATTTTTGTTGCACTCTAGGAGGCAGGAGACATCCTGGGTCATAAACTGCTTCCCTTTCCATAGATCTGACAGGTAAACTACTCCTTGATAATATTGATTTTTATGTCTAGATCCTGTATCCATTTTGATCTTATCTTGGGAGGCAATGATTGCTTGTATTCCCCCAAGCCAAAATGAAAACAACAGAAGGATGCAAGAGGAAAGAAGCTCAGGCTAATCATGCTCCCAGAAGTGTACAGAGTCCAAAATTAACATAAAGTCCAAAGTAAAGAAATATATTGGAAAGTTGAGCAAACCAAGAAATGAACATGATCAGCAAAAGCTATTAAGACAACTAGGAAGTTCACAAATACAGAAGAGAATGATTAAAAACATCTATTAGTAAAATATGAAAGAAAAATGAAACCTGATATCTGGGAGGTGACGCTATGACAAGCAAGTATACTGAATTTGAGTGAGGGGGTAGTCACCAGCCTCACTTTCCCCTCCAGAGACATCTGGATCCATTGTAGGGCTTGGAATAGTATATTCTGGAAGGCAAAGGAATTTGGATTGCAATCAATAATCATCTACTCAGAAAAACCAAACATACTTTTTCAGGAAAAAAAGATGGACATTCGATGAAATAGGGTATTTTCATACTTTCCTGATGAAATGACCAGGACTGAACAGAAAATTTGATCCTCATACCTGAAAAAGATAAACAGGAAAGACAAATCATAAGTGACTTAATGAAGTTGAACTGCTTATGTTCCTACATGGGAATATGAAACAGTTACACAAAAGGCACAGGTGGTAGTTGAATTTGAAGGTATAATATGATGGTGATGATGATAATGATGTTTGTCCTGCATTCTTTTTGTTTGTTTGTTTTTGGTTACGTGACTTACTCAAAGTCAAACAGTATTAAGTGTCTGAGGTCAGATTTCAACTCTGGTCCTCCAGACTCTAGGAGCAGTGCTCTATCCATTGCCCCACCTATTCACAAGGTACCACTGCCCCTTGTCCTTCATTCTTAATGAGGCCAATGACATTAGAGAGGTGATGCCATAGCTTGGTGAACCCAATATTATCTCCTCAGAATAATATCTTTAAATGAATAAAAATGAAAAACATAGGATTACAAAGGAAATCAATAATATTTAAATAAAGTGAAAAGAATCTTCAATAACACCAGGTTCAAAATATCTGAACACAATTTTAACAGAGTTTTGGGGAAGAAAATGGAGAAATAGAGATTAAATGATAATGCAATCAAATGGTTTCAGACCCAATTGGATAGCTGGTTTCAAAGACCAATTGTTAATGGCTCAGTGGTAAGTGGTATAGGACATTTCAAGTGGAGTGTCTCAGGCATCTGATCTTGATCTGGGTTGGTTAATAATTTTATTAATGGCTTGGATAAATAGATTAGTATATATTGCATGCAATTCAAGCTCTTGTCTGACAAAAAAACTGGGAGGGATAATTAGCACATTGGATGACAGAATCCACAAGCATCTTGACAAACTAGAGCATTGGGGTAAATCTATTAAATTAAAAATACAATCTATATGAAGTCTCATACATGTTTGCCAAAAAGTCATGGCAGAACCAGAACAATGCATGAAAGTTGCATCATGGACTACCCAGAGAAGCAGTGACCTCTCCCTTTTTAGAATTCTTCAAACACAGTTGTGCAGTATGTTGGGTCTTAGTGATTCCCTTTTGTTTAACTTGGACCAAATAACTAATGAAATCATTTCTCAAATTCTGTGATGCATTTTAGCACCATGCCTGAGTCATAGCTTCTGGTTTGTAAAATACTGGCTGAAATGAAAGAAATTGAATTGTAAACCTTCAGAATCTTTTCTCTTTCCCCCTAGTAGTTCTAGTGTGGGATAACTGAAATTACAATAGGATATGGGGGGGGGTGGATATAGGCAAGGCTATATTAAGCCAAATAGTGCAAAAAATCATTGCTTTCTGATTTTCAAGTTGTAAATGCTCATCCTAAAATATTACCAGTTAGCCATTATGGGGTAGTTCCCTGGTTCCAGCATATTCCTGGATATAGGCATTTTCTATTGATGAGGGAATATCCCATCATGTTCTAATCAAAAAAGGCTATTGATCTTTGACCTTCATTTCCTTCTTTCCATTCACATTGGACAGAAACTACTCTAAATTTGCAGCCAGAAGACCCCCCCAAATTTCAAAGCTCCAACAAAATACCTTTAACTTAAGTGACCTTGAGTAACCAATAACCTTCTTTTGCTCTCCATTCCTCTACTTACAAAATCAAAGAGTGAGACTAGATGTATTCTGAGGTCCCTTCTCAACACTACCTTCCATGATCCCATGATCCTTTGAGGCAGAAAGAAGTTCCCCAAAGGAGTTAATAAATAGTGACCAATTCCAAGCACTATAAGTTCTTTTGAGATTGATGCCTATGTCTATCCTTAGTCTGGTTCCATATCTCTAGGTCTGACCTAGAAGCAAACTCTCCTCTGAAACATACGATTAGAGACAAGATTAACTTGGAGAACAGTGTGATGGGACATCTCCCAAAATTTTTGTTGCACTCTAGGAGTCAGGAGAACTGGGGTCTTGACCTGCATCTGCACCTAATTAGTCATGCTCATCCCACCTTCTGCAAGAAACCACTGCCTTCTGTACCTCATTCACTCCTCTGAGAATATCATTCCTTTAATCTGAGATCTTGTTTGTGACTAGTTGTTTGTATGTTATGTTCCTCATTGGATTGTAAGTTCTTTGAGGGAAGGGAATGACTTTTGTCTCTTTTTGTATCCCCCAGAGCTTAGTATAGGCTCAACACCTTAATGCTTATTGAGTACCTGGAATATTCTCCATCTCCCTCTTCATCTCTACCTACTAGCTTCTCTGACTTCCTCTAAGGTGACATAAAATCCTACCTCCTACAAGAAGCCCTCCCCAGCCCCTCTTCATTCCAATGCCTCTTCTCTGTTCTTTGCTTTAATGTCTTCCCCCATCAGATTATAAACTCCTTGAGTGCAAAGACTTGAGTTTTGCCTCTTTTTCTCTCTCCAGCAGTTTTAATACAGTGCCTGGAGAATAGTAGAGACATAATAATGGTTTATTGACTATTTATTGACTGAATTCCCAAGATAGAATTTTTATGTCTCCATGAATTGGTGTTGCCAGCAATTCAATCCTTTGTTTAAGCAATTGTAAAACAGCTAGTGGGAGTTCCCTGGTAAAGAGGCCCATCAAGGGAAAGTGCAGTGACTGGATTCATAAAAGATGGTATCATAACCTGCCTCTGACACTATCTCTGTGTCCCTGGGTCAGTTATTGAGGCATCTTGGACCTCAGTTTCCTCATCTGTAAAAAGTAGAGCTTTGATTGATCCTCTCCAGTTCTAGAGCTATGAGCTATGTAGGTATGGGCAAGAGCTGAGAGAGCTAAATAGAGGCAAAAAGCCTGGAATTTGGAGCCCAGAGGACCCACATTACATTGACATTGACCTCCCTCTCTGTATCTGGGCCTCACTGTCCTCTGCTATAAAATGAGGAGGTTTTCTAGGTTTCTGGGGCCCTTTCCATTTCTCTATTCTGTCCTGTGTGCATATTATGTGGATTCTGGAAGCCAACAAAAATGTCAGTTTTCTCTAGAGCCCTCTGCTGTCTCAAACTGGAATTTTTCCCTTAGAATTGTTGGATAGAAATGCCATCTCCTAACCAAACAACATAATTGGAAAAGCCTTGTAAAGCTTAACAAGTCAATCAATTGACATCCATTATGGATCTATTGCACATCAGACATTTTTCTAACTGCTGGGGGTTCAAAAGAGTCAAAAGAAAGTCCTTGACTTCAAAGAGATTAAAGTCTAATGGGGGAGACAACAGACAAACAAATATATATGCAAAGTGATCAATATACAGTATCAATAGAAAATAATGAGTAGAGAGAAGTTCCTGAAATGAACAGAGGTTGGGGAAGGCCTTCTGTATGAGGTGAGATTTGGGGTCTTCAAGGAAGCCTGAAAGGACACTAGTTGGAGTGGAGGAAGGATAGCATTTCAAATATAGGGCATGACCAGATAAAATGCCTGGAGCCCAGAGATGGAAGCTTTTAGTTGTGGAACAGTTAGAAGGTCCATGTCACTAGATCCAAGATTACACATGGATATTAAGGCATAATAATATTTTCACAGAGGAAGGGGCCATGTTATGAAGGACTTTGAATGCCAAACAGAACATGCTGTATTGAATAATGAAGGCAACAGGGAGTCCCAGGAGTTTATTAGTAGTGGACTGAGGGTGATGTGATTGAATCTGCATCTTGGGAAAATTTGGTGACTGATTCTACTGTACTAAAGTGAGGAGAGACATGAGAGAGGCAGCCTCCCTGCCCCAGCACCTATTCCATTAGTCCATCCATGAAGTGAAGTGGGCCTGTACCAGGGTGGAAGCCATGTAAAGGAAAAGAATGAGGAGTTTAGGTGAGATGTTGCCGATGTAAAAATCAATAGGTTTTTTTTTTTTGCAAGGCAAGTGGGGTTAAGTGGCTTGCCCAAGGCCACACAGCTAGGTAATTATTAAGTGAGTCTGAGACTGGATTTGAACCCAGGTACTCCTGACTCCAAGGCCAGTGCTTTATCTACTACACCACCTAGCCACCCCTAAATCAATAGGTTTTTAACAACAGATTAGATAATGTGGAGAGACAGTAAGGAATCCAGGAATAGGGAATGTTGGGCCAGCATGCACACTATTTCATTGCTGGAACTTTGAATTAAATTCCAATTTGGTATAATTCATGCAAAGTAATTAATCTGCAATAATGCTGTGCTATAAGAAATGATGAGCTAATTCATTTTAGAAAAATATGAAAACACCTGTATGAAAAAATCATGAGCAGAGCTAAGAGAACATAGCTGTACATAGCAGAAATGATTCCCTAAGGACAACTTTGAATGACAAATTCATCTAGAGTATCATAAATACTAAAACTGAGTATTAGTGATTTATGAAGGAAAATGCTATCCACTTCCAGAGAAATAACTAAGAAATAGAAGTGTGTATAGTATTCTTTTGTCCATATATAATATATAAAACCACATATATACATAAACATTTATTTGTATTCAACTACAACCTTCTTTAGCGTGGCATGAGGAGGGAGGGAGAAAGAAAATTAAAAGAGTACTACAGAGAATAAAAGAAAGCTTAGATGGAATCAGAGAGAAGCAGGGGAGCATAGTTTTGCTTTTGTTTTCATTTTTTCCTACTACTTTTTAAAAATGTTTAAAAAATATTTGTTTATTATTCCAACTACATACAAAGATAGTTCTCAACATGTATTTTCTTGTAAGGTTTTGAGTTCCACATTTTTCTCCCTTCCTCCCTTTTCTCTCCCTCCCCTTGATAGCAAGTAATTTGATATAGGCTATACATCTCTAACTATATTGAACATATTTTCAAATTAGCCATGTTATAACAAAAAGAATCAGAACAAAAGGGAATTAAAAATCCTTGAGAGGCCAAAAAAAATAAAACAGCAGCATAAAGCATGAGATGAATTTTTTAAATGGAACATAGTATGTTTTAGTTTGCATTCAGACTCCATGGTTCTTTCTCTGGCTGTGAATGGTATTTTCTATCACAAGTCCTTAAGAATTGTCTCTTAACTTTGTACTGCTGAGGATAGCTAAGTTCATTCTAACTGATCATCACACAATGTTGTTATGAATGTAATATTCTCCTAGTTCAGGTCACTTCACTCAGCTTCAGTTCATGTAAGTATTTCTAGGCATTTCTGAAATCCAAGAATTCATGATTTTTTTTTATTATTTAAGGCAGTGGGTTTTAAGTGACTTGCCCAAGGTCGCACAACCGGACAATTTTTAAATGTCTGAGGCCAAATTTGAACTCAGGTCCTCCTGACTCCAGGGCTGGTGCACTATCCACTGTGCCACCTAGCTGCCTATCAATTCATGATTTCTTACAGTATAATAGTTCTCCATCCTATCATAATTTGTTCAGCTAACCCCCAATGTTGGACATCCCCTCAATTTTCAATTCTTTGCCACTCTGAAAGAGAGATGCTATGATTATTTTTGTACTTATGGTTCTTTCCCTCTATTTTATGATCTTTTTGGGACACAGACTTATTAGTGGAATTGCTGGACCAAAGGGAATATTTTATTGTCCTTTGGGCAAAGTTTCAAATTACATTCCAGAATGGTTGGATCAGTTCACAACTGCACCAACAATGTTTCCAATATTCTAGTCCACATTCCCTCCAACACTGATTACTTTACCTTTTATCATATTGACCAATCTGACTGGTGTGAGATGGTACCTCAGAGTAATTTTATTTTGCATTTCTCTAAACAATAATAATTTAGAACATTTTCCATATGAATATAGATCACTTTAATTTCTTCATTTGAAAATTGCCTATTCATAATCTTTGATCATTAATTAATTGCAGAATGACTTGTATCCCAATCAATTTAACTCAATTAGTAAATATAATTAAATTATGTAATTAAATATATTTTTAAAAAGAGTCCTTTATATATTTTATCAGAAACAATATCTATATAAATTATTTCCCAACTTTTGTATTCCTTCTAAACTTGGTTCCACTGGTATAATTTGAGCAAAATCTTTTTTTAATTTTACATAATCAAAATTAACCATTTTGCATTTTATAATGTTCTCTATCTCTTGTTTGATCATAAACTAGTTTCCGTTCCATAGGTCTGATAAATATATTATTCCTTGTTCACCTAACTGGAACATGGTATCACCTTTTATATCTAAATCCTCTACCTATTTCAACCTTATCTTGGTATAGGGTGTGAGATAGTCTATGCCTAGTTTCTGCCATACGATTTTCCAATATTTCTCGCAGTTTTCGTCAAATAATGAGTTCTTATCCCAGAAATTACAGTGTTTGGTTTTTATCAAGTATTAGATTACTATAGTCATTTCCTACTGTTTCTTTTGTACATATTGTATTTCTCTGAAACACCACTCTATTCCTTAGCAAGTACCAAATAGTTTTGATGACTGTTACTTTATAATATAAATAAATCTGATGCAGCTAGACCACCTTCCTTTGCATTTTTTATTAGATCCCTTGATATTCTCAATCTTTTGTTCCTCCAGATGAATTTTGTTACTATTTTTTTCTAATTCAAAATAATTTGTTGGTATTTTGATTGGCATTGCACTGAATAATTGACTTTATTTAGGCTAAATTATCATTTTACTTGGCTTACCCTTGAGTTATTGGCAATTTTCCAATTATTTAGATCTGATTTTATACCTGGGCAAAATTATTTTTTAATTGTGTTCATATACTTCTGCTTTTGTCTTGGCAGATAGGCTACCAAGTATTTTCTGTTTACTTCAGTTAGTGTAAATGAAATTTCTTTTTCTGTCTCTTGCTGCTGCACTTTGTTGATCATATAAGAAAAAGCCCATGATTTATGTGGCTTTATTTTTTATTCTGCAATTATGCTAAACTTTGTTTCAAGTAGTATTTTAATTGATTTCTATAGTTCTTTAAATATAGTATCATATCATCTGAAAAGACTGAGAGTTTTCCCTTCAGTATTCTAATTCCTTCAATTTCTTTTTCTTCTCTTTTAGCTAAAGCTAAAATTTCTATTATAATATTGAATAACAGTGCTGATAACGGACATGCTTGTTTCACCCCTGATCTTATTGGGAATACTTCTAGCTTGTTCCTACTACATATAATGTTTACCAATGGTGTTAGAAAAATACTGCTTATCATTTTAAAGAAAATTCCATTTATTTCTGTGTTATTTTGTGTTTTTAATAGTTCTATATTTTACCAAAGCTTTTCAAGCATCTATTGAGATGATTTCAATTAATTTTGCTATCAGAACAGTCATTTATGCTGATAGTTTTCTTTATACAGAACAGCTCTATATTTTTGGTATAAATCTTCCATGGTCATAGTATATTATTCTGGTGACAAATTGATATAATATTTTTGTTAATATTATATTTAAAATTTTTGCATCAACATTATGGAAATTGTTCTATAATTTTCCCCCTGTTTTGATTCTTCCTCATTTAAGTATCAGGAATATATTGGTGTCATCAGGAGAATCTGACAGGACTTCTTCAATTTTTTTTCAAATAGTTTATATAGAATTGGAATTAATTTTTCTTTAAATGTTTAGCAGAATTCACTTGTAAATTCATCTGACCTTGGAGGTGTTTTGTTTCTAAATTAGATCACTGATGAATTGTTCAGTATCTTTTTTTCTAAAATGAGGTTAAATATTCTATTTCCTTTTCTTTTAATCAGGAAAATTTTTATGTATGTAAATATTCACCCACTTCACTTAGATTTATTGGCATACAGTTGAGCAAAATGGCTGCAAATTATTACTTTACTTTCATTGGTGGTTAATTCACTCTTTTCATTTTTGATACTGATATTTTGATTTTCATCTTTCTCTTTATTAATCAAATTAATCAAAGATGTATCTATTTCATTGTTTTGCTATCAGTTGTATTTATTAATTCAGTAATTATCTTACTTTCAATTTTATTAATTTCTCCTTTCATATCTAAATTTCTAATTTGGTATTTAATTGGAGATTTTAATTGGCTCTTTTTCTAGTTTTTTTAATTGCATGTCCAATTCATTAATCTCCTCTTTCTCTATTTTATTCATGTAGCAATTGGAAATATAAAATTCCCCCCAAAAAACTGTTTTGGCTACATCCCATAAATTTTGGTATGTTGTCCCATTGTCATTGTCTTGGATGAAATTTTGATTGCTTCCATGATTTAATTAACCTATTCATTCTTTAAAATTAGGTTATTTAGTTTCCAATTAAATTTTAGATTATTTTTTAATGATCCTTTATTATACATAATTTTTGAAGAGGTTATTCCCCCAAGAATTCAAGGATGCCTCCATTGTTTATCTCTATAAAGAGAAAAGAAATAGATTGTCTTGTGACAATCACAGGGGTATTTCTCTTTTAGTTATTGTTGGTAAGAATCTTGCCAGAGTCTTCAACTGACTGATCCTTGACCTGAAAGGTGGTCACCTCCCTGAGAGCCAGTTTGGCTTCAGAAAGGTTTGGGGAAGAGTTGATATAGTGTTTGCTGCCTGACCACTCTAGGGAAAATGCCAGAAAACAGAACAGAGGTCTGTTTACATTTGTAGATCTGATCAAGGTCATGAGGGTTTATTGAAAATTATGTCAAAATTTGGTTGCCTGGAGAAGTTCATCAGTATTCTATGTTGATTTCATGAAAGCACTCATGCCTGGGTTCTGGATAGTGAATGATGCTCTCGAGATTTCCCAGTCACCAATGGAGTGAAACAAGGATGTGTCCTTGCTATTATATTTTTTAACATGATGTTTTCAGCCATGTTATCAAATACCTTCACCGAGGATGAACATGGACCTAATGGCAAATTCTTCATCTTGAAAAGACTGTAAGCTAAGACAAAAGTAGAGGGAATATTAGTGCATGATCTTCTGTTTGCAGATGATTGTACACTCAGTGCAGCCTCTGAAGCTGAGATGCAGCAAAATATGTATCGATTCTATGCTGCTTGTGTTAATTTTGGTCTAACAATTAATGCCAAGAAAATAGGTGCTCCATCAGCCAGCACCACACATTCCATATGTGGAATCTTCGATTATAGCAAATGGAGAAGTTTTGAAAATTGTGGACAGATTCACTTACCTTGGTGGTGTTCTTTCTATTGCTTTATGCCTATGAAACTTGGACAGTCTACAAGCACCATGTCAGGAAACTGAATCACTTCCATTTAAATTGTCTTAGGAAGATTCTGAAGATCACCTGGCAAGAGAGGATATCAGACACTGAGTTCCTTTCTCAGGTTAAAATGCATTCAAACATTACTACAGAGAGTGCAATTATGGTGAGCTCGACATGTTGTTAGAATGTTAGATGTACACTTGCCAAAAAAAAATTATTTTATGAAGAACTCACACAGGGAAAGCATTCACAAGGGGGTCAGAAGAGAAACTGAGACACACTAAAGGTCTCATTGAAGAACATTAGAATTGATTGTACAACATGGGAGACTCTGGTACAGGATCATCCAACATGGTCTACCCTCATCAGTGAGGGTGCTGCACTCTTTGAGGAAGGAGGAATTGAAGCAGCTTAAAAGAAACATGACATATATAAGTTTAGTATACCCACTCAAGGTGTTCACATGGACCATCTGAACCTAACCTGTGGCAGAGCATTCTGAGTTAGTATTGGTCTGATCAGCTGCAGTTGGACACACTGTAATTTGTCTCAAACAAAGTAATGTCATTTTGGTCTTCTTTGATAACAAAGGACAAGAACCAGTCAACCAATCAACCAATCATTTAGTTTTCAATTAATTTTTAGATTATCTGTCAGTGGTCCTTTATTACATGTACACTCATTTAATATCTCTGCCTTTTGATTTTTTGTGCCCTAATACATGATCAATTTTTGTGTATGTGCCATGTATATTCCGTTCTGTCCTCATTCAATTTTCACCAGAAGTCTATCATATTGAACTTTTCTAAAATACTATTCAGCTCCTTAACTTTTTTTCTTGATTATTTTGTGGTTAAATTTCTCTAATTCTGAGTGTGGGAAGTTGAGGTTCCCTACTAGTGTAGTTTTGCTCTTTATGTCTTCTTATAATTCATTTAACTTCTCCTCTAAAAATTTGAATGATATACTACTTGGTACATATATCATTAGTACTGATATTACTTCATTGTCTAAAGTACCTTTATAGCTTTTAGTACTTTTTTCTGTTTTTCTTATTTTTCTGTTTCTTTTTCCGTTTCTTATTCATTAGCCTAGTTTGTGGTTTAAAAAAAATCTATAAAGGTACTATATAATTTTTATATATGTTTTCTTTCTTATCTCTTTTAAATAGCTCTCTCCAATTTTGCTTTTGCTTTGCCTGAGGATTGCCTCAAGGTTACTACTCTTGCTTTTCCCTCCTAATACCCCATGAGGTAAGATAAATTTCTTAACACAACTGAATGTATATGTTTTTCTGTCTTTGAGTAAAATTCAGTGAGAGTAAGATTCAAGAAATTCTCACCTATTCTCTTCTTTCACTTTACTGTAATAGGTGCCTTATGCCTCTTCATGTGTTGTAATTTTCCCTATTCTGCCTGCCCCTTCTCCTTTATCCCCACAAAATCCTATTAATTCAGACTTTAATTTTTTATGTCATCACATCAAAATCAACTAATACCCACATACTCTGTCTAAGCATACTCATTCTAATACAGATACATGGGGCAGCTAGGTGGTGCAGTAAATAAAGCACCAAGTCTGGAGTAAGGAGGATCTGAGTTCAAACCTCACCTCAGACACTTAATAATTACCTAGCTGTGTGACCTTGGGCAAGTCACATAACTCTATTGCCTTGCAAAAACCTAAAAAACAAAAACAAAGCTAATACAAATACAGTTCTCAATAGTTAAAAATATCATTCTATCCTATTTAGGAGATATAAAAGTTTAGTCTTACTGAATAACATCTTTTTTCTTTTCTGTTTATCTTTTTAATGCATCTCTTGAGTCTTATGTTGGAAGATCAAATTTTTGGTCCAGCTCTGGCCTTTTTATCAAGAATGCTTGATAGTCCTCTATTTCAGTGAATGCCTATTTTTTCCCCCTGAAAGTGTATGTTCAATTTTGCTGAGTACTTGATTCTTGGTTGTAATCCAAGTTCCTTTGCTTTCTGAAATATAAAATTCTGGGTGCTCCAGTCGTTTAATGTTGAAGCTGCTAAGTCTTAACTAATACTGACTGTGGCTCTTCAGTGTTTGAATTGTTTCTTTCTAGAAACTTGCAGTATTTTCTCTTTGAACTGATAATTCTGGAATTTGTTTAAATTGGGGATCTCTTTTTTGGAAGTGATCAATATGTTCCTCCAATGACTATTACTTCTGTAATAGAATATCAGGGCAGTTTTCCTTCATAATTTCTTGAATGATATTGTATAGGTTCACTTTTTGATCACTGCTTTCATTGCTCAATAATTTTTAAATTATCCCAATTGGATCCATTTTTAGATGAGTTGTTTATTCAATGAGGATTTTGCATTTTCTTTTATTTTTTCATATTTTAATTGTCTTTCATTGATTCTTGATGTGATGATAGTCATAAGCTTCCACCTAACCAATTCCAATTTTAAGGATTTTCTTCAGTTATTTTTTATCTCCTTTTCCATTTGGCCAATTCAGTTTTAGAGCAGTTTTTTTTTTTACCCAGCAGGTTTTTGTCCCATTTGACCAATTATAATTTTGTTATTTTAGGTTTTTGCAAGGCAAATGGGGTTAACTGGCTTGCCCAAATATGGCTAGGTAATTATTAAGTGTCTGAGGCCAGTTTTGAACTCAGGTACTCCTGACTCCAAGGCTGGTGCTCTATCCACTGTGCCACCTAGCTGCCCCCAATTATAGTTTTGTAAGAGTTATTTTCTTTTTCCATTTGGCCAATTGCAATTTTGTTGAAGTTGTTTTCTTGAGTCAATTTTTGTGCTTTCTTTTCCAACTTATTGACCTCCTCTTACATAACTCATTTGTTTACCCAATTTTTCTACTTGATTATTAAAATCATTTTTGAACTCTTCCAAGAGAACTTTTTGGACTTGAGATCAATTCACATTCATCTTTAGGGCTTCACACATAGACCATTTTTGACTGATTTCTTCTGAGATGCTATTTTGGTGTTCTTTGTCACCATAGCAGCTTTCTCTGGGCAGGGCTTTTTCTGTTTCTTATTTGTTAGCCTAGTTTATGGCTTTAAAAGTTGAGTTCTGTTTTTGGAGCAGAGGGGGCACTGAACTAATATTCTTATCTGCTGGGAGTCAGAGACATACTGACTGAGTGTCTGAGCTGGGGACTCAGATGCTACGAGCTTGCCCATTGGACTGGAGTTTCCCAATCTATTCAGGCAGGTTGTGCAGGATTAGAATCAGGTTAGAATTAGTCATGCATGTATAGAATCAAATTCAATAAAGGGGGGGGATAGTGGAGTTCTCTAAACCTTGAGAATTCCCTAAAGAATAAGGACTTTTTTCCCTAAATACTTCAAGTTAATTAAAGTTCTCCAATTCATGAATTGCTACCCAATTTTTAAAACCAAACTCCTTGCTCCACTTTCTTAGGTGACTTGTCACCTTTACCCTTCCCTACAGGCCAAGACAGATTGCAAGAATACCACAGCAGTACCACCCCAAAACCTTTTTTCAAGTGGCATGTTAGCACAATGAAGTCCTTGTCATGACCTAATAGACTAAATGAGAGTAAATGACTTTGTATTTAATAAATGCAAAGTTCTTTGAATTCCACTTCTTGCTAAGTGTGCAATTTTTGTACAGAAAAGACTTAACAAATGAATTACTATGGGGAGTATAGATGGAATGGAAAGGTTAATGGCAATCTCATTGCCAAGTTTCCCTGACTTATACTGGAAATTATGCTAATTTGCTTACAAAGGTACAAAACTTGGATAGCCACATCTGGTAGTAGAAAAATATGACTCATACAAAACATTATGTTGAGACTCAAAAAAGTGCTTCCTTTTTAGGTCTAGAAGAATACAGGAAGTCTGTGATGTATATATGTATTATAAACTATCAGCTGCTTTATACAGAGGATAGAGTGCTGAGTCTGAAGATGGAGGCCCTGAGTTTGGATTCTGTTTTTTGAAACTCATTAGTTAAGTGACATGAGAAAAGAACATCAGATTCAGTTTCCAAATCTGTAAAATATGAGTCATAGATTTAGAACTAGAGGGTCATCAAATCTGACTCCCTCACTTTACCAATGAAGAATCTGAAACTCAGAGAATTGTTTTAGCATAATCCTTTCTGGTCATATTGGCCAATCTGAGAGGTGTGAGATGGTACCTTAGAGATGCTTTGATTTGCATTTCTCTAATCAATAATGATTTAGAGCAATTTTTCATATGACTATAGATACCTTTCATTTTTTCATCCAAGAATTGCCTTTACATATCCTTTGACCATTTTTTACTTGAGGAATGACTTTTGTTTTAGAAATTTGATTCAGTTCTCTATATATTTTAGAAATTAGTGCTTTGTTATAAATGCTAGTTGTAAAAATGTTTCCCAAGTTAGTACATTCCTTCTAATCTTAGAGTGGTTTTGTTAGTGCAAAAACTTTTTAATTTAATATGATCAAAATTATCATTTTTTATAATGTTCTTTATCTCGTTTTTGGTTATGAGTGCTCCCCTTCCCATATATCTGAAAAGTAAACTATTCCTTGTTTTCCTAATTTGCTTATAATATTGTCTTTTATGTCTAAATCCTGCACTTATTTTGAACTTTTCTTAGTATAGGGTGTGAAATATTGATCTAATCCTAGTTTCTGCCATCCTATCTTCCAGTTTTCCGATCAGTTTTTATCAAAAAGTGAGTTTTTATCCCAGAAGGTGGACTCTTTGGGTTTATCAAATAGTAGATTACTAAAATCATTTCCTGCTGTCTCTTTTGCACCTAATCTTTTCCATTAACCCACCACTCTATTTCTTAGCCAGTACCAGACATTTTTTTTTTTGTAAGGCAAACAGGGTTAAGTGGCTTGTCCAAGGCCACACAGCTAGGTGTGTCTGAGATCGGATTTGAACCCAGGTATTCCTGACTCCAGGGCCGGTGCTTTATCCACTATGCCACCTAGCCGCTCCCACTACGCCACCTAGCCACCCCCCCCCCAGACAATTTTGATAACTGAGACTTTATAATATAATTTTAGATCTAGGATGACTAGGCTTCCTTCTTTTGCATATTTTTTCATTAATTCCCTTGATATTCTTGATTTTTTGTCCCTCCATATGAATTTAGTTACTATATTTTCTAGATCACTAAAGTAGTTTTTTTGGAAATTTGACTGGTATATCACTACACAAGTAGTTTAATTTAGGGAGAATTGTCATTTCTATCATATTAGATCAGCCTACCCATGAGAATTTGGTATTTTCCTCAGTTATTTAGAGCTGATTTTATTTGTGTGAAAAGTGTTTTAAAGTTGTTTTCATAGTTTTTCTGAGTCTGCCTTGGCAGATAGACTCCCAAGTATTTTATGATGTCCCAAGTATTATAAACGAGATTTCTTTTTCTATCTCTTGCTGCTGTATCTTGTTAGTTATATATAGAAATGTTAAGAATTTATATGGGTTTTTTATATCCTACAACTTTGCTAAAGTTGCAAACTGTTTCCAGTAGTTTTTTGGGTGATTTTTTAAGGTTCTCTAGACATACCATCATATCATCTGCGAAGAGTGACAGTTTTGTTTCTTCATTCCCAATTCTAATTCCTTCAATTTCATTTTATTCCCTTTCTGTTAAAGCTAACATTTCTAATTCAATACTGAATGAATGATTGTGGTGATAGCAGGCAGCGTTATTTCACCCCTGATCTTAGTGAGAGTGCTTCTAGCTTATCCCCATTGCATAAAATGCATGTGGGTGGTTTCAGAGAGAATCTGCTCATCATTTTAAGGAACAAGTCATTTATTACTGTGCTGGCTAGTGTTATTAGTAGGAATGTGTGCTATATTTTATCAAAACCTTTTTCAGCATCTATTGAGACAATATTATTGAGATAACCATATGATTTCTGTAAAGTTTGCTATTGATATAGTCAAATATGACAGTTTTCCTAATATTGAACTAACCCTACATTCCTGGCATAAATCCTTCTTGATCATAATGTATTAAACTAGTGATAATTTTCTTTAATTGCCTTCCTAATATTTTATTTAAAATGTTTTTATCCCTATCCATTAGGGAAATTGGTATATAATTTTCGTTCTCTGTTTTGACTCTTGCTGGTTTAAGTATCAATACCATATTGGTGTCATAGAAGGAATTAGTCAGAGTTCCATCCTCACCTATTTTTTCAAATAGTTTATATAGAATTAGAGCCAATTGTTCTTTGAATGTTTGATAGAATTCACTTATGAATCCATCTGACCCTGGAGATATATTTTTTTAATTTAAGCAATGGGGCTAAGTGACTTACCCATGGTCACACAGCTAGGCAATTATTAAATGTCTAAGGCCAGATTGGAACTCAGGTCCTCTTGGCTCCAGGGCTTGTGCTCTATCCACTGTGTCACCCAGCTTCCCCATGGAGATATTTTTTTAGGGAGTTCAGTGATGGCTTGTTGAATTTCTGTTTCTGAGATAGGGTTATTTAAGTATTTAATTTCCTCTTCTTTTAACCTGGAAAATTCATATTTTTTTCAAATATTCATTCATTTCACTGAGATTATCATATTTATTAGCATACAGTTGGGCAAAATAGTTCCAAATTATTACTTTAATTTATTGTTCACTGGTGGTGAATTCACTTTTTCATTTTTGATATTAGTAATGTGATTTTCCTCTCTTTTTTAATCAAATTAACCAAAGGTTTATTTATTTTATTGTGTTCCCCACCCCCCCAAACCAACTTGCTTTTATTTACCTGATCAATAGTTTTCTTGCTTTCGATTTTATTAATTTCATCTTTAATTTTGAGAATTTCTAATTTGGTATTCAACTTTTTTAAGTGCATGCTCAGTTCATTGATTTCTTCTTTCTTTATTTTAATCACAGAAGCATTTAGAGATAGAATTTATCCCCTTATAACTGCTTTAGCTGCAACACATAAGAATTTGTTTGTTGTCTCATTACTGTCATTTATTGGATGAAATCATTAATTCTGTCTATGATTTGTTGTTTGATCCACACATTCTTTAAAATTAGGTTATTTGATTTCCAATTTGTTTTAGATCTATCTCTTCATGGCCCTTTATTGCACATAATTTTTATTGCACCATGATCTGAAAAGGATGCCTTCAATATTCCTGCCTTTCTGCATTTGATTATAAGGTTTTTATGCCCTAAGTGCTATAAACTTCAGGAAAATTTTTTTCCCTTTCTATGCCATTCAGTTTTATCCAGAGGTCTATGTTTTATAACATTCTATTCACCTCCTTAACGTCCTTCTGGTTTTTTTTATGGTTAGATTTATCTAATTCTGAGAGAGGGAGGTTGAGGTCTCCCATCATAGAATTTTGCTGTCTATGTTTTCTTGTAACTCATTCAGCTTCTCTTCTAAGAATTATGATCCAACACAACTTGGTACATACATATTTAGTATTGTAATTACCATGGTACCTTTTAGGAGTATACAGTTTCCTTATTTCTTTTTTAAAAATTTTTTTAGATTTTTGCAAGGCAAATAGGGTTAAGTGAATTGACCAAGGCCACAAAGCTAGGTAATTATTAAGTGTCTAAGGTCAGATTTGAACTCAGGTACTCCTGACTCCAGGGCCGGTGCTCCATCCACTGCACCACCTAGCCACCCCTCTTTATCTCTTTTAATGGGATTTTTATTAATCAAATTAAATGAAATTTTATTTTTACAGCTGCTTTTTCTGAGATAGGGATTGTTACCCCTGCCTTTTTCACTTCACCTGAAGCATAATATATTCTGCTCCAGCCTTTTACCTTTATTATGTATGTATCTCTCTGATTCAGATGCATTTCTTGTAAGCAATATAGTGTGGGATTCTGGTTTTTAATACACTCTGCTATCCACTTCCACTTTATTCACATTCACATTTGAACTTATAATTACTCTCTTTATTGTCCTCCATACTATTTTCCCTCCATTTGTATTTCCCCCTTTTTTTCACCTTTTCCCTATTCCCCAGTATTTTGTTTTTGAATATCACCTCCTTCAGTGTGTTTATCCCTTCTATCCAATGCCCTCTCTTTTATTTCCCCTTTCCCTTTACCCCTTCTTCCTTCATTTCCTTCTATCAATCTCTCCTTCCATCTTTCCCTTTCCCCTCTTAATCCTTGAAAGGTAAGATAAATTTTAAAACTCAACTGAGTATGTGGGTTAATCCCTCTTTGAGCCAGATCTGAAGAGAGTATGATTCAGGTAGTTCTCACATCCTTCTGTCTTCTCCTCTATTGCAATAGGTTCTTTGCACTCTTCATGCGATGCATTTATCCCATTCAAGCTCTCCCTTCCTCCCATCTCTTTACTGTCTTCCTTTTTTAATGAGATATTATTTTTAAATCATTCCATCAAACTCATGGATATATCTTAAATGTCCAGTTCTTCACCATAAGTACATTCCCTCCAATAGAGTGACAATTCTCAAGTTATGAGAATCTTCCTCCCAGGTGGGAAAGTGTTCAGTTTAATCTTATTAGATAATAGATTTTTCTTCTTTTCCTGTTTTCCTTTTCATGTATTTCTTGAGTCTTCTGTTTGAAGACCAAATTTTCTGCTTAGCTTTATTCTTTTCAACAGAAAAGATTAATTCTCCTATGTCTTCAAATATCCATTTCCCCCCCTGAAAAAGAAGACTCAATTTTGCTGCAGAGTGAATTCTTGGTTGGGATCCAAGCTCTCTTACTTTCTGGAATATTATATTCCACATCCTTCAGTCCCTTAATATTGATGCAGCCAGGTCCTGTGTAGCTTTGACTGTGGCTCCTTGATATTTGAATTGTTTCTTTCTGATCACTTGGAGGATGTTCTCCTTGATATACTGATGACAATATTCCTTGGTGTTTTCATTTTGGGATCCCTTTCAGGAGGAGATCAAAGTGTTCTTTCAATTTCTATTTTTGCCTCTGGTTTTAGGTTATCATAACAATTCTCATTAACTATATTCTGAAATAAGGAGTCCAGGATTTTTTCACTTCGAAGTTTTCAAGTAGTTCTTTGATTCTTACATTATGTCTTCTGGATTCATTTTCCAGGTCAGTTGTTTTGTCAATGAGGTATTTTATATTTTATTCTATTTTTTCATTTTTTAAATTTTTGTTTAACAGATTCTTGGCATCTCATGAGGTCATTAGTTTCCAAAGATTCCAATTTTTTTTAAGAGAAGAGTTTTTTTCATTTACCTTTTGTGTCTCCTTTTCAAATTGGTCGGTTCTATTTTTGAAGGAGTTGATATCTTTTTCCATTTGCCCAAGTGCTTTTTTGAGAGAATCATTTTCTTTTTTGCACTTGTTCAATTATATTTTAAAAGGATTATTTTCTTGTTGTAAGATGTCAATTTTCTCTTGCATAGTGGTTTCTTTTCCCAATTTTATCATTTGATTTTAAATTCCTTTCTGATTTCTTCTAAGAATTCTTTCTAGGCTGGAGACCAATCCATATTCTTCTCTGAAGGTCCATTCCTTTCTGTGCTAGTCTCCTTATCTACAAAGTAACATTCAATGGACCATGCTTTGAGTTGGTCTTTCTTCATTTTGGGTCCTTTTCCTAAGGTATTGTGTTGAGGGAGGGACTGGTTTTCAGACCTTTGCTGTTGAGATTCCCAGAGATCTTGCTCACTGGGGTTAGGAACTCTAGGGGATTCACTCAGTCAATCCACCAGTAAGGAATTCCAGATGGTTCTCTGAATTGTTTGTGTTATCAGCACTGGGGAAAATCTGGAGCTCACAAAGGGGGTCCTGGGGTAAGGAGCAAACACCTAGATTTTTTATGTGTTTGTTCTGGAGCAAGTCAGGCCCTCCCACAGGAACAAAGGGTTGGGGTAGCTCAACTGGAAACACAGAAGCTCCTCCACTAAAAACTCAGGTCTTTCAGACCAGTAGGACTGGCCAGAAACATATTTGGCCCACTCTGCTGGAGCTCTCCCTGTCCACCAGCCATATACACTGCAAATGCTTCTTCTGCAGTTCTCAGATTTATCCTACACTTCACCAACCCTACACTAGGTCTCTGCTCTCTGCCCTGGGCATGCCACACTCCCCCTGCAACAGACCTTTCTGGGAGATGTTTCCCTCTGTTCTTCTGTGGATTGTGTGAATCAAATCTGTTAAGAGACTTGATTCATGTTAGTTCAGAGGGAAAGCCAGAAAAGCTTAAAACAATGCCTGGGTTCTCTCCACTATCTTGGCTAGAAATATTAGACATGTTTTGAAAAAAAATGTAGACCAAAAAACTCAAGAAAAATAAAGTTTTAAAAAGTATGCTTGAATCTTTATTCAGATACTATTAGTTCCTTGTTGGGGATGGATAGCACTTTGTATTGTAAGTCCTTCAGAGTTGTCTTGGATCATTGATTTACGAAGAATAACTAAGGCATTCTTAGTTGGTCAACTTACAATATTGCTGTTCCTTTGTACACCATATATTTCACTTTACATCAGCTCATGTAAGTCTTTCCAGCATGAGAATGAGCATTCTGCTCATCATTTCTTATCACACAAGAGCATTCCATCACAATCACATATTACAGTTAGTTCAGTTATTCCCTAGTAGATGGGCATCCGCTCAATTTCTTCTTATTTGCCATAAGAAAAGAACTGCTATAAATACTTTTACATAAATAGATCCTTTTCCTTTTTTAATTTTTTTAACTCTTTTTGGATTCAGGCCTAATAGTCATATTGCTAGGTCAAAGGATATAAAGGGTTTTACAGCCCTTTTGCCAAAGTTCCAAATTGCTCTAGAATGGTTGATCTATTCACAACTCCACCAATAAGTCATTAATGTCTTATTTTCCCATATCCCCTCCAAGATTTGACATTTTGCTTTTCTATCCTAGTAACCAAGTTAATAGTTATGAAGTAGTACCTCAGAATTGTTTTAATTTGCATTTCTCCCATCAACAGTGAGTTAGTTTCATACAGCTAATGATAGATTTGATAAATTGATCTTTTATCAAGTGACCAATGGCTCATATTTTTTATAAATTTAGCTGAGCTTTCTATATATTTGAAAAATGAGGCCTTTCTTAGAAAAATTTGCTTCAAAATTTTTTCAGTTACTATTGCTAACTGTATTTCCTTCTCTTCTATTTCTTTTCTCCGTGTTTAATGTATTCTCTCTCTTCTTTCTGATTGCTGCCTCCCTTAATCTTCTATAACTCCCCCTTCTTTTATTACATTCCCCTCCTACTTTCTTGTATGATTATTTTTTCCTTTTTTTGGTTTATTTATTTTATATTATTATAATAATCTGGTTGTGAGAGTAAACATACCCCTCCCCCCACCCCAAGAAAGATGAGAAACCTCAAGAATAATGAGGTATACTTCAGTCTGTGTTTAGATTCCAACAGTTCTGTCTCTGGGATGAGTTGCCTTCTTTATCATAAGTCCACCAGAGAAGATGCTTCAATATTTTTCCCACAGCTGCTATTACTAACTGTATTTCTCTCCAATCTATTCCCCCACTCTCATTTATTCCATTTTCTGTCTCTCCTTTCAACCTGTGCCTGTTCAGAAGTGTGTTGTATCTGAGTACTCTCTCCCACGATCTTCCCTCTCTTCTATTACCCACTCCCCTGATTCCCCCTTATACCTTTCTTCTTGTTTTTCTCTAGGGTAAGATAGATTTCTATGTCCTATTAAGTGTGCATATTATTTCCTCTCTGAGTCATTTCTGATGAGAATGAAGACTCACTCATTCCCCCCTCGCCTTCCCCATTCCACTTCATTGTAATAGATTTTTCTTGACTCTTACATGAAATTTCATAACCCCTTCTTCCTCTCCTTCCTATTTCTCCCAGTAGTTTCCTTTCCATATTTTTACTATATTATATCATTACATTCACCTTCTTCCTGTGCCTTGTATTTTCTAACAGCTCTTATAAATGAGAAAGTTCATATGAGTTATCAATATCTTCTTCCCATGCAGGAATACAAATAGTTCAACATCATTAAGTTCCTCATAATTAGTCCTTCTCGTCTACCCACTCTATGGTTCACCTGATTCCTGTACTTGGAGATCACTTCTGTTCAGCTCTGGTTGTTTCAATAGGAAAGTTTGAAAGTCCCCTGTTTCACTGAAAGTCCATCTTTTCAACTGAAAAAGGATGTTCAGTTTTGCTGGGTAATTGATTCTTGGTTGTAAACCAAGATCTTTTGCCTTCTGGAAAATCATATTCCAAGCCCTATGCGCCCTTAATGTAGATACTTGTAGATCCTGTGTAATCCTGACTATAGAGCCATGGTAATTGAATTGTTTGTTTCTGGCAGCTTTTAGTATTTTCTCTTTTACTTTAGGAATTTGGATATAATATTCCTGGAAGTTTTTCTTTTGGGATCTCTTTCAGAATGTGATTGGTGAATTCCTTCAATTTCTATTTTACTGTTTCTAGGATCTCTGGGCAATTTTGCTGTATTATTTCCTAGAAAAATGAAGTCTAGGCTCCTTTCCTGGTCATGACTTTCAGGTAGTCCAATAATTTTTAAATAATCTTTTCTGGATCTGTTTTTGAGGCTGGTTGTTTTTTTTCCAATGCAATATTTCTCATTTTCTTCTAATTTTTTTTCATCTTCTGAGCATGCATTTGGTCCTCCATGGGAACAAAGTAATTTTCTATGGTCAGATTCTTCTTTTTCTTTTGTTTACTCATTTCCTAAACCTATGACTGATTTACCACACTTCCAAGGCTTTTGGGGGTTTGAGGTCAATCCACAGGGCTCTTAATTCCTCCAAGGTCTTATGAGACTCTGACTGCTCTCTTGCCTGTGCTCTGGGATGTGGATGAACACAAGCCCTCCCCTTTGCCCTGGAGTTGTGAAGAGAGTCCCTGCTCAGCAGGGAGAGCAGAAAGACTTCTGCAGACTCTGCCAACTCCCCTTACCATCTGTGGGCTGAGAGCTTTGGAAGTGCTGGGTGGCTACAGGTTCTTGCCACAGAGCAGCTCTGAGGCTGGTGCTCCACTCTGCTGCAGCAGAGTTCTCTCACCATCCCTTCAAGCTGTCCCCTCATTCCCCAAAAAACTCCAAGAGCCATCAAATTATCACTCCAGCCAAAATTTAGAGGGGAAGAACACACAAAAAGACTGAGGATACAATTTTCCAGTTCCAATTTTGTAGTCTCAGCACAGTGCAATCAGGCCAGGCGCTTTTGGAGGTGGGGGTGGTTTCCAGACCTCTTGACCCAGGGATCACCAGGAACAGATGGAAGGGGTGATGAGAGAACTCTTGTGTTATTCTTAAGAGAAGTTCCCCCTTGGCAGAGAAACATTTATTCTGAGATTGTAGGAAAAACCCATATGAAAATTTGATAGAGGAGTTCCTGTTCAGAGTAGGTCCCTAAAATAGGCAGACTAGAGCAAAGTTGTAACTAAGATGGTCAGAGTTTTTTCCAGGCCACTGAACTTTAGGGACTATAAGAACTTCAGGTCCTTTAGCTGGGGAAAAACTGAATTTAGCACCTCACTAGTCAGAATAATTATATAAAATAAAAAGTTTTCTAATGGTGAGCTTCAGGGCAACTACATTCTAGAGAAATTGCTTTCTAACCTGCCTTCACACCCAGATTCCAAATAGTCCAAGGGCACTTTTGTACTTTTTGCCCCAGAATTAAACATTGTTGGATACAGTTCTGAGCTTGAGGGTTAGGCAGAAGTTATTTAAGGACATAAGAGTGTTTAAGGTACAACTAGATAAAAACCCAGGCCTTGAATCAGGAATATTGATCTTCCAGAATTAAATCCCAGCCCCAGACACTTACTAGCTGGGTAACCCTGGGTAAGTCACTTAACCCTTTTTGCCTCAATTTCCTCATCTATGGGGTATCCAGGAGACTCATGGCTGATTTGAACACTATTTTTTTCAAAGTAATAATTTCTATTTTGTTGGTTTTCAGAACTGAGGCCATAATTAAGAGGGACAACTTGGGGTATGCAAATTGTGCTGCTAGAGGTATTATCTGGGACCAGTGTAAGAAAGACCAAAGTGAAAGAATGTTTTCATTAATCAAGAACAAAAGTTGGAGGTTAGAAGTTAATCAGATATGGCCATAGTTCTGACCTTAAAAGATGCCAACTTGTAATCCAGCAGCATGAGTCCCATGACCCCTCAGGCAGCAGGGGGAGTATGGTTGCAGACTTGAGAGAAAAGTTCATATTGACAATTAGATCATTGAGTGACAAATTTGGTTATATTACATTATCGCCAATTTGTCACCAGAAATTCACATACTGGTATTTTGCTGGGTTGCTGGAACTCAGTGGGACCTCACTGGAATGGGAGGGAACCATAGCCATAAGGCCAAGGAATCCCGCAGCATCCAGACCATGACCAGGAGTCCTATTTCCTAATAAATCTGGTCAGGGGCAAAACACTTCTGGAAAAGGCAGGGAGAAGGATGTACAACATTCCCCTCACTATAATTAACATGAGGTGAAGGTCATGCATGCCATCATTCATATGATTTCATGGTCTTCTTCAATTACAAAGGACAACTTCTACTCTCTTCTACAAAATGAGTGGGAGAAAAAAATGAAAAACCTCTCCAAAAATCTTTGTCAAGAAAACCCGGGAAAGTGATCACAGTCACACACAACTGAAAATAACTGAACAACAACAAATAAGGAATGTTTTTCCTTCAAAATGCCAGCAATAAATCATAAACTCTAACCTGTTTTCTTCCTCCTATGATGAAATGCCTGGTGTCAGGATTTTCCTGTTAAGTTTAATATATTTCACATGACTCAAAAGCCTGGAGCCATTTGGAGAGATTTCTTCACTATTGGCTCATAGATTCCATCTAAGAAATTGGGGAAACTTTATCCCTGGATCCCATCTCTATACATCCTCTATGTACTGAGACTTATTCCCTATATAAAAGCACTTCAGACCCAATCCCACAGCCTAACAGTTTCTTCAGTCATATTGTGAGAGATAGACTAAAGAATTAAAGCTGGAGCGGCTAGGCGGTGTAGTGGATAAAGCACCAGCCTTGGAGTCAGGAGTACCTGGGTTCAAATCCGGTCTCAGACACTTAATAATTACCTAGCTGTGTGGCCTTGGGCAAGCCACTTAACCCCATTTGCCTTGCAAAAAAAAAAAACCTAAAAAAAAAAAGAATTAAAGCTGAAAGAATTCTCCTGTAAAGGTCATTGAGATTAGCCTCTTAATGGCAGTCTCTAGGTTCCTCCAGACTCTAAATGCCATCTTGCAGGGGTGGGACAATAGAAGAAATTCTACAATCATCTTTCCTCCAGCTCTGTTGTCCCTTCCCTTTATCTGGAAGAGAGGATCGTTTGCTATAACAATATTAACAATAAATAAATAAGGTAATGTGGTACAGTGGGTAATGCATAGGAGTAGGAGTCAGGAAGTCCTAAGTTCAAATCCTACCTAAGGCACATGAATGAACAAAAGAATGGGAAAACATATGCATTATTTTTATTATTATTATCACTATGTGAAAAGCATTGTGCTAAGAACTGAGCATTCAAATAGAAAATATGACAGTCCCTGCTCCTAAGTACACATTTGAATAGGGAGTTGCAGCTGATAGAAAGATCTCACAGGAACAATTGCAAACAAGATAGTAATGTCTCTTCTTTAAACTCCTCTAATTTTCATAAGGCAGCCATCTGCTGATGCCAAGGATTTGAGTGAGAAGAACTTTCTTTCTTGGATCTTCAGGAGCCATGGTCCAGGGGAACCATTGCCAGATCCCAGCTCCACCAGGATTGGCTCTGTGAATGATGTTTATGCAGGTGCGATGCCTGTGCAGGGGAGATGAGGGAAGCAGTGACTCAAGCAAGAGGAAAGTGGTACGCCAAGTATTGTCTAATCTTTACAGGTCATCTTCCTGTGAAACAGGAGGACAAGGTTCTTCCATGTTTTCCTCCTTCCCCTCCTTCCCCTTCTTTCCAGTCTTCCTTCCTTTTTTCCTCCTATCTCCACCAGGTACTACTTCACTCATCCCCATGCACACCTCTGATTATTACTATGTATTCTTCCACTTTTCTCAAACTGGAAGTGAATGGGAGAGGGAGATCAGAGCTCTCAGGCTCAGATAAGAACTCTGTCAACTGCTTTCCTTTCAGTATTTGGCAGTGAGTATAGCTCTAAGAGAATAGGAAAGAAATTGTAGAATAATGCATGATGTTTTGGGGAAGGGAGAATAATATTTATTATGCACCTATTGCTTATAAACAATAACTCATATGATTCTAATGTGCATCAGCAAGACCTGGGTTCAACTTCTGCTTCTGAGAACCTCCTAGTTATGACCATGGGCAAATAACATCCCCTCTCTGTCTCAATCTATCCTAACATTTTAGGTGAGATGTTAAGGTCTGAAGGAAACATCACTGGGTTGTTTGAGGCTCAGATGGAATCAAGTTTGTTAGATACTTTTCAAACTTTCAAGGGGTGCATATAAATGTCTGTTGTTTATAGTTCCATCTCCTGGGCTCCTAGTTAAGGTATAATTAGTATTGGAAACTAGCTACTCAAAACCCCATTTGTAATTCTATCTCATAATAAATGGAGATCAGTTTTCTCTATTGTCACCTTTCCTTTCTCTCCCTCCTTTTCAAAATCAGGTGCCTTCTCTTCTCTTCCACCTTCCTGTCACCAGGGCAGCTAGGTTTTGTGATGGATAGAGAACTGAGCCTGGAGTCAGGCAGATTCATCTTTCTGAGTTCAAATCCAGCCTCAGACACAGCACCTACTAGTTTTGTGAGCAAGTCAATTCACCAGTTCGCCTCAGTTTCTTCATCTGTAAAATGAATTGGAGAAAGAAATGGCAACTGCTCCATTATTTTTATGAAGAAAACTCCAACAGACAGGACTGAAATAGCTAAATATCAAAACCTTCTCTGAGCTTCATTTTCCTTATCTGTAAAAGTAGTATATTGGACAAGATGAGCCCTAAAGATCCTCCCTCTTCCTCAAATACCACCAAAAGTAAAACTCATAGACTCATAGAACTTGAAGAGTCCATCAGAAGCCGTTCAATACAACCTGAACCTGAAAATGAATTACTTCTAAAATATTCCTGACAAGAAGTCATCAAGTCTCTGCTTGGAACCCTTACAGTCAGAGGGGTGCTCACTACCCTTTAAATTAATCCACTTTCTCAAGGAGAGTACTATTGGTTAGAAAGTTGTCCTTATACTGAATTGAAATATCCTCCTTCACCATTCTACCTATTACTCATAGCATTTAATCAATGTGAATATTGATGAATATGTAGAATGTAAGCTCCCTGCGGGAAGGGAATGCTTCATTTTCTTTTTTGTATGCCCAGTATCTGGCACATAGAAGGTGCCAAATATATTCTTTGGAATTTTTTGTCTGTTGGCTTTTTGAATAATTGATTGATTGATGGATTGAAGTGCTCAGGGCCTAGGGCAGTTCTTTAGAGGCACTCTTCTTCCAGATTAGAACTGATGACTCCAGAATTCAGCCAGTTCTGAATCTAAAGTTACTCTCACACAGTCTAATAATCTCTCTATCTTGTCTATAAAAATAGTAAAAATAGAAACTTCCAGGGTCCATCCTTAAATAAAATATTCCTCTGATCTACCAGGCTGGTCTCCTTGTCCAAAAAGGAACAACAGAAATGAGGCTGGAATATAGTGCTTTTGATGAAGCCAGGTTGACTCAGTGATGGTTGTGCTCCTTTCTCAATAGTCAGTAATACATGAGGTGACTTCCAGTTCTTGCTCATTCCTTGACAAGTTTTTCTGTTGAATATCCACACAATCCAGTCCAGTCTCGCTGAAAATCCTTAGCTTCTGAATCCTCAACTATTTATCTAATGCTCTTGGTCCATCCTTCTCAGGCAATGTGCTGTGTGTGTGTGTGTGTGTGTGCTTTCTTTTTCGATCTGCAGAAGGTTATTGATAGCCTTTCCTACTCTCAAATTCTCTGGCTGTCAAGGAGAGTAAATGGGCTGGGAGGGTAAACACCTATTTGTCTGCAGATCTAGAGTTAAGTACTATTGGCAAACCAGGAAGCAAACAATGATGACTTGGTTATATGATGTAGGTTCATTCAGTTGACATCAATAAAGATTTCTAAATGCTCAGTGGGAACAGAACATTGAGCTGGGTGTTAGGAATATGAGTATAGACACATCTACTTATTCTCAAAAGGGTGATCATCTAATGAGAAGAAGGGAAAGGTAGATAAAACAAATAGGTTTGATGGGGGAATGTGAGATTAGGAAAGAAGAGGGTTAATGGCCGGCTATGAAGAAACTGCAAAGTTACAGGGAGTCTCCACAGAGATGGCTCTGGGGTGGAGGGCAGCCTAGAGATGGTGGTGGTGGTGCCTGGGATGGGTTAGGTTTAGAGACGGGAGAGAGAAGATCAGTGAGACAGGTTGGAGGGTGACATAGTTTAACTGGAAGGTAGCATACAGCAAGGCAAAGCTAAATGGTGAAATGGGCAGAGTGTGGGGTCTGGAGTCAATAAGACCTGAATTCAAATCTGGTCTCAAACATATGATCCCTATGATCCTGGGTAAGTCACTTCATCCTGTTTGCCTCAGTTTCTTATCTATAAAATGAACCAGAGAAGGAAATGGCAAAGCCCTCCAATATTTTTGCCAAGAAAACTCCAGATGGGGCCACAAAGTCAGACATGACTGAAATAACAAAACCAAAACTTTCATAAAGGTCTACAGGAAGAGGAGAGCAGGGGGAGCTCCCATCTCCAAGAAACAGCAAAGGGAGAGGATCTGAAGAGCCCCGGGTTCCAACCTTACTTTAAGGACCAGTCAAACTGAGGCCAGGAAGGTTGAGGCTTGCCCAGAGTCATGGGATCATAAGCACCAGAGGAGACGGGCTTCCTTCTGCCCCTCAAAGACAGCTTCATCACAGGAGAGTTTTCTCTTTTTTCTCCTCTTTCCTTTTCCTTCCCCCTCTCTCTCCTTTCTCCTCTTCCTTCTCTCTCTCCTCCCTTCTCTCTTTCTGCCTCTTCTCTTTATCTCCTTCCTCTTTCTCTATTTTCTTTCCTTTTTTCTTTTTCTCTTTTCTGTCTCTCCCCCTTTATCTTTCTTCTCTCCCTCCATGTTGTCTTTTTCTCTCTCTCCTTTCCTTTTTTCCTCCTCTTTCTCTTTTTTCCCTGTCTTTCACCTCCTTTTTTCTCTGTCTGCCTCTTTGTCACCTTTTCCTTTTTCCTCCTTTCCTTCCTCTCACTTCCTTTCTCCTCTCTCCTTTCTCTTCGTCTCTCCCGTCTTTCCCCTCTTTTGCTCCTTTCCTTCCTCTCACTTCCTTTCTCCTCTCTCCTTTCTCTTCGTCTCTCCCGTCTTTCCCCTCTTTTGCTCCTTTCCTTCCTCTCACTTCCTTTCTCCTCTCTCCTTTCTCTTCGTCTCTCCCGTCTTTCCCCTCTTTTGCTCCTTTCCTTCCTCTCACTTCCTTTCTCCTCTCTCCTTTCTCTTCGTCTCTCCCGTCTTTCCCCTCTTTTGCTCCTTTCCTTCCTCTCACTTCCTTTCTCCTCTCTCCTTTCTCTTCGTCTCTCCCGTCTTTCCCCTCTTTTGCTCCTTTCTTTCCTCTCTCTCGTTATCTATCCTTTTTTGTCTCCTCTTTCCCTTTTATCCTTTCCTGTCCTCTTCATTCTTTTCTCTCCGCCCTTTCCCTCTCTTTTAGCCTTTGTTTCGTCTCTCTCTCTCCCTCTTTTTTCTCTTTTCTCCTGTCTCCCCTTTCTTTGCTCTTTTTCTCCTTCCTCCCCTCTGGGGGTGGGGCCTCAGCCCGGGAACCTGGGCGAGCGAGGCGGGGGGGCGGGGCCGGCCTGGAGGGCGGGGCCTGCCGCGCCCCGCCCCGCCCCGCCCCGCCGCGCCGCGCCGCTCCCCCAGAGGCCTTGCTGCGCCCGCGCGGGCTGGGCGCCTGCGCAGTGCGTCGGGCCTGCTGCGGAGCTGCGAGGATGGCGGACCAGCGCGGAGCCCGGGCGCGGGGCGGCGGCGGCCCCGAGCGGAAGGAGCGGGGCCCGCCGTGCCCGCAGCACCAGCTGACCAAGCACTCGTACTGGTTCGACCTGTGGCTCTTCCTGCTCTTCGACCTGGCGCTGTTCGTCTTCGTCTACCTGCTGCCCTGGTGAGGGCGGGGCGGCTGCGGGCTGTCGGGGGGGATTCGGGGGCACGGTCGGGCCCTAGAGAGCAGCTTCCCTTCCCGCCCCCCACATGTACCGGCTTTCTGGCCGTTTCCCCGCAGCCCCGAAGTCAGGAGAGGTTTCTTGGGCGGTCGTGGGAACCCCGGGAGGGCCTGCAACGCCCCGTTGTTTCCGTGTGGCTTGGCTTTTGCAGAAGGACAGGACCGGTTCCTGCGAGGGGCGCTGGGGGACCCCGCCCGCCCCGCCGCGCCCCTTCCCGCGCTGCGACCTGCCCAGCTGTTGACCCGCCCGCGGCTTAATAGAATGGCACCTTTGCCCCTCCTCCCTGCCTCGGCCTCATCTTTGACACTTCGGGTGGTCCCCGGCGCCAAGGGTGACACACTATCGCCCAGCCTGGTGTTCGACGGCAAAGCGTTTTAGAGATGTTCTAGGGCGGCTAGGTGGCGCGGTGGTTAGGGCACCGAGTGCCCTAACCTGGAGTCGGGAGTACCTGGCCTCAAATCCGGTCCCAGACACTTAATTACCTAGCTGTGCGGCCTTGGGCAAAGCCGCTTAACCCCATTGCCTTGCCAAATAAATAACTGTTCTGAAACAGTAGCTGACATTTTTAGCTTTTAAAGATACATAAAATTGAAGGCAGCAGAGCTCTGACCTCTCCTCACAGCGGTTCAGGTCATTGGCGAGGGGGTGGGGAATCTCTCCCCTCTACCTTTCCCTCAGTAACCTAGTTGGAAGATGAACCCCTAATCCGGAGTAAGGCCTTTGAGCTGACCGAGGGGAAGGGCCCGGACCATAGGCAAAGATGAGGCACCCGGAGAGATCTGTACAATTCAGTCCAATTCAACCTTTCTGAAGGATCTATAGTTTATAAAAGGGGCTGTGCCAGGTGTGCCGAGGATAGGAAGCTGGCACATGCCTGCCCCTAAGGAGTTTGCTTTCTACTCAATCAATACATCTTTCCAGGTGACTGATAGAAAGGGAGGGCAGAGAGAAATGGAAATGTTCTAGGAAAATGTGGAAAGACTTCATAATGGTGATAAGGATTCTGACATGTCAGACTAGGAAAGAATGTGTTCCACGCCTAAAGAGATGGAGAGTTGGTATTCTCTTAGGAGGAATTTAAATGTTGCTTGAAGGATGAGCTATTCATCCAGATTTTGGGACTCTTTAAGGAGTCTTAAGAACCTCTCTAAGGAGGCAGCTAGGTGGCGCAGTGCATAGAGCACCAGCCCCGGAGTCAAGAGGACCCGAGTTCAAATCCAGCCTCGCACTTAATTACCTAGCTGTGTGGCCTTGGGCAAGCCACTTAATCCCATTTGCCTTGCAAAAAAAAAAAAAAACCTAAAAAACCCAAAATTATGTAAGATCCTTAACTTTAGGTATAGGAAGTGACAAACCCCACCTTAGAGAATTTATTTTGTCACTTTGAAGGATTAGGAGGGTTGGGTCATGTATAGGATTTTCTGATCTAGACTGAATTCTGAGATTGGCCACAGCTGTACCTACAAGGAAACATGGTAGGGAGGCTGGTTGAAATAATGTTGATGATTGGGAGTTCTTCACCAGGGAATTAGAATCACTCTAGTACCTTTCCTACCCATTCTACACATTGCCCACCTTCTCAGGTATGGGGGAAGAAAAGATGGGAGTCTTAATTTATACTAAGTGTATAGTGCTGCTGGGGCTTGAGGAAACTTCAGTTTAGTTGGGGTAGAGATAACCAACCACAGCAGCAGTAATACAGGCTCTGAGTAGTGGGTAGTAGTTTTTCCCTGTTCTGAGAGGCACAAGGAGGGATTGCAACCCCAAGACTTGAGAAGAGGTTAGAGTTTCAGTCACTAAGAACCTATATGATGTTGGACCAATCAGCCATATTTCACAGCCCTGGTTTATCTGTCAAGAGAGCATTGGTTTAGATCAAGGGCCCAAGAACTGAAGTGGGGAAAAATTTACATTTCTACTAAGCTCTTAAATTGTGTGTGTGTGTGTGTGTGTGTGAGAGATAGAGAGAGAGAGTGAGTGAGTGTGTGTGTGTGTGTGTGTGTGTGTGTGTGTGTGTATGCAATGTACAATAGACCTCTGAGAAAAGGTTTAAAGGCTTTTATCAGGTTCCAAAGGAGTCTGACACACACAAAGGTTACAAAGATCTGGTCCAGATTAACAATTTAAACTCCGGGTCTTTCCCTTTCAACTGTAAATTCTACAGTAGAACTGGGTAAAAGGCCTCAAGTTTATGGCAAACATTACATACTTAAATGAATCCAAGGCAAGGTCCTTTAGTATTGAAAAATTGATTTTGTTAACAGAATTAAATATTTCCCAGGAAGTAGGAGGATTTTTAAAAAACAATTTCAATTTAATGAGACTGAAGGGGGAGAACCCAAAATTAAAAAAAAATAAAAATGGTTTTTATAAAGATTTGAATTTATATTGGATTTGGGAAAATGAGCAGGAAAATGTTACTGAACATCCATTAGGTATTCTAGTATTAAGCAATCCAAAAGGATTTTTTTTTTCCCTCCAAGGACAGAGGTCTTCATAGCTAAGCAATAGTCTGGTTTACTTTTCCCAGTTAATGAGACTAAGTTATACCATCTCACTCCAAAGCCTACTTTCTGTCTTAGTTTAGCTGGTCATCTTCAAGGACTTCCCTGCAATGCAATTCTCACCTTTGTTTGTTAGTCTTAAACTTACCCATTCCCCAAAAAAACCCAAAACACTCAAGGCCTTAGGCATGTAAAAATGAAGAAAATATTAGTTTCTTTGCAACAGATACTTGTTATGGGGTGGGAAACCAGCTTGAAAATAATTCTTTTCATAGACTGATTCTTTTGACTCAATTTTTATCATTGGTAAAACAAACTAATAGGTTGTTTGAAGTGTTGTGGCAGCTCTCATTTGGTATCTGTTATTTCTGAAAGATGAAATGACTCTTAACAAATAAACCTCTTACTGTCTTTAGATGTTTAGCGCTTCTTCTAACTCCAGGGCCATTGCTCTATCCACTGTACCACCTAGCTGCCCCATGTTTAGGGTTTCTGTTAATTGATGGGTATTATTTAGATTTTTGGAATACTGGGGAAAGTTGGGGGAGGGGCAATAAGAAAAAAACGCATCTCCTTTGGCCCTCCTTTTAGGATGGTTTAAAAAGGGAGTGCCCCCCCCCCCCCCCCCCCCCCCCCCCCCCCCGCCTTTGGTGACACTGAATGAACTCTTTATGGGAAACTTTCTATTCAAGCCACCATTCTTATTTCTACCTCCTTTGCGGTTTCTTCTATTTTTATTTTCTCCCTTATATTATTCTTTACTTCATTTTCCCTTACCATCTTCTAGGACACTCTTTGGCCTGCAAGTCAGTGCTGACCTCTGATCTAAACACTGCATTTGGGAGAGGAATAAGATGTTCAAAAGCAGTGAAATATCTCCAAAATCAAATTGTTGTAAAGGTTCCCCCTTTCCCAGAACTGGAAGTTAACTGTATGGAAATGCACAACCTCTGCACCAGGAAACTGGCAGCAGACTTTTTTCATAACCTTTCTTAATTTGCCAGAGAACACCAACATTGCTTTCAAGGCTACCTGCTCTGATGGTTCTTAATAAACAGTACTATGAACAGATCAATTAAATTAAAGCGCAGCACATGGAGTGCTGGGCCTGAAGCCAGGAGGACTTATCTTCAAATACGGCCTCAAGACACTAGCTGGGTTACCCTGTTTGCCTCAGTTTCTCATCCTGGAGAAGGAAATGGCAAAGAACTTTAGGATCTTTGCAAGAAAACTCAAGGGGTCACAAAAGTCTGATCATTTAGGATTTAGTTGTCCAGCAATGGACAATCTGAACTGTTTACATTTCAAAAAAAACAACCAACCAAATTATTATAGTAAAAAAATAAAGTACAATCCATACATATTAAGAACACAAGTCCACAATTCTAATTTAAAAGTTGTTTAAACACCTTTTAACGATTTTGAACCAGAAGTAAATGATTTTCCAGGAAAATAGAGCTTTCTAAAGATAGTAGTTTAAAACATTTTGTTCATTACAAGAATTGTTAAACACGTTACAAAAATGACCATGAAAACTTCATATTAAATCAAAACACTTATAAAAATAGGCACCCCAGAAATCAAGTTTAAAATGTGCATGATAAATTAGCAATTAGCAATTCTGCCTGCATGAGGAGTGTACATTCAAAGGTAAGTTTTGCCATTGCTGTGTAATTCAGTAAATGCCATAAACCAAAGGTTCTAACTGAATAGATAATATTTAAGGGAGCTAAACTAGTACCTGAAAGAATTTGCATTGGAGTGTTGGTGCTGATAAAGCACCAGTAACAAAAACCATTCAAATATCTGGAAATCGGGTTTGCTGTCAAGTTGAAAACAACAATACCACTCTGTGCAGACTCTTTGTCAAACAGATTAATGAATGAATCTTTTGTAATATTTGAAAAGGCTCTATTATTGCTGGTTACAGTTAATGCAGGCAGCAAAGTTAAATACATTGGGTTATGTCAAATTAGAATTTTAGACACTTGACTGAATGTCAAGAACTAAAATCTTACAGCTTTAGATAAAGGATAAAATGTCATTTGTTCAAGTATTTCTAAATTGTGTAATGATACAAACTAACAATCATTCAGAGGAGTAGCTAGGAAGAATTTCAGACCCTTGAGAACTCTGAGAATAATAAATGAAAGACAAACATGTCAGGCCAAGCAAATACACAAACAAAAGTCATTCTTTTTCATTCTTATGTTAAAGCACTGCAGTTTATATTGTCCATATTTCAAAATATTCTCAAATGCCATCATTTAAAATGCTTGTCGGTAGAAGAAAAAAGGTCTGCTTTGTAAATTTTAAAAATAACACATTAAATTTGATGTAAGAAAACTTGGGGAATGACAATTTTCCATTTCAATTATTTGCAGCCAAATATCTTTCAGTTAAGTAACCAGATTTTTTTTTACGTAGAATTTGATATACCTCTTGGAGGTTCCTCCCTTCTCACCATGTAACAGATCCAAGAAAGGACAGCAGCAAGAACCTGATGATGAATTTTACTAGACATATAAAATCTTGGTTATTAACTATTGTGAGGGATCTATTTTATCTTTAGTACTTTAGTTCTCCCAATCTAGTCTTTTCCCCTTAGACATTCTGACAAGCAGTTCCTCAGTTCTTCTTACCTTAAAATAAAGGAAGAAGTAAAGATCTTCACAGTGAGGAAACAAAATGTAGTTCACAGGGAACAGTTGCAGTCAGAATAGGGGCATAGTTACAACCATAGCTCGAGGCTCATTAGTTCTCAACTAATGGACAAACTGCAGGTTTAGCAAACAAAAGCAGGAAAAGTAGGAACATCATCACATCACACATTCTTTTAAGAGTTCGGTTTCATTGCAGTTTGGTTAACAAATGCTCCCTTCTATCTCCTAAGGCGGCCACTGGCTTAGTGCAAAAAGAATTGGACTTTTGGAAAATTGCTCTACTTTTTATGCAAAGGTTCACTGGAAAGAGAAGACAGCTGCTTTAAAATGTTTGCATAAACTGAAAACATGCTTGAAAATAACATTTTTATTAACACTGAATTCCAAGACAGAAATCCATTTTCTGAGTAGACAGTTACTAAATGAAGCTTAGTTCACAATCTCTGGGGCAAAGATTCAGGCAGCCATGGAAAGTATTCATTTGGTGACTTGCATAAGGGCCTGGTGCCACTTCCTAGCATTGATTATTAGCTCCCCAAATACAAAACAAAAACACCTTCAGGCTTCACATAAAATTAGAGACAACCGTTGCTAAATGCAAATGTACTGAAGGCTAATATTTGAACAGTCTTAGCTTACATGACTGAAGTAACATTCATGGCAGACCCAACTCATTGGCTCAGTGTATCTAGGCTACTGCTGAAGAGGCATTCTCAATATGCAATGAAACACAAAAATAAAGCTCCAGGAGGGAGAGATTACTTCCCTTCTGATCCTGATTTTGAAATTTTAGTGTCAAAATCACTCATGATTAAGGCTTTTTCCCCTCCCAAATGCTATAAAAGGAAAAAATTTACATATTAATGTATTTAAGACACTTGAAGGTATCATAGGTAGCAGACTATCACAGAAGTCAAACACAAACAAGACTATGGGTGAAACCTCTGGCTGTTTCCCCCATGAAAAGTGCTTTCTCATAGGCAAATACTGCTCTGACTAGCCCTGCCATGCTCCAGATACACGGCAGCATTGATCCAGTCTATGTAACTGCTGGTGAGTCGCATACACATTTCACTAAGGACGCTGAAGGTTCTGCTGCAGCTTCAGAGGCCTGTGTGCATAAGACAGCCCAAGGAGTTGCACTTGGGAAGGCTCAGAAGGCTGGAACATAACCACCATCCACAAGGAAAAGCAGACCCTGAATGTCAGGGTCTACAAGCTTCTCCCCTAACTACCCTCCACCCCGAGTCTCACCACCTGCCTGTGGTCGGCTCCCCATTGGTCCCATCTGAGGAGGGCCTGCCCACTGACCTCAGAGGAGTTTGTCTCAAAGGAGTTGCTCACAGGGCTGCCCGGCCTAGACATCGGCTGGCTCCAGATCTTCATGGAACACAGCTTTCAGCCTTGTTTCAGTTTGGGATAGAGGTTTGTTCCCATATATATCGCTGCTCTCTGGAAAATACAGCTTGGGTCTCTGGCAGTATTTCAGTCTGTATGTATCAGTCATGCAGCTGTCTACAGAAAAGTAGGTGGTCAGGGAAACTATCCCATGTGGCGGTGGCACGTTGGGCCACGGTTCTGTTCTAACCACGTCCAGAGGGCTCTGGAAGTCTGTAGAAGGGTTAGATCGAGACCTGGCTTTGGACTCAGAAGGTTCTTTCCCTTGGCCTGGTTCCTTCACTCTTGTATCTGCCCCCACCTGGGAAAGGGCACTGATGGTGTGCTTCTGGACACTCAGAGGCTTAGTTTTCCCCCTCCCTGAGAGTTCCAGCTCAGGGATGAACTCCTTGTCTGACCGTGACACTGCCAGGGCTTTAGCATACTTCTTTGGAGGCAGAGGAGGTGGCAGACCCTGGCAGGTGGCAGGTCCGAGCACCCCACAGTTATCAGAGGGGCTGTCAGGCTGCATACGGTGGGGGATGATGGGCTGCTTGGTGGAGCTGCCCAGATCCCCCAGACTTTGCTGGACAAAAGTCTCACCTGCTTTCACATATGTTGGCATCTGGGACAAGGAGACTCTATCATCACTGTCAACTAACTTTGCTGAGGCAGAATGTTCAGGGATGTGAAAGGGGACAGATCCCCTAGCACCGAGCAAAGATGGACCATTTTTTTCAGGCCTTTCTGGAAAACGACATTCAATAGAACTTTCAAGCTGCTTTTCATTTGGATGGGAGACCTGTTCTCTTGACTCATGGTCCTTGAAGATCTGTGGATTCGATGAGGACAAAAACTTCTCCCCAGTATCATACATGTGAGATCTAAAAAAATGAAAGAGGGAATATTATATATATGGATAGAGGAAAAACCACTTTCAGACTCACTTATTCCATATTTTTTGAGTTATAACCCACCTAGCTGATTTTCTTAGACACGAAACATTGAAATACTTGGCATCACAGTAAAGACCCAATTGTTGCAACCTGAGTACTTCTGATCTGACTTCATAAAGATCATACTAAGAGATGGGAGAGTATCAATGACCTCAGGGGTCCAATCCAGTCCTCTCACTTTACAGATGAAGATAAGGACCCAGAGGGACTCTTAACAATTTTCCATTATAACCCTGACTCAGCAATCTGAAAAGTTGGAATCAAGGAAAACAAACTAAAAGTTTAAAGTTTTCTTTTGAACTGAAATATGGCATATAAGGGAATAAAGGAAACAATCACCCCTAAAACACAGAGGCAGCCTCGTGTGGTGGCTATAGTGCTGGCCTCAGGGAGTCAGCAAACCCGGGGTTCACATCCCTCCTTCTTAAACATCCTGGCTATGTGACTCTGGCCAAGCCATTTAACCTGTTGGTGCCCTGACAACTCTCAGACTCTTAAGCTGCACAGATGGGCAACCCTCTGTCAGTAATGAGGACCAGGGAGGAAATCCTCAATCTTCAGTTTGAGGGGCTTAAAACTAAATAATCCAGTGGTTGAAGAGCTGAATCTTTCTAGAGGCAATAGTAAGACGAACACTGTCTTACAGTCATTCAAGAAAAGATATGTCCTTGATAAGAAACAAATTCTATGTGCCAGATAGTGTGCTTAGATAATAAAGGAAGTACAAAGAATAAACGAAACTCATAGCAAAAGGAGCTGACATCCTGGATGTCAGGCTTGTTGGGTTTCACCCCATGGAGCACTGGATGGCCAAGGTATTTCCCATCTCCTAATGATATGCTTTGGTTCTCCTGGGTGATAGTGCCTACTCTTAAACACTGCATAGCTATCTGTTATTAGGAAATGATAAAAGGCATTTATAAAGACTATTTGCTCCAAGATTAGAGAAAAGAATTTCAACAATAAAATCATTTCAGATCTATTTTTTAGTATCTTTATCATTACCTCTTCATTAAAGAATTATCTACTTGTAGATGCAAATCAGAGGATCCACAGGCCACTTCTGAAATCTTAAGGTTTTCTCTCAAATCTAGAACACAAACAAAACAGCAGCAAATGTTTGAAACTATTCCTGTTTTTTTCCTTTGTGGGGAATTTTCACAATCACTAGGAGCCTACACAAGACACTGCAGGACCTCATTTGATATTAAGAGGCAGCATGGTGCTAGGTGGGGGCCTGACCAGGCAGGAAAGGCCTGATTCAAAATGAACTTGGCCCCAGGCATGCCAAAGCTTCCTGTTTTTCCTGTTTTTTTTTTCTCAGCTAAAACACAAAGAAGGTCAGTAGGAGATGTAAGTGAAATTTATACAAGATGTTTTATAAAACTCTATAGTTATTTAACAAGTGTCACCCTTCAATCCCCCCCACCCTCCACCAGGGGCCAAGCTCCCACCTCCCCTGACCTCCAGCTTACCAGGGCCTCTTGGCAATTTCCATACTCCTATCTGAGGCCAGCCACAAGAGATCGGACTCTTCCTTCATTGAATGTCCTTCAAATACTTGCAAAGAGCTAGCATGTGCCTCCCCCAACCTCCAAATCTTCTCTTTTGCAAGCTAATGTGTTCGGTTCTTTCCATCAATCCTCATGGGTCATAAATTCCAGGCTCTTTCTGCTGGCCTTCCTCTGCATGGATCCTAGTTTATCGATGATTTTTCTTAAACTGTAGTGACCAGAGCTTAACAGAGACCTCAGATGTGGACTCTGCAGTGGAAAGTGGACCTAACCCCTTCCTACATCTCCAAGCTCTGCACCTTTTAATGGAGCCCAAGAGCTCATCATCAGCTCTCTTTGGGTCGCCATATCACATTACTGACTTCTTTGGAAGGTACAATCCACTACAACTTCAAATTTGCTCTCCCCAAATCACCGACCTACTTTATGAAGTTGTGAAGGACTTGGATTCATCCTGAATTACATTAGATTTAGTCTGGCACTATATATAGCCTGTCAAGAGTCTATTTTTCAGCTGAAAGTGGCCCTAATGTTATTGATTCTCAGAATGTATTAACTGGTTGCTAGGTGACCACATGTAGCATCAATGTTCAGAGGACAAGTATATTTATTTTTCTAGTAACAAAATCTTTTTTACATAGTTCCTAGAATTAAATGTTGTGAAAGCCTCCAAACTGAGATTTTAAACCAGCAATCTGCCTGATTTAAGTAGTGAACTCCCTGAAAAGGTCCTGATCATCCCTCGGGCTCTCTGGGCCATCTGCCTTGGGCCTCCACACAACAACCCCAAGCTTTAAGGCTCATCCCAGGCGCTACCTTGGAGAAGGCCTTTTCAGGCAGCATCTTCTCCCTTTCCTCATGACTGTGTCCTCATTTTGTGCCTCTTTTACTTGTCAGTGTAGGGTGCCGATCTTTGTGTTCATAAGGTACTGAATCATAATGTAAAGCTCTTCAGTGGGTAGGATTAGGGGCTGGAAGGAGTCTTACTGAGAACTTACAGGAGAAAAACAGATGCTGAGACCAGCAGAGGGGCTTGCTCAGTCATATAATAATGGAGTTGGGATTTGATGTCAGGTTTTTGACTTGATTGTGAGATAGGCCATTTGTGTTGGGTGCCTGGCTATCCGAACTGGGCTCAGGCATCCTCCATTTGTAACTGGAGAAGAGGTAGCCAAAAAACCCCACCCTGTACTTGGCTGGGAGGCAACTGGCAGATTGCTGCACTCCAGCTTCTGGGTGGATATACCTTCCTAACAGGGCATACCATAATGAACATATTGGAGAAATTGAGGATACCCCTTTATTTATTTATTTGTTTTTTAGGTTTTTGCAAGGCAAATGGGGTTAAGTGGCTTGCCCAAGGCCACACAGCTAGGTAATTATTAAGTATCTGAGACCGGATTTGAACCCAGGTACTCCTGACTCCAGGGCCGGTGCTTTATCCACTGTGCCACCTAGCCGCCCCCACAACATTTATTTCTGAACATACTCCTCCCTCCTCTCTTCTACCCAATGACCCATCCCTAGAATGGAACCTCAAAAAGCAGAATAAAAAAACGCTTCATCAAATAAATTAAGTCTAACAATGTTAACCTACATTCACAGACCTGAGCCCCACACCAAGGAAGGGAAGCCCATGCAGATTTTCAATTTGGCTATAGGCTCAAATCCAGATCTTATGGTCATGCAGCAAACACCAAGCAAATTCAAGAACAATAAATACTACAGAAGACTAGATTTAGCTTTACTAACTCACTGTTAACAGGCCTCCCTTGGCTTGAGTCTCTCCATTGTTTTCAGGGAGCCCAGTAATTACAGCTTAGAGCCTAAACTAACACTGGATAATTGGATTTTGGAGCCAGGTTTCACTCTGGACAAATCCATTTTTTCAAAAATCACATCTACCTTCCCAAAAGACCAGTACATTTAGAGAAACTTTTTTTTTTTAAAAAAGACTTTTACCACCTTCAAAGACTTATAGCAGAAAACAGACAGAAAGAAGGAAAGGAGAAATGTGGGAGGATAGAGGAAAGAAAAAAGGGAAAGAAGGACAGAGGGAGGATTTAGTGTCTAAAGACCCAGCAATCCTTTGCCCTCGAGCGCCACCTGCTGCTTCTAGAGATAGAGCAACACTATAAAAACACTTAAGAAGCATTTATCAGGCCCCAGGGTGCATTTTCCTGTCAATTGAAGATTATTCTTTAGAGCACTAAACTTTTAAAAAAGGTATTACTATTCTGATGGAACTCTAATTATAGTAGACACCACCTTGCTTTAAGAAAACACTAGTATTCATCAACCAAAAAGGTACTCCAATAACCCTCTTCAGTGAAAATTTTCATTTCCAAAGGTAGAAAAAATACACCGTCTTGTGTATGTGTAACTGCCATGTAACAGGAAGAGATAAGGGAGTAGAGATGTGGTTTAATACTAACAGAAATCATCTGTCAACCAAAACAAAACATGCACTTAGATAGTCAGGGAATCCCAAAAGCCCTGGCCCGTTTCTCAGGGTAAGAGGGGAAGGACAGAAGGCAAGGTCCTGATACTGAGACAATTTGTTCCAACAGGGAGATTAAGGCTCTGTGACCTCTAACAGTTCAAGTAAACAGACTTTTTAGTGAGTGACCCTCAAAGAAGAAAGGGAAGAAGGGTCACAGGAAGAATGAATAGGAAAGGCAGTAAGTCCAACCCCAGCAGATCTTGTGCTTCCAAACCAGCCCTCCTCCTTTCACCCCCGTGCCCACCCCAAAGGCTAACAGCTATTCCCTGCCCGTAACATATCTTTGTTCTTGATTAGTTGATCCTTCAGACATAGAACTGTCCCCATTCCAGGGTCACCAAAGGGTCAATGATTGAAATGTTGAAGGGGGGCGGGGAGGGAATCCCCTGTCCTTTGAGCTAGGCTTTCTTACATGGGAACAAACAAGCAGGATCCAGATTTCCCTCACATACCTCTTTAAGACTCAGGCTTTTAAAAGAGTTACCTCAAATTTTCCTGGGAACTATCAGCAAGAAAGGCAAAAAAGCACAGATGGGGGGTAGCTAGATGGTGAAGTGAACAAAGCAGTGACCCTGGAGTCAGGAGGAACCCAGGTCAAAACTGGTCTCCAACACCCAATGCTTACTTAGTTGTGTGACCTTTGGCAAGTCACTTAACCCCTTTGAATATCCCTTTGAGGAAGAAGGATGGGCAGGAAGGCACTGCAACTTTCTGCCAAGGTCAAGTCTACAGTTATTGCCCCAGGGGCCCAGGTCCAAGGGCAAAAGGAATCCCCCCTCCAAAAAAAACTCTTCAGGTTACCAGACAGAATGAAGCTATGATTGTCCAAAAAATGAAAAAATAGGCAAGCTGCCTCTATTCGAGCTACCTTTCCAGTCCCTTCCCTGAAAATACTTTCAGGCTGGTATAGCTGGGGGCCTTGTTGTCTTTTCCTCAGGCTCCTGGCATCTTCACTGTAAACTCCATGGCCCCTGGGAACCAGTCCCCTGTCCTTGCAGCATCCCTCACCAGTAACTTATGCTTCTTCCCCAAGCGTTCAGAGAAGCTGCAGGGGCAGGATTCAATTAATTCCCCCCAGGTGCTAGGCACAGGCCAGTCCAGAAGATTGACCTGACTTTGTCTCCTGGGGGCTTCCAACAAGAGTCAGGGCCATGTCATTGAGGTGGCTTCCTGTCCAAGCAGAAAGTTCACCCTGAGTCTGCTGCTAGCCTTGACTGACTCTGACCCACAACCATCAAAAAAGAACAAGACTGGAGGCAAAAGGAGAAGTCAGGCTGGAGGAAGAGGACCCAAAAGGCTGGACAGCTGCAGAACCTTCCTCTGCTGCCATTTCTCAGAGACCTCTACGTTCCTCATGAGCTTCATTCCATTTCTATCTGTTGAACTGGATGTCTCAAACCAGACATAGTGATGCCTCAAACTCAGGGAGACCATACAAGAGCTCGTTATCTCTCTCCCCAAATCCTCCCCTATTCCAAAATCCCCTCTCACCATTGAGGGTACCACCAGTTTCCTCACAATGTTAATCTCATCCACAGCTTCTGTCACACCCTCCAATCCAATCCAATGTCCAAGCTTGTTTCCACCTTTTCAATATCTCTTAGACATTCCCTTCTCCCTATTCATACAGCCATAGCCCCAATTCAGGCCTCCTCACCTCTTGCCTGGACCTGACTCTGGGCTTTAAGTCTCTCCCACTCGAACTCTAAGTCTCTCCAGCTCGAACCCTTCCTCCATTCAGATGTCAAGGGGATTTTCCTAAAGAATAGGGCTGACATGTCACCCCTCTATACAAGGAGTTTCACTGGTGCCTCTATGATGAAATCAAAACAATTTCAAGTTTTTCACAATCTGGGGTAACATCTTTTGAGACTTTACTCCCACAAACTCTAAAACTTCAGCTAGGCTAGTCTATCTCCAGTTCTCTGAACATGCTAAACTACCCTCTGTGTCTTTGCACTGGCTTCCCCCCCATACTTCCAATGATCTCTCACCCGTCCCCTTCTCCATCTCTTGATTTCACCAGCTCAAATGCCCCCCCCCCCCAAGGCAGGAGACCTCTTCTGGACCCCCAAGGTACTAAGGACCTCCTCCTTCAGACTACCCAGATGTTACTCTTCTTATCTCTAGTCAGCACTCCTTCAAACAATCCTTCAATCATATGCCTCAACACTTCAAACACAGAGCAGCTGCGTGAACCCGGGCAAGTCACTTAATCTGTCACTTGATTTTCTCATATGTAAAATGAGAAATAATACTAATAATAAATAATAATAATACTTAACTCCCAGGATCCTTGTTAGGGCAAAATGAGATATTTATAAGATGACCAAAGTAAGAGTTACTCCATGAGAATCAAGCAAACTCTTTTCCTAACTGAGCTCACAATGTTTAACTTTCTGCGAAAACAGTAGCACAAACACTGGTTTTATATAAACCAGTGTCTTTACACAAACAAGAGACCCAGAAGCACTGCTGTGTACCTCTCGGGCCAATGTCGTCCTTCTTTTTGATGACCTCTGGATATGAAAGAGTAATTCTAATGTTCTATCCCATAAAAATAGAATGGTTAACTTTACTTTAGTGGTATTTCAGAGGCAGTTCCACTGAGCCAATTAATCCTGATGAGGGTTTCTATGATGGGGGGGGGGGGGCTTTACCTGTATCCATTGGAGATCATATTGCCTATGTTGAGGTGGTGGAAGGGGTCTCGAGGCCAGCTGGTAATATCTCCTCGTTTTACAAAGAAGGAAACTGAGACACAGAATGGTGAGGAGACTTGTTCAGGGTTGCACAGGCAGAATTTGAACTCAGGACTCAAAACTCTTTTACTTTGGTTAAAGGGACTCTGCCTCTGAGCAAAATGAGTTAAGATTTAAACTTCACTGGCAATGGGAGGGGTGGGAATCCAGGTCTTTTCTCGTGTTATCATTCCTTAGGCTAACAACAGATAATCATGGTGAGCCCCTGAGTTCTGAATGTACAATCATTAAAGATGGAGACAAGGCCAAGAAAAACATGGAGCCTCTCATTTTGCCTGGTGTTAGGTGTCCATCTCAAGATGCACTGCGGGGTCCCATGCAATGACCTCCCTCCCCAAGCCTTGGCAGAAGCACCGGGATTCTATGGTAAAATCTGTTAAGTAATTCTTCTAAGTGGCTCATTTTATGGACAAAAGAAAGTTACAGAAGATGTACGTGTCAACCCTGGGAGCATGCCAAGAAGACAGTGAGATGCCAGATTTTCTTTAGAATGGTAAACTTCTTTCTAGTATTTCTGAGGGAAAGAGAAAAAAAAAGTTTTTCTTTAGATTCAAATGGAGCCCCACCTCTCATAAAGAAGATACTGCTTCTCATATTAAAGTTCTGTCTTTTTCAGTCAGTACTTTGAGTCCATAAAATCCTATTTAAAATTATGAAATGAGCATTTATTTCATGATCTCTTCACAACACTGTCACATTCCCTAACAACTGCCAACCAAGCACTGTGAATCAACTCCCAGTATGAGCCAGAAAGAGCCTGAAAAATGAAATGAAATAGTTCAACATTTTATATAAAAAAGGAAAATATATAATTTGGGCATGTTAATGCAGATAAAAGTCTTCATACAAGTCACTGACAAGGAATCCAAGGCTCACCCCTGGAGTAATCTTCTCAAGTAGAACACTAGCTGGGGGAGCTTCCCAAAGGCCGGGCAGCAGGAGGCAGCAGAACCTTATAAATCCAGTCCAGTCTTTTTAGAATTCCTGGGGCTCAGGGGCATCAGAATTCCAAGCAACTTAAAAATAGATATGTTCTTTTTCTCTTCTGCTGACACAGACATACATGCACAGTTAAAAACACAGATCGGTCTTTCCTGGGAATTTTGGCTCTGGGTGCAAGGCAATACTAAATATGACCAATTCAAATAAGTTGCCCCAATCAGCTGAGCAGAACAGCTGGAATGTTAAAGTAATGAAAACTCTGATATGGCATTCCAGAGAAAAATGCCAAAGTCTGACATGTTACTGTTTGCAAACTTTAATCTGAGCAACCAGGGCTACTGGGAACAGAACGCAAGAGTAACACTGCAGACTCGCTACATGAAATGGTTTCTCGCGACATTTTAAATTCTATACTCTAGGTAAAAATGTACAGCAATTCTGGACAAGGGAACAAGGCAAAGAATTCCAAAAGGCATTCCCACGCTGCAACTGCTACTTCTGTTTCTAAGATTTTCAAAAGGAGAAATGGAGAAAGCTGCTTCTTTGAAAAGCTACACTGGAAAATACAACGAACTGAAGAGAACTTTTACATAAAGGTCAATAGCTTCTTTTTCCATTTTGACACCTGGGAATTAGTCATGTGAATTAAAAAGAGACTTTAGAACCATTTAACAATTATAAAGAGTATTGAGTCTTCAAATGATGTAGAATATCAGGGTAAAATGTGGTTTCATGACCAAGCCACAAGTCTTTCTTCCAATAGGCTTGCCTTTCAACATTTTTAAAGGGGATTAGGGAAAAGTGGCCAATGTTTATTATTTTTGTTTGTATTTATATAGTTCAATGTTTGTTTTTGTTGGCTGTTACTAAGTTTAGGGTGCACTAACCATGGGTAGATTCCCAACTCCTCCCCAGATTCTCCCAAATCATCCTTTGTAATACTGTCCAGGCCTATTCCATCATCCTGGGTGCACAGTCCTGGGCTGAGTTCAAAACCTTGCCTTAGCATGCAATTTGCTTTATCTTAAGTAAAATGCTAATGCCTCTGTGCCCCCTGGACACACCTCTGTTGGCCTGACTCTCTCACCTCACTGCACCCTGGTCATACTTCACTATCCATAGTCCATTCCAGAGTCCTTACAGATGTCCCTGGCTTTCCTTGTTGCCCTTCCTTCTCTTCCTTAAAACATCTCAATGAGCCACCGCCATGCCAGCTTCTCTATAGCCCACCCAACAAATGGTGGTCTAAACACCCACATAAAGAAGGAGTCACATGGTAGGACTGCCCAGGCCACTTGGGATGACTCAAACAGTGAACCAAGGGTTGGCATTTTCCATCCTGAAATCAAAGCTGCTTCTTCTGGGGGTGAGCCAAACAATCCTAACCCCTCTTCAAACCAGCTCACAGGTTCTTCCTGATGCCCTTCACAGGACACTTGACATTACTAGCTGTGTGACCTTGACCAAGTCACTTCACCCTGATTGCCTCGCATCCAGGGCCAACTCTAGTCAACTTGATTCATATCTGGTCACTGGACCCAGATGGCTCTAGAGGAGAAAGTGCGACTAGGGACTTAGTGCAGCCCCTCCCCCCACTCAAATCCAGTTCATGTGCTTGTCATGGGATCACTTCCCTGATGATGTGGTGTTCTTCAAGAGCCAAGGACAAACATCACATGGAGGGGTCTCCAGGCTTTTCTCAGGAGAAAAGATTCTTTCCCATGTCAGCCTCTCCCAGCACCACTCAGTGGAGGACAGTTTCATAGCTTTCTATTTATTTAGGACCCTGAGGCAGAGAGGGCAGAGCCAAGAGGTTTTTTTTTGCAAGACAATGGGGTTAAGTGACTTGCCCAAGGTCACAAAGCTAAGTAAGGTTTTTTTTTAAGTGTCTGAGGTCCAATTTGAACCCAGGACTTCCTGACTCCAAGCTAGTGCTCTATGCACTGTGCCAACTAGCTGCCCATGAACCCAGAAGTTGTAAGTTCAAAGGTCACTTCAAGTAGTCTGAAAAGGTCTCCCCTTCTATGGCATCTAGCCAACTCCAAGCTGTCAATGACACCAAGTATAATCACTAGCACTTTTCGGAGCACTTTAAGGTTTATGAAGCTCCTACCATGTGCTACCTCATGTGGTCCTCACCACCCCTAGGGATGAGGTGCTTTTGTTATCCCCATTTTACATATGAGGAAACTGAGGCAGAGAGTAGATAAGACTTGTCCAGGGTCACACAGCGAGTTACCATCAGAGGCTGGGTTTGAATTCAGGTCTTTCAGCACTCCATCCACTGAATCCTCCCCCATCAGCTGCCTTGATGCTCCTTTTTCACATCCTTCACCTCACTAGAGGTTCAACAGCTTCATGGTAAGGCTGGCAGAGCAGCTGTCACCAGTTTTACAGAAAGAGCCAATACCGCAGACCAAGCTGCTGGCCACACCAGTGTAAGGTCCAAGAACCCAGGCCTCCTCGCCCACAGCCATGCATCCCAGGTGCTGTGGCAGAGGCCACCCTGTACCTGACTCGGTTTGCAGCCCCCACTCCCCAAGCACCTAGTAAGAGGAACACACCAGAACCAGACCTGTGAGCTCCCCTCTCACCATCCACTCTGGGCATTGTCTTTGGTTTTCTCGTTCCAGGCACATGGAAATGGCTCCAGGGGAGCATCTCCAGGCATCCACACACATCCCAACTGCTCTGTTTTGGCAGCTGACCCAGGGTCCAGTGCACAGTAGGGGTCCTTGGGTCCCATCTGATAGCTAAGGTCTTTCCCAACCAGCTGGAACCTCAGGTCACAGGTCCAACCTCCAGACTCTGAGAATCCAGAGGCCTCAGGTCACTGCTCCTCACCATGAGAACAAGGCAGAGGCCAATGCACATAAACTGGACACAGCTTTCATTGCTAATAGTTTTCATTTGTTTTAACCCCTGAAAGCGAGTCAGCCAGCAGGAAGTGCCTACTATATGTCTGACAGTGCTGGGCCTTAGAAATACCAATACAGAGAATGAACAAAGAGCTAATGTGTTCACGAGGGTCCATCTAAGCAGGTACAGAAAAACCAAAGGGACACCCCCAGAGCAGCAAGGGAGGCCTTGGGGAAGGGTTAGGAAAGGCTTCCTAGCACAAGACAGGGCTTAGCAGTTCTTTCCTGATCCAGGAAAGGGTCAATCCGGCATCACATGCAAGGAACAGAGTAGGCCAGAGGGAGAAGGATGAGTGATGAGGCCGGAAGGAGGGGCTGCGGTCAGGCCATGAAGGCTTTCTAAATCAGAGGCATTTCTCTTCTACCTCTGATGCAATGGGGAACCACTGAAATTTCCAGTCACAATCTCAGAAGCAGGCATGTGAAGAAGAGCCTGGAATGGGAGGTGAGGGGCAAGACCTGATGCAAGGATTCAAGCCTGGAGACCGGTATAATGATGAAAGTGCTAGCTCTGGGACCAGAGAGAGGGCTGGACCACAAGAGAGGTCCAGGAAGGACAAAGGACCTGAAGACAATGCCAAGGTTATAGACCTGGAACTGTGAGGATAAGGGCTGTCTGACAGAACAGGGAAGTTAAAAGGGGGAGCTAAGATAATAAATGAGCTCTGTTCTAGACATGCTCAGGAAGTTTCCCCAGCAAGTCTCACTGCTCAATGGGGAACCACTGAAATTTCCAGTCACAATCTCAGAGGCAGGCATGTGAAGAAGAGCCTGGAATGGGAGGTGAGGGGCAAGACCTGATGCAAGGATTCAAGCCTGGAGACCGGTATAATGATGAAAGTGCTAGCTCTGGGACCAGAGAGAGGGCTGGAACACAAGAGAGGTCCTGGAAGGAGAAAGGACCTGAGGACAATGCCAAGGTTATAGACCTGGAACTGTGAGGATAAGAGCTGTCTGACAGAACAGGGAAGTTAAAAGGGGGAGCTAAGATAATAAATGAGCTCTGTTCTAGACATGCTCAGGAAGTTTCCCCAGCAAGTCTCACTGCTCCAAAGGGGAATTATTAGAGGATAATCTTTACAGCCAACAGGAGATTGGAGGGCAAGTATTGTAGGGTCTGAGCACCGACACTGCCCTTGTACCCCCAAATCTCATTTCAGCCAGTCACTGGGCTCAAATATATCAAAGGATAATTTTGAAAGCAATGGTAATAGAGAAAAAGCACCCATACTCCCAGCAATCGCCATGGTGTCCAGAATCTCCAAAAAGGCAGAAGCCTCCCCACCACCCAGCAGTCAGAGATGGGGCAGTCTCCCTCTAAAATAAAAGAGAAGCCACAGTGGGGGAAGTTGAGGCCAATGAGGAAAACTGGAGTTCCTTCTCCCCTAGCCCCACCCCATCCTCTCTAACAAATCACTTTTGGCCATGTGTATCTTATATGGCAGATGCAGTTTACCACATAATTTCTCATGAGGAGACATTTGCCACCAGATGGAATGGAAATGGAGAAGAGACATTGTAAAACTCCTAGACCTCAGCTACAGCCCTTCTTCTAAACGTGCTGAATAAATTGTGCAAATGATCTATCCATTCCCATAGGGAGGGGGAAAAACCTATGCCCTGGGATGATCAGGGAGACTTCAGGAAAAACTCAGAAGAATCTGAGCTGGCTCAGCATCTGTCAGGTAGATGCCAGGCAAAGGAAGAGGGAAGTCAAATTAGGTGCAGAAAATGGCAGTAGCAAAGGCATGAAGCTGGAAGGGAAGCAGCAGGAACTGTCACAGGGACCATCAGCCAGCCTGGAGGTTCCCTTTAGAAAAGCAATAGGAAATACCCTGGGAAAAGCAGCTTGGGACCAGATTGAAGGAAGGAGCAAACCCTTAGGATGCTGCAATGGGGTGTCCCGAATAAATCTAGAAGTTTAGGACTGCAAGGGACCTTCAAGTAATCTGCCCCATGTTCATTTTGCAAGCATCTTAGAACGTTTTCAATTGGCAAATTCTGCCCTAGAACACCCCCAAAGAAGTAAAATGTTTTAAAAGAATCAAAAAAACAAAACAAAACAAAACAAAAAAAACCCAGACTCCACAAAGAATTTTTAAAGAAAAGGTTAATGGAAATTCAAATTGGGAGTATTGTGATTATTTCAATTTCTTCCAACTCCTCCACCCTGAGGCCTCACTCTCTAAGGCCCCTGACTCTGGCTCATAGGGATTGGAATATGATATTCCAGAAGGCAAAAGATCTTGGTTTACAACCTAGTATCAACTAAACATCCTCTTTCAGGGGAAAAGATGGACTTTCAATGAAACAGGGGACTTTCAAACTTTCCTACTGAAACAACCAGAGGTAAACAAAAGTTTGATCTCTAAGTACAGGACTCTGGTGAACCATAGAGGGAGTGGAAGAGAAGAACTAACTATGAGGAACTTAATGATATTGAACTGTTTGTACTCCTGCATGGGAAGAAGACACTGATAACTCATATGAACTTTCTCATTTATAAGAGCTGTTAGAAGGAGCATATATAGACAGGGCACAAGAAGGAGTGGAATATAGTGGTATAATATAGTAAAATAGATGGAGTCAATGAGAGATAAAGGGAAGTACTGGGATGAAGGGAAAGGAAGTGAAGAAGAAAGAAGGAGGAATGAGTGAGCCTTCAATTTCATCATAAATGGCTCAAAGAGGAAATAACATACACACTTAATAGGGTGAGGAATTCTATCTTACCCTAGGGAACAATGAGAAGAAAAGGATGGGATAAGGGGGAATGGGGGGAAGGGATGGGGGGAAGGGAAGGGGGAATAGGTGATAGAAGATTGAGGGAAAGGGTACTCAGATGCAACACACTTTTGGACAGGGCCAGGATGAAAGGAGAAAGATAACAGAATACATATGAGTGGGGAGGAATAGAGTGGAGGTACAGCTAGTAATAGCAACTGTGGGAGAAATATTGAAGCAACTTCTCTGGTGGACTTATGATAAAGAAAGCAATTCACCCAGAGACAGGGCCTTTGGAATCTGGACACACAATGAAGTACATTTTTTTTCTTTCTTTCTCTCACTATTTTTGAGGTTTCTCATCTTCTTGGGGGGGGAGGGGGGTTTATGTTTATTCTTATAGCAAAATTATTGTAATAATATAAAATAAATAGAAACAAGAGGGAAAAGCATTAAAAAAAGAAAATAATTGATAGTAGATTGTTGTCAGGGAGACTTGAATTCAAACACTTTTTGATATTTTCTGGCCATGTGACCACAGGCTTAACCTTAATTTCTCTGACTCAGTTTTCTCATCAGTAAAATGGGGATAATGATATGTTTGGTATTATTTCATGGAGTTGTTTTAAGGTTCAAATGAGATAAAGTATGTAAAATGTTTGGCAAACTTTAAAGTGTATCTAATTGAAAAAATAAATAAAAATAGGATTCTCAAATAGAATTATAGAAGGCTTTACAACTAAAGCATCATCAGATGCTTCCCTGGAGTATTCATGGAGGTAAATTGATCAGTAAATTTCTACGAGCAGGCCGAGGCCAAAATGAAGAGCCCTGATGATATCTATGTCTGTTTAAACAATGCATTAGCAGAAGACGAGGCCTCTGTCCATCCAAATGTTGACAGGAAACGTCAGGGGAATTCTTGCCTAAGCAGCAAGCAACCTTGCTAAAGTTCCAAGATGGTTGGCCATGAGTGAATTGTCAAATTTTGGTCACAGTGACTCTCAAAGATTCCATCAAGTCTGTGGCAGCAGAGGACAATGTTGTATTATGATAACTAGAAAACAGTTTTGTACAAGTGCCGAAGTATAGAAATTTTTAAAATACAAATCAAGAAAAAGGTCACACAAAAATGAAATTTTAACACCAACCAAAGTTTTGTGCTCTTCCATTTATGATGATGAGGAGGCAAATAAAGCTTTGAAGCTGGGAATCAGTTTGTGATTTTTTTTCAAATTCACTGGCTTCTGGGGTGATTTCTAACCAACCTTTTAAGTGTTTCCTTTGATATTCCATAAAAGAAACATTTATCAACCCTTGTAAGACTCTATGAGGCATTTTAATGAGGGGGGGAATTAATTTCCTTCATGTAAATGTGTTCTCTTGATAATCACACATCTAATGAAAACAAAACAGTAAAGGTCTCCTCACATTCAATGATGTTATCTATGAATGTCTACAAATCTAGAAACAAGGCCCAAGACTTGCTTTTTTCAAAAGTCTAAACAAATTCACCTATTTTTTCCATTATGAATAAAAAATAACTAAAAGAGGGAAAACTTGACTAGGAATAGATGTTCTTTGGAGAAAAAAAAATCAGGTCTCACATCCTGTATTTTTTGTAAAAAACTGTAACTGAATCAACTCTAGAAATATACATTTTATTTTGGTAACCTGGAGCTGACTATTGTCTAATGGGTTGAAAGATGAGTAACGGTTGATGTACTTCAGGCACTGAGGTACTACAGAAGAAGGGCATCTAAAACACCATTATAGAAAGATTAGGGAATTTCTCCAAGCCACCATTTTTATCACCTGCTTCCTCTATCCTTAACTTCCTATCCTGTTTTAGCAACATGAGGACTGAAGAATCTGGGAGCCCCTGGCATGGTGCCTGCTGCTATTTAAGGTCTGAAAAAGCCCAACCAAACTGGACTCTTGATGTAAATTCACAACACCAACTTGGGGTTCTAGTGAGTAACTGAGTGCCCCAGGAAGCGTCTTTGGCTGAGGACATGTAAGCATCCATTGGAGATCTTTTTTTTTTCTTCAGTTTTTGCAAGGCAATGGGGTTAAGTGACTTGCCTGAGACCACACAGCTAGGTAATTATTAAGTGTCTGAGGCTGCATTTGAACTCAGGTCCTCCTGACTCCAGGGCCAGTGCTCTATCCATTGCACCACCTTGCTGCCCCCATTGGAGATGATCTTAACACAATTGTAAAATGTTTGCGTTAGAAGAGCCTTCCATCTAGTTCGCCTCTCCTTTCATTTTATAGATGAGAAAAATGAAGCCAAGGGGGCTCCTCAAGTCACCTCCCCTAGTCAGATGTGGCACCAGGCCCACATCCTGCATCTCCTCATTCTCAGCTCAGGGCTCTTTCAGTCACCATCACATATGTGGAACAACTTCTCACTTCCCTTCCCTCACTAAAATATTTTCATTAAATATAAAGTAAGTTATTTACCTTTATCCTATCTATCTACAATATTTTTTGGGAACTTTGAAGACACGCCAAAAATAACTTTATTTATGTTGCAAAACTTCCAGCAATAACATAAAAGAACATAAGAAAAGAAAATAGAAATCTTGAAATTCTCTTGTCCTGAATATTCTAAATTAAATATAAATGTGACATTCAATTTTTATTGCTACTAATAAATGAAGTTCCTACCTTCCAGATGGTCTTTGCACTGCCGGGTGCTATGCTGCAAACTGTCAACATTCAGTTTACTTGACTGCATCTGGTTACTGTAAAAATAAAAACATCTGTCTTAAAAAGCACACAAATGCATTAAGAAATTCTTTTATTCATATCATTTCCATTTTTTTTTAGATCTTCCCTATTCCCAACTAAATAGAAATCCATGACTCAGTTTACATTGTTCATGATAGACTCTAATTACTACAGAATTAACATGTATGAAGGATATTGCCCTGCCAAATACTTGAAATAAAACAGGAAGGAGTTAAAACTAGAGTCCTCACCTTGGCCAGGGATGATGTGGATTTTCTTCTCAAGAAATCTACTTTATAATTCTACTGTGAATAATAAAAGTTTCTGGAGATACTGTCAATGAAGAGACACTTCCTGGATATTACCTTTCAAGAGAGAGCAGCAGTGTCACCTGGCCTGGCACGCCAGCTGGACAGCAGGAGTGACCACACATACTTTGTCCCCAGAAATGCTGACCTTTTCCTTAAAACTACCAAACAGGATTCAAAAGAAACACTTGGCAGAATCTCTGGCATTTATATTAAGAACAAATATAGAAAATCTTATTGTTCCCAACATCTTTCTTTAAACTGTGACCTACAAAGTGATCACATCATGGCACATTTCCATAGAGGCAGATATGTGTGGCTTACCCCTCACTTGATTTGTTAAAGAGTACTTATCCTTCCCAAGTCATTTTCCTTCAGTTAATTCAGTCCTCCCCAAACAAGCTCTGTCCACAAGCCCTTCTATGAGGCCTGCTCAAACCCTGGCTGTGCCAGCAGAAGGTAAATCTCAAGCTGTGTGGGGCCAGAAAGGCTTTGAGCCCTGGCTGGGAGATCTTACTGGACCGACAACTGAGACTGGTACTCTATCCAAGATACCAATAAAACAAAGGAAAAATGCCCAAGAGTCCTGGATCCCATGAAATCCGACTTCTGCGACTTGCAGGGATGGCAGCAGAGGCAGTAGAAACAAGTTTTCAGACCACCTTTCAAATAACTACTAGTACCAGTAATGAGATTCTTTTTCCTCTAGCCAATGAGTGATATACCATTAGTGGGGACCAGAACCCTAACAATTAAGGACATTCTAACCATGAAGGTTCAAAGACAAGTATCACAGAGACATGGCCTCAGAAAAGCAAATGAGTTGGTGATGTCTCAGGATTAGGAATAAAGAGCGGATGGGAGGCTTGTGACTTAGACTGGTGACAGTGAAACATTCAGAGACCTGGAGGAAGGCCTCCAGTACAGTGTATACAAGACCAATGGGAAGACAGGGTGCCCAGTCATGGTTGAGCTTTCTGTGAACCACCAAGCAAATGGATGAGATCATAGATCCAGCAAAGGTTGAAATCCAGGCAATGACAAGAAAAATCATGACGGCAGAGGCCTTCTGCCATCAGTCCAGCTAGGCTGTCAGATTGTTTCTCTGGGGATTAAGGGTTATAAAGCACCTTCTCTACTATAATGCCATAAAGCATATCAAGCCAGTAACATCACCTCCATTTTATAGGTGGAGAGAAAGACGTTCGATTCAACACAAGGAACCAAAGCTCCTGCAACAAGAGGCTGAATCCCAGAGCACTGAGCACAGGTACATTATCTTTCTTACTATTGAAACCAGTTCACACCTGTTGTTTAAAACCCTGGGAAAAGTCCAAAGAGCTTCAATATCACTAAGAAATTTCCAGAAGTTCACATTATTGAAACGCATAAGGAATAATTCATTGCCAATGTAAATTTATTAAGTCCCATTAATTCTAGGAACCCTGCCAGCTGGTACCTGTCAGATGATGGGTATTCAGAATGAACTAAAAGGTGAGAAAAGATGCATTTTTCTGCTATTGACATGAAAAGTTTTATGAATCAGAAAATGAGATATGGACTAGACCTTCCAGCTTCCACTCCATTCGTTTTACTTTATAGGTAAGGAAACAGGTCCAAAGATATTTACTGATTTGCTGGTTGGTTCTAAACCCAGATATTTTGACTTTAATTGCTGAATTTTAGTTATCCTTTCCACACTGGGGATCAGGGACATGGACCACAATCTGGAAAATCCACATAAAATTTGTTGGCTCTTCCTTGGATCAAAGAAGTCTGAATTTTTTCCTTTTTCCTTTACAGAGTATCTAAAGTATCTTAAAAGTTGGGCTAAGTACTTGGTCACAAGCTCTGAGTGACCTGTTGCCCTTCACATGTTATCTGCACCTCCTGCAAACCTTGCCCAAAATTCCCTTTTAATTTCTTAGGCCAACCCCCCCAATATATCAAAACCATGATGGGGAAATTTGCAATATGAAACAGATTTGGATAGATGCTTCAGAATATGAAGAAAATGCAGATCTGTATTTCTACATAAACATTTGTGGAAGGGAATACAGAGTGCAGACAAAATGGTTTCATCTTAGCCACACGTCTTACCTGCCAGGCCGTATTTCTCTCATGCCATTTGCTAGGCTGTGCCCTTCCAAGAGTGGGGAGTCCAAGCTGGCAGAACCATTGCTGACCCGATCGCTGCTTTCATATCCCGACTCAGTCCTTTGCATCTGCCCACCGTCACGAGGCACCTTGGTCTCCACTGGGCCTTTCCCTTTCTCGGGTCCTTTCCCAGCAGATTCAAGGGAACTCCGGCTCCCTGTCTCCTGCTTTCCTTCATCCTCATAGATGGTCATCAGCCCTTTCTGCTTGGACGTCTCTTTGGGCCAGTTGTGCCCTCGCTGATCCTGGCCATGTTTGGATTTACTATTTGCTTTGTGCCTTGGAGCAGAGTGTCTCTTCTCAGCATCGCTGAACACGCTGTCCACATTCAGAGTCTCCCTCATTGGCTTCCAGCTACGTGCCCGGCTGCGGCCACTGCTGCTGCTACAAGTGCTGCCCCTGTCCCGAGAGTCCTGGCTGCTGTCCGTGTCATATCCCGTGACACTGTCACTCCTCCCTTTAGTGGCCACCTTTTCCGGCTGAGGTTTGAGTGAACTTGGCACTTGTGTGGAGAGCCGGCCCTGAGGTGGGACTCGCTCATGGCGGGAAGACGCTCTCCCTTGGCTAGAATACCCAGACTGGCTGCTAGACTGCCGGAATCCATTGGCCGGGGCAGTGAGAGGTTTGAAGCGAGATGGGTCCTCACTGGACAAATCTGAAAAATGAAAAAACACCCTGAGCTTCAGGTGGTCACTTCTTAAGACATGAATGGAGTGTGCTACTTGCTGGGAGGCTCAGGCCCCTCTGAGGCTGATGCTTGGGACATCAGGCACATAGAGGGGCCTGGGTTTCCTAAATGGCACTGCAACCCCAAAGGGTATCTAAAGCATGAGCATCACAATCAGAGGGACATCAGGAAGTGGGGAGGGGAAGGAGAACAACAGGACATGCTCACCTGTCTGAGAACCAGAGCCAGGCCCTCAGCCAGAATGGGATCTTCAGGCCCATCTCCATCAAGTGTCTACTTCAACACTGGTCACTCACCTTGTTGTCTCCCCGACTCTTTCCTCTGTTCCCTCTCCAATTCTCTTCTTTGGGAAGAAAGGAAGTTTTTCTGCTCAACAGCTCTTTGGGCACATTCTCTGGAAATGTCCTTGAGTTTTTCCCTCTGGTCATTATGACCAAGTTTAACTGAAAAAAGAATCATAAAGAAAGTTGCCTATTTCTTGAGCACTGAAAAAACTGGGGAAAAAAAATCTTAGCAACAAAAATATTTAAAACTAGCACATGCCACAAGAGTACAAGGGCATCATTTCTTGTATCCTAACTCCAAATCTAGAGGTGGTAACATTAGACATAGCCCCATGTGTGTCTCCAAAGCCAGTCACATCCAGCACCTGGAAAGAGTGTGGCTTAAAACAAGTCTTAGAAGCAATATTCTTGAAAGATAACAGCTACATCAAATGCTAATGTAGATGATTCCTGTGTCATAAAAGAAAAAAAAAACTTTAGGGAGTAGGTATTAACAATCTGAAGGAGAAAAACCATAGGAGCCCTTTTCTCATAGATACCATCGAATTTTGGCTCCTATCTTTGGTGAGACTAACTATTCTGGAGATCAAATAAGCAGAATAAAGGTACTTACATATTATGTTTATGTCAAAATCAAGGTGAACACAATCAAGCTTTGGGGTTTTCCAACCAAAACTAAACATTGCACTCTTAACTGGTTTCACTTCAAACTGAAGTCACATGAACTACAAACCTGACTATGACTGTGGAATCAAAGAGTAACAAAGCAGAGCCTGAATCTAGGCTCTAGGAATCAGGTCAAGAACAAACAATGGCTCTAAAGCCTCTCTGCTCCCCACAGTACTAAGTGTGCCCCACTTCCTGGGAGATTTCCACATGACAAAGTTGTCCACCTCCAACTCAATACCTGAGATGGCTCTTACAAAATCCATGGTTACTGAACCACAGGAGAGAGTGGGGAATGTGAGAAAGACCCTCCCTGGCAGCCCACAGACCCTATAATGTATGGGAAAACACAGACAAGAAGTGACCAGGCTGAGGCAATGGTTGGGGCAGGGGGATAATCTGAGAGGCCATGCCTATCACTGAGATCATGGGTCAATCCACTCATGTCACCTAGCCAATGAAGATTACAGGGTTAGGCAGCCCATTCAACTGCTAATACCTGGTAAGATACTGAATTCATCACTCAAACAATATTGCTGAATGAAAAATAAACTTTAAGAACACATATATTAAAATATAATTAGATTGTGAAATCCTGAACCTTGCATTCCACTGGTGGTAAGACAACACTAGTCAGTGCCTACCCTTGGAACTGTGGGTTCCATCAAAGAGTTGGGCTGAATTCCAGATTTTAAAATGGCAATCCACAGACATCATGTGCTCACATACCTACAGAGATGCACATACACAAACACACATACCTGGTCCTTTCCCACCACTCATCAGGACAGGGCCACGAGTCAAAGCCACAGTGTCATCCACATGCACTTTCTGATTGACTCTCTGTTTCACCTGATGACCAACTCCTTCTTCTTTGCTACTCTCTGATTTATGAGTAGAGGGTCTTTCAAAACCTTTGAAAGAGAAGCACTGAAGTTTTTAAAGATGGAATGTGTCTCCATTAACTAAAAATCGATTATTTCCTGGGCATTCTTAAAATTAGCTTCTGCTTTTAAAAGACTAGCCCTCTTCCCCTTTTACAATGTGTCCCCTTTATAACAGGAGGTGTTAATAGAGATCCTTTCCAACCCAGTGACCCAATCAACAGCAACAGTAGGTGGAGAGCTGGAGGCTAGTCATGATTTCTAGGTTTAGGGACTTCAGATAACCTGCAATCTCTATGAATTTCTGGCACTAATTCAGATTTTCACAATTCCTGCTCCCAATCCCATCAATCATTTCTAAGAGATTCATCTGATGACACCCTGACCTTGGTACCATAATTAATGAGTCTAGTAAACACCTAATACAATCTGATCTTCAAAACTTCACACTGATAAGTGAAGACACTGAAAAACTTACCCATGTCTTCATCGGCAGTGGTTTTATGATAGGACGAGTGGACGACATGCCTGAGTGCGTCTTCAGTGGACACGGCTGAACCATCCGGGTTTGCATAAAACAGAAGCAGTGGCTGAAAATGACATCTCGTGCACTTGGAGACCACGTCTTTCCATTTAGTCCCAACCTAAAAAGGTTTCAAGGTCAATGATCTACAGGACAGTCATTAGATGAACCAAGTATTAATGATCCTTTGGAAAAAACCCCAAAAGGATAGCAGAGTTGCCCAGTCGTCTGCTGCTTTGACACAGAGACACCTCTCCAGGGTGGAATCTCATGTGACTTCTGAGAGCTTTCAAATTTGTCAGTACCCTAATGGGGCAAGGGCATGTAAGTCAAAAGGAATGAAGCAGTTGATTACTCTATTATCAACTGAATTTTTTTTAAAGAAAAAAAATAAATAAAAGCCAGTAGGAGATTACAGGGCTTTTGGAATGTCCAACAACCATGTTATTTCCATTATTAAAAATGAAAACCAACAATACATCAAAGTGCTTTTTTAATCTTTCATTTACCTAGTTTACTGTGTAGGGACAGCTTTAGGGAATGACTCATACTCCAAACAGTTCACAATTTTAAAGCAATTCTGTTTTGAATTCTTCCATGACAACTTCAGTCGGATGCCCGCCCCTCCCTTTTCCACCTTGGCACAGTGGGAAACTCGTGTTCCTCAAGTCCATGCCAAGGGGTGCCACGTTGTGTCAGAGCTGACCTAGTTTGGTTAAAAACCAGGCCCCACGACTAAATGACTCCTCCTGGCCAATGAATATCTTAATTAACTCAAAGAATTCCACATCCCCAGAGAGCTGGTCAATGGGGAAAGGATTGGTTTTCTCCAGTAAACTAGTCAAAGAGAAGTTCACATCCAGGTTGACATAAAGAAAGAGAATAACCACAATGATAAAATTGGAATCAGCTGAAGTCATTTTCATGAAAAAATTCACTCTATCAAACAAGGCTGTTTCTGTGAATTGGGCAAGCAATAAAGTACACAAGAACAGACTAGCCTCAGTCCATTGCCCTCATGAGGTGCTGGGCACCTAAAGACAGACTTGTGAGATAGTCCTTCATTATGTCCCCAACCCCATGTTGAGTAGATGTTTCCATGAAAACATACTTGCTACTCTGAACACTTGCAACTGCCTCAAGATATGTGCCTGTAGGCAATGGACCAACATGCTGTGTCTAGGCCTCAAGGCATATCACCACAGCCCCCTTACTCCCCGAGACATGGCACAATAAAGGTTGGCAGACCACAGTTTTGTATCATCTCAGAGATCCATGTTTTCCAATTTATTTTTTAAAATATTTAAACTTCACACAAAGGAAAATGCTTCTATATCTACAATTCTCCCAGAATAGTCCAAAGGTCTTCCACACTTTTAACAACTAAATCAATTAGTGCACCCTTACCTCTTTCACATTGGCATCATCAAAAAACACCCATTTGGAAGTCTTAGTATGAAAAGCGAAGGCACAATAATGTCGGCTGGTGTAGCAGATCATGCCAACAAGATGAAGCTCACTAGTCTTGGCATTTTCATCAGTTACCCTATAAAACAACTGTACAAATGGATTACTTATTAGTAATTGTGGTTTGGCCCAACAGCTTTAAAAAAACTGGAAAACAGAGACGTGCTATATCCCTTCCTTTATTCACCCACTACGAGAAACTTTGACCTTCTCTTGTCACAATCAAAATCACTACAAATCTTCCTACCACCAATACATAGTGGACATTACTGCTGACAACATTAAACCCAAATATCAATTCTACTAAAACTAAGTGCCTCAGGCAGCACTGGTAAAGCAGATAGAGCACCAACTCTGAAGTCAGGAAGACCTGGGTTCAAATTTCCATTCTGAGACTTATAAGATCAAGGACTAAGGAAGTTCCTTCACTTTTCTAAGCCTGTTTCCTGATCCATAAAATGAGGAAGCTTGACTCAAGGACCTCTGAAGTTCCTTTCAGCTCCATCGATCCAAAACTAACCAAATTTCTAATGAAGTAATGAAAAATTTTTGAAAAAAACTCAAATGAGACATTGCCCAAACTCTACACTTTCTAACACTGTGTTTGTCTCTCTAGTCCACCTATGGTTTTCCACTCACATTAATATTAACAGTTGGGTCAGTGTAGTGAGACAAAATTAGTTAACCAAAACCTACACTTATTCAGAAATATTGATGACCTCCCCAAAGTTCCGTGAGGGCAGGCAGAGGCTATTTCATTTTGTCTTTGTACTACTGCCACCACCTAATACAAAGTCTCACACATAGAAAGCATTTATTAAATCTGAATTTTAAAATTCTAGGTCCAACTTTTCCAAATTCTCTAAAATCAAAATGGTCTGAGAAGCATTATACTTACATATATACATATGCCTGAAGAGTAAGTAAAATCTTTTATTAGATTTTTATGAATTTGGGCTCATCTACAAATACTGAATCAAAACATTTCAGTGGAAAATATTAAGACAATAACTTTATAAGGCATCACTGGGTCAAAATCTTAGCAGGAGTCCTGGTATGTGGGAAGACTAGGACACAAAAGTCAATTAGGTCTTATTCCAAACTCATTTGTAACATTTCTGTTCTTGAAAACAGGACCATGTTATCATAGTCAGTCTGATTTTAATTACCTTTTATTCATGTCACAGAGTGGCCAGCCAAGGACAATGAAAAGAGCAAAGGCTCAGGAGTCAGGGGATCTAGGATCAAGCTCTACCTCTGATTCTATCTGAAAGAAGTTAACTTCTATAAGCCTCAGTTTCCTTATCTGAAAATCAAGGGGGTAGGTGGTGTGGTTAAATGACCTCTCTGATCCCATACGATCCTGTGTAATCTGCAATTTTATAGCATTTCATTGAGGATGGTCCCCTCATCTTAAAGAATAGTACAGGAAGGAACCTCAAAGGTCATCCAATTCAGCCCCCTCACTTTATTTCATTTCTCTATGAAGACATTGAGCCCAGAGAGAAGTATGTTGACCAAAGAAACAAACACAATAAATAAATGAATTAGGACTCAGTTATTTTACTTCAAATCCAGCCATCTTTCCCCACTAGATCACATGATACCTCCCAAATCAGAATTAAATCCAAAAGTCCTCCGTCAAGACAAAAACAAGGTTCGATTAAGGAAACAAAATCAAGGGTGTCCACTCTGAAAAGTCCTTTAAAATAACTGAAGAGCTCCCAATCACAAAAGGCTTCCCTGGGAAGCTCATCTCCTTTCTAAGATTTGGGGCACCCCAGGGCCACAAGTCAGCATCACACCCACCCCAGTGACCCATCACATGCAAGGCTCTGCTGCAAGAGCCCATCCTTGCTTCACTGGGATGCTGCTCATATAGGGGAGAAACCAAAGATTAACAGAAAGATATTAATGTAAATAAATACCCCAGGAAGATAAAGGTGTGTGGCTAGATTGCGAACAACTTCCTCAGTCAGATCAGAATGCTCAGAATCCCAAACTAAGCCAATTGTGACAATCTCTGGGCAATTCATTAAAACGCGGCGGATTTTAATTTTTTGGCCACAGTTACTCTGGAGAGGAAGAAAAAAAAGACAGTTATAAAATAAATGGAAACAAGAGTTTCACCTATATTTTTACATACTGTTTTATTATAAAAAGTGAAGCTCATCTTGATAATACTTTAATTAGAAAATTTACTTTTTATTCTAGGCTAATAAACATGCAAACTTTTGAAGTGATGAAGAACTTTATTTTCTAATCAATATATTTCTCATCACATGGGAGTTAATCAGGAATAGATTAAACTCTTTAAAAGTAGCAAAATCTAAGACTGGCAACCACAAAAAGAGACCATTAAAGTTTTCAAAAGAAAACTTGACATTCACATAGATTTCAAAAGATTTTACTCTGAAATTAAATGACAAACTTCAGGAACCAAAAGAGAATGACATAGAAAGCCAGGCCCATTTTCTCAACTGATACTTACAGGACATTTCCTAAAATCATCAGTGGTGTTTGCAGCTTGCAGCAGTTCTGCAAACTTTTCAGGTTTCAGACGTTCATGCCTTTCAATCATTTTTTCCACTTCATTGCTATAAATAAAAAGAAATATTTTCGTAATAAGGAAAAAAATTGACTGGAAAAACTAGACACCATTACTTTATAACAATAGTTGTTTACCTAAAAATTTCACTCTCAAGTTTATTCCCTCAAATTAAAATTGTTTCCTACTGACTTTTTTTTTTAGGTTTTTGAAAGGCAAATGGGGTTAAGTGGCTTGCCCAAGGCCACACAGCTAGGTAATTATTAAGTGTCTGAGGCCGAATTGGAACTCAGGTCCTCCTGACTCCAGGGCTGGTGCTCTATCCACTGCACCACCTAGCTGCCCCATCCTATTGACTTTCATTAGAAGTTATAAGAAAAATGATTTGAAGAACACAGAAAAGTCTTAAAATTAAGACCACTTTACAGTTTTCCTGTTCATACAAGTCACCCAATGAAACCTCTGAATTTGCAGATTCTTAGCATGAAATGATATTCCATTACACTCATATATCTGTTTGTTTATTTTCCTAACCAATGGATACCTGCCTTTTTAAGTTCTTTGCTACCACAAAAAAGGGACCTTTTGATCTTTGATTTCCTTTGGGGACGGACACACACACACACACACAGATAGTGAGAGTCCTGGGTCATCATCACCACACTCTTATCCCTATCTCAAACTGCTTTCCAAAATGGCTCCACCAACCCAGAATCAGTATGCCCATCTTTCCACAATGGTTCCAACACTGGCTGTTTCTACCTTTTCCTTCCTTCACAGTATGGACATCAACTCAAGGCATCAGCTAAATCAGCTAATCAAATTGGTCTGGGTAAACATTGTTTTTAATACATTAAAAGGTGATTTTTACTTTTTTTTTGTTCTCCCCCCCCCCCACTTCCCCAGGAACTAAGGGATGACACAATGGGGAAAGTGGACATGGCTTCTAATCTTGGTTTTGCTCCCTGCATTTAGTGTCTATTCACTATAGAGTCAGACAAGGAATTTTTAACTACTGGTGATCACCATAGCCCTTTCTGACTGGGTAGTCAAGCCTATATATAGATTCTAAAAATGCTTTTAAATACCTGAATAAAATACCTAAGATTACAAATCCAACCAAGTCAACAAGTATTTACGGAGGGCCTATTATTTTCCAGGCACTGTGCTAAACACAAGAGTATTCTGCTATGTTATGCTTAAGAACAGTTAGCAAAGTACCCAAAGTTCAAAGCTCAAGGACTCCCAGGACCAAGTCTAGCTAAGAGCCCACGTTGAGTCTCTTACCAAGGACTTTAGAAAGGTCTGTGGCCACACATTGGGAGTTAAGCTGCCATCACTTTCCTCAAGGTTGGTTTGCTATCATGAGTCCTAGGAGCTATGTGCAGTGAATGACAGCCCTTGTGAACTTCAGCTATTACAATTTCAACTCCCCCTAAAAGAATATAAACACCTGAAGGGCATGGGCTATTTTGTTTAGTCTTTGTCCCCTCAGTGCCCACCAGTGTTAGGTACAAAGAAGGTGCTTAATAAAGACTTATTGAAACAAAACTGAAGCCACTTGGAACTTTGCCCCCAAATCTGCAAAATTCTGCATAGCCACTACTAGGCCTGTACCCTACAGAGATCATGAAAAAGAGGAAAAGAACCCAAAGATACAAAAATATTTTATTAGCTCTTTTTGCACTGGCTGAGAACTAAAAACTTCAGGAGTGTCTGTCCATCAAGTGGGGGCATGGCTGAAAAAAGTTTTGTACTTAAATATAATGTAATTTTCTGAACTGGTGCAAAGTGAAATCAGTGAAACTAAAGAATTATTTATAGTTTTGAAAAACTTAACTCTGATCACTCAATAACCATGACTCCAGAGGAATGGCACCCACTTCCTGCAAGAGGTGCTGAACTAAAAAGCAGAATAAGGTGTATCTCTGGACAAAGCCCAACGAGGGAATTTGTTTGGCTTGACTGTACATATTCGTGATAAGGGTGTTTTCCTTTTTGGGGGAGGAGGGAAAGGGAGAGAAACTATGTTCTATTTAACTTAAAAATATTAAAAACAACAACAAACAAAAATAAAATGAAGGCTGCCCAGTAAATTTATTCAAACTAACTCTGTATGTCTCTTTGTGTGTCTCCTCCTCCTCCTTCTTCAGCCTCTACTTTTGCATTTACCCTATTAGGAGTGAACAAAGAAAAGAAACTCCATCCTGCCTGCTCGAGCCTCAAGTTCCTGAACTACATACTTAAACCTCTTAATCGTTGGGGTACATTCAGCTGATGGCTGTTCTCATGAGGGTTCCACTTCTACATTTTGTAAACCAAGAAGGGCAGCATAGCAACCTTGTTCTTCTAGCTTCATGATGTAGACTCCACCCCTAGAATAGGCTATCAGAGAGGAACCTCTGGCCTATGGTTACTAGTTCTGTGATTGTCACCTCAAGACTTCAAATTTCTAAGACTAGGCTACAAACCAAGTGCCCATTTTTTACCGGTGAAGGGAATATGCATACTAGGATCTCTCTGGTGCAAAATCTCTCTTGTAAAGACAAGACACACAGACACACACAATTGCATACTTTATCCATTGGCTTCCAGGGTGGGGTGTGTGTTCAACTCTAGTTCCTCATGACTTCTACCATTCTCTAGTTTATAGAGAATTCTTGATTCCACACACAGGGCTCCTAGTCCTGACATCTGGGGGAGCTCATACATTACACACCTGACATCTGAGCATTCACTCAGTGTCACCTGATGAGAGCTCAGAACCGCTGAAGTTTTCAGTGTGTTGTCCATTTCCATTTCTGTTTGAACTGGTTCATTCCATTAGGTGTTTAGCCTCCTGGTTAGCTGTCTGTGCCCTACAATCTAGCCCAAGGAAGACAGCTAATATATTGTTCATCACCCTTACTCTGCACAATGCTTAACATTTAGAGCTCATGGGCCCTATCTTGCTCGGTCCCCTAAGTTTATGGGGCCTGCCTGACATCTCCTCAAACAACAGCTTGCTTTGAGAACACCTGCTAATTCCTTGCTGTGGTGTTTTCTTTCTATTGTGGATTTGATGACATTGAGCCCAGTCCCCAGAATGTAGCAAGCACTTCATAAATGATTTTTTCTTTAAGTGGTGCTCCTCAGGGCAACACTGTAGGTGAAATATTCCTGTCCAGATCTTCACAGCACATCATCCTTGGTTCCCACTGCCAAAATGCAGAGGAAAATCAATCCACAGTTTTACATCTCTAATATGTTCCACACTACCTATTCCCTAGCACAATGAATTATGTTTCCATGGCCATGGAGGACCTATAATGGGAATCATGCCTATTAGAACCATACTATAATAAAAAGAAAAGAGCCCACTTTATATTGATCGTCACACATAAATAGCCACCAAGGAAACAGCAGATCACATCTGAAAATTTTACCTTACTTTGAAACTGTCAGTCCTACTTACCTAAGGGGATGGAGATTTGGTTTTAGTTTCCCACGAAAGCTAAGACATCTCTCTTTATGTGGTTTTTGCCATTTCACGACTTTCTCCCAAAAAGAACAATATAACTCATTTTAATTTTGCTCATTTTATTTCCAATAAAGTTTAGTAATATTACTAAATTAAAGAGAAGCAATGTGGTGTAGGGGACAGAACTTGGCTTCCAATGGAAGCCCTGGGTCCACATTCCTTCTTGTTGACATATATATTGGCCTGTGGCCTTAGACAATTCTCTTTCAGGTCCAGCTGCAGAGAAGCCCCCCCCTTCATTGGACATGATGAGAAACCCTTATCCAGAACTTCCTCTGCTGATGACAACACTGGGCCAGCCCCTCACAAATATAAGTGATAAATATCAATGCCAAACAAACTGTCCCCAGATAGGCCATGACCAAACAGTGATGTCTATGGCAAGAGAGTGAGAGTGGGAGAGAGACAGAGACAGAGAAATGAAGGGTGAGGGAGACAGGGAAAACAGAGAAGGGGATGGGGGGGGGGGGTGAAGAGTGAGATTGAGCAAGTGAGAGCGCACACTTTCTTACCAAAGGGCTGTTGTAGAAATATACCGGACAAACTCTGTAAAGGGCAGGGGATCTGAGGATGCTCCACAGGTCCGGCACACACACTGCAGATAAAAAGTTAGGTGGCTTTTTTAGTCTTTGAAGGTTTGACTGAGGAAATGTCAGAATGCCAAATAAACAAAAGCAGTCCTACCTGTTCATAGAGAGTCATGGCAAACTTCCGATGAGGAATGCAGGATTTGGAGGTACACATGTCTGAATCACTATTTGGCACAATATGAAAATGAATCTTCTCAAGGATATTTTCCTTATTTGGTCATAAGCCAAAAAAAATGACAAAAGAAAATTTGATCAAACCAATGACTAAACTTAAGAGAGTCTAGTTTTACTTTGTAAAATAAAACTCTTGTCACAAATTTACTCAAGAGTAATGTAACGTCATCCATAGAACTTACGTTTCATTGCTGAAACAAATACTACAGCAAACTGACTTGCAAGTTAAACTTTTTGTTTTGTTTTTTTTAATTGTTCCAGTTATGTTTTTTCAACTGAAATTCTATTTTATTTTTCCAATTACATGCAAAGGAACTTTTCAACATTCATCCATTGCAACTTTATGAATTCCACATTTTTCTAACCCCTTTACTCCTTTTTCCCCCTTTCCATGGCAGAATTAACCTTGTTGTAACCTGCAAATAATGACTGAATGAAAAACCATTTATGAAGTACTGTTCTCAGGGTCAGGCACTGTCCTGAGTTCTGGGCAACAAATCTCAGTCAAAGAGGCAGCCTGCAGGGGACCCCACAGGTTACAGTCTCAGGGTAGGGGGGTAATCATAGTGTGGATGGTGGAAAAACAAATAAAGGGAACAGCGCTTAAAAGGAGAGTAACTATTTCAACTCAATGAAGTAAAAGTGGTGACGTCTTTAACAAATATTTAAAGATAGTTTTGGCAATCCACTTCTATGGACCATAAGTGACAAGTACCAGATCTCCAGACTTGAAATAAAAATATGGCTTCCTATTTCCACCACATTCTCATATTGAAAAAAAAAAGGGGTGATCAAATCTAAAAGTCATTTCCTGGGCAAACATTACAATCCAGGGGAAATAAGAATAAATCTCAATAATACTATCATTAATATTTAAAATATGGGTATTCATAATACCCATAGTAGCAGATAAATGAGAGAGACAATTTCCTTTACAAAAAGATCTTTTGATTTACAATACCATGTTTTTAAAGATAGAAAACTTATTTTCTACTCTAACACTTTCCTAGTGCATTCAAAACATGTTTTTAAAAAAAGTGACTTTTCAGGAATACATCAATTATTTCTCAATAAAAGTTTTAAAAGTGATGTCTAAGGTCAAAATGTCAGACCAAGTCAAATGTATTCTATGTCCATTAAATCTATAAGCAGAGTGGTTTACTTATTAGGGAGGGAAGATCTAAGCCTGTGCTAAGGAGGGGAGGAGGTGAAAAGACAGGAGGTAATTTAAGGAAGTGGTAAATAATATAAATAAAAGTACAAGAAAATATTACAAAAAGCACTGAACTATTGACTAACTGGAGACTGATTGGAGCAAAGAGGGTTATGTCAAGAAAATGACTCGGGTTGAATCATGACAGGCCTTAGATACTATGACTCTGCTTTTTAGTGGGTCAATGACAATGAAAGGATTAGTTTAGGAAGATTCATTTCTATCCGTTCTCAAGATGGAGAGCAGGAAGAGAAATGGAGGCAAAGAGATGGCTAAAAACTTCTGCAATAATCCAGGAATTGGGGACTGATGTAGGGACAGTTGTAGAAATGGAATTAGGAGACAATAAGATGTAGGAACATCTTTCATGAAAAAAAAAAAAGAAAATTTTGAAGCTCAGTGACATTTTTAAAAAAAATTTGGTCCTTTCCCAAGGCAGAAAGTTGGTTCAAACTCAACTCTAAAGGCCCTGAAGGCATATACAACCTTAGAAAACCTCAAATTAACACTATATCTGTTGTATTCTTATTTACTTTGGCAAATATTTTCCACTTACATTTTAATCTGGTTGGACCTACTGGGGGATGCAAGTCCTTGGGACCCTCTAGCCACTATTTCTTAGGTCATTAAAATATTGTGGAATTATTTAACAAGCAAAATTAAAATGCTTCCTTGAAAAAGTTTTTGAAATGAATGTTTGTTTTCAAAAGCTCACTAAGCATGTTTTCCATATTAAAGAAACTGAGTCTATTTACGCAGCCATAGACACTGATGGCTCTATTTGTTTTTAGGGCAATTCAGAACTAGGACCAGGTTTTCCAGCTTCTCTTCTGTCCAACCCGTCAGCATTTCAGAAGTGAATGCAAACAAACATTCAACCGAGGCCAGGCCACACAGAACCACCCACCGGGTCTGGTACTCTTCCATAGTGTAGCTCCTGTTGGAGCGGCCTCCCAAATTCTGGGTGAGTCACCCCTTCAGAGTCTGGTGGCACATCCATGCACCTCAGAAGAATACTCACAAAGCACTCGGCAGCATCGTCCATGAAGCCAAGCTGAAACCTCTGCTCATCTCGGAAGCTCTCCGCCAGAGCATGCCTGATGTTATCGGAGGGAAGTGCTTTCTCTCGACTATGTTGAAACTGTGTAAATATTGTCTGGCCCAGCCAGCACACCAAGAAAGAAGAACAGAAGATGAGTCTTGACTAACCCTCTCTTCTTCTCATTTAATGCAATCAAAAACTTGCTTAGAAAGCTGCCCCAAAGTGGAAATTCCTTTTGGAGCTCTTTATGAACAGCACCACATACTATTAGAATTTAGAACTGTTTACATTAACACTAAAGTTCCAAGACACTTTTTGGTATAGTCAACTAGGCAAGAAGACTTATTTAAAAAAAAAAACTTCAAGAAATACTTCTTTTAAAATAAATTCTCCAAAATCTAATACTTCACAAATGAATGAGCAATGACTTCTGTATAAGTCTTATTTTGAGAAAAAAAAATTAACACAATAATGTTGAAATTCCTGACACCTTGAAACTTCAAAGCTCTATTTTTTAAAGTTGGCAGTCACTTCTGTAAGAGTTTACAGACAAAGCATGCTACCAGATTTTGACCTGAAGCTGCAGATGCTCATGGGAAATCAGGATGAGGGGGAAGGAAGGGCCTGGAGAACTTCTCTGGAAGCAAAAAAGAGAGAAAGTACACATGGAGGACTGAGAAGCCAAACTTGCCTGTGTGCACACCTCCTAATTAGAGCCAGCATGAGCTAAGTTGTGATAATATCAAGAACATTTTAGCCTCTGCAAGCTGAAAAGACTATAAATGAACAAAATTTTAATATTTAAAAATGTCTGTGGTCAAGAAAATAAGTGAATGAGAGGCTTTAAAATAACTTTTCTAGGTCCTAATTCGACCCATGCTTTGGTTTTAGGTGTGTGCTCATTAGCAGAAAATTCACTGTGACAACTTCTAGGCCCATGGAGAAATTGGAAGCACAGACCCAGCGGGTGCTCGCCTCGATCCTCCTTTCTTACACACACTCCCCAAGTCGACTTTTCAGATACTGCAGCTCCTGCCCTTCTCCTCCTCAGTTCCCTGCTTCAGCACCTCTCCCCCACCCCACTCTTGAATATCAGAGAACAGGGGCTAGCCCTCATCTCCTCCTGGATCTCAAACATCCAGCCAGGCTCTCCTATATCTCCAATCTTTCTGTGTCTTTCTCTTTCTTAAAAAACAACCCAAAACTTAAGCTCTCTTCCTCTCCCCGTTCTCTGCTGCCAAACTCCTGCAAGAGATGATCCTAGCCTCTGTCTGCATTCCACTTCTTTGACTCCTTACACTCTTACAACAGCCTAGCATCTCCAGCCCTCTCCTTAAGCTGACTGACATCCCCCAGGTCATGGATGAACCCCCACACTAACTCCAAAAGCCTTGACTCACTTGGCAGACTGCCTGCAATACCGCACAGAGCCCCCATCCACTCTTCTTGAGACTCTGCTGGTGACATTCCCTGACTCCTCCTGCTCCATTCTGACTCGATTCTTGCCCCAAGGGGCTTACGTTCAAATAGGGGAGAAAACATGGCAAAAGGAGATAGACAAGACAGATGGTAAAGGGACCTCCTACAAGGGTAGGACTTTAGAAAGTCAGGGAGGCCCTTGGGGGGTGGGGGGGATACCAGCCAAGTGGACATGCCCAGAGGCCAGGTCCTAGAGGGCCTGGAGGAGAGCCAGGAGCAGAAGGAACCTGCTCCCGAAGAGCTACAAGAGCCAGACAGATGATTCTGTATTTGGTCTAGAGGGGACAGGGTAAAGAGCAGGATGACCCAGTCACACCCACAATTCAGGAAGCTCCTATGGCAACTGAGTGGACCAGGCTAAAGAGGCCTGAGGAAGGAAACCTGCAACCCCGCCCCCCCCCCCCAAGCAGCTCACTTGCAAATGGGAGAGAAAACACAGCAAAAGGAGAAGAGGACACACAGAGTGAAAAGACTTTCTACAGGGGCAGTCCAGGGTGGGACAGAGTCACAAGAGAAAGGGGGATGTTTCTGAGCGATGATGTGGTAGTGGAAAAGGCAGGAATTAGCCAGACTGAATCTGAAGGGTGTGAGGAGTCATCAAGGATGACCCTAAGGCTGGCGATGCCCTCAAGAGTGACAGGCAGCTGAGAAGAAGGGAGGGCTTATGGGGGGGGGGGGGGGGAGGGACACTTTGGAAATGCTCAGGTTGAAATGTCCAACTTGAAACTGGTGAGTGTACCTATTATAGTTGTGACCTCCTCAAGGCCAGAGCTGGGACCAGAGAGAAGGAGATTCAGACAAAGTCTTGGGGAACAGCCACGACCAGTGACTAGGCCCTGAACCAAAGGAGCAGAAAGACAGACAGAAGGAGCAGGAACAAACAGTGCCCCCAAAGCCTCAAGAGAACAGACTTAAGGACCACCAGGATCAGAAGGTAAACAGAAGGCTTGAGAAAAGGCTGTTGGATCTGGCCATGCAGAAGCCCTGGTAAATGAAGCAGGGTACAAAGAACTCAGAAGGACTTCCAATCAGTTCTCAAGCTAGGGATGCATCTGGAAGAAAAATTATCCAGGATACATATTTTCTGCTCTTCATGAAAAGGAAACTAAACATAACTTTTACTTCTAGGAGTCCTAGTCTTGACTTTTTCCAGTATCTTAATTTTGTGTAATTTTCCAAAATGGCTTGAATTTTAACACCATAAGTTTAAATGAAAATTACTAACTAGTTGCTTCAAAATGACTCCAATTCCTCTGAGGATGTGCTTATTTCTGTGTTTCTTTTCCTTTTCAGTTACTATTATTTAAGAACTGAGAGCATCCATTCAAACCTGAATAAAGCAGAGATTCCTAAATAAATAAAAGACCAATGGCTGAAATGACAGGTTGAGAATGCTATAAAACCAATCATTTCCTCCAAAAAACAGAGGAATGGCTACTTAAGCTCCACTTTCCTAAGTATTATTGTATTTACCTTTAAAGCACAAAAGATGCAGGCATCTCCCTGACAAACATGTCCAGACAAAATGCGTAAACTTCGGCGAAATATATCCAGCTGCCATAAAACCTAAAAGAAAAAAAGTCAAGATGTTAAGAGGAAGCATCCAAAAGGCAATTTTTCTACAAAGAAACAGTTTGGAGTTGAGTATTTTATCCTTCCCTAGGTCATTTATTCTTTGTTCTTTTTATCAATAATAAGAAAAGAGGTACAAAGCAATACTTTGCATAGAAAGATATTTGAAGCGAAACAAATAGGACAATTTGTAGCAAAGGTCTGGGTGCAAGGTGGTCAGAGGCCCCCCTGGGCCCTGCCCACCTGCAGGGGCAGGAGAATACAGGGCTGAGACTCCGGGGGTAGGAACCAGCTCAAAGTGAAATTCCAGAAGTGAGGCTTCCCACAGGCCAGGCTCTACATCTGTCTGACAGGTAAGATAATGTTTTGTCCTTCATTTTCGAAGAAGATCCTGGGGGGGGGGGGGGGGGGGGTAGTGTCATGACAAGCACATGAATCAGATTTTGAGCAGGGGGTGCTATGCTAAATCCCCAGCCTCACTTTCTCCTCCAGAGTCATCTGGGTCCAGTGGCCAGATAAAGATCAGGATGTCTGGAGATGGTCCTGGATGGGAGGCAGTCAGGGTTAAGTGACTTGCCCAAGGTCATACAGATTTGAACTCAGGTCTTCTTGACTCCAAGGCCAGTGCTCTGTCCACTGTGCCACCTAGCTGTCCCCTAGAATTGACAAAGCACCAACAGGAAGAAGATGCTTGCCAAATTGCAATTCTTCATCATGAGCAGGGGGACTGGAGGAGAAATCTTGACTACAGAAAGTCACAAAGACCCTCTTCCTCTATCATGGAGCCTGGGAAAAACTGAAAACTCCATTAATGGAGGGAGTGGCTTGGTCAACAGAAATCACAGATCATTTATGAGAAGCTTAGTTTACTGAAATGATTATTTACTTTTTTCAGATTAGCATAAAATCTAACAGATTACTAAAAAGCATTGATAAAAACACAATTGTTGACAATGTGAAGTATCTTGTGCATAGAGATTAGAGTATTTTATGAGTCATTAAAAACTAAGTAAATAAGACCAAGAAAAAGCTGACTCCTCAGCTATAGTATCTGATATGAAGACATTAGGGGAAAGTTTACAAATTGGACAAAATATTTAAATTTTTGGTCATTTAAACCAATGCTACACTAGATCAAGTCTGAAAAGTAAAGAGAGCAGTGCTGCTGTGGTCAAGAAGAGAAAGAAAGTTCCCATCAAGTCCAAAACTCTAGACCTTCAGTACCAGATTGACAATTGTGCTAATGAGGAAAGGGAAAAAGCCAGGCAACCAGGAGGAATGCCAGGGAAGTTGTGACACAGCAGACAAGGAGCTCCAGGTGTCGCTCTGGTTTTTGTCAAGGGAAAGAAAAAGTACACATGCCCACATTAAAGTTTTTTTTTTTAAACTGGAGCACTGGAATCTTAGCACTGGAATCTTAATAAGTAACATTGTTTTTAAAATAATTTTTTTAAGTCTCAAATTCTCCTTAATAATTCTGTGGGCTTTTAACTCACATTATGACCAATTAAGTTGTTGTTCAGTCATTTCCAACTCTTCATGTATTCATTAGGGATTTTCTTAGCAAAAGTACTAATGAACTAATGAAGTTTGCCATTTCTTCCTCTATCTCATTTGACAGATGAGGAAACTAAGGCACAGTTAAATGACTTGTCCAAGGTCACAGAGCTAGTAAATTTCTGAGATTAGATTTGAACTTAGCATTCCATCCACTGAACCATCATGATGACCTATTTAATCTTACAATTCCAACTCAAAATCAGGTGAATTTATAGAAGTTTTCTTTTAACAGGAAGTTTCTATTTTGATTACTTTGTATTCCAAAGGATGATCTGCTTTTAATGTTGGTAAAAGAATTTACCCTGCATTTATATAAACCCACATCAACCATCAGCATTTCTATATATTACCAACAAAGCAAAGCAGCAATAGATAGAAAGAGAAATTCCATTTAAAGTAACTGTAGGGGAGGCTAGGTGGCATAGTGGATAAAGTACTGGCCTTGGAGTCAGGAGTACCTGGGTTCAAATCCAGTCTCAAACACTTATTAATTACCTAGCTGTGTGGCCTTGGGCAAGCCACTTAACCCCATTTGCCTTGCAAAAACCTAAAAAAAACCCCAAAAAAATAAAATAATAAAGTAACTGTAGACAACATAAAATACTTGGGAGTTTACCTGCCAAGAGCAGTCTGAAACAATACAAAAGCAATTACAAAATACTTTTCACCAAAATAAAATATGATCTAAATAATTTGAAAAATGTCAACTGCTCATGGGTAGGCAGAGCTAATATAATAAAAATGATAATTCTACCTAAATTAAATTATTTATTCAATACAATATCAATCAAACTACCAAAAATTATTTTATTGAACTAGAAAAAATAGTAACAAAATTCATCTGGAGAAACAAAACTTCAAGAATGTCAAGGGAATTAATGGAAAAAAAAACTGTAAAAGAAGGTGGCCCTACCTGTACCAGATCTAGGTCATCAAAAACTGTCTGGTACTGGCTAAGAAACAGAAGTAAATCAGTGGAATGGATTATGTACAAAGGGAAAAGTAGTAAATGACCACAGTAATCTACTATTTGGTAAACCCAAAGACTCCAACTTCTGGGATAAGAAGTCACCATCTGACAAAAACTGCTGGGGATACTGGAAAACAATATGGCAGAAACAAGACATCTCACATCCTACATAAAAACAAGGTCAAAATGGGCATAAGATTTAGACATAAAATGATGATTACTCTAAGTCAGTTAAGAGAGAAAGGAATAGCTTATCTGTCAGATCTATGGAAAGGGGAGGAGTTTATGATCAAACAAGAGTCAGAGAACATTTTAAAATGCAAAATGGATAATTTTGATTACATTAAATTAAAAAGCTTTTATACAAATTAAATCAATATAACCAAGATTAAGAAGAATGTAGTAAGTTGGGAAACAATTTTTGCAACTAATGTTTCTGACAAAGGATTAATTTCTAAAATATATAGAGACCTAAGTCAAATATATAAGTCATTCCCCAATTGATAAGTGATCAAAAGATATGAAAAAATGCTTTAAATCATTATTGATTTGAGAAGTACAAATCGAAAGAACTCTCAAGTACCACTTCATACCTATCAGTTTGGCCAATATGACAGAAAAGGAAAATGATCAATGTTGGAGGGGATGTGGGAAAACTGGGACACTAATGCATTGTTGGTGGAATTGTGAACTGATTCAGTCTTTCTGGAGAGCAGTCTGGAACTATACCCAAAGGGCAATAACACTGTGCATAGTCTTTGATCCAGCAATCCTACCACTAGGTCTGTATCCCAAAGAGATCATAAAAAAAGGGAAAAAGATGCACATGGATAAAAAAATATTTATAGCAGCTTTTTTTTGTAGTGACCAAGAACTGGAAATTGAGGGGCTGCCCATCAATTGAGAATGGCTGAACAAATTATGGTATATGAATGCAATGGAGTACTGTTCTTTTAAGAAATCATGAACATGGGGCAGCAAGGTGGTGCAGTAGATAGAGCACCAGCCCTGGAGTCAGGAGGACCTGAGTTCAAATCCAGCTTCAGGCACTTAATAATTGCCTAATTATGTGACCTTGGCCAAGTCACTTAACCCCATTGCCTTAAAAATAAATTTAAACAATTAAAAAAAAAAGAAATCATGAACAGCTAAACTTCTGAAAAACCTGACAGGACTTGCGGTGAGGTGAGCAGAAGCAGAAGAACACTGTACACATTAACAGCAATACTGTGTGATGATCAACTATGATGGACTTAGCCCTTCTTAGTGGTTCTAAATTCTAAAGACAATTCTAAAGGACTCATGATGGAAAATATCTACAGCCAGAGAAGAAACTATGAACATAAACCAAAGCACACTATTTTCCATTAAAAAATTTGTTTTATGCTTTATGGTTTCCCCCCCTTTTGTTGCAATTCTTCTTTCACAACATGACTAATATGGAAATATGTTTGACTTAGTTATACATGTAAAATCTATATCAGATTATTCACTGTCAAGGGACTGGGGGGAGGAAAGAAAGGAGAGAAGGAAAAAAATGTTGAACTTTAAACCTTACAAAAAAATGTTAAAAACTATTTTTGCATGTAATTGGAAAAATAAACTTGGAGAGAGAAAAAGAATTTAACCTGAAAACTGCATTATCTTTGAAGAATACAAAAGTATTACTCTCCTTACCTCATATCATTATTCTCCCTCCTTACCTCATTATCATTACTCTCTATTAGGATTATTTAAAAACGCTGAATGTACACAAGCATCTGAAAATAATAGTTAAATGGATACCAAGATCTCCCAGATAAATTAATGCTTTCATCTCCATTTTACAAATTAGAAAAATGAAGACTAATAACCTACCCTAAGTAACTGAAAGAGTATGTCACCAGGTCTTTTTTTTAAATACAATCTTAATGATCTAAAAGGGCAGCTATTGTAGTGGATTGAGAGATGGGCCTGGAGTCATGAAGACTCATCTTCCTGAGTTCAAATCCAGAATCAGACACTCAGGTGCATGACCCTAGGCAAGTCACTTCACCCTGTTTGTCTCAGTTTCGTCATCTGTAAAATGAGCTAGAGGGGGAAATGGCCATTCACTTTAGAATCTTTGCCAAGAAAATCCCAAGAGATATCTTGAAGAGTTGGACATTTACTGAACAATTGATTTAATGTATCCAATATTTTGGGATTTTTAAATATTTATTTTTGTAGTTTTTTGAAATTATTTATTTATTTTCATCCATATGCACATGCATTATTTCCAAGTTACAAAATTTCCCTCCACCCTCCCTTCCCACCCCTCCTTACCTCAGCAGGGAAAATTCAGGTTAGCATTTTACATACATATTTTGTTAAACATATTTACAAATTAGTAATTTTTAATATAAGGAATTAGAATTAAGGGAAAGAATATGTGAGAGATAATTTTTATAGTGTTCATCAGATTCGGAAAGATTGGGGTTTTGTTTTCTGTGTGTTTTATTTTGTTTTGTTTTTCTTCCTCTGGATGGGAATAATATAGTCCATAACCAGTCTAATACAGTTTTCCTAATTCTCTGAGCCATCGAGAGGAGTTGCATCCAACAGGGTTGTTCATTTCATAATACTGTTGTTGATGTGTACACTGTTCTCTTGGTTCTGCTCCCTTCACTCAGCATCAGATCCCATAAATCATTCCATGATTCTCTAGAGTCCAATTATTTATGGTTTCTTATAGAACAATAGTATTCTGTAGTATTCCTGTACCATAACTTGTTCAATCATTCCCCAACTGATGGGCATCCCCTCAGTTTCCAATTCTTTGCCACAACAAAAAGAGCTGCTATGAATGTTTTGGAACATGTGGGACTTTTCCCATTTTTTTTAATGATTTCTTCTGGATATAGACCTACAATTGGAATTGCTGGGACAAAGGGTTCATTATGAACAGTTATACTGCTCTTTGGGCATGGTTCCATATTGCTCTCCAAAAAGGCTGGATCTGTTCACAACTCCAGCAGCAATGCATCAATGTCCCAATCCTCCCACAACCTCTCCAACATTGATTAACTTCCTTTTTTTATTATCTTGGTTAATCTAATAGGTGTGAGATGATATTCATTATTGTTTTAATTTGCATTTCAAAGATCAACAGTGATTTGGAGCATTTTTTCAGATGATAAGTCAAATATTTTGAAATGTATAAAATGATTTTAAAAGAACTAATATATTCTGCTCACAAGAAGCACACAGGAGGCCCAGAGGGGAAAATTGTGGTCCTAAAAATTGTGGCTGCAATGAAACGTGGAGAATGACATGAGCTAATAACCAAGATCTCCAAGAACAATTTCTGAAGAGTTATATAATGATCAAAAGGACTCTCACCTGGGAGACAGGAGGTTGGCTTTGCAATGTTTCTACCAGACCTCTCACAGTGAACCTGAAGCAATTTTGAATTTTGTTCTAGAATATACACAGAACAGCACATTCAGAAATCATTACTCCCCAGAATTTCCTAAAAGGTTAATGAAGCTCACAAAACATTTTGGAATCTTCAAATCATGTATTCCCAACTCTTTCCCCCTCTCCTATCTCCCAGGTTTCCTCTTCCATCCTCTTCATCCTGTCCAGAATTGTTTTGTTCCTTCATCCATCACATTCACTGCCAAGTCTTGGGAAGAGAGCTTTCCCATCCTTCTTCTCCACTTCCACATGGTCACTCCAGTTTCAGAGGCCTTCATCACCATCATGTTGCAGTAGCCAGCCACCCAACTAGTCTTCCTGTTTTGAGGTGCATCTCCACACAATTGCCAAAGGAATCTTCCAGAAGGCAAAGGTCTAAGTCACTTTGTCACTCCTCAGTCCAAAAGTCTTCAAAGATTATGTTACTTCTGAGATAAAATGTAAACTCCTTAGGACATTCTGGCTCCAATTCCCAAAACACTTTCCTTTCTATGACTTTTACAAAGGAGGGGGCCTGTTAGCTATTTGCCAAACCCAACATTCAGTCTTCAGCTCCACACCCTTACACATTCCAAGCCAAGAATGTCTGCTGCTCCCTCACAGATTTCCATTTCACTTTCACAAGGTTTAGCTGCCTTCCTCGAAGGTTCAACTCAGAGCCAAAAAATGTTACAGGTTACTCTACCTAGATCTTGGGGAAGCATATTCTGCTATTCCCTTTGGAAAAGACTGGAAAGATTAGAACTGAGAATGGGCTAGGTGAAAATATAACTCGGTCTGGAATTATTTGAATGACCAGAATCAAGTGTTACGGATTTTGCTTAGGAGACCAAAGAGTGTCCACCTGGAATCTCTGCAGTTTAATATTTTAGCAAAGACTTTGCATGAAAGCTAAGCTCCTCAAATGTGCAGATGGCAAAAGGAATAGTTAAGAGACTTAAAGAGTGAATCACTGAAGTCAGTGGAACAGGCCCAGGCCAGGAATGATGATAGGGATCTCTGCTGTTTAACATTTTATCAATGGCTTGGAAGAAGGCCAAGAATGCATGTTCCTCTATTCTAAAGAAGACAAGGGAAGAATAGCTAACACTAAGACAGTAGTAGCTCGGTCAGGCAAGAGCATGGGTTAAATCTATGAATAAAAGTCCCAAGTTTGGGTCCCAAAACCTGACTTTGCAGGTTAAAGTAGGGAGAGCTGTAACTGAACAGTCTGACAAAGGCCCGGGGCTTTCAGGGGACTGAACAGCAAGTTTCTTTGAGAAAGGTCTCATTTCCATGATCATTAAGGAACTCAAAGAAATGACTAAGAAAATAGCTACTCCCCACTGATAAATGGTGTAAGACTATGAATAGGCAACAGGGAAGCAATCCACAGATAAATGAAAATACTGCTCAAATCACAAATTAGAAAAATGCAAATGAAAGTCACAAAACTTCATTTCCCACTTATTACTCAGACAAAAATGGAAAAAAGAAAAACAAGGAATAAATATCAGTACAGTTAGTGGATTAATGAAGGGATACAACTGTGTCCAGAAAACAATCTCCAATCATACATAAAAAGTCACTCAAGAGTGTGTGCCCCTTAACACTGGGCTCAAACCCCAAACACTTACACAATTTTTTTTAATAAAGGCCAAAAATCCCCACTCAAAACCATCCTGGAAGCTAAAGACAGGCTATATTGGTATTATAAAAAGAATGCTGCTTGACTGTGTATATTTATTATGAGAACCTGTTTTCTTTTCTCTTTTTCCTCTATAGGATAGGAAGTGGAAACAGATTTGCTATTTTAAAAAAATGTTAAAATGCTAGTAACTGTTAGATGTACTTTCAGATGAGGTCATCATACTGTTAGTCTTACTTAACTGTAGTACTTTGCTATCAAATACCTTTCTTGGAGTGGGATAATCTATGAATTTTTGTAATATAAAATCAAAACACATCAATACAACTGTTTGATTTTTTTTTAGGTTTCCAACTAATTAGCTCTAGCCCAAGTGAAATGGACTGCCTCCAAAGTTTGTGGGTTCCGTCTCCTTGGAAGTGTTCAAGCAGAAGCAGAATGACCAGAGATATCCTCCACCATGCCGCCTCCAAGATGTTCTCATCTAAGTTTGTCTTCTCAATGTAGAGTTACACTGTTCCTCCATGTTCCTGGCCCTTTTTCTTCACCTATCCTGTCTCTTTCCATTCATTTCACTTCTCCTAGATCATGAATGTCCAACCTTATAATTCTTCAGGCTGCATTATCCAACAAAAAACTTGTTGAGGGTTTGCACACAGAGTTTAATATTTATTTATGACTTTCATTGCATGACTATAATATAGAATTTAATATTTAATTATTTTTATTGTATATGACTATACAATACAAATTTAATATTTATGATTTTTATTGTAATAAAAGTAATAAATAAGTATTAAATTCTCTACCCAGCCCCTTGACAAATTTTTGTTGGACAATGTGGCCCTGAAGAGCTAAAGGTTGGATTCCTCTGCATTAGATGTCCACTGAGTGTTATAACTATAGAGTTCTGAGAGATGATTTAAACCCTGCAATATGCTTTTAAATTCTAGCCACCTCTGTAATCTTAGGCAAATCCCTTTATTTCAGAACATCATATTCTTCCTCTAAAAATGAGGGTACTGGACTAGACAATATCTAAATTCTTTGAGCCCTAAATCCTATAAGTCAATGCCAAAATAAATATACTGGTAGGAGAAGACAAGAAAGCTGAGCAGTGCAGGGAGATTTATTCATTAGGCACTTATTGAAGGGCCTCAGAAGGGGCCAGGCAGCCCCTGTGGGAGACAAAGTCTAACCTAAAAACAGGAGAGGCTGATTAAGCCCTGAACAGGGACAAGGGAACCAAACAATAGGATGGCAGTACCTCCCAATGCCTCATTATCTCTTCAAGGGGGCTGCCTCTGGCAGAGCCTGCTAAGAAGCTACCAACAATTCAGGGCTGGATCCTCGAAGGACCACCCTCTCTGAGGACCAAGAGAGTCAGCTCAGAGGCTCTGTTCACTTCCCATTGTAGGGCGCAGTCTGGTGAGAGGTCGGGATCTGTGCCCTCCTTTAATACTATCCAATACAGTAATTCTCCTTCAGCATCTCATCACTGCACAGAAGTGGAAGCCTCCCTGAAAGTGGACCACCTCAGGGCCACACCAAACTTGGGTTCTTTGCAAACTCTGATGGTCTCTGATGCAAGGCCCTGCCCTGCTGCCAAGGGCCTATCTGGTTCAAAAAGGAGTTAGCTTGTTGCGATCAGACAGGGAGGACTGAAGCTCAGTACATTCTCCCAAATGCAAACAAGTCTCCTTTTTTTCCTCTTTCTGGACCAAATTCAAGGTCATTCTGGCCCAGATATGCACAATGAGCTATTATCTTAATGGATTAAACATCCATGGCCCAGCAAGCTAGACAAAAAGGCATTTTCCATACATTGATTTTTCTTCTATAGATTGTATAGGTTTAGTTTTCAAGTAATGGAGGGAGTCTTGGAATGTTCCAGTGTTGACAGCACTGCTATCAAGACAATAAATATCCCTTGCAAACAAATGAATATGAAGACTTGACCATATCTAAGGAATCCTTCCTCATAAGTCATACTCCAGAGGACAGAGAGAAGGAGACAGAATCAGAGAGAGAGAGAAAGAGAGAAAGAGACACACAGAGACAGAGAGAGAGAGACAAAGAGACAGAGACAGGGAGTATAGGTATACGTAGAGTGGCCATATGGCTGGCAATGGAATTCCACTTTTTCCCTCTTCTTTTAGGTCTCTCTCCAACAATTACTCCCTCACTGCTTTTACTCCTGGGCCACCCACAGCCCAGAATCCCTTCACACTCATGTCCCTGGCCTGGTCCAGCTGCCCTTCCTGACCCTGCCTCCATTGGAGACTAAGGCTGAAGAGAGGCTACCAAATTCAGGGCTTCCATAGTCACCAACTGGAAAAATCCATCACAGTGACACTGACAAAATTCTGTGCCAACGATCTTCTGACTACATGGCTCCCTGCCCTCTCACACCAAAGTCTCAGGGACTTGTTCCTGCTGCTCCCTGCAGCTGCATTTTCCTTTGATGAGGTGATACTGCTGAGGTTCCCTTCTGGTCACTCTCCTTAGATCCCAAAGCATAGCTGTACTTGACTGCTATCTCTCTGCTTGGTAAAGAGAGCAACTATGGATACCCAAAGCAGCTTCAGGCTTATCTTGTCCCTGCTTCTTTTTCATGCCTTCTGTGGTAAATGGTTAATCATCGAGGCTAATATTTTAGTCTTCTATTTTCCACCTTTCATCCTGATGGAGAGGATAGGCCAAGCTGAAAAACTGCTCCAATCCAAGGTTCCATCTTTGGCCTTTTTATCCAATGGGATGTTATCAGACCTTTGCTCTAACAAAGGGGCTCACCCCACACAATTATTCTGATCAAGATGATCACCCAATGTTACATGCTAGACACTAGGATAAGTGTGGGAGATTCCAATAAAAGCAAAAACACCTTGTCTTCAATGGGCTTCCCTTCTACATTCTAATGGGGGAAGACCATACTCTTAGGGTAAAGGGGAACTAATGGGAGGTGGGAAAGGGTGAGGTGGGTGGGGTGCTCTGAACAGGGGAGTGAAGATTGGTCAGCCCCAGCCTTTTCCCCCCAAAACTGAGGGCTCTCTGGTCAGGACTGATGGGAAAGGAGCTGGACAGGGGTTCCACTGAAGGGAGGCTACAGGAATGAGTGGAGGGAAGCTGATGCTGAGACTCAGGAAGTGTTGAAATCTGCTACGCAGAAGGGATATGGAAACTGTTGGCTTGGGTCCTTCCCCTAAATGGGGCTGGTATGGCGGAAGGATTTTCCACTGTGAGCCAGCAGCAGACAGTAGAGTGAGGAAGCCCCCAAGGACCACCCTCATTCCCAAAAGAAAATATGCCACAAGACTAGGTTCGGAATTTTCTGATTTCATTTGTTGACAGCTTCTATTTTCCTAAAGAGACTAACAACTTCATAATATTCCTTATGCAAAGGAATAAGCTGAGATGCATCTTCAGGATTCCTATTCTCCCAATGGGACGGCCCAGATCTAATCAGAAGCAGCAAAGTGGTCATTTCCCAGTAGTCCGATTCATTGGTTTCATTGGTACAAAGTTTACCCAGAACTAAATTTGGAAGTTGTCTAAAAAAAAAAAGTGGGCATGCTCCAAAACTTTTTCTTAACATAGTCAAATGAATATTAAACGTTGGGATCTAGCTGAAATATGGGCCAATTTCCATATTTTGACAAGTAAAACTAAGCCATGATATATCACTTATTTTTGTAGAATTCTGCTTTGGGAAACACTGATGGATTCTTGTCCCACAGGCTGAAGGTCAGAGAGCATGGGGGTTACCAGGACCTACTCCTCCCCCACCTGGCAGCCAAGGCAGCAGCCACCGTGTATCATCCATTAGCAATACAAGGATGAAGATGAGAAGCCTGCCTTCAAGGAGCTTATCACTGAGAATGAAAGCCAGGAGAGGAGAGGTTGGTTCTCCATTTCTGTCCCCAGTCCCCAGAGCAATTACAATGAGGGAGACGTGGCAGCGGGGTGGACGTATCATGATAGGTAATCTGGCAAGAAAGTCTGTCTTGACCAAAATGAAGACAAAGGGAGAGACGAGGACCAGAGAGGCTGAGTGAGAACTGACAATCAGCAAGGTGATAGAACAGAACCTGGAGCAGCATGGGTGTCTTCTGATTGGTTATCGATGACATCGAGTCAGAATTGAGGCTACCTCCCCTTCAGAAAGCTCCTTAAACCACAAGGGAATCTGAGTCACAAGTCAAGACTCCTAGGCAAAGGAAATCACAATAATTTAGGGCAGCTAAGTGGCTCTGCAGTGGTTGCAACACCAAGCCTGGAATCTGGAAGACTGATCTTCCTGACTTCAAATCTGGCCTGGGACACTTTAAGTGGCCAAGTCACTTCACCCTCTCTGCCTCAGTTTCCTCATCTGTCAAATGAACTGGAGAAGGAAATGACAAACCACTCCAGTACCTTGGCCAAGAAAACTCCAAATGGGGTCATGAAGAGCGCAACATAAAGACCCAAACAACAAAATCATTTAAACTGATAAGACTTCAGGTTAATCAAGTTTCTCTGGAAAATGGGGGCTAAATGGGGTTACAAAGGTAGAGATAAAAGCTTGCAGTTAGAACAAGGGAAAGCAACACTGCCTTAAATATCTCCAGTAAGCCTTTATTAGCTATGGAAATAACACCAATATGTAAGAACAAGGTCTATTATCCAAAGAGAAGTGGAAGGAAAGAGATAATGCATATATTATAAGCACCTACTGCTAAATATTTAATGAAGTTATTTTTTGTCTTTCTGGAAACTCATAAAAAATTAGTAACAAGATGAAAGAATGTTCCAACTCACTAAAAAAAATGCAATTTTTTAGAAAACCTCTGAAGCTCCATCTTCAACTCAAGAAACTGGCGAAGAACAAAAGATGGAAAGAGGGGACAATGTGGAATATCAAGCCCACAAACACTCTGGGAAATGTGAATTCATCGGTCCAGTCATTCTGAAAAAAGCTGGATTAAACTTAAAAAAAAAGTAGCCATCCATTCTCCTTGCCTCAGACATTCCTAGGTATTTACCCCAAAGATTCAAGGCAAAAAGCTCCCTTTCTATGGACAGTATCCAGTCCAGAAAAATCAATGTTCACTTGAGAACAACTATTCAAACTATCATTCAGGAATATATAAGGGAACATTACGGGGCCCTAAGGAAAAAGAAACACAAAGAATCAGCAAAGCAGAGAACATGTTATGGGAACCAAGGGAGGGTGAAGTCAGAGGCTTCTAAACAAAATACAAAAAGAAAGAGGTAAAAAAACGCCACATGTTGCTGAGACAATGGTGCCTGACCAGGCCACTACATGTAACAGTCAGACTCTATTTCTGGGAATTTTGCTGAACTTGTTTTTTTTCCCCTCTCTCTTTTTTAAACTTTATTACAAAGAACATTTTGCTAAATAGAGAAGCTGGGTAAATTTAGAAATGGAACAATGGAAATTAAAAGTCATTAATAAAAATTTCTAAGTGAGGCTTTCAGATTTTGAATTCTCTATAAGACCTTCCACTCCAGTCCCTGAACTAGACTAAAGCAGGCAGACATGTCAAGGCAGCAAGTGCTGGGCCAATCAAAGCAACTCCCCACCCTCCCCGGCCAATGTGGACCATCATTTCTTTTCAGTCCCTGAAGGAGAAAGCCCAGGACTCTGAACCCCAAAGCCCTGGGAACAGAAATATCCCCCAAAGCACCAGACCTGCTTCCAGCCCAGCTCCTTTGCCATCGTTGAGGGGAAATCAATCATCATCCTCACCACCACCAGTCACCAACAGGCAAATGAGTCCCAAAACCTGGGAGTGGCAGCTGGCCTCCCAGACTACCCACCCTGCTTCCAGGCCAGACCTCCTAACCATCACAGTCATCATCCAGAGAGAAGGTTCCTGCAGAGAAGGGGTCAGCCATCCCCAACAGCCACCACCCAGTGGACTGGAGGAGGAGCCAGGAGGCAGCCTGGGCCACGTAAGGCACACTAGCATCTTGAATCAAACTCCCCTCAGATCCTAATGGAGATAGTCCAGGACCTGACCCCAAGACCAGACATCTTCCCAGGAAACAGCAGCCCTTGGGAGTATGCATCTTGGCTACAGCTCCTGGAGGCCCAGGAAAGCATCAGACTATAGCATTGCCCAATGGTACAACCACTTTATGAATGGAAATGACACAAAAGAAGAGGCAGCAGCACCAGTAGCTGGACCACTGTCTCTCAAGCACCCTGGGTCCTTTGCATATGAATTGCAGCAGAAATACTCTCTATGTATGTTCCTCCCAACAGAATGTGAGCTCCCAGGGAGCAAGGACTGTCTGACTTTTCTATTTGCATCCAAAGAGCTTTGGTTTTCAGTTGTGTCTGACTCTTCAAGATCTCATTTGGAGTTTTCTTGGCGAAGAAACTGGAACTGTTTTGCCATTTCCTTCTCCAGATCATTTGTCTGATGAGAAAACTAAGGCAAAGAGAGGAAGTGACTTATCCAGGGTAACACAGATAGTCTGAGGCCTTAGTAAATGCTTAATCATTCATTCCTTTGTTGCCTTTCTTGGCATGGGGTGACCCTCAATGACCACATCCAAGATCTCTGCAGGCCCCTTCTGTTGGAAAGCCTTGTAGTGGTTTGTATTGCATTTATAAAGAAAGGCTCACCAATAGGTTAGATTCTAGATCATTGGTGTTTTTGGCTACAGAAATTCCCAAAGTTCATTTATTAGGTTACAGAGGAGTTGCAAACTGTATCAACAAAGAAAGAATGACACTAAACCAAGTACAGACAGCAGAAGTATTAAAGAGAAAATGTACAGAAAGGGCCATCCCAATCAATAAAATCTTCATCCTTGACTATACCTAGAAACAATGAACCCAGCTTTTCCTGTTAAGTGTTGTCCCAAAACTCATGATGCCTTTTTAAGCTTTCAATGATTATTATTATTCAAAGAGAATTTTTATAGCCAAAATTATCTGGAAGTAAATAGCTTATTTTTATTAAGTTATCAAAGCTTAAACATGCACTGAGGCTTTTGGGACATCATGGATACAAACCACTTCCCACCCTTTAAAGAATCACATTCAAAGAATGAGTTCAAAAGGACTTACCTGGACAGCACTGTTTAGGAAGCAACTGTTTTGCCCTGGTTCGTTTAATAAGCCCTTGGTAGGGGCGAGTGATAGCATACTTCCAGGCTGATACACTTTTCCCAGGTTGCTCCCGGGTTTCCGTAAGAACTTCACCCAAGCCATGTTTTGATCAGTTTGTCATGTAGAAGGTACACAATCTATTTCCAGACACTATCTCCAAAGATGAACCAGGCTAAGGCCTTAACAATCCAGTCCACCTGGATTCACAACAGTCTGATCCACTAGTCTAATATCCTTTCTCTTTGGAGTTTCCAAGTTAATGTCTTTCTTGATGCTCTGACTTTTACATCAAGGCAGTTTCTCAGTCTTCTTACAAAGCCCATGAAATTCAGAGGCTCTACAAAAACTAAAAAATAAACCCAGGGTCTTCATCAGATGACAGGGCCTTGCAGAAGACAATGTATTAGAAAGAGAAAATCACTGTAAGAGTCAAGTGGATCCAGCTGGAGAGTAATGGGAAAGAAAAGCAAAAGGTAGATCTCAGAACAGAAATCTGTAAAGCACAATCTGCTTATCTTAATTCGGTCAAAAAAAGTTCCTTGTCCCTTAGGACAGGTTCTAGAATCCTGGTTCAGCCACATTCCTTTGGTCTTCTAGTTGGCTTGTGGGTTCCTTTTGGGTAAGAATATTCTGTCCTTCACACACGAAATTGTCCTCAATAAAGCCATGCTTCATATCACAGGCAGCCAATCTGCAAGAGAGGAAAAAATAAAAACATTCACATCCAAGTAAACCACTAGAAAATTCTACTTTACAGAGCAAAGCAAAAAAGTTTCAATATGCCAAAATACACAGACACACAAATGGAAGCTTTTTTGTCCGTAATGGACTGAGAACAGCTCAATGTATTACAGTTTATATTGTCACAAATATGCATATATGTTACAACTTCAATGCAGAAGTGAAAAAAGGAGCCTAAAAAAAGCTAATAGTGAGTGATATTTAAATGCTTTTGTAGAAATGAAAGTCTATCCCATTTCAAACAGAAAAGGATTTCAGTGACAATCTTATTCACTGTCTACTTCAAGCTTTCGGAGTTCAAAGCAGTTTCAATGAAAAGGCAATGTAGAAAAAAGTCACTGGATAAGATTTCAGGTAGAAGAGTCTCTTCTAGTATGAATATTTCTATTTTACATAAATGCAAACACATAAAATAATATCTCACATAATCTATTTCCACTGTCCTTGAACACTAGTGTGGAACATTTAGTTTTTTAGGAAATCAAATGAGGTAACATTAAAAATAAATGTCAAAACTGGACCTCAGATTCACTGGTTTGGCTTAAAAAAAAAAAACCTTTACCGAGGCCATTTGGCACTTTCCCTGCAATTTAGTCTTAGGTAGTTACCTAAAATGAGGCAGTGAGGTGGTATGATGGATACAGAATTGGACTGGGCCTGGACTCAGGAAGACCTGAGCTCAAACTGGCCTCAGAGACTTACTAGCTTGCAACCCTGGGCAAATGCACATACTCTCTGTTTGCCTCAGTTTCCTCATCTGAAAAAAAAGCTGAGAAAGAAAAGGAAATGATTGTATCTTTGCCAAGAAAATTCCAAGGATTCTACTTGTGCAACATGGTCCACTGGGTCACAAAGGGTTGGAAATGACTGAACAACATCTGGTACCAGAATACTAAAGAGATTTACCAAGGGTGATATGGAAAGTAAAAGCCAAGTATCTAGATAAGTAAAACTTACCTAGATCATGTAAGGGTACTATTCACTAGTAAGCATATAAATCAAAATAATCCCAATGGCACTCAGGAATTGAGCAAAGATGATAAAAAAAAAAGACCAATGATAGAGGGACTGTGAAAATATGGACACCTGAATACATTGTTGGTAGAGTTGAGTTGGTCTCCACAGTGGAAAGCAATCTGGAATTACGTGAAGAGGGTGATTAAAATATCCATATCCTAAACCAAAATATTTTTAGCAGCACTTTTCAGTTGTAGCAAAGAATCAAAAATAAGGTAGATGCCTCTCCATTGAGGAATGACTAAACAAATTATGGTTTACAAATACAAGGAAATATTAATCTGCTATAAGAAATAAGGTGATACCACTTAAAGAAAGTCTGATATAAATGATATAAAGTGAGGTAAACAGTAGCAGAAAAACAATATAAAAGAAAGATAACCAAGTAATCAAAATGAAATACTGAGAAATTTTAATGGTTAACCTTGATCCAAGGAAGAGATCTAAGAAGGAACTTTCACCAATTCTCTGCAATGTTAAAGGATTATGTGTAGGGCACACCAGCAGAATTTTGGGTTAATGTTGGTTAATATTGTTCTACTTTTTTCCTCTTTTTAAAAGATTCTTTAATGTAATATGGATAGTTGGGGGGGGGGGGGAATACAGTAGGAAATAGGTAATAGTACTTGTGAAGGTACCATCACCTTTTCCTTCTCCTAGATGAAATCCCTGACTTCTGCTCACCCCACTTTTTTAATTGTCCACCAAATCCTGCTGTTTTATACCTCTGGAATGCCCTTCTCTCTATTCAAACAGACAGGTAGACCCTTTGGTTCAGGCCTTCATCTCTTCTCCTCCTCCTAACTGACCTCCCTACTGTCTCTCAAGCACTCCAATCCCACACTTCTCTCCAGGTCCTTTTCTTTAAGCACAGACCTACCTATGACAGATTCCCCTACTCAATAAATTCCACTGGCCCCCTATTCCCTCTAATATAAAATATAAGCTCTTATAGCTTTTAATATTCTTCACTGAAGATCCAACCTGTCTTTTCAACCTCATTATCAATTTTCCCCCCCTTCCTGCATGTCAACCTTCTCTGTTCCTTACAAGCAACATGTCATCTCTGGTCTTTTTGCCTTGGCTGCCTGTCCCCCCTACTTTTTACTTCTGTTTCAAAGAAGCCCTCTTTCTTCCTTCAAGATGAAACTCAATCAGCATCCTCTATATAAAATCTTTCTCGATTCCTCAGTTACTAGCATCCCAACTCCCCCAAATTATCTAGTATTCAACTACTTTGTATTTGTATTAATTTATGATATATATATTTATAACCACATAAACTTCCTATCTCTCCTACCAAACTTCGAATTGCTCTGAGTAGTCATTATTTCATTCTCTGAACATGTCATATTCCCAGTTGCCTAGCCTAGAGGAGGGACTTCATTAATGCTTGCTGACTGCTTGTCTCCACTGACTGTCCCCTGGGTGTCTCAAATGCAACATGTTCAAAACACAATTCATTGCTTCTTCCCAGATTGTCCCCCTTCCAACTATCTCCTTGTCAGCTTAGGGCATCATGATTCTTCCAAGTCACCCAGATTCCTGATGTCAAAAGATCTTTGGACTCATCTTTATAACCTCACCTGGAGCACAAAGACCACAGGCTGTGGTCTGACAGTTTTTGACTCTGCCTCTCCAATGTCACTAGCCTTTTCTTCTTTGCCCATGGACAGCCACCATCCTCCTTATGAGCTCAGGTACTCATTCCCTGACCCCTGCAATAGTGAGAGATTCCTTTCCCAGACTCAGGCCTCCAACTTATCCTACACACAGCTGCAGAAGAGATACTCCTAATGTTTGAGTCTAAAAGAGTCAGGGCCCTGCCCTCCAAGACCCAGCATCTTTCTCTTTCTTCCAACTCCTGTTTGGTTTTCAAAGTCTTTTCCAATCTGATCCTGACCTACCTTTCAAAATTAATTGCATACTGCTATCCAAAATGTACTCTATGGTCCAGTCAAACTGGTCAACAATATGATCCTTCCTGACAGCACTCTCTCCCATTGCTGTGCCTCTGACTGGACTGTCCCCCATAACTTGAAAGTACTCCCTTCACCACTTCCATCTTCAGAAACTGTAGCTTCTTTCAAAGTTCAAGAAAAATAAATCGATATGTGACTTAGATATAAGAATTATAACCAAAAAAAGTGTAGAAAAGATAAAATTGGTTGCAAAGTTGAATATACCTGGCTAATTTGGGTTATACGAAATTTCGCACAAACAAAACCAACAGTTAACATTAAGAGGGAAGCATTTAGCTGGGGTGGGGGGGAGGAATGCTACTCACTGATATATAGATAGATATATAGATAGAAATTATAAAATGATCAAATTTATAAAAGCAAGAGCTATACCCAAAGATATATGGTCAATGGAGATGAACAGGCAGTTTTCAAAGAATAAAATACAAGCTATCACCAACCACATGGAATAAATGCTCCAAATCACTAGCAGTTAGAGAAATATATGAAAGCAACTCTAAGATTGCACCTCACATCAGTGAGACTGGCCAAGAATACAAGAAAAGGAAAATAGGAGTTGCTGAAGAACCACCAAACAGGTAAATATCACCAGCACAATGTTGATGAAGCTGTAAATTGGTAAAGACATTCTGGAAAGAAATCTGAACTATTCCCCTAAGTCACTAAACTCTATCTTTGAGTCAGTCATTCCACTTGTAGGTCTATTTCCCCCACAAGATGAAAAGATGGATGGAAAAGTTTCATATGCCAAAATACACAGACACACAAATGGAAGCTTTTTGTCTGTAATGGACTGAGAACAGCTCAATGTATTACAGTTTATATATATATATATATATATATATATATATATACACACATATATATATTGCAATATTATTATGCCATAAAAAATGACAAGAGATGATTTCAGAGAAGCCTAAAAAGATTTCTATGAAGTGGTACACAGTGAAGTGAACAGAACTAGGCAAATGATTTATACTACAATATAGTAAAAATGAACAACTGTTAAAGACTTAACTACTCTGATCAAGGAAGGAAATGACTAATCATGATTCCATAGGACCACTGATGAAAAATATTCCTGTCAAATAGGTAATGAGAAGTTCAAGATGCAGACCAAGACATACATTTCCAGATACAGTCAATATGAGAATTTCTTTTGCTTAACTATGCATATTTGTTACAGTGGTCTTATTTTTCTTCTTCTTCAATGAGGAAGGAAAACTCTAGTGATAAAAAGTGAAACACTTAAGCATTTTTCAAAAATGCATTGATGATATTGGAAAAAAGAAAGACTCACAGACAAGCCAGATATTATTGAAAGCTACATACTGAATTACAGACTTAAAATAAAAACGTAAAAAGCTGTACATAGCAGTGATTTTCAGGTTTGTGTACAATACTATATTGACTTTGTATATGGAAATGCCCACTTAATTTGATAATTATTAAGGTCAACATTTTTAAAAAATTAAGTTCAGGAAAAGTTCCAGCTGCTTGTCCAAGATCCAACCTTCTGCCTCACAGCCCACTGCCCACCTGCCACCATACAAGGTAGAAATTGCTCTGCATCTACTTCATATTTAATTTTCCATTAACACATTCTGTTAAGTTTATGTCTTCTATTCCCAACTCCTCTTCTTTTAGTCCTTCAGTGTTCAGGAGGAGCATACCAACCAAATTAGGATGGTCTAAGATTAATGTTCTTTTGCTACAAGTGTAACTATCTCTAATCAAGAAAAACACAAAATAACCAAAAACCCTTAGCCTGAGAGCAAAGATAACTGAATAAGCATAAGGAAATTGCCTGTCCTCCAGAAATCAACCTCACTCTCCAAACTGGAGGCTTCTCTTCCATCCTCTTGCTCACTGACTCCCTGGAGGCTTCTACTGTCCTTAGAGGAAGGTAGCAGTTGGATTTGGTCTAGACCAAGCCCCACCTTAAGCCTATGCGTTGACTTTCAACAAAATATATTTTAGGTAAGTCTTTAAGAAAGTGTTGCCTCTCAAAACTAGGACAGATGGCCAATATTGCTCTTTGGGGGATAATTTTTATTAGGAGTAGGCCTAGAATGCTTCAATTAACCAATCACTCTGAGGAGACTTGAACCCTGGGCTGAGACAACTTCAGGGATGATAGGGAAAGGAATAGTGGGTGCAAGGCAGTCTCCCAAAGATCTCCTCTTGAAAGTGGGCCAAATGTTGAGATTTGCATAGACTACAGAATGTGGGAAAAAAGCATCAAGCATGAAACCTACATTATCTAGGCATCACTGGAGTAAAACCTTTGTTACATTAAATCAGTTTGTGTTCTATTTAAAGGAATCTTCTCTTCTACCAAGAACCATAATCTGGCTGGAAGTAAATTCCTCAATGTAAAACAATAAAAATTGTGTTAATAATTGACTCCAGAAAAAACATTCTTTAAAGAAACAATAAAGAAGAAATGTTAACTATTACAATCCAGCTGGTCACTATTTCTTTTTTGATACATTCTTCTACAACTATGGCCCATTGAAGAAAATACATATCGAAAAACACCTTAATTTCAGAAACAAGCAGTTTAGAAAGAGTAACTTTAGCAAAAGGATTCACTGCGGCACTTGCTAAAACATAAAATTCCTATTTCAATTTCCAGGCAAACATTAATACATCAATCAACACTTCATACCCTTTCCTGCCAGCCATTATTCTGGGTATGTGGGGTTCATCATCTCCTCTGAAGGAGGGACTGGAGAGATAGTTGAAATTAAATTTTCCTTTCTTTTTAGAGCTGAATTCTCTCCCTCTTCCTTTCCCCTCTACTCCATGGGAAAGCAGCTGTGCCATTTTCATTTTTGCATCCCTAAGACATGCAAAGAAAGGTTTTGCTGAACTGTGTTTCATCTTTTAAATTCATATGCAGTGATTATTATAAATAATGCAAATGAATAAACAATTATCAACTATTTAATAAGTGGTTAAAAAGAGTACAGCCTAAGACAACTCAGATACCTAGTCCCCCTTCACCCCCCCCCAATGTATCTGTGTGATCTCACACACACACACACACACACACACACACACACAAAGTCATGTTACAGAATTGTCAAACAACCTAAGAATCTCTCAAGAAGGCATTAAGGATATAAGACTGCAAAAACAGGAAAAACACTTTCAATCTATCCACACTTGCAGTCAGCTTACAGGACCTCCTCCAAAGTCTTTTCTTCTCCAGGTTAGAGTCCTGGTTCCTGGGACATACGATATGAATGAATTACAGTTTCTAACCAAAGTCCTTCCTAAAAACTGGGGCCCCTTTCAAGGGAACCCAATAATTACTGCTGTGATCTGCCCAGACTGAACAGATACAGCAAAACTCTCATCTCCTGATTTTCTCTCCTCCCAATTCCCCCCCACTTCTTTTGAGCCTTCTCAAAGTCAGCTTGTAAAAATCCCCTTATAGTCTTCTTATTCTCAATGTAGTCTTAAAAAAATAACAACCAGCTTTTTGTTGTCTTCATCTTTCCTTGCCATCCTCAGGTTAGTCAGAGTTTATCAGTAGAGGCCTCTTAAGGAATCATGTCATAGGTTGGTTATTGTTTTATTATTACCTGAACTTGCTTCTAGCAACCAATTCCTACTGGGTCAAGGAGAACAAGACTCAGCACAGAACTTCCCCTTTTGGAAGGCAGATTAAGAAATTAGAAAAGGTAATAGGGAGAGGAAAAACAAAAACACAGAGGGAGATAGAAGGAGTGGGAATGAATATCCTAAAGTTGCCCAGCTCCCTCAAGTCCCCTTCCTTTACTAGTTCCTGCTGGGAGGCAGGTGGGGCTGTTCCCCAGATTACCAGTTTCCTCCTTGGCCTAAGCAGTCTATACTCTATCTCTGTAACAATCCTGCTTTTGGGTCTCCTACCAGTTCCTCACTCTACTAACCTAAGCTCGTTTTGGAAGTTTCCTCCCTAGGAAGCTTTACCTTCCAAGCTGCTCCTTACAATTCCACCATCTGCTCCAGCCCTTCCCCAAACCTATCTGGGTTTCAGATTAAGGGGGGAATGGACATACTTTAATCCCAATTATCATTCAGGAGGACCCCGGCCCTGCCCCACACCCAGGCACACATTATATCTTTAAGAAATGCTGGTGTAGAATTGAAATCCTCAGTTTAAAGGAACTTCCACAGTCAATGTGACAACCTGGGAGTCTGGGGCTAAAGAAGGCCATTTCCTGAGCATTTGAATGGATGCATTTACAGAGGATCTGCCTTGTAAAAAATCTCTGATACTAAAATAAACAATCTGCTATCCACTAGACTGCTTTTTCAAAAATCAGATTTTAGGATTTCTAAAATTAATCTAAGAATACCCACCATGGTTCAGAAAATACCATTTACAACTAGTGTCTATTAATTATGCAAATATGCAAGATAATGTGATTTTTCTAGAAAAGTAGCACACCAGCTTCAAACCAAAAATACACACACTTAAACATACATCCCAGTTCCAATAAGTCAAGAATGACTGAATTAGAAAATTGTGCCTCACCACAATCAGATCAAGCTTCATACTCCAAGTCCTCTATGGACAGCACTAAACTCCAAGAATCCTGAGTCCCCACCCAAGACCCAAGGGCCCGAGGTAGGCAGGCCACAAGAGTCACACATCACAATGCCAGGTCTTAACTTGTACCAGACCATAGGATGGGCAATACTGTAAATGAAATAACTTTCGTTAATTACTGAGGCAAATCCAGGCCGTAGAAATAGTTTACAGGTACCTGCCTTTCAGCAAGAGACCAGTTCAGTATTTCAATAACAGCATCTAGGGAGGTTAAGAAACTGCATTGCAGGGCAGCTGGATGGCACAGTGGATAGAGCACCAGCCCTGGAGTCAGGAGGACCTGAGTTCAAACCTGGACTCAGGCACTTAATAATTACCTAGTTGTGTGACCTTGGGCGAGTCACTTAACCCCACTACCTTGCCAGAAAAAAAGAAAAAGAAAGAAACTGCATTACATGACATGGATCCAGTTTAGAAGGAAAAAGTTTTAGTGAAGTCAGTACTGGTCCTAAACAGAGTTACAAATCGTTGCAGCAACAAATCAACTGAGCTTACTGCTTACATCCCCATAAAATAAATTAGCTCAAACTTTAATTTTCCTCCAACTTTTGGGGGTTTGGGGCTATAAACTTTCCAAATCATCTAGAACTGAGATTCTAGATAATCCTTGGGATTTTATTCCTGAATATGACACAAAACTATTTACCTGTAAGATCTGATATCAACTATACCAACTCTGGTTTTAGAAATTATAATAACTGAAATCAATTAATTTGGAGAGACTATGTTGGAAATGCTTTATACTAGAAAATAGTCTTATCTAAGTTACTCATGTGCCAAACTGAGGAATAAAGACTTTAGGGGATGAGAGGGAAAACTCTTCAAGGCAATTCCTTTACTAAAGAAAAAAAAATTCCCTCAAAGAAATGCTTAGTACATTCACTTAAAGAAGCATGTGCCAGCTCAGAGCAAGACCCAAGGACCAATGGGCAAAGTCCCTGTTCTCAAGAAGCATAAATGTTAACGGGGTAGAGAAAGAACATGCCCTGGCTGACATAAGACAGAAGGTAGAGATGCCTGGCTGTACAGCCTCAGGAGGTGGCAGCTCCAAAGTTAAAGCTCGCCAGCAAATGAGGCTCAGCAGAAGCCTAGGTGAGAAGACAGTGTTTTCCAGATCTGAGAGTCCAGTCAGCCCAACTGTGGGTGGAAGAGGGCAACATGGGGCCAGTATGGCAGGAGCCCACAAAAGGGAAAAGAAGCTGGAAAAGGCTGCTGAAGCCAGCCCAGAGAGGCCTCGAATGGCATGTAAAGGCCTGCTTTAGTCTAAAGACAAGTAAAGAGGTCACTAAAGGTTCATCAACAGGGAAGGGGCAGATCTGGACTTTAGAAAAATTGCTCCCATGTGGATTCACTAAAGAGAAGAGAGGCTAAAATCTGAGAAAATCAATTAGAAATTGGCTGGAATAATCCAGCCAAAAGTGGCATCCAAGCAATGATGTCAGAAACAATAGGACTAGAAAAACTGAGCAAGTCATTTCACGAATAACCAATATTCTATTGTCAAATGGATGTTCTACTGATTGAAATAAATCAAATCTGTCCCTCCCTCCATAGCTTTGCTTAGAATTTTGTAGCTGGAGGTAAAATAGGACATCCTTTTTTTTCACTTAATTAGCTGGGAAAGTTTATTCTTTAAAATATGAAACTTTATCTGTCCAATCACTATCATCTAAAGAAAAACATTTGAAAAGGATGGAAAATAAATGACTATATTTGCTTAAAAATTGATTTGTTTTATACCTTTAAATAACAAAATACTCAACTGTGCTGTGGTGGTGGTGGTGAGTGTTAGGTCTGTGCCCTCCAAGGAAGACAAAGCTGAAAATGTCCCCAATACACCCAAATCTCCATCACAGTCCTTCTTTGTGGCAGGAATGAAGTGAGTGGAGAGGACTAGAAATGGGGGTGGCTAGGTGGCACAGTGGACAGAGCACTGGCCCTGGAGTCAGGGGGACCTGAGTTCAAATCCAGCCTCAGACACTTAATGACCTGGCTGTGTGGCCTTAGACAAGCCACTTAACCTCACTGTCTTGCAAAAAAAAAAAACCCTACAAAAACTACAAAAAAAGGGCAAAAAACACGAGACAAAAATGGAATCAGTTGAGAAGACTAGAAATGCCCCAAGATTGGGAAATAGCAAGTGAACGGAATAGCATGTAACTGCTCCAAGAAAAGATGAGTAAGAACTGTATAGGCAGATGAGCGGATAAGTAACACTGGTGGCCTACAAATCAAGAAAACCTGGTTCAAATCTAGCCTCATATCTATTTATTTGCTTATTTTTATTTATGTATATTATTTATTAACTGTACATTCCTGGACAAGTGTGAAAGTAATGGCTCTTAGGTTCAGTTTCCACACCTTACAAAATGAGGCTAAGAAGGGCGGCTAGGTGGCGCAGCGGATAAAGCACCGGCCTTGGAGTCAGGAGCACCTGGGTTCAAATCCGACCTCACACGCTTAATAATTACCTAGCTGTGTGGCCTTGGACAAGCCACTTAACCCCATTTGCCTTGCAAAAACCTAAAAAAAAAAAATTAGGCTAAGAGGAAGACCTCTCTCCCCAGGTCCTCGGGAGGATCAAATGAGATAATACAAGTCAAATGCTTTGCAAACCCTGGAGAAATGCAAGCTCTGATGATTTAGAAGTGGGACAGGATTCAGGTGAACCAGCACAGGAACCTGGAAAGCAATCTGCACAGGAGGGAGAACCAATGCCCAGAAGCAGCTGCCTGGGCACCCCAAGGGGCAGCAGCAGCAGCAGTAATGATGACGATAAGTCTGTAATCACGACGGTAAGGTAACATTTCCCTAAGGCTTACTATCCCACCACAACCACCCGGTGGGCTAGGTGCTTGTGGAAAGCTTGCCCCAAGTCACCCGACGGGTGGCCAAGCGGAGGGTGCCCAGCCGGAGTCTGGGAGCCTCCTCTCCCTGAGTTCGCGGGATGGGGCCTGGCCCAGTCCGGCGACCCCGTGACCCCGCGGTCCTCATCTGCCCAGGGGGGCGGAGAAGGAAGAGCGCCCCACATGGGGGGTGAGGCTCAGGCTGAGGGGCACTTCTGGAGGAGGGGCGGCCTCCGGGGCCTGGCCCGAGGTCAGCCGGCCTGCCTGCTGGGGCAGGCCTCCCCGGGGCGCAGGGCGCCCTCACTGCCACTCGGCTCCTTGGCACAAGTGGAGGCGGCGCCGTCCCCAGGTCAACAGCTCTCAGGGGAGATGGGGGCGGCCCAAGCCCCGCGGGCAGGCACAGGTGGGCGGCGCCGGCGGCCCCTGCCCCCCCCCCGTGCTTCCGGCTCCCCGGGGCGGCCCCTGCCCCCTCCCGTGCTTCCGGCTCCCCGGGGCGGCCCCTGCCCCCGGGGCTGCCCGCGACCGGCTGCCTGTGCTCGCCCGCCCGCCCCGGGAGGCCGCCGTCCCGCCTGGGTGGCCCGGGCCAGCTTCTCGGCGGCCCGGCCCGCCCATTTCCCGCCTCCGGCTCCTCGCCCCGCCGCCCCCCCCAGGTGCGCTCCGCGCCGCGGCCCCCGGCTCCCCGCCGAGGGGTCGGGTCTCGGGCCGCCGGGCGCCGCAGCCCCGCCCGCCCCCCGGCGGCCCGGGCCGCTCCCCGGCGCTCACCTCGCCGCCGCCGCGGCCCCGCCCCGGGCACCGGCCGCCGCCTCCGCCCGCGCCCCAAGCACGCGCGCCGCCTCCTCCCCCGGCTCCGGGCAGCGCCGACTGGGAGCGCGGACACCTGCGCGACCAGACCCCGCGTCGCGGGCCCCGCCCCCTCGCCGCCGGGCCCCGCCCCCTCGCCGCCGGGCCCCGCCCCCAGCCAACGGCCCGCCCCGACGCCCGGCGGCGGCTACGCGGCCGCGCCGAAGATCTCGCGAGATCCCGGACGCCTCCGCCTCCCGGCGAGTCTGGGCGGATCTATCGGAAAGGGAGGGGGTGGGGCGGGGCCGTCCGAGGCGCCGCGCGGCGGCCGGAGGAGCAGGGAGGGGGCGAGTGCGCACGCGCGGCGTCCCGGGCCCGAGGCGGGGCGGAGCCGCGGGGCTCGGGCCCGCCCAGGAGCTCCTGCTGGGACCTATTTCACCGGGGGAAAGCTGAGGCAGGGGGGCGGGAGCGGCGTCCGTGGAGCCCCGCACACTCGCGCAAGCCCCGCTGCCTGGCGCGCCATTGCTTCCGAAGGATGAATGGCCGCTGCAGACTTTTTTAAAATTTATTTTGAGTTTTGCCATTTTCCCCCTCCCAGGCAGCCTCCTAGTCTTCACATTGTTTCCTTCCATTGGCTTTGATTCATCCTCCCCAAAACAGGGATTGAAACCGCCAGGCGGAGGGCGCCCCGTCGGGCTCCCGCCCCGGCAATGCCCTGTTGGCATCTCCCTGGGCAAGTCACCCGCTGCCCAAAACCATCAGCCAATCACCGAGTACCCAGGAGGTCTCTCGTGCGTGCCAGGCCCCGGGGAACGTGCATGTTGTGATCCCAGGCGGGCCGCGCGTAAGTGCGGCGCAGGCACGTGGCGAAGGCCTTGCTTCCTCCCCTGAAGTGAAGATCTGGTGTCGCGGCAGCTCTCCAGCCTGTGAGCTGTGAGGAGAACCAAGCTCAAAGCTCCGGATTGCCGCAGACTCGAGTAGCCTCATCCCGCCACAATCCTTGCCTGAATCCTGAGATTTGCCAAGCATCTTATTCCCTTTATCTATTTAATGCTCACTGCCACCCTGGGAGTATGTCTGGGAGGACTGGAACAACTCAGGAGAGTGCTGTTCAGTCTGTCCAAATCCATACTCATTGCTTCCCTGACACTATCTATCCCTCTGATTCCTCTGCCATCCCCTTTTCACGTTGCCTTCAATCTTTCCCAACATCAGGGTCTTTCCCAAAGAATCCTGTCTTCTCATTATGTGGCCAAATTACTTAAACTTCAGCTTCGGTAATTGCCCCCCCAATGAAGAAACTGAATTAATTTTGTTTGACTATTTACCGATTTGTCCTCCTTGCTGTCCAAGAAACTCTCAAGTCTTCTGCAGCACTATGTTTTAAGAGAATCAATTCCACAGGGTTCAGTCTTCCTTATCCAACTCTCGCAGCCATCCGTTGTTGCTAGAAAAACTATAGCTGTGACTCAGAAGAGCTGCCAACTGGACCTTGATTTATTGTTTCCTTGATTGTTCTAGCATTTAGAAACTGACAGAAAATTGTTCCATGAACTTTATTTTCCCAAATACATTAAATATTTAAGCTTTAATTGGTTATGGGATTTAACCAGTCTGATTACCCCCATTTTACAGATGGGGAATCTGAAGATTAGAGAGGTCATAGTGACTTGCCTAGAATCACACCTGAGTTTTACTTGAAGACTTGTAGGAAGGAGATCCTTCAGAGGTAGTGCAGTACATCTCCTTTGATGGCTCAAGATGTTGATTTCCCCCCATATGTTAAACCTCAAATTTTCCACTCTGTAATTTGCTATGAGGACTGCCCTCTGGGATGAATAAGTGCAAGTAAAATGGAAATGTACTGGATTTGGAATCAAAAGTCAATATTTTGAATCTTCACTGTACCCTTGGAAAAACCTGGGGACTTTCTTAGGGAAATAGAAGCAAGAGATGACCATTGGAAAGCATCATATTTCAATTTAAGGGGGAAAGCTTTAGCAACTGCTTGTCTAAAGGTAGACGACTGCCTTTTAAGGTAATGAGTTCCTTTTTATTGGAAATACTTAAACCAAAACCTATTATCTCTGCCTTACTTGAATAATGTCTGGAAAACCCCAGATGCTTTACAAAGGAATATTTACTTTAAATAGTATTATCACAAATATACAAACTTACTCCATTCAGCACATGGGAGACATGATGCTGTGATCCTCTCAGTCTTTGAAGAGGGAAAGGGGAGAGTCATAGATAAGATGTGAGTCCAAAAAGCACAGTCCATAGTCTGAATCCAGACCCTCCTTCAGGCTTTATCCAGGCATCCTGACTTCTCTGAGCCCCATGTCAGAGTGATTTGATGTACAACTCTTGTCTGCAATCCTGGTTTCAAAGTCACCACTGCTTTGATTTCTAGATCCTAAGAGAATAACTTTTGTAACAGTTAGAAAATGAGAATAAAGCACCCAGAATAAAACAAAACACAGAACACATGCCCAGACCCATGCTGGGTTAACATGCCAGGTGGGCATCCATGCTATATTGAGTGGGCATCTAGACCAGGTGGATGTCCATGTTGAATGGCATTCATGTTGAATGGGCATTCATGCCCAGTGGTATCCATGCTGTTTGGACATCCACATCATGTGGGCATCTATGCTGGGTGGGCATTCATGCTGAGTGGGTGTCCATGCCAGGGTACCCATGCTAAATTTGATAGACAAGAATCAGAGAAAAGACCAACAGTTAAAAAACAATCATTAACTTATGTTTACTACTTTTTTAATTGGGTTTTTTCTTTTTAATTTGTTTTTCACATTTCTACAATGATCTTGTTGTAAAAGTAAACATAATCTCTTCTCCCCCCAAAAAAGAGAAAACCTCAACAAAAATAAAGTGAAAGGAAAAAAAAGTGTGCTTCAATCTATATTCAGATGCCTTCAGCTCTATCTTTGGGATGGATTGCATTCTTTATTATAAGTCCATCCTTGAAGTTGCTTCAATATCCCCCCCAAAAAAATTGCTATTATTATCTGTATTTCTTTCCATCTTATTCCTTCCCACCATTTATTCTATTCTCTCTCTCCTTTCACCCTGTCCCTCCTCAAAAATGTATTGTATCTGACTACCCTCTCTTCTATCTTCTACAAGATCTTCCCTCTCTTCTATCATCTACACCCCTGTCCTCTGCCTCTGTCCTCTTTCTCCCATCCCTTTCCTCTCCTTTTTTCCTCTAGTGTAGGACTAATTTCTATATCCTATTAAGTGTGTATGTTATTTCCTCTCTGATCCACTTCCAAAGAGAAAGAAAGGTTATTCATCACCCCTCATCTTCACCCCTTCCACTCAACTGTAAAAGCTTTTCCTTGTCTCTTTTACAAAAATATCTTAGCCCATTCTACTTCTCCTTTCCCTCTCTCACAGTACATTCCTTTCTCACCCATTAACTCCATCTTTATAACATATTACCTTCATATTCAATTCCCTCCTGTACCTTGTCTATATATACTCCTAACTGCTCCAATAAATGAGAAAGTTCATATGAGTTATCAGCATCATCTTCCTATGGAGGAATACACACAGTTCAACATCATTGATCCCTCATAATTAGTGCTTCACTTGAGTCCTGTACTTGAAGATCAAATTTTTTGTTCAGCTCTGGTCATTTCATCAGGAAAGTTTGAAAGTCCCCTATTTCATTGAATGTCCATATTTTCTCCTGAAAGAGGATGTTCGGTTTACTGGGTGCTAATTCTTGGTTGTAATTCATGTTCTTTTGCCTTCCAAAATATCATATTCCAAATCCTACAAGCCCTTGATGTAGGCACTGTTAAATCCTGTGTAATCCTGTCTGTAACTTCACAGTATTTGAATTGTTTCTTTCTGGCTTCTTGTAATATTTTCTTCTTGACTTGAGAGTTCTGGAATTTGACTTATAATATTCCTGGAAGTTTTATTTTGGAATCTCTTTCAGAAGGTGAATGATGGATTCCCTCAATTTCTATTTTACCCTCTACTTCTAGGATATAGGAAATCAATTTTCCTGGAGAATTCTTAAAAAAATAAAGTGTTGACCATTTTTTTTAAAATCCTGACTTTCAGGTAGTCCAATAATTTTTAAATTATTTCCTCTGAATCTGTTTTCCAGGTCAGTTGTTTTTTCAAATGATGTTTCCTATTTTCTTCCAGTTTTTCATTCTTTTGGTTTTGTTTTATTGTTTCTTGATTTCTCACAAAGTTATCAGCTTCCCTTAACTCCATTCTATATTTGAAGGAATTATTTTCTTCGGAGAGTTTTTTCCCCTCCTATTCCATCTGGCCAATTCTGCTTTTTTAAGGCATTCTTCTCATTAACCTTCTGGACTGCTTTTTCTATTTTACCCAAACTGGTTTTTAAGATGTTATTTTCTTCAGCATTTTTTGTATCTCCTTCACCAAGCTGCTGATTTGGTTTTCATGATTTTCTCACATCACTCTCCTTTCTCTTTCCAATTTTTCCTCTACCTCACATTCTTGATTTTCAAGACCAATTCATATTTTTTTGGTGGCTTTGGAAACAGAAGCTTAGATTTGATCATCTTCTGAGGATATATTTTGATCCTTCATAGGCTCAAAGTAATTATTCATGTTCAAATTCTTTTTCTTTCATAGTTTGCTCATTTCCCCAGCCTATGACTTGATTTTAACTCTTTGTTAAGGTAGGACTCTCCATCTAAGGTGGAGGAGGCTCTTTCCCATGCTTTTGAGGGTTTTGGAGACATCCTCCAGGAACCTCAATTCCTTCAAGTATTATGACAGGCTCTGACTGCTCTCCTGGCCTGTGTTCTGTGGACGACCACAAGCTCTCCTCTCTGCCCCAGAGCTATGAGGAGGGTCCTTACTTTGCTATGGCAGTAAGAGACTCCAGACTGTGGCCTGGATCTAAGTGTGGGCAAAGCAACAGAGTCCTGCCCCAGGGTTAGCAGAGAGACCCCTGCAGTCTCCCCCCACCCCTTATCCTCTGTGGACTGAGTGCTCTGGAAGCAGCTGCTGGAGCCTCCACAGGCCTGCTTCTTGTTCCTGGTCCCTGGGTTCCCCTCTCTGATACAGCAGGGTTTTCCTGCTGATCTTCCAAGTTGTCCTTGGCAATCCCTGGGCTGAGAGGCCTGGAAACTACCCCCACTGCCACAGACCCAGTCACCCCCAGGGACCCAGACACCTCAAGAGCTGTTCCTGGAAGGCTGGAGCACCACTCAAATGTGGTGCAGCCAGGGCTGTGCTGTGGCCCTTTCCAACCCTGGTGGAACCACAGATCTTCTAGGTTGCCTTGGGCCAGAAAATTCCTTCATTCAGTCTTTCTGTGAGTTCTACTTCTCTAGAATTTGGTTAGAGTCATAACTGGTCTGGGGGAGCTGCTGGGATTTCCCACCTTCACTCAACCATCTTGGTTCCACCTCGAGCTTACTACTCTTAAAGACACCAATCAAAGGCTCCCCACCACCCATATAGCAGGGATCCATGTTGGGCAAGTGAAAATATTCAAAGGTTGGCTCCATGTCAGAACTGGACATTCCTAGAAGCCCAAATTACCCATCTATAGGTAACTAACACATTCATTCAAGTATTTGTCATATTAAGACAGTCAAGAGCTTATATGGGAGAACTAGGCTAAATAGTAGGGGATAGGCTTAGTCCTGTTACTTCTACCCCTAAAGTTCCTAATCTATTGGAAGCCTCACCCACACCACTTTTGTCTCCTAGCATCTATGTACCACAAGCTCTGATGTCTAGTTCCAGATCTCTAGCCATCTCATCAGCCTAGAACCTCATGAACTTTTAAAACAAGCTCAAGTTCTTCCCCTAAACCATACCCTAAACATTGCTTCTTTCTTTGCCAGTGTGATTCTACTAATCTTGTTGTGATTATCCCTAACCCCTGGAAACATGATAGCAGTGCTTCCAGTCTGAGGGTTGCAAGTTTCAAATAAGAATGGATGGGAAAGCAGTTTGCAAACCTGAAAGTGTATGATTATAATTATGATATTATTATTATTAGCCATCAATCACCAGGTTTCCAATCTAGCGATGACTCCATTCCCTGAGCCTTCTACTGCATTCCTACCATGCTCAAACAATAGAGAAATATAAGGGTAATGCTAGTAAATGTTTAACAATTGGGCTCTCTAGAAAGAAAGAAAAACACACACACACAAGTATAATTTGTTTTATTAACACTTTCCTAAGTCTAAACAATCAATAAAACAATAAATCAAGCCCTAAGTGTAACACAGATTTCTGAGGTGTAAATGTTCACACTGAAAATTTAATGATCAGCCTCTTGGTTAGATCTGTTAGATCTGAGTCCAGCATAACCTTGTCCATACCTCCCCATGGCCTCCCTCTCTGACACTAATGTTGAGGCAACACTTTGTCTCAGATCACTGAGAATAATTGGTGTTGTTCTTAAGGGAATGCTGAGCTTGGACATGTAATACTGCTCTAGTCTCTTGATGTGGGGAGCTCATGTGCCAGACCCTTTACCACAAAGCATTCTTTTTAATGTCAGATTTCCAGTCCCACTGGCTTGTGATGGGCAGGGCTGCCAAGCCAAACAAATGGCTCAATGAAAAGGAAAGATATTGGCAGTGATGCAGAAAGGACAGTCAGGTAGAACAGATAAAGTTCAAGGATATGGGAGTGTTGGAAAGCTGGGGATGTGCCAAGGAGGGAAGAAATAAGAAGAAAAGGGGCAGGACAGTTGCTGATCTTCCAAAAGGCTTAGAAAGGAGAGTGTGATTTGAACTGGTATGTGGGAACAGAATGAATCTCAAGAGCTCTTCAAAATTCATTTCAACTACAGCATTCAAGGGGTTTTAAGGTAGAAGAGAACTGTATAACTGTTCTATGAATGATGGAAGGAAGGAAGGAGGAAGGAAGGAAGGAAGGAAGGAAGGAAGGAAGGAAGGAAGGATTTATAAAATGTTTACTATATATGAAGCACTATGCTAAGCACTGAAGATACCATAAAACAACAGTCCAGTTCCTGCTTTCCAGGGCTCACATTCCAACAGAAGAGCCAACACTGGGGTAGCTAGGGGGTACAGTGGATAGCAAGCTGTACCCTGAGACAGGAAGACCTGATTTCAAATCTGACTTCATCCATAAAATGGACATATATCTCCCAGAGTTATTGTGAGGATCAGATGATATCATATTTGTGAAGTTCTTAGTGCAATATCCAGTAAACAGTAGACACTATATACATACTTTTGCTTTTGTTGCTGAGTTATTTTTTCAGTTGTGTCCAACTCTTCATGACCCAATTTGGACTTTTCTTGGCAGAGATCCTAGTTTTCCATTTTGTTCTCTAACACATTTTACAAATGAGCAAATGGAGTCAGGCAGAAGTAAAGTGACTTGCCCAGGGTCACACAGGAAGGAAGCTAGATTTGAACTCAAAAAGATGAGTCTTCCTCACTCCAGTTCCACTGGTCTATCCCTGTGCCATAAGCATGATTTCACCTTCAAGTCCCCTTAGGGGGAAGTGACTTCCTCTTTAATAGCATTTCTATTTATAAAGTGATATCAGTTTCTGATGTTGAATTATTGGACAGGGCCAAAGATTTAGGTGTTCAGAACTTTTCAGGTCTACATTGGTGAATCACCTGCAGGATCAGTGGCCAGGTGACATCTCGCTAGGGGCTGCTTCCCAGAATGACACCTGTAGACTCTGGTCTGGAAATATGGGTATTCACAAGGTTCTTGGGTTCAGAATCTGTCAAAAGAGGAGAATCCAAGTTGTTGAGTGGTCTATCTTGTCTGGCACATACTTCCACCTATCTCTCTCCCAAGATGCTTTGCTGTCTCTGTTGACTTACCTGTTCTGTGTGTAGCAGCTGGTGGGGATGAGTGATCCTCAGAAGTCAGGCCCCTCATGAAGTGGTGATTATGTAGACTGAATTGGAAACAAGTTTAGTTTTGTCAAGGGAGTATCCCCCTCTCCCCAGCGGTCCTAAACCTACATGGGCTTTTTCAGCTGGTTGTGGAAAGAGCCTGAGGTTTGTAGTTTGGCTTCCCATTTTCCCTTGGGTCTTTAATATATGTATGAGTTTGAACAAGGATCTTACCCTTTCTGATTCTCAGTTTTCTTAGCTATCAACAGAGGGCAATGGGTTGGATGGTCTCTAAAGCTACATCCTATGCTGCTTCCTTCAAGATGGAGTTCATGAATCATATCCTATAGAGAGACCTTTTGCTGATCCCCTTAGTGCTGAGTGTTTGATCACCTTCTCAGAGTATTATGTATGTAGTCATCAGTGAACATATATGCCAGGAGCAACTAGGTAGCTCAGTAGATAGAGCACTGGTCTTGGACTCAGGAGAGCAGGAGTTCAAATCCAGCCTCAGACACTTGACACTAACTATCTGTGTGACCTTGGGCAAGTCGCTTAGCCCCGACTGCCTCACATCCAGTCATCCTGATTTCTCTCTGATCATTAGACCTAGATGGCTGTGGAAGAGAAAGTGAACTGATTGACTTAGCCCCCCCCCCCTTACTCAAATCCAATTCACTTGCTTGCTATGGCATCACCTCCCCTATGTCATGATCTTCTTCTTCAAGAATGAAGGACGAATATCATTATTATATCCCACCCCCTGCCATCATCAGCAAAGCACTATACTTCTTAATTTAAGATCCAGATTTCAGAGGGTCTGTGATCTGGGATAAGGAAAGAAAGTATTCTATTTTCACTAAGCTCTAACAAATTTAACATGTGTTGGTATACAAACACACATATATACATATCTATATTGTAAATTCTGATTTCACAAAAATATCAAAAATATATCTTATTTTTACCATATTTCTGGCAGAAAATGATCATTTCCTTCACTTTATATATGCATATATCTATTTATAATATGTGTGCATCTGTGTGGTGGGTATGTGTGTATGCATGTGTATTCTGAGGAGTCATAATACAAAAAGATTGTCTAATAGATCCATTGCACAAAAATTGTTTGTATCATGGATCCCACTATAGAATGTAATCTCTTGGAAGGCAGGGATAGGTTTAGGTTTTATTGTTGTATCTATCCTCTCTCACACTGGGCACTCTATTCAATTCAAAAGATAATTTTGGTTATTGTAGTGTTCTTTCTTAGGTCACAATTCCTCCAACCTCACTGGAAGGGAGTGAGGTTAATTATATCTTTCCATCAATGTTCTAGGTATGCTTTTGGAGGGTTGTGGTGTCTCTCCTCTATTCTAATGTGTTCCCACCACTTTTAACTGACAGGGATAAATTCCTGTTTTGTTTAACCAAGCAACATCAATTAAGCCATAGCATTCACCTAATACTAAAACTAATGTTTTGGAGAAGCTAAGTGGCACAGTGGATAGAGCCCTGACCCTGGAGTCAGGAGGACTTGAGTTCAAATCTGATCTCAGACACTTAATAATTACCTAGCTGTGTGACCTTGGGCAGGTCACCTAACCCCATTGCCTAGCAAAAAACCAAAAAAAAAAAAAAATACTAATACTAATGTTTATTATCTTCCTTGGTATATTGCCTAGTATATTGCCAGTCTTTACCCTAACACCTCTTCTACTTCTCTGCCAAATTTGTTTGTGCTATTTGAAGTTATAGCTGTCAGTTTACTGAAGACTTCATTTTTTTTCTCTAGTTCTCATTATATGAACTTGTTCAATCATTTTTAGGTATATGTGTAACTCTTCATGACTTTATTTGGGGTTTTGTTGGAAAGATAACTAAAGTGATTTGCCTTGGCCTTCTCCATTTTACAGATGAGGAAACCAAGGCAGACAAAACGTAAGGACACATAGCCAGTAAGTATCTGAGGCTAGATTTAAACTCAGGAAGATGAGTCTGGTCACCCATATGAAGTTAAGCAATCTCATTTTTCTCTTACACCATTTTTCTCAACAATGTCCTGGTTCCCTATCTACAAAATTGTAAGGAGAATGTGTTTAACCTTATAAAGTCCTTTGAAGTCACCAGATGAAAGGAAGCACAAAGTCTTGTAATGTATTATTAATTTTATTGTTGTCATTGTTAATGTGATGCTTCATACACCTATGGATTCTTCCTCTTGAAGTAATGTTTATTTTTATAGACTCTTAGAAGTGGATTGAACCTTAAATACCAAATAGTTCATCTTCTTACTATGTGAAAGGAAACTTTTTTTTATAGATGGTAATCTAATCTTGAATACTGCCAATGATATGGAAATCACAACATTTCCCAACACCTCATTTTGTTTGGTCAGGAGACATTTTGGTCCCTGGAAAATTCTTTGTTCTATAGCAGTTGCTTTGGACTCACTAAAGAGGCTAGCTCTGACTTCCCCTCAGATTTCTAGGTGTAAACCTGAAGGGTTGGGGTGTCTCTCCACTACTGCTATTGACCAGAGCTTCACTATATATTTAACCAATTTCATTTAACAACTCATTTTTGATGTTATAGTTCAGTCATTTCAATAGTCTTTGAGCCTTCTGTACCCTGTTTGGAATTTTCTTGGCAAATATCCTAGAGTGTTATACCATTTCCTTCTCCTTATTTTTTTACAGATGAAGAAACTGAGGCAATCACGAATAAGTGATTTGTCCAGAGTCACATAGCTAGTGTCTGAGGTCAGATTTGGACTCAGGACTTCCTAACTCCAGACCCAGCACTCTATTCATTGTGTTACCTAGCCATCCCATTTCATATCCACAAAGGGGTATTTACTTTGAGGATAGAGAAAGAAGCATAAATATCTCTGCTCCCCACACCTTAGGGGCTCTTTCTCTTCTTTATCAACCTGATTCCTGGGGGGAAATGTGATTAGATATGGCAAACAAAAGAAGTATATGCATTTCTTACCCCCAGCTCACACTGGGGGGGAGCCATTATCTACTAGACCACTTCAGTCTTTGGAGTGAGACTTAGACTTTACATACTTAATACAATTTGTTCATAATATTGACCCAATGGGAGTTGACATTACAAGGCAGCACGGCTGCTGAATGGGTCCCTGTCTTAGCTAATGATGAGTTGGGTCCTCAACATCCCTCCTCCCCTCCTAGCCTCAATGCTTGGCTTACTGGCACTCAGGAAGGACTCTATTTTCAGATTTCTTAGTAGCCCTCTCTTCTGATCTTCTGAAATTCCCAAGGTCAAAGCCATCTCTAGTGTCCTCACTCTAAAGCAATGGGGGGGGGGGGGCTTAGGCCTGTCTCCCTAAGTATTATCTCTCACCTCACAGAGCTAGACAGGACAGAGTAAGAACAAAAGGGACAGGCCTGGATGTTCAATGTCTTGAAAGCACCCCAGCCAATCAGACTTTCCTTCATTATGTGGTTTGCAAACTGGAACCAGTTATAGGCTGTCTGCACTTGCTTGAGTCCACAAAAGAATGTCATCTGGTGAACTCTGCCCATGCTTCTAGGGGGCGAGGCTCCTTGAATGGTCTTATTTTACTGGGTCAATACTTGCCTCCCTATGGGTAACCTCATCTATTGGGCCCTTGTTCTTCAATTCCAAAAATAAGTCCTAGCTCCCTTTTAACATGACAGCCCTGCACATATCTGAAGATGGTAACCATATTTTTCACCATTCTTTACTTCTCCAGGCTAAATATTTCCACTTCTTTCACTCATTCTTCATAATGCTGCTTCTCTGACCAATTTGACTTTTTCTGAATCTCTTCTAGCCTATAAATACAATTTATCAGGTGTGGCCCAACCAGAATAAAGTACAAAGTGCAGAGGGAATATTGTTTCCTTTTATATAATCACTGCACTATTAAATCACTCCCAAGTTCTATTTGTCTTTTTTGTTTTTTAGCAGCTCATAGTCAGCTTGTGATCAATTAATCCTTGACTCTTTTTCCCTGTATCCCCTCACAAATTGCTTTTAAATTAAACCTCCCTCATCCCATACTTAAACAACTATTTATCTTTAATGAACACTCTTGTTAGTTTTGGCATGTCATTATAACCCATCAAGATGTTTTTGAATCCCAGTTCTTTCATATATTCCAAAAGCTATTCCTTTATAGTTTTAAGCAATTTGAAATTCTGATGAGCATGCCTTCATTATTCTTTGTTGCCAAAAGGAAGACTGTGCCACTTATTCATCATGGTGGAAAGATGTCATTTAGCCTGTTTCCTCATATGTAAAATTGGGATAATAATCCATCATGCTTAGTGATTGTGAAAGTATTCTAAAAACTTTAACTGACTATACAAACAAATCATATATAGACACACATATATGATATTCAAGTTATTAATAAAATTTTGAAATTTTGTCATTCATCTCTAGCCTTGTACCAATCTATGTGTATTGGAGTATTCAGGCAGGGCTAGCACCTCTGGTGTGAGGACTTGCCAGTTGCTCATCCACTTTTGGTGTCTACCTGGCACTCAATTCTCACCTGTGGCTCCAAGAATCTTTAGATAAATGGTGACCATATCTATATAAAACCTTCTCAGCTGTAGGAGGTTGAAGGTAACCAAAGGACCTCCCAACATATGAAGACTTCCTCTGATCAAATAAGTAGATAAGAATTTTTGTTCCAGTTGCAGTGAAAATGACTGAGGTGGGCCCTGTAGAGCAGGTCAGACATCAAAGATGGCAGGATCATCCACTGCATCCTGTGCCATTGCCAATCCCCTTGACTTTTGTCTTGTCACTGGACTTCAACATAGGAAGAAAAGAGTAAGACTGATGACTTTGTATAGTTCTGCCTCACTATAATCCAACTGATGCTCAAGTGAAGTGAACCCTCTGTGATGTCATTGGTCCCCTTTGAAAATGAAAGACAAACAACATTATGTGGTCATTAGAGCTTGATGGCACATATGGCTGATATTGTTGGAATGGTTGACCATCTAAAAATCAGTCAGAACTTTGAAATTCACTTAAAACATTTTACAAAGCCCAGAATAGAGTCATTCTAAAAACAAAATAAAAGGAAATGTGATTGTAGGTTTTCAAAGGGAAGGCAACGCCTAATGAACATCCTTTCATCTGGAATGGAAAGCCTAGCTATATGGATGTGGTAATTCATTAGGAGAAGATGCTGTGCAGAGTGCAGTTAATGTTCATATCTGCCAGTCAGTCAATCAATCAATCAACATTTATTGAGGGCAATAATCAACAGGCTCTGTGTTAAGTGGTGAGGATACAAAAGAGGACAAAAGCAAATCCCTCATCTCAAAAAAGCTGACTGTCTAAATGGTGGTCTGATCTTCCTATGGAAAGAGTAGCTCAGAATGAATAAGTCCTAGAGATTACTAATCAGAGCAAGTGGCTTGGTCTGGCTGTGTCTAAAGCATTGTTGGTTCAGGGTCAGGCACAAAGAAAACACTAAATAAATCTTAATTCCCTTCCCTTTTCCTCCATCCCTGCCATGTATAAGTGATGACAAAGAAGTAGCAGAATTCTTGTTGTTTAATTGTATCTGACTCTTTTTGACCCCAGTTGGGGTTTTCTTGATGGGATACTGGAGTAGTTTTCCATTTTCTTCTTCAATTTATTTATTAAAGATGAAGAAACTGAGGCAAATAATTAATTGACTTGCCCAGAGTCACCCAGATAGAAAGTGCCCTAGGGAAAATTTGAACTCAGATCTTCCTGCTTCTCAATCCAGCTCTATTCATTTCACCACCTAAATCATTGAATCAAAGGAGCTTAGAACTGGAAAAGACAATAAAATATCCTCTCTTTCTCTCTTGTTTTACAGATGAGAAAGCTGTGGACCAAAGAGGTTAGTCCAGTAACATGCAGTCCCTGACTAGTTTGTGGTAGAGCCGGTATTATAGCTCACACTTCAGTGTTTTTTCCACTATTCAAGACTTAACATTTGTACATGGATGGGATAGAGTATAGAACTTTAAAGCCAGAAAAGATCTTCAGGTCTAATTCCTTCATTTTTCACATTCCGTGGACATTTTCTATGAAACAACCTGAAATTCTTCAGTAGGGGCTGGAGATATTTGTGCCTACTAGAAATGTGTAGGTTTTATTTATTCAACACTTTCTGATCAATGATAATGATGGTTGTGAAATATGATCTGTGTGTGCATTGGCTCTGAATATGCCATAAAAACAAGGAAAGGGAATATGGTGAAGAGTAACTTATAAGCAACTATTTTCTTTTCCTGTACAATGCACAGTATAAGCTGGTACCCTGATGTTATTAGGCAAATAGTCTTGTTTGGGAATTCATTAAGCCTATTTTCCTCCACCTCCTTGGAATTCAACCAACCCCAAATCTTGCAAAACATACAAAAGAGCTCTCACATCTTGGACTAATTTGTTTTTCAAGTTAGTCTTTTAAGAAATACAATAGTGAAATAACATGGTCTTGTTTTTTACTTTCAGGATACTGGCCAAGACAGCTGAATACTCAGACCAAAGGAAGTTGCCCTGGAGAGAACATTTCTTTGTAGAAAGGACAAAAATATTCAGGCCAGCCTTGCTTTCAAGTTTAACTTCCTTGATGAAATTCACTACGTGGACAAAAGAAAAGAATAAATCAAGTTAGTAAATAATAAAGTGATTTGAAAATATTCATTGACCTCAGTAATGTAAATTTAAAATAAACATAGAAAATAATAACTGGTTGGGGACTGAGCAAAGCTCTTGATATTATTGTTAATGTTCCATGCCCAAATCTTCTCTTCCTCCTTCAGCTTCCTTCTTTCACACAGATTACCTCTATGCTGATGACTCTTTCATATTCAGATCAAAAGAAGACACATAGCCACTGCACACAGGCACACTCAGAGTGGGAAATAGTGATCCAATAAAGAAGTAGACAATTAGAAATACACCAAGAGTGAGAAGCATAACAGAAGCCAAAGAAGGAAACTTTCCAGAAAGAGGCGATTCCCAGCAGCATTAATGGCTACAGAGAGAGATCTAGGAGTGAGTGTAAGACATGAAAAATAGTCAATGGATTTAGCAGTTTAAAAATCTCCCTCTCTAGATCCTCTTCTAGCTATTGTCCTAAATCTCTCCTTCCTTTCTCAACCAAACTCCCTGAAAAAGCTACATACTACATGCTACTAGCTATAACAAGATATACTGTAAACTAATCACTATAAAACCACATACTATATATTAATCACTATTAAAATCTATCTTGAATACTAATTGCTGTTAAAGACACAGCCTATATACTAATCACTATAAAAAGATATAATCTATATACTAATTGCTATAAAAAGATAAGTACTCTATACCAGTTGCTATATATAAAAAGTTATGCAGCATATGCAAATTGTCTCCTTTTCCTCTCTTCTCACTCCTAAACCCTCTGAAATCTAATTTCTAATCTTATAACTCAACTTTCCAATTGACCTTTTTATAGCATTCAATAATGTTGATAACCTTCTCCTTTTGGATATTGTCTTCTCTTGGCATTTTCATGTTATTGCTCTTTTTTTCTTGGTCCTTTTCCTATCTATCATAAAATGTTCTTCAGTTTCCTTTGCTGGCATGTCCTTCAAGTTTTAGCCTAGTTGATGTACCCCAAACCTCTTCTCTAGATCCTTTTCCCTTTGTCCTCTACTCTTTTCTTATTTAATGGATTTATCAGTGCCTATCAGTTTACTTATCATCTTTGTGTTGATGACTCCCATACCTTTATGTCCAGCACAGGTCTCTCTTTGAAGCTTTTAATCTCAGAAAAAGTTCCTTGAATAAAAGGGAAGAGGCAGCATTAATAAGAAAACTAAAACAATCTATAGGAGACAACAGACAATCTTCAATTAATAAATGATCAAAGGATATGAGAAGGCAGTTTTCAAATGAAGAAATTAAAGCAATATATAATCTTATGAAAAAATGCTCCAAATCATTCTTGATTAGAGAAATGCAAATTAAAACAGCTATGAGATACCATTTCACACCTATCAGATTGACTAAGATGGCAAAAAGGGAAAATGATCAATATTAGAGTAGATGTGGGAATATTGGGATATTAATGCATTGTTAGTGGAGTTATGAACTAATTCAATATCCTGAACTAATTCAGTATCCTGAAGAGCAATCTGAAACTATGCCCAAAGAGCAATAAAACGTTGACCCAGAAATACCAATATTAGCTTATGTTCAAAAGAAATCATAAAAATGGGAAAAGTTCTACAAGTTCAAAATATTTATAGCAGCTCTTTCTGTAGTGGCAAAGACTTGGAAATTGAGGGAATTCCCATCAATAAGGAAATAGCTGAACAAGTTAGGGAACATGAATGCTGTGGAGTATTATTGTTCAGACTTTAGAGAAGTATATAAAGAATTTGTTCACATTGACAACAATACTGTGAGTTGATCAACTATGATGGATGCAGCTCCTCTCAGCAATTCAGAGAATCTAGGACAACCCTGGGAAATCTGTTATGGACAATGCCATCAACATCCAGAGAGAAAACAAAATACAGACTCTGAATGGATACTATATTCACTTTTTAAAAACTTCTCATGTTTTTTTTCCTTTCTATTCCATGGTTTTCTTTTTTTCCCCTTTAGTCCTAATTCTTTAAACAGAAAACAACTAATTTGGGAATATGTTAAACACAAAAATACTTGTACAACTTTTAACCAAGTTGAGGGAATGGGGGTGGGAAAAGAAAATGGTAGAAAAATATATAACTTAAAAATATGCAAGTGGATGAATGCTGAAAAACTTCCATAACCTGTAATTAGAAAAATCAAATCAAATATCAATTTAAAAGGAGCTGAAAACCCAGCTGGTGCAAGTCTTTTACCCAATGTTCCCAATATGGAGGAGTTTTACAACTCACAGTTCTGGACAGCAATGGAAAGAAGAGGTATTATGAGAAAAGAAACCTGAAGATCAATGGTTAGGTGAGAAACTGAATAAAACCATAGCTTACAATCAGATAGAGTGTCAGAAAGAGAGGAGGAAAGAAGGTGTCCACAATATAATCATTAAGTATTATATTTGAATATTAAAAGAAATGAATTCAAAAAATTCATTTAAAAATTCTTTGAAATCCTTAATGATCCTTGAACAATGTCAAGAAACACCAGAATGGTCCAAAAGAGAACTTAAAAATTTAAAGGGAAAAAAATGAAAGAATTGGTGGTCTGAAAATGAGTGCTCATACAATCTTTAAAAGAACACAAATAACAGAACAGAGAAAAATGAACACATGTTGAATAATATCTTCAAAGAAGCAGAGACCCTGAAAAAGATTTAGAGATTGAGAAATCCTGAAATGGAAGAAAATTTTGTAGAAGTGGAGCAAAACACAAAATTCTGAAAAAGAATATATGAATTCTATTAAAGCCAAAGCTACTATCCTTGAACACAGGTTATGCAGTAAACTTAATGATCAAAATATCCCAAAAGATATAAAATAAAATACTCAGAAACTCTACTAAAGAAATAATATAAGGAAACTTCCTTTATTTTTTGAATACAGATGGAAAACAATTATTGATCAAATCTTCAGACTAATTGACTGAATCTACAATTCATCACCAGAAAATAAAATATTCTAATCCAAATTCTAGGACATAAAATAGTTAAATTTCTCAATTGCAATATCATACAACAAATTATATAATAATCCAATGAAAGACATGCATATATGAATGAGAAGACCATCAAATAGTCCAGAATTATTCCACAGACAAAGGAAATTGTGACAAGAAGAAAATAAAATATGACAAAAAGCAAAGAAACTCAAGATACAATTCAGTATGACACATCTTGTAAGCCTAAGTCTAGTCACAACCCCAAAATATAGACTTTCAACAAAAGAGAGGTATTTGAAGTATTCCTGTCAAAAACAGAGATGATGATCAGATTACTTAATTTACTCCAAACCAAACACAAACATAGATAAATTAGTTCAATTTTTATTTAAAAAATAAATAAAGAAACCAGTCATTTCATATTTATAAACTGTTGCTTAAAAATGGATCTATGGGATAAAATAAAGTACAAAGATGGATCATTAAGGGACCAAAACCTAAGAAATTAAATAATTAAGGAAAACAAATTAGGAGAAAGGAAGGAGAAGTGGTTGAAGTAATAATCTTTTAACTAAATCCCAAGAAGGAATAACAGAAGGGAGAGTTATACAAACAAGGAAATGGGGGGTAAGTAACAACTGGGGTCAGTAATGCAACATGAGAGGGAACATAACACCAAAGACTGGATAACATAGCCTGGAGATCAGAGACTGGACATTGTTAGGATTAGCTTTGATAAACTGGGGCACAGAGAGATCCCCCTTCATGTTACTTTCCCCCTGACATTGCTTTATTTATGAACTGATATTTCTAAGCCTAAAACACAACAGAAAGTAGAGAAGATAGAGGGAGATCTACAAAGGAATAACATAGAAATAACATATAAGGAAGTTTAAATTTGCTACTTTAAAAACTTAACCCTTATTACACAAATTAAGAAGAAATGAATAAACACATGAATAAGAAATCATATAGCACATGAATCAGAATATAAAATTCAGAAGAGACTGGAAGGGAAAAGAAATTAGGTCAAAGCAAAGGAAAACTTTGAAAAGGGTGTGGCAAAAGACTGTTACTTAAAATAAGAGGTTTGTGGAGAGGAAAAATTTTAAGCTATTTGGTTGACTTGATGGGGGAAAAGAAAGATAAAGGGAAGGGAGAGAAATAGGGAATAAAAAGAAATTAACAAAATAAATTCAGAAATTTTAGGACAATTAGGTAAATAAGAATGAGAGGTTAAGGTTGAGGGACAAATCCTTAGAAGATATTATTTGAATAGCCTAGTATCAAAGTGTAAGCCCAGCTAATTTCAGGGACAAAGTACTGACTTAAAAGAGAAAAGAGATCAAAAATGCAAAATAAAAAATAGAACAAAAACCACAAATCTAACAATTATAACTTTAACTTTAATAGGTTAAATTATCCACAACAAATAAAAGAATGTCAGAATTGGGAAGAAAAAAATCTAATAGTATGCTGTATACAAGAAATATTCTCCCTATCCCACCTAGGCTTTTAGAGAATGAAGAGATTTTTACTATGGGGGTTATATTTACCACACATCAGGTAACTTAAAAAAACATGAAAAAACAATAGGAATTCAGTTAAAATTATGCTATCAGTCAAAATGGACATAAATATTGGGTTTAATCAAGAGAAAAACATAAAATACAAGTATAGAAAAAACATTTTCAATATGTCAAATGTGTACATTTAAAAATAAAAGCATTATTTATAACAAGGAAACACTACAAGCTTTATCAATAAATACAGAAGTCAAACAGGATGCCTCTTTTTCTGCTACTATTTAGCACAGTTCTGGAAATGCTGGCAATGATAAGACATAAGGATAGTAAAATTATGAAATGGTAGAGAAGGAAAAAAATGCCCATTTACTAAGGATATGGCAGTTCATTTATAATACCTCTAGGGGTGGCTAGGTGGCACAGTGGATAGAGCACTCTGGAGTCAGGAGTACCTGAGTTCAAATCCAGCCTCAGACACTTAATAATTACCTAGTTGTGTGGCCTTGGGCAAGGCACTTAATCCCATTGCCTTGCAAAAACCTATAATACCTCTAAAAAAACCCAGAAAAGACAATAACTTTTACAAAGAACATGACACAAAATCCAGAAAATCATCAACATTTCTATATAGTGATGACAAAACCCAAGAGGAAATAATAGGAAAATTCCATTAAAAATAATCACAAAAGCATAAAATATATGGAAGCAATCTGTGCAGACACACTCAAGACAAATACTATTACACAATATTCTTTAAAGAACTATAGAATGGCAGGAAACATGGTCATTTTTGCTTCTGATTGGGCCACACCACTATAATAAAAATGGAATCATTTAAATCAACTTAGAGATATGATGGTATACTAATTAAATGACCAATAGTATAGTCATTTGGAGAAGCCAAAGGTCTAGAATCCTCTGAGAAATAATGAAAATAGGAATGAAGGTAGGAAAAGGGGGTAGGACTAGCGCTACCAGACTTCAAGTTATGTTACAATGCATCCATTGGATTACTTAAACAAAAATAGAAGGATAAATCTGTGGGAAAGATGAAGATTCAGAAGCAAAGGACCTTAAAAATAAAATCCTGAGAATATATTATTTGAAGAACTCACTATTTGACAATAACTGCTAAGGGAATAAAGAAATTAGCTGAGCAAAAATTATCTTCAACCATTGTTTTAGATCATATAGTAGAATAAGCTCAAAATGATATATGAGTTGATTGTAAGAGAAAGAAAAACAGGATGGGGGGAGAGAGAGAGAGAGAGAGAGAGAGAGAGAGAGAGAGAGAGAGAGAGAGAGAGAGAGAACAGAGAAAGACAGAGAGACCATGGAAGAAGGGAAAGAGGGAAGAGAAGGGAAGAGAAGGAAATGAAAGGGAAGCAAAATAAATTGGGCAAAGTACCTTTCACAGTTAGCAAGGAGGGGGGATAGAAATGATCACAAAAGATAAAACTTTATTTAGATTGAATGAAACTGAAAAGCTCTTGTACTAACAAAATTAATAAAACTAGAATTAAGAAGGGAAAGTAACAATTGGGAAAAAAATCTTTGAATCAAGTATCTTTCATGAATTCTGGTATTTAAGATATTTGAAATTTTAAACTGATTAATGACCATGAATCATTTTCCAATGTATCAATCCAAAGTAGTTCATGAATCAAGAAGAATATTAATGACATTCAAAAATTGCTACTAACTCCTAATAGTAAGAAAAGCACAAATCACAAAAGTTCTAGACTTTCAGTAAATTGGCAAATATGAAAAGTATGTAGAAAACCAGTGTTGGAGAGGAAAAACAGGGATACAAACACATTGCTTGATGGGAATTGAACCAGTTTGTTTTTGTAAAGCAATTTGGAATTATTTTTAAAATAAATAAACTAAAACAATGACTCACATGTCCAAATCCTTTGACCCAGATATCTCACCCCTTGTTATATACTCTAAGGTCAAAATAGAAAGAAAAGACCTATAGAGAGAGACATATTTGTAATAACATTTTGGCATAATTATGGAAAGTGTAGATGCCCTTCAGTTGGAGAAATAGATAAACTGTAATTCAGCAATGTAATAAGATTTTACTGTAGTTTAAGAAATAGATGTGAAGAATTCAGAGAAACATGGAAAACTCATATGAACTGACACAGTCAAGTTAGTAGAATGAAGAAAATTGATACATGGTGAAGCAAAAGAACTGTGAAGGGCAAAATGACTATGATATAAATGAGGGGGAAAAACAGGAAAACAAAAGGGTAACTGGAAAAATAATAATGGCAAACCTGAATCCCAAAGAAAGTTTGAGAAAATCCACATGACTTTTTTCATTGCAGGTTTGAAGGATTATGAGTATAGAATATTATATATATTCTCAGACATTGATGTGTTGGTTTTGTGGAACTGTTTTTTCCTTTATTTTTCAGCCTTTTTAAAGGGAAGAAAGAGGATTATGTTCAGAAATAAGATGCTGAAACAATAAATATATTAATATAAATGATCTGGATATATTTTGTTGCCTTAAGGAAAATAATTTTAGTGATGTATTGGGGCTTATGACCTAAATTTCAGGGGCTGATGGTGAATGAACAGTGAAAAGGTGAAAGTAAGAATGCATAGCTATTTTGTCTAATAATTAGAAAGTAAAAGTAAAGAGATATAGATAAAAACATTAAAGAACTGACAGGAATAAGTAATGGGTTTTGCTTTGTTTTGTTTTAAAGATGAGGGAGAAGTGGTTATGTTTGTAGACAACAAGGAAGAAGCCAAAAGATTCATTGAAATTGAGAGAAGAGAAGAAATGAATAGAGATGGTAGAATTCAGATGGGAAGGGGAGGAATGGAATAAAAGGTCCAAGAAGAGAAAACAAACTGCGAAAAGAATAGTTACCTCTCCCTCAATGACTGGAGCAAAGAATGAGAGGAGGAATAATGAAATAGAGGAAATTTCAAGTATGGAGTAGAAGAGATAAGGGAGGTCATGACAGATAGGCTCAGGATCAAAGGTTTTTTTCATTGTAAGATGTCTGTTTAGTGATGGGACATATGGTGCTGGTAGGGTCTTAAAAAAGGTTGAAACAGCTATTGGGGAAAACAAAATGAAAGGATTAATGTGTGTCATTAAATGATCAGTTGAAATTACGTAACACTATTGCAGTGGACCAAGACCAGGACATTGTCACATGGCCTCCTCAAGAAATATTCAAATCACTAGGAAGAGTAGAATTAGTGAAGGCAGTTTGATGAAGACTAGCAAGGTGTAAGATGATGAAAGGAAAGAGGGTAAAGATTCAAGGCTAATGAATAGATAAATTGTACAATTAAGACTTAAGGGGGCAGCTAGGTGGTATAGTGGATAAAGCACCAGCCTTGGAGTCAGGAGTATCTGGGTTCAAATCTACTCTCAGACACTTAATAATTACCTGGCTGTGTGGCCTTGGGCAAGCCACTTAACCCCATTTGCTTTGCAAAAACCTAAAGAACAAAACAAACAAACAAATACTTAAGGAAGAAAAGTGAGACCAGAGTAGGGGTGATGGATGGATGGATGGATGGGAAGGGCAAAAATAGTGGAAGGCATGCCTACCATGTACAAGGCCTAAGAAATCCTTTACATTGAATCTATTAATTAGCCTGGTCTTCAATGAAAGGAGGTATAATCCTTTTTCTAATACTCCTTGGATCATTTCATACTGTCCCTGGTACCCTGATGAAAGATTTTCTTTAAACTTAGGTTTTGTTTTATGTCTAGGGTCTCCTCAAAGAAGAAAGTAGAAAAAATACCCAGTGCACCATATGAAACAGGTATGGGGAAGGTATTTTTTTCCTACCCACAAAAGTAATATAAAACATAGAACAGTCACAGGCATTCATTTTACAGAAATAAACTTGAATAAGCGGCAATATTGATTCTTAAACTCATATAAACCTGAGGTATTTCCTGGCACTGCTGAAAAGGCACTTTGTATCTTGCCTTGGTTTTGCATTCTTCACCTCAGGGTAGGTGTTTTTGGGAATCCAAGTCCAAGGTTTGGGCTCATCTTTGCTGCTGATCATGTGCTCCAGGAGCACTGGAATAGTTTCCAGGAACTCTTCCCTTTCTTGCCAGTCACCTCTTACCAAAAGAGTAAGACCACCAAACCTCTCAAACTCAAAAAAGTGTCTCTCAAGCCTGGATCATACTAATTCATTCATTCATCAAAAGCTACCACAGAGAAAGCAACCAAAGATCCAGGATCAGGCATACCACCAACCTGCTTGGGTACACCAGCAAACTTCCAACTCCCTAATAGGTAGAGTTAAGTGATGGTGAAGGGTCCAGTCATCCCTATCAATTGCTTACCAACTGCCCCTTATGGGACAGGCAAGCCAACCTACCTGAAATAGTAAGCTACCCTAAGGAAGAGTCAGGAGGAGTCTTGTGCTAATCAGATCGATCTACAACCCTGATCACCAGCCCCTCCTCAAACAACATTGTAGACAGCATAAGCCCCTTAAGTCGGGTCTACATATATTTACATATAGATACTTGTGTGTGTGTGTATAAACACATTAATACACACATATATATGTATATACATTCTCTTTCTAGACATTTAGAGCCTTATACATATGAATTTATAGTATTTTATTTTTAGTTATATATGATAATAGTTTTCAATATTCATTTTTGATAAGATTTTGAGATCCAAATTATTTTTCCTCCTTCCCTTACTCCCCTCCCCAAGATGGCAAACAATCAGATATAGATTATATTTGTATAATCATGTTGGACCCATTTCCACTTTAGTTATATTGTAAAAGAAAAAAACAGAACAAATGGGAAAATCATGGGAAAAAACAACAAAAAAGTGAAAATAGTATGCTTTGTTCTAGATTCAGATTCCATAACTCTTGTTCTGAATGTGGATGGCATTTTCTATCATGAGTCTTTTAGAATTGTCTTGGATCATTGGATAATTAAGAAGAGCTAAATCTATTATAGTTGATCATTTCACAATGTTGCTCTGACTATATACCATGTTCTCCTGCTTCTGCTCACTTCACTCAGCATCAGTTCATGTAAGTCTTTCCAGGTTTTTCTGAAATCTTCCTGCTTATCATTTCTTATAGCACTATAGTATTCCATCACAAGCATTTATCACATCTTGCTCAATTCTTCTCCAAATGATAAATATTCCATCAATTTTTGATTCTTTACCACCACAAAAAGAGTTGTTATAAATATTTTTGTACGTGTAAGCCTTTTACCCTTTTTTATGCTCTCTTTGGGATACAGAACTGGAAGTGGTATTGCTGGATCAAAGGATTTGCACAATTTGATAGCCCTTTGGGCATATGAACCTAATAAGCTTTGGGAATAGCAGTATCCCCTAGATCACTGACCACACTTCTAGCCAGAATCTGAGGAAACAGCTTCTATGAAGAAAGGAATCACATTCTTTACCACCATCATCACCAATTGGTTCAGACCTGCAGGTAAGCCCGAGAACCCCAGGAGTGGCATTATCTTTCAGATCATGGGTTCTGCTTCTAGCCACCTTTCTGACAAGAAACAATCTGTATGAAGATGCAGCCTGGTAACTGCTTCTGGGGAGAAGACTGTTCAAGTTCCTGAAGACCAAAAAAAGGAAGGTTTTTCCAAGAGACTTCTTGGCAGGGCAGCTAGGTTATGCACTGGATAGAGCACCAGCCCTGGAGTCAGGAGTACCTGAGTTCAAATTTGCCCTCAGATGCTTAATAATTGCCTAGCTGTGTGACCTTGGGCAAGTCACTTAAGCCTTAAATAAATAAAAAATTTTAAAATACCTAAAACAAAAGAAACTCCTTTGCTCTGTGAAATAGTGCATTAGAAACTGAGTCATTTCTATCAGTAGGAAAGATATTAAAGGAAATACTTTAACATCTACTTTGCTGATTCCACTTTAAGGGCCACAGGACTTTTCCATCTCATTTGCAGTTGAAACATTCTGCATATGTGGTTTCCTCCATTGGAATGTGAGCAAGGACAGTCTTACTTTTCAATGTATATCACCAGGGTTTTGTCCAATATTTTATAGATAGTAATGATATAAATAAAATTTAATTCATTCATTTGTTTGTTCATATGGTGGTCAAGGTAGGGGATAGGGTAAGCAGCACTTCCCCATCTCTCATGGAAAGAAGCCTGAAAACAGCCTGGGCATGAGTAACAACTAGGAAGAGAAGTTTTACAAAAGCTTCAGGGTGCAGTGAGGCAGCACAGTAGATAAATCACCAGCCCTGGAGTCAAGAGAACCTGAGTTCAAATCCAGCCTCAGACACTTAATAATTGCCTAGCTGTGTGACCTTGGGAAAATCACTTAATCCCATAGCCTTGAAAAAAAATAAAACTACTTCAGGTAGTAATATCTTTTTCAGATCTACTGAGTTATCTGTTCTTCCTGCACTAATAGCGTTGTCCACTCAAAGTTCAAACCCTTTGACATCAAGTCACACAAAACCAGAAACATTTAGGGGCTTATCATTCTCCAAATAGCTAAGGATAGAGCTTGTTATTGAGTCATTTTTAAACCCTTTTGGCAGAGATACTGGAGTGGTTTGCCATTTCCTTCTCCATCCAACTAATAAATGAGGAAACTGAGGCAAACAAGGTGATGCAACTTGTCCAGTGTCACACAACTGGTAAATGTCTAAGGCTGCATTGTGACTCAGGTCCTTATAATCCCAGGATTGATGCCTCTATCTTTTTATTTTGTAGACATTTTGTGTATACTCTTAAGGCCATAAGTTGATCCCTTGGTATAATATAAACTCATTGAATTTAGTGATTGCCTCATTTGTGATCTTTTACTGTATGAAGACTAGCAGTGTCAGAAACAAAGTAGGTATTTAATAAGTAAACAGGGACTTTTACCAATCAGAAAATTATTAATTAAATCATTCTATTTAGTCACAGTAGCTTTTTTTTAGGTTTTTGCAAGGCAAATGGGGTTAAGTGGCTTGCCCAAGGCCACACAGCTAGGTAATTATTAAGTGTCTGAGACGGGATTTGAACCCAGGTACTCCTCACTCCAAAGCCGGTGCTTTATCCACTACACCACCTAGCTGCCCCAGTCATAGTAGTTTTAAAAAAAGGATATGAAATCAAACTTACTGCCAAATTTTGTTTTCCCTTACCACTTTATTCAATCTTATTTCCTCCCTTCTCTCCATCCCCCAACCCCTGGCAGTCCCTGCCATTGAAATATATTTCAAAACATTGCCCAACACAGAATAATAACCACATTCCTTTATGAATCTGGAATAAATCCTCTTGGAAATGATCAGCTTTCTTCCCACCTGTCCATATGGACTGAATGTTCCAGCTGACATTGTAATAATTCATAATCGAGATGCCAAAGGAAGTTTATATCCTGTGCTGAATTGAGTTCCTGTGTTTAAGGAAAACAGAAAGAGATGGACACTTTCTTTCACCTATTCAGAACTCTCATCTCAACTCTTGCATAATTGGATTCTTTATTAAATTAATTCAGAGAATGTTCAACATTTTCCTGAATTTGAATTTTGCTGAAACCACATTCTGTATTATTTTTTCTGTCACTTGATATTCACAAAGGGAATTGAATAGCTAGTCACTTTTAATTGACTGTGGCATACATATCTTCTGTTTTTTGTCAGTATCTTGGCATCCCTCCTCTCCCAGGACAAATGGAGTGGCCAATCTTCCCCAAGAACAAAGCTAGGGGAGATGGAAAGAACTTCTCCAGATGAAAAGCAGGATTGAAAGCAATCCTAGATGAAAGACTGTGGTAACTGAGGGAAATATGCAGTGATGTCATAATAGTTCTTTCTCCTAAGCAGTAGGGTTAGGAAATGCCAGCATAAACAAGCCTACTGGTACACCCATGCCCTGAGCTAGTAAGTTCACAATGTTCTTTGCATACTTTCAGATAGGTCATCTTACTTGACCGTTACTCTTTTTGAGAGTCAGTGACTTCTAGATTGTCTCTGTGTTGACAATCTTCAAATTTAAATTGTAAAATGAATGTAGTAATGGAAGCTAGGTGATACTGTGGATAGAGCCCTGGTCCTGCAGTGAGGAGGACTTGAGTTCAAATCCTGCCTCAAGAGACTTACTAGCTGTGTGACCCTGGACAAACTGCCCAACTTTGATTGCCTCCAAAAATAAATAAATAAAATGGATGTGGCAAATGTTAGCAAACCTTAAATTACTATGAACATGTTTATCATCATCATCACCATCATTATTCTGGGTCGCCTCAAGGACCATGTCTTAGTGCTAGTGAACAACTACAATAATGGTTCTAATGACAACACCAAATAAAAGTTTGAAGGGACCCTGGGGAAGGGTAAAGGGTCATAGATGGAGAGCATCTATGCTGTAGTGGTCTGCTTATAAACTGAGAACACTTAGAGAAAGGCCCTCAGTACATGAGAAGAGTATTGAAAAATATGGATTATTGGTGGGGATGGTGGTGGTGGTGGTGGTGGTGGTAGTCCTTCAATCCTCAAAGAGGACCAATGACTTTGGGAGGATATCTTGGCTTGCAAGTGAATTGGATTTGAGTGAGGCACGGCTATGCAGTCACCAGTCTCATTCTCTCCTACAGAGTTATTAGGGTCCAGTGACTCACTCTGAGTCATCAAAACCAAAGAATATGAATGAATAAATCACAAAGGACTGTATTTTTTCTCTTGTGACCAGGTTTTTGTATGTACTCAGGTGACCCAAAAGGGAGGCTATTTAAGAAATGGCAGGAATCTGCTTCTGGGAGAAGTCATTCTACAATTCCTCTACCCCAGGGTGGAATCAGCCTTTCCCATTGAATGTGTAGCCAGAACATGATTTGTCTTTAAATCTGTCAGCCTGGGTCAGTCTTTCTCTCTTTCCTGTAGTACTGGTGGGAGGTATGAGGATTGGGGTGTGGTGAAGTTTTTAATCATCTAAGAATTAAGCTAGGGGGAGGAAAGAGTCACCCTACCTCCTCTACTTTTATTCTGAATTTAAGAAATGAGACCAAGCTTTTCCATAACATAGTAGAATAGAAAAAATATATTGCACATGAAACTGCAAATCTATTATATACAACTTATAAACATATAATAAAAATATAATAAAAGTTATGTTACATTCTTTTTTTTCTTCCCTCCCCCAAAGTAGCTACCAATTGCCACAAATGTGTGTTTGTAAGTATATAAAAATCATTCTATATAGGTTTCTGTTTATCACTTCTTTCTCTAGATGCAAATATTCTTCCTTCATACATCCTTTGTAGTCAGTTTAGATATTTATAATAGTCAAAATGACTTAATCACTCCAGGTTGATTTTAAAGCAGCATTGTTGTTACTGTATATACCATTTTCTTGGTTCTGCTCATTTTGCTCTTCATTATTTTATGCAAGCCTCTCCATGTTATTTTTAAGATCATCCAGCTCATCATTTCTTACAGCATAGTCATATCCCATCACAATGCTGGAATGCCATAGAGCCTTGGTGAAATGGGAAAGACCTGACTCTAAAAGACCAAGGTCTTCCATTGAATACCAACTATTCTGATCTTACAGTATCAGGTCACTGGGCTCATATACACAGGTCCCTTTAGATCCTGTGACCCTGTGAATTCAACTTGGGATTTCCATCTTTTCTTATTTGCTCTTTTTAGTCCTAGATACAGGAGATAGGGCCCTTGAATCCAAGAACTCAAACCACTGTGATCCAGGTAGCAAGGTTCCAGATTGCATGTTCAGTTTGGAAGCCTGAAAAGTCAACTTCTTGAGACATACATAAACCCAAGGCAGTTTTTGACTTAAAACTTGATGGGAGTATTGCTGTAGAGGAATGGAATGAAATTGTGAACCCCTCCCTTACTTTAAGACTGAGTACTATACAGCCCTGTTTGTGGTGGCAAAGAATTGGAAATTAGGTGAATGCCCTTCAATTGGGGAATGGCTTAACAAACTGTGTGTGTATGTGATGGAACACTATTGTTCCATTAGAACCCAGGAGGGACGGGAACTCAGGGAAGCCTGGAGGGACTTGAATGAACTGATGCAGAGCGAGATGAGCAGAACCAGAAGAACACTGTACACCCTGAAAGCAATATGGGGGCGATGATCAACCTTAATGGACTTGCTAATACCAACAGAGAAACAATCAGGCACGATTTGGGGGTTTCTGTGATGGAGAATACCATCTGTACCCAGAGAAAGAATTGTGGAGTTTGAACAAAGACCAAAGACTATTACCTTTAATTTAAAAAACAAAACATTATCTTATTATGTAATTTTGCTCTTATACTTTATTTTTCTTCCTTAAGGATATGATTTCTCTCTCATCACATTCGACTTAGATCAATGTCTACCATGGAAACAATGCAAAGACTAACAGAATGCCTTCTGTGGGGGGTGGGGGAGGGAAGCAAGATTAGGGGGAAAATTGTAAAATTCAAAATAAAATCTTTCTTTAAAAAAGAAAACCATGGTGATGTAAGAAACAGGAAACATTGATAACGACTTACTTTATAAAAACAAAGACTGATACTATAAAGTGGGGAGGAGAGAGAGAGTTATGCCTCCCAGGTGTGGCGTTTGCAATATTTGTTTTTTTCTTGCAAAAGCTCATCTGAGGGGCAGCTAGGTGGTGCAATGGATAGGGCACCAGCCCTGAAGTCAGGAGGACCTGAGTTCAAATGTGACCTCAGACACTTAATAATTACCTAGCTGTGTGGCCTTGGGCAAGCCACTTTAACCCCATTGCCTTGCAAAAAACCTAAAAAAAAAAAAGCTCATCTGAATGACAGATGGAATTGGGTTGGTTGGGAAGCCCTTAAAATTGGTGAAATATTATTTGTGGTGACCTGAGCCATGGGAAGAGAGAGATTCCCAAATCTCCTTAGGAGTATGGGAGAACCTCAGAGGAGGGATTAAAAACAACTGAATCGGCCTTTGGGGATTATTCTAGCCCCTACGGAATAATCATTGTTTGGTTATATAAGTAATACATACTCTCCATGTTAAACACCAAGAAGATAACAGATGTTATCTGGTATCTCAGACTTCGAAATGAATGAAAGTGAGTATGTGAGCCCACCCACCCCCAAGAAGGAACCCAGTTTTCATAATTGATGACCATATCCCCTTTGTTTAGCTTCTGTATCTGAGGGCCTTTCATTGAACCAGGAACCAGGCTCTGCCATTTTCCCTGCTATGACATTTCTCATCTGTCCTCATCTCTCTACTCTTGAAGCCAATATCTTAATTCAGGCCCCCATTTTCCTTACCTGGACTACTGAAAGGAAACAAGTGTCCTTGATCCTCCCTAGTACTTCCTCTCTGCAATATAGTCTTCTTACTTAAGCTACTAAAATAATCCTACAAAAGCCTGTCAATGGCAATCAAGACCAAGCCCTTCTATGTAAATCCTTGCTATTGTTCCCTGTCTTCTCTAGAGTATTGCTCCTACAATAATTTCTTTCATTTTTACCTTTCCTCATCTGTTACCTCTTTCCTGCTGCATAAAAACACAGCCAGGTTTCCCTCATCCTTAAAAACTCCTCACTTGTCATGCTAGCATCCTATATCCCTTCTCCCAATTCATAGTCAAACTCCTAGAAAACAAATCCTGCAAAAGAAAATTGAAAAACCAACCAAATAAACAAACAAACCCTGTCTTTTACCAGTTTTCAACTTTACTCACTTCTCAAGCCTTTGAGATCTACCTTCTAGTTTCATCATTCAACCAAAAAACAGCTCTCTCTCCAAAGTTATCAATGTCTCTTAATTGCCCAATCTGATGACATGTCTCTCAATCCTTAGCTTTCTTGAACTTTCTGCCCTATCAATACTGTTGACCTCTCTCTCCTCTTAACACTCTCCTTTCTAGGTTTTCATGACTTGACTCTTTCCCTGTACTCCTTCCATCTCTCTAAAGTCTTCTCCTCAGTCTCATGTGTTGGATCACCATATCTATATTCCACCACTTAACAGTGGTGTGTGCTGATTAATGTTTTATAACTGAATTTCCAGAAAAGAAATGTACATACTTTTAAGTTTAAGTTTTTGATAATAACATTTTCAATTAACAATTCAATGTTTTCAATATTAACATTACTTTTTTAAGTCTAAAAAAAAATCAACAAAACAATAACTCAAGTCCAGACTTATAGCAATAGGGGATTTCCATGGTGTAAATGTTCACAAATGAAAATTTAACAATAGACACTCCAGAGTTAGTTGAGTTGACTCCCTAGGACTTTGACTCCCTTCTTTCTCCATACTCTTTCACTTCTCCCTTTACCCTCCCACTTGGTACCTTTTCAGTTTTCATGAGTTTAAGTATCATTTCTATTAGACTATTCTCAGATGTACCAGTCCAGTCCCAGTTTCTCTCCTGGACTCTTGTCTTCCACCACCACTTGTATACAGGACGTCTCAACTCCTATAGCTTGTAGTCATTTCCAATGGGACATGTCTAAAACAGAACTCATCACCTCTTCCCCCAGAACCCTCCCCTCTTCTGAATTTCCTCATACCAGCATCACATCTGCAAGTCACCTCTTCCTCATTCTACTTTACCCTCTTCCCCATAACTAATTTATTATCTTGTCATTCCTATCTCTCCAACATTTCTCACATCTTCCCCTTTTCTCTATTTTCCCAGACACTGCCTCATTTGGGCACTCATCACCTCTTCAATGACCTCCTAGTTAGTCACCCTACCTCAAGTGTCTTTTCCTTCTCCAATCCATTCTACATAATTGTCAAAGTGGTTTTCCTAAACTATGTCACTTTACTATTCAGTAAATGCTTCATTTTACCTCTAGAATCAACTATAAACTCATCTGTTTGGTATTTAAAGTCCCTCCCAACCTGGTTCCAATTTGCATCTCCAGGCATTATACACTAGTTCTCCAGCCAAACTCTCCTTCCTATTCCTTAGAAAGAACACTTCATCTTCCATCTCTGAGCCACTGAAAGCCTCTCTCCCATCCCTAGAACTCATTCTCTACGCATTTCTACCTATTATAACCTTCAGTTTTCTTAAAAAGACTTCATCTTCTATAGGAGGCATTTCTTTTTTTTTTAGGTTTTTTTTTTGTAAGGCAATGGGGTTAAGTGGCTTGCCCAAGGCCACACAGCTAGGTAATGATTAAGTGTCTGAGGCTGGATTTGAACTCAGGTACTCCTGACTCCAAGGCCGGTGCTCTATCCACTACACCACCTAGCCGCCCAGGAGGCATTTCTTGATGCCACTAAGTTGTTAGTCTCCTCCCTCCCCATATTATTTTGTATTTATGTATTTGTTTCATATTTATTCTGCATAAATTTATGTAAGGTAGGGGAAAGTGTTAGAGTAGGGCAGGGATTGGCCACTAAGCTTTGGGTTTTCCATTACAACATTTGAAAACAGGTTTATTAATGTCAAAGTGAAAGATGCAGAGCAGGTCACGCTGGTTCTCACTGGCCAGTCCCCATTACATTTCTATGCATGCATGTTTGTCTCCCAAGGAAGAAAATAAGCTCCTTGAAGGCAAGGGCCCATTATGTTTTGTCTTTGTAATTCCATCCTCTAGTAATAGTGCTCTGAACATATCAAATGCTTACTTAGGTGTGATGCAAGTGATGATTGGTTTTAGAATAAAATATAGACTTGTTCAGCATGGTATCTAAGGCCCCCTAAATGTGATCCTGACTTACCTTTCAAGTCTTATTTCACATTATTTCCTTTCTCATGCATAATCTATTGAAAATGAACTTCTAAATATTCTCTTCTGTTTTCTCCATTCATGCTCTTTGTTGATCTCCTGCCTGGATTACTTCTTCCTCATCTCAGCATCTGAGAATCTGCAGTTTCCTTTTAAGCTTAATTATTTTATTAAATAAATATTATATCCCAGATATTATTCTAAATTCTGTATAAATAATATGCCTTTGTTCCTTACAAGAATCCTGGGAGGTAAATGTTGTTATTTCCATTTTATAGTTGAGGTAAATAAAGCTTCAATGACTTGCCCAGTGTCATACAGCCAGTATCTGAGGATGCTTTTAAGAGATGAAGAAACTGACCAGGATGTAAGACCTTACCCAAAGGACTAGGTTCATTTCTCAGTTTGTATTTACTTTTCCTCTTCTAAATATTTTACCTCACTCCAGCAAGGGCAATCCTTAGCCATTGTCCCTATCACTATAGCAAACGAGCAGAGGTCATTGTGACTTCAGTCCTGGGATTTAGATTCTCTCAATGAGGCTGATTCCAGTGGGGAGTCCTCTGATTTCTCATCCTCCTCTCCCTTGATTTCCTCATCCAGGGTAATACCTCAGTTTTCCAAAATATAGCTAACTAATGACTTTAAATCTATTTGGAAGAAAAAACAAAGCAAATCTATTTCTACGTGCTAAGAATGACAATTCAAAGTTACTTATTAAGGAATGCTTTCTAGCATAGTCATCAGACCCAAAGAATTGGTAATGACCAACCCCAACCCAATATATTTTTAGTCCATCTTCCATGAATCTTTTTCCTTCCCTGAGTCTTTGGATTATATGGATATATCTACCAACATTCTGGAAACCCCAAATTAAAATTCAATGAGTCAGTGAAGGGACAGAATTACAAAAGCAAAAACCTCAAGAATGTTCAAATTCTTGTTCCAGACAGGTTCACTCAGATGACTTGGGTCCAAAAAACTGTTGGGATTATTGAGTTGGACTGAAGAATTCATATGAAAGAAGTACATGGTACAATATAGAGGAGTCCCAAGACCTGAATTCAAATCTTAACTCCAATCTTTTATGTGACCTTGGGAAAACCACTTAAATCACCTTGGGACTCAGTTTCCTCATTTATAAAATGAACAAGAGGGTTTTTTAGGTCCCTTCCAGCTCTCAATCTACAATCCACATAAGAGTTTAGAAAAATCTCCATTTAACACTGATTTCAAGTGAATTTCAATCCAACGTTGGAACAAATGTGTATTAAGACTCTTCCTTGGGTTCCAGGGAGAATATACAAATGAACAAGCTTGAACACCCTTCAGATTGTCAGACATATATAGATGCAAATAGCCACGTGAGAAGGGAGAATACAGAGGGCTTGACATGGAAATTCCTTCTGCCAGAGAATTGTAACAAAGGGTTCCTCAGAGGAGTTGACATTTGAATAAGGAGGAGAATTTTGATAGGTGGAAGGAAATTTCAGGAGGAAGGAATACTATTTGTGAACACACTGACACTGACACAATTCTTCAAGGCTTGCAAAACTTTACATGGATTATTTCACTATTCTTTCAACAGTCACCATTTCAGACAAGAACTATGGGTGTAATTATCTCCCTTTTACAAAGGAGGAGACTCAGGCTCAGAGAGATTCAATGACATTTCCTAGGTTACACAATGAACAAATGTCAGAGGCAAGATGCAAACTCAAGATACTGGAATGGAGTCAGAAAGACTCATGTTCTATTATTGTCACAATCATTTACTAGTCATATTGAAGCCAATTCAGTGTTACTATGGGCAAGTCAATTCCTCTCTCTGCCTCGGTTTCCTCATCTGTGAAATGGGGCTAATAATACCTCTCAGGACTGTTGTGAGGATTAAATGAGGTAATAGTTGTAAAGTGTTTTATTGATGTTAAAGCTTCATATAAATGCTAGTTTGCTATTTTGAATCTGGGTATCTGGGCAGTGGTTATGCCATTATTAAAAATAACTCACACTTGGCAATTTACTCCTAATAAACCTATATAAATATGATTATCATTAGTTTACAGAGGATTGAGCCTGGGAGGCAGAGACCCTTGCATATGATCACTCAGCTTTGTTTCTGAGACAGGCTTTCTACTCTGTGCAATTCTTCCTTACTTAATTCATAGACAAGTCAAAACATCACTCATTCAATATTGTGACATCATGGGTCTCCAAAATGAAGGAAGAACAATAACAATCAGAGTCTGGCACCAGGACTCCTAACGCACCACAAACTGCCTCTAACAAAGAGATGGCAGGTAGGGGAAATCTGAGTTTGCTTCATAAATTCTCCATAAATTCATCCATAAATGATGGGACTTCTGCAAGCAACAAATCATTATTAAGAACTGGTTTTTCTCTAGGATCCATGCTAGACCCTGGGAGTATATGAAGAAAGGCAAAAACCCAGTCCTCACCTTTGGGGAATTCACATGTAAATGGGGAAGTCAACATGTAAACAACTTAAATACAAACAAGCTTATAGATGGCACCAATTAAAGATAATCTACACAGAGAAGGTTCTGGCATATAGGGGGACCAGAAAAGGTTTCCTTTTAGAAAGCTGGATTGTAGCTGAGAATTGAAGGAATTCAGGGGAGCCCCAGGAGGATATGGGGAGGGGAAGGGCATCAAGGAGAGCTTCAGGTGAGGGGACAATCAGTGAAAAGGCCTGGAGTCAGGTGTGGCAGGGAGTCCAGGGATGAAATGTGGGGTTAGGAGTTTGAAGCTATGTTAGGAATGAGAAGATAGGAAGAATGGAGCCAGGGTATGAAGGGGTGAAAGCAATCTGGGACTTATGCTCAAAGAATTATAAAATTCTTTATTCTTGGACCCCAGCAAAACTACTATTAGTTCTGTTTCCCAAGATAACCAGAGAAAATAGAAAAGAATATTTTCTAAAATATTTATATTTCTGTCTATATGTGGTGACAAAGAACTGGAATGGCTGGATAAGTTGTGTAAATGACTGACCGTATGCGGTTGTGCTATAAGAAATGATGAGCTAGTTGATGTTAGAAAAATTTTGGAAAGACTTGCACAAAATAATAGTGAAGTGAGCAGAACCAAGAGAACATTGTATACAGTAAGAAAATTATTGTTCAAAGAATAAATGTGAATGACTGAAATATACATGCATATGTGTATGTGTATGTGTGTGTGTGTGTGTGTGTGTGTGAGAGAGAGAGAGAGAGAGAGAGAGAGAGAGAGAGGTAACCTGTAGTGTGGGGTGGGAGAGGGGGAGGGAGGGGAAAGAGTTCAGAAGCCAAAACATAATAAAAAAATAAAATTAATATTAAAAAGTCAAACAGTGGATTCTAAAAATAACATTTTAAAACATCAAATATAGTTTATTCAGACCCTCTTCTCAATCTGATTCAAATTATAACTGTCAGAGCAATAAATAGCAAATGGAAATTGCTCCAGGGACACGTGCCCTTGAGGAATGGGGACACTGAGGATATAGCATTGTGATGTAGAGCCAAGATACACCATAAATAATTCTCATAATCCAGAACAACTTAGAACCTCTCAATTGTCCTTAAACAATAATCATGAAAAGTCCTTTAAAAAGTACAAAAAACTGTCATGGGTTGGTTTACACTCTGACAGCAGTTGTAAGGTAAATCGATAACTAAAAAAACCCCAAAACGCAGAAGTTTGAATCCAGGTTCACAGAATTAGATTTACAGGATTTGTAAAATCTAAATTAAATTGTGACAACTACAATTTCAAAGTCAGGAAAAGAAAATAAATACTTCTCTATTCAAGGATTAGATAGCAATAAAAAGCAGCCTTAAAAAGAGAGAGAGAAATGGTTAAGTGCACTATACTAGATACAACATGAAGAATGTTTTCCTGAATGTATAAACAAATTCCAAAAAATATTATGAAATAGCTTACTAAGAAAAAAGGCACGGCCTAAGTCATCATCTTGCATCAACGTTATAAACTTAGAGGTGGAAACATAATGCTACACCTTCTCAGACTACTGATCCAAGATGCTTTATCTTTAAATCAGTATATGGGGAAAACAACAAAAAACAAAAAGTAATCCAGCATAATTGGAATATCTTCACACTTAAAAAATTCTTTTCTCTACTTTTAAGATTTATGTTTAAGAAAGAAACTCTTGACACTGAAGTATGATATTTCAGAGCTATTGATGGAAGACAAGCTCACCCCTAACTTCCCTTTTCATTTCTTCCTGCCCCTTTTGATTTAAGAAAAAATTTTCTAGATTGCTTGCTGATTTGCTGTTGTTTCCTAAATATGAGCATTTGCTGCCATATCAAAATGCTTTTCTACCAAAAAGATTTCCTGGCACCTTTCAGATGTGACCTACTAGTCAGATGCATGTAACTGTCACCCAAGGATTGTCTACAACACACTAGAATTGAACACGGGATATGCAGAGAAACATGCAAATGAGCATTGAGTTGATGGCAATAAGCAATATTTGGGACATAGATTTTGTGCATCTGGTTAATTAATTTTAAATCCCCCTCACATCTGGTTCCAACACCTTGCCAGTGTTGTTTGATTTTCTCACCTTCCTATAGGGTCTTGCAGTCAAATTTGACTTCTATCTCTTTCCCCAAATATGACCTGTCTTCTGTACATGGACCTAGAATTCTTATCCCATGAGTGAAAAGTCCCCTGCTCATTCTCACTTTTCCCATCATGCCATGGTTCTCCTTGGATGTCATCTTTCCATAAAGTCCTCTCTGATCCTACTTCCCCACAGCCTGTTGTTAATGCTGTCGATCTCCTCAAACTTTCCTAAAGTTCTTCCTTTCCTGTAATTCTTTTAGATTTATTATAATGAAATATGTTGCTATCTTATCCCTGAAGAATTTAAATACTTTATATTCATAGATTTAGATCCATCAATCAGTAAATGTGAATTCCCTACTATGTGCCAGACACTATGCTAACAGTCCTTGCCCCTAAAGAGGTAATTAGCTAATAATGGGAAGACAAAATGCAACAATATAGAAAGTTAACTATGTTCAGGCTAAATGTTGTTCAGTTGTGTCTGACACACTCAAATGACCCATTTGGGATTTTTTTGACAAAAATACTGGAGTGGTTTGCCAATTCTTTCTTCAACTCATTTTATAGATGAGAAACTGAGGCAAACAGGGTAAAGTGACTTACCCAAGGTCACACCGCTAGTAAGTATATGAGACCTAATTTGAATTTAGGAAGATAAGTCTTCTTGACACCAGACCCAATGTTCTATCTAATGTACTAATTAGTTGCCACAGAATAAATAGGAAATCATTAAAAGAAGGTTCATACTAGAATGAAGTGGGTTAGGATAGGCTTCCTGAAAATTGAAGGTGGAATTTTAGGTGGAATCTTTAAAAAGCCAGGGAGGTTAGTAGTCAGAACAGAGGAGGGAGAATGGGCCTGGCAGAGGAGAGAAGAACTCATTGTTCATTTTTTTGTGTGGAACACCAGAAGGTCCATCCAATGTCACCAGATCAACGAATTCATGGTGGGGAGTAAAACATAAGAATCCTAAATTCTAGTCCAAAGATTGGAGAGGGCAGATGATGAAGAACTTTGAATGACAAACATTTTGTATTTGCTCTTGGAGACCATAGGGAGCCACTGGAGGTTACTGAGTGTGTGTGTGTGTGTGTGTGTGTGTGTGTGTGTGTGTGTGTGTGTGTGTGTGTGTTCAGTGGGGTGGGAATAACATGGTCTCACTCTGGTGACTAGATGGAGGATGGAATGGAATGGGGAGTCCTGAGGCAGGGAGACCCCTCAGCAGCTATTGTGGTAGTCCAAGTATGAGGTGGTAAGGCCTGGCCCAGAGTCGGGGCAGTGTCAGAGGAGAGAAGGGGTGTATTGGGCAACAGCTTAGATGTGAGAGAGAGATAGTAAGGAATCCAGGTTGTGATTGTTGTGAGCCTGAGGGATTGAGAGGAGGTGGTGCCCTTTATAGTAACAGGGAAGGTGGAGGAGAAAGGAAGATTTAGGGGAAAAGATAATGAGTTCTGCTTCGGATGTATTGAGTTTAAAATGTCACTGAACATCCAGCTGGAGATGTCAGAAAGGCAGGTAGAGATGGAAACTTTGAGGTCAGCAAAGAGGTTTGGGCAGGAAAGGTAGGTCTGAGAATCATCAGCATAGAGATGTTCATAACATTCATGAGAGCTAATGAGATCACCAAGTGAAGTAAGTGTAGAAAAGGGGACAGAAAAGGGTACAGACCCAAAACTTATGGGACATCAATAGTTAGGGTGCTTGATCTGGAGGAGGACAGAGCAAAGGGGACAGAATAGAGGTCAGGTTGGTATGAGGAAACCCAGATGAGAGGGGAGTCCTGAAAATCTAGAGAGAAGAGAAAATCAAAGAGGAGAGAATGACCAATAGTACTCAAGGCTGCAGAGAGGTTAAGGAGAGGGAAGATTGAGAAAAGGCCACAAAAAAGATTTGGCAACTAAGAGATCATTGGAGAGGGTGGTTTCAGCAGAATGATGAGGTCATAAAACAGATTGGAAGGGGTTAAGAAGAGAAGAGAGAAAAGTGGAAGCACTTCATAGATGACCTTTTTGAGTTTAATTACCAAAGATAGAAGCATTTGGGATAGAGATGGAATGATCAAACGAGGATTTTTTTTTTTCTGGATAGAGGAGACATTGGCATGTTTGTCAGAAGTAGAAAATGTTCTAATAGAAAGAGAGAGATTGAATAGAAGTGAAAGAATAGGGATGACAGAGCAAAGAATGTGTTGGAAGAGACAAAATGGTGCTGCTTAAATAGAGGTTAATTTTAGTGAATAATAAGATCACTTCATTATGTGAAACAAAAGTGAAGGAGGAGAGGATAGCAGAAAGACCTTGAATTGTGGGAGATGAGGAGGAGGAAAGAAGAGAGAGTTCACAAGCAGCCTCAATTGTCATTTCTTATAATATAAGGCAAGGTTTCAGCTTAGAGGGAGGAGGGAAAACCTTGGGAAGTTTGAGGAGAGAGGAAAAAGCTTGGCAGAATTGCTGTGGAGAGTGAGATAGTGAGTTGTTAAGGGAGCTGTAGCATGCCTAGAAGCAAGGAAGGCCCCACTGAGATTTTGTAACATAAATTTGTAGTGACCCCAACGAGAAAAGTTACACGAGTTTCTCCACCTTTATTCAGTTGTACTTGTATAGGGTGAAGATGATGAATGGTGGGAATGATCCAACGTTCCGATTTGGTGGTGCATAATTGGTGATTTGATACATAGGACTAGAAATTCAATAGAATACAGCAGAGTAGAGATGAATTGGTTCACCAGGGAGTTAAGATAGGGAGAAGAGGAGAAAATGGTTAGTGTAGGGGAGAATTGAGGGGTCAGATCATGGTGAGGTTGAAGAGAAGGGTTGTATAAGGAAGAGGGAGAAGGAGAAGAAGGGGAAAGTCAATAGAATATAGTCAGAAATGGGAATTTCAAAATTCTGGAGCATAGAAATGGTTCATGTGTGGGTGATGGCAAGATGAAAAGGATGACCATCTTTGCATGTAACTGAAGAGGGGTTGAGGAACAACACATGGGAGATGAATTGGGGAGGAGAAAAAAACTGTAAGCCAGGTATCAAACTCATTGAAGAAGATCTATAGATTTTTTGGGAGGGATCTTTAGACAATCACTACCAGAGTTTTGAATTTATGGTGGACATGTATAATAAGAATTTCAAAGGAAGAGAGCATCATGAGTGATGGAGGAAGAAGGAAAACCCAGAGGCGATAATGAGAGCAAGTAATATTCCCATTTTCCTGTCTTAACCAGATAGCCAAGGAGAATGATAGCCAGTACTGAAAAGAGTAGCCAGAGAAACTGGGAAATCAGAGGAAAGTCAGATTTCAGCAAGACCCAATAGACAGAAAGAGGAAGAGAGGAATAGTTTTAAAATAAAGGAAAATTTGGCATCTGTGGAACAGGCATTTCACTGTTTTTTTCCCTTTCTTTAAGATTTTATTTATTTTGAGTTTTACCATCCCCCCATCTTACTCTCCCCCCCCCCAGGGCATTCTGTTAATCTTTACATTGTTTCCATGTGATGAGAGAGAAATCATACCCTTAAGGAAGAAAAAATAAAGTATAGGAGATAGCAGAATTACATAAGAAGATAGTGGGTTTTTTTTTCTAAATTAAAGGAAATAGTCTTTGGTCTTTGTTCAAAATCCACAGTTCTCTGGATACAGATGGTATTCTCCATTGCAGACAGTCCAAAATTGTCCCTGATTGTTGCACTGATGGAATGTTTGAGTCCATCAAGGTTGATCATCACCCCCATGTTGCTGTTAGGCTGTACAAAGGTTCTTCTTGCTCTGCTCATCTCACTCAGCATCAGTTCATGCAAATACTTCTAAGCTTCAGGGCAGTTGGAGTCAGGAGTACCTTGGGTTCAAATCCAATCTCAGATGCTTAAATAATTACCTAGCTGTGTGGCTTTGGGCAAGCCACTTAACACCATTTGCCTTGCAAAAAAAAAAATCCTTCCAAGCTTCTCTGAATTACCATCCCTCCTGGTTTCTAATAGAATAATAGTGTGGAACAGGCATTTCAGAGGGTTCATTGGAAGAGCTGGGTGGAGTTAGAAGGAAACTTTGAGATGGGAGGGGTGAGGAAAATGGGAATGAGCAAGGAGGGGATATGGGGTGGGGTTCGGAATACAATCTATGGAATTTCAGAGTCACTGAGATGTGAAGGTGTGACCAGGTATGAGAATGTTCCTTGAGTACAGGATGCCACTGTTCTACTCACAAAGGATAGCTATAGCTTGAGTGAAGGGAAGATTCTTCTTTTGCAGTGGAGGGTCTCTACACCCAAGTTTGGAGATTAACTGGCAGAAAGTGGTAGATGATGTCTTTTTCTGTTACAAATGAAAGTGTTGCTTTGCAACAGATGGAAAAATGACAGACAGGCCTGGCTCTAAGCATCCCCCCCCCCCCCCCCCCCCCCCCCTCCGGGAACTCACTCTGCCTTATGAGGTCTTCTCATCTGAGTAGATTAGTTAGGAGTTTGTCATTGGAAAGCACCAATGGAAGATACCTGGAAGGAACCTTAGCAGTCATTTAGTCTGACCCATTTAGTCCATAGATGAAAATAGGAGGCCCATAAAGGCCTTTAAATGACTATGTTAAACTAAGTAACAGAACCAAAACTTGAGTCTAGAACCTGTGGCTCTAGATCTAGGACTCTTTGCAGGATAATGTTGCCCTTGAGACCTAGAAGCTTTTGTTTTCAGCTTTATTTACTAGTATTTATCAAAGATGAAGAAAATAGGTGCCTTAAAGTTGTTTGAAGGAATGTCATGTGGAAAAGGAATTAGGTTCGTTTTGTTTTGCCCTCCCGGGGTACAGTTACTCTTACAAAGTAGGCAGAAAGTACAAATGAGACCAATTTGGATTCAGAATAAGGAAAAATCTCCCCCAAATTAGAACTATCCCAAAAGTAGCATGAGGAGCAGCTAGGGTACCAGGCACTCAGGAAGATTTGAGTTCAAATTCAGTTTCAGATACTTACTAGCTGTGCAACCCTGGACAAGTCACTTAACCCTGTTTGCCTTATTTTCCTTGTATGACAAAAGGTCTGGAGAAGGAAATGGAAAAACTGTCCAGTATGTCTAATAAGAAAACCCCAAGTGGAGTCATGAAAAGTTCACAATGACTGACACAAGTGAAGAAAAAATAACAAAAGTTACATTTAAGTGTGTCTCTCCACTCCCACTTCTTCAATGGGGATATTTGAAGCAAAGCCTTAATTAACCATATGCTGAGTATATCACAGAAGGGTTACTTGTTCATATGTAGTTGGGACCAAAATGTCCTTTAAGGTCACTTCCCTTTCTAGGATCCTGCCCCTGGGGTCAGTGAAAGAGTGAATGAGAAGTGCAGTGAGGGAGGGGAGCTGGGATAAATTGAGAGAACCAAAATCCAAACCCCCTCTCCTTTTCCTCCTCTACTTGAGATGTATAGATCTTAGACTTTGGGAATTCCTACCAAAATTTTTAGAATCTCTTTGTGCCAAACCTACTACTGGAGAGCTGGACGAGATCAGAAGCCATATAGTCTAACTCTCCCTTGAATGGAATCCCTACTATAACACACCCAACAAATAGTGTCTAACTTCTGCTTGAAGACCTCCAAGGCTGGGGCCCACTCCCTCAAGGGAGCCCATTGATTTTGGGCCATTTCTCCATGTTAGGAAGTTTTTCCCTGATATCAAGCCTAAATTGGCATCTGAAACTTCCACCCATTGTTCCAGTCATTTAGACTCTGAAGCCAAACAAAACAAGCCTAATCCCTCTTTCACATAACAGCCCTTCAAATATTTGTGGGCAGCTTTTAAGCTAAGCCCTTTTCCCACCCCAGTTTTCCCCCCATGCCCAGTTTGTCAAATGGGAACATCCATGGTCACAGCCTCATGAGACATGGACCTTCACCATCTTGCTTGCCCAGCTCCAAACATTCTCTAATGTACATTTTCTGAATGCTGCCACCTAGAACTAAACAAAATGCTTCTTCTGAGATCTGATCAGGGCAGGCTAAAATGGGAGGGCCACCTCCACATTTTCATATGCTATACCTGTTTTAATGCAGTCTAAGATCCTATTATTTGGGGGGTTGCCTCATCACACTGCTGACTCACATCAGGATTACAGTCCACTTCAAACCCTCAGAACTTTTTCACAACAAATATTCTCTCATCATAGTTTCATGCATCTTGTACCAGTGAGGTAAATTGTTTGTACCTGAGCACAAACCTTAATCTCCATTGAATTTGATCACATTAAATACAGATCTAAATTACACCCTCTTAAGATCCTTTGGGATCTTAGCCTTTCCAACCATTGGGTTAACTATCCCTTCCAGCGCAAATGTGTTAAACCTGTCATCTATGTTTTTATCCAAGTCATTGATAAACATGGTCAATAGGACAGGACCAAACATGGATCCCTGAGTTGCTCCATTAGAGGCCTCCTGGGAAAAGGTAGAGATCTTAGGTCCAGTGATTTCTCCTCTCCAGTCTGTAAGGTTTCCTTCATAAGTATGAACTCCTGAGCCTTTCCAGATCTTCCTCATGCTATCTCTAGTACAGATTTGCCCAGACCTAGAGATTCTTGTCTCCACCCCCTCTCACTCCAACTCCTTAAGTCTCCATATACCCTGGGGAAAATGCCAAATTGCATAATCAACATGGAAGCCATTACACAATTTCTTCTATTCCTCAATTTGACAGAGTGTTTTAGTTTTTTTTTAAATAAAAAACCAAGACTATTTAAGATTTCCAGCTTGACCCTAAGCACTTATCACCTCTTAGTAACTTGATAACCCCCTTCCTTTGTCTCAAGGACAATTCTACATTAAGTCTGGCACCAATCTCCCATCTCTATCACCAGTTTGCCTCATCCACCAATTTGCCCTATCAATTTGCTTATTCCTCTAATTGCTCCATTTATCTTTTCTTAATTTGCTTCCTCTTGCCAACAGTCTTCTCTTAAACCTACTTGAATCCGCTCCTTCAGTTTCCATTCCCTAATGCCTTCTCCATCCTCCTTAATCTTCTTAATAGTTCCTTAAACAATCTGGATCCTATTCCTCTTTAGAATTTAGAATTTAGACAAGTGTCTGAATTATCTTCAAATTTTATTCCATGTCTTCCAAATTTATTCTCCTCCATTTACTCCATTGGTCTAAGCTCTTCCAATCACCTACATGAACTTCTATTTATTTCTTCTCTCTTTCACAGAAGTGGGAAGTCAAAATTATGAATTTTTTCATATATTTATTATGCTAATTAAAGATTGAAATTTGTTTATACCTAGGCCTTATACAAGAAATATGAAGGAAAACATATGAGATGAGCAATTTTGCTGATCAAGTTCTAAATGATTTTATTAATATTCTTTGTGTAAATGGAACAAAACTCCACATTTGGATTATTGCCATTAAAATGTTTATCAATTAGATTCTAAGGAAAAGAAGGAGCATCTGTTTTTAAGCATCCTGGTAAGACAAGGGGCCTCCATTTCAGTGTGTTGTGGGGATGATGCATTAGAGCTTTTGCTGCTTCTCATAGGTCATCTGTTTCTGGCATAGTATTCTCCTCTACTGGCACAGGAGTGATTACTATGGGAACATTCTCTGATATCCATCCTTTAGGAGTTCTATTGAAGGACCGCCGACTGGAAAGAGGATTGGCAAAAGCCATGAATCTGGGATCTGTTAGCAGAAGAAGCTCAAAATCTGGAACTTTGAATTTGACCATTTTAGATGCCTTCTCAAATCCTCCAAATGGTGTGGCAACCCTGTGCAGAGAGTGAAAAGAAATACAGAAAAGTTTAATTACTTTTAATAGTGAAAGTATCTGATTTGGAAAGGATCCAAGAGATTATGAATCAACCTCTTCATTTTACAGGCGAGGAAACTGAGACTCAGGGAGATGAAGTAATTTGATCAAGGTCAGAAGCTGTAATTCAAAGGAAACTTGAGTGTGGTACCATTTCTAAAGGCCAATGGACCTAGTATCTTTGCTCCTCTCCGAAGTGTCTAGGAAAAGACCCAGTCTTAGATTTCATGTGAGACACACATTCTCATATTAAATGTGGCTGAAATACATGGGTTCAGTGTTTTCTCTTTTTTTTTGCCTCATTTAATAGTTATTAGCTTATCTCAGATTCCAGCTGAGCACTGGTTCTCAAGTCATCTTCAAAGGAGGAGGCTAGTCTCAATGGCATCTGAGGTCTCTTCCAGCACCAGGTTTATTCATTTGTTTAGTTTTGTCTCCAAATACCTTCAAAGGTCATGGTTTATTGTTGATATTTGTATTGTCTATCATCCTTAAGCAAAGTTAATATTTTAAGCTCTATTTCTGACTCATCATAACCAATCCAGTATAAAAATGTTTGGAAGAAAATGCCAGTTTGTTCAATGGCATGCAAAATATTAGAGAACAACTTGAAAGGAGAGTAACAAATTTCTACACACATCCTTGTTTTATTATTGCCACTGTTCCCACAATGGAAATTGGGGTTTTGGAGAATCCTTTTTAAGACAGTCTATGGGTCAATAACCATCAACATTCACCTACTGATAATGTACCCCAGACTCTTGTGGGATTCCATATCTCCTAGGATTGCAGGTCTAAATTTGGAAAGGATCTCAGGGTCAACTTGTCCAGCCTCCTTCTTTTACAAATTAAAAAACTTGAGTCCCATGGATATCAAATGATTTGCTGAAAATCACACAGATAGTAACCAAAAGCAGTGAAATTTGAACATAGGTCTTCTGACTCTGTCAACAGTTCTTTCCTTTCAATCCTAAATCACATATTTAGGTCATCAGATTTTAAGTTCCTATTTGGTGCAAAGAGCCTGCCTTCAGAGGGTTCCATTTTAACTCATTTTACTCCTTGGGCCAAGTTGTCCCACCTTATTCCAGATAGTTATTATGGATTCAAGTTTACTGATCAGTCCTGAGGGACCCTCACCCCAAGTATTAATGCTCATTTGCTATATGACCTTGGGAATGTCATTTAGGTTTTTGGAGAGTGTTTTCTGTTCTGTAAAATTAGAATAATTGTTACACTATCTGCTTTTATAGAGAGGAAAGCAGTTTGTAAACTTGGAAACACTTCAAAAACATGGGAGTTAATTACCTGAGTAGGATTTAGATAAATGATGTAGAAGAGAGAGGGAATTCCAGGGAGATGAAAATGCAGAGGCAATGGAATGGAGGAAGGAACAACTGTGATATGTTCATGACAAGATGGGGGCCTGTCAGTCCTTGTATCTAAGTAGCATCAGACCATCCAGAAAGCAGTGAGAAGTCTCAACTTTCGTTGTGAAAAGCAGCCTGGAAGCCCATTTCTCTCATTGGGAAAAAATTGAATTGTCCAAATTAGTTTTTTTTTCTTCTTCTCCAAGTAATCTTATACATAGAAGTCAAAGTGTTTTTTTTATTTAAGGCAGTGAGGTTAAGTGACTTGCCCAAGGTCACACAGCTAGGCAATTATTAAATGTCTGAGATCGAATTTGAACTCAGGTCCTCCTGGCTCCAGGGCCAGTGCTCTATCTACTACACCACCTAGCTGTCCCTCAAAGTAGTTTTCCTAAAGTGCAGGTCTCACCAAAACATACTGTACATCTCATAGACTCCAGAAGTCACTTCATCCAACTGTTTCTTTTAAGGACTGAAGAAGCTACATTCTAGAGGGGAAGCAATTTGCCCAATCTGCCACACACATAGGTGGCAGACAGGACTTGGCCCCAGACATATCTGGCTTTCCAGATCCCGCTATAAGCCATCACATTTATTATTCATTATTCTCAAGGTGGAAGAAGATGGGAACAGAGAAGAAAATGGCAACCCCCTTCATTGTCTTTGCCAAGAAAACCCCAGATGGAGCCATGAAGAGTCAGACATGCTGGAAATTCACTCAATCCCAACAACAGCAGATGATGGAAGAAGACAGTCACTGACGACAACCAGCTCATTGTCTCTGTCTAAAAAGAATGTTCTCATTCAGGACATTCTTCTAGGTCAAAACTATTTAACTTGGGATCCAAAGATTCTCATGGGCACCCAAATCCCTAAGGGATCTGTGGCTACATTTAGGGAGTGGACTTGAATGGGAGAAAAAAAATGACATCTTTCTTTTTACTAACCTAAATGGAAATTAACATTTTCTTCAATTATAAATATAGATAATAAAGAGAATTCTGAAAAAGGTCTCACCAGACTGCCAAATGGAATCTGGGACATAGAAAATGGTCAGTGATCTATCTAGCTGCCCCTGAAATTTCTAATTTTAGAGATTTACCCAGCACATAGAGAGATCAAAATGATTCAACCAGGATCATGCAGCCAATAAGTGTCAAAGATAGGACCTGCAGGCCTTCCAAATATAAGTTGGTCTTAAAATGTTTTAGACAAACTTATGTAAACATTCCCACATATGTAAATGTGTCTCTTGGCCTATTTGTCCTCAGATGTGCCGGCACTAATTTTGATAAAGAGGAGCATTTCTCTACATCTCTCAAGAATTCAGCCAGCTCGAGTGCCATCTTTCCCGGCCCACTCCCCACAAGTGATTTCTGAACTCAGCTCTGGGACCTGGAAATCTCTTAGAGCTTGCACACTCAGTCTTTTTTCTTGAAATTTTATTTATTTATTTAAGGCAATGGGGTTAAGTGACTTGGCCAAGGTCACATAGCTAGGTAATTTTCATGTGTCTGAAGCCAGATTTGAACTCAGGACCACCTGGCTCCAGGGCTGGTGCTCTGTGCCTTTCCCCACCCAACTGCCTGCACACTCAGTCTTGTATCACAATTATTAGTATCATGGTTACTTCCAGATCTTATCTCTGTATGACAGCAGAGACTGTGTTGTCTTCTGTTTTATTTTATTCATTTAATACAACATAACAATGAGAGAGAATCAGTCTTGTGGGGATGCCAGCAAAGTGCTTTAAAGTAACTCTATTGGAGGAACAATCTCCTGGCAAACTAAGGCTGGGTGAACACATGTTTAGGAACAACCTAGAAGGGATTCCTGCTTAAGGCGAGAATTTAACTTGATGCAACCTTTGTTCTCAAAGAGAACCCAGATCCTGTGACTGTAGCTTTAACACAGCTAATGTTTCTGAAGCTGATTCTATGACCCATGGGAAACATTCAATGAAGAGTCCCCACCTCCAGAGGCCATGTCAAGAGGCTGGTCAGTGTAGAGAACAAAACCAGTCCAACCAGTTCGATGCCACTGAAATACAACACCCAGTGAATTTCATTCTCACCTTTCATCGAGCAACGCTGAACAAGTCATATGGACCATTTTCTTTACTACAGAAAATTCAAGGGAGTCTTTGAGAGTTCTCTCTTTAAGAGCTAGAGGTGGAAGGGACCACCGAGATCCTCACATGCAACCTTGTCATTTTATAGATGAGGAAATGGGGAGTTGGAGAGTTCAAGTGACTTGTCCAGGGTCACACAGGGATAAAATGGCAGAATCCACATTCAGACTCTGATCTATTAAAATAGAATTCATATCTAGGGTTCTTTCTGTTATATTCCTAGGACCCCTTTGTTCTATTTTTTTTTCAGGCAATGTGGTTAAGTGAGTCTCCCAGGGTCAAACAGGTATTAAGTGACTGAGGCTAGATTTGAACTCAGTTCCTTCCGAGTAGATAGAACATCTACTGTACCACCTAGCTGCCCCAATCCATTTATCCTCTTAAATATTATTTATTTGTTTTGAATTGACTGAGGCCAAACTTGAACTCAGGACAGGACTGAACCTCTTGTTGATGAGGTTCCTCCAATGAGCTTTTGTTTGTATGGATTACACCTATCCACTTTTGTTATTTTAGAAATTAGATTTTTTTTTAAAATCATAAATGTCAGGTTTTTATGAAAAATGACTATTTCCAAAACAAAAAACAGAGTGAGAATGGCCTTGTTTTCCATATTTCTTTGCCAATATCTATTTTGACTGGTTTAATAGAAGACAGCTGCATTCTCAAAGCTGCTTCTGCATTCAATTTATTTTGACGTTGTTTGTTTGGGTTGAAACAAGGTGTCCCAGAAGTCTTAGTGTGGTTTTGAGCTACCAAAATTAAAGGGGGTTGGGAGAAGAAGAACTATGACATACTAAAAAATGCACCATGCATATGAAGAAAATATAACCTCATACATTTATGTGGAAAAGAGAGAATTTTAAAAGGCAAATGGCATCTTGGTAGTATTATGAAAATTGTTTTGACCTCTTGGAACCCCACAAAGGGTTTTGGGAATCCCCCAGGGGTCCACAAACTATATTTTGAGAACAATTGCTCTACATTATGACTACTTTTTTAGAAACCTGCCAATTTTTTGTGATAATTGCCTTTTCTTTTGTAATGGTAGAAATTGAGTATTTCTGCTTTTTTATCAGAATTTGACCCATTGATCTAAGTGGTCATTTTCTATTATATATACACATACATGATTTTTTTTTCATTCTTGTTTTACTGGATTTACTCAAAAAAGAATAAATATTCAATTCCTCTTCCTGACTGTCCTAGAATTAGGTTAGTGTCTTTATTTTTTTTTTAATTTAACAATCCTTGCCTCATCATTCCCATCACCGGCCTGAGGCTATTATTTTCCCCATCTGTGAAATGAGAGAGTGTTTCCCCGCCAGTGAATCAATGAGAATTGCTATTGGGAAAGCCACCGTCATGCTCTGCCCTGCTAGACTTCTTTCCTGGCCATTTCATAACAAGGTATTTTGCTGTGTGTGAACTGCCAGGCCCTTTGTCATCATTGTTTTCAGTACACAGAACTGGGCAGAAGCTTAGGTGCAAGAATGAGACTGTGGGGTTGGTTAAGGTTTCACTAAACAGATTTGAGTTGCCTCAGATGACTGAAATTTCCACCAAAAACCTTGATAGCAAGCTCTTATTTTTCACCATCATTTAACAATTCTACCCCTGACTTCTTGGAGTGGACATTCTAGGAGTTGAGTCCATCAGACTTAGTTTTTTTTTTCAAGGCAAACAGGGTTAAGTGGCTTGCCCAAGGCCACACAGCTAGGTAATTATTAAATGTCTGAGACCAGATTTGAACCCAGGTACTCCTGACTCCAGAGCCGGTGCTTTATCCACTGTGCCACCTAGCCGCCCCTCAGACTTAGTCTTAAATTCTTGGGATTTGAGGCAGATCATGGATGGGAGTGGACCTTCATTCTCCTATCCACATGGCAACACTGGTTCTATTATTCACTCCCTAAGTGAATCCCAGACTCTGGGTCATCTTCTCTCTCTCTCTCTCTCTCTCTGGATTTTGCAAGGCAATGGGGTTAAGTGACTTGCCCAAGGCCACACAGCTAGGTAATTATTAAGAGTCTGAGGTCAGATTTGAACTCAGGTCCTCCTGACTCCAGGGCCGGTGCTCTATCCACTGCGCCACCTAGCTGCCCCTCATCCTCTCTCTGGGCTTCCATTTTCTGATCCATAAATTATGAGTCTTGGACTAGATCAGGAATTCTTAACCCTTTGTGTTATGGACTTCTTTAGGCAGTTTGGTGAAGTTTATGAAGATACCTTCTCAGAATCATAGTCTTAAAATGCATAAAATGAAATACATAGGATTGCAAAAGAGGTCAATTCTATTGAAAGATAGTTAACAAAATATATTTTTTTAAAAACAGTCATGGACCCATATTAAAAATTCCTGAGCTAGTTGATGTCTAAGTTTCCTCTTTAAATCCCAAAGCCTATGAGATAAGAGACTTCAGTTTCACTCAGATAAGCACGTACAAAATGATTTCTTGTTTAAATGTGTTTAGCTGGCATTTGAGCATTGTAATTTGTAAGGATTAGGAATGCAGAGGATTCCATTTAGGGCCACACTGTGCACTTTAGACAAGATAAGCTCCAATGGGTACATGACTTAGATATGAGAGGTCAGAACACAACAAATTAGGAAAACATGGAGAAAAAACAGATCTATGGATAAGAAACAAGTTTATGACCAAACAAGGGATTATTGAGAGGCTAACACAAGGTAAAAGATATAATTTTATTATATAAAAATAAAAATTCTAGCTCATACAAATCAAAGATGATACATATGAAGGATTTTATAAGCCTTAAAGTACTATTGCTGTATTAGCTATTATTGTTGCTATTATTATCATTATTATATATATTTTTTTGCCAGTATTTTCTTTTCTTTGTTAGTCTGCCCATTCTATGTCTTCCTCTTCTTTTGAAAAAAAAAGCCTGGTAATTTTTCCAATAATACTCACATCAAATTCAAAATTGAAATCTAGATTTCCTAAGTGATGATAGAAACCGTAAGCCTTTCCATTCAACCAGTGACTACTCCGGCTCCTCCCTATACATGTGTCTCCTCTCAAGTCTTCTTGAGATCAGAGTCTGTTCTAATTTTGTTTGTATTCCCAGGTATTGGCACATTTTAAAGCTTTAATAAATGTGTTTTTTTATTCATTCATTCATTCCTACTACATCACATTAAAAATATTTAGGCGGGCGGCTAGGTGGCGCAGTAGATAGAGCACCGGCTCTGGAGTCAGGAGTACCTGAGTTCAAATCTGGTCTCAGACACAATAATTACCTAGCTGTGTGGACTTGGGCAAGCCACTTAACCCCATTTGCCTTGCAAAAAACATAAAAAAATTATATATATATATATATATATATATGTGTATATATATATATATATACATATATATACACACACAAAATAAATAAAAAATATAAATGGAGACTGGGTAGAAACAAATCTCTGTTGTATGAATCTATAACCTGAGTCAATTTGGCAAGTGCTTTGGAAACTTCATTGTTCGATATCTTAAAGATAAACAAATTTGAAAGATTTAAAAACTCGAATCAAGAAAATCAGAAATGAAGACTGTGTAAAGAAAGGTTGGACACAGGCTACAGAACGAGACATATTTTCTTGCATTTGGCCAAGGTGGGCCTTTACCCTACTTGAGTTTTTATATATATATATATATATATATATATATATATACATATATATATATATATATATATACAGAGAGAGAGAGAGAAAGAGACAGACAGACAGACAGAGAGACAGAGAGATGTATATGCAAGTATTTTGGGGTTTTCCCCCCATATTTTGATGGAGGAAGAAGGGAGACAGTGGGAAGAAGAGAAAATAGATTTTTTTTTTGTTTATTGAGAAAAAAATTAAATTCAAAGCAAAACAAAACAAAAGATAATTAGTTGTTCTGTTCTGTTCTGGCCCTGGAACTTGGTCAGAGCATTTTTTTACCACATAATTAGGGTGGGTTTGGTTTCAACATCTTTCTGAATTGGACTCCAAGGATGTAGCTACAGTGGATTCTTACAGAAATCTATCAACTAACTCTATCCTCAAGGAAAACCTTTCTTAAATAATAATTGTTAGACAATGGTGACATCACACAGACCGAAGTCAATGAAAGTCATTCAGAGTAAGGACATATTTTGGAAAATGAGAAAGAAACATACAATCCAAAATGTAGTATATGACCCAAGAGACCACCTCCATTTGAGAGATGAGGAAACTGAGGCCAAGGTTCATAGAAATAATAAGCAGCAAAGATAGAACCAATTCTAAATCATGCTGTGGGGAGCTTTATACAAAATGGAAAGCCAAGTTGGAACTCCAATGCCTATTTCAATGGAGGGTCAGCTTAAGTTGGAGGAATTAGTTCCTTCAAAAGCCCTCTCTCTTTTACTAGAGCAAGGGCTCTGAAACTAGGGTCTAAGATTTTTTTTAGTATTAAAAAAGTATTGTCAAAGTATTTTGACAATTTAACAAAATATACTTTCCTTTGTAATTTATTTTATATGTTTATTTGTATTTAATTGTATATGTTTTTGTATTATTTGAATTTTGTTTTATGTTTATTTGTATATTATTGTATATGTCTAGAAACATTATTCTGAAAAAGTGTTGGGGCAGCTAGGTGGCTCAGTGGATAGAGCATCAGCCCTGGAGTCAGGAGTACCTGAGTTCAAATCCGGTCTCAGATACTTAATAATTACCTAGCTGTGTGGCCTTGGGAAGCCACTTAACCCCATTGCCTTGCAAAAACTTAAAAAAAAAGGGGTCCATAGGTTTCAGCAGATTGTCAAAGACATTCATGACACCAAAAGGGGGAATAATCCCCCCCCCCCCACAAATACCACAAAAAACATGATCTTGCAAATCTAAACAGGTACTGAAGCTGTGAAGCTCCCAGGAGCCTCCTAGCAACGTTCCTGGAGAAGGATCCTACTAGAGCAGTCCCATCAGAGCTAAAGTCAGACTAGGCCCCTAGAGGAAGGGCAGCTTCTTCAAGGAATCCCTCAGAAAGCTAGCCCATGTCCAGAGAATATTAGGAGGACTCAATAAGGGGAGAATAGGATTTCCAGAATCCATTTGCCCCATAAACCTTAAGCTGATCCACTTTCCCTTAGACTCTGTAGAGAACATGTTCCAGATTCTTGAAGCAGTTTGGGGTCAACCATTCCCATTAAACTGCCATTGTAAATATAATCATGTATAAAAGCTAATGGGGGGGGGCAGCTAGGTGGCTCAGTGGACAGAGTATCAGCCCTGGAATCAGGAGGATCTGAGTTCAAATTCGGCCTCAGACACTTAATAATTATCTAGCTGTGTGACCTTGGCCAAGTCACTTAACCCCATTGCCTCAAATAAATAAAATTTAAAAAATAATTGACAGGCTCACCAATTAAAATCAGTTCATCACCATATGGGGAAGCACAGTGGTTAAGGTTTGTCAGTTCCTGTAGTTTGCCTACCTCACACATACACCCAACACTACCTTTCTGAGTTATCCCTAGAACCTTAGTGGAGGTTGTCCTCCTTAAAGGGACAAGTAGCCAGCTGCCTTCTGGGGACCCAATTTTCCATTATGAATTGGAGTCCAGATAGAGAGAAAGTCCAAAGCCTATATATTCCATTGTCATTTTATTCTATTTTATTCAAAAGAAAATCTGTTAGTCTCTAAATGTCTGATGTAATTAATATAAGACCAGGAGCCAAGAGGGGGAGAGGCTTGGATCTCAGGAGAGAGTTTGGAGACATATTTGAGCCTCTCTGATGGATGAAAGAAGGAAGAGCAGACATTCTACTCACAAATTCCAAATGCAATGAAAACATTGAAATCCCTTCATACTTTCAATACAGGAAGAATGAATGTGAAACACACCTTTAGAGTCTGTGAGGCAGAAGTGAACCTGGTCTAGAAAAGGGGTGACTGTACTACTTGGGGGGAAACTGCCCACTAAACCTTCTGCTAGGTGATACTTCCAGGACCATCCAATAGAGTAGGGATTGGACCTGAAAGTAAGAATTCTGGAAGCTAAATTTGTTCCCACCTATCATCTTTCTGGTCCAGATGACTAGTGAAGGACACCCCCAAAGGGAAAAACTGCCCCATTCTATGTGATACTCAAAACTCTTTTCCAATGAAGTGTTCTTTGATGTAAAAAATGAGTATTCCACCTAACTGTTCTTTACCTAAAGAAGTAAATTACCTGTTAAAGCTTCGGAAGTCTGGAAGTTCAACCTTTTCTTCGGGCTTAAAGAGTTTGGGGTAGAAAGACTCCAATAGCTCTGGCTCATTACTAATGGCCTGTTCCCAAGGAGACTGATAGTACTTAGGTACAGCTGTGGTGTTGAATCTCTCAGGAGGAATTTCCTTCAGCGGTCCAGAGTATCCTTTGGAAAAAATACAACGAGAAGAAGTTAGCACAGACTATCTGGGGTTTGCTAAGCAACAACTAGCATTTTATTATGTTATTTTTAAAATGCTAGAATAAACTTGTGAAATACACAACCTGTTGATAGTTCCCCATGAAAACTGTAATCCAAAGAGTTATAATTTTAAAAAAATTACTCATGCATTTTCTTTTAAAGAAAGACTAGTTTTCTTAACATATAAACTTGAAGAATTATCATTCTGAGGCCAAAAATTCCTTACCTACAGATTATATTTGTCCTATAGGAAAGGAAAAATTCTATTAATTTCAGTGTTCTTTGAATTAGGCACCAGAAAAATGAGGGATTTTTTTTAACTTGGATTATTTTTGACTTTTTAGATTAGAAAAGCTAAAGAATAACCTTTCTTATTGCCCTTTGCTCCGAGAGGCAGTACAGTGTATTGGATAGAGGATTAACCATGGAATCAGTACCATCTAGGCTAAAGTCCTGCCTTTGATTCATATATGCTGGGTGACCATGGATGGAACTTCCCAGTTCAAGGAAACTCAGAGACACAATGAAGAGAAACTCTGCATTAGAGGAGATTGCTTCCACATCAGGAGTGACCCACATTGAAGAAATCACCCAAATTGATCCCTTGCCCTATCATTCCCTGTTTATTTTATTCCAAAGAAAAAGTTCTAGCCTCTGGCCCCTTCTTTACACTCTCTCTAGACCTCATTTTTCCTCAGTAAAACAATTGACATGGTCTTGATGGATGGTCTTTCTGATCTCTCACAACTCCATTATTCTCTGGCTATAGAATAGGCCTTTGAAAGGACCAGCTTTCTGGGATTTGATGTTCAAAGAGACAAGAATTCCCTTGCAGCCCTGAGAGTGTTTTGGAGAATCACAATCTTTAAGCCAGAAAGGAGACCTGAGTCATGCCTGGGTTTATAAAAAGAGACCCATAGCTTGACAGAGAACAGATGGAGAGGAAGGAGTGGTGGTCACAACAGCTGTGGGGAGCCACCCCGGCCTGGCCCCAGTGGAGCCTTAAGAAGCCAAGATGGAAAAAATGCATCACATAGGGACAGGAAGCAAAAGGAGAAACTGAGACGGCAGCTGAGTCTGGAAGAGAAGGGAGAGATTGAGATGGGCTACTGGACTCCTGCAGACAGCTCAGATCAGTGCATTTGGGCCTTCAAAGATTGAGGGGAAATTTCAGAAAAAAAAAAAAGAGAGGGTTTTCCCCAATTTCCCTTGCCTTGTCTTGTAACAGGTACAGGACTATATGCTATTTGCTTTTATTTTTCCCTAAGAGTTTACCATATCCTGATTTTTCCCAGCATGTATAGACAGGTTTTTTTTCCCTAACTGGGGGCCATGAGCTATTGTAATTGTATTAATAACTTTGTGTCTCATAGAAATGCTTTGAGCTAGGAAAGCAACTATATTGCTGCTCTGCCCAGGCTAAGAGCAAGCTAATTGTTGTAACCGAGTGTGGCCAATTAAATCTCCAGGGCCCCCTTTCCAAGAGGAAGAATGCAGGAGGGTAAATCTGGGGAAGCTGGGTAAGATGCAGCTCTGCCTCTTCGAGAAGGGGAAGGGGGGAATAGAAAATACTTTCAAGTAATTTCTACAGCCCCACCCAGAAGTATTCCAGGAAAATGATCCAAGGAGGTCTGACTAATCCATCTTTTATACAGTAAAATTTCCTTTTCTACAAATGTCACTGATCTCCTTCTGGGAAACTTGAAGATTCTCCCAATTGTTTCTAACTTCAAGTCTTAACTCTTTGGTTTGTGTCTGTATCCAATAGAATTTTCCCTTTAAGGGTTTGTGACTGACCTGATTAATATGGAAATATATTTAGCAGTTATGCATGGATAACCTATATTAGATTAATCTCTGTCTAGGGAAGGGGGAAGGGAAAGGAGGGAGAGAGGGAGGGAGAAAAATATGGAACTCAGAACCTTACCCAAATATGATTGTTGAAAACTATCTTTATATGTAGTTGGAAAATAAATGAATTTATTTTTAAAAGAGGAGGGTTTGTGGCTGGCAACTCTAAAAAAATCATCTGTAAAGGAAGTTCAAGTAAGTTCACATATGCTCACTAGTAGAATGACCTGGTGGTCTATGAAATTGTTCTGGATTGTGAATCTGAGAGGGACAGAGTGGTGGGAGGCTACGTAATGGTGCTAGATTTGAAGTCCCGATGCCTAAGTTAAAACCTGGCTCTGATCCTGCTTCTCTAATTTGCCTCCTGTGCAAACCAATTCCCTTTGTTAAGCCTTGGTTTAAGGGGTGTTAAGGTGGACACTAGTAGGCTCTTCATAAAATCTAGTTCCCTTCCATCCTCCTTCTTCATGTGGTGAGAGACTGGATAAGATGACTCTTTAAGGGGCAGCTGGGTGGCACAGTGAACAGAGCTCCAGCCCTGGAATCAGGAAGATCTTAAAAGTGGTGTTAGATATTTGATACTTATTAACTGTGTGACCTTGGACAAGTCACTTAACCTCATTAATTTTCAAAAACAAAAAAATTAAAATAAGATGACCCTTCAAGTTCCAAATTTATGATCCTACAACTAGATTCGAAGGACTTAGATTTGCTTTGAGATTAGCAGTTAACCCAAGACACAAAAGAACTTGGGAGGAAGGGAAAAGAAGGGAAGGGGATATATATTTATTGAGAACATTCCATGTGCCTCTTTAAATACATTGTTTTGGAGTGGCTAGGTGGTGCAGTGGATAGAGCACCAGCCCTGGAGTCAGGAGGACCTGAGTTCAAATCCAGCCTCAGACACTTAATAATTACCTAGCTGTGGTGGCCTTTGGCAAGCCACTTAACCCCATTGCCTAGCAAAAAATAAAAAATAACTAAATATATTATTTCTTGGAAAGTGAAGTGAGCATAACCAGAACATTGGACACAATAATAGCAATATTGTGCAATGAAGAATGTGAATGATTTAACTCTTCTCAGCAATACAGTGATGCAAGACAGTTCAGAAAGACTCATGATGAAAATGCTATCCACCTCCAGAGAAAGAACTGAAAGAGACTGAATAGAGATTGAGCTATACATTTTTGAACTTTATTTTTCTTAGACTTTTTTTTTTGTGGTGTGTGTTTCCACATGACTAACACTGAAATAGTTTTATATAACTGCATAAGCATTAGTTGTTGTTCATTCATTTTAGTTGGAGCCAACTCTCCCTGACCCCATTTCGGGTTTTCTTGGCAGACATACTGAAGGGGTTTGTCATTTCCTTCTCCAGCTCATTTGACAGATGAAAAAACTGAGGTAAATAGGGCTAAGTGACCTGCACAGAGTCATAGAGCTAATAAATGTCCAAGATTGCATTTAAATTTAGGAACATGAGTCTTCCTGACTCTAGGTCCTTCCTCAGCAACCCTTAGTTGCATGTGTATAACCTTTATCATATTACTTAAAACAATGAGGGAGGACTTGAAGAAGGGAGGGAGGTTGTTAGGAACTGAAGAGTTTTTTAAAAAGCTAAAAATTTTTACATAAAATTGAAAAAAGTAAAATATTTGAGATTTTTTAAATGTAAAAATGAAAGCAAAGCAAAAAAAGGAATCTCATTTGATTCTCTTGACAACCCAAGGAAATAGGTGACATTATTATCCTTATTTTAAAGATGAGGAAACTGAGGCAGTGATTAAGTACTCATCATCATCACACAGCTGACAGTATTTGAGTTTGAGACTGGATTTGAACTCAGTCTTGCTGATTCAAGACATGATTCCATTTATTGTGGCATCTATCTTCCTTGGAGAACTAGAAGATTGGGGTTCATATCCCACTTCTAGTGCTCACTCCTTGTGGACAAGTTACTTAATTTCCTAGGTCTGAGGTTCCTTAGTAAAATGAGGATATAGACGAATACCTTTCAATTCTAGATCTTTGGTTCCATGGGCTTAACTGCCCACTCCCCCCCAAGCCAGAGGAGTGGAAAACTCCACTCATTTCTGTCTCTAACTTGAAGCAAAGATGTCCTGAAGTCAACTCTGACCAGTTTGGCTGGATTGTTAAATTTCCAGAATGAGTATTTATGCCTCAGAGATCAACAAATTCTATAAAAGGAGGTTTGATTTTTTTTAATAATCTAGACTTAAAATGAGGAAGAAAATGTCAATAATTTACATTAAACTTAAGTGTGTTATATATTATCCCCCCACTCCCCCCAGAGCTGGTTGTTAAACATTCATTAGACTTCTCCCTAAGGTACAAGTAGCTAGGGGTCTTTGTCCCCCACCTTCCCAGAGTCGTGTCCAAGCAATTCAATGGAGATCACATGAGCTCCTGCATCCATTGACTTGCATTCCATAGAATTCATATCATTTCTCAGTATTCCCATTGTTCTCTGTTCTCTGTAAAATGACTATTTTTATACGTGATTTGGTCAACAGAGCAATAACCACTCAACTAGTCATCATAATTCCAATATGCACAATGTTTTACTGCCTACACGCCTTTGCTCATGTGATTCCTTCTATCTGCTTATTCTGCTCATATGTAAGGGCCAACTCAAAACCGAGCTTCTTCCCAAAGCCTTTTTTCATCCTCCCAGGAATTACTTTAAGATTCTGTTTCTCCTCTTCTTGTGATTATTATCCTAGCTTGTTCTAGTTGTGTTAAACCCTCTATTCCTTGTGCCTGTCTTACTCACACCTGCATCTTCTACCTAGAACCAAGTCAGGAACTTGATATATCTACTTTGGTTTGAAACTCAAGGATACATCTAGACAAATTCTGGAAAGAATAAAATTTATAGGTATACATAAATATAATTATATAAAATTATTGATGAAAAATATATTTTTAATTCACTCTTTCCTAATCAATGTCTAATTCTCTTTCTTTTTTAAATTTATTTTTTTGGGGGGTTTTGCAAGGCAATGGGGTTAAGTGACTTGCCCAAGATCACATAGCTAGGTAATTAAGTGTCTGAGGCCAGATTTGAACTGAGGTCCTCCTGACTCCAGGGCCAGTGTTCTATCCATTCAGATTCCCTTTCAAAATTCCTAACATACAAGATCATCAGTTTAGGATTAGAAGGAATCTTATGTCATAGAGTCCAGGGATTCCTGCTTGGTGGTCTGTGAATCCCTTGTAGATAAATGCTAAAAATTCTTTAAGCATGAATAATTCATTGTAAAGCATCCTATGAGGTAGCTAAAATGATAAGGTTAATAGAACTCTGGTCCTGGAATCAGGAGGACCCAAGTTCAAATCCAACCTCAAATATTTACTAGGGTGTGATCCTGGGCAAGTCACTTCACCCTCTTTGTCTCAGTTTCTGCATCTGTCAAATGAGCTGGAGAAGGAAATGGCAAAATGCTCCAGTATCTTTGCCAAGAACCCCCCAACTGGAGTCAGAAAGAGTAGGACATGACTGAAACAGTCAAATAACTTAATAAGGCTTCATATGAGTAGTATATTAAATTGTTCTAAGGTTTCACAACACTTTTTTGATTGTCATTAGCTTTGGAAGAGTTTCATACAATAACAACAAGAAATAGGATTCATTGATCTAGACCAATAACTTCACTTAGCTGATGAGGAACAAAGCTTCGGGAAGAAAGGGATGTGCCTAAGGAAAGTAGTTTTCCTTTCCAATCCCATATGATTCTCATAGTCCAGTTCTGTTTGATTTCCTTTATGATCAATGGGAACATCTTTAAAAATTCCATAGAATTCTATAAACCAAGATTTTTCCATATTTTAATGTGTATCAAAGGGGAAGGAAATACTTTGCTGGCTGAGTTCAAACCTTGTCCTTCTCTAACCTCAGACTAGCCCCTTAACAAAGGTCCAGAGCTTGTACGTTTATGTGATTCAAATCTGAAATCTTTATAGATCAAAAGTATATCTCCTTTCTAATATTTTAGGTGGTTAGGTAGTAAAAGAGCTAAAGCAGCAGGACTAGAATCAGGAAGACAAGTTCAAAACCAGCTGTGTGACACTGGGCAAGTCACTTTACCCTCTTTGCTTCAGTTTCCTCATCTGCCAAATGGACTAGAGAAGGAAATGACAAACAACTCCAGGATCTCTGCCAAGGAAACCCCTAATAGGGTCACAGAAAATCAGAAATGACAGGACAACAGCAACAACAACCCTAATATCCTACCTAGAAAAGTCAAATCTGATGTTCTTTTCCAGGCCTCATCCTCTATTTCACTTGACACTGTAGATTACTCTCTGCTTCCAAACACTCCTTTTTTATGTTGTTTTACCTAATAACAAGATTTGGGACCCCCCCCCCCATGCCTGTACCTGAATTCCCCACTCTAGTCTTTGGTTCAGTGGGCAGGGGCATATATTGACACATAACATCTATGAGACTGAGCAAGTCTTCTTCTAAGGAACCCAGGCCATTCTCAGAATCAAAATTTTCATAGGAAGTACAAAACTCCTTTGGTAGAGGGAGTTTTTCCCAATACTTTCAAAATACCAGGTCCAATCCCTAACCCCAGCCTTAGATATAGGTCATTCTGTGAGACAGTCTAGCTCATGTCTTTGCCTTTTCTCTTATATTAGATTGCAAGCTCCTTGAGGGAAGGCTCTATTGATTGGCCTCTTGGAATTTCCCTGTGTCTGGGGCTGCATATGCATACAGTGATTGACCATTTGCTTATAGCTAACATTTCCAGGTTTGAAAACTGCTTCACCTGCAAACTGTCAATTCACAGCAACTCTTTGATGGAAGTGCCCCAGGTAGAATTAGCCCTATTTTAGATAGGTAGTTGAGCATAGATAGATAAAACATTTATTAGACACTTACTATATACAGGCACTAGGCATTGAGGAGACAATATGAAGAAACCAGGCAGTGCCTGCTCATCAGGAGGTCAACACAGAATATTAAAGGGGGTCTGTAAAGGTGGTGCAATGTGACCTCCCAGGTGTGTAGGCCTTAAACACCTCAGGATAAGGTCAGAGTTGACTAATTAGAGTCAAAGGTAACCATCTTTCAACTTAAAAGATCCTTTTCATGCCACTTGTCCAGTTTCAATGTCATTTTTGGCTTTATCTAATCTTAGCTAACTTGGATTGCATCCAATGGGCATGCATCCATTTCTACAGGTCTAGCCTTGTTTTAGAGAATGATGAATAGCATGGGAGAATAGCTATAACCTTGGGCTTGAAGTTAGGAAGTACTGGGATCCAGGTTCTCATCTATGTGATCAACATGGACAAATCACTTGATTTAGGTGGTCTTTTCTTAGAAGCAAGTAATGAGGATCCCTTGAAGGCAAGGTCATTTTGGTCTGACTTTTTTCCCTAGCTACTTGCATAGGAAAGGTACTTAATAAATTTGTCTCCTGAATTAGTTTGAGATTTTGATAGTGTAAAAGTCTTTATATTTCATATTTCATTAACATTTCCAATGCATTTACATTTATAGAGCCTGGGCTTGCTTTTCATTTTATTTTCATATATAAGCATGGATTCCCATGGGACAGTATATTTTTATTTTTGAATCTTTCATAGTATATAGAAAGTGGTCAAAATATGTGAAATAATTTAGGTGCATAGATATTAGAGTGGACAAATTACTGAACTTGGAATTAGGAAAACTTAAGTTCAGCCTTGGACATTTATTACTTGTATGACTTAAGGCATGTTACTTAATTTTTCAGTCTCAGTTTCCTCATTTGTAAAAGAGTTGTTGTTGTTCAACCATGCCTGATTCTCATGACCTGATTTGGGGTTTTCTTGATAGAGATCCAGGAGTGGTTTGCCATTTTCTTCTCCAGGTCATTTTACAGAAGAGGAAACTGAAGCAGACAGAGTTAAGCGACTTGTCCAAGGTCATATAATTAGTAAGTCTAAGTATCTGAGGTCAGACTTGAACTCAGGATGATAAATTCCCCCTGACTCCTGGCCAGGGTGCTCTAGCCACGGCTCCACTCTACCTTTCCCAAATCAAATGAAATGATACTTGGAAAAAATACTTTTGCAAGCCTTAGAGCCCAAGGTAAAAGTCATTTATTATTATGAAAAGGGTGTATCATTGTGAATACAATGACTGCATGTTTTTTTAAAAAGATAATGATACCAATATCTAGAGAGAACTGGCACTAATAACCCATATCTAAATGTTGGCTTACATTTTAAAATACTATTCAAAGGGAGAGATTTGATGGTAAAAAGCTCCACAAAATTTAGTTAGTAGAATGAATGCTAGCTCCCAACCCCTTTCTTGCTGGGATGGCTCTTTACCTGGTGCGATGTTTTCTGGGTTGGGTGGACTCCGGGGGTCTGGTGTGTTAGGAGGTGTCAGTGGGCCATGTTGGGAGCCACCTTCCATGCTGCCACCATCCAAAGTTCCATTCTGCATGGCAATCCTGTACTGCATGGGAGCAAAAGGAAACTCTTATTAATATTAAGCACATCGAGAAGAGACACTAACATTGATACATGACACTTACTCCATTTATTTATTTATTTTGATTTTTTGCAAGGCAATGGAGTTAAGTTGCTTGCCCAAGGCCACACAGCTACATAATTATTAAGTGTCTGAGGTCGGATTTGAACTCAGGTACTCCTGACTCCAGGGCTGATGCTCTATCCAATGTGCCACCTAGCTGCCCCTCTCCATTTATTTTCATAATTATGGTTTAGCTCCTCTTCTGAATTTTATGGGATGTTGCTAATTCACCATAATAAGCATAGCCATCATTTCTACACTGCTTTGAGTTCTGCAATATGCTTCCCAAATATTATCTTATTTCATCTTCACAACAACTCTGGGAAGTAGGTGATGTTACTCCCATTTTTAACAGAAGAAGAAACTGAGGCAGAGGTTAAGTGACTTGCACAGGGTCATGAGACCTGTGTCTGAGACTAAATTTGAATTCAAGTCTTCTTTATTCTGGACTCAGAAACTATAGCCACTGTATCAGTGGATTGTGAACACTGAGTATATTTGAGGATTTTTATTATAATCTAAAAATTCTCTCTCTCTCTCTCTAGTCCATTTCCCTTTGTGCTCATATATTTTCTGTATTAACATTTTTATACTTTTTTTGTGGCTATCACTGGTAATATGTTTCAGTCAATTCATGCCCAGATAGATGGGCTTAGAATCAGGAAGACTCATCTTCCTGAGTTCAAATCTGACTACAGACACTTCAGTTTCCTCATCTGGAAAAAGAGTTAGAGAAGGTAATGACTAAAACCACTCCAGTGTTTTTGCCAAAAAACAAAAAGTGGAATCAAGAAGAGTCATTAACAGCCACCAACAGGACTGCACTATCTCAGGTCAAGAACCTAAGCTGATCAGCTTCAGGCTATGATTTCTGGATTCTACTTTGAAGAAGCAGCAGCAACAGTCTAAAATATGGCATGAAGATGGGGCAGGGGTAGGAAGGTAGATGAGGCAGATAAAGTATGATCAGAGGTCTAGGACTGACTAGATATGTCTCGAACTCTAGTATTTCATTGACCTTAATAACTGATTTATTCACTTTTTGGGGGAAACGACCAAATTCATTTCCTTACAAATAAGATAGACTATTGAGAGATTGACCTATGTTGAGGGAATTCATTTGCTCTTCATTCTCACCATGCAATGCTGAAACCAGTATCATCTGAAGCTTCAATCACATTGCCAACCTTGATGCCTTAAAATAGTCACACCAGCCTACTCAAGGGTGAGCCATTTCCTGGGGATTAATGACAGACTAGAGAATCTACTCTTTCCAGTTAGTCATGAGTTGACAGGAAACACCAAGTACCCCAGTGGTTATTGTTTAAATACACAGTCATGCCCTATGGTGGCCATGCTGTGCCTTATTTTAGTAAGAGATGCAACCTAAATTATAGCCCTCTTTCTATTCTTCAGTGACTCTCAACAAGGAAGGTAAGAAAAGCAAACAAAAACAAAGATCTTTATCTCAGCTGAATTGAATCTGAACAAAGCATCTCTACTGAAAGATTATGAATCTATCTATCTATATGTATATATGTATTTTTTTTTGTTGGTCAGTCTTTTCTGTCATATCTAACTCTCCATGACCCCATTTGTGGATTTCTTGGCAAAGGTACTGAAGTGGTTTGCCACTTTTTTCTCCAGCTCATTTGACAGATGAGAAAACTGAAGCAAGCAGAGTTAAGTGACTTACCCAGGGTCACACAGCTCATAAATGTCTATGCTCAGATTTGAACTATCCTCCTGACTTCAGGTCTGGTGTACTCTGCACTTTGCTACCTAGCTGCCCATAAGGTCTGAATGACCATGGGCAAGTCATTTAACCCTGATTGCCTTGCATCCAGGGCCATCTCCAGTTGTCCTGATTCATATGTAGCTACTGGACCAGATGGCTCTGGAGAAGAAAGTGAGGCTGGTGACTTAGCACAGCTTCCCCCCACCCCCACTCAAACCCAAGTCATGTGACTGTCATGGTATTATCTCCCTGATGTGATCTTTGGAAATGAAGGATTAAAAAAATTAGCTTCCCATACATTTATATATACAGTTAATAAATTGGGGGAATCTACCTAGATCTAGACTAGGTTCTGGGGGAAGGGTGGTATCCAATGGAGCGCATGCTTTGGTCCCATAAATAAAAGAAATAATTGGTCAGTAGATTCTGCTTGAATCTTTCAATAGTAGTGGTGGTGTTATAGAGGACTGACCATTAAGCCAGGAAGAATAATCCAAACAACAGACTTCTAGAAGAATGATTTTGCTCTGATGATCACTTTCTGTCTTTCTCTTCTGCCTGTATTACACAAGATTTCTCTTTGTTACTTTAATAGTCTAGGGATCAATTCTTTTATCAGTATAAGTATTTCCTCCAATCATATTATTTTAATTCCTTCCTGACTTAGCAGATAGTCTTGGAGAGTTGGGGGTCTAAAAATAGGCCATCTTATGGCCAACCTGGATATGAGTCTCTTTTACCTTGGAAGGCTGGACCTTAGTCTAGTTTGGTACCAACCTGGTAGGGTCTGTTACCACTTGAACTTCATTGGCATCAACTCTGAAGGCTCAGAATCTCTCCTCTGTACTTAAATGAGTCACAAAGGTGGTGGTAGTTTTGGGGTTTTATTGTCATTGGAAAATACTGACAATTACATCTTTAATATGCTCCATGTAGAGAAGGCAACTTCTTTTGGTAGAAAAACTATAAAGTCATATATCCCAGTATATTTGTCATTGAATTGGGACCAGATGATTTCTAAAGTTCTTTCTAATTCTATAATTGTTCACGACTGTGGGTCAATATTTCTACCATCTTTTCATCCACCTTTCCTTGATCCTTTCCTCATCAGGTGATTGTTAAAACTGCTCATTATTTTGTGCCAATTGCAATACATTTCACATCATGGAACAGAGTTTGAAAAAAAATTCGACTAACTCAAATAACTTGTTATTTCTCCCCAAAGGGAGGTGATTAAAATGTGAGGTAGTTCTGATTCCTCCATTAATTCACCTATGAACTTGTGAAATTCATTTAATATCTCTGAACTGAAAAGAACTGATCAAATCTGAAGGCAGATCAAAGCATACTCCTTTTTACTTTATTTTTCTTGAATTTTTTTTTTGGTCTGCGTTTTCTTTCACCACATGTCTAATTTGAAATATATTCTGTATGCCTGCCCAGTATATAACCTCTATCAAATTACTTGCCTTCTCAATTAGGGAGTTAGAGAGGGAAGGTGAGAGAGAATTTGGAACTCAAAATTGTAAAAAATGAAGGTTAGAAATTGGTTTTATGTGTTATTGGAAAAAATTATTAAAATCAAAATACGTCTCTGACTGCAATTTCTTAATTTCTAAAATCAGGATAATACTTCCAGTCATTTAGAAATATTATTATAAAAATGAATGGAATCATGCATTTAAAAATCTTTTGAAGTTCAAAAATTAGAGAATAATTTTCCTCTCTCTACTCCCAAAATGATGTCTATAAATAAAATGTACTTGCAATTTCTGAGGAGTTGGAGGAAAAATAGTTCCTGTACTGAAAATTTATTTTTTAAATCTAGAGAACTGATCCATGAATTCAAAACTAGAAAATAATACCAATGATCTTTCTAAATCCTCTAGCTCTTGGGCAGGGAAGGAAAGCTCATTGCCATAGACTTTTCCTCTTTTCCAAGTTAAAGTGAGACCTCAAGGGAAATATCTACCTTCTCTACTGAAATGAGACCAAATTATTATTATTATTTATTATTATTATTATTTTTATTATTACATCACAGAGTTAGAAGGGGCTTCTGAATCCTCAAGTTCAATTCATACTTGACCAAGAATTTCTTTTAAAAGCTACCCCACATCTTTTCTTTGAAGAACCTTGTGAGACATCTCATTCTACTTTGGGGTGGTCTGAATTGTTAGAAAGGTTTTTTTCCCCTGAACCATAATCAGCCCTTGTGAAATTTCCATCAATTATTCTTCATTTTGTCCTCCAGGGGCAAATGCCAAACAAGTATAACCTTTCTTCTGTGTCCCATAGTTAGATAACAATCCTCTTTTCCCCAAACTCTTCTCTTCAAATTGAACATTTCCAGCCCCTTCAACCAATTCTTATATGGCCAATTTTCAAGGCATCTTACCACTTTGGTTGTTCTTCAAGGCTCGTCTTAAAATGTGACCCTATAATTAAATTCAGGCTACAGAGATATGATCTGCTCAGGGAGTCTATTGTCTCCCTAATTCTGGGCATATCTTATTTAATTCAAGTTATGTTTACTGTTGACTTCCAATTTGCTAAACTCCCCATACCCTTTCCAGTTGATCTGGTTTCTAACCATGTCTTTCTCATCTGATGCTTCTGAAAATGATTTCTTGAATCCAAGTGCATTGCTTTCTATTAAGGAATCAAATTGGCTTGATTTCTATTAAGGAATCAAACCTTTCAATTTCTCTTCAGTTCTTGATTCTGTCATCCAACATTTTATATCTTTTACCCCACCCCCACACTATCCTGCTCTGGATTTGTGACATTCATTAATCTGATGAACATTCAAGTGTTTGATTAAAACATTGAAGATAATAGAGTCAAGTACAAATCTACTAGAGAACTTCCCTTTGATTGACATTGACCCATTATCAACTCTCTTTGGGTCTAGTCATTCAAACACTTTAGAATCTACTTAACTGTCCATTTATCTACTTGCCTCCATTTTTTCCCCACAAGATTAAAATGAAACTTTAAGCCTAGATTAAACAATATCTGTATATCTAATAACATTCTTCCAAAAAGAGAAATAGGATAATCTAGCATGACCTGATCTTGATGATACCTTTCTCTCTGTGAGTGCTATTCTCCTTTCTAAATTTTCACTAGCCATCCCTTTCCTTTTAGGTTGCTAGAATGTTGCAAGTAGAATTAAAGCCCATTACAAATTTCATTCTCTTTCATTTCTTGTCTATTGGGACGAGTTCTGTAATATTCTGTCATGTTTCTCATGAATGGAAACAACTGGACCCCAAGACAGAAATTCTGAAGATGGACATATCCCAGATCCCAGTTCTATCTAGCTGAAGTTGGAAAGGAACTCCAAAGTTATTTAATCCAACCTAGGTCTTTTGACTTCTAGCCCAGTACTCTCTCTCCTTCATCACCCTGCCTAGGCTGGTGCTAAGGGCCAGGGATTCTAGGAATCATATTATTGTGTAACTTAAACCTACCAAAAAAAATCTACTCTAGGTAGTGTGGTCTCCTCTGGGAAAGAGAAATGGGAAAAGATGCCCTCAATCTAGGGTCATATCATTTTAATTAGTGAGACAAATGCTTTTCCATGTCATGCAAGAAGAACCTATTGACATTTAGTTTTCAGAGCATGATATTATTGCCACCACTTAGATTTTCTGCATATTTTATGGGAAGTTCTTTCAGTTTTTTTACTATTCTGCATCTTTTTTTCATTTCAAATTGAGTCCCAAAGGTTGATTGAACAAGGATATAATTAATATATGATGGGAACACTGACTTGTAATTTGCTGAAAACTCCCTTTTCAGAAGGGAGATCTGGTTTGGATTTTAAGGAAGATTTTCTGGGTAATTAGAACTATTCAAAGAGAGAGCACTGGTTAGATTTAGGGTTAGAATTACATTTCAAAGGAGCCAGGTTCCTCTTTTGCCTCTGACATTTGCTACCTGAGTGACCATAGATAGTCATTAGCCTCAACAGCCATTTCCTCATAGGGTTCTTTCATTAAGCTCTAAGGCTTCTTCCAGAGCTGAATTTACGGAGCTCTGATGCTCTATCATTTGACCTTTACTTTGGAAGTAATAGGGAGCCACAGTATGTTTTTGAAGAAAAAACTGGCATGATCAGATATGCGATCTTATGAAAAACAGAATGAACCATCATGGGAATACCCATCAGTAGGATGTCTTGGATCTAGGACTAGATATCAAGACATCAAAAATACAGAATCCCACAGATTTACAGAACAAGAAAGGACCTCAGAGGCTTATAAGCTGTGTGATTTTAGGCAACTCATTTAACATCCATTAGCTTTATTTTCCTCATATATCAAATGAATGGGGTGGACTAAATGGACCCTGAGATATTTTTAGCAAGATTTTATGGCTCCTTAGCATAATAATAGATGAAGCAAAAGATAGCACATTAAACTCAGAATCAGGAAGATTCCTGGCTTCAGAAACTTATTAACTGTGTGACCCTGGGTAAGTCACTTAACCCTGTTAGCCTCAGTTTCTCATCTGTAAAATGAGCTGGAGAAGGCAATGGCAAACCACTTCAGTACCTTTGTCAAGAAAACCACAAATGGGGTCATAGAGAATTAGATATGACAGAAATGGCTGAAAACAACAAAGCATAATAATAATTCAATCTAATCTAGTCCAATCCATACTCAACTGAAAATCTCTTCTTTGACATCTCCCCAATGTGTTCATCTGACCTCTTCTTGAAGAGAGATATACCACCACTACCCAAGGAAGCCCCCCTTTTTGTTCAATTTAAGTTACAGAAAGATTTTCCTTATTTTGACTAAAAATCTGTATCTTGGAACCCAAGCTGAGTCTCAAAAGGTTTAGGTCCTTACCCGATGTTCCAGTATTTCTTGTGTTATCCATTTGGGTCAAGCAGAAGCCTAATGTCTCTTCCATGGGGCGACAATACTTGAAGATAATTATTATCTGTCCCACTTCATCCCTGTCCCTTCACCTTAGCCTCATTCTTCTTTTCTTTAAATGAAATGTCTCTAGGTTTTACTGCCAGAATATTCTAGGAAGAATTCTCATTACAGTCTGGTTTGGACTGAATGATGATCTCTGAAGTCCATGGGCTTCCATGTCTGAAATCATGGACTGCCATTTTGAAACACATTCCTAAGACTATTTCATCATCCTGATTTGATTTTTTTTCCTCAAGCTATAATTACAAATTCTTTCTATGGATTAGCAGAATAAATGGAAGAGATTAATAATTGGTGTCATTCCCTTGTTTCAGAGATCCCTGGGCATATTCCACTGTTTGAGGAACTCCTCTTGTCCCCTCCCTTTTTTTTATCCCTAGTCAGACCTGATGGATAACTTCCTTTCTGTTGGAGCTGAAAGAGGCCAATTATCTAATCCAGGACAGTCAGGTGAGGTCGGGATGATTTTAGGCAGCTTCTCTAGGGGCCAGAGACATATTTTGCTAAGAGTAAACTAGACATAATTATAGGGTCACACAATTTTACATTTATCCCCACTGCAAAGCCTCAAGCCATCCTTCACACTCTCAGGAGGTGACTGGAGCATGTTGTCCAACTAGCTTCATAACTGGGTCTAGATTAGACCTGGGAAACTAAAGGATGTTCATTAATGTGGGAAAAAAGGTAACAACAAAACAATAATAATAGTTGGCATTTCTAGAGAGCCTTCTGTTTATTCAATCACTTTCTTCATAAGAATGATATGATAGGTAGGATAAGTACTATTATCTCGAGATATAAATCATATCATACTTCAGCAACATCTAATGTGAATTGTTAGAAAATGTCAGCAGTGAGATTTGAATTTAGGTTGTAGTATAATCAATAGGAAGGGACCTTAAAGAGCATAGAACTCAATTCCTTTATTTTTGGATAATAATAATAATAATAGTTAATATTGATCTAGTGCTTAGTATATGTTAGGCAATGTGCTAAAGGCACTTTATAATTATTATCTCATTTGATCCTCATAACAATCCTGGGAAGTAGGTGCTATTCCCCATTTTACAGATGAGGAAACCGAGGCAATCAAGGGTTAAGTGTCTCTCCCAGGGTAAGTGATCAATCTGAGAAATGAGGAAAGAAAGATTGCTTTAAATTATTCTCTAAAATTTTAAAATTAAATTCCACTGAAGTCTGGAAATAATAATTGATGGCTTTCCTCCCACACCATTTATAAATCACAGAACTGTTATTTTTTTCACCAAAGCCTGCCAAAGCCTCCACTTGTAGGTTACAGAGACTTTTAACCAAAAATAATTCTAGAAAAAAATTTTTAAATGTTTACAAAGAAGGAAAACATTAAAAATCCAGCAATTTTGAATCCCCTTTAGCTTTGAACAAGTAATCTCTCAGATTATGGGCCTCTCCTCTGTTTCCCTCTTCCTTTACCCAATTCTTGGAACCTCTCCAGTTGCTTTAACCTACGTCATGTTGTGATCTCTATACAACCCTGAGTCTTGACCTTCCTCACCCACTCCACTCCATCCTTCACTACCCAGAACTCTCTCTAATTCTCTTTAATTCCTTCATGGCTTTTCTTGGGTCCCCTGCCTTTCTTCAAGTGTCACCTCAAATCTTATGTTTTCCAGGAGACCTTTTCCAGACTGCAGTTGGGATAACCTCCATCTATTCCCTATATGTCTTGTAAATACCTAATTATTTACCCATTTCCTTCCTCATTAAATTGGGAAGTTCTTGAGATCAATCAAGGACTGTTTTTTTCTTTTTTTTTTAAACCTTTGTCCTCCAAGTGTTTGGCATACAGTAAGCACTTAATACTTTTTTGATGGATTGCTAGATCTGGAGGATTCCACAAAAAAGTATATTCTAGACTTACTACCTCAGTTTCCCTTTTTATTTTGCTACTTCATAGCTAATCTTAGATTCTACTAGCTCATATTTTTCTGAAAAGGGGTTACTAAAAAAATTAAAGAAACTTATCAATTTGTACCTCATTTAAAGCCTGGGAAAAAACATTTTTAATTGACTTTTTTGAAAAGTGGCTCATTTGTGAATATGTGTGTCTGTGCAAGTATGTGAGCATATGAGTATTTATATGTGAATTCAGGTGAATGTATCTGAGTGAATATGCACACATGTCTATGCATTTATATGTGAGCATATGAGTACATAGGAATACACATATGTGAGTAGATTATATAGGACTATATGTATGTGTGTTGGATTTGGTATGGGGGGGGGAAATCATTACATTTAAATAGCACAGAGATATATAAGGAGAATCCTACCCCAGGAGTCAGAAAGACCTGGTTTCATGTAGGCTTGGTTACATGCTACACTTTCTCTCATGGCTCTGGTTTCCTTAGCTGCAAATGATAGGGTTAGATGAGAAATAAACCCTAGTCCTGGAGTTGGAGGACTTGGGTTCAAATCCCACCTATAGTGTGTTCTTAGTCAATCACTTCACCTTTCTGGGCCTCAGTTTCCCCATCTGAATAGTGAGGGAGTTGAACTGGATGGCCACTCAGGTTCTCTGCAGCTCCAAATATATGCTCCCTCTAGTCTTTGTTTCCTAGAAGATGCAAAAGTTTCTAAAGTATGAAATAAAAGTTCTCTCATGTGTAGTTCTCTACTGAAGATACCAAATGAGGCAGATGGAAGACCAGTTAACATTTTTTGTCTTGTAGTAACTTTCTGGAGTTCTTCCAGAGCATTACTGGGGAGGTCCAAAATAGACCATGGCCTCCAGGCTCCATGTCATATACAGGAGAACATGCTGTGTCCATTCAAATGGAAAGATATTGAGATCATAAGTTGGAAACCCATTGATCATCTATCCTAGGCATTCCAGGCTATCAAAACATCCTTCCAGAGCCAAATGTTGTAAAAAGAATGGACCCAGGACAACTGATTTCAAAAAGAACTTGACAGTCACAGACATCTTAGACTTCTATGTGGAAGGCAAATGGCATCAGGTTCTATTTTTGCTACCTATCTTCTGAGAAGGGGTGAAGCTGATGAGATGGTCTTTGGAAGCTCTAATGTTGTCCTTGATACATCATTGGTCCCTCATCATAGTTTGATGTTTCTTTCACTCTCCAGTGCTTAGCCAAATGTCCAATATGTAATAACTACTTGAGAAATATTTCTTTGTTGATTGACTGACTCCATGAGACTAACTTAGGGATGTGGAAAGGATGAAAAGATTAATATAAAACTTGATTAAATTCTAGAGAAAAAAATACTAAATGACACAAGCTACTATTACTCTATTTTTTAAAATTTAAGGCAATGGGGTTAAGTAACTTGCCCAAGGTCACAAAGCTAGGTAATTGTTAAGTGTCTGTGGTTGGATTTGAACTCAGGTCCTCTTGACTCTAGGGCTGGTGTTCTATCCCCTGTGCCACCTAACCACTGCTGCTACTATTACTATTAAATTACACTGGTGGAGATTGATCATATACCCAATTGGATTATTTCTAAAAGTTCCTCATATTGTACTACAGGGAAGAAAAGATAATTTATTAACAATGAAGAGCTAGGCTTCTAGGCTGGAGTTATGTTGTCCAATCCCTCCAATGGATAGATGAGATAATTGAAACCCTAAGAGGGGTTTTATCTGCTTAGCATCTAGAAAGTAGCAAATCTATGACTTAAACTCAGATCCACAGATTCTGAAAATTAGTAATCTTCTTATGATACAAGACTGCCCATCCTTGAAACATTAGCTGAACCATTTTATCAGGATATGGATGTGTGGGTGGGTGGGTGGTGGAGTGATGGATAGATAAATGGATGAAGACAGAGGAAAGAGAGAGACAGTATCAGAGAGAGACAGAGAGACAATAAAAGAATGGTGGATTAATGTTTAGCTGAATGAATGAAAAAAAGAAGAGAGGGCTGGCTCAGACTTCTCTGACCATGGCCCAGCCAAGGCTGCTTGGCTGTTCTTTTATCTCTCTCTCTCTCTCTCTCTCTCTCTCTCTCTCTCTCTCTCTCTCTCTCTCGTCCTTCCTTATGTCCTGTAACCTTTTTAATAAATTTTTGTTTTATTTCCACCTGTGCTTTCCTGAGTCTAAATAATGATTCCTCATAGGCATAACTGAACCCAAGTAGCCAGTGGCTACATTTTGGCAGCCAACAAAAGGATTCTCTCTACACAGACTGGGAAATTGGATTGAGCTCCATAGCACTGTCCTTAGCTCCATGAGCAACAACTGAATTATGATTTTTTTTCTGAATCTCTCATACCAAATGGCAGCCTGGAACATTCTTGGTTCTCTTTAGTGCTCAAACCGCCTGATGCTCTGGTTTATAGCTATATAGCTCCAAGGCCAGTCTCTACAGGATGCCAACCAGCTGTGCCAGCCAATCATTTCCTGGACCCTGCCTCAATGAAGCCCTCACTGTAATACATTCATCTCCAAATGGACTCTGAAAGGCCCAGAAGACTGGTCCTAAAATGACTGAGGTGGGAATGATGCAGGGAAGGAGGAAGAGAATTTGAATGTAACAGAATTTGGGTGGACGTGTAAATTGACTCTTGGGATGTAAATTGACTTGAAGTAGAGAATTATGATTGTAACAGAAATAATTATAATCTTGGGTGGGGACCCTCCCCATTCTTAAAGTAAAAAAAAAAGAAGAGAGAAAGAAAGTTTATAAGGTTATTAGGGAGGGAGAGAATTTAGAACTCAAAAAACTTTTAAATGAGTATTAATAATTGTTTTTACATATAATTGGAGAAAAATAAAATGTTAATTTAAAATTATATTATTATTATTATTATTATTAAATTACTTGAATGGGCCTAAGGTTAGACTATACTTAGCTTTGCTGAACAAAGAATCTGGAAATCCATATTATCTGCTAAAACAGAACTTTCTGAGGGCACAGATTACATACCAATTTCTTGTTTTAAAATGATTTTTATTGATATCCTTTATTTCTATATTACTTAAACTTTACCCTTCCCTTATCCCTTTCTCCCAGTCATCCCATAAAACTTTATATTGGTTTCTGAAAGCCACAATGCCTCTATCAGAAAAGCTGACATTTTGTTAACTATGGTGGAAAAGGCAGTGTGACATAGTGATCTGAGGATTGAACTTGGGGTCAGGAAGACCTGTGTGACCTTGGACAATCAAGGCCTATCCTGATACATGTTCAGTGTGTGGCCCTGGCCAAGGACAGAACCATGACTGTCTAACAGTCTAAGGTCAACATCAGTATATTCCTACCTCAGTAAAATCCCAGATTTGTATTAAAAAAGAAAAAAAGCATGGAAAATAAGTGAACAGATTCCATTCCCCTTTCAGGACTATTGAAGAAAGGATGCAAACATGAGCAAGGTGAATACAGAAGGACAGAGACCAGGGAAGAAGTAGGACACTCTGAATCCTTTAAGTTCCCAGACTTGGAGTCATTTTTGACTCAGTTTCCTTCATTCTCTAAATCAGTCTTGTCCTTTTCAATGTCTCTTTTTTCCATCCCTTATTCTTATATTCTTTAGTCCAAACTCTTCTAACAGATAGATGCCTTAGTGGATCTCTGGAACTCTTAGTGAGGTAGCTAGGCTGCTCAGTGGTTACAGCACTGGGCATGGAGGCAGAAAGAGTTGAATTTGAATCTAATTTCTGACACTTACTAACTGGGTGACCTTGGTCAAGTCATTAAACCTGTCTGCCTCCGTTTCCTCATCTGTAAAATGGCACCTCCCTCCCAAGGTTTATATGAGTATCAAAGGAAATAACCAATGTAAAAGAGCTATTTTGCAAGACTCACCACACTAGATAAATGTGAGTGATTGCTGCAATTCATTTTATGTGTCCTTCCTAAATGAGTCTTCCTTAAATAAACATTACTACCTCTAGGACCTTCTCTTTTTGTTACCTGCCTGTATGTGCCCAGGATACCCGGCCTGCACCACCCTGCCTGGCTTTCACCCCCGCCCTTGATGGATGCAGTCTTGCCTTATTTCCCACTCCTCCCCATCTGAGTCAGGTTGGGCTCTTCCCATCCTGTGAAGCGGTTTCTGTCTTTGTGGTGGCCTTCATTCACAGAAGGTCCCCTCCCTGGGACACCTAAGTCTCCATCTGTCTGACTATTATCCACCCTCTAGTCTTAATCTCAGATCCACCTTCTCCATGAGATCTTCTGGCCTCTCTTCACAGCTCCCTTCTCGGATGTCCTACAAAACTCACTGGTCCTCCCACACAGCTGAGAACCCAATTGCCTTGTTTACTCATTGTTCAGTCATCATCATCATCATCCTTACCCCTTTCTAACATCACCATGACCTTGATGATCAGATATGGGGTCAAAGATAGAACCTGAAGGGACTTTAGAGGTCAATGAATGTAACCCCCTCATTTTTACAAATGAGGGAATTGAGGTTCAGAGAGATAACGGGACTTGCTTAGAGCCAAACAAATATTAAATGATAGAGCTGGGATTTATAGGACTTTCGATTTCAGAGTTAGAACTTTAGAGACTTTTGACTTTAAGATCATTCCTTTAGCAGATGAGATAAGGGACTGGCCCAAATCACACTTAGTGAATGTCTAGGGCAGAATTTGAACCCAGGTCTCCCTGACAGTTCTATTTCCCTTTCTAGAGACAGTTAGGTGATATAGTAGATAGAACACTGGACCTGGAGTTAGAAAGCTCTGGAATCAAATCTGAATTCAGAGTTATTAGTTGTGTTTCCCTAGGCAAGTCTGCCTCTCTTAAATTTTCTCTAACATAGTTTCTTCAGTTATAAAATGCAGATAATCAAAATGCTTAATTCCCAAGATTATTGTGATGATCAAATGAGATTATTTGGAAGGCACTGACCTCATAACAGGTACTTAATAAAGACTTATTTTTCCCTTCCTTCCTCCCCAGTTTCCTTCCCTCCCTTCTCCCTTCCTCCCTCCATTCTTTTCTACCTCTTTCCCTCCCTCCTTTGCTTCCTTCCTCCTTTCTTCTCTCCCTCCTTTCCTATCCTCTCCTCTCCTCTCCTTTCTTTTTCTCCTTCCATTTTTCCATCCTTTCCATACAAGAGTTATATTGTATCTCAAACAATAGATAACAATTAGTCTCGTCTCCCCAGTGATACTGTAATGTCCACAAGAATGGAGAAAATGTCTTAAACTCTTATTTCGCCAGTGGTAGATAGGACAAGGCTGAACTTGGGGGCATGATACTTAGGAAAATGTAGATGATGTAAATACAAGAGGTACCAATTAAGATTTTTTTAAAATAGATAACTTGTTTTGTTGCTGATTGATTGATAAAGTGGAAATAATGGATTGGAAATGAGGTATCAGTTATAATAAACAGGTGAATGCTGGGAGGGGAATTGCTGAAGAGCAGCTGACTAAGTTTACATTCCATCATTCTTCATCCTCTCTCTGGACACTTATTTTTACTAAAAATTGCTCCAACAATCAGCTTCCCATGACAGTGGTGCCATGTGCCCCATTGGGAAATACACACAAGTTGAGGAGCTGAGTGGTACTCACATTCATTTCTGCTTTGGATTCACAATGGAAATTTTCAAATGTGTACTTCTCAGATCTCCTCTGGCGCCTCTTAAACAGCCTGGCCCCTCGGTTGCTGAGTACTGATAATTCTTCCAGCATGATGTCTCTGGGGATGCTCAGCTTTTTGCCCAGGTCCATACCATCTACTTCTGGAAAAGCACGACACAAGATTCCAGTTACCCTATGCTCAATGGCTTCAGATGTTGACTTAACTCATCATCTACAGTGCTCTCTCTGCTCTTAGATCTTAAAAATGAAGAGGATCTTTTCCTAAATTCATTTGATGCCACCAAACAGGGATCTATTCTTCTGGTGTTCTGTTAAGTGGGACCTCTCTACCTTCCCCTCCCCTTTACAAAAAGAGAGTAAAACCTCTCTATAACCTTCTTTGGAAGGGGAGTCAGATTGTTTGTGATCCATCAATGCTTTCTACCATTTCAACTCTCTGTGGAAAATTCAGATCAATAACAAATAAGAAAACCTTAAAATTGATTGGAAAACCTGGCCCCAAAGAAGAATTATGAAAAGGCACTTGTCTTCTTTGCAAAGATGGGGGGAGTTATGTATATAAAACCTTATGAACTGGGGGCAGCTAGGTGGCACAGTGACTAGAGCACTGGCCCTGGAGTCAGGAGCACCTGAATTCAAATCCCACCTCAGACACTTAATAATTGCTTAGCTGTGTGACCTTGGGCAAGTCACTCAATCCCATCACCTTAAATAAATAAAAAAATAGATCATTATTAAAACCTTATGGAAAATCTCAGAATTTTTCACAGTTTTGGTTAGTTTTGTGGAACTATTTTAAAAGTTCTTTTAAAATTTTTTGATATTGCTTTTTAGGAAGGGAAGGAGTAGTGATACTTTGGAAATTGTAGCTGATGTTAAAATGAAAAGTACCAATCAGAATTTGTTTTTAAAAAAAGGAAAAATGGTTAAGAAATACATTTTCAAATTAAGGGGTAACTAAGTCATTTAGTAAATATTCATAAGGGATTCATCTTCTGGTTAGTGTCTGTGTTGAAGGGAATAGGGTATGGAAACATAAAAGATACCCACTCTGCCCCCACAGTGCTGTCCATGGTACCACCCTGTGGCCTCCAGACCCTGAGATGCAATTCTAGGTCTTCTTCTCTGATTGCTGGTCGATGATTCTCCCTTGGAAGATTTCTAATTCATCCTTGGGTTAGAGCAGGGGTTCTTAATCTTGGCTCAGGGAATTTGTTTTTAAAATGCTTTAGAATTGCATTTCAATATAACTAGTTTTCTATGGAATCCTACACATTTGATTTTATGCATTTAAAAAACATGATTCTGAGAAGGGGTTCATAGACTTCCTCAGATAGCTAAGGGGTTTCCATGACACAGAAGAGCCCAGAACCCCTGCTCTAGATGAATGCCTGATGAAATTGAAGGATCAACAACAGCACCATCTACCTTTTAGAAACTTCTGCTTTGTGAACATTTCTATGACCTCAGACAAGTCAGGAACCACACTGAGCCTCAATGTCCTACTCTGTAAAATGAGGAATTTGACCTAATCAAGAGTTCTTGTCCTCTGGGAAGCTGGGGAAACTCAGGGGGCCCTCCCCAAAATAATGTTTATAAATGCACATTAGAAAGCTCACAGGATTTCAAAGATAACCAGAGGTCATTGAAAATAAAGATGTCATTTTTTCCCATCCAAGTTCATCAGCCCTATAAAATATATCCATAAATAGCAGGCAAAGACATCCCATTACATGTGGATAATAAGATAAGAATACTCTAAAGCTTATGGAACTACAGTTTCTCTGGGTCTCAGTCTCCTCTGTAAAGAGTGTGTGTATGTTTGTATGTGTGTGTGTGTGTGTGTGTGTGTGTGTGTGTGTGTGTGTGTGTGTGTTTATGGGGGAGTGGAGAGGAGGATGCCCTTGGTAATGTCTAAGGCTCCTTCTGGCTTTAAGATGCTATGTGGCAATTGTACTTGGGGACAATGACCCTCACTGTCCCCCAGTTCAAGTAGCCAATGCTAGAAGATTAGGGGAGCAGAGAAGGGTGGAGCTGGAAGGAGTTTCATATGGGGTGTGGTCACCTGGGGGAGAAAGTGGATCACCTGGTAGTTTCCTATTTTAACTAAATATCTTTGCTCAATTCATTTGTTTCTACATGACTGAAGGACTCCAAATGCTAGGGATGGTGAAATATGACCACCCTAGGCACAGCTCCATTTGCCATGCTCCAGTTATGGTTTAGTTAATCTCAGCCCTTCATGAAAATTATCTTCTCTTTAAACTTCTAAGAGAACCAAGTTGCTGCCTGGGCCCCATGAAGCCAAGACTTGTTATTCCCTACCCTTCATTGCCAGTTACCATGTAAGGCCTGAGCAATGTTCATCATAGCATTACCTGATACATGATAGGCTTCTTCTATTATCTATTTCCTCACACTCATGGCTGGGAAAGCTGTCTCTATGAGATTAGATCATTCATTGAAAATAATTCCAGTCAGCAGGTTCACAAAATGCCAACACCATGCTGATAAACTATTGTGGGGGGGGGCTTTTAAAAAAATTCCTTGGGGAGCAGCTAAGTGGAGCAGTGGATAGAGTGGATAGAGATAGGCATCAGGAAGATCTGAGTCCAAATTGAGCATCTGATACTTACTATCAGGGTGTGATCCTCTCTGCTCCTTCAAGGTTCTAATATGGGAAGAACAAATCTAGGACCAAACCAATTCATGGCAGTTGGTTCAAGGTTTGGGACTTTTTTTTTTAATCCTTTGGAAAGATGATGTCCCTATGCCTTGTGATCCTAAACTGAAGCTTCATATAACACTCCTGATTTTGGGCAACTTGGCTTAGACTTAGGGCAGATAGGGGATATGGTGATTTTGGTGCTGGATTCAGGAAGAAATCAGTTTAAATCTGGCCACAGAAACTTAGCAGTCATGTGATCCTGCACAAATCACTTAACCCTTTCTGCCTCAGTTTCTTCATCTGTAAAAATTTATCTTGGGCAGAAAATGGCAAATCACTCCAGCACCTCTGCCAAGAAAACCCCAAACGGGATCAGGGAGTGTTAAAACCACTTGAACAACAAAAGAGTTTGAATATCTGAGCAATCCCATACATTGTAGACAAATTTTCATGTTTATAAGTGTATTTTCCTCCTTTACTATCTTATCCTACTATGTTATGAATTTCAGAAACCTGATGGAAGTTTATGTTTTGCTTGGAGAGTAGTAGGAATTCTAGATGGTGAGAGAGAACACCACTGTTTAAAGGGAGCCCATTGAAATATTCTCCCTGTCTTCTCTAACCCTGGTCTTGTCTGCTGGCTGTGAAAGGTTTGGGCTTCTGTCTTAAACTTCATGATACCTCTCTCTTCCTCTCCCCCACCCCAAAAGAAGAAATCACTTGTTCTGCTCATTAATTTTCAAGGTTGCATGAATATCGAATTCTTTTTCAATTAGTAGATTTTCATTCAGAAATAATAGAAACCCTATTTCCCCTCCTGGAATAATGAGGGCAGATAAAAGTTGTAGAAAAAAGGGTCAAAAACCTCCCTCTCCCAGTGCTGTGGGTGAAGGGCTGACTCTGGCCTAGGGACCAAGTCCTGCCCATGATACCTTTGTCTTTGCATCCTCATTCTAGCACAGTGTCTGACACTTGGTGGGTGAATATTCATCAAATGTTTATTAAATGTTTGATTGTCTAATCTCTGTCTATATGATCTTGGGTAAGTCATGTAATTTCCCTGGACCTCAGTTTCCTCATTGATAAAATGTGAGAGTTGGTCAAGATGACCCGAGAAGGTCTTCCCAATTCTAGGTCTATAAGACCTTGGACAAGCTTCTTGAACCTCTGTTTTCCTCATCAAGACAGACCAGATGCCCTTTGAGATCTATATAAGTGGATGGATTCATTCTTTCATGGAGGCAAGTATTCACAGGTAGCTCTGCAAGGGGACTGGCCAAAACATGAGGGGTGCATGTGTATGTGTATGTGTGCGTGTGTGAGAGAGAAGGGGGTCATGTCAACACCGCTTGGACTTTGCAGGCCTCTCTTGTGTTTCCTAGTCTGAAATTTCATAGAATCATGGATTTAGAACTGGAAGAGACCTTCAAGATTATTTAGCCCTGTTATTTAGTTGTTTTTAGGCATCTCTGATTTTATGATTCTTCTTCTTCTTCTTCTTCTTCTTCTTCTTCTTCTTCTTCTTCTTCCCACTCCCTGACCCCCATACACATACATTTTATTTTTTGATAAAAATCCTGGAATTATTTGCCATTTCCTGCTCTAGCTCATTTTACAAAAGAGGAAACTGAGGCAAACAGGGTGAAATGACTTGCTTAAGGTCACACAAATAGTATCTGGGACTGAATTTGACTCCAGACAATTTGACTCCTTTAGGACTGGCACTCTAGCCACTGTGCCACCAAAATGCCCCTATTTAGAATTCTCCCCCCCCATTTTGTAGATAATCTGAGGCCTAGCTTGTTCAAAAATAACTCAGACAATGAGGAACAAGAAGGAAATTTGAATGCAGATTCTCTGACATTAAATTCACTGTTCTCTGTCCTATCAAATTATCTGTCAAAGTACCTGTAAAAATTGGTTCCCCCAAGTATTTATTTGCCTGATACAGGATATTATGGGGAGGAAGTAAAAAGAAGCTTCTTTTTTGTCTTCCTGCTCCCTGGAACTCAAAGGAAGAACAAGGGGACCACCTCTAAGACATTTGATACATTGCAAACTGGAATGTATCTTTCATTTCTCCTTCCCAATTCCCATTAATTAGTTTAGAAAAACCAACGCCTTCCACTGGATCTCAAACTATGGTCAGTCATTTAGACTTTTGTCCTGCCATTGGACTTGGATGATTCTGGAGGAGAGAGTGAGGTGATGATTTTGGGCAGTTGTTCCTCTCTTAAATTCAATCCACATTCAAGTCAAGATATCACCCTCATGATGTCACTGGACATGGATGACACTTGATTCTTTGGGGATGAAGGATGAACATGCTAGATTACCACAATGGTCGGGAAGGCCTGGATTCAAAATTTTCCCCATATACTTCCTAGTTCTACAACTCAGAATAAGTCACAGAGCTTTGTTTTTGCCTCAGTTGTCACACTTACAAAATGAGGGGGTTATATTTGGTGGTTTCTAAGATTCTTTCCAGCTCTAAATCTACTTGTCCCATTTATAGAAATGGCCATTGGGCAGTTAGGGTAGACAGTGTGGTTGTCCGGGAAAGAATTCTGGATTTGGTTTCAGAAGTCTTGGATTCTAATTCCAGTTTTATCATTTACCATCTCTGGAATCTTGGGTAAGTTACTGACCTTGCTAGCTTTTAAAAAAAATTCCTTGGGGAGCAGCTAAGTGGAGCAGTGGATAGAGTGGATAGAGATAGGAGTCAGGAAGATCTGAGCCCAAATTGAGCATCTGATCCTCACTATCAGGGTGTGATCCTATTTGCCTCTGTTTTTGAATCTGTCAAATGAGTTGAAAGAGGAAATGGCAAACCACTCCAGGATCTTTGCCAAGAAAACTCCAAATGGGATCACAAAGGGTCAGACATGACTGAACAACAATACAAATCCCTTCTGATTGGAACTCAATGATTAAATCAATAGTTTTAGGTAGGAGCATAAGATAGCAGGATTACCTAATCACTCATCTGACTTACAGATGTGGGGAAATATTGACTGGGGTAAAGTGGGGCTCCCTATAGTCATATTTGTAGTTCTCAGGATTGGCAATGTTGTGGTTCCTCTTTTAAATAATATCAAGTCTGTCCTCCTTGAGGCAAAAGGAAGGAAAAACTTTGGCTTATTGCCAGAAAACCAATATGTGCTCTTCAGATTCAATGAGAAGGCAGTGTGGAATAGAGGGGAATGCCAAATGTCCTGAGTTCAAATCCCACCCTAGTTCTTGGTTGCGACCCAGGATGAGTCACTTAATTTCTCTGAATCTCAATATACTCATCTGTAATCATGGTCTGCCCGAGCTAGCTCAGAATTTGGAGGTTCTGAAAGAAAGTGTGGGAGAGAAGAGCTATTAGACTGATTACCAGACTGAAGGTCTATGGAACCGGTGTGCTGAGCTCATTGCTGTATGTCTGTGAAACCTGGACAGTAAGCCCGTGTCAGACCAGGAAACTGAATCACTTCCATTTAAAATTGTCTTAAGAAAATTCTGAAGATCACCTGGGAGGAGTAGATACCACTGGGACTGACTCAAGGGAAGAAGTCATTCAAAAGGTTTTAATCTGAACTTGACTGTCTGGGTGACCTTGGTCAAAGCCCCTTTTTCCCTCTGGGCTTCATTTCCCTCAGCTATCAAACAAGGAAGTTGTACTGGTCTTGATGGTGGTTCTTTATTTGGACTTCCTCCCTACCCCTCAGGAGTGTGCTGAAGGCAACTTACTCCTGTGTTTTAAATCAGAGCTGGATTTCTTGCTTTATTGATTGTCTTTACTAGGGATGTGGAACATATGTCTTGTAAGCCATATAAGATCAACAAAATCATTTGCCATGGCAACTGAAGGTGGGACTCAAAATTTAATAAATCTAGGAGATTTTTAGGGGTAAATGAATTAAATGGGGGTTTTTTTTGGGGGGGGGTTGTGTTTTAGATTTTTCAAGGCAATGGGGTTAATTGTCTTGCCCAAGGCCACATGGCTAGGTAATTATTAAGTGTCTGAGGCTGGATTTGAACTCAGGGACTCCTGACTCCAGGGCCGGTGCTCTATCCACTGCACCACCTAGATGCCCCAAAATTAATTAAATGGTTGATCAATTATAGCAGGTTAATTTTTAAGAGGATAATTTTGTATGGCTTCAGAATGAATTTATAAAAATACAAATGACTCTTGGCAAAAAAAAGGTTCCACACCCCTGGTCTAGATTTAAAACAAGGGCTAGAAAAATATTAATAATACAAATTAAACTCAAAAGTGCATCTTGAATGTGTACATTTGTTTAACATCTTTCAGCACACTCCTGATCCATGAATCCAAATTTTAGGGAGTTGGTGGATATGGACAGAAAAATACACTTTTATTTTCACTAAGCCCTCACTGAAATTTAGCAAATTGTTCATGTGTGAATTTAATAACAAAACAAAACAAAGGAAAACATTATTTTGAGGTGGGGTATATAAAATTTGCAGACTGACCAAAAGGTCCAGGACAGAAGATAAGTTAAAAGCCCCTAAATTAGATCATTTCTAAGATGACTCAGGAATTATTGGAGTACTAGGTCTAGAATCAGGAAGACCTGAGTTCAAATCTAACATCAAACACTAACTGTGTGACTCTGGGCCAGTCATTTCATCTTTGTTTGCCTTAATCCACTGGAGAAGGAAGTAGCAACCCATTCCAATTTCTTTGCCAACAAAACCCCATGGACAGTACAGTCTAGAGTCATGAAAAGTTAGACATGATGAAAGCAAAACAAAACAAAATATTCTTTCTAGCCATGATTCTATGAATTTAGAGTGCAATGAGGAAAGACATGGGTATTATGTCTACCCCCCCAATAGCTCAGGATCCCCAATTCCTCTTTGTAAATGACTTTGCTTCCTTGATGGCCTTTCCCAGAACTACAAAGCCCCTCCCTGGTGTTCCACTAGGCAATAGGGCCAGATCACCAGTGCATTCTGGTCCTAGTCTGAGTCTTTGGAATGATTATTCTAGCATACCTGCTACATAGCCTGGGGCCTTGTTCCTTCCCATGACTTCCTTCCTTTGGTTTCTCAGAGTTATGTGAATGCTGATGGGAAAACAAACCAAAGAAGGAGCCCTCCCCCATCCCTCCCCCTTTAGATCCCCACCTTCCTTCCCAGGCAAAAAGGCAAGAGTTTCAAAGCTGTAATTCTGAGAGGCCTAATGAAGGGATGGAAGGAGACTTAGTTGGTGACGAGATAGGACTTGGCTTTGCTCCCTTGGCTGGGTGCCACTGGGCAAGCTACTTCCCCTCCTCTTTGTGACACTATACTAGACTATCTCTCTAGGCCTGCCAAGCCCTCCATCCCACCTCATTGTGATAGGATAATCCTGATTGCATAACTGTTCAAATTTTATGACATGTTCATCATAGAATGAAGTCACCTTCTAGGAGAACCCTCCTGGCTCTCTCATAGTAATTACCTTTTAAAAAATTCTGGTAATTTAGGAGAATATTCTTTTCTTCATTTGAGGAGTCATAAAACTGAGCAACAGGAAACTTTGTAAATCTTTTGTTTGCATTATTAAGAGAATCTTCCTTCTTCCTTTAACATCTAATTTAGGCCACGCCTGAGGGCCTGACCATCAACCTGATTTAGATTTTAGATTTAGATTTTAGATTTAGATTTTTAGATTTGTAAACACCCAAGACCATCCAAAAGAGACCCCCAGCCCCAAAAGGCAAAAATCTCCAATGTGGCACTTGGCCCTCCCTCCCAGGTCACCACCTCTCCCATGGACTCTGGGGGGGAGAATTTAAGGAGATTGAGGAAGGGGCTCACTTTTTTACCTTCCAGCCTCCTGCTGAACCCTGGTCAGCTGGCCTGGCCAATTCAACCAGCAATCTACGTTCTTCTCTTTTTAATTTTTCTATTACTTTCTTAATATGTTGTAACTTATTTTAATAAATCTCTATCTTCTTTCCAAAACCTGTATTCCTGAGTCTGAGTTGCAAATCATTGCTGGGCCAAACCGAACCCAAGAAAAAAATCACTGACTACATTTTGACAGTAAGAGAGCTAGATTAGATTCATTTTTGTATGTTTAGACCCAAATTTGGAATCTGAGGATTCAGGTTGAATCTTAGCTCTAGACTAGAATCATCATATCTTTGAACTAGACCTGAAAAGGGTCTTGCATTTCTCCCCTCTTGCCATGAGCTACCCATCTGTGATACTCTTGAGGTACATTTGTGGGCATGAGAGACATGGGCAAGGTTGAGAAGAATCTGCAGTAAATTGGCCTATATTCACACTTCATTCATTGATTCAACAAAAGTAAACATTCTTCAGCAATTATTCACATTAATGTATCACAATATCAATATACAGCCATTTCTATAGGCTTTTAAGGTTTGCAAAGCACTTTGGATCATTTGAGAGTCACAAACAATCCTGTTCTGTAAGGATGATTGTCCCCTTTTTACAGGTAAGGGAACTGGGGCTCCCAAAAGTCAACTGACTTTCTCAGGGTCCTGTAGAAAATCAGAGTCAGATCAAGATGTAAATCCAGGTCTTTCTGACTTCAGATCTGGCACTTATGAACTCACAGAATTTGGGAATCAGAAAACTACCTGCAGCCAAGGTTTAGTCTAATCCACTCCCAAGGGGGATGCATTCCTTGAGAAATCCTTATGAATAGATGTCCAACATAATGAGCCCAAAGGATGGTGAACGCATCAGCATTTGAGGCTACCCACTTCATTTTGGGATGGCCCTGATCCCAACCAAACTTATCCTTCCTCAACTGGGCTCTTTGCAACATCCTCCCATCACTCTTGGTTCTTTTTCCTGGGGACAAACCAAATAAACCCAAGTCTTCTTCCACCTGACAGTCTTGTAAATGGGATCCTATTTCCCTTGACTCTTCTCTTCTCCTAATTAAATGTGTCTTCAATTGATTCTTATATAGAATAGAAATATTGTATTCACTATCACATTGAACCTCCAATTATATATTGCATCATGTTATACTATATTATATACTGTTATATACTATGATATATTATAATAATATCTGATGTCATATTATATATGAGGATACATCCTGTCGTATGTCATAGGATGGTGCTTTATTTCGTATTATGTATGATGACATATATCATATCATATATATATAGCAGTACATCATTTCATATTCTGAATGATTATATAGTATATCATATTATAGATAATATACTGTCATATTATATATGATGACTTATATTACTTATGATGATTAGATTATATCCTAATATATAGCAATATATCATATTCTGTATGATGATCTCTCATTATATATGTTATGTCATATATGTGATGCTACATTGCATATTATTTATATCATTCTATATGATAATATATCATGTTTATATGATGATAGCTTATGTCAGATTCTATGTTGATACATTATGAAATATATGTGGTGCCATGTTATATAATTTATAGTGATACATTACATAATATTCTATAAGGTGATATATTATATCACATTAATATGATACTATATCACACTACATATGATGACATATTATTAATAAAGAGGCACTAATACACATATAGTAGACAAATATACACATGCGAATATGCACACATATATGAAACCATTCCTTGTGTGTATGTGTGTGTGTACATGTCCGAGAAGCAGCATGGTATTAGGGAATAGAGAGATTCGGTCTCAAAGTCATAAAGAATTGAATTCAAATTCTTCTCTAGATCCATGATACATAACCTGCTGCCTGTCACTTAATACCTTGTGCCCTATATATTTCCCTAAGACTCTAAGCTAGAGAGAGTCTCATTTACATCATTGGAGGGAAGTTTCCTATTCAGAATTTCCCCATTGAAATGAAATCAAAAGTCTAGATGACCTTTGAACATGCACACATATATAAACACATACATCCATACAGACATATGTATGTATTTCTACATATCTGTCTATCACACACATACACATGGGCTTAACTTGCAACCAGTTTGTACTCAATCAAAAAAACACACAATTGACTTTTTTTTTGCAAGGCAATGAGGTTAAGTGGCTTGCCCAAGGCCACACATTTAGGTAATTATTAAGTGTCTGAGGTTGGATTTGAACCCAGGTACTCCTGACTCCAGGGTCAGTGCTCTATCCACTGTACCACCTAGTCACCCTACAATTGACTCTTGAGATCTGGTTGTTACATTTTCAGGGTGATCATTCACACTATAGAAATAGGCAAATGCTATAAACCCAGACTTGTTGAACGGTTTTATTGATTGTTTTATTGTTTTATTGATTTAGTTTTTGTTTTATTGTTTGTTTTATTGATTGCTTAGATTTAAGAAAATGATGGTGAAAATGTTAACTAAGCAAATTAAACTTAAAAGTGTATCATCCACTTTTTTTCTGGAAGAACCAATTATTAAACCTTTGTAATTATACCTCAGGACATATGTGTAAGCCCATATATGTTCATATATATTTTGTTTCTATGTATACATATGGATTTGACTTGTGATTTCCTATGTCAAGAGAACTCCCAAATGAGGAAAATCTTTCCCCAAATACAGGTCACTCCATGTTCTGCAATTTATCTATTAGAAGGTTGTATTTTGAGGCCTGAAAATTGAAAGGTGACTTGCCCAAAGTCACACAGCTACAACCTTGCTGGAGCAGAACTCAAATTCAGTTCTAACTGGTTGCTCAGCTAATTTTCTCTCCTTGGTGCCAGGGGAGTTTTATTCCCAAGCATTGGTCCTAGAGCCCTAGGTCCAAGCATGACATTATCTTGAAGTGATCTGGGAATCACCATCCTCCCAGAGTTTCTCAGTTTGCTAAGATGCACAGCCCAGGGAGGTGGAAGCCTGCCCTTCAGCACAAGCCTGCCAGCATAAAGAATGGTTGGTGCTGACAGGGAAGTCAAAGGGCAGGGACTATTTCATGGGGGAGAGAGGGGGTCATGGAAAGGGCCTAGAGTGACCTCAAGGCCTAGAATCAGAGCACCCAGGCTCAGGTCTCAGGTCAACCCCTTCTGAACTGTGTGACCTCAAACCAGTGACTTTCCCTTTGTGGGCCTCATTTTCCCCCAGATGTAAAGTGAGTGAGCTCAGCAGCAGGAACTTCTAGCTCAAAGTCCTCCATGAAACCCTTTTCTTCATCTGAGTCAACTTTCAAAGGATGGGTTGGAATTCTGAAGACAACAAAGGCTTGAATAAAAGTCCAGAGCAGGAGAGAAAGCAAAATCATCTTCATTCCCCAGCCCTATGTCCTAATCCTATTTAATAACAACTAGCATTTATGTCATGCTTCAGTTTTACCTAACACTTTACAAATATTATCTCAATTTATTCTCTTAATAAGATCAATCTGGACTCTATCCATGTACAACCTGAGAGTCTCACATGGAGGTCCATGTGGGGCACACACACACACACACACACACACACACACACACACACACACACCTGCATCCCTGACCTGTCCACAAAGTAGAGTGAGAGCTAGAGTCAGGAAGATCTGAGTTCAAGTCTTGATTTTGACCCATACTGACTGTATGACTCTGGACCAATCCACAAAATCCTTAGTGTCCAAGGCAACTCTCTAAGACTTCCCCTAGTAGGAAAGGAACTGCTCTCTGTTGTTGAAGGCATTTCCTCATCCTTAAAGTTCCCTCCACCCTGGCAATGCCTGTGCCAATCTCTCTCCCTTCTATGAAGACATAAATGTAACAATCTACCAGAGTGTGATTCAATCACCAGAATTAGTCAGAGACCAGAATTCAACTCACTTATTTTATAGATGAGGAAAGTGAGTCATATAGAAGGGTTGGACCATAGCCCAGGTCACTCACTCAGTTGTACCTATGAGGTTATATAGTACAGAGAACCTTGGTTTAAATCTCACCACAACTTTTTGCTACTTTGATCTTGGAATTCCTCATTTCTCTTTCTGGGTTTCAATTTTTTATTGAGCCATTTCAATCCTGTCCTATTCTTCATAACTCCATTGGGGCTTTTCTTGGGAAAGATCCTGGAGTGGTTTGCCATTTCCTTCTTCAGTTCATTTGACAGATGAGGAAACTGAGGCAAACAAGGTTAAGAGTCATACACTGAGAAAGTGTTTGAGGTCAAATTTGAACCCAGGTCTTCCTTACACTATTCCCAACACCCTATCCTCTATGCCCACTATGTACATCTGCCCAGGTTTCAATTCACACGGCAAAAAAGGGAAAGGTTGAGCAATTTTTTTAACCTAAACAATTTTGAAATTTTCAGAGTTAATGCCTAAGTTCCATGAAATTTCATATTTATATTTTTGGTATTATTGGTGATTCATAGGTAGAAGAAATTTACTTCATTTCCTCTTCTAAGGAGGAGACCATTCTCTTCTGACACCATTATGTATTTGACCAAGAGCAAGGCTTTGTGTTACTCAGGCCCCTAGATAGCTTAGTCAGTCACTAAACATATGACTTGCCTTCTATGTATCAAGAACTTTGAGGTCCCATGGCTCACGTGTGTCTCTAGGGCTACAATCCCATCATCCACTGATCTCTGAGGTCCAAGAGTCATACAGTCAAGACATTCCTTTCCCTCAAGGAGCTTACAATCTAATCTAATAACTCTTGAAGAGAAGAGCTTCAGTGGTGTTGGTAAGAAGTCACTGGAGTAGAAGCAGTGATGAATTTAGCATCAAGGGCCCCAGGTTTGAATCAAAGCTTTGCTATTTACCACCTAGGAACAAGACACTTCACTAATTTGACCTTAGTTTCCCCATGTGAACATGAGAAAGAGGACCAGATGACCTCTGAGGTCCCCTCCAGCCCTAAAGCTATGACCTTCTAAGACAATCTTTAACAGTGAAAGGAGTTTCCATATTGAAAATACCCCTTACCTAGGAAATCACAAATCCCAATCAAAATAAGAAATAGGACAGAAACCACAAATTTCTGTAGCAATTAAAACAAATCATGAGTCTAGGTTTTCTAATTAGTGTGCTAAAAGAATCAGACATACCAGCTTCTTTAAAGATAAGGACTTAGAGAATTTGAGAACTGAATGGAGCAGTAGAGGGAACCTAGGGCAGTAAAATTATAGAGTAGATACAGTTCTGGGTCTAGAGTTGAAATCCAAACTCAGATAATTACTAGCAATGTGATCCTGGGCAAGTCATTTTATCTCTGCCTTCCTCAGTTTCCTCTTCTGTAAAAATGAGAATAATAATAGCATCCACCTCCTAGGGTTGTTAGGAAGATAAGTTGGAATAGTATTGGTAAATTGCTTTTTAAAACTTACATATATGTAAGTTAGTTAGTGGCAGAATCAAGTCTAGAATCCAGGGCTCCTGATTTCCAGACAGAGGTTCTCTCCACCATGGCAAGCAGCCTGTTTATTTACTTAGGAAAGACTTCATTGAGATAACCAGTACACTCCAGGAAATGGGCAGTCATAAAAATTATTTGAGAGATACTTTGATGAGTTTATTTAGGAGGAAGCAAAAAATCCACTTCTTTAGACCCATTTCACTCACTTAGGTGAACCAGCTGTGTACACAGCTGGACACACCTGCATTTCTCTGACTTTATATCTATATTTATAACTATATAGCTATATTGTTAGATTGATATAGAGATAGAAAAAGGAAAGAAGGAAGGAAAGAAGGGAGGGAGAAAGATAGAGACAGGATAGATAGATAGGATAAATAGATGGATAGATGGATAGATGGATACATAGATACATAGATAGACAAATAACAGAATAGATATGAGGTCCTGAGATCTGCAGTGGGGAGGGATCCAGAGAGTGAGTCAGTCATGGGTCATAGGTTATAGTCTATTCATTTACTTGCTTGTTTATTTATTGGACAGAGCATGGGCTCAAACCTGGGTTCAGAACCCACTTAGGATGCTTTCTTCTCATGGAACCTTTAGTGACTCATTTCTCTTCTTTGATGTCCTATTTTCTCATCTGTAAAATGGAGGGTTGCACCCAATGGCCTTCATGGCTCACTTGTGTCTCTAGGACTATAATCCCATCATCCATTGATCCCTGAGGTCCCTGCCAACTCCAAAATATGATGCCCTTTCTGCATTTCCCTTGTATGTGTTTAATCTCCTTTTCCTAGCAGAGCATGCTAAAAATGGAAAGAGGCAGAAGAATTTCCAATTCTATTATTGAAGATCCATATTCTTGATAAATACAACTCTAAGGGAGGAAGGCAGAGAGTCCCACATCTGTATAAGTACCATTCTTCACAGACCCTTCCAAGATCCTGGTTTGCCATGACTATGCCATGACTGACTATATTGCTACTAAAGGAGTCAAGTATTTGCTGTTCTAGAAAGGTGACCTCTGAGCATTTCCAGAAAGCCTTCTGAAAAACTAGGAAGGCATGCTACCCTGTCTGATTAGCTTTGGCTCAGTTCTGAGGAGGGATAAGTCCACGTAAATCTTTTTTATTTTCTTTTGGATGCATCATGTGCTCCCCTGTCTGAAGGGAACTTATAGACCACTTAGTCTAGAGATGTAAAACTCAAATAGAAATAGAAGAATGAATAAGAATCCCCTGGGAAGGGGGGTGCCATATTGACTTAGAAATCACATAGATATTTTATCTGTGTTCTATTATATTTTTCTCTGTTTTATTAAATATATACAATTCTATTTATTTCTACAATGTTTGATTACCCCTCAGTTGACAAATAAAGAAACTGAGCCTGAGAGAGGCTCTTGATTTAGGACAGACACCACAAGTTCAGGTCACCTGCTTCTAAACTCAGCAGTCTTCACAAGGCCCCATTTAGCACCAGCTCCCTCAGCCTTGCCCTTTTCCCAAACACAATTCACAGAGGTTGGAAGAGGAAATCCGAAAGGAAAGGGAGGAATCTGAGCCCTGTTCTGAAGTATTGCAGCTATTATATCTGCCAGGAGGAAGAACACGTTTCTGATTGTCCCTGGGTTATCAGGAATAGTTAACACTCCACTCCAGCAAAGGGACGGCATGTGACTCTGTGGGGGACAGCTGGCAAGTGTCCTATGGCAGCCTGCAGGCCCTCGTCACCAGCCTTTAAATGGCCAGGGCCCATCTCAGGAGCTTTGTTCTATGTCATGTCCTAAAGCCGCTCTCCTAAGAGTTTTTTGGATTGGTGCTAGCTTTCCTCAAACATAATTCATAAATCGTTTCGATCTTGGCAATGGAGGAAGCTTTCTTACATTCCTAGATCTATCTCTGGCCCCAGAATAGTGGTAACCCTAGCCTCTGCTTTGGTCCTTCATGTCAATGTCTATGAAGGACATAAAATGGGTGATAGATTTGTTTAGACCAAGAGGGATTGGTGATTTTGAGGACAGTTTGGAAATCAAATTGGAATGGCAGGATGCTTAGCCAAGGAATTGGCTTAGTTACCAAATCTGACCTGGATGCTGGATTGGGTGGGTCAGTGGCTGGGACATGATTAACCAAGGGAACAAACCATTAGATGACCTTGATGTCCTGGGAGGGATATGAAGAGAGAACATGGGCAACATCAATATCAAAGACAATAAAAATGCAATTCTAGGCTTGGATTCCAACTCAAATTTCACTTTATCTAAACCAGTTGGTCCTTTAGTAACCCTGGGGGCTGATTGGAACTCTTCTGGAGAAGGATGAGCTGTAAGCCTGTGAACCTTTTCCTGAGTAGATTCATCAAATCCTCTCTTTCTACAAAGTAAAAACAAATTCTTCAAAATCAAACTCTTCAGGTAAAACTATAACCCATGTGCTCAGAATGTAGTTGAAAACTTCATAATATTCTTGGGTCCCCAAAACATTTTACAAACATTATGTCAATTGAACTCTGCAGACAACCCAGTGAGATAGAGACTGATGGTATTATTATCCCCACTTTACAGTTGAGGCACAGAAGAGTTAAGTGAATTGTTCATTTTACAGGTGAGGAAAATGAAGTAGGGAAATTTTTAATGATTTACCCAAGTGTTGAAAGTAGTATTTGAACCCAATTCTATATCCAAATCCCCATTCACTCCCCACCCCACATAGTCATATCTAGGAAATGTCTGCTTGCATTGAACTTGTTTTATAAAGAATAAAATGTAAAGGAATGGATTTTTAGAAAATATGTCTGTGTTTTCCTACAGATGTATAAATATTCACATAGGGAGAATGAACTACTTAGGTTTCCTGGGATTTCTTTTTGTTGTTGTTGGGATTGGGGGGGGGGTTATTTGCTGGGCAAATAAAGTGACTTGCCCAAGGCCACACAGCTAGTGTCTGAGGTCAAATTTGAACTCAGGTCCTCCTGACTCCAAGGCTGGTGCTCTCTCCACTGTACCACCTAGCTGTCCCTACTTAGCTTTTCTGAAAATTACTAGGAAGCTACAGGAAATGCCCATTCCTTCTCTCTTATTCCCCAAAACACAAGCCAGATCTTAATCAGGAAACTTGGCAATTGCTACCTTTGGCTGACATTCTACAGTAACAAGCTCATTCATTTCACTTTTGTATTATTAAGAAGGTATGGGAGGTAGTTTGAGGGAGGTAGAGTTTAAAGAAAGAAAAAAAGGTAAAACTGCAGAATCACAATATTTTTCTAAAAGGGTTCATTGGCTTGAGTCACATACTTGGAAGTGTTAGAGTTGAAATAGACCTGAAATGACAGCTAGTCCAACCCTCCATTTTACAGATGACAAACCTCAAGACTCAGTATTTAAATGATTTTCCTAAACTCTCATAGGTATTTGAGGTGGGATTTGATCCAAATCTTGCTAACTCCAAAGTCAAAGCCCTCTCTGTCATGCCATATTGATATGATGAATCTTTCCCTATTTTCATGAGACCAGCATACAAGAATAAAAACTTCCTCCCCAAAATGCCTCCATGCATCATTGAAGAAGGTGAGAATTGATAGGAGAATGAAGGGCGGGGCAGGTAAAATGTGGGAAATCAAAGAAAGTCAAAGATGCTTCAAATGACTGAAAGAGAAGAAAAACAAACCACTAAGCCCATCAGAGATGGGTGGCCAATGATGTCTAGTTTTTCTAGGACCTCACCCAACCCAAAGCAATTAGGAGAACTTCAGATTAAATTCTGAATGGCAAAGCAGGCAGAATGTCCCTCAGCTGTCCCATGGCTCCATGCCTTTGGAACAGTTGTTCATCTGGAAATAACTTTCCCATGAAAAAAGACAACTACAAAAGGCGGAGGGACTTAGCCATGGGCTCTCACACCCCCTGTCCCCAGCCCTGAGGTTATTTATGACAGCATGAACAGACTCAAGGATAGGAGGGAAACAGAGGCAGACATGTTAGGAAGGATGGGAACAATGTTAGGAGCCCCCCTAAGGACCAGCTTTCTACCGTTTCCATGAATTTCCTTCATGATTGTGTCACTTGTTGCTTCCTCTGTGTTTTCAAGCTGCTGGGTGTTAATATCCCACAGTGGTTTCCCTGTTGAAAGAGAAAGAAACGCACACAACAACAAAAGATTGAGCCCAGGGGAGAGGGTCAATCTATGGTATCTTTCCTCAGTCACCATCTCTGAGCATAGTCCGTCAATTAAGCAACTGGGGAGTGGGAGAATTCTGGCACTCTGCAAAACCCTGGGTATATAAAGAAAAACTGGAGGAACCCAGCTCCCCAGAATAAATGTTCATTCTAATGGAGGCAACATCATGCAAAAAAATTGGACATGAGACATGCAGATGGTGGAAGGAGATGATAGGAGGTCATCTCAGAGGGAAGATGCGCAGGAGGGTTGGAGGTCTCAGAGACATTAGCAGTGGCCCTTGATCGGCATCTCTGTTGGATGATGGTCTGATTGATGATGGCTCATGGAGCAAAGCGTCCTCCTGAACACAGGTACAATATCACTAGGCCACTGTGAAGTATTCAGGAATCGGCCAACTTTTCCCACCCTCCCATTGTTTGGAATTGGTGATTCATTGTCATCTGCCCATCCCCTTGTCATTTCTCTCCTAGCATCAACAACACATTCATAGATTTTTAGGATGGGTCTGAAGGAGGAATAAGATGCTAGTAATCAAAGACCACTTTGGTGTTGGCCTTTACACCTGGGTACCTGCCATGAAAAGAAAGGAAAATGCCCATTTCTAAGTTCCGAGGGGGTGACCCTCTCCCTGTAAGACCAGAACCAAGGGTTGGAGAAGTGTTCTACTCACCAGGCTGTCCAACTTTGTTTCGTGGCAGGGAAGAAGCCTGTCCAGTGAGGGAAAGTTTGGAAGTCAGAAGGCTATGGATGGGGAGCTGGGCCCAGACAGCTTCTATCCTTGTGTCTGGGTCTGCATGGTACCTCACACCAATATCAAGTGAGGACTGAGCCTTTCAGAAGAGACTGGCAGCCAGCTGACATCAAAAAACTAAATATAGAACCACCCTCTTGAGCCCCTCCTCTTGCCCTATTGAAAAAGGAGACCAGAGAAGAATTTGCTTGTCCCTATTGTGTCTCTAGACTCATAGTTTATGACATTCATCCTTCACCATCCACCCTGGACTTAAAGAGTACCTACTGTGTGCTTTAAGGACAAAATAACAAAAGTCCAAGACACGGATCTCCAGAAATTTACAACAATTGGTAGCTGGGGGAATGACTTTGATCTTGATCAAGTCACCTTGAACCTGGGGATCTATTCTGGGGTGAGAGAGGGGTGGATTTAAGTCCTTCTTTAGAAAAGAGAGCCATTTATTGACTCATGATGCTGTTGACTAAAGGTGGCATAGCCTTTACCTTTGACTAGTTAGATTTGTATCAAGGGAGGGAGACTTGAACAATGGATCTCAGTTTACCGACAGAGTTGTCTTCCTAGCAAACATTTGCTTTGATGAGACAGATGAAGCCTTGATGAGAGTATATATGATTGTTCACTGCAAGTAGACTGTAAACCCTTAGAGGACAGGACTAAATTGCATTTTGCCTTATGTGTATCATGGCAGCTGACACAGGACTTTGCTTGTAGGAGGTTCTCAGAGGCAGGATTTTTTGTTTTTTTGTTTTTGCAAGACAATGGATTTAAATAACTTGCCCAAGGTCACACAGCTAGGTAATTATTATGTGTCTGAGGTCAAATTTGAACTCAGATCCTCCTGATTCCTGGGTTGGTCCTCTCTCCACTGCTCCTGAAGGATTTTTTTAATGGAATGGATCTAGTCTACGAATAAAACTTTCCTCTCATAGTCTTTTAAATGCATCACATTCCTGTTAATTTCAGAAACACATAGTGATTTAAAGCAATATGGTAGTCATGGAAAAATCATGAACAAAAGAAAGCTGGCATTTTTCTGGGACCATATTTGAATGGTTCCTCCTTATTATATCACTTTAAAAGTTATAATTATGCCATTGGTGAGTTCCCCCCCCTTAGATGTGATCAACATTTAAATCTAAGTCAATATGAAATAATACATCTCATGCCATCAAATTTCTGATTTTTGATTGGCTGCTGTGATGTGAGTTATTTTTGACTCTTTGAAGGTGCATTGTTACTTATTTATTTACTTCATTTCAGCTCATTGCATCCCCATTCCCTGTTATTTCTCTGGTTTCAAATCTATCATTTATCCTGAAAAAGAAAAGACTGGAATCCAATTGCTGATGGAGACATTGTGTCCAGTCTTTGTCGGAAGATACCTTCTCCCTTGAGCACAGAGCAGTTTGTTAATTGTGAGAGTTGACACCTTGACCCAGGAGGGGATAGATTGCAGGGCAGGTGAGTTTAGCAGGTCATGGAAGGGCCAGGCTCTGAGAGAAAGGGTGGCAATAGCTGAGGAGAAGGGACTTCTCTGGAAACATCCTCACAAAGGCCTTCATGGTTCCAAATTATATTGATTTAAAAGCATAGATTCAGAACTGGAAAAGTGCTTATTGGGCTTCTAGTTCCATGCTCAGTTTACAGAGAACCAGTTAAGGGCTTGCTCCAAATGACACAGGAAGCCAGTGCCACAGCCTAGCTTGGGAATCCTGATTTTCTTAGTCCACATCCCTGGTTGTTATTCCTGAGGGCACATTACTTTCAGATGATCCAGTCAAGAAAATGAGAAATGAGTCTCGTTGTTAGTTGGTTGGTCATTTTTCACTTATAACCAGCTTTCTGTGACTCCCATTTTGGGGTTTTTGTGGCAGATACTGAAGTGGCTTGCCACTTTTGTAGCTCATTTAACAGATGAAGAAACTAAGACCAATAGAATTAAGTGACTTGCCCAGGTAAGTGTCTGAAGTCAAATTGGAACTCAAGTCTTCCTAACTCAATACCCAGTATTATAGCCACTGCACCTCCTAGATGTCCTAGAGACAACACTAGGGAAGATGAGAACATAGGCTGAATGATGTCTGTCTTTCTTACTTCTTTTACTTAGTTTACTCCCTCTCAGCATCCTCCTTACTCCTTCATCCATCTTTACCCACTTTCACCACCCTCTCTATCCGACCTGTTCTAAGGGTCAAATTTTTTTTTAGTTTTTGCAAGGCAATGGGGTTAAGTAACTTGCCCAAGGCCACACAGTGTCTGAGGCCAGATTTGAACTCATGTACTCCTGACTCCAGGCCCAGTGCTCTATCCATTGTGCCACCTAGCTGTCCCTAAGGGTCAATTTTTTTTAATTTATTTTTTATTCTCATTTTGTACAAATGTTTTTCTTTACATTAATAAGATATATTTGTATACAAGTAAACAAAATACCCCTCCCCCATTGAATATAGATAGACTTGCTTGGGCAAAAAAGTAAAGGGGGGGAGAAAAAAATTAAAATTAAAAAAAATAGTAATAATTGTAGGTATGGCCAGGTAGTGCAATGGATGAAGCATCGGCCCTAGAGCCACGAGCACCCAAGTCCATATCCAGCCTCTTAAACCCAATAATCACCCAGCCATGTGACATGCAAGCCACCCGATCCCCACTGCCCTGCAAAAACCAAAAAGAAGAAAAAAAGACCCAAAATAAAATAAAATAGTAATAATAGTAGGGGTGGGCTGGGTGGCAGACAGAACATTGGCCCTTGAGCCAGGAGCACCTGGGTCCGAATCCAGCCCCAGACACCCAATGATCACCCTGCTATGTGGCCCCCAGGCAGGCCACCCAGCCCCACTTGCCCTGCACCCTCCCCCAAATAATAATAACAACAAAAAATGTGTTTCAGTCTTTGTTCCAACACCATCAACTCTGTTGTAAGTGGATCACATTCTTTATGATAAGTCCATCACAAAAGTTACTTCCATATTTTTCCAACGTTGCCATTGCTGATCACAACTCCCTCCTTTCTTATTTCTCCACTACCATGTATCTATATTTTCTCTCTCCTTTCACTCTGACTCTGCTGTAGGGTTGCTGAGTGGTGCAGCAGACAGATCCCTGGCCCCTGGGGCCAAGAAGCCCTGAGCCCCCCATACCACCCCTTAGGCCCAGAATCCACCTGGCCCTATGGTCCTGGGCAGGCCATCCGATCCCAGCCCCTTGCAAGAAGTAAAAAAAGAAAATGTGTTATATCTGACCACTGTCCCTCCATGGTCCATCCAATCCCCATGCTTCACCTGAGTCCTGTATCTGAAGATCAAACCTTCTGTTCAGTTCTGGCCATTCCAGAAGGAACCTTTGAAATTCCCCTGGTTCATTGAAAGTCCATCTTTTTCCCTGGAAGAGGACATTCAGCCTTGCTGGGTAGTTCATTCTTGCCTGCATTCTAAGCTCTTTTGCCTTCTGGTATATTGTATTCGAAGCCCTAGGAGCTTCCAATGTAGCTGCTGCTAAGTCCTGTGTGATCCTGACTGCAGCTCCACGATATTTGAACTGTGTCCTTCTGGCTGCTTGTAATATTTTCTCTTTGACTTGGGAGTTCTGAAACTTGGCTATAATATTCCTGGGGGTTGGTTTTTTTGGGATCTCTTTCTCGGGGGGATAGGTGGATTCTCTCCATTTCTATTTTGCCCTCTACTTCTAGAACATCAGGGCAATTTTCCTGTAGTAATTCTTTGAAAATGATGTCAAGGCTCTTTTCCTGATCATGACTTTCAGGTATTCCAATAATCTTCAAATTATCTTTCCTAAGTCTGTTTTCCATATCAGTTGTTTTTTCAATGAGATATTTCACATTTTCTTCTAATTTTTCATTTTTTTGGTTTTGAAGTATTGATTCCTGATTTCTGTTAAATTCTTCAATCTCCCTGAATTCTATTCTTTGTCTGAAGGATTTATTCTCCTCAGAGAGTTTTCTTATCTCTTTTTCCATCTGGCCAATTTTGCTTTTTAAAGCATTCTTCTCCTCAATAACTGTTTTATCCATTTGACCTAAGCTGGTTTTTAGCGTGCTATTTTCTTCAGCATTTTTTTGGATCTCCTTGACTAAGCTGCTGACTTCATTTTCATCTTTTTCCTGCATCTCTCTCCTTTCTTTTCCCAGTTTTCTTCCAACTCCCTCATTTGATTTTCAAAGTCTTTTTTGAGCTCTATCATAGCCTGAGCCCAATTTCTGTTTTTCTCGGAGTCTTTAGATGCAGGAGCTTGTGCTTCCTCATCTTCAGACTGAGTATTTTGATCCTTCTTGGGCTCATTTGCAAAATATTTCTCAATGGTCTTCCTCTTATTTCTTTGTTTGTTCATTTTCCCAGCCTAAACCTATTTTTTGGGGGTGCTTCCTGAGCTTTTGGGACACTCCCACAAGGGTCTCAGTGTGTGAGGTTCTGTCCTCCCTCCTGGTCTGTGAATGACCATAAGCGCCCCCCTCTGCCACGGGGCTGAGGTGGGGGGGGACCCTGCTGTTCTATGGGGGGCCTAGAATGGGATCAGGATCTGAATGTGCTCAGAGCCCCAGAGTCCTGTTCCAGAGGCAGAGGACAGAGCTCTGCAGTCTCTCTCTCTCTTCACTCCCCTCCCTCAGCTCAATGGGCTTATGCCCTGGGGGCTCCTGCTTACTGGCTCCACCTGCTTTTGTTTCCCGGTCTAGGCTGCCGAAAGACCAAGCTGCTGGCTGTGTGCCCGGAGGGCTGGGCTCCACGTGCTTGCTCTGGCAGAGGTCCCCCACTGTTCCCCCACTTTGTGCCCAGTGCTCCCCGGGGTGCAGCTCAGGAGACTCCCCCCGCTGCTGTGAGCTGAGGCTCCCAGCGCCCTGGGGCTGCCTCCCAGAGGCTGAGGTTCTTTGGCTCTGGCGGGCCACCCCTCTGGCAGGCTGCCTCTCCAAACCCCGGGGAGCAGAGCCTTTCTGCTCTTTTCCAGGTTACCTTGAGTAGGAGAACTGCTTCACTGGGTCCCTTTGTGGGTTCTGTCTCTCGAAAGTTTAGTTAGAGTCCCTTAGTTTATGAGTTTTTATCAGAGAGCTCCTAAGACTTGATCCCTTCATGTCGCCATCTTGGCTCCGCCCCAGGGTCAATTTTTTAATTCTACAAACTGATATGTACTAAAAGGGTTGGAGTCCCTTCCAAGTAAAAGGTGTCATCTTGCAGCAACAAGAGATTTGACCATCAATCCTTTAGTCAACACTATACTTCTGACACATACTGAGAGTGTTATATAAGCATGAAAGACCACATTATTGTTTAGATCCTCAGTTTTTTTCATTTATAAAAAGAAAATTACCCTATAACTGTCATGCTTACTTCATAAGTTTGTTGTCAGAATGGGGGAGATTATGCATGGACTTTTAAGTGTACTCACTGTCTCTCACCCCCATATGCAAGCTATCCATCCACTTTACCTCTTCAGGATCTCTCAGAGATGCCCCATTCTGTCCCTCTGGCATTGATATCATCCTCATGCTGATCCTTATTACCTGAACTATTGCAATAGCTTAAGGGTGGTTATGACTCTCTCAAATCTCTTTCTACTTCAATCCATCTTCCATTCAATCTGACCATGTCATACACATACACATACTATCCCCTCTTCATCTCAATAAACTCTAGTGACTCCCTATTGCTTCAAGGAATAAATACAAAATGCTCTGTCTCTTATTTAAGGCCTTCAACACCTAACCTCCCCCTAGACTCCACTTACTTTAATCCCAAAAAGTATTCTTCAGTCCAATGACACTGGCCTCCTGGCTGTTCCACAAACAAGACTCTTTGTTTCTCAGCTCTGGGAACTTTCTTCTAATTGTCCCACATGTTTGGAATTCTTTCTCTCAACTCTGTCTCCTGATTTCCCTGACTTCCTTTAAGTCTCAACTAAAATCCCATCATTTATCCCAACCCCTCTTAATTCTAGTGCCTTCCCTCTGTTAATTATTTCCCATTTATAATCTTTTGTATTATTTATTTGTTTGTAATATTTGTTTACCTGTTGCTTCTTTCATTAGACTGTAAGCTCTTTGAGGGCAGAGACTGGCTTTTGCTTCTTTTTATATCCCTAGAGCTTGACACAAACCTGATGTTTATTGTTAGTTTTCCTTTTAGTGTAGTTTTCAAATACTTTCTTTTTATGATTTCCCTGGTTTTTCTCATTTTACTTTGCATCAGTTCTCAAGGTTTCCTAGTTTTCTCTAAATTCCTTATTCTTATCTTAGGGTATAAGAATATCTCATAGTTTGCTTCAACTGACTGATACCCAATTTGTTTCCAGTTTATTCTGATTAATGGGATCATTTTTTTTGAATTATAAAGATTTTATTTATTTTGAGTTTTACAATTTTTCCCCCTTATCATACTTTCCTCCCCCCCACCCCCCCCCACAGAAGGCAATTTGCCAGTCTTACATTGTTTCCATGATATACATTGATCCAAATTGAATGTGATGAGAGAGAAATCATATCCTTAAGGAAGAAACACAAAGTATAAGAGATAGCAAGATAAGACAATAAGATATCAGTTTTTTTTCCTAAATTTAAGGTAATAGTCTTTGGTCTTTGTTCAAACTCCACAATTCTTTCTCTGGATACAGATGGTATTCTCCATCACAGATAGTCCAAAATTGTCCCTGATTGTTGCACTGTTGAAATGAGCAAGTCCATCAAGGTTGATCATCACCCCCATGTTGCTGTTAGAGTGTACAATGTTTTCTGGTTCTGCTCATCTCGCTCAGTATCAGTTCATGCAAATCCCTCCAGACTTCCCTGAATTCTGATCCCTCCTGGTTTCTAATAGGACAATAGTGTTCCATGACATACAGATACCACAGTTTGCTAAGCTATTTCCCAATTGAAGGACATTTACTTGATTTCCAATTCTTTGCCACCACAAACAGGACTGCTATGAATTTTTTTTTTGTACAAGTGATATTTTTACCCTTTTTCATCATCTCTTCAGGGTATAGACCCAGTAGTGGTATTGCTGGATCAAAGGGTATGCACATTTTTGTTGCCCTTTGAGCATAGTTCCAGACTACTCTCCAGAAAGGTTGGATGAGTTCACAATTCCACCAACAGTGTAATAGTGTCCTGGATTTCCCACAACCCTTCCAACAATGATCATTGTTCTTTCTAGTCATATTGGCCAGTCTGAGAGGTGTGAGGTGGTACCTCAGAGAAGCTTTAATTTGCATTTCTCTAATAAGTAATGATTTAGAGCAGTTTTTCATATGACTATGGATTGCTTTGATCTCTTCATCTGTAAATTGCCTTTGTATATCCTTTGGACCATTTTTCAATTGGGAAATGGCTTTTTAAAAAAAATTGACTCAGTTCTCTATATATTTTAGAAATGAGTCATTTGTCAGAATCATTAGTTGTAAAGATTGTTTCCCAATTTACTACATTTCTTTTGATCTTGGTTACACTGGTTTGGTCTGTGAAAAAGCTTTTTTAATTTAATGTAATAAAAGTAGACTACTTTGTTTTTAGTGATGTTCTCCATCTCTTCCTTAGTCATAGACTGCTCCCCTTTCCATAGATCTGACAGGTAAACTAGTCCTTGATCTTCTAATTTGCTTATAGTATTGTTTTTTATGTCTAAATCCTGTAACCATTTGGATCTTATCTTGGTCTAGGGTGTGAGGTGTTGGTCTAAGTTTCTTCCATACTAACTTCCAATTTTATAATGAGATCTTTTTAACAAGGCCCTTTGCAAAGCTATTTTCAAACCCATTAATTACTCTATTGGACTTATTAGGCCATGGCAATTTGAGATGATACACTTCCAGCTGTTCATAGCTAGGCTTGGATGCCTACCCACTCAGCTCACCCTTTCCATCAGGGAATAATTCATACCCAATCAGATAGACTCCACTAGGCCCTTAAAGGATCACCCAAATAGGATAAACCTATTTATGATCCATGTCAAGAGAGTATTTGGGAGCTTATGGGGAGTTGGAAAGATGTAGCCAGCTGGGAAAAAACCAGCAATAGCCAAGACCTTTGTGGCATTTTCAGGTCTGTTTTTGCCTGGGTATTTACTATCTAACTTAGGGACTTGTGGGCAGCAGATCCGGAGAGACTGAGGAGGTGGGAGGTTGACTAGACAGACACCACGTTGTTCTTTTGTTTGGACTTGTGGGTAAGCTCAGGGCCAGGGCCAGCCGAACAGCTTCTGACCACTGTCCAGGGACTAGGCGTTGCCCTCCCTTTCTTTAAGACTTTAAATATGGAACTCAGACTGGCGAGAAGGAAACTTGACTAAGGAGAAAAGTCTCTTAGTAAAACTGGAAAAACTAAGACAAAGGAATATTCACAGATGGGGAAAATTGACTTTAGAATAGAATAACATTATAGGTTGCAAAACATTTAAGTATATAAACACATGCCTGTGAAACAGCTAAGAGAGATATTATTATTTTCATTTCATAAAGGGAGAAATTGAGTTTGAGAGAGGCAAGATGGTTCATCCATCATCACTTAGATTCTAAGTGGCAGAAGCAAGATTTGAACCCAGTTTCTTCCTGATTGCAAGTCTGATACTCTGGTCCCTGATCTTAATTCTGTCTTTTTTGAGGTCAAAGTCCATTCACTTTTTCTATTTGGCAGCCCTTCAAAAACTTGAAAGCAGTCATCACATTCCCTAAACCCTAAGGGTTTTCTTCTGCTGTTTAAATTCTTAATTCTTTAAATTTAAATTTGAAAGTCTTTAAATACTTCACTGTTTAAATTCTTCATTGTTTGAGGGGAAGCAAATCAACATCTATAGAAACTTCTTTCTGCTAGTCACTCTTCTAAGCCCTTTAAAATCTCACTTAATGTTTACAGTAGTCCTGGTAGGAAGATGCTCTTTTTATCCTCATTTTACATTTGAGGGAGCTGAGGCTGACAGATGTTAAGTGACTCACCCAGGGTCACATAGCCAGTAAGTATCTGGGGCTGGATTTGAACTCAAGTCTTCCCAACTCCAGGCCCACTGCTCTATTCTCTCCAGTGCCCAGACGACATGGTGTTTACAAAAAAAACTATTTCCCTTGCTAACAACAACTATTATCAATATATCACTTTATATTTATGTTTTAGCTTATTTGTCCTTATAGCAATCTATTATTATCCCAATTTTACATATAGGAAAACTAAGGCAGAGAACAGAGCAAGTGACCTGCTCATAGTTGCACAGATATATAAATATCTGAGAAAGGATTTGAACTCAAATTCCAAACTAACACTCTACCCACCTGTCCCACTTGGCTTTTCTCATCATAAGCTTATTAGTTGTTTCTCCCAAAGATTCTAGTCCCTTGGTGGAGTAGGAAAGGTTGAGGAGTAGAAAGACAAGCTTAAACCAGACTTTATTTTGGGGTGCCAGGCAGGAACCAGGGTTTTGAGGCACTGCCTGGCAGCCTCTCTTTTCACACATTTCTCCCTGGTGTCCAGCTTTGCAGGAGAAGAAGCCATTCCTTTTGGCATCAGCCCTTCTTCCCCATCAACTTTTCCCATGACTTGTTTTTGTGAACCAGAGTGTTTTCTAAAGGGCCTCCCCTGGGTGCTCTGCCTCAGCTGTACAAATACTCAAGTGATTGAGGTACTAGGCATCAACAAGGTGGGAAATGTGTGGCTTGGGTTCCAGACAGCTCCTCCCTTTCCTTGTGTAAACACCACACCATAGATGTGCATCTGCTGCCAAAAACTGGCCACATCCTCCAGGACACTTGGTGACCTTGAACTCTGGCTCCTGAACTTGTCCATCTCTCTCCAGTTTATAAGGAAGACCTCCCATTGGCCCATCTTCATCAACCATGTTGTTTTAGCCACTTTTTTGGATCTTTGCTATTTTAAACAGGCAAGAGTTTGCCAGACCTTGACCACATACCCTTGGGCCACGTCAAGAAAGGAAGTGATCATGATGGAGAAGGGAGCTTGGATAGAAACTACAGTATTCCAAAGCATGCAGCCAAAGCAAACTAGTAAATCTCTTGCCCCTGCTTTGCTTATAGAAAACTGGCATTCATCCAGTAACTTGGCCTCATTTCCTCTCCAAGTTGCAGCAATCTGTATTTTTCCCTTCATATCCTGAAGCTGCTCCTTTTCCAGGTATCTTACCTACAGAAACTTCTGCCTTCTCACCTACTGCACAAAATGAGACAGATTGAGTGAAGCTGATGAAAGACAATTATAAGGTCTGTGAAGGTGGTTTGGTGCAAAAGCCTAGTGGCTATCTGTTTATGCCTCAGTAGGAAAGACTTCAAGCTATGAGAGATAGTTGTTCAGGTATTTGAATGACTTCCATGGGAAAGAAGAATTCTATTTATCTTTCTATTTTGCTCCCAGGAGGAAGAACCTGGAGTATTGGATGGCTGAGAATCAATGGAATGGAAAATATCTTAACAATCTTGACTAAAATTATCTTAAATATCTTAATAATTAATAAACAATAATCCTTAAACATAAACATTTATTAAGCATCAACTATGGGCAAGTCAGTGGTGCTGGTCCTAGGGCATTAAAGACAAAAATTAAGTAGTCCTTAGTGTTTTTGAAACAGATGAAGAAATGTTCTTGCTGGTCATGTGTCAGGTATCATCTTAATTTTGTATCTTTCACTATATTGTTTCCTCTTTAGCCTATATATCACATGCTTTGTATGTATGTATTTACTTATTGCCTTTCTCATTAGATTGTAAGCTCCTTGAGGGCAGGAACTATCTTAGGCCTCTTTTGTTTCCTCAGAACTTAACACAACAGGTAAAACTCAGGTTTTGCCCAGAGTAGAGGCTTATTAATGTTTATTGACTGACCAATGACCTGCATCTGTGGTCTACAGTGGGTGGGGGGAAACAACCTAATAATTTCAGTCAAGACTTAAGAGAAGTTGAAGATCCTACCTTGGACTCAAGGGACAATTTGAGAAGAAAGAAGAATTGCTGATGGAGACCAGTTTTGAAGTTAGTACAGTACTTGGAAGAATGGATCAGCAGATTTGAAGTGCATTAGACTCTCAGGTTCTTGGCAGATTGAATGAATGGGATAGATAATTTAAAAAAAAACTTTACTAAATATAAACAAATATTCATAAGGATATAACTTGATAAGGGTTGTTTTCTGAGTCCTGCCAACAAAAATTCATCCAGGTCTTTGAGCATCGAGCTCAAATGAAAACAAAGAATCTATCAGGCCCAAAGCACTATCCTCCCTTATTAATATGGGTTTATACAAGTTTCCCTCTAAATAAGCCATAACTAAAGGCTATGTGTGTGTGCTTTATTTAAAATATATATTTATATGTACCCATGTAATCATTTTATTCCTTTCATTTTTGTCCCATATATTATTTCTATATTGTAATACCTCATTTTGCTTTTTTATTAAAATAAATATTTGTTGATACCTGCTATTTACATCTCTTATTTTTCCTGATGTATCTCTGTTTCTCTACCTCCACCAACCCAGGCATCTCATACAGGAAAGCATAAAAAGAGAAAAGTAAGGATAAAACTTCTGATGGGTTACCATCTTATGTTTATATCCCAATTTTCAAGAATTCAAGCTAAAACATTCAAATTTTTCCTATTTTTTTTATACAGTGGTGTTTTCTTCTCTTCTGGCTTAAGCCATACTTGGATCTTGGCTACATTTACAAGCAAAAACAAACAAAAACTTCATTTGAACTTGCCTTTCAAGCAATGATGGCCTTCCTTCCTTTCTTGCCTTCACTATTGTGGCAGCCTCCTATTTAGTCTCTCTCTCTGTAAGTCATAATTCACACAGTTACTGAAGTGACTTCCCTAAAACACAGGTCTCTCTTGTTTGACAAAACTCCAATGACTTCTAGGATCAAACACATGCTCCTTTGTTTAACATTTAAAGCTATCCTTCATCTGCATCTAACTGACCTTTGTATGACTTGGCCCTCTGTCATTGAGGTAGATGCATACTCCATTGGAAATACCCTCCTCTCCAGATAGCATGGGGTTCAGGTTGATTCTCACTTCCATTAGTAATGTCTCCTTTAACATTCAGCCATCACAGTTCCAAAAACCTCTCACATATTTACATTTGCATATTTAAATACCATCTCATGTGTCAGAATGATACATGTATCAAAATGATGGCTCAAAATAAACTCTTTTCATCTCTTTTATGTAATCTTATCTACATAGAATTGACCCTGGTAATATTTCCATGGCCACCATTAAAAGGTTGGGCTTCCCACAACCTATATTTCTCACCTTATTGAGTTATTCTTTTTTTTTTTTTGCAAGGCAATGGGGTTAAGTGGCTTGACCAAGGGCACACAGCTAGGCAATTATTAAATGTCTGAGGCTGGGATTTGAACTCATGTACTCCTGACTCCAGGGCCAGTGCTCTATACACTGCACCACCTAGCTGCCCCCATTTATTGAGTTATTCTAACCCCTCTCTCCCATATTGTGTAATCCAGACAAAATAGTCTTCTATCTGTTCTATACAAATGATACCCCATCTCCTATCCAGGGGCTTGAGTCTTACTTCCAATTCATAGAGTAGAATCTCATTCTTCCTTCAAGGCTCATCTCCAGCCCCAGATTCCATGTGAAGTGTTTTTTTAAAACGATTATTTTATTTTTGGGAAAGCAAGAATAGCAAAACTCCAGTTATAAACATATAGTCAAGCAATACAATTTCTTGTTTTGGTTATGTTGAAAAATGTTCAAATGCATACTTAAAATTTGTTGTCTCTTTTTTTTAAGGTTTTTGCAAGGCAAATGGGGTTAAGTGGCTTGCCCAAGGCCATACAGCTAGGTATGTCTGAGACTGGATTTGAACCCAGGTATTCCTGACTCCAAGGCTGGTGCTTTATCCACTACTCCACCTAGCCACCCCAATTTGTTGTCTTTTTACCAGAAAGTAAGGAACATGCTTCATCATGAGTCCTCTAGAATCATGGCTGATCATTATATTGATGAGTTTCCTAAGTCTTCAAAATTGTCCATTATCATATAAATTGTTCTTTTATTTTTGCTTGCCTCATTGTATCAGCTCATAGAGCCTTCCCAAGTTTTTTCTGTGAAACTTCTCTTGATTTCTTCAACTGCTAGTGCCTTCCCTATCAAAGTATTTTGAATTTATTATTTTCTATTTATATATGGACAAGTGTGTACTATTCACATACATATATACAAACATATGTATGTATAGCTATGTATTTACACATAAATGTGTGTATATATTTATTTTTGTGTGTGTTTATGTGTTTGTGTGGGTGAAGGAGCAGATTAGCCAGTAGAGAGTCCATTCCTTGTTACATGAGCAGGGAGCTCTGTCTGCTGTCAACCCAAATGGGGAGATTAGTGAGACTGTCTCCAGAAGTATGTGATGACATGTGATGGATGGGCCCTGCCCCCAGTTTAGAGTGTACACATGGATTCTATGACTTTCTTGTCATCTGGCTTCATAGAGAATAAAATTAGTTACTGAACTGGAAATGAAAATGAATGCAATAGACTTTGATGGAGAAACTCTCATTCCTTTTTTGGCCTGGTTATAATCTAGAGTAAAATTATTGTAAGGTGCCATGTGAGCAGAGGTGGTTCCATAGGCTTAATCTAGCCACCCAGCCCACAGTGACCTTGAATGCAGCATGCTACTATTTCTTCTGTTCAGGTTGTGTGCCATCTTTCTTACTGTTGTTCAATCCTTTCAGTCACATTCAATTTTTTGTGATCCCATTTGGAGTTTTCTCAGCAAAGATCCTGATGTAGTTTGTCATTTCCTTCTTCAACTCATTTTACAGATGAAGAAACTGAGACCAAAAGAATTGAATGACTTGCTTAGAATCACACAGCTAGTAAGTGTTTGATACTAGATTTGAACTCAGACCTCCTGACTCCAAGTCAGGAAGTCTATCTATTGGGCCACCTAGCTGCCTTTTTTAGAAACCCCTATCTATATAAGTATCAGAGATGAGAAGACCTAGGACTCTGTGACTTTTAGAAGAACCATACAAGGTCCACTGTTAAACACAGGAAAGAGTTAACCCTGAAGAGCAACCTGCTTGGACCCATCATCAGATTCTCTCTTCAGTCAAGATACCGCGTCCTGAACAAGATGAGGTCTCATCCATTGGCCATGCTGAATCTGGAAGTGAACTTGGGGGAGGAAAAGTTATAGCTGTCATTTTATCATTGATGTACAACCCCTCCTGGGTCAAGGTTGTAGAAAAGGGAATATGCTCTTTGGTGCCTGGGGATGTGTTTGTACTTCTATTTTTCTGATATCTTCTCAGTAAATATCTCTTTGTAAGGTTTGATGGATGACAGCCCATGCTTGCTTGATGGTAATTGCTTCTACCAGCTAAACAGTTGGTCCTGGAGAGTTACTAACTGGGCATTGGCAAATAATATTAGAGCAGTAATCTTTGGTGATGTCACTGGGGTGGGGGAAGAAGCACAAGATTGGAAACTTGTGCCAACAGAATTCAAAGAATGCCACAGATAAACCCTTGAATCCTTAGGGGACATGGAACAAATAGCTTTGTTCTGGGGACTCAACCTTCTGGAAGGGGAACCACTAAATCCATTTCTTGCTTTTGCATTTTACTCACTCTTTATTTTCATGATCAAGATTCCTGAAGGAATGGGTTGGGGTGAGAGAGTATTCTCTCTTCACCTCTGATCAGAGTTTAAACCTTTCTCTTTTAGTCCAAGTAATTCATTCATTGGAAAACATTAAGTTGGGACAGGTAGGTGGTGAATTAGCTAGTTGTGTGGCCTTAGGCAAGCCACTTAACCCTGTTGCCTTGAAAAAAAAGAAAAAGAAAAACATTAAGTCAATTATTGTTTTTTCCATTGTGGTGATAATTCAGTGACCAAATGCTTTTTTATGGACCCTCATTAACATAGATATTCATATAATCATCTATGCACATATTCTTGTGGTGTGTATTTCTTGTTCATGCTTCTCTCCAACCTAAATCTTCCATAAAGGGATTCGAGTGGTATTGTTATTAGGATGCATAGCATGGGGTTAAAAAATCCTGAGTTCAAATCTGGTCTCAGACACTTATTAGCTGTGTGACCTTGAACAAATCACTTAAGCTCTGTTTGCCCCAGTTTCCTCATTTATAAAATGGGAAAGTTAGATTGATGGCCTATGACTGTTGGTCCCTTTCAGACTTCATTCTAATATATAATTGCAACAATAATATTGATGCTTTATGGTTTGTAAAGTGCCTTACTAATATTATTTTATTATATTCTTACAAGAACCATAGGAGATGGAGCTACTTTTATTTCCACTATATGAAGAAACTGAAAGACAGAAACAATATGACTTGCAGGGTCACACAGCTAGTAAATATCTAAGGCAAGATTGAAACTGGGGTGGGGGGGTGCAGCTAGGTGGCTCAATGAATAGAGCACCAGCCCTGGAGTCAGATCTGAGTTCAAATTGGAGTTCAGACACTTAATAATTACTTAGCTGTATGACCTTGGGCAAGTCACTTAACCCCCATTGCTTTGCAAAAATCTAAAAAATAAAAAAGATTGGAACTTGGTTTTCCTGTTTTCATGTCCAGTGTCATATCTAAAGCATAGGGTCTGGCACACAGTAGATACTGTTTAAATACTTATTCTTTCTTTCCCTCCTCCCTTTCCTCTCAACCTGCTGTGCTACCCAGAAGCCTTTGTCCATTTAATTCATTGTATATCCCTGTCTAGTTCTTTTAATATTTCATATATTATCAGTGAAGTATTCAGTCTATCAAAATCTCTCTGCCTCTTTATACCTGAAAGACTCACTTTTTCTGCTCAATCGTGTGCCTCCCCAGAGATTTTTCTCAATTCTGAGCTGTTATTAAATGATAGTGATATCTTTATTTATGTCCTTGGATATCTTTCCATTGCCATCTGGGTCATCTACAATTGAGATTTTTAGGAGATTATGGAAGACTGTGATTTTGAGCTATACAAAATCACACACACACAAACTGACATTTAAAAATGACTATTGTGGTAGCTTGGGAACCCAGAAAATGTTGCTCAATTCCCCAAATGTTTCTCCCCACCTTCAGCTAGATTTGAGGCTCAGTTCATTTGTCATCTGTGTTGCCTCATCCCAAATATGTGTATTGATGGATTAACTCAATGGGTATAAATTATAAAAATTAAAGAAAATATAATAGAAAGTGATAATAGATCAAGTAGCAAGTAATAAGTGCTAAGTGTGATCTTGACTGTTCTAGGGACTGGGGATATCAAGAAAGACAAAAGAAGTTCCTGATCTCAAGGAACTTACATTCCATTGGGGAAATCAACCCAATAAAAATGGGTACAAATAGAACTCACATTATTTCAATTCATACATTTTTCTCTTTTAGAATAATTTTATCAGGTTATAAAATAAAAAGTTAAATACATTTCTAAAGATTTATTGAATATCGATAATATTGCAAAACAATATCCTAAACACTTGAAATCCAGAGAAGAAAAAGCAGAAAATGGGTCTTCTATGGTTATTCAGTTGTGTTTGACTCTTCGTGACCCAATTTGAGGTTTTCCTCGGAGATTGAAATGGTTTGTCATTTCCTTCTCCAGCTCAGGAAATTGAGGTAAATTAGGTGAAATGACTTGCTCAGGATCACACAGCTAGTATCTGAGAAAGAATTTGAATTCAGGAATGAGAGTCTTCCTGACTCCAGACCCCGCACTCTATCCACTTCAAGATGCCCTTTGTAGATAATATTCTATTTCTTTTTTTTTTTTTTTTTTTGGTGTATCTTTGTGGCTTTGAGACTCTCTGAATCTCAGCCTCTTTTTATGTAATTTGAAGTATGACAAGATAATATGAAATGTCTCTTTCTAACCTACATCCCAACATCCTATTATAATAGGGAATTGGCATGCCTACTGATATTAAGTGATTATATGGAACTCAGATCTTAGTCACTGATCCATAACAGACTAGGTACAAATCCCAAATGTGTACATTGATAGATTAACTCAATGGACATCAACAAATTATAGAAAAATACAATAAAAAGGAATAAATAGTAAATCAAATAGCATGTATTAAATGCTAGCTGTATTCCCAGGTACCATGCTGGGGGAGAAGGGGCTGAATTGATGGTGATAGATAAAGAACTATCCATAAGGCCCTCAGGATCTCCTGAATGAGGAAGATACAGCCCAACTCTCTCTGAAAGAGGTCTAGAGTTTTCTAACTATATTGTGAAGTGATGATGTCTAGAGTTTGTAAGGACATACCCCATTACAATTAATTCTATGCTAATGAGTCACAGAATATCAGAGAGCTTAGAGTCTACTTAGCTCAACACATCTTAGAACAAGAATTCATTTACAACAAACCCAATATCCAATATTTACTTAAAGTCCTTCCAGGAGGGAGAGTCATTAGTTCCAGAGGCAATACAAATAATTCTAGAACAGCTTGAATTGTTAGGAAACTTTTCTTTGCATCTTGGCAAGTTTTTTTGCCTTTAATTATTTTACATTTCTTCTGTCCCAGGTCATCCATTTAAACTTTCCTTCATGATTCATAGTCTGTCCGCTGGAGTCAAGCAGTCATCTATTAAATAGTTGTACAAATACTTAAAGACAGTTAGGGTTCCAGCTTATCCTGCAAGTCTTCTCTTGTCTAAACTCAACAGTCTCAGTTCAGTTATTTGAACTTTATATGGTATAAACCTGGTGTCCTTCAAGATCTAGGTTGCCTGCATATAGCAATCTCCTTCCCAAAATGTAGCACATACATTAAACCTCAATAATCCTAGATAATAATGTTTTTTTAGGGTTTTTTTGCAAGGTAAATGGGGTTAAGTGGCTTGCCCAAGGCCACAGCTAGGCAATTATTAAGTGTCTGAGACCAGATTTGAACCCAGTACTCCTGACTCAAAGGCCAGTGCTTTATCCACTATGCCACCTAGCCACCCTTAAACCTCAATAATCTAGATGTGGTCTGACAAAGGTTATTAATACGAACATATTTCCAGATGTCATTGACCTCCCTGCTCCCCCAATTGTGACATGGTCTGAACCCTTCTGCCCAACATGAGGAAGAGTGGCAGATTCTGACTTTGTCCATTCTTTTGTTTTTAATTTATTTTTATTAAAGATATTATCTGAGTTTTACAATTTCCCCCCCAATCTTGCTTCCCTCCTCCCACCCCCCATACTTTGTCCATTCTTTAAAGGAACTGGATGATGATTCACGGAGAAGAGAGATAGAAGTCTCAGGAAGTGTGGAAGACCCTTTGATCACTCATTAATAACAGTCCTGCTTATCAATCTGTGTTGAGGGACATATCACTTTGCAGCTTTTGCATTACTTCCTATTCAGCATATATTCCTACATGTTAAATATCATGTATAGGCAATTGGGGAAGAGTTGAGATACAATGGTTCATTCTCTTTTGCTGATCTTTCAAATTGTCTATCTCATTACAAAAGTTATCAATAAAAGTTGCCTCCATCTTGAATCTCTAGTGATCAGTGTAGTGATGTGTTGCTACTTGGACATATTTTTAAATACACTCCTTTTAATTCTCTTTTTGCTGAGTTCCCTCAAAGAGTTTTTCTTTTAATATATACATAAAATGTAAGAACAACAAACTAAAGGGAAATGAATCCCAAGTGGACTGACTTTCCACAAGACTAGTGTAGTCTTTCGCCAGCATGTTATATAAGACAAAGATCTGGGCCACTTGATTCCTATACCCCCGCAGTGTAAGAAGGTTGAGGCTTGCTTTGGGATTCTGAAAGGGAATGGGCCAGAGAGTGAAGTGGCTTCCCAAAGATAAATGTTGGCAAATCCTAAGGAAAAACTGACAACCCTAAAGGCAGAAAGCCTAAGGAAAAGACCATTCTCAAAATTCAAAGGATCCACAAAGAATATTTTTAAAAATAAGAAGTAATGAGTAAAACCTCAAAGAGAAAGCAAACTACTTTGGGGAAATATGGTAATTTGAAGGAAAATGAATAAATATTACTTGTGGATTCTGGAAGCACATTCAGAATGATTCAAGATTGAATTAAAATGTTAAAAAGAAGAAATTGGTCCAGACACACAACACAGACACATATTTCTTTTTTCTTTTTTTTTTTTTGCAAGGCAAATGGGGTTAAGTGGCTTGCCCAAGGCCACAGAGCTAGGTAATTATTAAGTGTCTGAGACCAGATTTGAACCCAGGTACTCCTGACTCCAGGGCCAGTGCTTTATCCACTGCGCCACCTAGCCGCCCCACAATATTTCATATTTCTTTAAGAAGATTAAAAACCCACAAATAGAAGAGGAGGAAATTGGAATATTTGGTGGAGAATTTTTTTCAAAGAAATATGTTAAAAATGTATAACAGATGAGGAACACAAAAACACCAAGGTGGAAAGAAATTTTACAAAAGAGAAAATGAGAAGTACCATTGTTTTAAAACGCAAATGTAAATTTTATAGGACCCAAAGAAACTAAGTACTTTAAAGATATAATGCACATAGATGTTCAGAAGAACATGGAGAAAAAATCTCATATCATAATGCAAGAAAAAATTTAAATGTAAAAATTGTGCAGAACTTCTGAATAGTGACATAAAAAAATTGCTTTAGAAAAATCCACAAATTGTTACCAGAAAAATTTAACAGTTCAAACTTTAGGTCACACCGGAACTTATGTTTATCTATCTCTATAGCTTACAACAAAATTTGCAAGAGTCAAGGCACTAAAATATAAAGGAAGGATAATTCAAATAACACAAAAAATACCCCATTAACAAGAAATCACTTGTTTGTGGAAGTGGAGGAAAAATATTTTTGGTAAAGGAGAAGGAATTTGCAATTGGAGCTATTATATCCTGCAAAGCTGAGCTAATTATCAATGCAAAACATGAATTGTCAATACAAGAGAGAAATATGAGCCATTCTTGGGGGGGAAAAGCAGGGATGAGTTTATTATTTCTTAACAGAGACTAAAGAAAAATAAATTACAAGAAAAACTGCAATGATCTGATTTCTCTTGATGTATACAGATTATCGTTAAAAAGAAGTATCAATATTTAATATAAAAAGAATGAATGAAGGAGGAGAAAGAACCTAACAGATTAAAGATAAAAGGGGAACTTTAAGACTCATGAGAATGGAAAATGAAGGAACTGAAATAATACTAATTATAAGTCATAATAAATTTTGTGGGAAAGGAATAGTAGGTGGGAAATTATTTGAATAGGGACAGATTTAATGAAGTGGAGTAGGTGATGTTTCCCTACTAAGTCTATATATGAATGGCAAAGAGGGGACAAGTTTAAGAAAAGAATGGGTAGATGGTAAACATGGTAGGACTCAACTCCATAACAAAGGAAATTTTAATTTTAATAGACAGGAAAAGACTTGTAATTGATTTGGAAGTCGTCCTTGTATTCAGTCTGTGTTCAGTCAGGCCAAATTGAGATTATCACTTGATTTTCTGAAAAAGCAAAAAATATAGTGTAAAATTAAAATGATTTATCCTGAACTCATCTAAAACTTAACCAATGAAAATTCTCTGCCACAAAGAGGTCCAAAGAACTCAGAATGCATCTTAGTAAATGTTTGACTTTACTGACATTTGGAGGAGAGAGAGAGAGAGAGAGGAGAGAGAGAGAGAGAGAGAGAGAGAGAGAGAGAGAGAGAGATCATTATTAAAGATAGTGTGGGCTTAAAATACAAACTCATCTGTAAAATCTTAGTAAGAAAACAAATCATTATAAGCAGACACAGCTCATAAAGCAGTGGAGGGGAAAACCAGTTTAAAGAAACCTTGGGCCAAACAACGAAGCAAATTCTTACCCACCACGCATTCAGGGAAAATGGTAGCATGATAAAAGAATAGAAGAGACAAGAAATCATAAGCAAACCCATCACACCTTGGACCTTAATATTTCTCAGTTCTTGAGGTGCTTAAAGAAGAATTAGAAAACTCATTCAAGAGAACAAAAATGGGAAAAGAAGACCAGATTGGCTTGTAGGAGATCTATGATGAAGGAGATACATTGGCAAACGTATTGAGGTACTGAAATATAGGGTATATCTTCATATACCTATGTTATACCTAAAGATATAGAGGGAAATGAGAACTTTATTAATATTAAAGAAATGTGACCAAGAGAAGGTTGCTTATAATAGCTTTCATGCTTACTCTGCCATCTATAGCAAATTTCTATAACAGCATTGATAATGAATGACTGAGGGGATTATTCATAAGGAAGAAGGAGGCTTTCAAAAGCTATATACAATAGGCCACATCTTTACTATCTAACAGTTAATGGAAAGATATAGAAAATATAAAATCCCATTGTGCTTCTTGTTTAAAAATGACAAAAAGGCATTTGATTTAATAGAATAAAGAATCGCCTTATAAGCTCTTTTTCAGCAAGATTTTTATGTATAAATTCAATGCTACTTGGATTATATACATTAAGAAAAGCATAAAACAGATCAATATCTGATCACTTCTCTGACAGAAGATAAATGACTCCAAATCCAGGTCAAGGGGAATTCTTAGTCATTGGTGAATAGGAATGTCATTGTTTGCATTATGCTATGCCCCAAGTCACTGAAGACTCCTTTGGGGAAGATCTTTGAAAGGAAAGGGCTAAATCTAAATTAAAGGCTACCCTAGCCCTTGAGAGCCATCAGAAAAGCAGTTTCCTTTCTTAACTTCTTAAAATCATACTCCTAGACTTGACATATTTGATGAGTGGCAAACAGATATGATTGTCCAAAATTCTTCTAGGGAGTGAAGGAGAGATTGTTCAGTCTAGGCAATCTTGAACGTATTTGCCCTTCCCCCCAGTCCATATACTGGTGGTGTAGGTTCACTCTTGCTCCTGTTCTTCACAGGGGTGAGCCACACTTCAGCTCATAAAAATCCATGCCACTCTTATACATTAGGGCAGCCCCAAAGACAAATCTAGGCAACATGGCTACTCTGGTCCTAGTCTCTCAGGGCCAGACCTGTGAGATCTACATTTCCCCCAACCCCACTCCACCTCAAGGTTCTCAGGGATTTGCAGGTCTCTCTATTCTCCACCACTGACTCAAGCTTCCATCTGCTGTGTTTTCCCACTTAAAAGAAGGTTAGTGACCAGTACTCAATCTGCACCTGCACCACCAGTACATAACTGGGGGGGGGTGGAAAATATGTTCAGGGTTACCTAAACTGGGCAATCTCTCCTCTGCTCCCTAGAAGAATTTTGGACAATCGCATCTGTGCCACTCATCACCAGTACTCTCATTTTCATCGATCCACTCAATAGTGGATTAGCTTTTATAAAGGAATATTTACTTTAATGATAAAGCAAGATCAAACATAGACATTTTCACCAATACCTCAGGGATAAAATTCCCCATATACCAGAGGTGTGTGTTTGGGTAGGGTAGGGGTGGGGAATCAAGGTTTGAAACTTTTCTTAGTTCCCATATGACATTCATCCTACCAAGTTGCTGCCCAGAAAAGTGACTTGAAAAACTCTGATTCAGAATGACCATACAAGTTGGCCCACCATTTTCAGTGGTTGATGGGAGAGATGTTCATAGTAGCCAATCATTGAATAGGAGGTATGAGAATGTGATGAAACAAATGAAAGACTGGTCCAATTCTGACCTCCTTGAGTTTCAGTTTTCTCTTCTACAAAATGGGCATAATAATACTGACAGTATCTAGACCATAAAATAATTATCACAAATCTCCAATGGAATAAATAAGGCACTTAAAAAAGGTTGGCAGGTTTCTTAGCCTCTCTGAGCCTCACTTTGCTAAGCTGTAAAATTAAAGAGTGGGACTCAGTGACCTCTAAGGTCTTCCAACTCTATAAACTACTGTCTGGCCACCCCCTCCCCATAAATTATCTGGGTAGATGGGTTATACCATATGAGACCTCAAACAAGTCAGTGAGTTAGCAGATGACTTCCCCTGGTGGAATGAGCAAAGGAGAGCAATTTGTTCTAATGTCCATCAAGGTGGCTGTTGCAGGTGCTGTGGAGTGCTTAGAGCCTGATCAGACATTGAAGAAGCCAAGGTCATCCACTGCATCCCAGGTCATCCCCAGTCATCCTGACTTGAGTTTTGCCACTGGACTTCTGTGACTCTAGAACACAAAGCCTGATGATTTTATGAGATTGTGCCTCACCTAAATCCTTTTCATAGACAAGTCAAGGCATCATCTCATGATGTCATTGGTCTTGGAAAACAAAGGATGAATGACACAGTCTAAGATCCTCCGAGTCTCTGTCACTTATAACCATGCATGTAAATGAATGAATTTTCTGAGGATACTAATAACACCTTCCTTTGATGATTTCAAATAAGCTACTGTTGTCTGAGGATCTCAGAATGATTATTGTGAGAGGTCATGGGATGGGCAGAACAGGCCCTAGACTACATGGACTCCTATCAGATCACCCTCAATTCCTGACTCTCTCCTATTCTCCATATCCAAAGTATTGACAATACCTTTGTAGTCTATCTCACACATACACCTTCTCTCTTGTGATGCTGCTCCCAACCTGGTGCAGACCTTCAGTACCATACACCTAGACTATTGTAAATAGATACTGGGAGGTCTGCCTGCCCCTAGATTCTCTCGACTCCAGTTCATCCTCATCTCAGTCATCAAAGTGATTGTCCTAAAGCCCAGGTCTGATCATGTCATCCTTAACCCCTATTCAATTAATACCAGTGGCTCCCCCTCTAGAGTCAAATAAAAATCCTTTCATAAATCCCTTCATAAACTGCCCTCTTACCTTTCCCATATTTTTACTCTTTCCTCCCACTGGTAACACTGACTTTGCATTTCCTCCTCAAGACCTTCCATATCCTGTTTTGGCACATCATCCCAAGCTGCCCCAATGCCTGGAATATTCTCCCTCCTCTTTCTGCCTCCCAGCACCTCCATCTTCTTTCAAATCCCAACTAATATTTTCCCTTCTACAGGAAGCCTTTCCTGATCTTTTTTATTTTTTGACATGCAAAAGTCTTTATTAAGTACTTACTATGGATATATAAATGAAAAGAATGACAGACCTTGCCCTCAAGGAGCTTCCATTTTTTTTTTGTTTTAGTATAATTACTTATTTAATTTTTCTTTTAGATGGAATTATTGTATACATAAATACATATTTCCTAAATGTTATATAGTACAGTTTTTTTCCCCTTCCCCACCCCCCACAGAAGGCAGTTTGTCAGTCTTTACATTGTTTCCATGGTAAACATTGATCCAAATTGAGTGTGATGAGAGAGAAATGATATCCGTAAGGAAGAAACATAAAGTATAAGAGATAGCAAGATCAGACAATAAGATATCAAGGGTTTTTTTTTCCCCTAAATTTAAGGTAATAGTCCTTGGTCTTTGTTCAAACTCCACAGTTCTTTCTCTGGATACAGATTGTATTCTCCATTGCAGACAGCCCCAAATTGTCCCTGATTGTTGCACTGATGAAATGAGCAAGTCCATCAAGGTAGATCATCACCCCCATGTTGCTGTTTGGATGTATAGTGTTTTTCTGGTTCTGCTCATCTTGCTCAGCATCAGTTCATGCAAATCCCTCCAGGCTTCCCTGAATTCCTATCCCTCCTGGTTTCTAATAGAACAATAGTGTTCCATACATATAACACAGTTTGCTAAGTCATTCCCCAATTGAAGGACATTTACATTTCCAGTTCTTTGCCACCACAAACAGGGCTGCTATGAATATTTTTGTACAAGTGATGTTTTTACCCCTTTTCATCATCTCTTCAGGGTATAGACCAAGGAGTGGTATGCTGGATCAAAGGGTATGAACATTTTTTTCAAATCATGTTTTTTATACATTAATAAAATATTCTTTTTTAAGAGTAAACAAAATACTCCCCCCCAAAAAATATAGACTCGCTTGAGCGATAAAGGGTAGAGGAAAAAATTAAAATAAAAAAATATATAATAGTAATAATTGTAGGTTTGGCCAAGTGGTGCAATGAATGGAGCACCAGCCCTGGAACCAGGAGCTCCTGAGCCCATATCCGGCCCCATATACCCAACAATCACCCAGCCGTGTGACATGCAAGCCACCCCAATTCCACTGCCCTGCAAAAACAAAAAAAAGAAAAAGAAAAAAGAGCTAAAATAAAATAAAATAGTAATAATAGTAGGGGTGGCTGGGTGGCAGACAGAGCATTGGCCCTTGAGCCAGGAGCACCCAGGTCCAAATCCGGCCTCAGACACCCAACGATCACCCTGCTATGCAGCCCCAGGCAGGCCACCCAGCCCCATTTGCCCTGCACCCCCTCAAATATTAATAATAATAATAATAAATGTGCTTCAGTATTTGTTCCAACACCAACAACTCTGTCATGGGTGGATCACATTCTTTATGATACGTCCATACAAAAGTTACTTCCATATTTTTCCACCGTTGCCATAGCTGATTGCAACTCCCTCCTTTCATATTTCTCTACTACCATGTACTATATTTGGTCTCTCCTTTCACTCTGACTCTGCTGTAGGGTAGTAGGGTAGCTGAGTGGCGCAGCAGACAGATCCATGGTCCTGGGGACAAGAGGCCCCGAGCCCCCCTACCACCCCTTAGGCCCAGCATCCACCTGGCCCTATGGTCCTGGACAGGCCATCCAATCCCAGCCCCTTGCAAAAAGTAAAGAAAGAAAATGTGTTATATCTGACCACTCTCCCCCCCATGGTCCATCCTCTCCTCCATCACTCACATCCCCCCCTTCCCCCTGTCCCCCCTTCTTACTCCACCCCATTGAGTATATATGCTGTTTCCTCTCCTAGCCACCTCTGATGAGAGCAATGATTCCCTCATTTCTTGCCTTCCCCCCTTCCATATCATTGCAATAGCTCATTGTAATAAAGAAAAATCTTATTATATGAAATATCTTGGCCAATTCCCCCTCTCCTTTTTCTTTTTCCCATTACATTTCCCTTTTTTCTATTGACTCCATTTTTACACCATATTTTATCTTCAGATTCAGCTTTCTCCTGTGCTTCAACTATAAAAGCTCCCTCTACCTGCTCTATTAACTGAGAAGGTTCATATGAGTATTATCAGTGTCATTTTTCTATACAGAAATACATGCAGTTCATCATCATGAAGTCCCTCATATTTTCCCCTTCTCCTCCAATCTCTATGCTTCACCTGAGTCCTGTATTTGAAGATCAAACCTTCTGTTCAGCTCTGGCCATTCCAACAGGAACATTTGAAATTCCCCTGGTTCATTGAAAGTCCATCTTTTTTCCTGGAAGAGGACATTCACTTTTGCTGGGTAGTTGATTCTCGGTTGCATTCCAAGCTCTTTTGCCTTCCAGTATATTATAGTCCAAGCCCTACGAGCTTTTAATATAGTTGCTGCTAAGTCCTGTGTGATCCTGACTGCAGCTCCATATTTGAATTGTGTCCTTCTGGCTGCTTGTAATATTTTCTCTTTGACTTGGGAGTTCTGGAACTTGGCTATAATATTCCTAGGGGTTGGTTTTTTGGGATCTCTTTCTCAGGGGGATGGGTGGATTCTCTCCATTTCTATTTTGCCCTCTGCTTCTAGGATATCAGGGCAATTTTCCTGTAGTAATTCTTTGAAAATGATGTCAAGGTTCTTTTCCTGATCATGACTTTCAGGTATTCTAATAATTTTTAAATTATCTTTCCTAAATCTGTTTTCCATATCAGTTGTTTTTTCAATGAGATGCTTCACATTTTCTTCTAATTTTTCATTCTTTTGGTTTTGAAGTAATGAGTCCTGATTTCTCGTAAATTCATCAATCTCCCTGAGTTCTATTCTTTGTCTGAAGGATTTGTTTTCCTCAGAGAGTTTTCTTATCTCTTTTTCCATCTGGCCAGTTTTGCTTTTTAAAGCATTCTTCTCCTCAATAACTTTTTTTTTTTAGGTTTTCGCAAGGCAAATGGGGTTAAGTGGGTTGCCCAAGGTCACACAGTTAGGTAATTATTAAGTGTTTGAGACCGGATTTGAACCCAGGTACTCCTTACTCCAGAGCCAGTGCTTTATCCACTGCGCCACCTAGCTGCCCCTCCTCAATAACTTTTTGAACTGTTTTATCCATTTAACCTAAGCTGGTTTTTAAGCATGCTATTTTCTTCAGCATTTTTTGTTTTTTGGATTTCCTTGACTAGGTTGCTGACTTCATTTTCATCTTTTTCCTGCATCTCTCTCATTTCTTTTCCCAGTTTTTCTTCTAACTCCCTTATTTGATTTCAAAGTGTTTTTTGAGCTCTGTCATAACATGATCCCAATTTCTGTTTTCCTTGGAGTCTTTAGATGCAGGAGCTTGTGTTTCCTCATCTTCATACTAAGTATATTGATCCTTCTTGGGATCATAGATAATGTATTTCTCAATGGGGTTCCTCTTTTTTCTCTGCTTGCTCATTTTCCCAGCCTAAGCCTGTTTTTAGTGTGCTTCCTGAGCTTTTGGGACACTCCCACAAGGGTCTCAGTGTGTGAGGCTCTGTCCTCCCTCTTGGTCTGTGAATGACCATATGTGCCCCCCCAACTATGGGGCTGAGGTGGGGGGGCTGATGTTCTATTAGGGGGGGCTAGACTGGGATCAGGATCTGAATGTGTTCAGAGCCCCAGAGTCCTGTTCCAGGGGCAGAGGACAGAGCTTGGCAGTCTCTCTTTACTCCCCTCCCTCAGTTCAATGCTGGGCTTCACATGCTTGCTCTGGCAGAAGTCCCCCCACACCCGGCTGATCCCCCAATTTGTGCCCGGTACTCCCCAGGGCGTAGCTCAGGAAACTCCCCAGCTGCTGGGAGCCACAGCTCCCAGCACCAGGAGGCTGACGTTCTTTTGCTCTGGCAGGCCACCCCTCTGGCAGGCCACCTCTCCATCCCCAGGGAACAGAGCTTTTCTTCTCTTTTCCAGGTTACCTTGAGTAGGAGAACTGCCTTGCTGGGTCCCTCTGTGGCTTCTGTCTCTTGAAAATTTAGTTAAAGTCCTTAGTTTCGAAGATTTATGAGAGAATGCCTAAGACACAATGCACTCTTGTTACCATCTTGGCTCCACCTCATAATCTCCTGATCTTTAATGCTAGTGTCTTTCCTATGGGTCAGCACCACTGCTTCCTATTTGTAACTTATTTGCAAATAATCCTGCATTCACCTGGGAATTCCTCAGAGGGACTGACTTTAGACTTTCTTTGTCTCCCCAGAGCTTAATATAGCTCCTTACACATACATAATGTTTATGACTACTACTACTACTACTACTACTACTACTACCACCACTGCTATTGCTGCTGCTGCTGCTACTACTACTACTTCTCCTGTTGCTGCTGCTGCTACTACTACTACTTCTATATGGAGGAAGGCAGATTGGTGGTACAATGGATAGGGTGCTGGGTCTGAAGTCCCAAAGACTCATCTTCCTGAGTTCAAATCTGGCCTCAGATACTTCTTAACAATTCAACCCTGATACTTTCAGTGTCAGTTCCCTCATCTATAAAATGAGCTGAGAAGGAAAGGGCAAACCACTTCAATTACTCTCTCCCATAATTGTTATGAGGATCAAATGAGTAAATCATAATACTTACAAACCTGGAAGTGCTATGTGAATACTAATTATTATAACTGTTACTTCAGTCATGGAAATGTTGTGAAATACAACACTTTATGAGCTTGAGTGGCTTCTCCTCCTCTCTGACAGTTTGAGTAGCATGTGATGGGGTAGGGAGAGCGTCTCTGACTTTGATGGAAACTTTCTGACTAGCCCACAGAGCTGACCTGGGCTGAAGAGAACATTTAGGGACAATGTGACCATTGGAGAGCCTTGTATCTAGCCTCCGGGATCCTGTCAAGCAGACTCTGGTCACTTGGCAGGAGAGCAGTGAGACAGATGGAGCAGCCTCTTGAAGAGAGATATGGGTGAGGTATCTGATGCCTCAGAGATGCTGCTGAAGCCTTCTGGTGTCCCAGGACTGATTGTCCAGGGGAGCTGATAGAGGAGATGGAAAGAGAATGAAGCAACTAAACTCCCCACCCCCACCCCCTTTTCCACTATAGATGAGACTCATGCACACTGTGTCCTGGGTTTGCTCTGACTTTAATATGCACTGGTGCGGAGGCACAAGAATTAATAAGGGAAGAAATGACTGAAGAATAACCACAGCAGAGTAGTCAGAGCAGACAAGGGTTCTGGAGGCAACTCTAGGGGAGGAGTCCAGGAAAATCAACCAATATCTTTAGGACAGTTGCTTAATGTTTCTACTTAGTTTGTGTTATGGCACAAAGAACTCTTGGTTTGAAATCAGGGATCATGAGTTCAAATTGTGACTCTAAAACAAAAGATGTTTATGATCTTTGGGCCTCAGTTTCTTCCTCTGAAAAATGAGGGCATTGGGCTAGCTAACTTCTACAGTATCTTCCTTTGCTAGAGGTCTCAGAATCACAGATTCAGAACTGGAAGTTAAACTCCCTAATTTTACTGATGGGGAAACTGAAGCCCAGGGATGTAATGGCATCATGGATTTAAACCAAGAAGGGGCTTCCGAGGTTGATAACAGTTTTTAATGCAGTTCTTTCATTTTATACCTGAAAAGTCCTAGAAACCTAGAATCCCTCCATATAACTCATGAGGTCAGAAGGCGGCACCTCCCTCTGAGCTGAAAATGGGGATCACAAAACTAATCCAGAGGGGAACAGAAAGAGGACGGGCTAGTAGTCATCACCCTCTACTTTTCTCTCCCTCACTAATTGTAGAGGGAGAGGCAGGTCTGCCTCCTGACTAGTCCTAAGTATAAGCCATTTTTTTTTTCTCTTCTTGGTAAACATTGATCAGCTTCCAAGCTGACCTGGGGGTCAGGGAAACCTGAGTTCAAATGGGATAATTAATAACCCCTGCCTTACAGGGTTGTTGTGAAGATCAAATGGGATGTGTGCACATAATGCTGATATACAGTCTCCTCTTCCACTGTAAACCATTATGATATGTAGTGATATATATGTAGCAATATATAAATTACAAATCATCTACAATCTAAAGGACCCATAGAAACCATGGAACTTCCAATTTGCTCATTTCACAGGGAGAAAAACTGAGGCCCAAACCAGCTGAGCATTTTGTCTACATAGCTAATAATTTCTATAGCATCATCTGAGTCCAAGTGTTACTAGGTCCCAAATCCAGTCCTGTTTCCATGACATTTAAGATTTTTCTTGCTCCTTTGGGCTGGTGTGATGTTGCCAACCGTGGACTCTCATCCTCATTACTTTTCCCTTTGTGTTCTCTCTCTTATGCTTGCCCCAATGTGGCTGAAGTGGATCTGCATATTCCCCAGGAAGAATCAGAACCCTGAAATTGGTCCAAGAGGAAAGGTTTATCCTTGAGCTTCTGGTACTCTCTCTTAGATTATGGCTCCTGATGAAAACTAGGTTCCTTGGTGCCTCCAAAGCTTGTTGACCTCCTAGTTGGCTCAAATTTCACTACTCATGTCCAAGGAAGGTGAAGCAGGGCCATTTATCAGTCTCCCACAAAGCAAACAGAACTTCCTCTGGGATCAATGGGGCCACCCAAACTCCTCCTACCAGATCTGATCTGCCAGATGGAAGTCATTGACTTCACCCTTGGGATGGTCACACATAGTTCTTTGTCAAGCTGGCCCATCTACCATTTCCAGCAGGATCAGCTAAGCCTTCAAATGGGGTGGTTCAGACATATCTGAAGCCTACTTTCAGGACCGGTAGATGGCTTGTGGACACAGGCACTGATATTTGATGTGGGGTGAAACTGGACTTGGATCCCAAGTCACTCCTTAGCTGATGTCATTTAAGGTTCTTTTCCCCACCCTACTTTCTTTGCATAGCAATCAGGACCAAAGAAGTAGGAAAAGAAATTTGTTTTATGTAGATATTAGGAGATCTATATAGTAGATAACTTCAGGAATCTATTCCATTTATTAGATTGAACTGCATTTCATTCATTTAAGAAATATTTTTAAGCTCCTACTATATTCTAAAGGACAGCCCTGGTATATGTATGCATGTGTTTATCTATATCTATATATTTATCTATATATCTATCTACACACATATAAATTATAGTTCTACATATAACCATAAAGGAAATAGTCCCTGATCTTGAGAAATTTAAATCCAATTGAATGTGAATTTGGATGTGTAGGGGATAAGTAGGAAAAAGAAAACAGAGATTTAAAACAAAATATAAACAAAATCAATAAGAAATAATTTCACGGGGAAGGTTCTAAGCTTGCTAGAAGTTAGGGATTTCATCAGACAGAGGCAAAAAGGGAGACCATTTCAGCCTCATGAGATAACTGAGGCAAAGGTATAGAGGAAGCAGCAAATAGGTCTGTCTGACTGAAAGATAGAAGCTGAATAATGTGAATTAAGTGTAGACTAGAAAGGTGCAGCCAGATTGTGAAGGACTTGAAATGCCAAACAAGAAATCAGGAGTCACTGGAGCTTCTTGAGCTTGGGCAGGACATGGTCAGACCTGTGCTGGAGGACTATCTGGTCAATGGTGGTAGGATGGATAATGGAAGGGAGAAGCTAGAAAAAAGAAAGAAAAACTCAAAGGATTTTGTAATAAGAATCTACTGTGTCCACAGAATTTTTCAGAATGTTGGAGAAGATGTAAAGTTTTAGGTAAGACGTAGTCCTTGCCCTCCTGAAGTTCTTTGTCTAGGAATAGAAAAGAAACCTGTGTGGTAAGGGGTCATAACACTACAGAATTTTCGATTAGGAAAGGACCTTTCAATTCTCTATTTGAGATGTTCTTAATCTGGGATCAGTCCACAGAGCCTTAAGGAAATCTTGGATAAATTTCCTTTTTTTTTTTCATTTTTGGAGATAATGAGGGTTAAGTGACTTTCTTAGGGTCACACAGTATCAAGGGTTTGAAGATAACTTGAACTCAAGTCTTCCTTACTCCAGGCTGTTGCTCTATCCACTGAGCCACCTACTTGCTCCATCCATGAACAAATTTCTAGGAATCTGTGCCATGAACTTAGATGGGAAAAAAAGCAATTACATCATTATTTCAATATATTTGGCTTCCTTTGTAATCCTGTGGGGTTTATTTCAAGTATTTAAGAGTATTATCTTAAGAATGGGCTCAAGGACTTTATCTGATTGCTAGGATGGTCCAGGGTACAACAATGATTAACAACCTCTGTTCCAGGTTAACCCATACCTGAACCAATATTCCAACTATAGCACCCCCTACAGGTGGTCATTCAGTCTTTGTTTGAAATAATACTGAATCAATACAATTGTTTCCAAGACAAATTGCAAGGGGAGGAGGTGGGGAAGATCATGACCAACTGTTGTTGCTTGCCCTTCATTCCCTAAGAAAACCATGACATCAGTGAGGTGATGTCTCATCCATCTCACTTTCTCCTCCAGAGCTGTCTGGGTTCAGTGGACAGATATGAATCAGAATGACTGGAGATGGTCCTAGATGAGAGGCACTCAGGGTTAAGTGAGTTGCCCAGGGTCACACAGCTAGTAAGTGTCTGAGCCTGAATTTGAATTCAGGTTCTCCTGACATCAGGGTTAGAGTACCACTCATTGAGCTGCCCCATTGAGAGTATCAGGAAAAGCTAGATGGTGTCAGATTGCATAGAGTGTAATTGGAGACCAGAGAATAGAGGTTGGAGGACAGTGTTGATGGAGGGAACTGAATTAGATGAAAGAAAGCCAGTAAGAAAAGGTGGAATCAGATTGTCAGGGAGCCTTGAATACCAGGGAGAGGGAGAGGAACTTTATTCAGAAGACAATAGTGAGCCATAGTAGGTTCAAGAGTAGTGGAATGACATGGCCAACTGTGACATCTTCTGCTTTGGAACAAGGGAGCTCTGGCCTCTACATTAAAAGGAAGAAACATTCTTTCCAATAGACAGCTGGAGAGCCTGCATAGTTTGTAAGGAACTGGCTGGTCCTGCCAGCTCCTGGCTCCTGCAGGTGTCTATTTATATTTACTTTTCTTTGCCAAGTCACCTGACTTTCCAAGTGTTGTTAGCTCATTTTTCTGTCCCAGAGCCATGCAGCTGGTTTAATGAGAAGGGTTCTGTGCCCATCACCCTGTGCCCTTTGTTTTACATTGACTATATAAAGCACTGAGGGCTGACTAATGACTGCACTTGATTGCTCTTCTCTGGGATTGGAGGAGGCGAGGTTCTGGGTGGCCCTTTGTCCTGCTGCTGTTTGTTTCCAGAGGTGTAGTTCCTTTTCTGGGCCAGCCCCTGAGGGCCCTAGATGTTGGCTTAACAAGGATGCACCTCTTAGAGGAGCAAGATGGGATATGTTGGGAGGAACACACCAAACATTTGTGAAGCCTGTTACCAGGGAGGTGGGAAGAAGAGGCCAGGACTCCTGGGTCATGAAACTGGTTCAGCCTGGCTCTTGTGACCTTGGACACAGTGTTCAGCCCCTTGGGGCCTCTGTGTCCTCATCACAAATGACTTGATTGTGCCAGGACACTCCCAGGTTTTAAAATATTATGATTCTATGCCATATTTCTGAATCTAAACTTGCCCAAGGAAGCAAACTATATTTGATGTGGGAGAAACTCCCAATCAAAAACATTTCTATAGTCTTTGGATCCCAACTATTCAACCAGTAAACATTTAATAAGAATCTACTGTTCAGAGTCTCATGTTGGGTGGAGGCAATGGGAAACTGAGATTAAAGAAGGCAAGATTTCTCTGCACATATTTCTTAAACAATCTTTAATTTTTCTTTCTTTATTCCACTGGGGACAAGAGGGTGGGGAGGGGGAGGAAAAATAAATATATGTTAATAGAAAAAAATTAAACTTCTAGAGAGACCTCAGGCTCTCACAGACCTCAGTGCTAGGTGGTGCAGTAGAGTCCTGGGTCTGGAATCAGGAAGACCTGAGTTCAAATCTGAACTCAGATACTTATTAGCTGGGTGATCCTAAGCAAGTCAACCTATTTACCTCAGTTTCCTCATCTGTAAAATGAACTAGAGAAGGAAATGGAAAACCATTCCAGTATCTTTGCCAAGAAAACTCCAAATAGGGTCACAGAGACAACTGAAATGACTGACAAACAACAGCCTCATGGAACTTACATCCTAGGAGAGACACTAGCTTAGATTGCTAATATATAGCATTAATCAGTTAGCCAACCAACCAGAATTTGTGAAGTGTTTACCACAAATCAAGGACTGAAAATAAAAACTTAAGTAGAAAGACAGTTCCTTATCTTACTTAAAGGAGCTTATATGCTAAGGGGGAGAAGGTCACACATAAAAGGGAACTGAAAAGGGAGGAGCTGGGACAAAAGGACTAGGGAATGGGAAACAAAGTCCATAGGACAGCCTGGAGAGGCATCAGATATGGTTAACTTGAGTACCATCTGAGTCATCCAATGAGAGAGAGAGAATGAGGGAGAGAGAGAGAGAGAGAGAGAGAGAGAGAGAGAGAGAGGAGAGAGAAGAGAGAGAGAGAGAAAGAGAGAGAGAAATTATAGGAAGAGAAGGTACTTCCAATATTTGAATTCTAGGACTGGAGTAAGGCCTCAGAATGAAACAAGAAGGCGTATTGTTTGTGGAATATTCCAACTTGGCTCTACTGATTTAAGGCCCAATATAAACAAAAATAGAGACATGGAGCATGCTGGGAATGTTTTGAATAGATAACATAGTATATAGAGAATTGGACCTGAAGTTAGGAAGACTTGAGTTCAGGAGTGGTTAGGTGGTGCAGTGGATAGAGCACTGGCCCTGGAGTCAGGAGTATCTGAGTTCAAATCTGGCCTCAGACAATAATTACCTAGCTGTGTGGCCTTGGGCAAGCCACTTAACTCCATTGCCTTGCAAAAACTAAAAAAAAAAAAAAAAAGACTTGAGTTCAAATCCCAACTTGAACACTTATGAGAAGTATGACCCTGAGCAAGTCACTTAACCTTTGTCTCAGTTTCCACATCTATAAAATGTGCATAATAATACAAATTATCCACAGGATTGTTGTGAGAATAAAATGAGATAAAATTTATGAAGAGCTTTGTAAGCCTTAAATCATAATATATCATCATCGTCATCATCATCATCATCTTTATTTTTATTATCATTCCAAGGCCTAGTGTTCTCTATCTATTTACAGAACAGAATACGGGAACAATCATAGTTGTCAAGGTTCTTGAAGAGTAGCCATAATCATTTGTATTTTATTTGAATCCTGTCTCGGACATGTTCTCTTTGGGCCTCAATTTCCTCATCTGTAAAATGAGGGCATTGGACTTGAGCTCTGAGGTTCTTTCCAGGTCTAAATCTATGATCCTCCAATTCCCTGGTATTTTCTTGTGAGACAGTAAGGCACCACTGAAGGCTCTGGGAAAAAGATAACATGATCAGATCTAGCATGTGCTTAAGAATGATCATTCTGGCAGTTATAATGAAAGATGACTTGGGGAGTAAGGGAGGGGTTGGAGAGGAGGGGAAAATAAGAAGGTAATGAGGACCTCTTGTGGTCCAGATGAACCCCTTGTCTTTCTCCACACTCTGCTCTGGCCCTGACCTGTTTGCCCGCCTTGTACCATTTTAAATCTGAGGAGATAAATGTGGCATTAGGTAAGAAACCAATAAATATGCATGGAAAAGTTGGCTCACTTCAGGATCCCCAAGCTGACTGATGATTGGAGTGGCAAGGATCAGGGTTCAAATTCTTTTTCTGATTGCTACTTCTTACTTGGGCCTCAATTTCCTCATCTGAAAATGACTAAATAGTCTCTGAAATCCCTTCAGAGGTAGATGTTCTGGACCTATGACCCCAAGGTGTACCAAATCTTGATGGTATGATCATTGTAGATCTCTTCCTCATGCTCTGGCTACTACTTTCTTCTAGATTCTGGTGGCATCATCAATGATTCTACCAGGTCTAGGCTACCTTAGTCCAACTGGATTCCAATTGTATTTTTGTCCTGCCACCAATCATGACTGGACTCTGTGAACTCTACCCTCTCCAGGTACTGTTTTTTTTTTATTTGCTCCTTCTTGATTTTACCATTGGATGTCTCAAGTTAACTTTCACAGATTTTCTCTTGTAAATTTAAAGCTCCAAATATAAAGATCCATAGCATTTAGTAGATTCTTCTGCAAAGCCTCTTTTGTCTCAGCACCAAACTAAATCCAGATCTTCTTTTAAGGTGAACCCTGGATAGAGGAATGAGTAGAAATGAATGAATGAAAAGGCATTTATTAAACACTTTCTATATGGAAAAACACTTATTCAATTTCATATATATAATTTAATATTTCATATATAATATATTTATAAATTTATAAAATTATAAAATTACAAAATTATAAAAATTTTCATATATATGTTGCACATTATGTATTTATTTATTTAATATAGAACATATTAACATAAGATTTTCTTTAGTATTCCTATCTCATACATATATGTATATTTATTATTTAATATATAATATATTTATAGATTTCCTATATTATAAAGTTTCATATATCTATATTACATATCATATTTATTCAATAGGTACTATATTCATATGTAATAATGTTCCTATATAGTATTCATATTTCCTATATCAGAGATTTGTTATTTATTCAATAGACTGACATATTTTCTGCATTTCATGTTATTATAGGATTTTCCTATATAATTCATATTCATATATTACATATTACTATAGGTATTTAATGACTGTATCTTTAAATATGTATTTATGTATTACAAGATTTTCTTATCCATTTGATCCTCACAACCATTTGAGGCAGGTCTTGTTATCACCCTAAATATATTTTACAAATATATTTTAATAAAATATATTACATTTTACAAATGAGGAAACTACTTTACAGAATGTTTAATCGACTTGCTCACAGTTGCACAGATCAAAGACAGGATCCAAATTTAGGTGAGTCTAACTCCAAGTCCAATCAATGTTCAATCCACTCCCTGACCTGACTCTGCCTAGTCTAGATTTGATAATGGTTTTCCCTTTCTAAGCATTGTTTAGGATGAGGTTCTTCAAAATCATCCTCTGTCCTATGCAGAAAACAGAAAGAATTTTCCTCTCTTGCTTTTCATTGGCTCCATCTACCCTGGCAGGTCACATTCCAGAAGCTAGGAGAATGGTCACATTAGAGACGGATTCTAAGCTCCCACAGTTTGCAACTGAGGCCAGAGATGAAATAGGAATTTACAGGGATATTTGGCCAAAATCTGATCCCCGTGCTGCTAGGGCTCCATATCTAGAAGGAGAACATGATACCACTATGGGGGGCATCTTTATATAAGAAGACAATTAAACATGCTGGTCTCTTTGAAGAGGTGATGTGAGGGGGCAGGTGAGGGAGGCAAGGGCAGGATCAAAGGTCACAGGCTCTCTGGATGAGCTACAATAATCCGAGAACACACCAGAACAAATGTGTGTCACGCAGCCGAAGAGCAGCCGGCCAAGGAATGTGGCCTTGAGTCATATCCCTAGAATTAGCTCTCCTTTCATCCTCATTGGAATAGCTCTTGGGTGGCCTGGGAGGAGGAGGAGAGGTCAATCACTCCATCAGAGATGCCAGAAGGAAGACTAGCTAGGCCTAGTCTGAATGGGCCTTTCCTTCTTCACTAGCTCCTAGTGTCCAGAGGTAGGGGAACAAGAGGCTGCAGATGGTGGTTGGGTCACTCCTGCTACCTGATCTCCCAGAGAGCTCCCCAAACCCCTGAATGGGGCCTGTCCAGAGGAGAGGAGAGGGTAGAAGACACCGGAGAGAAACACATTCCTGCCACCATGAATAACAGGGCAAGCATACAGAGGGCAAGAGTGAAGATGGACCCTGACAGGGAAAGTGGGAAGGTCTCTACTGCCACCAGTGACTGTGCCAGGGTCTAAAAGGAGGACCCTGGACCCTGTGGAGCAACAACTAGACTTCTCAAAAGAACAGCCCAGTGTGTGGAGCTGTGCCCAAGGACAATGGACTAGATGCTTGGTCTGCTGAAACTAGTGAACTGCTAAGGTCAAGGCTAGTGACTTATCTCCATACCTCTCCTCAACCCCTTCCTCTGTCTGCCTTCCTGGGAAGAGTTTGTTTGTTAGCTCCCTGAGGCTCCATTTTTAAGTTTGGTTGTTTCTATTTTCCTTTTGGTTTTAAAGTTTATTTTCTAAGATAAATTTGGTTAACCATTATTGAGCTACACCTTCACATGGAAGGGGGGGGGGGAGAGAAAGAGAGAGAGAGAGAGAGAGAGAGAGAGAGGAGAGAGAGAGAGAGAGAGAGAGAGAGAGAGAGAGAAGAGAGAGAACAGAGAGACAGACAGACAGACAGAGAGACCAAGAGAGACAGAGAGAGACAGAGAGAGACTGAGAGAGAATGAGAGACAGAGACAGAGAGAGACAGAGAGAGGGAGGAGGGCAGGAAGAGATGGGGAGGAGAAGTAAGAAGAGTGGGGGAGAAAAGGAGAGTAAAGGAGAGGAAACGACAAGAGAGATTTTTCCTGGCTGAAGACTCCAGTTGAACAAAACAAAATTATGGGGTCACCTTCCCAGAGAGGATAAGGAAACTTGGTTTCAGCCCCTTCAAGAAAAATGAGTGAGCAGTATTGGCTGTGGTAAAGCTATGATTGATGAGCAATGAAGTCTTAGATATTTCCTTTTGTCATATTCTTCCCTGATAAGTTAAAAAGGAAAGCCATTCCTCAGAGGCCTGCATCTGAGGAAATGACTAGAAAAAATCACACACAAAACAAGGAACTGAGTAGGGACTGGGAAAAGTAGCAGAACCCAAAGAGGGTAGAGGTCATTAAAAGGGAATGGCTTGCTATCCTCATTATTGTATTGCCCTTGCAATACCACAGCACTCTATTTCTCCATTATTTTTGGTATAAGGAAATTGGAACCCATCATTACAATTATACTGTTTGTGTGTGTGTGTGTGTGTGTGTGTGTGTGTGTGTGTGTGTGTGTGAAAGATCAATAGTAGCAGAAAGAAGGATATGGATATGCATGGAATTTTAGCTGGTTATAGCAGTAAATCATTGGTGAGAGAGAAGGAAAGACATTGGGAAATGACATGAGGCATTCTGGGGTCTTGGGGCTATGATTGGTTGATCGTTCCATTTTGTTTTCATATTTTTATTCTTTTCTAAAACTTCTATGAGTCATTAGTGTAAGAGCAGATACAGTTTTCTTCACAGAAGGGCTAGTAAGGAGCCATTATCTTTAAATGGGGTTGACCTCTAAGTTACCATAAAAAACCTCAAACGTTTTCCTTGTTTCTATCATATTTTTGCTCTTATACTACTTATTTGTTCAAGTATCAGACTTTCAGACAAGGGTGGTATAGCTTTTTCATCCATATTTCCTCCTTTTGTTCCCATGATCCTGCTTTTTTCCTCATTCTTGTCAAATCTATCCAAGCTCTCGCTCTCTCTCTCTCTCTCTCTCTCTCTCTCTCTCTCTCTATCTCTCTCTCTCCTGAGCCTCATGGCCTTGTCCACAGGATTTTCTTGATAAAGATATTGGACTGGTTCCCTTTTCGTTCTCCAGTGATCCTCCCTTTTATAGATGAGAAACTGAGGCAAACAGGGATTAAGTGACTTGCCTAGAGTCACAGAACTAGTGTCAGACCAGATTTGAAATCAGATCTTCCTGCCTCCAAGTCTGGTGCTTTATTCTCTGTGTCACCTGGTTAGTCCATCTCTCTCTATCTCTATCTATCTATCTATCTATCTATCTATCTATCTATCTGTCTGTCTCTTTATATCCATCTTTCTTTCTTTCTTTCTTTCTTTCTTTCTTTCTTTCTTTCTTTCTTTCTTTCTTTCTTTCTTCCTTCCTTCCTTTCTTTCTTTCTTTCTTTCTTTCTTTCTTTCTTTCTTCTATCTGTCTCCATCTATCCATCCATCTATCCATCCATCCATCCATCCATCCATCCATCCATCCATCCATCCATCCATCTATTTACCCATCCATCTCTATCAATCTTTTATCTGTCTATCTATCTATCTATCTATCTATCTATCTATCTATCTATCTATCTATCTAATATATGTATATATATCTTGCCAAATATAACTGACTTACTACAGATTGTAACACTACTGATGGTCTCAACGTCTCCCTGGTTTCCATGACTCAGCTTTTTCCTGGTTCTCCAACCTATCCAACTATTCCTTCTCAGTCCCAAATTGCCATTGAAGAATCATCCTTGTCATTCTATCTCCTTTGTGAGGAGGTCAATCAGGGCCCACCTTTTTCTTTCTTCTATTTATTCCTTCCTACCTTTTCAGGTGCCTCACTGGGCACTGCTAGGTACTTCTCTTACTTCAATATATATATATATCTCCTCCAGATATTCATAATCAGCCCCAACCTCTCTCCTTGCCTCCAATTCTGCATTACTAGACTCTTACTGGACATCCTTGACTGAATGATCTTCAGTAATCTTAAACTTTACAGAGCAAGAATAGAACTGGTTGTCTCCTCCCTCTCCCTCCAAAATCTCTCTTCCTAACTCCCCTATTACTGGAAGACAAACTGATTTTTCCATTCACCTAGACTCACATCCCTTTGCTTCATCCCTCACATTCCATCAGTCACCTTCTTATCAATCCTACCTCCACACCTCTCATATCCTGTTGATTGATATGCTTATGTTCTTGGTCTTTGACTTTTTTTTTTCTGAACTTTTTGGTAACTTCAAGCTTTTTTTTCTTTATTTTCTGCAATTGTTCAGTTTTGACTTTGTGTCTTCTTATGGTAGCTTCCTTGGGGGCTGGGGAAAAAACTTCATAACACTTAAGAATTTGAATCAATGCAAAGTTTTCTTTCTATTGCAGAAGATTAATGATGAAATATGTTTCCTACATCTGGACAGAGAAGTGCAGAATAGTACTTATGTTGTCAGCCAAGGACAATGCACTAATAATTTGTGTGATCTGAAAGAAAGATCCTTGCTTATCACAAAGGAAGGTAGCAATGAAACAAAAAAAATAAAGACAGAAAGAAAGAAGAAGAAGGAAGGAAGGGAAGAAAGGAAGAAAGAAAGAAAGAGAGAAAGAAAGAAAGAAAGAAAGAAAGAAAGAAAGGAAGAAAGAAAGAAGGAAAGAAGGAAAGAAAAGAAGGAAGGAAAGGAAGGAAGAAAGGAAGGAAGGAAAGAAGAAAAGAAGAAAGGAAGGAAAGAAGGAAAGAAAAAGAAAGAAATAAAGGAGGGGCGGCTAGGTGGCACAATGAATAGAGCACTGGACTTGGAGTCAGGAGCACCTGGGTTCAAATCTGGCCTCAGACACTTAATAATTAACTAGCCATGTGGCCTTGGGCAAGCCACTTAACCTGATTGCCTTGAAAAATCTAAAAAAAAAAAAGAAATAAAGGAAAAAGGAAGGAAAGGAAGAAAGAAAAAGGAAGGAAAGAAAAAGAGAGAAAGGAAAGAAGGAAGGATGAAAGGAAGGAAGGAAAAAAGAAAAAAGAGAGCTATGGATCTCTTAAACATGAAGAGGAAAGGGCTAAACATTCAGAAAGGAACACAAACAAACAGGGTGGGGTAGGAACAGCCATAATAAATTTAATATATACATTAAAATGCAGCTTGTAGTTAGAGGTTTGTGGTTTTCAAATAAAAATCTTTTTTTCTTTCCTTTGTATCTAGAAATTATTTGTTATTTTCAAGTTCATAATAAAAGTATTTCAAAACAGAATTTTATTGATAGAAAAAGGCAGCCAGATCAGAGAGATCTTTCAAACCTATTTTTAATTTCATGTGTGAAAGCAAAGCTTCAGGAAATCAAGTATATTTTCCTATGCTGAAAGGTAAAATGATCTCTTTAAGTGTTAATGAATTCCAGGAATGAACCATGGAGCCTAAAATATACTGAAAATAAAGGGCTGAGATTGCCAGGTAAAGCCAGAGTTAGGAGACCCCTTATTTGAGTCCCAATTCTTATTGTCCATATTCTCTTATTTGAGAATAACAGTGGAGGTAGGTGCATTATTATACCCATTTTACAAATGAGGAAACTGAGGTGGAGAAAGGTTGTGTCTTACTCTCTTAGCTAGTTATTTAGGATCACATTGCTAGTAAGTTATCTGAATCAGGATTTAAACTCAGGTCTTCCCGAGTCCATGTTGAAGTTCATTGTACTACCTAGTTACTCAGTCCTCTTTTTATAAAGGGGGTCAATAAAAGACATATGAAGTGATACTGAGTGAAGTGAGAAGAATCAGGAGAACACTGTAAACAATAACAATATTGTAAGAGTATCTCTTGTAATTGACTTAGCACTTCTTCGCAATATTTCCAAAGAATTCATGATGAAAAAACACTTTCCTCTTCCAGAGAAAGCATTGATGAAGTCGGACTGCAGACCAAAGATCACCATTTTTTGCTTACTTTTATTTTTCCTTTGTTTTTTTTTTCTTTTGGTCTGTTTCTTCTTTCACAACATGACTAATATGGAAATACGTTTCCATGATTACTCAGATACAACCCATGTCAAATTGCTTGCCATTTCAGGGAGGGGGGAGATGAGGGAGAGAGGGAGAAAATTTAAAAGCCCTAATTTTTTTTAAGTGAATATTAAAATTTCCTTTACATGTATTTGGGGGAAAATAAAATATTCTTTTTTTTAAAAGGGCACTCAAACCGAGAGAAGGAAAATGACTTGCTAAGGGACATACAGACAGTTGTTCCAATTCTGAAATTTCAGATTGTAAAGATGGTTTAGTGTAGAAGGATAAAGGGGAGGGAAAGGGAATAAGCATTTCTATAATCCTTACTTTGTGAAAGGCACTATGCTTTTTATAGAGTTTATCTTATTTGATTTTAAAAATAACTGTGAGAACTACGTTCTATTATTATTATTTTAATTTGAAAAAAAACTGAGAAAAAACAGAGATTAAGTGATTTGCTCAGGGCTGTACAATTAGTAAGTGTCTGAGGTTGGATTTGAAGTCTTCCTAACAGTAGTTGGGGAACTCTAACCACTGAACAAACAGCTGTTTAGTCTTTCAGAGATTGAACTTTTAATCAGGAGACTTGGTTCTGCTCTCAACCAAGTCATTTCAAAAATTTATTATCAAATGTAATTTAACTTTTCAATTAATAATTCAATTAGTTGTTACATAAGAAATTATTTGTAACTATTACCAAATATTAACCTGATTCTGAACTCTTGTGATGTATACTAGTTTTATATTTCTTACTTAGTGTGTAAGAAAACCAGGATACAGAAAAATTCAGTATTTATTCCAATGTCACACTGAATTTTCGATTTTTCTGAATACTGTTGGTTTTCTTCCTTCTTTATTGCCCGGATCTAATGCAGAATGTCAGAGCTAGAAGGGACCTTAAGTGCCATCCAGTCCAACCTAATCATTTTAAAGATATGAAAAATTCAGCAAAAGTGAAGAAGAATCACTCATGGTTAGCTGACTACACTGGTTTTCATGTTATATCAAGAGAACCCAAGAAGAGCCCCCAGCATGCTAAGTTCAACTCCTTTTGTGAACTGATGAGAGAACATGGGCAAGATTTACATGGGATATGCAAGCATGGGTGGAATGTATAAAAGGAGAGAGCATCCTCATTAATGAGACCCTAGTTCCATTAGAATATTGGAAATTGAGAGGGGTAGAGAGGTGGTGCAGTGGGTAGAACCCTAACCCTGAAGACGGAGGACCTGCATTCAAATGCAGCCTCAAACACTTACTAACTGTATAACTTTGATTGCCTCAAAGAAAAGAAAAGAAAAAAAGAAAAGAGAAAAAAAACTATTAAACTATAAAACTATTAAACTGTTAAACTATTTTGTCAAGTTATTATAGCTAGTAATTGGCAAAGCTGGAACCTGAAGCCTAGTGGCTTTTCCACTGCTCTCTTTTGACTATGACCTAATGCACAAAGGACTATGGTTTCCATGGTTGCATTTTGACTTTGGTCAGAAATAATAAAAATAATAATAATGGCAATAATAACTGGTAATAATAAATTGATGGTAATAAATAGTGGTTATATATAACACATTCTCACAGTGAAACAGAAAAATAATTGATGATGTGGCTTATAGTCCTGGCTATGCCAATCATTGATTGCATGATGTTGAACTACTCTCATTTCCTTTATACATTTCAGTTTCCACACTCCCAGAATGAAGAAGACATCAGACAAGATGATTGGTTTATTCAATGTCTTCTCCTCTATTAATCCTCTTGGGGGGGGGGGTTGAAAAATGACTCTACATAACAGTAAATTTCAGCATTTCTCCAGATCACAGATAAATTTGGAAAATGGACATGTTTTCTTAACTCTGTCCTTGTTGATTGAAATGTTACTTTGACTATTTTCCTGAAAAAGAACAAATGATT